>NC_086185.1:13792500-15160833 GCF_023053635.1 Elgaria multicarinata webbii | reverse complement strand
ATCTCCCACCAATCAGCTTCATAGGATGATCCCGGGTTCTAGTATTTTGAGAGGGAGAAAAATGTTTGCCTATCCACATTTTCCGTACCGTGTATAATTTTGTACACCTCTATCATGTCTCCCCTCATACTCCCAACTTCTAGTGATTGATACAGCTCTCCGCATGCAAAAGTTTGCAATGTCAGAAGAAGATGTTGCACGTCCATCTAATATTTACCCCAGAATCCCAACCACCTTGTCCTGGGACAATACTGACCAGTTAGAGGGGACATCAACACAGAGTCATTGGAATTTCCATCCAGCTGAAGATCATTGGGTCTCATTTGCCTAAATCAATGCCTCAACTGCTAAAAACAAAGAAAAGAAGCATTTCTAGCCAGACATTTATGTTACCAATATAAAATGTTGGGGAGAGGGAAGGGGGCACCAATAACTTATTACCAATATTTGTAGAGGTAAACACAAATATTTTGTTTTGCCCTCCTTTGTAGAAAAATGTCATATGTCTTCTGGCAAGCAACAGGCAAGTAGACAGGCTTCAACATACTTGTCAGTGTTGTCTTGCACCATAGTGCAAGACAAAATTTGCTTAAAGGAATTGCACTGGCTGCCAATACGCTTCCAGTGGGAATTCAAGGTGTTGGTAATGACATTTAAATGGCTTGGGCCCACGATATTTGAGGGTGCACCTCTCCCTATATCTGCCTGCCCAAGATTTGAGATCTGTTGGAGGAGCCCTCCTGCTGAAATCACACAGAAGCATTCAGAGAAATTCAAATGTACCACCATAATTAGAATAGGCGTATTTCACACCATATGCACATTTTTGGCCATCATCGGTGATTTTAGGATGCAGGACGGCGTGATTTGTGGACTAAGTCAGGCACAATTGTAGAATGTTCATTAGCAGGGGTAACGCAAGATCTCAGTTATAACTGTGCAGTCAGACATCACAAGCTGATTGATGAAACAGTCATGCGGGGAGCATGGAATGGTTTCCAGCCATGGTTGAAAGGCAAGCGAAACCCATGGGACCTTTGAAAAGTGATACATGCTACAGACAAAGCTGTGCAAATCATAACTGTATTAGCCAAAGAGCCAGATCATATCTTACATATAACATGCCATTGCTAATGTGTGCTAATACATTAAACATAATACAGATTGTTATAATTGAAATCCATACAGACATATTTGTCATTAAGCTCCTGATAAAGATTAAAGGTTCACAGTTTTATTTATTTATTTATTACGTTTTTATACCGCCCAATAGCCGAAGCTCTCTGGGCGGTTCACAAAAATTAAAACCACAATAAAACAACCAACAGGTTAAAAGCACAATTACAAAATACAGTATAAAAAGCACAACCAGGATAAAACCACACAGCAAAATTGATATAAGATTAAAATACAGAGTTAAAACAGTAAGATTTAAATTTAAGTTAAAATTAAGTGTTAAAATATTGAGAGAATAAAAAGGTCCATATGCAGACTGCAGAGTTGGCTGAAGAAGTACTGAAACGTTTATCACAATCCAGAGTGGGCGTCTTCTTATTCTGTGCATTGGCTTGGTCTCAAATGACAAATATGTCTGTATGGATTTCAATTATAACAATCTGTATTATGTTTAATGTGTTAACACAGATTAGCAATGGCACATTACATGTAAGATATGATCTGGCTCTTTGGCTAATACAGTTATAACTTGCACAGCTTTGTCTGTAGCATGTATCACTTTTCAAAGGTCCCATGGGTTTCGCTTATACACAGTTAGGGTTCCTCTCTTGTTTTGTACATGGTTGAAAGGCATGTATCCATGGTCAGATGACAGCATAACCAACTTCTGCCGTGACAAATGCACAGCTTCACTGCAGAAAGTCCTTGGTCAGCAATCCTGTTCAAGGATGATGGAGCTTTTTGAGGACTACTTCAATGACCCCAGATGTAAAAATGAAAGTCTTTCAGTATTTCGGGCATTCTGTCTCAGCGTGGCAGAAAATCTGCTGGGCTCAATTAGAGCACCACACAAAAGTGAATGGATGCTTCAGTTGACATGCATCCATGTAATGGTCCCATGGTGCTTTGCCTGTGATACTGAATTGTGCATGCTATCTTCCATACTATTACGCCCAGATGGCCAGGCCGCCCACTGAGCACCCAGACATACAAGAGCATTTCGTACAAGGCTGATTTTCAGTACAGTTGGGATCTAGGTACTTCTTTGGGCAAATTCCTGTAAACCAGACAACAGAGGAAACAGTCAACAAAGTTACTCAAACACCAGGAAGAGCAAAGGGACTTGGCCTCAATCAAGGAGTTGTCAGTGAGCCATTATACCACGAAAATGGTAACAGAAAAGGTCATTATTACAACTAGTTATTTGTAAGAGAAGTCATTAGCTTTCCAATGCAGTTTTTTTAAAAAAAAAATTATCGGACGCTTGGTTCACATGTTACAGGTTAAATAAGAAAAGTTCGAAAAAGATCAGTCACAATGAGAAGGTGGCTATCAATTGCTACTAGTCATGATGGCTCTGTGCTACCTCCAGTACAGAGGCAGTAAGCCTGTATACACCAGTTGCTGGGGAACATGGGTGGGAGGGTTCTGTTGCACTATGTCCTGCTTGTGGGTCCCCGGTCAACAGCTGTTTGACCACTGTGTGAACAGAGTGCTGGACTAGATGGAGCCTTGGTCTGATCCAGCAGGGCTCTTCTTATGGTCGCATGGCTTCGGCCATCTTGATGACATCATAAAAAGCATAAGCAACCAGTCAGAATGGGCCATGACGTGAAAATACAATCCAGAGACAAACACCTTTGAAAAAACATCACGGTTTCCCCCACCTATGTCAATTTTCAGCTCTTGACCTACATTCCTGTGTTAAGTTTCACCCCTCCTGTTTCCTGGGGGTGGCGGTTATTTTTCAACACACTGAATCTAATTTATTCAGGGCGGGGGCAGAGATGCATGGGTCCACGAGTGTAATTGCAAAAATTCCACCAATACAATAAAATGAAAAACAAATCTGTCCTTTGGGCAGGAGGAAGCACAGGGAACGTGAGAAATAAGAAGTAGGGCAGAAAGGTTCTACACCCATAGATGGTGGGCCAGGAAAACGGTGAAGCCATCAACTATATTTCCTTTTTATGAGATATCTTTCATTTTCGTATCATTTCTCGTCATTGTTATTCCATTCATTGTACATTGTTACATCCATGAAAAGTTGTTTAAATCCCGTCATGCCGTTTCGAGTTATAGGGAGAGGTCCGTGCATTTTGACACTGCGGTGAAAAGGTTTTACTCAGTTGAGGAGGAAGATATGAAGCCAGTGTTTGCCGTCATAGGATGGCTCTTTGGTGACTTCCAATGCAAGCCAGTTTTTAAAGGGAGGCAGGAAAAAGGGAATCTGGTAATTTGGGGGTGGGGGATGGATCCTGTTACTTTGGCCATGGTGTGCTCCTTGCAGATTCATGCATCCGATGTCCGTTCAGAATTTTTTTGGCAAACATAGAAACATGCCAGAGACAAAAGGCTGTCAACCGAGCAATCGGCTACTGATGTAGTTCAGGAGTCTTCGTTTGCTAAATCCGTGATCTGTCTGAGGAGGGTTTGGAAGGTGGGACGCTCGTCTGCTTTCTGGAGGAAAACAACAGAAGAGAAGGAAAAGCTGACATGGATTCATGTTGTGGCAGATGGGGGTGGGGTGTTTAAAAAAAGAAGCCTTTTGTAAAATATTTAAAGATAAGGCATCGGTCAATGGAGTGGGCCAAAGAAAAGGGAGAAAGAATGGATGAGGTTTTTATGGACTGGGCCAAAACAAAACCTGCGACTAGGAGCCCTGTGACGTTTGCCTGAGCAAATCACTGGGCCAATTTCAAGGGCCCTGGGCTGCCCTTTCTTATCATTCTTGTATCTTCAAAGTCTGGTACTAACATTCAAAGCCATAAATGGTTGGAGCCAGGTTATTTGAAGGAACGCCTCCTCCCATATGTACCTGCCCGGACCTTAAGTTCATCCACAAGGATCCTTCTCCATGAGCCCCTGCCAAAGGAAGTGAGGCAGGTGGCTACCAGGAGGAGGGCCTTCTCTGTTGTGGCACCCCGGCTGTAGAACGAGCTCCCCAGAGAGGTTCGCCTGGCGCCTACACTGTACTCCTTCCGTCGCCAGCTGAAGACCTTTTCATTTTCTCAGTATTTCAACACCTAATTTAACTTAAATTTAAACTTTGCTGTTTAAATTCCTTATTTTAACCTACATCAATTTCTGCTGTGTGGTTTTATCCTGGTTGTGCTTTTCAAATTGTATTGTGTTTTTTTGATTGTTGGTTGTTTTACCATGCTCTTCATGGTTTTAAAATTTTGTGAACCGCCCAGAGAGCTTCGGCTATTGGGCGGTATAGAAATGTAATTAATTAATTAATTAATAATTTAAACTGGTCCTGGATTGGACAGTTCTTGAAACAGAACAGGGGTCCCAAACCTTTTGAACCTGTGAGCACATTTGGGAATTTGAAACCCGTGCTGTGGGAACCACCACGAAATGCCTAATCAGTGGATAGCCACTTTGGCTCCTAGCTGTTGCGTCTAATTTGGCTAATTGCTGGCAGCGCAATACAGCTATTCTTCTAAACAGATGCTTTGGCAATGTCCAGTAGTTGTTTCTTTTCGGATAACAACTTATCATATGGATAAATTTTGTACTGGAGCAGCCTTTAGTATTCACTAATGTACGTGTTCTTTTAAATTATTTCCCTGCTTCATGGAAATTAACAAACAGTCAGCGTAAATGGATTCTCTGCACCCTTTTGACAGCTAAAAGACTTGCATTACAACATTGGAAGGATAAACACTCATCTCCTGTAAAGCATCGGATTGAGGACCTTACAATGGTTTCAATATTTGAAAGAGTGGCATATAGACATCACCTTCAAATGGATATTTGTTTGGATATTTGGTCTGCTTTTGTTGCAGTAGAATTGCTAGGAAGTCGTATGCATTTCATACAAATCCATGTATGTGCATTTTAAAATAATAATAATAATAATAATAATAATAATAATAATAATAATAATAATAATATATCTTCAAGTGCCCGCAGGCATCATGTTGGAGACCTCTGAAATACAGGAGTATCCTCTGACAGTCATTCAAAAGGAGGACTGTCCATTGTAAAGTAGATAATGGGTACAAACAAACTGGAAAAGCATCCATCACAGATGAACGGAGAGAGAACATGTCTCAAGACACTAGAAATTTTATTTTCAAGATAGGGCTTCACGGAAAATAAAGTTATATTTTCCAGTATCTTGAGATGCGCCCTCTCACCGGATGCTTCTGGAGGCTGGTGGCACCTTGGGTGTCTCCATTGGAATCCTGACTGAAATCTGCCCTGGATTTCCATGGGCACCTGCGCAAGGTGGGGACAGAAGTTGAGGGCTGTTTAGGGAAAGCCTTACCTCATGCCAGCAGCTGTACATGATGGCGTAGACTCTCTCAGAGGCCAGGTGGGGGCGATAGAGACGCAGCCCTTTGGTCACATGATCGGTCGTCTCACTGTTGCTAAACCTCTCATAGGGCATCTTCCCCACGGTATAAACCTCCCACATGAGGACACCTGTTGGTCAAGAAAACACCGTCATGGGACTCGCAAGTGATTGGTACCGTAACAGGATTCAACCCCTTCTTCTGGGTTGCCTCCGAGTTCTACCTGCGTTGTAAGCTGTGGGAGACTCTTACACTCTTCCTGGGATGCTCTTGAACATAGTGTCGGGAGAGTGGTTAGGGCAATGGTGTCTTGGCGTTCCATGGTCGCCTCATGCTGATTGGGAGGAGAGCGGGAGGAGTGCGAAGCCAAGATCGCCTCGCGCTCCTCCTGTTCTGTATAGGGTGCTCACAGCCTACTGGCATGGAAGGGACACCCTCTCTGGCCACTCGGGGTTGCACATCGGCTCCGCACGCTTTCAGCTCACCGAAAGCCCAGATGTCCGACTTGCTGCTGAACTTGCTGTACAGAAGAACCTCTGGAGGAGACCACCGGACCGGAAATTTGGATCCCATGGAGCTAATGTAGTCGTCGTCCAAGACGTACCTGTAGACAGATTTTGGTTGTGTTTGTTTACCTTGATGTTCAGCATCTTATGGCAGCTAAAAGACTAAGCATAATTTATCACAGCAAAGTCATTTCTTCATGGGTCTAACAAAGCGGGTTCTGAGTGACCCAGGAAAGCTTATGCCATAATAAATGTGTTAGTCTTTGGGGTATCATAAAACGATGAAACCAATAGGGTGGGGTGTAAATTGATGGAGCCAATCCTGCATCCTCTTGGGAAAACCAAGAGGCTTCGGATCCAGTGGATACAAGGCTGCCTCTATTATGCCTCCAACATGCCCTGTTTGGGTGGTGGTGGTGAAGGTTTGAGGCCTAAAGAGGCAAAGTAAAAAAGCCAGGCCTTAGAGGCTCTGGGGTTATTCTGTTGGGAAGGGGTATTCCTGAGAGGAGTAGTTTCATTTCTTCAAGGTTCAAACAGTGCTTTCTGTTTTGGGGGAAGAGGGTATAAAAAAGAGAGAAAGCCAGCTAGAGAGAGAAAGAAAGGACAAGAACATGAGGAAGCAGAAGCTGGAAAAGCCTAAATGCAGCTAGGGTAAAAGAACTTGCATTTTGAAGTTGTACTCAGGGCTTCTGCAGTGGGTGTGCCTGCCCCTGCCAGGGCACAGCCCTAGAATAGATCGTGGTGAAAAGAGGTGGCCTAAAAGAGCAGGAAAGGGGGTGAAATGATGAGAGAGGGTTGCAAAGGAAGCAGTAGGTGAGAGAAGGAAGAATCGTGGTCCGAAAGAGGGAATGAAGACCAGCGAAATGATACAAAAATAAACAAGAGATAGAGAGAGAAAAACTGAGCAATCCAGTTCCCTCCACACCCTTAAGCACGCAAACTGACCTGGAGAGACCAAAATCGGAGACTTTGATAGCACCTTGTTCACTGACCAAACAGTTGCGAGCGGCCTGTGGCAGAGGGGTAAGAGAAGGAGGTCTCAGAGGAACGGAATGGCAGCCTAGAAGGACAGCTTCACTCTGCCTTCTGGCCGGCGGGATCTGCCCGTGCAATAGACCTGGCCTCCTTGCGAATATGAAAGGGGGCAGGATCTCACTGTGCATCCCAGCTCAGGCAGGTGCCATGGGAAGTGAAAGCCCCAGAGGCCACCACCTCAGCCAACACCCTAGATCCCTGGTCACTGAGGGCTTGAATGCCTCCTGATGGGACACCACCTACCCCAACCCCTCCATTGTCACCCACGGCACCACAGCAGCAGCAAAGGCAATACTGGAATTAATGGATGCAGTGGTGACAGGGAGCAGGGCCTTCTCAGTGGTGGCTCCCTACCTGTGGAATGCTCTTCCCAAGAGAGGCTTGCCTTCTGCCCACTCTGATGTCATTTGGTTACCAGGTAAAGGACCTTTTCATTTCCTCAGGTCTTTCAACACATGCTGCTTTTTTTTTATCAGTCCTTTTAAAATGTAATGGACTGACTCGTATTGTTTGATTTGTAAGCCACCCTGAACATATATATATATATATATATATATATATATATATATATATATATATATATTTGGAAGAGTGATATATACATTCTCAAAATAGATATATGGCTCATATTTCTTCCAGCTTTCTGTCTTCCAGAATGGATCAAATTTATTAATAACATCCCACGTCCCTGCCTTGATGCGTGGCTGCTCTTCCACAAAGAGGGAAAACGGATACTTAGTTGGGCAGCCACGTGGCCCTAGACCAGAGGTGTTGAACCACTCTCAGCCCAAGGGCCGAATTCCATCTGGGAGTAGCTCTCGGGGGCTGCATTCCAATGGTGGGTGTGGCCAGAGGCAGAAGGGGCGGAGTCAAAAGAACAGGTTACAACAGCTTTAAGCGAGTAACTAAGCCTTAGAAGAGGCATTTCAACATTTTTGAAGGGGGGGGAACTGCACAAAACGATGGGAAATCACCAAATGATCAGTGGGGCAGAGGAAAGAGGGCGGAGCTAGGGGAAGGGGCATGTCTTCCTGGGAAACCCCGAAGGGCCGGATTGGGACCCAGGAGGGGCAGATTTGAAATTCTGCACCCTGCTTCAAACCATAAGAAAATCTGCCTAGTCTGACATATGTGAACAATCAGTAATTTCTACAAAGGGCAGGCTGGGTTGAAGCTTGCTTGGCAGCGTGCCATTGACCCTAGAAACCCTGATTTGGGTGTGTTCACCCTGCTTTTTTGAAATGCAGCAGAGCAGCAAAAGACACCGGCCGCCCTGCGCCAGCGAGAGCCAAGACACAGGCAAAAAGCAATCACCTACCAGGTCTCTGTGCAGGAACTGCTTGGATTCGAGGTATTCCATAGCTTCACAGACATCCTTGCACATCTCTAGAAGCTCACTGGCTTGGACAGACCGCCGACTGTCCCGCAGGTAGTTCAAGAGACAACCTTTGGACAGGTACTCCGTGACTATCATAATAGGTCTCTCTTTGGTGCAGACTCCAAACAGCTGCACGAGCTTCCCATGGGAGAGGTTCCTGACAAGCAGAGTGAGAAACAGAATGACCAGGTTCAGATGATTACCCGGGCTCACCACGGCTTAAATAACCCACGGTGGGTTGCGGTGGGTGCTGGCATGCTTTTGAATATGGCTTGTCATGTGGTCCAAACCTGGCAGGGGTGGGTTGTACAATGGTTAAACAGCCTTCGCACAACCCTAAAACAAACCAGGTTCAGATGACATGACAAGCTGTGGTTGTGGCTTCCGTATTCAAAATGGCCACTTACCCATGCCACAGGCCACTGTGGCTTAAGCCACGGTAGGCTGTTTGATCATGCAAACTGTCCCAATGAGCTTAGAAGCATTTGGACTCTCCAGTTTTCTTGCATACTTGAATTTTTTCTCCATGTGTGTAAGGTGCTGGGAGGGAAAGTCACAGATCAGGGCCCCAGAGACCGGGAAATAGATCCAGGGCTGAAGCTCCATGGGTCCCAACCAATCAAACCCTTGATAAGGAAGAAACCAGAACTGACAGATTCAGCCAGCCAGCCAGAGGGCTTCAAGTACTTTTCTCTTTAAAATCTGGGTTTGAATCCCTGTGTATTCAGCCATGTTTGTGGTGCTGAATGAGGGTTGCCCCCTCTTTTTTAAAAAAAATTCTGGACAGGTTCCTGTCCGCATCATTAACGGCTATACAACATGGACCTCCATCCTGGGAAGAATTGTGCCTAGTGAATTGTGCCCAGCGCAAATGGGCGAAAATTTAGCTTCAGATCATTTTTGAGAACAGTGTGCCAAAATTTGCGAATGTCTTCTGACACGGGACGGAAATAGCATGAGAGTTGGAAAATCTGAATGTGGAAAAAAGAGAAACAGAGAGAGAGAGAGAGAGGGGGGGGGGACATTCACTGCCACTCACATCATGACTTTGGCTTCGTCGATAAATGCATCTTCCGACATGCAGCCTTCCTTGATCATTTTCACGGCCACGTCGTGCTGGCCTTTCCACTTCCCGTGCTTCACTACGCCAAACTGCCCTGTCCCCAGCTCCTTCAGGAATGTCAGGTCCTTTGGATCAATTTCCCAGGCTCCTAGAACCAAGGATGGATGTGAGCCATCGGAGGGAGCGACGAAAGGGGGTCATTTAAAAGGAAAGTAACAGAGGGCAAGCCATCCACCATTTCCCACAATGCCCTGGAGCAGCCAACATAACGTCACTCTGGGGCATTGTGGGAAATCGGTATGGGGGGGGGGGGCTTCTCAGATCTCAAATTGAAGGACATTCAGCAACTACCGTATCCAAGTCCTGCTGTGGACGGAGCCGTTTTTTGATGCGATGACACGGGGTACTTCAATCTGGATATAAGCCCTGGAGTGCATCAAAAGAATTACATTATTGGGAGTTGCATTTGTAATAACGCCTTGGTCTTTGATGCAATGCATGTAAACCCTGTTCATAGCTGTGGCGCTGTGCGTGCCCTGCGCGAAAACTACCCAAGCTCCAAGATGCCCACTGCAAACTCTGCAAATGATGGTGCACGCTGAGCAAAGGGGCACCGTGAGCCCCTGCCCAAGGAAGTGAGGCAGGTGGCTACCAGGAGGAGGGCCTTCTCTGCTGTGGCACCCCAGCTGTGGAACGAGCTCCCTAAGGAGGTTCGCCTGGCACCTACACTATATTCTTTTAGACGCCAGGTGAAGACCTTTTTATTCTCCCAGTATTTTAACAGTCTATAAATTAATTTTAACTTTGCTCTTTTAAATTTGTATTTTTTGCATTGCTGCTGATTTTATCTTGGTTGTGCTTTTATATTGTATTTTATACTGTGGTTTTATACTGTGGTTTTATACTTTGAATGGTCTTAATTTCTGTGAACCGCCCAGAGAGCTTCGGCTATTGAGTGGTATAGAAATGCAATAAATAAATGAAGAAATAAATAAATTATTTTGCCAAGTTCGTGCTGCAGTGGTTTATATTTCGTTTCATTCCTTGTGGTTCAGCTGCTCGTGGGAGCTATGTCGGGTTTATCAAAGCCCCGTTCCCAAACGCTGGAAATCGTATTTGGCTATCCTAGGACTTCAAGAGACACTGCTTAAATGCCAGCATCAGCAGCCAGTATGCTTAGGTAGCTGCTGGGCTCCAGGTGTCCTGGCTGGGCTGACAGCTGATGCCTACCAGCAGTCTGTGGGGCCGTGGCTCAGAGGTAGAGCGCATGCTTTGCATGGGGATGGTCTCCAGTTTGACCCCTGGCATCTCCAGGTAAGGCTGGAAAAATTTCTGCCTGAAACAATGGAGAGCCGTTGCTGCCAGTCAGTGCTGACAATACCAAGCTAGATGGTCCCATGGTCTGACTCAGTATTAGGCAGCTCCCTAGGTTTCCTCCTGTCCAGCCTTTCCTCTTAGGCTTACCCGGCAGCGAAGGCTGGGTCTGGGAAGACGCCCACCATCTTCAGTTTCCCACAATGCCCTGGAAGGCCCAACGTAGCATCGCCCCAAGGCATTGTGGGAAATTAAAATGGTGGGCACACTGCCATCAGGAAAGCCATGGACCTGTGGCAAAACACAGCTCTGGTTATGGGGCAGCTCAGCCCAACGGAGGGCACTTTGCCTGCGGGGGTGGGGGCAGGGTAAAAGGTCAAATCCAGAGCAAGCCCTACTCACATACTTCTAAGCTTATTTTCACAATCATAAAGGCTACTCCTCACCCGCTGAGTTGTGCTGATGATAGTTGATGAGCTCTGGGATGGTGCTGAAGAGGTGTTTCTCTGCCAAGAAATACTGGTTCTGGGGCGTGGAACACACAACGTAATGGCGAACTGTCCCGTGGGGTTCCCTGTGAAAGCAATCGTGCATCGGTGATACTAGGGTTGTCTCTACATTAAGGAAAAAACACTGCATCCTTACCAGGGTTTCTTCTTCTGGAGTCTTTCCGCTCCTTTAGGATGGGCTTCTTTAGACAGCGACTAGGGGATTTTGAATTGAAAACTTCCCCTCTTGGTAATGCTATTATGTTCAATGAAACCGTGCCATCTAGTGGCAGAATTTTAGCACTATGCTGACATTACACACTGGGGACATTCAGCGATTGTTTTAAATACTGTGTTATCTCCTATTTTTTAAAAGCGAGATTACTGGGGGGAAACACAGGAGACTCCTGGAGGTTGACAATGGCATATAAACGACCCACAAATGCCCATGAGTGTTCAATCACAAGCGTGCAATAAATCAGTCATGTAGAGAAGCTCTAAGGGACGGGGTTGGGCAGGAGGGAAGGGGATATTTTCATAAGGCGCTGGTACTCCATTGGACAGCGGGAGGCAGAAGGAAGATCCAGCATAGAATGCTAGAGTTGGAAGGGACCTCAGAGGTGAGCTAGTCCAGCCCCCTTGCTCAATGTAGGAATCTAGCAACTGCAGCATCCTTGGCAGCGCATAGGGAACTCACTACCACAAGATGTAGTGATGGCCACCAATCTGGATGGCTTTAAAAGGTGGTTGGATAAATTCCTGGAGGCGAAGGCTATCAGTGGCTACTAGCCCTGATGGTTGTGTGCTATCTCCAGTATTTGAGGCAGTAAGCCTGCGTGCACCAGTTGCTGGGGAACATGGGCAGGAGGGTGCTGTTGCACCATGTCCTGCTTGTTCATCCCTGGACGATGGCTGGTTGGCCACTGTGTGAACAGAGTGCTGGACTAGATGGACCCTTGGTCTGATCCAGCATTTCTCTTCTTATGTTCTGCTTAAATACCTCCAGTGAAAGAGAGCTGTCTTGTTCCACTCTCAAACAGCTCTTCCCACTAGGACGTTTCTCCTGCTGTTTAGCTAAAATCTGCTTGCATGTGGTTTCCACCCATTGATTCTAATCCTGAACGCTGGAGTCATAGAGAACAAATCCGCATCACCTTCTCCATGACAGCCCTTCAGATATTTTGAGAGAACTACCATGCCTCCCCTTAAATCTTATTTTCTCCAGATGAAACATAGCCACCTCTTTCAACTATTCCTCCTGCAGTGGAGGTTCTGGAGGCCATTTCCAGAAATGGCCCTTTACAGCCACTGTGGTGCACAATATTAGATCTGTGAAAATACAGAGCCTCCGTCTTCTGTAAAAATGGTGGCTCACACAGAGGTCAGGCAGCTGCCAGGTGCCAGCGGACGGTTCTGGTAAGTCCCGGCCGCTCACGCGGCTTGGCAGATGGGGTCAGCAGCTTGCCATCATCCGGATCAGTCCGAAGCAATCCGAAGCGCTTTGGTTCGATCCGACCTTCTTGGGACCGATCAGGAGTCGATTTGGATTCGGACAGATTCACCCCGAAATGCCCCGCTTTGGCCTGGGATTCATATCCAGAACCGAAGCAGTGCACAGCCCTAATAATAAACTGACGAGGACACAAAATATGCAGGTGGCACCTGGTCAGGCTGGATCAGATGAATAACGTTGTTCACTTTTCAGCCGTGGGAGGGGGCAGTTATGTTCTGGGGCCCGTAAATCCTCTCAGCTTGCTCTGCAGGTGGGGCTTTTACTGAGGACTAGCGCAACGTCGCATCCATTTCTGCATCGGCGGACCACACTTACCCGGATGACTTGGCGAACACAGAGACCGTATATTTTCCGGTCTTGCTGGTGGAATCTCGGAGAATGAAGCCACCATCTTTGCCCTGAAATGTGAGAATAGAAAGCAACACGGACACGTGCTTTAGGTGGTGAGGAAGAAGGCAAGAGTTTCTAATATAACAGAAGCCCTGGAGCCAGGAAGAAGTGCAGAATGCCTAGGGATGACTCCGGATGGATCAATTCCCATCGTGTCTTTGTTTCTGTAGGACAGTGGTGCAGAACCTCTTTCAGCCTGAAACCCGAATTCCATTTTGGAGCAGCTGTCAGAGGCTGCCTTCCATAGGCCAACTCTAGTTCTTGAGGGAACTTCGACCATCAGTGAAGTTGGGAGGATTTTTAGAAAGGCGCTGTTTCAAAAAATCATAAGTTGGAAGGAATTAACTCATAATGGAAGGAAGGAATGATCACTTGTACACTCACCTCTTTCTTCAGCATCTGTTCTGCTTGCCTTCTGGTTATGTTTTTCAAATACCACCTGAAATACAACATGATGCTTAGCAAGAAGGCCTTGGGTATTTTATTATTATTATTACTAATTATTATTATTATTATTATTATTATTATTATTATTATTATTATCATTTGTATATCGCCCCATAGCCAAGGCTCTCTGGGCGGTTTACATAGGATAAAAACACTTAAAAACAATATACAAAAATTTAAAATCACAAAAACATACAATTTAAAACCACAAAAACATACAAAAACAAACCCAGGCTAATCACATATTGCTAAATGCCTGCAAGAAGAGAAAAGTCTTGACCTGGTGCCAGGGGGGCCTCGTCAGGGAGATTGTTCCACAATTGGGGGGGCCACCACAGAAAAGGCCCTCTCTCTTGTTGCCGGGTAGGAAAGAGTCACCACTCTAGGGAACGTATTTTGGCGATGCAAAGTTAAAACAAAGCCTAAATGTTCTCCAGTCAGTTATTATTTATTTATTACATTCATATCCCAGTTTCCCCCCCCTTCTCTTGTAAGGAAACCAAGGCGTTTTTGCATGGTCCTCCACCTCTCTATTTTATCCTCACAACAACCCTGTGAGGTAGGTTAGGCTGAGTGTCAGTGATTGGCTCAAAGTCACCCAGGGAGCTTCCATGGCTGAGTGGGGACCAGAACCCAGATCTCCTGAGTCCCAGTCCGACACTCTAACCACTACACCACACTAGCGGAGCTGCCCTTTATCCTGGTTAGTATACATTCCAAAACTTACATTTGCCAAAGTAATGCAAATATGGGGGAAGAGTAAGAGAAGAGTTGGCAAGCGGGGTGGTTAGATGTTTAACTACTCCCTGCACGGACTGATTCTACTCCTCCCCGCTGAGAACGGATGTCCCCCGTGGCCACCTTTCCCCTAGCCAAGTTTCTGTTCCCAGAGCCTAACTGGAAGGGAAATGTGATTAAAAATTGCTTGGGAAGGAGGCATCTGCAGCAGAGAAGATTTAGCAGAAGGGACAGTCCACTGAGATCTCCATCACACCAGCGATTTATTGCACACTCGCCATGCCTGGTATGTGGTTTTGCAGCGCGGTACTCACATGACGTCGTCCCCGTCCTGCATTCATCTCGCCCCTTCACCACCCTTGTTGCGTTTTATTTTGGTGCGGGGAAAGTCTGGATTATTTTCCCCTCTCGCTTTTTCCATTGTTGGGGCCGTGTGCTAATGGAGTCTTGCTGACAAAAGGGGAGGGTGGGCTGTTCTCGTCCTCCAGCACGGTCGTCATAGGGACTTATTATTCGGTTGAATGGACTTTTTAGTGCTCCAACCACCCCCCGCACTCATTGCCCGCAGAAACGGAGCCAAGATGAAACCTTAAGTAATCTCTAGATAATAAAGCCAGAGTGAGGGGGGTGGGGAAAGAGCCCACACCCATCAGAGTACGACAACCAATGAACTGGAGGAGGAAGGAGAAGGGGCGGGGTGGAATGGAATGGAAGAGCAAACTAGCAAAAACCTACGTGAAAGGGACCGTGTGTGATGGAGCCTTTGCAGCACTTATGAAACAGAGGTAAAAAACGCGGAGACAAATCAGAAGGAAAAAAAAATAGGTGTGATGGAGCCTGATTCTCTACAAAAGTGTCACTCACTCATTCACGCACATACATACACACACACACACACTTTATGCCTCATGGTGAATACACAAGGCTTGATAATCCCACGTTTCCCTCAAAATACATTTAATCTCTGCCTCCTGGCCCACCGTCCTGAGGAAACTCACTCAAATATCTCCAGAGAATCTCTCGTTTCGGTGACGTAGTTGCTGGGAATGTAACCTTGTTTCCTGTCGGGTGGAAGAAAAAGGAGACAAAACCAACAATGTCAAAAGGGCTTCCCTGTGAAATTGACAGGGACGCAAGAGGAAGAGACCTCAGCTCAGTGGCAGACAACATCCTTCGCATGCGGACGGTCCCAGATTCAATCCCCGCCATCGGACGTTAAAAGATTCGGGTAGGAGGAGATGGAAAAAAACTCTGCCTGAGACTCTGAGAGCCGCCATCGGTCAGAACGGACAGGCAGGGCCCGAACGACAGAAGTCCCTGCGCCCCAGTATAAGGAAGGATGAGATTTTATGCCCTTTAACTCACAGCAGCAGAACATTTGCGAATTACAAGTTCAATCACTGTTTTTAAAGCTCAGCTAAAAGCTTTTCTTTTTTCTAAAGCTTTCAGTACTTGATTTTGATCTTACTTTTATACTGTTTGTTTTACTCTACCCCTTTGCCTGGTTGGTGCATTCTCTTCCCCTTCTTATTGTTTTATTAAGATTCTGTTAGAATGTAAGCCTCTGCGGCAGGGTTTTGCAATTTTATTGTTTTAGTCTGTACAGCACCATGTGCTAAATAAATAAATAAATAAATAAATAATAGTCCGGTTAAGGGGGAAGAATGGGCTGTTACAGCAGGTTCCTAACCCCTCTCTCACAGAATAATAGTCCACTATTAGGCAGAGGATATGACTATTAAATAAGTTTAACTTTAGGGTCTATGGAAGCTGCAGCAAAGGGAAAAATGAGGACCACTCCACCAGCTCGTGCAAGGGGCCAGCTGACATTTGAGTCCCCCCTCCTACAAGTGTTATCTGGTAGCAGCTGAGGGCCATCAGCAGACGAAGAAATGGGAAACAGGGACACTCAGGGCCAGTTCAGACAACACGCTAAGCCATGGCTAGACTGCTAACCCTTTTGCAGCACATGGTTAGTGAGTGTGTTTAAACCATAGTTATGTAGACACTGTGGTTAGGAATGGTTCACACCATCACGTTTAGCTCAACATGCTTAACCACCGCGGCTTAGCGTGTCATCTGAACAGGGTTATTGTGCGGCACTCAGTTAATTCATGGAAATTTTGACCACAGCTATCCTTAGATCTCAGTGTGGTTTCCTGTGGTTTCTTCCTTTTGCTCCTCCCCTTCCTCCCTCTCTCTGACCCCCTCCATTGGTGGGAGAAGATGCGTTTGCTCTCTTGCTCATGTCGATGTAATGGAACACGAAGTGGACTGAACAAACTCTTTTGAAACTCTTCGTGGTTCCTGCATTGTATATGCAAGAATATTTGTGAAAAAGGTGTGTTCTGCTTGCAGGTGGGACTGGTAAATGCTCATTCTGTTTTGCCTTTTAGTTTTTCCTCTGCTAACTGCCTTCCTAACAGAAGGCATCATTACGAAATAATCCCTTCAAAAGGAAAGGCGCTCCTCTCCCTTTCCTTCGCTCTGCCCTTTCTGCCATCCGTCGTGTTGGGCCTCTTACCCATTCAGGTCTTGGGCCCTCCACCAAGACTCGTTGCTCTGCTCCAGGACAATGTACTCTTCGCCTTTCTGCAACTGCAAGTCGTGTTCGTTCATTGGGGCGTAGTCGTAAAGAGCCACAACCTTCCTCGTCCTAGACGGGTTGCTGGGGGCCGGCTCAGGGGGCAACGGTGTGTTCATCATCTTTTGAAGGTTCAAGAGGAAGGGGGGGAGGAAAACTGTGAGGCATTTGTAATGCCCGTCCACCACTCCCCACATCAGTCCACACATCAGGGCATCATGGTTAGGCATGGTTGGCCACCTGCCAAGGGTCCAAACCCCAGAAGGGGCCCACTGACAAAGCCCCCTGGAGTCCCTCCTCCTCTTCACCATTGCAACCTGCTTCTTCACCTGCCTCTGACTCTGGCCCAGGGAATGCTTGGGTGAGAGGCAGAAGCAATAGGTACCACTGCCTCCTTGCTCACTGCCTGCCAAGCAAGCAAGCAGTAGCAAGGATGAGGAACAGGAAGAGCAGCTGGTCACCATGGCAGTGAGAACGTAAACTCAGGGCTTGTCTATACGGCTTGTTTCTTCCCCCCCACCCCGACCTAAATGTGCATATTCGAGTTTCAGGACACATGACGCAGGCATCCATTCGCTGTAGCGCTGGGTTTTTTAACACGATAAAGCGCACCTTCGCATTCGCGATTTACCACGACTTTTACATCACATCCGAGTTTGCACCACGTTATGGTGACATGTCTTTGGGGGAGTTAAATCGTATTTTGACATGTGGGCGGAGCTTTGAGGGTAGGGCAAAGCTGATACCCCAGCTTCCCACCTATCGTGCCTTCTGGCTGCCTCGTTCCTTCTCGCCGTTTTGATGTTGAATTAAGATGGAGCTTTTAAAATGAAAACAAAGAGGGGTGAACGGGCAGCAAGAGACAGGAGACGTGTTGCATCCTCCTCTGCTGCCTCGTTCCGTTCCCCACTTGCTTTTCGTCCTATATGGGGAACGTGCAGATACAACGTTTAAAATGAAAACAAAGAGGGGTGAACAGGCAGCAAGAGACAGGAGACGTGTTGCATCCTCCTCTGCTGCCTCGTTTCGTTCCCCACTTGCTTTTCGTCCTATATGGGGAACGTGCAGATACAACGTTTAAAATGAAAACAAAGGGGGGGTGAACGGGCAGCGAGAGACAGGAGACGTGTTGCATCCTCCTCTGCTGCCTCGTTCCGTTCCCCACTTGCTTTTCGTCCTATATGTGGAACGTGCAGATACAACATTTAAAATGAAAACAAAGGGGGGGGGGGTGAACGGGCAGCGAGAGACAGGAGACGTGTTGCATCCTCCTCTGCTGCCTCGTTCCGTTCCCCACTTGCTTTTCGTCCTATATGGGGAACGTGCAGATACAACGTTTAAAATGAAAACAAAGGGGGGGTGAACGGGCAGCGAGAGACAGGAGACGTGTTCAGCCCCCCGCTCTCATCCTCCTCTGCTGCCTCGTTCCTTTTCCCGCTCGCATTTCCTCTTCTATGAATCTGCGAAGCTCCGCAGATAAGATTTATAGCTTCGTTCAGCTCCACTCTATAGCATCGTATATGCCACAATGCCATAATGTGCACGTGCACATTTAATAACTGCACTATTAAAAAAAAATCCAGGAAATAAATAGCTGCTGCAGTGTGACGCTCTTTACCTAGATTCTAATCAATGAAAATTTGGGTTTATATTTAATGAGGAGCGATCCTGTTGTCGTATAGACGGGGCTCACTAAGGGAGTGGGGAATACTGAGGTGCCCAAGAGACCTCCAAAACCCAGACCTCACACTGTTGCCGTTCTTACCTGGTTCTCCTCTGGGGTCGGGGGTAGAGGCTTGTCAGGCTTAAGAGAACGGCCACTTCTGAAACCTACACAGGGAAAGAGGGCAGACATGTATGAACTGCTGTGCTTTACTTAAAGTATATTTTTTTAACCCGCTCTTCAGCCAAAAAAGCTCTCAGTGTGCCTTAAGAACATCGGAAGAGCCCTGCTGGATCAGACCAAGGGTGCTGGAATGGCGGCTGGTGGTGAGAGTTTAGGGAAGAGGAGCTACCCACGGAAAATGGGAGAACAGGGGGTTGAGATGCGAGTGAAGATAGGTAAAGAGAAGACAGGTAAAGGTTGCTTGCTGTTGTGTTTCTCAGAACGCTCTTACTTTCGATGGGAGGCAAATGACGAGGCTTGCTAAGCAATCCACAAAGCTTTTATTAAGCAATAAATGTCTCTTCTACCTGAAGAGAGTCTAACCTCTTGGAAACGTCCCCTTAGCCAAAATTATGCAAACTTAAGCAAGACAAGTGTCTGTTCAAGAAGAATAGGAAGCCACTTCTCAAACGCCCATAACTTCAGAACGCCTGGTGCGGAGGCAGGTTCTGGCATAATCAAACTGACTTTCTCACGCCTTCCTTCCGCCCCATGCATTTGAGCTTCTGGCGGACCCTAGCATCAGCTAGCTTGTTGGGACGCTCACCTCCGGAAGAAACCTCACTTCCCACCAAGTGTGTAGGATTTGGCCTTGAGGAGATAAGCTCTGGAGAGGGCTGACTCCCAGCTGGGGAATCGCCTGTGAGAGCTTCCTCCCCACTGGTACAGGCTGGCTGGTGTCTGGTGCTGCGTCTTCTAGTTCTGAATCGGATTCTGATTGATTACCTGAAACATCTTCTCCCAAAACAGGAGCAGTAGGGTTAGACATGACACTTACTTCGACTCCTGCCTCCCACGATCTGGCAGCCCATGGCCATTTTCGCGGTCTGGTAGCAACAGAGGTACTGTCCGTCAGTCCATAAGCAGGGGTGATATTTCTGCACCAGGTTGCTGTTGTAGCAGATCACTACGACAGGATGGAACGAAGGGTTGTGATTTCGTACAGCGCCAGGCGCGATAAAAACTAACCTACCCATCCCAGGACACCGATTTCATTTACGGCCCCCTCCCATCTTTGGAAAGGGGAGCAATAGACCAGCTTATTCAGTAGCGATTCAATACAATTCAGCACAATCAGATTGAACAGATTAAAATGATGCTAACTTGACCAGCCCACTCATGACTTCTCTGCTGTCTAAATTTGAGCTCTGAAAGCAAAGAATTTTGTGGCACATGAACCACGAGGTTGGAGGGGGGGAGTGTAGCTCTATGAATACTCTTCTGGGAGTTTGATCCACTGAACTCAGTGGATTTTACTTGCAAGTAAATTAGAGTTGCCATCTGAAGAGCTCTAAAAATAAGGAACACATTGGCTGTGTTTGCATGTCACATTAAGCCAGGAATCCTGGTTTGTTAAACCACAGCATGCACAAGCATTGCTTGTAGAAGAGGGTAAACAGACCAGGCGTATTGTGGAACTCAGGGTTATGGTTCATTACAGCCAAACAATCCAGGATCATAAACCAGCTTTTAATTAGGGTTTATGTTTGGCTTAGGACTCCTGGCTGGTTAGGGTGCAATATACCATAATCCTGGGTTTGGATGTAATACTAAGCTCTACACGTTTGCTTTGCTTTACCCATTTGTGCAAACATGAGGTACAAAGTAGGAGTGAATAAGCCCCGATTCCTGTCTTAAAGTGACATGCAAAGATGGCCATTGTGAGGTGATGACATATTATGTACATCAGAGCACTGACTTTATTAGACTATACCATCCTAGTAATATATTAAATTAAAGATGCTTTTTTGCAGTTAAAGTGCGTGAATCTCACCAATAATATTTGAAGCAGGGACACTCTTCTGCTTAACTCTGTAAACTTTGTTGAATCGGCGTATAGGCTCTCTACACGCAATAACATTTGAATGTAAGCCTATGCGGCAGGGTTTTGCTATTTTATTGTTTTACTCTGTACAGCACCATGTACATTGATGGTGCTATATAAATAAATAATAATAAAAAAATTGATAAGGTCATATAAATAAGAAACCATTCCTTGTACCAGTGGCAAGCTTAAAATAAACATGTATAGGATTGTTCTGCAAGGCTGCAATCCTATACACATTTCATGCCTTACTAAGGAGAAATCTATTATTATTATTATTATTATTATTATTATTATTATTATTATCATCATCATCTTTTTCTCGCTCATGGCAGTATTACTATTATTATTATTATTATACTCCCCCTTGCAGTCTAAATTATCTCCATGGCAGCTCACAAAGCAGCTTATATAAACACTTCCTTGGGAGTAAGCCCCATTAAACTTGCTGAGACTTCTGAGTAAACAAGCATCAAATTGCACCAACCATCTTTAATATGTCCCATAGATACAAACCAACATGTGATCATCCCTTTCCAGGGCCGGCCCTACCATGAGACAGACTGAAGCAGTTGCCAAAGGCAGCAAATTTGCGGTGTCATAAAAGGGCAGCACACGGTTAGAGATTGCCCTTGTTGTTATCGCTGGTTTCTTTGTTGTGTTCAAAACATTTATATCCTGCCATTCAATAAAGCAACTTTCATGGCAACCAGCGACAGGTGAAGGAAATATACAGTAAGTGCTTTTTCTGCGATCAGAAAACGTTGCAGTGTGGAATGTCCCCAGGCTGTTAGTCAGCTCATGTCCTGTTCCTACGCAAATATTACACGCTCAGACCACACAGAGACTCACCACTCTTCAGCTGGTGAATCCAACGGCTCCGTAACTCCTCCGTTGGAGAGAAGATATAAAGGGGGCCTTCATCATACACCACCTAGGAGGCACACCAAGTGGAGAAGGGTACTACTAATGGGAGGTGTACAGAGTTTACCCCTATGCCGAAGGGGGATTTCTTTCGTCTTTACATGCAAACTACCTGCAAGGATCTTTGAAAATATAACTGCTAAGCGAGATCACAGGGTTCGAAAGTACCTCAGACCTGACAGCCAAACGCAGCTCTAAGAGCTTCTCATTAAAAACCTCTAATGAAAGTGATGCCACTACTGACAGCTTGTAAAAACAGGGCAGGATCAACACTACTGATTTATAACTGTTATAGTATTAACAACTGTTAGGGCCCAGGACATATTCCATATACCGTTTTCAAACCGCTTTCATAGTATTACATCCTGCTCGGTGTAGATTTGGCCCAGGACATAATTCCAAATGTTTAGTCAAAATCCGCTATCTATTCATTTGAAACCGTTGGGCCAGCCCTGCCCCCTTCTCCTGGACCATTTGACCCAGCAGTCTGTGACAGGAGGAGTGAGGAGAGCTCACCTGGAAAGGGTAGGGGAACCGCTCGATGACGGAGATTTGCTCGGTCTCGTTTAAATCCTCTCCTTTCCGCTGTGTGTGAAAGAGATGAGAGGTTAGTACACCTGCGGCAGCTGAACATCCTGTCTGGAACGAAGATGGGGAAATGTCTCACCACTAAGACCTGCCGTTCCAGAGGAGGGTTGTTCTCAGGAGTCACAACCTCCACGCAGGTGATTTTCTCAACATCCACGGAGCCCTTCTTACTTCCTTTGCGCTGCAAGGAGAATTCGGGAATGCGTTACATCAGGGCTGGATGAGTTTGGCAGGTGTGGGGGCAATTCTCCTCCCACGGAACATACCCACCAAGGGCAGAACCCCTCCCTGCCGCCACCAGAATGGCTGCCGCCACATCGCAAAGGATAGTTAGGAGTGCGGCAGCAGCAAGAGGCCATAAGCCTGTATATTAGGACTGTGCATGGAGCCCCCGATTCACTTCGGATCCCAATTCACCCCTTCCAAATCAGGCCCGATTCACTTCGGGTTGATTCGGACCTCCCCCAATTCTCTTCGGAACAGAATCCAAAGCAAGATTCGGACCTCTGAATCAAGTTTTGGATGTCTCATTTTCTCCATATACTTGCATTGGGAGAAATACACTAGTTGCTGGGGAACATGGGTGGGAGGGTGCTGTTGCACCATGTCCTGCTTGTGGGTCCCTGGTTGACAGCTGCTTGGCCACTGTGTGAACAAAGTGCTGGACTAGATGGACCCTCAGTCTGATCCAGCAGGGCTCTTCTTATGTTCTTATGTTTAAGAAAGCTGAGGTTTTCCTCTATCTATTTATTTATTTATTTATTTATTTATTTATTTATTAAACCGTTTGTATCCCGCCTTATATCACAAGGACCTCAAGGCGGTGTACAGATAAATACAAACAATATAAAGCAATAAATATGCACAGCTAAAAAGGGTATAAAATTTAAAACAGCAAGACGAGGTTTTAAAATGAGGTTTTCCTCCCAAAGGAGGGCGCGAGCCGCCCACCATTTCTTTACACCCTGGCTTTGATCCACCATTAGATGAATAGCTGCTAGTGACCTCACACCACAAACGGGCCTGTTCAGACGGCTAACCCACAGTTAGGCCGCTAATCCCTTTGCAGCAAATGGTTAGAGAGAGTGTTTTAACTGGTTCGGAATGGTTCACATGACATAATGAGCCGTGAGCCCCTGCCAAAGGAAGTGAGGCAGGTGGCTACTAGAAGGAGGGCTTTCTCCGCTGTGGCACCCCGGTTGTGGAATGAGCTCCCCAGAGAGGTCCGCCTGGCGCCTACACTGTACTCCTTTCGTCGCCAGCTGAAGACTTTTTTATTCTCTCAGTATTTTAACACTTAATTTTAACTTAAATTTAAATTTTACTGTTCTAACTCTGTATTTTAATCTTATATCAATTTCCGCTGCGTGGTTTTATCCTGGTTGTGCTTTTTATACTGTATTTTGTAATTGTGCTTTTAACCTGTTGGTTGTTTTATTATGGTTTTAATTTTTGTGAACCGCCCAGAGAGCTTCGGCTATTGGGCGGTATAAAAATGTAATAAATAAATAAATAAATAAATATGTCTAGCTCCAAATGTTTGACCACCGTGGCTTAGCGTGTCATCCTTAAGAATCCTGGAGAGCTCCTTTAGACTTCTGACTGGTTGTGACTGAACCCCGGAGCAGATTTACCACCCCACTGATATCGGAGCCGCCGGCCTCCACTGGAAACCTCTTTCCATCTGAGAGCTCAATTCAGTTTCGGAGAAGCTCTCTCCAGGTGAGGAGGGCCAGTGTTCCTCACTCCAGCTCTAAACAGGCCTCAGACCCATGCAGGACCACCCAATAGCCAGGCAGGGTGAAAAAGGAGAAGGCACACTCTCAAATCTTTTGAAATGAAGGCAGTATGCAGCTCTGAGGCCGAAGGTTGCCCACTCCTGTGTTATAGCCAGCTAGCATCACACTCTTCTGGTGTGGAGCCCACACTTCCACTTGCTCTCTCCCCTCTGGGACTCACCCCGCGCTCAAAGTCGTACTCATAGTACGAGAGTTTGCTCTGCATCAGCACAAAGAGGCGCTTTTTGAAGTTGAGGGGAGACGTCTTTTTCTTCTGCTGAGAGCGCTTGAGAAAGATGCTCTCCAAGATTACGTTCGACATGCCTGTCTCTTCTTCTTCCCCCTCCTCCTGTTCCGCGGCGTGTTTGCTGGTCTGCCGCTGCCAACAAAAATGAGATTTATTTATTTACTAAATTGATATACCGCCCCATAGCCGAAGCTCTCTGAGCGGTTTACAAAAGTTAAAAACAGTGAACATTAAAAAGTGTACAAAATTTAAAACCATCAAAAATATAAAAACAGTATAAAACAACAGTACCCATTTAAACAACAGCTGTTCTGGGATCCATTAAAAAAGAAAACTTAGCACATGTTTTTAAATGCTGTTAAATGCCTGGAACAAGAGAAAAGTCTTGACCTGGTGCTGAAAAGGTAACGATGTTGGCGCCAACATTTAAGGTCTCTGCCGTCATAAACACACTTACGGAGCGAGTAAGCCCTACTGAACAGTGAGACTTACTTACAAGTATATATCTGAAGGTGATTTGCTGGGTTAAATACCCAAAGCTTGCTTGCTTTCAAAACAGAAGATATTCAGGATGCTAAATATTTCTAGGCTGCCTTTGAGGGAAGGAGGAGATTTCCTAGGGTGGCTTAGAACAACTATTTTGTTGACTGCTACAGTAGCAAAACAGCACAAATATAATTAAACCTGTAAACATGATCAAGAGAAACATTTAGGTTAGACAGTGCTAAAAACCTACAACACATATGCAGCTGTAAACCAGAACAGTCCAGTAAAACATAATCGGGGAAGGCCACAGAACACAAGTAAGTCTTCAGGGCCTTCATAAAAGCCTGCAATGATGGGGTCTGACAGACCCCACAACGCAACTTATTCTAGAAGTGTGGGGCCACTGCAGAAAAGGCCATCTCTCATATATTTGTCCACCGAACTGCCCTTACAGGTGGGCAAGTGAGAGTTGCTGTCCTTAAAGAAAGGGCAGGCTGATATTGGATAAACGGTGTAATTTGATACTTTGGTCCCAAACTATTAAGGCTTTAAAGATCAAAACCAGCACTTTAAATTGGGCTCAGAAACACACTGGTAACCAGTGGAACTGGAGCTGTATAAATGCCCTGTATTACTATGGGTTCTGGCTGAAATCCTTTATTCCAGAAACTAGGGTGACCATATTTGGGAAACCAAAAAAGAGGACACCTGGTGTGTGTGTGGGGGGGGGGGGGAAGCAGCTTTCTGAGTCCTGCAGAAAGTACGTTATTCCCCCGCCACCTTAAAGAACCCGATTGGAGTGGAGGAGGGGAAAGGATTTCATTCGGCACCACCACCATCCACTCCAATTGGGGCCTTTTCTATAATGTCCACGAATGACCCACTTTCCCCTTTAAGACCTCAATTGGAGCTCGGGGTGGGGGAATGATGTGCCTCAAGAAAGCATGTCATTCCCTCCTGCCATGCTAATGGCAGCCTTAAAGGGGAAGGTGTGTCATTCCAGGACATTATTGAAAATTATAGAAAATCCCCCGACACTATGGAAAGAACAAAAACCAGGACAAATCCGGGGAAATCCTGACAGTTGGTCACCCTACAGAAACCAGCAAAATCTTGATGTGTTTGAGCTGCCCCTTCCTTTTGATGGGACAGGCAATGGAGAACATCTCAGTGTCCTTCGTATGCTTCAAAGCACTATGTTCAAATAACTACCTGTGCACCTGACTCATCCCTGCTGTGCACAGCCAGAAATATACAGAGTATCCAGGGCTTCTGTATCTTGCATTTGTACCATGCAGATACATAATGTTTGCAGAATTCAGGATCTTGAAAAATCTGTTATTGTTGTTTTTAAGTATCTAGTCCTTAAGTATCTAGTCCTTAAGTTTCCACAGGTGAGGGAAGTGGAATGGCTTCAGCATCTTTCATAACTCTTTCCTTCTCTCTGTTGCTAACTAAAGCAGAATACAAAGCCAAAAGACGGACATATAGACTTTCCTTACATTGCATCAGATTGTCTCCAGGGACGGCCCTACCATTAGGCAGAGTGAGGCAGTTGCCTCAGGCGGCAGATGCTGGGTGGCAGCAGCAACAGTTGAAGGAAAGACCTGTGTGCCATGTAGGCTGCTGTGTGTCCTCTACGTTAGGCTGCTGTCTCCAGGTGCCACAGAGGATGGTATCCTGGCACCAGTTTTGAAGACGTTCATCTACCACTCCAGTTGGCTTTTGTACATGGAATGGAAGAAGCACCATCTTGTTCTTCACCTCAAGGCACAAAATGCCTTGGCCGGCAATGTCTATCCCTCTATTTTCTAAGGGAAGGTGAGGATTCAGCAATAGGGGAAATTTATTCCTCTCCCCTGCCTCTCCCGCCCCACCCATGACTGGGGCCTAAGATGCCACTTGCATATGCTGCAGTCAGTTCCGGCTCCGAAGTCGTGCAAGAGAGAACATCAGCTGCTCAGAGAGCGCAACGTATCTGTCTTATCTTTCTAAGGTTTTGATAAGGATCCTCATCGGCACGAAATGTGGGCCTTTTAGATAAGATGAGGCTCATCTCAGCAAGAGGGTTTGCTAGGGTGACCATATGAAAAGGAGGACAGGGCTCCTGCATCTTTAACAGTTGTATTGAAAAGGGCATTTCAGCAGGTGTCATTTGTATATATGGAGAACCTGCTGAAATTTCCTCTTCATCACAACACGTAAAGCTGCAGGTGCCTGGCCCTCTTTTAAATCTGGTCACTCTAGTAGCTCTTGCATCTTTAACTGTTGTGATGAAGAGGGAATTTCACCAGGTTCTCCATATATACAAACGACACCTGCTCAAATTCCCTTTTCTATGCAACTGTTAAAGATACAGGAGCCCTGTCCTCCTTTTCATATGGTCACCCTAGGTTTGCACAGTTGGCATCTGTATTAGAATTAGGGAACTCACTAGCACACGAATAGGAAAGAAAGCCCTTCATTAGGTCCCATCAACATTCAGAATGTAATGTGCAAACTTCGGAGTTACACAGGACTCTTCCTCAGGCTGAATGCGCAAGAATGATTTGTTTGTTTTCAAATGGCAAAATTCACAGTTGCCCGATATGGCTCTCTTTGGTTTTTGTTTGTTTAGGTGTATGTAATAAGACCTTGATTACAGGACCAAGCAAAATGTCACAAAGTCGTGAACAAGCTTTTAGGTTGTTGTACCCCCCTCTGCACCTCTGGTCTAACATGAAAACAAAAAGGCTGTGTGGCACTTTAAGGACTAAATGCAGACAAAAAGGAAACATTCCATTTCAATTTAAATCCTTTACTGCAGATGTCTCTTTAAATTGAAATGGAATGTTTGCTTTCTATCTGCCTGTAACTGATCAGTCATCATGTTTCTGTCCATTCCTGCAACTGACGAAGTGGTTTTAGCTCATGCCTGAGTAATAAAACACTGTAGTCTTTAAGGTGCCACGGACACTTTTTGATTTTCAAACTACAAGCTAACACAGCTGCCCCATTTGGCACTAACATGACAGGTGGGGAAGCGCTGTGGTTAAGAAAGGGAGCCACGAATCAGGAAGTCCTTGATTCGAATCTCACCTCTGCATAAACTCCTTAGGAAGGCAAGGCAATCTCTCTCAGTCTCAGTCTCCCCATCTGGAATACGGGGTTAATAACAGTGCCTTACCTTACAGGAATCATTGTAAGGATTATAAATAGATGATGCAGCTGAAGACCTTTTTATTTTCTCAGTATTTTAACACCTAATTTAACTTAAACTTAAACTTTGCTGTCTTAATTCCATATTTTAACCTATATCAATTTCTGCTGTGTGGTTTTATCCTGGTTGTGCTTTTTATAGTGTATTTTGTATTTGTGTTTTTAGATCGTTGGTTGTTTTATTATGCCCTTCGTGGTTTTAATTTTTGTGAACCGCCCAGAGAGCTTCGGCTATTGGGCAGTATAAAAATGTAATAAATAAATAAAACACTTTGAAGACATGAAAGGGCCGTACAAATCTTAAGTACGTTTGCATTTACTCTTCCACCAAGGAATAAAAACAGTTAAATAGTTAAGAGCAGAGACACCACACTGACAACAAAGGTCCGCATAGTTAAAGCAATGGTATTCCCCGTAGTAACCTATGGCTGCGAGAGATGGACCATAAGGAAAGCTGAGCGAAGGAAGATAGATGCTTTTGAACTGTGGTGTTGGAGGAAAATTCTGAGAGTGCCTTGGACTGCAAGAAGATCAAACCAGTCCATACTCCAGGAAATAAAGCCAGACTGCTCACTTGAGGGAATGGTATTAAAGGCAAAACTGAAGTACTTTGGCCACAGAATGAGAAGACAGGACACCCTGGAGAAGAGGCTGATGCTAGGGAAAGCGGAAGGCAAAAGGAAGAGGGGCCGACCAAGGGCAAGATGGATGGATGATATTCTGGAGGTGACAGACTTGACCTTGGGGGAGCTGGGGGTGGCAACGGCCAACAGAAAGCTGTGGCGTGGGCTGGTCCATGAAGTCACGAGGAGTCGGAAGCGACTGAACGAATAAACAACAACAAAAATCAGCAAGACTTCCATTAATTGCCTGTAAATCCCATACTCTGCTTTCTATGCCAGCCATGATCTTACCCATAATCATAATGTTCCATATTTTTGGAAGAAATTCATACAGAGAAGATGTATGAGCTGAATATGCTGAATATGAGCCAACAGTGCGATATGGCTGCAAGAAAGGCCAATGCTATTTTGGGCTGCATTAATAGAAGTATAGCTTCCAAATCACGTGAGGTACTGGTTCCTCTCTATTCGGCCCTGGTTAGGCCTCATCTAGAGTATTGCGTCCAGTTCTGGGCTCCACAATTCAAGAAGGACGCAGACAAGCTGGAGCGTGTTCAGAAGAGGGCAACCAGGATGATCAGAGGTCTAGAAACAAAGCCCTATGAAGAGAGACTGAAAGAACTGGGCATGTTTAGCCTGGAGAAGAGAAGATTGAGGGGAGACATGATAGCACTCTTCAAATACTTAAAAGGTTGTCACACAGAGGAGGGCCAGGATCTCTTCTCGATCCTCCCAGAGTGCAGGACACGGAATAACGGGCTCAAGTTAAAGGGAGCCAGATTCCGGCTGGACATCAGGAAAAACTTCCTGACTGTTAGAGCAGTGCGACAATGGAATCAGTTACCTAGGGAGGTTGTGGGCTCTCCCACACTAGAGGCCTTCAAGAGGCAGCTGGACAACCATCTGTCAGGGATGCTTTAGGGTGGATTCCTGCATTGAGCAGGGGGTTGGACTCGATGGCCTTGTAGGCCCCTTCCAACTCTGCTATTCTATGATTCTATGATTCTATGTTTTAACAGATTTCTGTGACTTTTTTTTTTTTTATGAAAGTCAAATATTTTTAAGATAATGGTATAAAAAAGAAAGATGGACGGAAGCAAAGACTAGCCTCTATGCACTCTCTTCTTGTGATACTATCATTACCTTTATTTCTGATGCCTAAGGTGTGCGTGCTTTTGCTTATGGAACCATCAACACACGAGGGAGAAAGCGGCAGGTTTGTGTGTGGGGTGGGCTGTTTGCAGAAGTAGAAAAAACATTTGGGGGAAGAAAAACCTAATTTGAGGACACCCCCCCCCAAAAAAAACAGCCCAGTAAGGATTGAGCACACTCCGTAGCCATAAAATGCTGCCTGATTTGGGGGAGGGGGGGAGAGAGATGGGAATGGAATATCTTAGAGGTGGGCATGATGGCTGACCGGAACACCACGCTGCAACATTTTGTTGTGGGTCCCACCTGTTTTTCTGGGAATGCTGCACATGTGCTCACATGTGCACTGGTTGAGAATCTCAGAGAAACGTCCAGGATTTGGGTACCGAAAGCCACCGAAAGCAGCAAGGACGTAGGTCAGGAAGCATTCCTGAGCAGAGCAGATGGGAGGCCTTGCCCGGCCTCGAATTTAATTGCACCCATTCACTACTGTTAGCACTGTCACATCCCCAAGGCCCCAGCGCCAAGAATGACCACTCCATTTCAGAAACAATCGCGTTTTTCATTGCTTCCATTTCCCCTTTTCTTTAATGGCCCTGTTAATTCTAGGGTTGGCCCAGACGGAAAACGAACAAGAAAAGAGACTCACTGGTTAACCCTGGTTTCACTGTTTCCACACCCAGGCGCTGCGCTTCTGTTACAGGCTTCCTCGGGATGCCCTCGGACTCTGGAACCGCCAGCACATAGATGGGACGGCTTTATAATGTTTGAATGGCGGGGGTAGGTTATGGCAGCCACAGGAGACCCGTTCGAAGAGCTGCGTTGAGCTGCAGCGAAAGACTGTCATCCGGAGCTAACCCCACCCTTTCAGTTCCCCTTTTCTGAGTTTCTGGCTAAACTGACTGATGAGTTTCCTTTCAACCATGATGCCACCCTCACTCCTAGGACAAGAGAATGGGGTCCTACCTCCAGAAGGGGGGCCCAAGCAGCCGTGCCTTGCAAAAGGCAGCCGGTCTTGTCTACAGAGGGACAGGGAAAGAGAGAAGGGACTGGGAGAGTGAGATTTGGATGCAGGGAAACCGTGGGCAGACAGAAAAGCAGAACGATAGACAAACAGGAAGAGATGCAGAGTGAGTCAACCATCTTTTCCTTGGGCCAATTTAGGTGGGTTCATATAAGCATGTCACAGAATTCTTCATCGGGCAGCGTCAGCCTGCTGAAGCGTCCTGTGAAGCTCAAGAACTTGCTACTTCTGCTCAGTTCCGATTGGGCCAATATATATTTTTTTTAAAAAAATGGAATAATGATGGTGCAAAAAGAGCCCAAAGTGTCTCCCGGTATAAAGCAGAACCGCTTGAAGAAGGGGGCAAATCTAAGATGAACCCTGCTGTGGGGGGAATAAGGCTTTGAGCAAGGCACAACTTGAGCAGAGGCTTAAGCCCTGCGCTGTTTTTGAGGGCCTTGTAATATATAAAGAAGGGTGCCTCTGAGCGTATGCAGATTGTACATTCCGCATTGTTTAACCACAGCCTGCTCCGCACATCTGAGATGAACACCAGCATAGAAGAATCTTTTCCAAGTAGCATTGTTCTCCGGAGGGCGGCGGGGTGTCTGTGTGTGTGTGTGTTGTCTCTCTCTTTCTCGACCATGTAGCTATTTGGTTTAGGCAGAGTGCGGAAATCAGGTAGCTGGAAAAAGACCAGGGTTGAGAGACAGCCCTTGCGAGGGTGGGTCTCGTGTTGCATGTGATCTGCAAATGAAAAGTCCCCTGAGTTGCAGAGTTACAGGCTTCCTCTTTTTGAACACTGCACTATACTTAGGAGCTCAAGATCTGTTTGCTTTCTGATAAAAAATGCTAAATTAAAAAGTGGGGGCAGGAGGAAGAAAACGAGGGGGGGGGAATCACAACCCATTGTGGTTGTTTTTTGTTTTGCCACTTTGTCTACTGTCATCTGGCTGTAAGATTTCCCCCCTTCTCTAGTCCTTTTCGACGACCTCTGTTTGTTTGCATGTATCCCCTTCCCCATGGCTTCTGAACCTTTTGAGAGTCGTCTAAAAGGGGAAATATTCCAGCAGCTGTAGCAACAAAAGCTGCGCTTGCCAAAACTCGCCCTCTTACGCCATACTCGCGCCTTCCCCGTATCTACTTGGGAGCAAGCGTGTCCACTGGGGCTTCGTCGTTCCCAAGTGACACGCGTGCAAAGGATTGCGGGCTGCTAAACACACCTGGCCACAACTTCCTTTCCTTTCCAGTAGGTGGCGGGCGCGGCTCTCTATTTCTCCCCTCCTCCCCCTCCTCCAAGAACTCTAGAATGGCCACAAAAACGACGCTCTAGCCCCCACCATCTTCCCTTTTTCTTCTGCGCTTGCGTGTTATTCACTTCCGCTTACAGGCCGGAGGCTCTTTCTTTGGGTGCCGCCGACGTTGGCAAGATGGTGAGTTAGGGGAATCCGGAGCCATCCTCCGCGGGGGCTGAAAGCAGGGGCGCGAGGTGGAGCTGAGAGAAGCGGCGAGGGTCGGGCGACACGGCGGTGTGGGTCTGGATGGGTACTTACCGGGTCGTGGCGACAATGGAAGCGAACGAAGCCGGGCAAGCTTCGCAAGGCCGGGACGGGGTATGGTGGGAAGAGGGCGACTAGGCCTCTTTTGCTCTTTGTATCGGTCCCCCGATGAATGAGACGCTGGCCGCGGTGCTGTCCACAGTGGGCCAATTCAGAAGACACCCATGGCTTTAACCGTGATGATTAAGCCAGAAAGCCAGGCCGTGTTCAGAAGACACCTTAAACCATGGCTTTAACCACAGTGAAGAAGGCTTTCTGGCTTAACCACCATAGTTAAAGCCATGGTTTACAGTGTCTTCTGAACACGGCCTGGCTTTCTGGCTTAATCATCATGGTTAAAGCCATGGTTTACAGTGTCTTCTGAACGGGGCCATTTAGGCCAAGTTCTCAGTGTAGCTTCCAAGCAGCTGGTCCTTATGAGAGCTTTGTAACTTCTAAGAATTGCTGGGTTTTCTCGTTTTCCTTTGCCCTCTGTGTCGCCTTTTCCTTTCGGAATGTGCAATTTGAGATTATAAGACAGAATTTGTTATGCACCCTTCAGCTGGTTCAGGCAAAGGATCTATCCCAGCTAGCTGTTTGAGGTCCTTTTTTCCTGGGATTGAACCTGGGCCCTTCTGCAGGCTTTGTTTCTCATGCAGTCTTTCCTGTGATAGGAGGGATACATTTCCCACCCCATCTGCATGCTGGTCACCGAGGAACTAGGCTATACGCACATTTTTTGCCTGCAAGGCCAAGGAGACATCTTTACTGCTATAAAACACTTCTTTTACTGTTCTAACTCTGTATTTTAATCTTATATCAATTTTTGCTGCCTGGTTTTATCCTGGTTGTGCTTTTCTTTACTGTATTTTGTATTTTTAGACTGTTGGTTGTTTTATTATGGTTTTAATTTTTGTGAACTGACCGGAGAGCTTCTGCTATTGGGCGGTATAAAAATGTAATAAGTAAAAATAATTTAAAAAATTCTTTTCCAGGTGAACGTCCCCAAAACCCGCAGGACTTTCTGCAAGAAGTGTGGCAAGCACCAGCCCCACAAAGTAACCCAGTACAAGAAAGGCAAAGAATCTTTGTACGCTCAGGGTAAGTTACAGAACTTTTGCTTCTCTGTGGATCACAGCAAGGTTACCTGCAAGATGGTAGAAAAACTAGCCAAGCAATTGGGTTGGTTAAGTGGAAAATGTTTCTTTGACACAACTCATTAATTTAAAGAAACATGGGATGAGTATGAACCTTCCTCCAAATATGAGGTTAGCCCACTTCTTAAATGTATGCAGAATAACATGGTTACCCTTTAGAGTTCTAACGTTATAGTTGCTCCAACACTAATTACTGAGGTCTTCTGTTCTTCTTTACCCTCCTTTCAGTGCTGCACTGTTTTGTCACTACTTCCTGATCCTCTGTGAAACCAAATGCCTGCTTTCATTCATACTCTTTAAACACTTATTCATATTGATAATGGTGTTTGCATTTGGTGCTTTTGGATCTCTCAGCGGCTTTCGATACCATGGAACATGGTATCGTTCTGGAACGTCTGAGGGGATTGGGAGTCGGGGGCTCTGTGCTCCATTGGTTCTGATCCTACCTCTCGGGTAGGTTCCAGATGGTGATGCTTGGGCATAGCTGCTCCTCAAAGAAGTTGTTGTTGTATGGCATACCACAAGGCGCCATCCTATCCCCAATGCTGTTCAACATCTACATGAAACCGCTGGGGGAGATCATCCGGAGGCACGGGGCGGGGTGCTATCACTATGCTGATGACACCCAAATGTATTTCTCTATGCCTTCAACAACAGTGTCAGCTAAGGATAGTGTGTCTCCTCTGAATGAATGCTTAGAGGTGGTAATGGGCTGGATGAGGAAAAACTGAAGCTGAATCCAGACAAGACGGAGGTGCTTACTGTCAAAGGCTGCAACCTGGGTTTGGAGGTGTGTCAGCCAGTTCTGGATGGGGTTACACTCCCCCTGAAAGACTGCATTCGCAGCTTGGGGGTGCTTCTGGAACCATCGCTCTAAATCACAGCCCAGATGGATGCGGCGACGTCCAGGAGTGCCTACTATCAGCTTCGGCTGATACGCCAGCTGCGCCCCTGCCTAGAGTCGGAAGACCTGAAGATGATAGTGCACGCGCTGGTAACTTCGAGGCTCGACTTCTGCAATGCACTCTACATAGGGCTACTTTAGTGCCTAGTCCAGACACTTCAACTTGTTCAAAATATGGCAGCCAGGCTGGTCACCAGTACACCTTGGGGTGACCATATTACACCAACTTTAAAATCACTTCACTGGCTGCCAATTAGTTTCCGGGCAAGATATAAAGTGTTGGTTATTACATTTAAAGCCCTACATGGTTTGGTCCAGGTTACCGGAGGGATCGCCTTCTCCCATACAATCTGCCCTGCACACTCAGGTCCTCTGGGAAGGGTTCATTCCAGACAGCCACAATTAGGCTGACAACTGTTACGCGGAGGACCTTTTCTTCTGCCGCCCCCAGATTGTGGAATGGCCTGCCAGAGGCGATTCATCAGCTTAAAGCTCTCGGAGTTTAAGACAGCCGTAAATTATTATTATTATTTATTTATATAGCACCATCAATGTACATGGTGCTGTACAGAGTAAAACAGTAAATAGCAAGACCCTGCCGCATAGGCTTACATCCTAATAAAATCATAGTAAAGCAATAAGGAGGGGAAGAGAATGCAAACAGGCACTGGGTAGAGTAAACTAACAGTATAGAGTCCAAACAACATCAGGTTTTAAAAGCTTTAGGAAAAAGAAAAGTTTTTAGCTGAGCTTTAAAAGCTGCGATTGAACTTGTGGATCTCAGATGTTCTGGAAGAGCGTTCCAGGCGTAAGGGGCAGCAGAAGAAAATGGACGAAGCCGAGCAAGGGAAGTAGAGACCCTTGGGCAGGTGAGAAACATGGCATCAGAGGAGCGAAGAGCACAAGCGGGAGAATAGTGTGAGGTAAGAGAGGAGAGATAGGAAGGAGCTAGACCGTGAAACTAGTAAAGACTAGTTTCTTCCAGCAAGCCTACCCAGATGAATTTTAAACCTAAGAATGTTAAGTTGTTGTGATTATTATTTTAGTATTTTATTGGTTTTATATGCGCTTTTAATTAATTTTATGTATTATATTGTGTTTGGTTTTGTTCCCCGCCTTGATCCAGAAGGAAAGGCGGGTTATTATTATTATTATTTATTTCAAAATGTGTGCATTATGTTTTTAAAAAGCATTTTTCCAAGTGGATTTTGCACGTTTTTAAGTGGGGCATCTGTGTGCATTAGCCCATAAAGAGAAAAATAAAATAAGCGAACACTCCCCACCTCCTCCTGCCGGGTCACTTCACATGTAAAATATCAAGATTAAATATATATGTAAACACACAGCCATTCAACACCGTTATTGTACAATATTTTAGTTTTTGGTACAGAGAAAAACCCTAATCCACTCTAGAACAAAAAAGGGAAATTAATAACAAAATGGCCAATGAAGTAGAAAAATATCTGGTTTGTGAAACCGGAATACCATGGGGGGAAAGCAAGGCAGACAAGCTGTTCCTTAAAGGACACTAAGCAATAAATTCTTTTTAAGTTGGGGAGATGTTCCACCCACTTGGAAAATGTGGAGAAGTCTTACAAAATGGTGAAGACCCAAACCTTTACCACGCAGATTAATGTTTGGCAAAACGCACTTGCACATTATAACAAGTGCAGATAACAAAGCTACTGCGTGGCAAATGATGGTCACATCTGTTCACCCGTCGTGACTAGGGTGTGTGTTTTAAGTAGACTGCTTATATCTGAAGGATTTAATTTGTTCCCTTTAGGAAAGCGGCGATACGATCGCAAACAGAGCGGTTATGGCGGTCAGACGAAGCCTATCTTTCGCAAAAAGGTAAGCCTGCCCAGCAGTGCGACGTAAAGCCGAGTGTTGCTGCTGAGAGGCGATTTGGGGAAATTTTGTTGCAGGCTGGTCTGAGGAATGAAAATGTCAGGATCTGACAAACACGATCTTCATTCCTTGTGGGGCTCAGAGAGTCTAACTGTTGACCGTACCCCTAAGTTGAGAAAGGACTTCCAAAAGCTTCCTGTAAGCAACTCCACAGCTTTTCCTCCGTCACGCAAGTCTAAACCTGTGTGCTTGCCTCAAAAAGTTCACAGCTTTCACTTCTCCGCTACTGTTTCTGCCTGCAATAGTTGCGAGGAGGGCGGAAGGCAGACATTGGTGGAGGTTGGCCTGGATCGGGACATGTGACAGCCTTTCCTTTGCATCCCAGGCAAAGACCACAAAGAAGATTGTGCTGAGGCTGGAGTGTGTGGAGCCCAACTGCAGATCGAAGAGGATGTTGGCCATTAAGCGGTGCAAGCACTTTGAACTGGGAGGAGACAAGAAGAGAAAGGTACGAGCCTGAGCTCAGCTATATTGCGTGCAGTAGTCGGGCCATCCTTTAGTCAACAGCACCAGTGAGGTCACTGTGACCGAGGTAGTGGCCAGAGCGTTTCACCAGGATCACGTCCTCACTGTTGCAGGACGGCGCAGCATGTACAAAGCAGCCCCAACGCATTGGTGTGTGTGTGTGTGTGTGTGTGTGTGTGTGTGTGTGTGTGTGTGTATGGACTTGGCTGGCAGTGGGAGGAACTACTTCTCCCAGTGCTGGGTAAGTCCCACCACCACCCAAAATCCCTGCTGGCACCTCAGCGCAGAGATCAACAGGTATTCCTCCAGGTGTGCGTGCTTGCAGACCAAGCCCTGTCTCTGGAGGCATCCCTGCTTTAGTGTTACTTTAAAGAACATCTCTGTTGTGGATGTGTTGAGTGACTATAGGAACTGTTACGCTTATTTGGAGCCCCAGATGACCAGCAAAAGTGGTTCGGTGCAGACAAATGGGAACAAGTCATTGGAAGAAGAAAAGCATGGGTGAATTTGCCCATGGCTGCCCTGTGCTGGAGCTAAATGCCAAAGACTTCCCCACCACGCACTTTTAATTTTTTTGTAGGGGTGCCGTGAGTTCAGTAAGAGGATTCTAGACTCTGTAGAAATGTATTTCTCACAGTCCCATGATACTCATGCAATTCACTTGTTTATATGTATCTTGAGCCTTCTCGGAGTGATTTCAGTTCAGCTGATGAAGCTCCTCTTGCAAACTTGGGGGGGCGGGAGAAATACAGGTTATGCATTTTCTGCTGCTGTAGCACATACTTAGTCTGTGTTTTGCTTCTCTTCCACAGGGACAAGTTATCCAGTTCTAGACATTCGTCCTTGTTCTTTGGCATGGAAACCATTAAAATCCTACCAACACACTTAGCTGTTGCAGATTCATTTTGTTTGCTGCTGCGGTGGAGAGGGGGCGGGGAGAGTCTGAGCTTAATCTGATACATGTCCATTTTCACAAAACAGATTGAAACCAGAGCAAGGGTTTTGTCAGGGATACTAAAACACCGGGTCTTTTTTAAAAAATCCACTGATGACTGATAAGGGCCATACAGAACGCTGAAGAGAGCCCATTCCTTCTCCAGCTTCCTTCACCTCTTGTATTTATGACATTTATATGCTGCCCGATAGACAAAGCTCTGAGTGGTTCACAACATCCACCTTCCTCTGTAAGCCGCCATAAGACCAAACCTCTCTTACACCCCCTCACTCTTTTTACCTCCTTGTTTCTATTCAGTATTTTGAATCCGTTTCCTACCTCTAGCTTTTCTTTCAGTTCCCTTTTCTCCTCGCACCCACCACCGCCACACTCATTTTTGAAGAAGCCGTCCCCAGAAGCAGGATCCAATCTTCTGACAGCAGACTACTCCAGGGCTGCTTTTATTGCTAGTGTCCAGCTGTTTGTGATTATACAGAAGTAATTTCAAGAACACCTCTGAATATAACTGAACCAGCAACCACTCACTAGGAAACAGGTAAAGCAACCCTAAATCATAGAATAGTAGAGTTGGAAGGGGCCTACAAGGCCATCAAGTCCAACCCCCTGCTTAAAATTCTTTCTAACTTGTTCAAATCCCTTCTATGAATTCCCCCACCCTACCCAAGTTCAAGGAGATCCATAGCTATCCAAAACCTGTTATGCACACCCCTGAGTGTCCAGATAATCATTTTCTCAAGAGCCAAATAATACAGCTCTTTTCACCGTATTTCTCATTTGAAGACAACTGCATTGATTTGGGATTCATACCCTTGTATTCATTACAAACACTTATGGAATGTATACAAACTAAACAGCTAGAAACACATCTTCACTTTCAAGAAATGTTACCAAAACTTTGGTTTCCTCCTTCTTTGCCAGTGGTTCAAAACAATGTAGTTCCTTCCATCTTCACTTTCCTTCAGTCAACAGCAGCAACTGGAATACGACAACCTAAGAATACTACAGAGTGGGTCATAAATTCCAGTGTCCATTGCCAGCAATGTATACAGGTAGTTTACGGCATAAGTAGACTCTAAAGATTCACTGAAAGCATTGTGAGTTTTTTTTAAAAAAAACTTTTTGGCAATCAAAGTATATTATTGAAAAGTAGAGGCTTCAGCGGTAAATGCCCTTCTCTGTAAAGTGTGTATGTCTACTAAGGAAAGGTGGAAAGAGTTCCAGCCTCTAATGACCAAACAACTCGATGCCATCTAAATGGCAGGCATGGGTTCAATCTTGTTTGGGATGCTGCCATAAAGGTATGCATCTTTAGCCTTTTGTCCCCCTGCTAAGGCCATCATGCCTGTGTATTTGCATTGGGACTAGAAGCTCCCCTACCAATGAAAATCAGCATGGAGGAGGAAAAAGTTAAAAGACCCCCATGTCAAGAGCTTGATCCAGAATAGGCCTCTTATGCCTGCAATTTCACTTTAAAAAAAACCCCACATGTAACAGCTAATTGTGTTAATGGCTTGTCATTTAGTTTGACCCTAAGCTATCAGGCACCTGGGATTACTGATCTACTGACATCTTTGTTTTAGATGGGTCGAGGGTTTAAAGTAATAATCTAGCTCTAGCCATTAACTGGACTAGGGTCATAGATGCTCTGCTTAAAATAATCCAAAGCCTAGTTCTCTCCTAGTTCTTGGGATCAATTAAACCCACAGAATCTTCCTTCGGGATTACCAGTAGTCCTGCTGAGAATTTCAGTAGGCACTACACAAGATTTTTGGTTAACCAACTGGCTTACAGGATTGTTACATCCTGGAGTTTAGTCAAATGCACAGCCCTCATCTAGGCACGACTCTAGTATATCAAGACAGAAGAACAGATGAAGGCCTAGAGGAGATCTCGGGAAAACATCCACCACTGCCTTTTACAGAAAAATACAACTACTCTTGCAAAGTAGCCCCAAGAGGCAGCAGTAGTAATAGAAGAAAACACGAGAATATTGTGTTTGGCAATCCTGAATATGTCACAGGCTCATCAAGCTCTTCCAGAAAGGCAAGGTTGTGTCCCGCTTTTAGAGATTTAGAAGACACTGGAGGACGAGGTAAAGGCTGTTACTTCATAACGTTTCCTGGTGATTAATGTAACATGGAGCCAAGGTGATGCTGCATCAATCTTTCCTGGTTGTTTGGGAAGGAAACTTCCACTTCTACTTGAAAAGACTTGCGGCAAAGTGCCTAGAGTGTTATAGGGGATCCGGAGAGTGACTGCTCCCGTTGTTAATAACCAGTTTCTCCTCAATCACCACCGTCTTCAGGAGCACGGTGCCGGTGGGGTTTACTGCCACCTTCAAGAACGAAACCCAAGAGTGGAGGCCTAAATCCCTGCTGGTGGGCAGGATCTGCTGGATGGAGCAGGTGGGGTTACAAGCTAAGCCGCTCCCAAGGAAGGCAGTAGAGAAGGCAAACATCTGTGGCCCGCCGAAGTCCTGCCGGTTCAACACGGCTATGGCAAAGGCTCCGCCGGAGAGAGGTCTCTCCCACAACTCAAAGTTGCCGTCCTGGAAAAGAATATGGGACCAGCCATGAGCAGGAGCCGTAATGGTGGTTTAGCACTTCTTATATTGATTACAAGATCACTTTCAATTGATGCAGTCAACGGTATAAAAGGCATTTAAAACTACTAAAAGCCTCAGTAGTAAAACCAGTCTGACAAAGGTGAGAGCTTCAGATAATGGGCAGTATAGAAATCTAATAAAATAACAATAAATAAAGGTGTTGGGTCGCCCTTATCTGTTCGGGAATGGTATGTCATGAACAACCTCCTTTCCCCAGTTATCTAACCCCAGTTAGCAGGGGCACCTTATTATTATTATTGCACCATCAATGTACACGGTGCTGTACATAGGAAGGAAAGGAAAGGAACCTCTCGTGCAAGCACTGAGTCATTACTGACTCTTGGAGGGACGCCAGCTTTCATTGACGTTTTCTTGGCAGGCCTTATAACGGGGTGGTTTGCTGTTGCCTTCCCTGGCCGTGATTACCTTTCCCCCAGCTAACTGGGTACTCATTTTACCGACCTCGGGAGGATGGAAGGCTGAGTCGACCCGAAGCTGTACATAGTAAAAGAATAAAACAGCAACACCCTGCCACATGGGCTTACATTCTATTAAAGGACGGCCTTTAATGCAGAGCTTGTTTCCAGCAGGTTTGTTGAACTATGCTGATGCCCAGCCCTTTAGGGTTTTAAAGGAAGAATGTTGAATTTCGTAATTGTTGGGTGTTTTACTGTGGTTTTAATTTTTGTGAACCGCCCAGAGAGCTTCGGCTATTGGGCGGTATAAAAATGTAATAAATAAATCTCTTTCAGGTCAAGGTTGAATTCCATTCCAGGGGTGGGCAGGGATAAAACCACCAGCATATTTTAGGTTAAAGCTCTTACTCCCGGTGACTAAGCCCTAGGAGGGGCACTTTGACCTATTAGAATTGGGGTGGGTGGGGGAGAAACTGCACAAAAAACAAGGAAGCAAACGATTGGGAGTTGGGGGGAAGGGGGCGGGGCCATATGGGGAATCCCGGGGGGCCGGATATGGCTTGCGGGCCTGACGTTCTGCACCCGTTTTAAAGATAATTTCAAATCAAATTTAAACAACCATTGCCGAAAATCCGACCCATAGACATCAAACACTTTCATCTAATCACATCAACAGTATATATATATATATGATGTGATTAGATGAAAGTGTTTGATGTCTATGGGTCGGATTTTCTGCAATAATTGTTTAAATTTGATTTGAAATGATTGTTAAGTACAATTGAATGCTATTGGTATGTAATGAAATGCTACACTGATGTGATAGTTGATGTAGACTTGTATTAGTATTGGATTGTAAATAGTTATTCTTGTAAAAACAAGTGTGTATAATTTTTGAATGACGATTTAATTCATTGGGTTTATTTCGTTTCTATGGTGGTCGCCTTTGGGTTTCTTTTTGTTCACATTTTCACCACCACTGCCTCCCTTACTATAGTTACCCCTGTTTTAAAGAGCAGCATTTGGAATGGAATCTAAAAAGCCACTGGATGTTCAGTGCACAACTTTTAAAGCAGGTCTTCTATGGCTAGAATGACAGCTCCCATTCAAGATCTGGCAGCTACAGTCTGAACTGAATGAAGTTGCTCTACCTATATCTTTCCCCCTACACAATACTATCCATGCTTTATTTTAAATCAGGGATACCACCCTCAACATAACAGAGAACTATTATGTTATAGAACTGAATTCATCAAGATCTGGTTCCAAACCAGCTGCCTCTCATTTTACAGCTGGTCTTACTTCCTAAATTGTCCTCCATATCTTACCACAAACATTTCACAGAATGTATACAGAGTAAGTAATTATTTAGGGTTCAAAGTACATTCTCAGTAATGGTTACAGCAGCCCTCTAAGGCAGGTCAGTATTATCTTCCAAGTTGTAGGTTGGGAGGCTAAAACTAGGGTAGATAAAATGGACAACTTTAAATATATATATATATATATCAGAATTTTGATTTTTGTTTTAAAAGAAACACAGGAAGCATTCCCCCCCCCAAAAAAATTTCATTTTAAAAACTGGTAAATACCAATACTTGTTCAAACCTATAGTTCTAAGTATCTTAAAAATGAATTATTACCATCTCATGAAACATTAAAGGCTATTTCTTAAGAGTAAAAGAGAATCATGGGAGACATTATACTTCTGGTCTTCTGGAGCCAGGGAAGAGCAAGTCATTGTAGGCAATAGAATAAAATCCAGAAGGCACAGCATGGTAGTTTACCAGGATTATCCAGCCTATATGGATAATCAGACGGACACCATTTTTGTCTTCAGTGCAGCTGAGGAAACGCCTACCTCCCTTTACTGGAACTTGAATTTATGCAAGTCCACTCGGAAGTAAGTCCCACTTTAAGGGGAATTCCTTCCATATTAGTGTGATTGCAGTCTCCGCCTTCACGTAGGTGTCGTGCTACTTGAAGCCAAAGCTAAATGTTAGTTTATGCCCTGTGTTACATAAAGGCTCTATATTTAATTGCAAACAGGTATGTTTTAATTGTTACCCCAGCCAGGTAGTAGGCCAGTTTGCTCAGGAAACGCACGTGTTGCAAAATGGGAAACTTGATTTCAACAACCTACATTGATTGACGCTGAGAGAAAGACTGCTTGCTTAAAGCAACCAGTCTAAGTTCAGACTGGAGGTGACATTCTGGGGGCTCAATGGATCAATAAGTGGGCTAAGAATAAGAATGTAAGAAGAGCCCTCCTGGGTCAGACCAAGGGCCCATCTAGTTGAGCACTCTGTTTGTTTGTTTATTTATTGCATTTATATCCCACCTTTTTTCCTCCAAGGAACCCAAGGCGGTGTGTACATAATCCTCCTCCTCTCCATGTTATCCTCACAACAACAACCCTGTGAGGTAGGCTGGGCTGAGAGTCTGACTGGCCCAAAGTCACGCAGTGGGTTTCCATGGTTGAGTGGGGACTAGAACCCAGATCTCCCAACTCTTTTCACATACTAGCCAACCAACTGTTGACCAGGAACCCATAAGCAGGACACAGGTGCAACAGTGTTATAGGAATCCTGGAACTGCAAAGCAAGTGGTGTATATAGGCTTACTGCCTCGGATACTGGAGGTAGCACATAGCCATTAGGACTAGTAGCCATTGATAGCCTTCTCCTCCAGGAATTTATCCAATCCCCTTTTAAAGCCATCCAAATTGGTGGCCATCACTACATAGAGTCATAGAATAGCAGAGTTGGAAGGGGCCTACAAGGCCGAGTCCAACCCCCTGCTCAATGCAGGAATTCACCCTAAAGCATCCCTGACAGATGGTTGTCCAGCTGCCTCTTGAATGCCTCTAGTGTGGGAGTTGTAGTAGCGAATCTCATAGTTTAACTCTGCACTGTGTGAAGAAGATTTTCCTTTTATCTGAATTCCCCCACCACCACTAATCACCTTCATGGGATGATGACCCTATTGGGTTCTAGTATTTTGAGAGAGGGAGAAAAATGTCTCCCTACCCCCCCCCCCCTTTCTCCACACCATGCATGGTTTTGTACATCTCCATCACATCTCTCCTTAGCCTCCTTTTTTCCAAGCTAAACAACCCCTCACAGGGGAGATGCTCCAGCCCCACGATCATTTTAGTTGCCCTTTTCTGCACTTTTCCTAGTATATAAATGACAATCAATACATAATGAAGTATTTATTATTACCATTTATATGCTGCCTTATCTGTTAAAAGACCATCAAGGTGGTACACAACAATATGGCAACTTTTGATCCAGTGGAATTTTAGGATGTTTTTAGGATGTTTTAATAATGTATACTATGTTTTTAATTCAGTTTTATGTATTTTATCCTTATTGTTGTTTCCCGCCTCAATCCAAATAGAGAGGTGGTGTAAGAATTATTATTATTATTATTATTATTATTATTATTATTGATGTTTACATTGCTGTGGCACCCCGGTGGTGGAATGAGCTCCCCAGAGAGGTCGGCCTGGCACCTACACAGTACTCCTTTCGTCGCCAGCTGAAGACCTTTTTATTCTCTCAGTATTTTAACACTTAATATTAACTTAAATTTAAATTTTACTGTTTTAACTCTGTATTTTAATTTTAGATCAATTTTGCTGTGTGGTTTTTATCCTGGTTGTGCTTTTTATACTGTATTTTGGCTTTGTGCTTTTAACCTGTTGGTTGTTTTATTATGGTTTTAATTTTTGTGAACCGCCCAGAGAGCTTCGGCTATTGGGCGGTATAAAAATGTAATAAATAAATAAGATAGATATTTTTTTCATCTTGACTGAAGTAGCAAGGGTGAAGGACATCAAGGTGGGTGGGTGGGTACCTAAACCTGCCTTGCTAGGGTTTCCAAAGCTTCAGAAGGATGCTTCCTCTGCACACACCTCCGGCAGACAGTCTCACCTTGGTAATTCGATATCCCTGCTTGCCCAACGGATCTTGGTTGATGGCTATCACTTCCTTGTTCTGGAGCAGGGCTTTGGCCCGCGGGCTAATCCGGCGCAAGTCGTTGGACATGAGGAGCGGAGCCGCCATCATGGCCCAGAGCGCCATCTGCGTCACTTGCTGGTCGCAGCTCAGTCCAAAGTCTCCGATCACCAGCTGGTTTAGGAAGAAGATTAGATTGGAGCAGGTTACAACTTGGCGTATTGGGATTTGGTCTTATGAAATAGAACTAGGCAGCAGAACAGCCCTGGGGTCAAATCCAGTGGCTGATTCCAATGAGCTCCTTACGACCATTATGGTGAGGAAAAGGGGCCGTGGATCAGCGGCAGAGCACCTGCTTTGCACGCAGAAGGTCCCAGGTTCAATCCCCGGTTTCTCCGCTTAAAAAGAGCAAGGAAACATGTGACAAGGAGGATTTCTGTGAGAGACTGCCAGTCAGAGTAGGTCGTACTGGGTTAGATGGAAAACTCGTCCGGCCTGCTATAAGGCAACCTCCTAGGTGTCCTCTGCCCCACTTGCCAAATCAGGCACAAGAGGGAGGAGGGACTGTGGCAGCTGGGCTTGCTAGCCATTTCAGGGCTGAGCTAGCCCTGCCTCACACCACCTTCCTCCAAAGCTGCTGTTCTGTTAAACAGAGGCCTTAGCTAGAGCTAAGGTTTATCCCGGGATCATCCGCGGTCATCCCTGTTCATGTAAATGACACACAGGATATCCCAGGAGCAGGCAGGGATGGGCCCGGGATAAACCTTAGGTCTAGTTAAAGCCTAGGTTGCTGGCCATGAAATGAGGCTATTAAATTCTCCTTCCCAGCACTTTTGTGGCTTCAACCTGCAGTTAGACACACACAGGGCTACTGGCTGAACACGCTGAAATCATCTAAGGCAGCCTCCCCCAACCCAGCGTGGCCCTTGGATGTGTGGCCGTGCTGGCTCGAAATTACGGGAGACACAGTCCAACAGATCTGGAGGGCACCAAGTTGGGGAAGGCTAATCTAAGGGCATCCAGACGGGTGGCCAGGTGGAAATTTTACTGCTTGGCCACGTTGCACCAGAAAATGGCTCACGTCATCTCAAATTCCCAGTCCGTTCATATGTTAAAACATCCTCCTTGTTCCTGCCAGGTCTGAGCTGTTCCCAAGCTCTTTCAGGGACAATCACCAGCCTACTGGGGTTTTTTTATATAAACGCGAAGGATGCAAATATCCTATCTTCACCTGGAACATTTAGAACACACAACGCACCTGGGAATCACTACAAGGTACACACCTGAGCAATGACTCTCTCCTCCCCACCCCCTTCAGCAGGTGCTGATGAGTACAGACAGTTTGGAGTGGATTGGGTTTGACTTTGTTAGCATTTAAATTATTCTCGGCAAGGCTGTGAGGGTCTGTGGGCTCTGCAGGGCTGCCAGGAGAGTTGGGAGATCTGAGAACAGGTCCTCTCACCATGTCTGGGTCGTTCCATCCCCCTGGACCGGCTATGTCCACAATACTGTCCTGGTGAGAAGAGGTCCAGTCCAAGATGTTCTTGACGCTGGTCCAGGCGTCAGTGATGTCAAAATAATTCCTCCAGTAATTACAGTACTGTTTGATCTCTGTGTAGTTGGGCTGACAAAGGGGAGAGAGAGAGAAGCAGCAAAGATTTGCTTATTTTAACTTTTGTTTAAAACATCTATTTCCTGCCCCTGTTGGCTCCCAAATCTGGGTTCAAAAGAATCTAGCGCAGTGGGGGGAAACTTCTGGCCTAGGAGCTAAATCCATCCAACCTGGGGACTGTGTCCAGCCCTCCAGGGCTTCTCTGATGACCATCCCCTCTTACCCAGGTCCCATCTAGTTTCCCTTGACCATCAATCATTTGGTAGTTCCCCAGCATGCAATGTTATCCTCGTTTTATAAGGTTGAAGTGCCTCTCCGAAGGCTTAGCTACTGGCAGCAAGAGCTGTAAGCTACAATATGCCAGCATATTTTGTATTTTTGGCCTCACGCACCACCGGAATGCAGCCTGCAAGAGCTTTTCAGAAACTGAGTTCAGCTCTTTGGCGGAAAGAATCACAGAAGCATAGAATTGTGGAGTTGGAATGGACCACGAGGATCATCAACCCTCTGCAATGTGCAGGAAAAACCAATTCAACCATCCATGAGAGGTGGCTGTCCAGCCTCTTCTTAAAAACCTCCAGAGTTGGAGAACCCACAACCTCCATAGGTAGACTGTTCCACTGTTGTACAGATCTTACTGTCAGGAAGGTTTTTCCTTATATTTAATCGGAATCCAGGTCGCTGTAACTTATACCCATTATTTCGGGTCCTAATTTCTGTGCCCGTGGAAAATAGTTCTTGAGCGTCTTCCCTGTGGCATCCTTTTATGTACCTGAACACTGCTAGCATGTCTCCCCTCAGTCTTCTTTTCTCCAGACTGAACATCCCAAGTTCCTTCAGCCTGTCCTCATGTCCCTGTATCATCCTTGTTGCGCTCCTCTGAACCTCTTCTAACCTGTCAATGTCCTTCTGGAAATGTGGTGCCCAGAATCATACACAATACGCCAAGTGTGATCTCACTAGTGCGGAGTAGAGAATGAATAAACTCTTCACACGTCTTTGATATAATGCTTCTTCTAACGCAGCCCAGAACTGCATTAGACCTTCTAGTCTCTATCCCGCACTGCTGACTCAAGTTCAGATTGCTGTCAATGACCATACCTAAATCCTTCTCCGATGGAGTGATTCCTGCAACTGGTCCAGAGTCAGAAAGGACTGGGCCAATTGGATTTCACGATGCAACCAGAAGAACTAGGAAGTTCATTCAGCAATCTGAACGAATTCGGAATCACAAACTTAATGCTCGCCAGCGCTATTCCCCTCCCCTGCCCTTAGCGAGACCCAGTACAAAATTGCTTCTGCTTTTTAGGCCTGTCTAAAAGTTGTACAGCTCCTTGAGCGTCCTGGAAGCATGACGTCCGAGAAGGAGAACAAGGCAGTTGCACAGCGGCCCTTTTTACCTTCTGCAGAGGTCTCTGGTACAGCGGCCACTCGCAGGAGTATACGATGCTTCTGCCGGTTTTATTCAGAGCCCAAGACATGTTCTTATAACCTGGTGGCAAAGGACAGAACGCCTAGAATTGCAGGTTAAAAATGCTCCCACCCTTCCAAGAGGAAGTGAATCTTCTCAGGGCATGCAAGAAATGAGAAATAGGGCTTATTTCCTTAAAATCAGCTTTACTCAATCTGGGGGGCTCAAGTTGTGTTGGGCTACAGCTCATATCAGCCAGGTTGGTCACCAGTACATCTAGGGGTGAGCATATTACCCTAACATTAAAATCACTCCACTGGCTGCCAATTAGAACTACAAAGTGTTGCTTATTACCTTTAAAGCCCTAAATGGTTTGGGTCCAGGTGACCTGTGGGATCGCCTTCTCCCATACAATCCATACCACACAATTACTTCAGTCAGCCAAAATTAGGCTAACAACTGTTACCCAGAGGACCTTTTCTTCCGTCACCCCCAGACTGTGGAACGGCCTGCCGGAAGAGATTCGTCAACTTAACACTCTCTCTGACTTTAAGACGTAAAGGCTAATCTCTTCCGGCAGGCCTACACAGATGAATGTTAAACCAAGAATGTTTAAGATGTGTTGATCGTTATTTTGATGTTGTATTGATTTTATAGGCTCTTTTAATTAATTTTATGTATCTGATTTATACTGTATTGTTGTACTACTGCTGTTCCTCATCTCGATCCAAAGGGAGAGGCAAGTAAAAAGTAAATTTATTATTAAGCGCTTCGGCTATTGGGCAGTATAAAAATGCAAATAATAAATTTATTTATTATCGCATTTATATCCTGCCTTTTTTTCCTTCAAGGAACCCAAGGTGGCGTACAGAAACCTCCTCCTCTCCATTTTATCCTCACAACAAGAGAGCTTCGGCTATGGGGCGGTATATAAACATAATCAATCAATCAACCAATCAATCAACAACAACCCTGTGAGGTGGGTTTGGCTGAGAGTTTGTGACTGGCCCAACATCACCCAGTGGGCTTCCATGGCCAGGTGGGGACTAGAACCCTGATCTCCTGACTCCCAGTCCAACACTTTAGCCACTACGCCACACAAATATAATTATTATTATATTATTATATCATTCCTAGTCAGCATAGCTAGAGATGATTGGGATTGCAATCCAGGGTAGGGAAAGGCTGCTTTAGAAAATCTAGTAGGAGCACAGGCTGTTTGGGGAGAACCAGTTATAAGGAATGTCAACAGGCACACGACTGCATAACAATTTTAACAATTAGGGTTGTTAAATTTAATTGTTAAAATTGCTATGCAGCCGTGTGCCTGTTGGCATTCCTTATAATTGGCTGTTATCAACTGCAGCCTTCGTGTGTTTTGTTTGGGGAAAACGACAGGACCAACGTGGTTCGTGTAGTGCCCATTGAAGCTCTCTGTGCTGCTCACGTTTCAGTCAAGTAAGTTATGTGAAGTGAATCCTAAGTTCCATCCCAAGTTAAATGCTTCTCTTTGGCTTCCGTGGCGAGACCCCTTCCGGCACCCGTACCTTCCGCCAGCAGCTCCAGCGTGCCGACATTGCAGCCGTCAAATTTCACCAGGTCTACGCCCCAGCCGGCAAAGGTGTCAGCGTCTAGTTCGTAGTAGCCGTAACTGCCCGGGAAACCGGCGCACGTTTCGTTCCCGGCATCTGCGTAAATGCCCAGCTTCAGCCCTTTGGAATGGACCTGGGTGGACGAAATCGAGAGTCGAAACGCAGCAAGATTACAGGAGGAAGGGATTTGGCCTGCTTAGTTTAGGAGTGGTGGGGAGTGGTGGCCGAGGAGGGAGTAAGGTAGCTCTCTGCAAAAAAAGGGAATGATGCTACCCTACAAAGGCGATTCACACAGGAGGGAGGTACTGGTTCCTCTCTATTCGGCCCTGGTTAGGCCTCATCTAGAGTATTGCGTCCAGTTCTGGGTTCCACAATTCAAGAAGGATGCAGACAAACTGGAGCGTGTTCAGAAGAGGACAACCAGGATGAACAGGGGTCTGGAAAAAAAGCCCTATGAAGAGAGACTGAAAGAACTGGGCATGTTTAGCCTGGAGAAGAGAAGATGGAGGGGAGACATGATAGCACTCTTCAAATACTTAAAAGGTTGTCACACAGAGGAGGGCCAGGATCTCTTCTCGATCCTCCCAGAGTGCAGGACACGGAATAACAGGCTCAAGTTACAGGAAGCCAGACTCCAGCTAGACATCAGGAAAAACTTCCTGTTAGAGCAGTAGACAATGGAACCAGTTACTTAGGGAGGTTGTAGGCTCTCCCACACTGGAGGCCTTCAAGATGCAGCTGGACAACCATCTGTCTGTCAGGGATGCTTTAGGGTGGATTCCTGCATTGAGCAGGGGGTTGGACTCGATTGCCTTATAGTCCCCTTCCAACTCTACTATTCTATGATTCTATGAAAGGGACGTGGAGCCCCTCAATGGCTTCAGTGAACATAAATGGAACCTCCAGGTCCAGTGAGTAGTCTACCTCTAAATACCAGATGCTAGAGAAGAGCTGTTGAAGGGAGGGGCTGTGGCTCACAGGTTAAGCCCCTGCTTTGCATGCAGGAGGTCCCAGGTTCGATCCCGGCCTCGCAGGTAGGGGTAGGGAAAAAATCCTGCTTGAAACCCTGGGGAGCCCTTGCTGCCAGTCAGTGCTGGCAATACTGGGCTTGATGTTGCAACCTTCTGATTCAGCTTCCTATGTTCTCTGCATGCCCTACTTCTGAGATTCTAGCGCCAGCTGCTCTTGGGAAAGAGGACGCTGGACCTTTGTCCTGTTCCAGCATTGCAAGTCTTAACAGTACTTATGAATGATCACTCTTACAGAGGGCGGATGGTGATAGCAGTTGGAATTCTACAGGCCTATAGTTGTGCATTCCTAAATATTTACACACCGCTTCCCATTTTAAAAATGCAGTTCCCATTTTAAACTGTAATAAAGAGACAAAAGAATTGATAATGAATTTGCTGACGGCAGCAAGGTTAATCATATCCAGGAACTGGAAGGTTCAAGGAGATTATCATATTGAAGACTGGTATAAAGAGATATGGGATATTGCCATTAATGATAAATTAACATGTAATATAAAAATAAGAAGAGGAATGATAAAAACGAAAGATTTTGAGGGAATATGGAAACAGTTCCTAGAATATGCTCTATCTAAGGGGAGTGGGAAAAGACCTCCAGAAGTAACAAGGAGATTCTGGAAACAGGAGTAGATCCCGGGGTGGGGTGGGGGGTGCACTTTTATGTTAAGTATGATTATGTTAGCACATTAAATTAGAAAAGTTATTAAGTTTATTCAACATTTATATATTATGTTGTTTTTTCTGTTATTGTATTGATGTATGTTTAAGTTTTGAAAAGAATAAAAATTACTTTAAAAAAAATGCAGTTCACAATGAATCATAAAACAATGCATTATTAGTATAAAAAGCGCAATAACATTAAGACTAGTTACTAGTTGGGAAAAACCAGGGAAGGCGCCGTTTTTAATCACCGATGGCACCAGATATCTCGCAGGGGGGAGGTCATCAGCAGACTGGATATGGATATAAAGCAGACTTCCCCAACCTGGTGCCCTCTAAATGTGTTGAACTACAACTCCCAGCTAGCTGGGGGATGCTGGGAGTTGAGTCCAACATATCCAGAGACCACCAGGTTGGGGAAGGCTGGTATAGAGACAGCACAAACTATGAAATTGCTGAATATCAGGAAAGCTGTCCGGCCTCCTTCAGTGAAAACATGGTATCAGCAGCATGCTTTAAATTTATTCTCCGCTTTTTGTATTTTTTTATTATTGTATTTCTACCCTGCCCTTTTTTTTTCGCTTGCAAGGATTCCAAGGGGGATTTTGGGAGGGTAAAAGGAAGAAGGGGAGGATCACAACAGCCCTGTGAGGTAGATTTGGCTGAGAGTCAGGGACTGGCCGAAAGTCCCCCAGGCAGCTTCATGGTCCAAGCAGGGACTAGAACCCGGATCTCCCAAGTCCCAGCCCAACACCCTTAACCACTACACCACACTGGCTCTCTCTTCCCAGCTGCAGGGAGAAAAAGGGAGAAAGCGCCCGCTCACGTAGTCCGCTAGCTTGCTGATCCCACTGGGGAAACGGTCCGGGTCTGGCTGAAGCCTGCCCTGCTTGTCGCGGGTGGGAGCCATCCAGCAGTCATCAATGCACAAATACTGGTACCCAACATCCCTCCATCCGTCGGACGCCATCAGATCTGCCATCTGCATGAACAGCTGCTCACTGTGGAAGAAGGGAGAGCAGCAAAAGGTTGGGGACTAGCAAGAAACTAGAACGCGAACGGGACGTAGGAAGCAGCCCCACGCCAGAACTCAGTGGCAAAGAGCACCTTTTATCAGCTTAGGCTGATATACCAACTACGCCCTTATCTGGACAGAGATAGCCTAGCTACTGTGATCCATGCTCTGATAACCTCTCGTTTGGATTACTGCAATGCGTTATACGTGGGGCTGCCTTTGAAAACGGTCTGGCAACTTCAGCTGGTACAAAACAGAGCAGCCCATTTACTAACAGGGACTGGCCGGCAAGATCACATTACGCCAGTCCTTTTACAACTTCATTGGCTGCCAGTCCAGGTCTGGGCCTGATTCAAAGTGCTGGTATTGACATTTAAAGCCCTAAACGGTTTGGGGCCAGGCTATCTGAAGGAACACCTCCTCCCATATGTACCTGCCCGGACCTTAAGATCATCTACAGGAGCCCTTCTCCATGTGCCCCTGCCAAAGGAAGTGAGGCAGGTGGCTACTAGGAGGAGGGCTTTCTCCGCTGTGGCACCCCGGTTGTGAAGTAGGCGTCTTTCCCTAGCCCGACCAAGGCGGCTTGCATCGTTGTCTTCCTCCTGACAACAACCCTGTGAAGTAGGCGTCTTTCCCTAGCCCGACCAAGGCAGCTTGCATCGCCGTCTTCCTCCTGACAACAACCCTGTGAAGTAGGCGTCTTTCCCTAGCCCGACCAAGGCAGCTTGCATCGCCGTCTTCCTCCTGGCAACAACCCTGTGAAGTAGGCGTCTTTCCCTAGCCCGACCAAGGCGGCTTGCATCGCCGTCCTCCTCCTGACAACAACCCTGTGAAGTAGGCGTCTTTCCCTAGCCCGACCAAGGCGGCTTGCATCGTCGTCTTCCTCCTGACAACAACCCTGTGAAGTAGGCGTCTTTCCCTAGCCCGACCAAGGCGGCTTGCATCGCCGTCTTCCTCCTGACAACAACCCTGTGAAGTAGGCGTCTTTCCCTAGCCCGACCAAGGCGGCTTGCATCGCCATCTTCCTCCTGACAACAACCCTGTGAAGTAAGCATCTTTCCTAGCCCGACCAAGGTGGCTTGCATCGTTGTCTTCCTCCTCACAACAACCCTGTGAAGTAGGCGTCTTTCCTCGCCTAACCAAGGTGGCTTGCATCATCGTCTTCCTCCTCACAACAACCCTGTTTATTATTATTATTATTTATTTATATAGCACCATCAGTGTACATGGTGCTGTACAGAGTAAAACAGTAAATAGCAAGACCCTGCCGCATAGGCATACATTCTAATAAAATCATAATAAAACAATAAGGAGGGGAAGAGAATGCACCAAACAGGCACAGGGTAGGGTAAAACTAGCAGTATAAAGTCAGAACAAAATCAGGTTTTAAAAGCTTTAGGAAAAAGAAAAGTTTTTAGCTGAGCTTTAAAAGCTGCGATTGAACTTGTAGTTCTCAAATGTTCTGGAAGAGCGTTCCAGGCATAAGGGGCAGCAGAAGAAAATGGACGAAGCCGAGCAAGGGAAGTAGAGACCCTTGGGCAGGCGAGAAACATGGCATCAGAGGAGCGAAGAGCACGAGCGGGGCAATAGTGTGGGATGAGAGAGGAGAGAGAGGAAGGAGCTAGACCGTGAAAAGCTTTGTAGGTCAACAGGAGAAGTTTGTATTGGATTCTGAGGTGAATTGGAAGCCAATGAAGAGATTTCAGAAGTGGAGTAACATGGTCAGAGCGGCGAGCCAAGAAGATGATCTTAGCAGCAGAGTGGTGAACAGAAACCAATGGACTGATGTGAGAAGAAGGAAGGCCAGTGAGCAAAAGGTTGCAGTAGTCCAACCGAGAAATAACCAATGCATGAACAAGAGTCTTGGCGGAAGAGACAGACAAAAATGATCGAATCCTGGCAATATTATACAGGAAAAAACGACAGGATTTAGCTACTGTGTCGATATGAGGAATAAAGGAGAGCGAGGAATCAAATATAAAGCCAAGACTACAAGCTTCCTTGACTGGAGTAAGCGTAACATTATTGACAGTAAGAGAGAATGGGAGATGAGGAGAAGGTTTAGGAGGAAAAACAAGCAATTCAGTCTTTGCCAGGGAAAGACGCCTGTGAAGTAGGCGTCTTTCCCTAGCCCGACCAAGGTGGCTTGCATCATCGTCTTCCTCCTGACAACAACCCTGTGAAGTAGGCGTCTTTCCTAGCCCGACCAAGACGGCTTGCATCGCCGTCTTCCTCCTCACAACAACCCTGTGAAGTAGGCATCTTTCCTAGCCCGACCAAGGTGGCTTGCATCATCGTCTTCCTCCTGACAACAACCCTGTGAAGTAGGCATCTTTCCTAGCCCAACCAAGGTGGCTTGCATCGTCGTCTTCCTCCTGACAACAACCCTGTGAAGTAGGCGTCTTTCCCTAGCCCGACCAAGGTGGCTTGCATCGTCGTCTTCCTCCTGACAACAACCCTGTGAAGTAGGCGTCTTTCCTAGCCCGACCAAGACGGCTTGCATCGCCGTCTTCCTCCTCACAACAACCCTGTGAAGTAGGCGTCTTTCCCTAGCCCGACCAAGACGGCTTGCATCGCCGTCTTCCTCCTGACAACAACCCTGTGAAGTAGGCGTCTTTCCCTAGCCCGACCAAGGCGGCTTGCATCGTCCTCTTCCTCCTCTCCATTTCATCCTCACAACAACCCTGTGAGGAAGGCTTCTCTTCCTAGCCCTACCTGAAGACGCCAGGGATCCGACCAGGGACCTCCTACATTCAAAATACAGCTTGTACCGCACCAAGCTAAGGACCCTCCCGCATTCCCACCGTGCCCCTGAGCGTGTGAAGAGCGCCGCCCACTCCCTTCCCTATTTTCCCCGCGGGCGCTCATGCGAGAGACAAGAGGGGTAGGGGTGGGAATAGGAGCCGCATCCCGGCCACCCCTCGCTGTCCCCGCACCCTCCAGCGCAGCCGCCGCGCCTACCTGATGCAGTTGCGGGGCTCCTGGGCGCAGTCGGTCTGGCAGAGGAAGCGCTCCCAGTGCAGCCAGCCCATGGGCGGCGTCCGGGCCAGCCCGTTGTCCAGCCCGCCGGCCGGCCAGGCCACCAGGGCTAGCAGCAGCAGCAGCAGCAGCAGCGCTGCCAGGGGCGCCCTCCGTCCTCCGCTCCGCTGCCTTCCTCCACCCGCCATCCCCGGCTCTCTCCGAGTCTCTCTCTGACTTGGAGTGGCCGCTCCGCGAAGCCCTGCCGGAGAAACGGCGGCGCGTCTTAACCAATCACGGCGCCACGCTCTCGCCGCTCGGCCAATGATTGAGCTCTTCAGCAGCGGGAGGGAACCAATCCGTTTCTTGGGAAGCCGGGCGGGGGCAAAAGGGGAGTGGGAGAGAAAAACACACACCCCCAAAAGGTGCGATGTTTCTCCCGTGATAGGCGGGGCGTCACGTGACACAGGTTCCAAAGGACGTCACGCCCTGGAACAAAGAGGGGTGGGGGAAATGTTAACCTTTTCATTGCTGCAACCCAGGCACAAGGGACCAGCACCACCACTGGTTGCAGCGCTCCAGCTATTGGGCCATATTTTAAAATGTAGTAAATAAACTTTTTTTTTTTTTTTGCCAACTTCAATACACATCATTTTTTTAAAAAAATATATGAATATACCGCTCCCCACTGAAAAATGGACAAGATAAAATGAAAATAAAAACAGAATAAAACAGTTAAAACAAAATTTAAAAGAAGCAAAAAAAAAAAGGGGGGAAAAAGAAAAAGAAATCCAAGGATGCATATTAAAGAAAGACTTCTTGGAATAAAGATGTTTTCAGGAGGCGCCGAAAGGAGTACAAGGTTGGAGCCTGCCTGACCTCCAGAGGCAGGGAGTTCCACAGGAGGGGGGCCACCACGCTGAAGGCTCTGCCCCTGGTGGACTCCAATCGGAGGATGGGTCTATGTGGAACCACCAGGAGCAGGCCCTCGGATGACCTCAGTGACCGGGCAGGTTGGTAAGGGAGATGGATCCAGATTTAACCCTACATTGAATAGACCCACTGAAATCAATAGGACAAGGTAGTCATGACTAAATCTGGATCCAAACCAGTATTATTACTATTATTATTAATTACATTTTTATACCGCCCCATAGCTGAAGCTCTCTGGGCGATTTACAAAAGATTAAAACATTAAAAACGATATAGAATCAGAATAGTTGAGTTGGAAGGGGCCTAGAAGGCCATCAAGTCCAACCCCCTGCTCAATGCATGAATCCACCCTAAAGCATCCCTGACAGATGGTTGTCTAGCTGCCCCTCGAATGCCTCTAGTATAGAATTTAAAACCGTAAAAACATACAAGAGACTGTATACACAAAGGCAATATACATAATGTGTAATATTATACATCATATTACCATTACTGATTTATATCTTGGCTTTAAAAAGAAAGCAAAGTTGCTTACAAAGTTATCAATACAATGTGCAAGAGCCCTGCTGGATCAGGGAGCGAAAGTTCCCTCTCGTCTCGGATCTTGCTTCTGGGAAGATGACAATAGCATGGCATGACTCACATCTTCATGTTTTATTGTCCGGAGCACCAGGTATTCAGAGGTAGATGCTCTGGATTAAAAGTTATCTATCACAGCCTTTTGCCTTGGCTAGGCTTAAACTCCACGAATTTAGCTAATCCGCTTTTAAAGGCATCGATGCCGGTGGTCATCACAGCATGGTCTGGCTGTGAGTGGTGCTCAGCTCTCAGTAAATTAGATCCATCACTTTTTGGATTCACCTTCTTTGCGTTCTATCCTAAACGGAGTTCATAGCTGGTGCTACATGACTGCCGTAATCCAGAAATCGCTTATTTCACAGAGCATTTGCAGCCGGGGTCCTTCCTATTTCCTGGCTGAAATATTTCCCCACATCTTGTTGACCCCTTTATGTATCTAACGAACCAAGGCTCTGTCCCACAAAAGCTTGCGCCACAATAAATGTGTTCCTCTTTAAAATGCCATGAAATTCACACGGTTGCATTCAGTGTTGCGTGAGCGGACAGCCACTCATACCGCAGACATTTTCCTTCCTCTCCTCCCCCTTGCAGCGTCTCCCAACTCTCTGGAGTCGATTTTGGGGTACACAGGAGGCCACGGGGAAGAGGGAATTGCACCCCTCCCCGGTCTCCAGACAAAAGTTTTCCATCAGAGGAGGGACACTCACTCACAGGAGTTCACCCTCTGGCATATGTTTGTTTTTACTGCAACAGACTAACACAGCTGCCCCTCTAGGATTTATTTTTATATAGCTTCTTTCTACAGTGGCTTGTGCAAGGTGGATTTCCTGCTTAAAACGGAAACAACACAGGCAAGTTTGAAGAAAACTCAGCTTTAGCAACAGCATTTATTGTTTTGTTACAAACCCTCAAGCCCGAAAAAGATTGTGGTTTGAGCTCTAAACTGCACTTCCAGTTTTTTGAGCATGATTTGGAAAAAGCAAACATCACGTGCTCTAGATCTGTTACTGCAGCTAGATTTTAGGATTCAAGCTAATAACACTCAAGCTTTTCGGACAGGTGACTTGTCCTTTGCCACGACTCCTATGGCAGCCATTTTGTGATGGTGCCCAGGACAGTTTTGCAAATCGCCAAATGTACCCACAAGCCAAAAAGCTTGTTTACCCCAGCATACACAGATTTAACTTCCCACCCCACCCTGCAGGGTCGTTTGTACCTGTTAATTCCTTATACAAGCCCAGCCTCTCTTTCACAGGTTTAGGCAGACTGTTTTGCTTTCGGAAGTCTTGCACCAGCCTTACATCCTGTGCAAGCATCCTTGGGCATTTTTGTTTGGAAAAATGGTGGGCGATTGGTGTTTTCAGATTCTCTCTTGGCAGAAGCCTCTTCCATCTGGCTGCGTACGTAAGACTCTGCCCAGCACACCTTGATCCTCAGTGTGTTGCTTAAGAGTCCATTTCATAGAAATCCATGGGACAGACTTTCAAGACAAGATGCTGAGAATTAGGGCAGTCCTGGGAGGTGAGCTCCCCTCGTTATATCCTGCAGTGATACTCCCCCAAACCAGCAGCCTCCAGAAGGTTTGGACTACTTCCCTATCATCCCCAGCCAGAATTAGGGCAACTTCTTAGGCATTGTATCCAATATTAGCCCTATTTAGAGTAGATCCATTGAAATGAGTGGGATATTATTATTATTATTATTATTATTATTATTATTATTATTATTATTATTATTTACATTTATATACCGCCCCATAGCTGAAGCTCTCTGGGTGGTTTACAAAAGTTAAAAACAGTAAAAAGTATACAAAATTTAAAACCATCAAAAGCTTAAAAACAACTTTCCCAGTTACGGAATGATTGTGAGGCTCGCCTGATGCCAACATTGTTATCTTTTCGGCGCCAGGTCAAAACGTTTCTTTTTCTCCAAGGCATTTAACAGTATATGTTGAGTTTTAACTGACTCCTGAACTAGCTTTGGCCTGGCTGAGTGTTTAAAAGTTGTTTTCAATATTAGCTGTTTTCAGGGTTTAAAATTTTGTATATTGATTTTTAATGTTCAGTCTTTTAACCTTTGTAAACCGCCCAGAGAGCTTCGGCTATGGAGCGGTATATAGATGGAAAAAATAAAATAAATTAAGTTGGATTCACTTTGGATACAAGCCATAGATCGTAACGGAAACCTTGCTCAATTTACTGGCTGCTTACCAGGCGTTGCCGGCAAGTCACGTCAGGTTCAGAGAATGGCCTCGAAGTGCATGACGCAGCTCAGCCCTATAAGGTGAATGAATGGAAACCAGACAGCTGCTTTGAGAACTGCTGAGGAAGAAAGAGGCATTTGGTGTAGTAAGTCACATGCGCAGAGGCGCAGCGTGTACTTTGCATGCTGGAGTTCTGAGGTCTCATCCCACGTATCTGTAATTAAGAGTTTCAGAAAGCGAGGCTAGGGAACCCAGATCGCCCCCAGATCAACACTCTAACCACTATTAGAGTGGTGAGCCCCTGCCAAAGGAAGTGAGGCAGGTGGCTACTAGGAGGAGGGCGTTCTCTGCTGTGGCACCCCAGCTGTGGAACGAGCTCCCCAGAGAGGTCCGCCTGGCGCCTACACTGTACTCCTTTCATCGCCAGCTAAAGACCTTTCTCAGTATTTTAACACCTAATTTAACTTAAATTTAAACTTTGCTGTTTTAATTCCATATTTTAACCTGTATCAATTCCTGCTGTCTGGTTTTATCCTGGTTTTGCTTTTTATATTGTATTTTGTATTTGTGTTTTTAGATTGTTGGTTGTTTTATTATACTCTTCGTGGTTTTCACTTTTGTGAACCGCCCAGAGAGCTTCAGCTATTGGGCGGTATAAAAATGTAATAAATAAATAAATAAATATTAGCATTCATGAAAGCTATCAAGACTGATCTCTTCTGGCGGGCCTATCCAGTGGAATTTTAGGATGTTTTTAGAATGTTTTTAGGACGTTTTAACAATGCATATTCTGTTTTAATTCAATTTTATGTATTTTATATTTACTGTTGTTCCCCGCCTCGATCAAAATGGAGAGGTGGGTAAGAATTATTATTATTATTATTATTATTCCACACTGGTGTTGCAAGAGAGGAAGGGGGAGATAAATCGACCTATCCATCCACTTCCTCAAAACACCATGTATCATTTTCTAAAGGTGCACCAGAGCTTGATCACTAAATGCCAAGTTCTACATTTAGGAAATAGAACCCAAAGGCACAGTTACAAGATGGGGGATACTTGGCTCAGCAATACTACAAACGAGAAGGATCTTGGAACTGTTGTAGATCGCAAGCTGAATATGAGCCAACAGTGCGATATGGCTGCAAGAAAGGCAAATGCTATTTTGGGCTGCATTAATAGAAGTATAGCTTCCAAATCACGTGAGGTACTGGTTCCTCTCTATTCGGCCCTGGTTAGGCCTCATCTAGAGTATTGCATCCAGTTCTGGGCTCCACAATTCAAGAAGGATGCAGATAAGCTGGAGCGTGTTCAGAGGAGGGCAACCAGGATGATCAGGGGTCTGGAAACAAAGCCCTATGAAGAGAGACTGAAAGAACTGGGCATGTTTAGCCTGGAGAAGAGAAGATGGAGGGGAGACATGATAGCACTCTTCAGATACTTAAAAGGTTGTCACACAGAGGAGGGCCAGGATCTCTTCTCGCTCCTCCCAGAGTGCAGGACACGGAATAACGGGCTCAAGTTAAAGGAAGCCAGATTCCGGCTGGACATCAGGAAAAACTTCCTGACTGTTAGAGCAGTACGACAATGGAATAAGTTACCTAGGGAGGTTGTGGGCTCTCCCACACTAGAGGCCTTCAAGAGGCAGCTGGACAACCATCTGTCAGGGATGCTTTAGGGTGGATTCCTGCATTGAGCAGGGGGTTGGACTCGATGGCCTTGTAGGCCCCTTCCAACTCTGCTATTCTATGATTCTATGATTTGATGGCCCCTTTCCCAGCTCCACAGTATCCACACATTTCCCACCCCACCACTCCCAATAGCCCACCAAGAGGCACACAAGCCAGGTCGTGCTGCTGCATGCGCTCCTCCGCCTTGGGGGAGGGGAGGGGGGAAGCACCCTCTGGTTTCCACGGCACTCCTTCAAGCGATTAAGCAAAAGACAGGAACCTCCCAGTATTGTGGAGCGGTTTTTTATTATTTCCGCCCTTCGACCATTATGATGTGATAGCCGAACTTGGTTTTGACCGGAGGGTCTGTGTACACGGGTTTGTCCATGCTGCTCACAGGCAAGGCGAAGGCAGCGTCCTGGAAGGGCCCCACCATGGAGCCTCTGCTCATCCAGCCCAGGTCTCCCTGGAAAAGGAGCACAACGGGAGCTGTCAAAACCCTAAAGCAGGGAAGGGCTTGCGGGGTCTCCTTTGTATTTTACCAGAACAAAGTCCACCCACCAAAGACAGGGGCAAAATAGTGACTCAGGGTTAGGGCCAATTAGCTACTATATAACCCCTGAGCCATTCAAACATGTATTCAAGTTATTGCAGATCAGGGATGATAAAGAGCCTAACGTGGTGTGTTTGTGCTGGGGTCAGAAACACTAACCAATCTATTAGCACTCTTCAAATACTTGAAAGGCTGTCACACAGAAGAGGGTCAGGATCTTTTCTCGATCATCCCAGAGTGCAGGACACGGAATAATGGGCTCAAGTTACAGGAAGCCAGAGTCCGGCTGGACAGCAGGAAAAACTTCCTGGCTGTTAGAGCAGTACGACAATGGAATCAGTTGCCTGGTGAGGTTGTGGCCTCTCCCACCTTAGAGGCATTCAAGAGGCAGCTGGATAGCCATCTGTCAGGGATGCTTTAAGGTGGATTCACGCATTGAGCAGAGGGTTGGACTCGATGGCCTTAGAGGCCCCTCTTCCAACTCTACTACTCTACGATTCTATTACAAATCATCCAACAATCTATAACCCACTCCACCACCACCCCTGGAGGTCTTAACATCACGGGTGCCCTGACTCTCCAACTGCTGCTGATTGCTCCCTCCTCCAGAGATCCTCATGAGGACCACTTTTTCCCTACCACTGGGGGAAGAAGATAAGTGAGTGAGGATGACTCTGTTCCCCAGGCCTTCTCCCAGTAATCTGCACACAGATCGCCCTTTCCCCGACCTATATCAAGATAGCTGGGACGCGCATATATGCGTGCCACCACTGAGCTTGCACTATATGTAGCTTTCACCCCCGCAAACTGCTTTCTGCCCTGCCCTGCTGGAAAGCTTCCTGCCCTATGGCTGTCACTGTATCACAAGCCTTGACCTCCGTCCCCATTCTAAAATACTACGATGTGCTCTGCTTCCATCACTGCTCCTGACAGCGCTGTTTTGCTTTCCTGGCAGGACAGGCCGCTAAGATAAGAAGTCGAGCATTTCGCTTTTTTTGCTCACATTAAGGACTCATCTACACCAAGCAGGATATCCCATTATGAAAGAGGTATGAAAGTGGTATATAAAAGGCAGGAGCCACACTATTGCTTTATAGTGGTACTGAAGTGCAGTGACAACTCTTGGGGTCCATGACACATCTACATTATGGAACTCACTACCACAAGATGTAGTGATGGCCACCACTCTGGATGGCTTTAAAAGGGGGTTGGATAAATTCCTGGAGGCGAAGCCTATCAATTGCTACTAGCCCTGATGGTTGTATGCTATCTCCAGTATTTGAGGCAATAAGCCTGTGTGCACCAGTTGCTGGGGAACATGGGTGGGAGGGCGCTGTTGCACCATGTCCTGCTTGTCCATCCCTGGCCGATGGCTGGTTGGCCACTGTGTGAACAGAGTGCTGGACTAGATGGACCCGTGGTCTGATCCAGCATCAGGGCGCTTCTGATGTTCTTACGTTACACCAAGTGGGCTATCTCACAAGGAATGCTGTATGAAAGCGGCATATGGTATCTGTCAAAGGGTCCCAACAGTTGTCAGTGCACTTCAATACCGCTATAAAGCAGTAGTGTGGCTCCTGCCTTTTATATACCGCTTTCATAGTGGAATATCCTGCTTGGTGCAGATGAGCCCTAAGTCTGCAAAAATTCCACCATGTACATATCCATACACTCCACACGTTTTTACTTGATTCAGTCACTCTGCTGCCAGCACAAAGCTTTGCTCCTGACCTTTCAAGTCCAGATCTCAGCTAACGCAGTGCTCTTAAATCTGACAGCAGAACGGAGAGAGAAGTTCTCCCTGGGTCCGATTCTGCTACAGACAAGGTGAAACAATTCCACAGCACCTGAGCTGTCCCTTCCCCCAAGTCCTCAAGGCCGAGAGGGGAAAGTTGCCGCTGCCGCATCAGGCCCTCCGACGTCCCTAGTCCTGCTTTGGTTTCAGGAAACAGAAAGAGGCTCATACCCCTTGCCTGGCTTTGTCCTCGCTGTACTGGGAAGCTACTTCGCTGAATCGCAGCCCAGCCTTTAGTTTCTCCAGGGCCTCCAGGGCTCTGCTGTGCTTCTCGCATAAAATATGCCTCACCTAAAGAAGCAGGACACAGATTAGATACATAGACACGTGTTGAGTAAGACCACACGCCACAGACACACGGCCCATAGGACCCAGTCTCTATTTTAAGGGTAGGTGAGGTGACACAGGCTCTGAACACCAGACCTCACGGCTGCCACCACTTCTTATGGGGCGACACAGGCTCTGAACACCAGACCCGGCAGCAGCTATTCCCTGCTCAAGCTAAGCACCACCGCTTGATACGCCTGAGGCAAGGGATAAAAACCACCTTCCTCTAAACTATGTGGAGAAAGGGGTTTAAAATGGAGAATGGATTTTAATTTATATAATAATGCGCTGTGAGTTATATCTGCTTAAGTGAATGATTGTCAGAGTGGGTGCTGAATGTGTAAACTTAAAATGATAAATGCCAAACAGACACATGGGCTTTTTGTGGTAGTTTAAAAACAAAACAATCAAAATTTATTTTTAAAAGTTCATCAGCTTTGTTTCAAATAACATTTTAAAACCTTTTTGAAACCTTTCATACAATCCGGTCACTCATTCACATTCGTGCTTTCCTTTTTCTCACACAATCACTCTTGAACTTTCTTTATTATCTGTATTGATTAATATACATCCACTACGTGCACACCACACTCTAAAGACACCACTCACTACACTGACCCTCAAATTTCCCAGAACTTAAGTACCATAAATACAGAGAGCACTACAGACTCTAAGAGTACCTAACCAGTCTCTCTGAAAAGATCTTTCAATCCCCTCCGTCATTCCCTTATATATCCCTCCTCCCCCCTCCCAAGACATTTTAACTCCGCCCACTCAGGCCAACATTCTAAAAACCACAGACTTACAAACCGCAGACATACATTTGGAATTGACTTGTGGGGCGTAAAGCCACAGTAGGCAGCCTTTTTTTTTTTGTCCTGTCGAGGGTCACATGCCAGGAAGTGCATCAAGGTCATCTGTCAGGGGCCACGTGTTGGTTGATAGTGGGTCACTCCATTTCTCTCTCTGCCACCCCCTTTTTTCGCTCTCTCTTCCCCACCACCTTCCTGCCCAGCCGCCTTCCAGGGAAGGGACAGATCGCAATTGCCAGAGGTTTGAACTGACTGCACACAGAGGGCTTTTGAAATCAGGCTGAGGGCTGCAAAAAGCCCCAGGGCTGCAGGTTGCCCACTCCAGCTCTGTCTTTGGCAGCCAGGCTGGTCACCGGTACACCTAGGGGTGGCCACATTACACCAGTTTTAAAATCTCTTCACTGGCTGCCATTTAGTTTCCGGGCGAAGTATAAAGTGTTGGTTATTACCTTTAAAGCTCTACATCAGTGGTTCCCAAAGTGGTCGGTAGCGCCCCCTTGGGGGCGGTGGGATTGCATTAGGGGGCGTTAAGAGGCAAGGGGGAAGCGTGTGTGTGTGTGTGTTCGAGGTGGTCTTTTCTGAGAAGCTCCTCTCCAGAAGGTCTTAAAACCCAGGGACATTTTTATGGGAGAAGGTAGTTTAGTCCCAAGCCATATAGGGGAAGAATCCACACATGTATTAATACAGTTTAAGAAGAGTCCTTTTAATGGTGAATTGTAATGTTTCAAAAGCACCAAAATGCTAATGAAGAGACATACCCTGCTTGGTGTGCCCTGCCACACCAGCTGCAAAACAGGCGTTTGCTCTCTTTTCCCTCCCTCGGCAAGCCTGCAGCGGGTGCTTCGGATTTTGAATAAAGTATTCAATTAATTGTTACTATTTTGAATTTTATTGTTACTACCTTCCTTAGTGGGTCAATGAAAACCGCTATTCTGAATAATGATTTTTATAGTGTAGGGTAGGGGGCACTGGGCATGAGTTTGTGGAACCAAGGAGCCAGTCACCTGAAAAAGTTTGGGAACCACTGGCTTAGCGTAACATGATGCTGTACTTTTCACGGGGAGCTTTCTGGAGACGGGATCACAGCCCAGTGGTAGAGCACATGCTTTGAAAGCCAAAGGTCCCAAGTGAACCGCCCAGAGAGCTTCAGCTATTGGGCGGTATAAAAATGTAATAAATAAATAAATAAGTTTAATCCCTGGCATCTCCATTTAAAAAGATTAGGTAGTACATGACAGGAAAAACCTCAGAGGAAACTCTGAATTTGTTTTGAGCATAACCTTTAAATCACATTAAATACGCTTTATTGCTTCCCCCTTAAATCAGATACCACAGTTTGAATGCCTTTGGCCATTGGGGAAAAATTGAGATATTTATACAGCACAGGGAATTTAAAAAGGTTTTTTAGTTTTATTTACTGCATAGAAATCAAAGGGCAGTGTCCAACCCCCGCCAATTCCCTTCCACAAGCGGTGGGTCCTGACATTCCCGTTGCGAGAGCAGGACTCGCTGTTTATACAATGGAGATTTAAATGTGGAAACACTCATTTCTGGAAGGAAGCAGGTTGGCATTTCTCCCTTACGTGAGCGCCGCCGACCTGCCTCTTTCCAGAAACAGGTTCTGGGTTGCCCCTGGAAGTACTAAAACTCCCTTGCATAAGCAATGGGTACCGCTTACAGAAGGGAATCTCTAGGGGGCAGGAGAATTGGCAGGGGTTTAAACTCCGTGTTGGATACTACCCAGACATGCCAAATCGGACCCGTCAATTTGTGGTGTTGGAAAATAAAATTGCCAGTTCATTTCCCCCCCCCCCCTGGAAAATCCACATTGCTGATACTTTGTTTCCTGCTTCTCTCCTCCTCTGAATATTTTTTTGACAATATTGAGAGAAGAGTGTGTCAAACTACTTCTCTCCCACTACCACCCCCACACTCCGTTTTGACTGAAGTTCCATTCCCAGAGACACCATCGAGAACGAGATGATGAAAACACCCACCTTCACAGTACTGCCACCCCCTTTGGGGCCCTGGGGTTTCTTCTCAGCAGCATCACTGCCAGCGGATGCTCCTCCTTTGGAAACACAAGACCAGAGAGGTATTCCAGGTGGGCAGAGACACCTTTCCCCTACGCGCAGTGGTGCTAAGCCCACACCCTGTGACCTGTGCTGGGCTTTATGTGGGTTATGTCCCATCCTACTCCAGGCTGCCTGTCTCCACAGCCTGGTAGACTCAACCTGCTCCAAAGCCAAGCTGGCTCGCCTCTGCCTGACTGCAGACAGTAAGTGGGAACACATAGAAACATCACAAACGGCAGACTTTGTGGCTTCTGCATCATACATAGCTTTCTCCGCCCCTCTTTTTTCTTCTTCTCCTTTTGCTCAACATCCAACCCAAATAAGAGTTCTGGAGAAAGAACCCCTATTTTGCAACATTTTTGGTTGGTCCCAACAAAAGCCTCCTCCACCCTGGTGCCTTCTAGATGTGTTACATTAGAACTCTCATCATCCCCTGCTATAGGCTCTGTTGCCTGGGGATGATGGGAGTTGCAATGCATCTGGAGGGCACTAGATTGAGGGCTGATTCTATACTATCGGCATAACTCAGTTTCAGAAGTACAGAACTGCCATAGCTCCTGAAACAGACGAAGCTGGGCAACGGCCAGTCTACAAAGGGACTAGAAACCTACCCAGTCATTCCAGGCACCTCCAGGAAACTACAGTTCCCAGAGGGCCATCCTAATGCTTAAACCTGCATCAAATCTTCGTGAAATGTGCGTAACCATTAGGCTAGGGTGACCATATGGAAAGGAGGACAGGGCTCCTGTATCTTTAACAGTTGTATTGAAAAGGGAATTTCAGCAGGTGTCATTTGTATATATGGAGAACCTGGTGAAATTTCCTCTTCATCACAACAGTTAAAAGCTGCAGGTGCCCTGCCCTCTTTTAAATCTGGTCACTCTAGTATAGCTCCTGCAGCTTTAACTGTGGTGATGAAGAGGGAATTTCTCCAGGTTCTCCATATAAACAAATGACACCTGCTGAAATCCCCTTTTCTATGCAACTGTTAAAGATCCAGGAGCCCTGTCCTCCTTCTCATAGGGACACCCTACATTAGGCAGCTTCTTCCAAAGAAAGGGGAGGGGGACAAAGTCATCCAGGATGTCTGTTCCCTTCTGGGAAATGGGGATTGGGGGGGGGGGGTAGGAGAGCACACCAGGACTCCTGGGTCCCCTGTTATTAGCACGTCCAGGGATGGGGGGTGGGGGAGAAGCTGGGATTCCTGGGTTTCCTGCCCCACCCCCGGAATCCATCTACCTCCCCTCCCTCCGCAGCCCCCCTCCCTCACCCTTTCCCCCTTTGCCGCCGCTTTTCCCTTTCGGGGGCATCTTCACAGCTCCTTCCTCCCTCTCCAGAGCACTGGGCGTCGCTTCCCAGATACGTCATCAAGCGCGACGGGCGAGGGCAGGGCCACACCCCCTTGGCTGGAGCGCCCAATGAGATGCCTGCGGGGGCGGGGCTTATCCGCATCTGACACGTGCAGTGACTATGTGCATCAGAACTGGACCAGAGCAAGGCTCCATCTCGTCCAGTCTTCTGTTCACACGGCGGCCAACCAGCTGCTCCAATGGGAAGCCCACAAGCGGGACATGAGCGCCACAGCAGCCTCCCACCCATGTTGCAACTAAGAACGTAGCGCCTGGATTTGCTTTGCTTTGCCCCTTCCTCCTCCCTCCCAATCCCCTTTCCTTTTGTGTCATGTCTTTTAGATTGTGGGCAAGGAGTGTCACGAAATATTTTTGTAAGCCGCCGTGAGAGACTTTTTTGGCTGAATGGTGGGATAAAAATGCCTAAATAAAATAAATAAATAAATGTTCCCCAGCAACTTGTGTACATAGGCTTGGAAGGAAAGGAAAGGAACCTCTCGTGCCAGCACTGACTCATTACTGACTCTTGGAGGGACGCCAGCTTTCTCTGACGCTTTCTTGGCAGGCCTTATAGCGGGGTGGTTTGCTGTTGCCTTCCCTGGCCGTTATTACCTTTCCCCCAGTTAACTGGGTACTCATTTTACAGACCTTGGGAGGATGGAAGGCTGAGTTGACCTGAGCTGGCTGCCTGAAACCAGCTTCCGCTGGGATCAAACTCAGGCCGTGGGGAGAGTTTCGGCTGCAGAAACTGCTGCTTTACCGCTCTGCACCACATGAGGCTCTGTACATAGGCTTACTGCCTCTGATATTGGAGGTAGCACATAGCCATCATGGCCAGTAGCCATTGATAGCCTTCTCCTCCAGGAATTTATCCAACCCCCTTTGGATTAGCCATTCATGGACGTTTGCAGGTTCGTTACACAATGTCCTCAGCATCCAGGATCCCTCCAGTGCCATCCCCTGGAAATTGTGGGTTCAAAACCCCCCAGAGATAACGTGGAAATATCTGGAAAATCACACCATCTCCCAGGGTGTAATCCCCACGTTGCGCTATAATTACGCCACCGGATGGCACCGTCTCATTAAAGTGAATTAAGCACATGGAGCAAGCAGACAGAGGAAGTATTCAATTTCAAACCATGTGACCGCCCATGTAATGGCAGCAATCATATCCAAGAAAGAAAGTGGATGCAGGAAGCCACGTTAAGGCAGTGAGTTTTTTAAAAAATATGTAGAGAAGCCCTTTATGTGTATGTGCAGGTTTCCCTCCATCAGCTTTGTAACCGAGGAACAAAGCGGAAGGAGTAAACAAAATAGTTTTGCATACATGAATTTGTCTGGGTTTGAAGATTCAGGGTAGGTCCATCTCTACCACCACCATCAGATGCCCAGGTGGAGGGGATGAAAGAGGCTTGATGGGTCTTCTCTCGGTTGTCCTTCCGCCACCGGGCAAAGACATTTTTATTCCAGCAGGCCTTTAGCACGTAAGCTGCTCTGTTGTTGAAAGAGGATTGAAATGGTTGTGTGCTGCCTATTTCCTTGTTGTGTTTGGGATTGTATTTTAAATGGATGTTTTTATGGTATGCTTTTATTAAGGTTTTTAGCCTTTTTGTCTCTTCCTCCTTAGATGTGAGCCAGCTCTGTGCAAAAGTAGAATCCTACAACTTTAAACCAGCTTATTCTGGATGTGCCAGGCCTCTTCTGTACTGATGCTTTGTCACCAGTGCAGTATCCCATTTGTGCTTGTCGTTTGCCCCTTCAGTTCTCAGCCTTTTTTATGTATGCTCCAAATATTTGTTGAGTCTTTGGCATGAAAGGCAGCACACAATCCATTTAATAGGCCTGTGGAGCTCATGAAGTTACTCATTTGGGGTGATGCACCTTAGTATTAGAGGTTGGAAACAGCTCGTGACAAAAATCCATCTCCACCCTTTCATCATCATATAGCAGGGGTGGGCAACTCTCTGCGGGCCAAATGAGGACCTCCAAGCCTCTCAATTCTTCATAATAAACACCAGCAATGTGAGGGGGGGGGGGGGAGACAAGCTTGAGAGAAAAACCAGGATCTGCGGAAACTAGTGTTCTAGTTTGAGCAGGTCCTGTAAACAGGTCTCTCTGTAATTCCAGCAAAATCCAACTGTTGACCACTTAAAAACAGATTGCTATAACATGGTTGATTCTGTTCAACAAAATGTGAGAGATTCATGAAACAGCAACCACAGCACTGGCATGAAGTGTTGCACAACTATATTTTCTCTGTTTTGACATTGAAAAGTTACCCACTCACCCACACCTGGGGTTTGTAAACTCACTCATGAACTACTTCTGCTAAAAAATGGGATCGGTTTCTACTTTAAAAACTTTAGAATATCTCTTTCTTATCAAGCGATGCTAGGAATAACAGAAAAGGGGTATTTCTTGTGTGGTTACTCAATGTTTTATTTTAGAGCTGCTCTCAAAAGTAAAAACATTTTGAGGGTTAACTGAGGCTGGAAGATGCCATGTACAAACAAGCTATTAAAATGTTTTTAGACAACAGTAGTCGTAAAAAGTATCAAAGTTCCAAATAGCAGTGTTAGGATCAACCCTAGAACATGCCAGCCTGTCCTTTGCAAAAGCGCTCAGTTTGTTACCAAAAAACAAACTCTAAACAAACAAAGACAACAGGAATATTACAGCCCTTAAGATTGGCCCCCCAAATTTCTTGATCCTGTTTGAGGACTGCAAGGTGAGCCACCGGCTGTGCCAGAGGAAAATCCATAGCTGTGCAGAATGCAGGCTTCTCCTTTTATTTATTCTTCTGCAACCTGCAGATCCTAGATAGTTGCCAGTGTCCAAAGCGCCACTTCCTTCAAGTTCACGTGGCTGTCTTCAGTCCCTCGAAGCCGCAGAACTTCCACCGTTTTTCCAGGCTTGCTCCGACCCCACTCATCTCCTGCTTGAAAGTGTGCTGGAGTCGCATCATGAGGGATTCCACTTCACTAGCGCAAATCTACAGAAGAGAAGCGACACGGTGAAAACAGCATGGCTCAAAAAAAACAACAACCAAGGGGAAGACCTCTCACGTTACCATGAGGGTCAAATTTGCACACCTCGGGGAGGATCCAACAGTGCACATCCACTGGCGTAGACCAACGTTTGCAGGGGCACACAGCACTTGCTAGCACAACAGGAAATCCAGCAACGCAGCGACGGCAAAAATGAGGCTATTTCTCTTTAAAACAAGGTACATGGGGAGGTGCCTTATATCGAAGTAAAATTATGCTCCTCGAGGGCTTCTGGGAGTGTCATTTTGCTTGAAAACAAGGTGCACACTCCCCATATGCTTCGTTTCAAAGCCCCTTTTCGCCACTTCATAGAATCATAGAATAGCAGAGTTGGAAGGGGCCTACAAGGCCATCGAGTCCAACCCCCTGCTCAATTCAGGAATCCACCCTAAAGCATCCCTGACAGAGGGTTGTCCAGCTGCCTCTTGAAGGCCTCTAGTCCTAACCACTGTATGTCCAGTTGCACCAGTAAGCACTTTTGACGTTGCGCAACCATTGATTCATGCTAGCATAACACCAGTAGTGCTAGCGTACAGATACCCTTCACTTTCTCCCTTGTGCGATGTTGACAGGTGTAGTCATCTCAGGGAATGCTCCCAGACAAGAATTTCATCACGCAATTGCCCTGCCTTGTTCACCGAATTTTACAGGGGCTTCAAGAAAGCATCGTCTTTCATTTGAGACCCTCCCGCGTTTGCCCACTGCTTCTTACACCTTTGTCCTCACCAGAAAGAAAGAAAACATCCATTAGAAAGGAAAACACAAAATAGCTGCACAGTGCCTTTTGTTGGTAGCGTTAGGAGCAGCCCGTAAGCCCCCAGGGTATCATGAAGAAGGAATCTCAGACACACACAAGCAAACAAACGCACTCTCTCTTTCTAATCACCTTGGAACACTCACTGTCCACCATGTTTCTCTAGGTAATTCTGGACATCTCTGACCAGAAAGGACATGCCTAGTACTGGTTAATCACTTATCAAGAGCCACTGAACTTCCCAAGGGTTGCTAAGTCAATTTCAGTCTTAGGTCCACTAGCCTTCCCAAATATAGTGCCCGCCAGATATTTTGGATTACAACACCCAGCATTTTTGCCACTGCCCATGTTTGCTGGGGCTGATGGGAGCTGTAGTCCAAATAATCTGGAGGGTACCAGGCTGGGAAAGGCCGAGTTGGAATAGGTGGCCAAAGCCAGGAGGCTGGGCTGTTATCGCAGCATAACAAACGTAACGCCTGTGAGCATAACTTGGGTGAACAGGCCCTACATAGTGGGTGATATTGCAAGCTAGCCTGGGAGGACTTCCCTGCTCAATTTGTGTGGTTAACAGAAGTACTGGAAACGAGAACCATCTCTGCTTCCACCAGTTGGGAATCCCACCCACCCCTCCTGCCATCATATGCAAAACGGAGGAGGAACTGCAAGCAGTCAAAAATCAGGACAAGACTTCTTGACTGGCAACAGCTTGGGATGCATTTAAGTATGCCCCATGATGGGTAGCAGCCAACCCTTTAATCCGCCTAGAGGCCAGAGGTGCCAGCACGTACCTTACTATCAAGGCGCTGGAGGTAGGAACAGATGTACTCAATGTTTGCTCCAAAGGGGTGAACATGCAGGAAGGTGGAGATGATCCCTAGAGAAGAAACAGTTGTGGAGTTACTTCCAAGACACGAGGCAACAGAGCAACACATTTAGCCTGTCGTGAGAGCATTTTCGCATGCCTGGGGGGTCACCTATAGACATTCTTGCACTTAGCACAATGCTATGGAACTGGACAAGGGGTGGGCAGTTCCAGTGGATCCAGGACAAACACACACCCCTCCTGTGGGCTGAACTCTGGCTGGTGCCCTGCGGAATTCCACCCCCCGGTGCCCAGTAGCAAAAACAGCTAACTGTCTGCTACTGCAATTTGGAGGCAAACCACTACGGAACCGTAATTAGGTCAAATTGGGCTCGTTCTCAAGATACATTTGACACTTTGACCATTCCGTAGTGGTAAGAGGGGGTTTGTTTTTTTGCCGCCGTGAATTTTGGTGGTGCCGCAACCGTCAGTGGGGATTGGTGGGGGCTGCATATGGGTTGCATGTTCTCCCCCACCCTGTGTAGGAGAAGGTTCCCACTAAGGGCTCCAGACTTTATGCAATTTCTATGTATGTGAGTCTAATTCAGACCAGATCTGAGCGGCATTACTGGATATAGTTTTTGATGGTTGTAGGGAGGTGTCAACGAAAGCACCCAATAGTTCTTGACAACCAAGGGGCCTCAGTTCTGGAACTACGAGGAAGGCTAGGTTGGCAAATTATTCACAGCTTGGTGTGTTGAAATGGGACCTCACCGAGCGGAGACGTGCCTTTTGATCTCAAGGCACTTAAAATTTGTTTTGGCTTTGAGGCCACGTCACCCTTCTCACCCAATGGAAGAGCTTTTCTTTCGATAGTACAAGCAATCCATGGAAGAAGACAGTTTGCTTCTAGAGAAAGATGCCTGAAGTCAGCTTCATGAATACTAGGCTGCAAAAGGATTTGCTAGCCTGTCGGGGGCTAGCAGAGGAGGAACAGTGGCTTCCCTCCTCTAGCAGACTGCTTGGTTTTTATGGTGGGCACAGAGGAGGGACCAAGCATGTCCTCTCTTCTTCATCAGCCCATTCACTCGCCTGCATGCAGTTTCTGCTCACCTCTGGCTACCTGGTTAATATTTAACTATGAGGCAGCTTGAAGTGCATAATGCATTTAAACTGTGGATGTTACAAAAGGTATTTGGGAGGCCTTTTCGCTTCAACCTATAAACCTAGTACATCTCCAAGGCGGGCGGGGAGAAGGGCTGTACAGCCCATGCTTTGCATGCAAAAGGACTCTGATACGACTAGGAAAACCCTCCATCTGAAACACTGGAAAGCTGCCATCGAATCAATGGTCTGACTTGGCGCAAGGCAGCTTCCTCTGCTCCATCCAGGCCTCACAGATCCTGTGGCCGGGGGTGGTCCTTACCCACTAGCAAAGCTTCCCTCTCCGATTTGATGGGGCTGCTGCGGAGTCCTCTCTCAAGCCTGCTCTCCTTCTCCTGGTTCACCGAGCAGATCGGCGACAAGCTGTTGGCCTGAAGGCAATTACGGATAATGACTTTCTGGCACAGGACTTGGATCCTAGCAATTCGTCAGTTAATTTACCGGTTGCACCCTGCACTGTAAGCATACTGAAAGGCAGAGTGAACTGGCAAAAATTATGGGGTGGATATAGTGTAGATAATGGGGGCTAGAGGAGAGGATCAACTTAGCTCTCATTCCCAGGTGAGTTCTCTCCCCACACTTTTTGGCACAGACCTTTCACCATGGATGCTGATATGACACATTTTTCATGCATTTTGCACCCCCAGCATCAAGAGAACACACTTTCTCAAAAGTATACAATTACATCCATTGTGAAGTGTGCTCCGGAATCAGACATCATATCATCATCATCATCATCATCTGTATACTGCCCCAGAGCTGAAGCTCTCTGGGCAGTTCACATAAGATAAAAACACTTAAAAACAATATACAAAAATTAAAAACCACAAAAACATATAATATACACATACATTTAAGCCTACCTCCTAATAGAAAGAAAATGTGTTATCTTTTAAACGCCTCCGGAAGACGTAACTTTTTACACAGGCTTTCCCTGGTTTTTAATGTAGCTGGTTTTATATTGCCTTTTTTAACTTTTTATGTTTTCAATTTATACCTGTTATATTTTATAGTTTTTAATTGTGCACTGCCCAGAGAGCTTCAGCTGATGGGCAGTATAAAAATGTAATTTATTAATAAGCCAGAGTGACGTGGTGAAACTGATTTGGGTCAGGACTGGAGAATGGACACACTTCTTCACACAGGATGGAATGAACTGATGGGATTCGTTGTCACCAGTTTAGATGGCTTTTAAAGAGGGGAACAGACACACTCACGGAGGTTAGGTCTAGCAATGTTTAACATAGATGGAACTTTTAGGTTCAGAAGGGTCTACCTCTGAACAGCAGGCCCTGGCTTTGGGTTCCAAAGCTGTTGCTGCCTGCTTCCCTGATTTAGGCACTGTTTAAGGTTTGTGTCAAAGGAAGGAAAACACGTCCCGCTTCTTGGTACAGAGGCTGGGTTAATATATGAACCAGTTGCACTGGAACCTGAACTCATACAAAAATACCGCCATTCAAAAGGGTTCGAAGAGAAACACACAGACTCACATGTTCTTGATCAGTGGAGTCTTTCCCCCAGTCTGGTGCAGTTATCAGCTCTTGCTATATTCAGTAGGAGAAAGGAAAAGTCACCATTCCAGAAGTTCCATAGTTCCAGAAGAATCCTTATTACTCGACCTCCTTAGTCTCTTACTCTCACGATCATTGAAATAGCCATAGCCTGTAGTCATATTCAATACTGAACTTTGCAGCAAGCTATCCGAATAACCAGGAGGCAAAGTTCTGAAGAAAAGGGCATACCTCCCTTGTTTTTAAAGATGACACAAGCACGTGTTGCAGAAGGCATCATTTCAAAGGACGCCTCCCTCCGCCCCCAACCCTGTGTGCAAGGGAAAAGGTGTGTGTATGGTGTGTGTGTGGGGGGGGGGAAGCCTCTTCTAAAAAAGAACCTGCCACCCACAGGTTTCTGTAGTTCATGCTGATGTGAGCTGTAGGCCAAAACATCTGGAGGGCCACGCCTTTCTCACCCCTGCTTTATTTGTTTATTCTTTTAAAGGCGCAGCAGCAGAAACAAATATTTGTGCCAGCCCCAAGAACCAACACACAGCATTTAGGAGAAAAGCTGGCAGAGGTCTCAAGTGTTCGGAGGGCTGCTGAGCAAGGCGGGAGCCGGCAAGACCAGAGACTGGCAAACACCCCTACCTTTTCTTTTAGGCTTTCAAGTGCTTTGTCTAGTTGTACTTTCTCTTCCTTTTTCTTTTCAAGTTCAGCTTCTCTTCTTTCACATTCGTCTTGTAGCTTCAGAAGATGCTAGAAGGAAAGAAAAGCACGCACACAGTTTTATTGAGGTTGGATTCCTCCCGCATGGCCACAGTACTAACTGGCATCAACTGCCCTGTGGGAAAGAAGAAGGGGGGCAGGCAAAGGGAACATCAGAGCCTTCTCCGGTTGGACTGCCCCACCCCACTGATCAAGAGAGGGGAACCACAACCACTCCACCAGACCCACTGATCACCAACTTATTTTTTTTCCTCTTCCCACCCCATCACCTTTTCCTTGTGTGCCGTGTCTTTGTCGACTGTAAGCCTGTGGGCAGGAACTAGCTTGTTTTACCAATTACACATAAGCACTCTGGGAGCCCTTTTTGAATGAGGAGCAGCATTTGTTTTATGATTGTTTTAATCAAGTTTTATTTACGATTGCAAGCCACCTTGAGTGCCATTTCTCCTGGTAGGAAGGCGGGGGTACGAATCCAATCCAATCCAATAATCATCAAAAAATTAAATAATCTCCCATAAAGAGAGGGAGGGAGGCCATAGATTATTTCAGATGATGGCTTCTCAACAACTTTTTGCACTGTATTCTTTCTCTTCCCCCACCCCCGCAAGATGGCTTTTCGTCTTTTGCTTCCTTGGGTTTATTGTCCAATAACTGAAATCGTTCAGTTCTGCGGTCAGTTCTACACCTTAGTAGCAGCACATTCCCAGGTTGCAATTTTGAAGGGAGATTCAGAATATATTACAAGCGCCGCAATGGCATCCCTTTATAGCTGCGAGAGACGGACTCAGCGGAGAAAGAGAAACCTCCTTTGGCCCGAGGCGGAGGTGTTCCAGAGGTTCACAGGGGGAGAAGGGCGCCCTACCTGCTGCATGCCTTGCAAAGCCTGCTGGAGCAGCACCAACTGCTGATCTTTGCTTGGGTCTTCATCCCGGCCTGCTTTGCCCTGCTCTTGTTTTAAGAGCTCCACCTCGTTCCTGTAGGCATCCAGCTGACACCGCAAGCTGTCGTTTTCCTCCTTCAGAGATTCTGTTTGGGAAAGTAAAGCTGCAGGAGGGGGGTTGGGGGAGAGAGGGAGAAACCAGGGGAGATGGATTGATTCTCCTTTCAACTAGTTTCACCTTCGATGTTTCCCGCATCAGCACCACTGGATAAATATTTTCTAGAAGGTCTTCTTCTAAATCAGGGCGCAGAACCCGTGGCTGAAGGCCACGTCCAGTGTAGCCCACGGTGCCATAGAGATCCCTCCTGGAGTTTCCTTTCTTAGTGCTACTGCTAGCAAGGAAAACCTGGGGTTTCTCTCCTTAGCACTACCAAGGGGAGCCCTTTCTTTATCTCTGAGCTCTCTGGAAAGTTCAGAGGTAAAGCAAACTGTCTCCTGTGCGAGTGTTAGCTAGAGAAAGACTGGGAATTGAGCGTGCATGCGTGCCCTTGTGTGTGTGCATGCCCGGCAGACAACAGGGATGAAAAGCTTGTGCATCCCCTCTTCTAAGTATATGCTGAATTCCTTAAGAATTTGTTGGATATATTTGTGTCGTACATGTGCCTGACACCTAGTGGGTCTGCACCTGGGTTTGCCTGTCCAAGTCGTTCGCTCTGCTGCAGTACTTTTACTTCTTGCCTTGTGCTTGTGACACAAATGGACAGTGTTAGATTGACCTGTGTTGGCATGACAGCTTGTGTGCTTTGAGGCAGGGGACCTGTAAGCATTCGCAACAGCAGTACTCTAGAGTTCTTTGGTTCCACAAACTCATGCCCAGTGCCCCCTACCCTACCCTATAAAAATCATTATTCAGAATAGCGGTTTTCAACGACCCACTAAGGAAGATAATAACAATAAAATTCAAACTAGTAACAATTAATTGAATATTTATTCACAATCCAAAGTACCCGCCGCAGGCTTGCTGAGGGAGGGAAAAGAGAGCGAACGCCTCTGTTTTGCAGCCAGCGTGGCGGGGCACACCGAGCAGGGTATGTCTCTTCATTAGCATTTTGGTGCTTTTGAAACATTTCAATTCACTGTTAAAAGGACTCTTCTTAAACGGTATTAATACATGTGTGGATTCTTCCCCTATATGGCTTAGGACCAAACTACCTTCTCCCATAAAAATGTCCCTGGGCTTTAAGACCTTCTGGAGAGGCGCTTCTCGGAAAAGACCACCTCGAGCACCCCCCTGCCGCCCCCTTGCCTCTTAACGCCCCCCCTATGCAATCCCACTGCCCCCAAGGGGGCAGTACTGCCCACTTTGGGAACCACTGCTCTAGAGGAACAAAGTATCTCTGGTCAGTTCCATTCTCTCTATTAATTGGTGCCTATGGCCAGGCTTTAGTGTAGCTCTCCTGCTATGGTTTTGGATTTGATAACAGAATCCTGACTTGCCGTAACCCAAATTCAATTGGGACGGATTCCACCATCCACACCAGCTGGTATTTTGTGACTGGCTCTGGTTGGTAGAACCCGGGGCTTTCTTGAACCAAAAAACGAAGTAGGAGACAAGCCTGACTTTGCCATGTGTGATACCTGACTCTTCTGTCTCTTTGATCTCTGGTGGCTCTGTGTCGTCGTCGGACATTTCCATCTCCTCTTCTCGTCGGATGCCCATCAGCTCATCATTGTGAATGTTGCGGATTTCCTAGGATTTAAAGAGCATTTTTTTTAAAAAAAAAAAAGGAGACACTACCAATCGTGCTGTTGGCTGGTTCACAGCTAAGAACCTACAAGGCATAGAAGGGAGAAGAAATTGGAAGGAAGAAGCCTAGAGTTAGGTGGAGCTGACCAAAGCTTAACGCCACCAGCCAAGTTCCCAACGGGCGCAACGGATTTGACATCATTGATTTCACAACATTTGGAACATTTTAGCATGGAATTCTAGACTCCCCCCCCCGATAAATACTGTGATGCAGTCTTCTCCAACTTCCCAGATGTGTTGGAAAGCAAATCACGCTTTGCTTTGGCTCCAGGTTGGAGAAGGCTTCTGTAACCTGTCCTTTATAGGTGGAGAGAGAGAGGCCGGGAGTGACTTACATTTGTGGCTGAGCTGAGATGTAAACCAAGGCCAGCTCAGTCCAAGCCTTTAAACTCCTGTGATACCAGATCTTTTTTTAAAAAAAAAGACAGTCATGGCTTAAGGTAGAAGTGCAATCTGTCTGAGAAGTTGTTTTGGGGACCAAACACAGGAAGGAAGAAAAGTTCTGCATTGTTACTTGTTCCCTGGGCATCAGACTGAGGAATCCCAATGGCCCCAGGACAGCCACTTGCAGGTGTAGGTGTGTGTGTGTGTGTGTGTGTGTGTGAGAGAGAGAGAGAGAGAGAGAGAGAGAATAACTGCTTCAGAGCGAAAAAAAACTCTGCTTCAGAATACAGACAAAAGCCATATGGCAGTTAAGCAGAAATGCCAACCAGAACAAGGTACTTCTGGGAAAATGGGACTCACAGTAATATACTTATTTAGTTAGTTACAAGGTTTATATATCAATAAATCAACACCCAATAAAACATCTGAGCAGTCTTCAATAAAAAGAGAAACCATCATAAAATCCAGAATTAAAACCTTTAAAATCAGTTTGTGCCAAGAAAAGCAGGACTGGTTAGTCAGGGAAGGGTTATTTAAATAAAGATGCCTTCAGCAGGTGCTGAAAATGAAACAATGTTGCTGCCTGCTTGACATCAACAGGCAGGGAGTTCCACAGAGAGGGAGCCACCACACTAAAGGCTCTACTCCGAGTGGATTCCAAATGGGCCGCAGGTCCATGCAGAACCACCTGGAGGGCCTCATCTGATGACCTCGGTGCCTGCGGAGGGTGGAAAAGGAGATAGGAAGTTGCCTTGTCAGACTGTTCCTCTAACTAGCCCAGTATTGTCTACCCTGGCTGGCAGCAGCTCTCTACGGTCCTCTGGCAGAGAAGTCTCTCTCTCTCTCTCTCTCTCTCTTTCTCTCATTACCTGCTACTTGATCCCCTTCCAAATGGAGATGCCAGGGATTGGACCTGGGACCTTCTGTGTGCAGATGGGACCATCTATGTATGGGTCTTCCTCACACTACACTTCTGATTTCCTTATGAGAACTGCATTTGATTTTCACTAGATATGCGCGGAAGCTTTTTGGTGGGGCTGTGAATCCATTCTGGGTTTGTCAGAATTCTACAATCCTGGAGAAGGCTATCGATGACTTTTATTTATTTATTTCATTTTTATACCACCCAATAAGCTGAAGCTCTCTGGGCAGTTAGTCCTGGTAGCTCTGGGCTGCCTCCAGGATGTCGCTGCAGACCAGTTGCTGGGGAACATGGCTAGGAGGGTGCTGCTGCACTCATAGTCTGCTTGGGGGTTTCTTAGCAGCAGCTGGTTGGCCACGATGTGAACAGAATACTGCACAGATCCAGCAGGGCTCTTACGTTCTCCTAAAGGTGCTGAACGTATTTCAGGGATAGGATTCAGCACCTTGGATAGCTCCTATCAAGGTCTGGTTGGTTCTGACTGGAACCAATCAGGGCCACCGGTCTCCATGCGCTGTGCCTGCGAGCATTATTCCGGCGAGCGTATATTCCTTCTGTGCTAATTTGAACCTTCTTTACCTAGGAAATCTATTCCTACTCTCCCTCCGCCCACCCCCAACAAAGTGGGTCCTCTTTGGCAAAGTCGTATGATGGTACCTCAGAGTTCTTTTCTACTCTACTTTCTAAAGACGGAGCAGTGATTGCAGTGGACTCAGGCATCCTGGGAAAACAGGAAACTGCTTTACATGGAGTCAGACCACTGGTCCACATAGGCCAGTGCTGCCGACACCGACTGGCAGCAGCTCTCCGGGGTTGCAGGCAGGAGTCCTTCCTAACACTACTTGGAAGTGGCTGGGACTGAACTGGGATCTTCTGCATGGGAAACATGGCCTTCTACCATGATGTAAGCCCTTCCACAAAGGGGCAAGGCAAGCCTATTTTTAAAAAAGATAAAAAGGCAGGATACAAATAAAAACAAAGACAAATAAAAATAGCTTCGGTTTAAGCATACCAATGACTCTGCAGGCAGGGGCAGGAGTTTTAATCCCCGTCGTTCTATTCCAGAGGCGAACCGACCAATAAAATTGCACCGAAGAAGACTTGCCCTCTGTTAACGGGCTCGGGGTCAAAATAACTTACCTGAGGCTGCCACAAGCTGCAAAGAACCTCAACTTTTGTAAAACCCAGCTTTGTTAAGAACCACACATGCTCAGCTGCTTTCCCCTCGGGGCGACGGATGGCACAGTCAGCTGATTTGTCACCACGGGATTCAAAAAGGTTAGGAGCAGGCTTTGTGAAAACACAGGCGCTGTTGCGGCTGAAGCTCTTGACGGAAAAGCCAGACAGAATGGCACCTTGGTTTAAAATTGCCCTCAGAGTTGCCACAGCGTTGGTTGTGGCCTGTTTTAGCTCAAAGGCATACTGCAGTCTCATGGAACCCTAAGCCGTGATCTGGGGCTGCAGCGATGGGGAAAGAGGGGCTGCACGTGTTTCCTTTCACGTCTCTGGTGTTCTCCTCTTCGGTCCGACGTGCCCACCAACCAAGCGCATGAATGAAGCTTTCAAAGGTCCTTTGGGTTTTCTTAAACTGGCCTGTCCGGCTTCAGCTTAGGAACGTAGAAAGCTGCCTTAGACTGAGTCACGCCATTGGTCCATCAAGCCCGGTACGGTCAACGGTGACTGGCAGCAACGGCTCTCCAGGTTTACAGGCAAGTGTTTTTCTAGCCCTACCTGCAGATGCTGGGGATTGAAACAGGGACCGTCTGCATGCAAAGGAGATGCTCCACCACTGAGCCAAGCCCCACCCCCCCGCTACAACTCTCAGGGACCAGGATACCTGAGAGAGCTCCGCCTTCTCCCTTACCAACCTGCCCGGTCACTGAGGTCATCCGAGGGCCTGCTCCTGGTGGTTCCACATAGATCCATCCTCCAATTGGAGTCCACCAGGGGCAGAGCCTTCAGCGTGGTGGCCCCCCTCCTGCGGAATTCCCTGCCTCTGGAGGTCAGGCAGGCGCCAACCTTGTACTCCTATCGGCGCCTCCTGGAAACATCTTTAATCCAAAAAGCCTTTCTTTAACATGCAGCCTTGGATTACTGTTATTGCTTCGTTTAAATTTTGTTTTAACTGTTTTTATTCTGGTTTTTGTTTTTTGTTTTTACCTTGTACACCGCTCCGAAATTTTTCAATGGGGAGCGTTATATAAATATTCTAAATAAATAATAATAATAATAATAATAATAATAATAATAAATAATAATAAAGCACTAGAAAACACAGGCTGTTCATAGTTGTTAACTCAACCTCCCCCAGCTTGGTGCCCTCCAGAGTAGATGGACTACAACCCCCACCATCCCCAACCAGCATGGAGGGGGACAGGGTTGGGGAAAATCAGCCTTGACTGATTTTACAAATCACCACCATTAGTGGAGAAGTTCTTGCAGCCTGAGGTCCGGATTCAATTTTGGAGAAAATCTGGGTTGAGCTGAAGAGAAAAGGGCCCCCGATCCAAAGTACCAATGCGCACCCGCCAAAAACACCCCCAAACCCAGCATACTGCAGCTTAAAGCTGTTACTGCCAGTATCTAAGCCGTAGGAGAGGCATTTCAACCTTTTAGAATGGGAGGAAAAACTGCACAAAAGCCACAAGACACAAAGGGGTGGGGTCATAAGAAGGGGGCGTGGCTTTCTGGGGAATCTCAAAGGGCCGGGTTTGGACTCCCAGTGGGCCACATTTGGCCCACGGGCCTGAGATTCAACACTCCTGACTTTCGCTCTTTCTGCTATGGGCTTCGGGCGCAAACACTCTGTGCGCTGTTGCCCAGAATCTGGACTGCAAATTCATCTGACAGGCCACAGGGTCTCAAATCCCTGCAACAGGAGAACATCTTGAAAGCATACCTGACAGCGGTTCTCCCTCGGATCCTGAGGGGCGGGAGAAGAGAACGTTCGGGGAAGCAGAATCCGCGCAGCCTTGGTTCAATGATGATTGCAGCTAAGAATAAATCCTCCGCCCGGCCTCTGCTACAACTTGAATGCAGAGCAACTCCGCTTTCCTTAATGATGCTCATATCATGGTGGGCCATGTGTAAACACGCCCCCCCCCCACACAACCACATGGCTAATCCCAGTGCTATCACAGCTCTGCAGCCACTGACCAGACGGCTGGCCGCCAGAAACAGTGGCCTACCTGCACAGCACACAGTAACTTTTCATTGCTCCAAGCACTTGCATCCATCCCAGTAGCAAACAGAGCAGAACTTTTCTCTCTCTCGTACATGGACTGAATGCTGCCCCAAAGTGTGTTTACATCTCAATGCTAACGTGCTTCAAACATGACCCACTGTTACTCTCGGTTTTCTTCCAAACGGCGCTCATCAACGGCTTTTCTCAACCTTCCCGTGCTGCGCTTTGTCATTCATCCACCTGCGCTGCGACTTACCTTCCGAGGCGAGGCTTATAAAAAACCCTTTTATAAGAGAGCCCTGTAGGCCAAAGAGGAGCGAAGATAAAAACGCAAAGGGAAAGATACTAACCTCAGCTTGCTTGCACCACACGCTGATGTTCTTACGTTGCGCTTTCGTGAAATGGTCCCAAGCCTTTTGTTTGGATGCAGAATGGTACACGGCCACTATCTGCTCGACTGCGGTTTCAAAATCGGCAGGCAAAACCGGGCCACAATAGCATCCAGAGAGGGCAAGAGAAAGGAGTAAACGAGTAAGAGAACGGGATCAGGCAGTGATCTTTTTCTTACAACTCTTTAGGCGAAGACCACAGCTGAGATGGTGCCCAGGAAGATGTCAGGACCACAGAGGTTGAGGAGCAGTTAGGACAACGGACAGCCTGTGTCGGGATTTATTTTGTCCCGTCAGGCAGCAGCCAAGAGATTAACAGAGGAAGCACTGTTGATGAGAAGGACAGTGACACTAAAGTGTTGGGAGAACACTGGAAAAAAAGGAGTGTCTCTGGAAACTCAAGAAGAAGAAAGACACTCAACATGGCCATAGGGAGGTTATTTTCAGAAACTTCAGAAACATAGATGGTTTCAGAAACACCGGGTCTTAATCAGGGCTGTGCATTCCACTAGTCTGGAACTGTAAATTGGTGCATCTTTATATTTAGGGCATCTCTAATGAGACTTTTATCATGTGGTCACTCACAGAAATTTGAGGATCCTTTACATGACATCGTCAACTTCCAGGGCCTCTCCCATGCTTATAACCTTTATCCTGTTTTTTTGTTTTGTTTTTAAGATCAGGGAAAGTTTGGGATTTTTTCTTGAATTATGACAACAGCTGCGTGCAATTGTGCAATACCACAGCGCCATCTAGTAGTTATGTAAAGAAACATATAGAAAGGAAATCCCCGAAAAAAGTAAGTGTAAGTACATGTAAAGGAGCCGATCTTAATCCTGCAAAGAATCCAGAAGCAAGAGCCCCGGTAAAGCTGAGGGATACAAACCTTGGTGTAGAGAAGCCCCTAAAGTTGGTTTCTAGTCTTTGATGCTACAAAGATAGGCTTGAAAGTGCGGGCAAGGTCTGCTAAAATCTCAGAAGCCAAAAGGAAAAAGCGTGTGCTTTTCAAAAGGGGCTTCAGTGTTCCAAACCATAACTAAATAGATTATACAAAATCAGTACATCTGCACCTTCCCATAGTTTATATATAAAGTCACGCCACACCGTTTTTCTTGAGGCAGAATTTTATGTTATTTTTTAAAATTAAAAAACACACACACAGCCCTGGTAATGATGTAGTAATTATGATAGGCTGGACTACAGTTGGTAAAATAACAAAGGCTTTTCCCCACCCTCCAAAACAGAAGTGGGCAATTTGTGCCCCTCCAGATATTTTGGCCTACAACTCCCATAATCCCTCACCATTGGCTATGGGCGGTAGGGCTGATGGCAGTTGTAGGCCAAAACACCTGGAAGGCCACAGGTTGCCCAGCCCTGCTCCAAAATTGTTCCTACAAATGTCTGGCCGATACCAGCTTCCTGGAAGGAGATCAAATCCATTCCACGGCTCATTGATTTGAGCAATGCAGAGAGGGCCGCAGGAAGAATTTCTCTCACCCTGCCAAAAGACTGGCAAGTGCCAGCATCATCAAGGGATTCAAGTTGGGGGTTTCATCCCCCCTCCCTTTGCACCTCCTGCTCCCCCAATTGCTACTTAGAGGGAATCTACACATCGTACTGAAGGTGCTTGCATGCGCCCCCAGTACGCCCCCAAAACGATGGTGTAGATTCTGCCTACCTGCAGCCCAGAAGAGACGGAGAAGGAGGCGGCTGGGGAATCCAGCCGCGTCCTTGCCGCCGCTGCCCCGCCGGCCTCCTACTGCCAGGGTAAGAGCGACCCGGGTCGGAGAGCTTGGCGGAAGCGGAAGCTGATTCCCCAGCCGCCTCCTCCTCCGTCTCTTCTGGGCTGCAGGTAGGCAGAATCTACACCATCGTTTTGGGGGCGTACTGGGGGCGCATGCAAGCGCCTTCAGTACGACGTGTAGATTCCTTCTTACTCTGCAATGTGTAATGTCCCTCCTTCTGGACTCCAGGGGGGCCAATATTTGTTTTAATGCTAACACAGAAATAAAGCAATTACGAAAAACAAAACTAACCAGACTATAAGAGCCCACAACTTCAAAATCCTCTTGGCGTACCTCAGGAGACTCAAGATCACACAGTGTAAAGTTGACCTTAAAACCAGACGCTATGGCCAAGGCACTGCCAAGATCTCAGCTTTCCAAGCCGTGAGGTGGGCAGCATTTTTTTTCTTTTCCCCTGACAGTGTTTGTTTTTTAACCCTCTCACTGTTTACAGCAGAAGGGAAAATCCTTATGCTGGGCTGGTATAGGCGATGGGCCCGATCCTAGAGCCCCTCAGAGGAACAGAAGGGCAGATCCAAAACACTTCCCCTCCCAGAACATTCTGGGTAACCTTCTTTTGCTGGCAGGAACACAAGTGCTGGCAGCTTTCCACTTGCAAAGTTTCCCCTGGGTGGAACTGGGTGGTCAGGTGGGCAGAGTCTACCCCCACCTCCCCTAGTAGTGTGTAGTGTGTATCCCTCCAGAGGTTGTTGGACTGCAACACGCATCAACCCTAGTAAGCAGAGCCAAAGGCGAGAGACAATGGGAATTGCAGTCCAACAATATCTGGACTAATCCTAACCCACTCCAGCAAAGCTAGATCTGGGAGCTTCTGAGCTCCAGAGGCTGAAATCTTGTAGGACGTTCAAAATCACACCTGGTGATGGATCCTGGCGAGCAACAGGCAACGGAAGACCAGAGCATCCCACGTTTTGCAGGTAAAGTTTAAAATAGGCTGAATGGGGGCATGGAGGGACTGCAGCAGCAATATTACGTTACCTGGAAGGCTTATATCTCCCAATTAGAAAGTTGACCTGCAGATCCTTGAATGAACAGAAAGAGGAGGGGCTTGGCTCTTAACTTACCTTTGTCGCCTAAGTCCCTTAGCAATCGTCAAAAGCACAAGGCTGCTGTTAACACAGGAGCAGCCCGCAGGTAGAACTAGGCAGAGGATACTGTTGAGAGAGGGGGGAGGAGAATGCCTTTTTTCAACCCCCCAATCCCTTCCCCACAAACCACCACCATAAAAAACTGGTGTGTGAATAGAAACTGAATGTACCGGCAAAACGTGGCACCGTCAACAAATGTTCAGAAGCTTCGACTGCGGCAGAAATTGGAGGCCTGTATCATAAAGACATTAAATCTTCTGAGGCTTGCTACTTGCCTTCGAGCACAAAAACATGAACACCTTGGGCCCCTACATACCTTAGAGAGTGCGCTTTTCTCTATGTCCCATCGCAGTCTTTAAGATCATCCAAGAGTGCGCCTTGACTGTACCATTAGGGTGCCAAATTACGAAGGGGAAACCGTGCACAGCAAAATCAGGGGAAGGAGGCGGGTACGGATGCCTAACAGATGTAGGGCCCCCTTTTCTCCCAGCAAAATCTGAGCACGAGAATTTTCCAGAGCCTTTCTAAGACTCTCTTATCTGTATTGAGTATGAATGGCCAAGTAGGTTTGGGTTCATGTAAAAATTGCTGTAGCTTACTGCACATTATATGTTAAGGGTTTGTTATTGGGGTGGGTTAAAAAATCATTTTTGCTTATTTTCTTGGGCACTATTGCGGTGGGGAAGGTTAGAAATTAAAAAACAAATAAACTAAATAAGTATCCTTAAAAGGAGATTGTACGTTTTCAATCTACATTCTCTCTCTCTCTCTCTCTCTCTCTCTCACACACACACACACACACACACACACACACACCCCTTCAACAGGGGAAAAGGGGATTAAAAATGGTACATTTCCATCAAGCAAGACTTGGAAACCCAGGCTGCGAGCCGCACACACTTACACTGTGCGAGAATCCCCGACAAGGCAAGCATGAACTTCTCCTTTGCTTCCTCCATTTCCTTTTCGTGGACCGCTTTCTCATTCATCAGCCGGCGGGTGTGGCTATTGACCGACTGGATCATGGAGTAAAAGCTGTTCGCGCTCCGCCTGTTCACTTCTCCACGCTCGATCCAGGTCAGCAACGTCTGCACTGCTTCCAAAAACTTGGAATCGTCTGGCCGGAGAGAGAAACACAGCTCAGAGGCAAAGCACCAGCGCATTTTGATAGTAAACGGTTTGTGAACCGCCCAGAGAGCTTTTTGTGAACCGCCCAGAGAGCTCCGGCTATTGGGCGGTATAGAAATGTAATAAATAAATAAATAAATAAATAAATAAATACACCTTCTCTCCGAGTGATTATGCAAAAAAGAGAGAAAAAGGTAAGATTCAGCTCTCCTGGGGCCACATAGAATGGTCTGCCCAAGCACGACAAAACTTTGGAAGGCTAAAGCCAGGGTTGACCCCCTCCACAGCCAGTAACATATGTGTTACAGTGTTCTCATCTATGTCTAGATGGAGATGGACTCAGTGGTAGAGCCAACGCTTTGCATGCAGGTGGTTCCCAGTTAATCCCTAGAATCACCAGTTAAAAGGAGGTGATGGGGAAGACCCCCTTTGCTTCAAACCCTGGAGAGCTGCTGCCAGTCAGAGTTGACAATACTCGGCCAGATGGACAAGCTGTCTGCATGTAAGGCAGCTTCCTCTGGCACAGTGTGGGCTCTCCCACACTAGAGGCCTTCAAGAGGCAGCTGGACAACCATCTGTCAGGGATGCTTTAGGGTGGGTTCCAGCATTGAGCAGAGGGTTGGGACTCGATGGCCTTGTAGGCCCCTTCCAACTCTGCTATTCTATGATTCTATGACAGCAGCGTTCCCCAGCTTGGTGCCTTCAGTTGTTATGGACTGCATCTCCCAGAATTCCTGACCATTGGCTATCCTGGTTGCAGCTGATGGCAGTTGGAATCCAAAACTACCAGGTTGGGTCAGGATGCCCTCACATCAGCGCCTGCCAGTTTAATAATGCCTTCCGCCGCAGCCCCAAGTACCTTTCAGCTTGTCAGCCACCATGCTGCACTCGTGATCTGAATAGTGGACGACGGGGGGCGGGGAGGGAGGGTGGAACCGCTCTTCCGCCACCCTTCGGCGGTGGCGCTCCTCCCGGGCCAGCATCCGCTGCTTGCATTCCCACTCGTAGAGGTCGTCCCGGGCTTGAGCGAAATCCACGTGGAGGCGCCCCGTGTCCTTTTTATCCGTGCTGGAGCCCAGCCTGATGCGATACCCTGACAACGACAAGTTTCAGAAAGAACCTTCAGTGGGCGCCCTGCGGTCCGACTCTACCTCTGCCTCTCGACTGCAGCCTGGGCTTTGCCCGCTCGGCCTCCAGCGGAAAGATCCGTCGGGGGAAGCACGAGCCGCTGCAGCTGAGAAGTGATCCTGTCAGTGTTCAAGCTTGATACATTCATAAACGCTGTCGGCCATGCTCAACCCCACACCGCAGTTCGCTCGGTCTATCAACGGTTGTATCATCTGTCAAAGGCCCCAAACTACTGCAGGTTAACCCCCCCCCCCCCTTAGCAAACATTGGAATCACAGTTTCAAACTTGTGAAAGAGCCTCGAGCGAGCTTAGGGGGAAGGCAAAGGACAGAGGGAAGGTTGACGCTTCCCCTGATGGAGCCTGGCCAGGTCTACTTGATAACACTGGAGGAGGGCTCTCGTGAGGATCCATAAGGCGGCCTGGGTAACAAACTTAACACCAGGTGCTTCCTAGATTCCTAAAAAGGGGGCTGTCCTCCAGCGTTCTCCAAAGGAGCTCTGGGTAGTTTAAAAAGGCTGGCGGGTTCCAAGAGCTACTTTCAAGCACGGATTGCAAAGAACAAGATTTCATGTGGAGGTTTTGACATTGTCTTCCTAGAGATGCTCTCCCACCACCAAAACACAATCAGTTGCTTCCTGTCTTAGAACTCGCACGCTTTTCTGTGATCTGATCAATTCAGCAGAGAGCAGTTCCTTACTGATATTTGAAACTATACGCTTAAAGCAGGGATGTTCAACCTCTTTCATCCCAAGGGCCTAATTCCATTTAGGAGAAGCTCTCGGGGGCTGCATTCTAGGGGTGGGAGGGGCCAAAGGAAAGGGGGCGGGGCCAAAATGCTAACGTAATTTAGCTTAAAGCTCTTACTGCCAGTAACTAAGCCTTAAGAGATGCATTTCAACCTCTTAGAACGGGGGGGAGGGGGTGCAAAAGGGGAGGCAGTCGGCAGGAAAGGGGCGGGGCCAACAAAAGAGGGCGTGGTCATCTAGCAAACCCCAGAGGGCTATATTGGTACTCCGGAGGGGGGTGTGTGAATGTGGCCCACAGGCCTGAGATTCAACACCCCTGGTTTAAATCTTACATGTTAATATCTTTCCTGCTTTGTGTTTCTTTGACAATTTGGAGTTGTGCATTTTTCTTTTTATAGTAGTCAAATTTATTAAATCTCTTTCCAGTTGCGTGGGTCATTACTGCATGTTCCAGTGACATTAAAGGCTTCTGAGGTAGATAATTGAATCTGGAGATGAATGATTGCGCAATGGGGGAAATGGTATGGGACAGAACAGACATGACTGCAGGAGAGGGACTTTTTGGTGGTGGCCCCCCGATTGTGGAATTATCTCCCCGATGAGGCTTGGCTGGAGCCAACACTGTTATCTTTCAGGCGCCAGGTCAAGACTTTTCTCTTCTCCCAGGCATTTAACAGCGTTTAACAATGCTAAGTTTGTTTTTTAGCAGACCTCAGAACTGTTGTTTTGTTGTTTTTATACTGTTGCTTTTATGGTTTTTAAATTTTGTATACTTTTTAACGTTTACTGTTTTTAACTTTTGTAAACCGCCCAGAGAGCTTTGGCTATGGGGCGGTATATATAAATGTAATAAATAAATAAACGATCATCTCTGAGTCCAAGGCACCGGCAAGGGATACCTACCAGACAAATAAATCGCCTTATCCACCATGTACTCCTCCGTAAAACGGATGTGGCAGAAATGCTTTTTACTCTTCCTGAGGGCGATGATCTCTCCGCACTGCTCAAAGATCTCCACAATGGTCTCTTCTGTCCCATTTTCTGGCAGCCCTCCCACGAATACCGTCTTGCATCCTGGAGGTCTTTCCCTCGTAGTGGGACGGGGGAGATCTAAGGACAGCAAGGAATACGAGACAGAAGCGTGCAGCCGCAAGCCAACGACATCTGGTATTCATTTACAATCTGACAACAACTGTTGTTGCATTCACAGAGTCAGAAAGCTTGGCCAGCTCTACCCTGTCAGGCAAGGTTATATCCCACCTGTCTCACAATATTGAAAGCCAAGATCTTTCCGGCACGATATAGTTCCCAAAGCAGAAAAGATCCTTCTGTTTATTTGGTGATAGCTCACTGCTGGATTACTCCTAAACTGCGTGAACGGTGCACAAACAAATGCAAACATCCGGGCGAGATAACACCGAGACTAACATCCCCAGCGTTATAAAAAAAAGGGAAGTGAGGGTTTGTGTAAGGGTTTATTTGACTTTCTTTTCACGAGGCCTTGCAGATTATTATTCTTGCTGCAAACGGCTGATGAAAAGCTAGGTTGCCATAGGAAAATGATTCCGAATTGTTAAGTGTGTTTAACACACTTAAGAGGGTGTTGAGAGGGGAACAACGTTGTTAAAGTTGTTGAAGTTCTGTTGAGAGGGGAACAACGTTGTTAAAGTTGTTGAAGTTCTGAACCATGGTTTCATTATTCTTGTTTCTATAGACTCCTCTCCCCATGTCTCCCTAAACCTGAGAAAATTCTAAAACAGAGAGGATTCAATAAAAAAGGGAGAAAGCCGTATTTTTTTTTTTTATTGCATTTTTATATCGCCCAATAGCCGAAGCTCTCTGGGCAGTTCACAAAAAGCTCTCTGGGCAATTCACAAAAAGCTCTCTGGGCAATTCACAAGCAGGGCAGGGCAACTTATGAACCTCCAGATGTCGTTGGACTGCAATTTCTATCATCCCTCACCAGTTGGCAATAGTTGATGAGAGTTGCGATCCACCAACATCTTAGGGGCCACAAGTTGCCCACCCCTGTAGTATCAAAACACCAGAACTAAGTTCTGGGGAATTATTCATTGAATTCCCTTTACCGAGTGACCATTCTGGAATGCTGTGCTGGGTATTGATGTTAATTTCTCCACTTTGCTTCCCGTTCAGTTATCACAGTGAGCAAACAGCGTCGCATGGATAGTGCAGACATGACCTTCCGACATGACCTTTTTATTCTCCCAGTATTTTAACTTAAATTTAAATTTTACTGTTTTAACTCTGTATTTTAATTTTATATCAATTTTGCTGCGTGGTTTTTATTCTGGTTGTGCTTTTTATATTGTATTGTGTATTTGTGCTTTTAACCTGTTGATTGTCTTACTTTGATTTTAATTTTTGTGAACCGCCCAGAGAGCTCCGGCTATTGGGCGGTATAGAAATGTAATAAATACATAAATACATAAATAAATAAATAAATAAATAAATAAATAAATAAATGAAGCTGCTTGAGGCTACTGATGCTCCCACTAGTCTAGTCATCTCGAATGAGAGATATTCTAGCTTGGCTAGGCTACCAAATTCTCTTCATTTCATAGCCTGGTTCATATGTAACATGGTTTATTTAACCCGTGGTTTGTTGCCCTCCTTTGCTTTGCCCCTCCTCATATCCCAAATGCCTTTGTGGCACTGTAGTACTGCATGTAGAGCAGCTGGGGTTCTTTTTACCACTCTTTCCCACCGCCTCTGAAGCCTGGTGAAACAACCCATGTAAAAACCCCAGTTCTGGGTTCAAATGTAACAACAACCCATGGTTTAAACAGCCCAGAGTTCACAACACAAGAATAAGCCATGGGTTCTCTTTCTGGATTGTTCAGGGTTAATAAACCATGGTTTGTTAGCGTCGGTGGGTTCACACATCATGACAACCAGAATTCAACAAACCATGGGTTAAATAAACTATGGGTTAGTGTTATGTGAGAACCAGGTCTATGACTAATGGGAGGCCATCTTCTGTTCAATCCCTAGGCTCCTCCATCGGACTCCCATTTCTAACCCCAAGGGTTTTCCATGTCACATCAGCGCAACTACGAGTATTATAGCAAGGCTCACTTGGGTTAGGTGGGAAAAGTGTGCAGCTTTTGCAATGAATTATCTCCTTAACCACCGGCATGTCTGACGGGATTGGCGGTGGCACTATTCCCAAGCCGGGCATCATGGGATTGATCGGCGGAATCCCTGTCATCATTCCAAGGGCAGGGTCAAAGTCTGAAAGAGAGAGACGAACAAGCAGGATGATTTTAGCAGAAACAGCTCAAGAATTCCAGTTAGGGTTCCAGGCAGGTCATGCGTCAGTAAAACCAAAAGCTCGGGGCCTCGAGGTGTGTGAGCCTGGGGAAGCAGAGTTATTTGGCAGCCCAGGCAGTCCCACAAAAGCCAGTATGTTTGGAATGGATGTCATGAAGGTGCTCCCAAAGTGACCCCACTATTTTAGGCCTTTCTTCAGCCAATGTTTTGCAATCACCAGCTCATCAGAGGAACAGGAGCCAAAAGGACTACGGCAGCCTTCCCAGATGTGGGAAGCCTTCCAGATGTGACGGACTGCAACTCCCATCATTCCCAGCCAGGAGGGGAATGATGAGAGTTGCAGTCCCACACATCTCCGGCTATGGCATTCCTCCGCCTGCTCAACATTTGAGATTCATTCCATAGCTGGCATATAAAAGAACCTGGAAAGTTATTGGCTGCGTTCTGACATCATAATATACCATGGTCATCTGGACCCGACAAGCTGTGCTTAATCTAACTATGGTTTCTTTGAAAAACAAGCCAACTTCAACCTGTAACATACGAAGCTGGATTGTTTCAACAAACTATAGTTAAGATTAATCACAGCATGCTAAACTAACCTTCTCCAACCTGGTGCCCTTCAGAGGTGTTGGACTACAATTCCTAACTGGGGATGCTGGGAGTTGTAGTCCAACACTTCTAGAGGGCACCACATTGGGGAAGGCTGTGCTGAACTGTGGTTCATTTTTGAAAATGGAAGCAAAGCTTATGACCTTTCATCATGGCCAGTGAGACGACAAGATGAGAGAGAGGAAACGTATAAACCTAAAGGAGAAGCTAGGGTCATTCCTGTCATAATAAATCGTGGTGGAGTGTGATATCTGAATGCACCCATTGTGTCCCACCACTTAGATGCATACATGGACTGAAGTGCCCGCAAATGGGGGGGGGGGGGGGCGGAGGTGACCTTCAGCAGATCCCAAGGCCTCTGTTGAATCCCCCATGTGCCCATGCTTAGAAACAGCCAAACAAAAGCAAGCATCCATCTAGTCCAGCACTCTGTTCACACAGTGGTCCACCACTTGGCTTGGCTATACTACAAGCGAGAAGGATCTTGGAATTGTTATGCTTTAAGGTGGATTCCTGCACTGAGCAGGGGGTTGGACTCAATGGCCTTATAGGCCCCTTCCAACTGTACTATCCTATGATTCTATCAAGCCGGGCATATTTACAGTGACCACGCTGGACCGAGAGCACCACCTACCAGGCAAAAGAGGATCTCCGGTCATTCCCATTGGCGCCATCCCCAAGTTATTCATAGCAGTGGCCCATGCTGTCGGGTCAGACATGCCCAAATCCATTGGAGGAGACTCGAGGCTCAGAGTCTGGAGGCCATCTGTAGAGAGGATGATTTTTAAAAAGGCTTTATCGCTAGCCAAAAGTCTGGAAGCAATTTTTATTTTATTTTATTTTCCCCTAGTGACAAAGCATTGCTTGGCAAAAGGTTGGGGGTAAATCTAACTGCGGCATGAGATGCAACAACTCAACATCCTTTAAGCCCGTACAACTTGATGCAAACGCCCATTTGTCTGCCCCCTCCCCTGTCTTTCCAGAGTACCATCCCACCCCACCCGTTTATCAGAGTTTTGCTCTTTCCAAGATCAGAGCTATAGGTGTAAGGGCACAGGCCTCAAAATAGAACGTCACTAGCACTTGCCATAGGCCCAGCACGATCTCCTGATGGCAGATGCATAACTCCTAAACAGCCCAGGTCACGATCCAGAAGAGTGCATATGCCTTATTTGCGTGCCTGACGGCGTTTGGCAAAATGCCTTTAAAGAAGCTCTCCTGCTGCCAACCCCCTGACCTGATTTTTAAAAACTCTCTTCCTCCCCAGTCTAAGAAGTAGTTGAGAGGTTTGGTGCAAGAGCAGCTTACAGCAAACACAGACAAAAACCCAGCGCCTGCCCCACGAGGAAGTGTCATTTCTCCACAGTTCTCATGATGAACGCCCAAACTACTTTTGGTATAAAAGTTTGATGGGGAAAGCTGCTTCTAAGGCCACCTTCCCCAACCTGCTGCCCTCCAGATGTTCTGAACTACAATGCCCAGCATCCCTGACCATGGGCCATGCCGACTGGGGCAGGCGGAAGTTGAAGCCCCAAACATCTGGAGGATGGGGAAGGCTGTTCAAAGGACTCTCACCACAAATCATAACAGCAGGAATTCTAATGCTCACAGTCACCAGCGGCTCAGTTTAAAAACATTCTCCCTCGCCTGTCCTTGTTCTTGGGATTGCCCTCTTCTAACGCAACGGCGAAGGCAAAGCACCAGGGCATGATAGCTCCAGCTTAGTCAGGATCCCCTTGCACATCCCAGCTGCTCAGTTCCTGCTGAAACCGGTGCACTCAACACCCTCTGACCAAAAATACCTGTAAAGCAGGGGTGAGGAAGCTTTGGCCCTCCAAACCTTGATGAACTCCAACTCCCATTAGCCCCAGGCAGCCGGGCCAAGGGTGAGGGATGGTGGGTGTTGCAGTCCCATCAAAGAAGCAGTGGTACAGCCGCTTCTAAAAAAGCCCTCCCTGGATCCCCTGGACCTTAATAATTACAGACCGGTATCAAATTTTCCATTTTTGGGCAGGTGATTGAGAAGGCAGTTGCCTTCCAACTCCAAGCAGCCTTGGATGATACAGATTTTTCCAGACCCATTTCAAACTGGCTTTAGGGCAAGATACGGAGTTGAGACAGCTACTGCAGCTTATCTCATTCTCACTTATCTTAGACCTTCATTGGGGCAATACATGTCGGTACAAACATGCAAGCAATCAAGTTTCACAGAGCTCTTCCTCCGACACAAGGAGTTATTCCAGCTTGATCAAGAATTCTGTGAAAGTCAAATCACATTCTTCCACCAACCTACGATGATCCAGGGAGAGACAGCATTTCCCTTACTTCGCCCTTCCTATACTTTGGGACCAACATGGCAAGTTCTGCCTTCCGTGCCCATTTCTCTTTGGCACTAAGGCTGCCTTCCCCAAAGCCCAAGCAGGATAACAAGTACTTTGCTTTGAATGCTGCGTACCCAACCTGACCAACGAAAATAAACTCACGATGCAGATTCATCCTGCCTTGAGCACGTACCCAGCTGTGACTGCTATCGGGTGACAAGTAACAGAAATCCCAGAACTCAGGGTTCTTGGCATGAAATGAGCAAGACCCAAGAAGTCCCCCGCCCAGTTGAGAAAGAGCCTCCGGATTCTCCTTTTCACAGTTAAAACGATTTTCCAGGGACAAACACAGCTACCTTTTCTACATATATACACACCGGCCTACCTGGAGGCATATTTATCCTCTTTCTCTTCTGGCTTGCCTCACCGCCATTTTCAGCTACATCAGGCCTGCTATTGAATGGAAGGGGTTTACTGTTGCCAGAGTCGAAGGGCAGCTGGTTGAGACCTGAGAGAGAAACGGGGTGGGAAGAATTCATTATTGACAGTATTTTTATGCGACCCCATCACTGAAGTTCTCTGTGCATAAAGGTTATAAAAATAGAAAACAGTTGACAGTTATAATAGAAAAACAGCACCGTAGAGATAAATCAATAAAATCAATACAGATGGGTCTTAAAAACTTTAAAAGCCAGGAAAATCTCTAAACCCATTAAGCTCTCCACACCAAAGGGTTTTTTTTAAAGGGCCTGGGAGAATTTCAATAAGGTGGCACCAAAAAGAGCAAAAAGTTGGCACCAGGCCGGTTTGCATGGAGAGCACTGAACTGGTGCCCGGCTGCGACAATGGACTGGATGAGGGCTAATAAACTGAAACTCAATCCAGACAAGACTGAGATGTTGTTAGTAGGTGACTCCGCTGACAGGATGGGGGGTGTTCTACCGGTTCTGGATGGGATTGCACTCACCCTGAAGGAGCAGGTTCGTAGCTTGGGGGTTCTTTTAGACCCATCATTGTCACTTGAGGCTCAGGTGACCTCAGTGGCACGGAGTGCCTTCTCCAAACTCTGGTTGGTGGCCCAGCTACGCCCCTATCTAGACAGGGATAACCTGGCTTCAGTTGTCCATGCTCTGGTAACCTCCAAGTTAGATTACTGCAATGCGCTCTATGTAGGGCTGCCTTTGAAGACGGTTCGGAAGCTGCAGCTCATGCAAAATGCAGCGGCCAGATTGATTTCGGGAACCAGAAGGTTTGACCATATAACACCTGCTCTGGTCTGCTTGCACTGGCTGCCTGTATGTTTCCGAGCCCAATTCAAGGTGCTGATTTTGACCTATAAAGCCTTACATGGCTTGGGACCACAATACCTGACGGAACGCCTCTCCCGACGTGAATATACCCGGTCACTACGTTCAACATCTAAGGTCCTCCTTCGGGTGCCTACTCCGAGAGGGGCTCGGAGTGTGGCAACGAGGGACAGGGCCTTTTCGGTGGTGGCCCCCAGACTATGGAATGATCCCCCTGACGAGGCTCGCCTGGCGCCAACACTGCTATCTTTCCGGCGCCAGGTTAAGACTTTCCTCTTTGCCCAGGCATATGGCGGCACATCTTAATCACCCACACGCTTAGTTTTTTAACGGTTTTTAATGCTTTGTGTGTGTATGTTCTGTGTTTTAGAATTTTAAATTTTGTATACTCGTTTTTATCTTAATTATAGAATTTCTGCAAACCGCCCAGAGAGCCCTGGCTATGGGAGCGGTATATAAGTGCAATAAAAATAAATAAATAAACAATACGGCTGCTATCACGAAGATGCCCCTTTCCCCAGTAGCCACTCACTGGCAGTGGCCTTTGGATAAGGACCACTTACAATGACCTCAAAGTTTGGATAGGTAAATATGACAGGAGGCGATCCATCAGATAACCTGGTCTCAACCCATCTAGATTACATTAACCTGCACTTTGAACTGGGCCCAGAAACAGACCAGAGGCCAGTGAAATTATTCTAACAAGGAATGGCCACCAATTTGAATGGCTTTAATTTGACAAATTCGTGGAGAAGGTGGCTATCAGTGGCTACTAGTCATGATGGCTATATGCTACCTCCAGTAGCAGACGCAGGATGCCTCTGTAATACTAATTATTTATTATTACATTTTATTATTTATTACATTTATATACCGCCCCATAGCCGGAGCTCTCTGGGCGGTTTACAAAAGTTAAAAACAGTGAACATTAAAAACAAATATACAAAGTTTAAAGCCATCAAAAGCATAAAAACAACAACAATATCCTTTTAAAACAACTATTCTGGGGTCAGTTAAAAACAAACAAACTCAGCACATGTTGATAACTGCACGGGAGAAGAGAAAACTCTTGACCTGGCGCCAAAAAGATAACAATGTTGGCGCAAGGCGAGCCTTGTTGGGGAGATCTTTCCAGAATTGAGGGGCCACCACTGAAAAGGCTGGGAGCCGGATGGTATTATTGTACTAATGTACTACTTGTGGGTTTTCTGTGGACAGCTGAACAGAATGCTGGACTAGATAAACCTTCGGCATGGCTCTTCTTATGTTCTTATAATCACAATCTGGTCACAGCATTCTGAACCAGCTGAAGTTTCTGAACACTTTTCAAAGGCAGCCCCACGTACAGCATGTTACGATAGTCCAAACACAAGGTAATTATGGCATCTGAAACCAGTTAACCAACCTAAATTGGTCCCATAACAATAACAGGAATTTTGCCAACCTTTTCCGTCAAGTATGCCTTTATAATCACCGCGTGTAAGGACAGAAGTGGGCTTTATTATTGGGAAAACAGACAAACAATTGCACTCAGTCTGCAGCCTCCTGTACACTGCTAGAAGGTTTTTAGACACTTTAGAAATAATACTAACTTGCACACTGATAGCCACTAATGCCCCAGTGCTGAATATCTTCCAGCAAAGAACCTGAAGCAAGCCCTTGTGTTGTTTACAGCACTGGAAAAACCTCTTTGACGAGACAAGCTCTGGTGTTTTGGCTGCTCTATAACCCGAGTACCTAGGAAGCATTCCCAATTCAGTTATGATCATGGCCAAATACGCAATAGCGACACTAAGGCCTCAAAAACCATGGGAAAGCTACCCTGGTCTGAAGTCCCCACGTATGCGGCCAGTTGATTGCGTAGATAGAACCTGGCCATTTTTGACAGGGACTTTTAGGAGCATCCGTGAGAAGGAGCTGTTGCGGAGAGGTTCTGCTGTCCGACCGCATCTCAAGCCAACCTGCCTCTCGATGACAGAACTGTATACGGCAATGTCAGGTGCTAAACCCTACGCTAATCCCACAGCCCTAGCGAGAGGAGCAGCAACGAGCCTCAGCCATCACTGGGATGGTTGGAGAGCCTTGAGCCCTTCAGAATGATAAACATTTATTATGGGAGCATTCCCTTCATAGTCAAGGTGGCATCGGCTGCACCTGGAACGGAGGCTGCGGGACTGAGGGTCTTCTCTCTCACCAACATGCCAGGGCCAGACAGGATAGAAAAAAACTGGACTGGGGCTCTTTCGGGAGGGTTTACGGACTTATGCTTTTTATTCTCTCAATATTTTAACACTTAATTTTAACTTAAATTTAAATCTTACTGTTTTAACTCTGTATTTTAATCTTATATCAATTTTGCTGTGTGGTTTTATCCTGGTTGTGCTTTTTATACTGTATTTTGTATTTGTGCTTTTAACCTGTTGGTTGTTTTATTGTGGTTTTAATTTTTGTGAACCGCCCAGAGAGCTTCGGCTATTGGGCGGTATAAAAATGTAATAAATAAATAAACCCTCTTTAACCAAAGCTCTTTAGTTTCGCGCACATCAGGCCTTGTGACCCACAAAACTGAATACAGGCCACCAGCCATGGGCTCAGTATACCTCTTGTTTTTGCTATTTGTCCAGGACTGTGAAACTATGGCAGGTGGGGGTTTGTCTAGCATCTGACAGGCCATAAAACATAACTGGTGGGCGGCATTCAGCTGGGCAGGTCCTGCACACAGTCTGATACACACAATTAAGGAGATACAGGTTTTCACACAGGTGTGCTGCTATGACTGCCACAAATGATTCTTAAAGAAGTACGACAGCAGCCTCCAATTAAAGCAGGGACTCCTAGTTCGGACCTAAGAGTCAGCCAGAATATTTTAAAATTCTGGCTTACTTTGTGGCTCAGTCACTCCCACTTGGCTCCTCCTGCCAGCAAAAGCAGCTAAACATGCCAGAGACTCTATCCTTGGCTTGCTTAATATCTGAGTCGGTTTATTCTTGGCTTGTGCCTTGTTGGCAGGGGCGGGGGGAGGCAAGCCAGAGTTCTGGTTATGGACGTCACACCAATCATACCAGGAATGGAAATTCCCTGGCTTGTTTAGCAGCTCTCGCTGGCAAGAGGAATCAAATGGGAGCAATCTAGGTTAAGTCAGAACTTATTAAAAAAATGCTGGTTTGGTGTGACGTCCGAATGGGCTACTTCCTAGGATGACCATATGAAAAGGAGGACAGGGTTCCTGTATCTTTAACAGTTGCATAGAAAAGGGAGTTTCAGCAGGTGTCATTTGTATATATGCAGAACCTGGTGAAATTCCCTCTTCAGCACAACAGTTAAAGCTGCAGGAGCTATACTAGAGTGACCAGATTTAAAAGAGGGCCAGGCACCTGCAGCTTTTAACTGTTGTGATGAAGGGGAAATTTCACCAGATTCTCCATATATTGTGAACCACCCAGAGAGCTCCGGCTATCAGGCGGTATAGAAATGTAATAAATAAATAAATACAAATGACACCTGCTGAAATTCCCTTTTCAATACAACTGTTAAAGATACAGGAGCCCTGTCCTCCTTTTCATATGGTCACCCTACTACTTCCCAGGTATGTAGGTTAGCATCAATCAATATGTTTATTGCTCAATCCACAGATCATTGCAACACATACAAACTTGACATTTTGCAATACTATACATGACAAAAATTACATATGGTTAAAAATTACAGAGCTATCAAAAACGTAACATGCATTACTAAAAGGATAGTAAGATAGGAGCACAGCGGACACACAGAAACCTTTAATTGCTTCTCAATGACATTTCATTTATATCTCTGAATCTTTATAACAACACACACCAAAAGTATCTAAAAACTTTGCTCTACATCTATTAGCTTTCACTGCAAATAGTGCAACCCTTTGTATCACATATGGGTTGGTTGAAAATAATAAATAACTCAGTTTTTCCTTAGCACCCCAGTATTTCACTTTCTTTAAAAAAGGCTCTAAATAACTTTTCCTTATATCTATATATAAGGGGCAGTCAAATACATAGTGTGTTATGTCCTCTGGAACTGGCTCTCCACAAACACATAACCTGTCTTCTACTGGTATGCCATGGAATATCCCCCATTTCATCACAGTAGCCATTTGTTCAAATCTTAAACGTGTAAGGGCTTTCTGGTGTTCCATTTTCATGAGTACTGATAAGTATATGTAGGTTAGCAAATAACAACAACACGACTATGCATGGCAAAATGTCTTAAATTGTCTTTACACATTTCTTATGGCAGAAGCGTTCATCAAATATTCGCTGACTTGCCTTAACCATCGCAACCTGAATTTGGGAAACTCTAAAAGGGCTCACGGTGGTATTTCTGCCGCTGGCTTTAGGAGCCATCTGTTCGCGTTCTCTAGCAGCCCCCGCTTTCTAAGCAGCAAATGAAAAGAATGCAAAGCTCCTGGAATACGATCGCTGCACTTGAAGCTCCTGATCCACAAACGCGAGTGCACTCTGGGAACACTGCAGCTAATTTAGAATGAACGGTGAACAGGCTGGCCACTGGGAATACCGTCCTCAGGCTGCTTGGTTACAAGAGGGAATGTTGTTATTGCCATGTGACTGAGGGAGTGGTCTGCACAAATGCACAAAGGAAATAGTATCGAGGGGCTTATCCAGATTATCAGTTCAAAGCTTTCCCTATCCATAACTATGCTGCAAACTTATATTCGTTTTAAACCAGCTGAAGTGTCATGGCTTTATCAAAAGAATCCGTGGAATTGTAGACTGCGGGGATGCAGAGAGCTCGTGGTTAAATAGGGTTACCCTATGAAAAGGAGGACAGGGCTCCTGTATCTTTAACAGTTGCATAGAAAAGGGAATTTCAGCAGGTGTCATTTGTATATATGGAGAACCTGGTGAAATTTCCTCTTCATCACAACAGTTAAAGCTGCAGGTGCCCTGCCCTCTTTTAAATCTGGTCACAGTATAGCTGCAGTATAGCTCCTGCAGCTTTAACTGTTGTGATGAAGAGGAAATTTCACCAGGTGTGACATGCATACAAATTAAGGAAAGGAACCTCTCGTGCAAGCACTGAGTCATTGCTGACTCTTGGAGGGACGCCAGCTTTCGCTGACGTTTTCTTGGCAAGCCTTATAGCGGGGTGGTTTGCCGTTGCCTTCCCCGGCCATTATTACCTTTCCCCCAGCTAGCTGGGTACTCATTTTACCAACCTCGGGAGGATGGAAGGCTGAGTTGACCCGAACCGGCTGCCTGAAACCAGCTTCCGCTGGGATCGAACTCAGGCCGTGGGGAGAGTTTCGGCTGCAGAAACTGCTGCCTTACTGCTCTGCGCCACACGAGGCTCTGCACCTGCTGAAATTCCCTTTTCTATGCAACTGTTAAAGATACAAGAGCCCTGTCCTCCTTTTCATATGGTCACCCTATTAAAGATCCCTAGGCACAGCCTTCCCCAACCTGCAGTCCTCCAGATGTGTTGAACTACAACTCCCCTCATCACCACGCTGGCTGAGAATGAGGATAGTTGTAGTCTAATGCATCTGGAGAGCATAGGTTGGGGAAGGGTGCCCCAGCACCTCTCAACCCTATGCATGCTTAGACAGAAGGGGAAAGTCCTACAACTGCCAGCATTCCATGGCCAGCATTTTTCTGTCTAAACATTTTATTTATATATTTATTGCATTTTATACCGCCCAATAGCCAAAGCTCTCTGGGCGGTTTACAAAAATTAAAACCATAAAAGCCATTCAAAATATAAAACAAACAGTATAAAAGCATAGTATAAAATTCAACATAAAAACACAACCAGGATAAAACCAAGCATCAATGCAGAAATAAATACAGATTTAAAATACAAATTTAAAACAGCAAAGTTAAAATTAAGTTGATAGACTCTTAAAATGCTGAGAAAACGTGCCAGGCGAACCTCTCTAGGGAGCTCATTCCACAGCCGGGATGCCACAACAGAGAAGACCCTCCTCCTGGTAGCCACCTGCCTCACTTCCTTTGGCAGGGGCTCATGGAGAAGGACCCCTGAGGTTTGGGCCTTAAATTATTTCAATATTGAAATACGAGTACTTAAATTGCAGGTAACGAGCACCATCTTAGAAGAGGTATTCCATTCTGTCTGAGACTGAACAGGGAATGCCTCTTCTACAATGATGCCGATTGCAACAAGTGTGTGCAATCGGGTTTTTTTTCCCCTTTAGAACTATTATTTCCCCCCTCTCATATACAGACCTGATAATTTGATCTACCAGTCAACTAAAACCCCAATGATAACTAAGATTCCTTCGATTTGGTGACTGCCCTAATTCAAAGACAACAGCATTAGAATGTAAGCCTATTCATTAGAATGTAATCCTATGTGGCAGGGTCTTGCTATTTATTGTTTTACTCTGTACAGCACCATGTACATTGATGGTGCTATATAAATAAATAATAATAGTAATAATAGCATGATGATATTCAGGCCAGCATAATAAATAGGGCACCAGCTCTGCTAACCGGAGAATCTCTGTGCTGCTCTCCCTGCCTTCCAACTCCCCAAGGGAGAGGTTTCTGTATGTTTCTAGCTTGCAAAGAATGAAATTGGTCCGGATGTGAAACTGGCTACACTTTAAGGCACAGTCTACAGTAGGGTGACCGTATGAAAAGGAGGTCAGGGCTCCTGTATCTTTAACAGTTGCATTGAAAACGGAATTTCAGCAGGTGTCATTTGTATATATGGAGAACCTGGTGAAATTCCCTCTTCATCACCACAGTTACAGCTGCAGTTGCCCTGCCCTCTTTTAAATGTGGTCACTCTAGTATAGCTCCTGCAGCTTTAACTGGTGTGATGAAGAGGGAATTTCACCAGGTTCTCCATATATACTAGGGTTACCATATGAAAAGGAGGACAGGGCTCCTGTATCTTTAATAGTAATATAGAAAAGGGAATTTCAGCAGGTGTGAATTGAAGAGGGTGGAATTCCCTCTTCATCACAACACTTAAAGCTGCAGAAGCCCTGCCCTCTTTTGTATCTGGCCACTCTACTATAGCTAGTGTAGCTTTAACTGTTGTGATGAAGAGAGAATTTCACCCTCTTCAATTGACAGCTGCTGAAATTCCCTTTTCTACATTACTGTTAAAGTTACAGGAGCCCTGTCCTCCTTTTCATATGGTCACCCTAATATATACAAACAACACCTGCTGAAATTCCCTTTTCTATGCAACTGTTAAAGGTACAGGAGCCCTGTCCTCCTTTTCATATGGCCACCCTAGTCTAGAGAAGCTGCTTGTCAGGTTCATCTTGGCAGCAAGTTCAGTTAAATTTCAAGACTTAAGTCTGAAGAAACTCTCTACCAGCTATAGGGCCACACTCTCTCTAGCAATAGCCGCAGGTGTAAAAACTAACCAAAGTATATAACAATCAAGGAAACAAAACACACCCATGTGCCTAATGAAAATACCATTTAAAAACATGTTACTTGGTATTTCTCTAGTTACAGATCATCTGTTTTGGAAGAAAAAATAGATAAAATGCTTCCCGGCCTTTTGGCTAAGATCAAGTGGCTTGTCCAGAATTAAAAGATAAAAAATCCCTAGGCACAGCCTTCCCCAACCTGCAGCCCTCCAGATGTGTTGAACTACAACTCCCCTCAGAGTCTCCCAATTCTAGAATTCCCTTGACAACTACATTTGGTATTCCCAAACACAACAGAAACGTTTCAAGCAATGACAGAGGCTGATCTGAACGACTGCTGTTATTTTAATAATTACAAGAGGAGCAATCATTGCTTCTCCATCCCAGTATGCTTTGTTTGCAACCTGATATATTCTGTCCTTTGCACAAACTGAGGCTGCAAATCCTACACTCTCGTACCAGGGAGTAAATTTCACTGAACTCAATGAGATTTACTTCTGAGGAGACATGTACTTGATTGCACTGTCACTTAATTAGAATAGAAACGGCTTCCTGAATCTGCTTCTTAAGACTATGAACGCTTCCAGACTGATGGCTCCTGGTGTTACCAATCAAAAGGCATTGTGCAGCTATTCCTCCTTAAGGGATGTTCTATGGTAAGAGAACAAAGACAAAAGTTCCTTTGGGAAAGCCCAGGAGAGTTTCAAATGGAGGACAACATCGTCTGAATGCCCTGTCACAATTCCACAAATGAGGCAGAGCAATTGCACAATGAAAGCCTCAACAGAAGCACTCTGACACATTTTGCAGACTGACTTCCACCATGAGCTTGTCCCTGCAACATTTCTCCCTTCCCTGCTTTTGCTTAAGAAGAAACTCGAGAAAGCTTGCAAGTAACTTGCAATAGAAATATAGGAAGCTGCCTTATACCGAGTCTGACCCTTGGTCCATCTAGCTGGGGTTTCAGGCAGGATTACCTAGCCCTACCTGGAGAAGCCAGATTGAACCTGAGTCCTTCTGCATGCAAAACAGGTGCTCTTCCACTAAGCTATAAACTAGTATAAATTGCTCTTAGCTCTTCCACTAAGTATAAATTGCTTCTACTAATGTTTGAACTTACAATTACCACTAGTGGCATTCTATACACTACATTATTCAACTCAAAAACTGTACAGTTGACCAACTACTGTACAGACTGTGGTCTGTAGAGACCAATAAAAGAGCCAGTCACCTATATACCCAGGTTCAATTTTTATGTGGTCATAAGTCACCTAGATCTACATATTGGAATCTATGAACACTGCAGAGATATCATGCCGCAAGTTTCTTTTAGCAACGTCATGCTACACACATGGAAAAGAAAGACTAGGGGCCAAAACAGACATTACTTTAAATTGCAGCTTACAGCTACATCTTATTTTAAAATTACTTTTACTCTAGAGTAGGCAGAGAAGATTCAATCCACTTCAGGGGGGGAGGTAGGTATTTTTTAAAAAAGATCGGACTCGGGGCCTACTCTAGAATATAAAACACACACCCATAGCTGCCAGATAGATTTAAAATCATTTCAGTTTTGGCCCTATAAAAACTATACACTGAAGTTCATAAAGCAGCTGTAAAGACGGATAAAAAATGGAGTCAACAGCATGCCATGTTTCCAAGTTTTGGTCCCTGTAGGATAATTTTAATCTGCAACGTTCAGTAGTCACAAAACATTTCCATGTCAACAGGAATGACAGTCACCATAAAAAACAGTTTAATTTCCAATTTGAGGTGATTTTAATTAAGTTTAAGATATTTACAATATTTGTTTTTCCCATTCCATCAAAATCCCAGAGGTGACCTATTTTCTTGCATAAAGGTGTGATTTGCTTCTCTTTAGTGCCATGGCAAGATGTGACGAAGCGAAATGTGACCCCTGCTATTTAAATACCTCCCTTCAAACACGTCTAATTGAATAGCAACTTTTAAACGTGCTTTTAAGCTCTTTGTCAAACACATTTCAACCTACAAAGGAACAGATTAGAAAATAATAATTTAGGGGGGGGGGGGAGAAATGGATATTAAGAAAACACTGGACACACTTTTGAACTTCCCCTCCCAAATATAGAAACTTCTACGACTGCAGGGTAGATCTGGAAGGTTTAAAGCCAGGAACACAGCATTAAGAGGGTATGAAGATTACCACTTCCCCAGAATACGTTGTGGATTTAATTCAACAATTCCAGATTTAAACTGTGCTCATGCTGAACCCATATAATCCAAGAGATCCGGGAGCTCAGGCTCAGCATCAGAATTGGCTGCTGACACTGGCTGGAGCACTCTGATCTCAACTGACTGCGGATGTTTGTTAATTTAGCTCTGTCCCCCTCAATTAATCCTGCTCATAGCAAACATATTGGAGGCTAAAGCCTCCTCTGTCCCCCTCAATTAATCCTGCTCATAGCAAACATATTGGAGGCTAAAGCCTCCTCTGTCCCCCTCAATTAATCCTGCTCATAGCAAACATATTGGAGGCTAAAGCCTCCTCTGTCCCCCTCAATTAATCCCGCTCATAGCAAACGTATTGGAGGCTAAAGCCTCCTCTGTCCCCCTTAATTAATCCTGCTCATAGCAAACATATTGGAGGCTAAAGCCTCCTCTGTCCCCCTTAATTAATCCTGCTCATAGCAAACATATTGGAGGCTAAAGCCTCCAGGGGCAAAGCTCATGACTCCAGAATTCACACCATACCTGTGAACTGCACCAAAAACATGGTGAGGTTTTGCCCAAGAGCGCTCTTCAGTCCCAACCGTGTGTTATCTTGCTAGCTACACTCCCCACAACATACTCACACACTCGCACACAAATCAGCACCACAGTTCAGCTCATGTGTGACGTATCTGCTGTGCTGGACCTCACCAACAAACCAAGTGCCAGCAACAACAGTAACAAGAGGAGATCTTAACGTCAATAAAGCTACTACAGCAGGCAACTGGAAACGCTTGGGATGCTACAGAAGAAAGGCACGGAACTGTGTGGTTGGTTGTGTTTTTTAAAGACGCATTCCTGCCCCACTGCTGCACCTGCCCCCGTCAGTTACTGATCGGTGACACTTAAGAGGCTGGATCCTGACATTATGGGGAGACGGCCAGAGGGCAGGTGGCGAAGCAATTAACGGCATGCTCATCTGTGAATTTGCAAAGGATTTCAATCCTCGGTTCACTGGGAAGCGGCATGCAGTTGGCAAGTCCCAATCCCTCTGGCTGCATGCCTTACGAGCAGTCATCTTAGCAGATAGGCCCTTACTATGCCATAAACGTAGCTCCTCCGAGAACCCAGTGCCTAGGGTGACCATATGGAAAGGAGGACAGGGCTCCTGTATCGTTAACAGTTGTAGAGAAAAGGGAATTTCTGCAGGTGTCATCTGCATGCATGCAGCACCTGGTGAAATCCCCTCTTCATCACAACAGTTAAAGCTGCAATAGCCCTGCCTAGTATGGCCAGATACAAAAGAGGGCAATGGCTCTTGCAGCTTTAAATGTTGTGACGAAGAGGGGATTTCATGAGGTGCTGCATGCATACAAATGACACCTGCTGAAATTCCCTTTTCTATACAACTGCTAATACAGGAGCCCTGTCCTCCTTTCCATATGGTCACCCTACCAGCGCCTCTTTATTCCAAAAATTTCAAGTTCAAAGGCAGGGTTTTTAACGCTTCTCCCCCGCCACTCAAATATTTACTTTGTACTTGTATCCTTGAAAAGGAATGTGGCAGGGGAGATCCAAGCCTACTGACCAACAGATACTTAAACTAGAAAGATGGTCAGGACTCCCCCCTCCAAAGTGCACAACTACCCAGTTTCCTGAATGCCAAGAATATTGACGACTCACATTCTGCTTATGCTTAGAGGCTCAAGCACGCCTGAAAGTCACACACACTGCTCAAAAGGCCATGTTCCCTGATCTGTGAAGTCTGGTTGTATTCCCTCAATATTGTGGGAAAGCCCCATTCTGTATGTGCTCAGAGGTATTCTCTTCCTTATCATTTCTTGACAGACTTTCAGTGGCTCCATTCAGACGACACGCTAAACCATGCTGCTTAACCACAAAATGGTTTACGGAATCCTTAACCATGGTTTACGGTGTCTTCTGACACACGTTTTCCCTAACCATTTTGCCCACTAACCACACTGTGGTTTGGCTCACTAACCACGTTCTGCAGCGTGGTTAGCAGCAGTAACCATGGCTAAAAGTGTCGTCTGACACGTGTCTGTGGTTACTTAACCACAAAGACCAGAGTGTCATCTGAACAAGGCCAATATCAGGCTGGGGCTCCAAGCATATACCCACTTACCTGGAAGCCCACTCTACTGAACTCAGATACTTCAGAGAAGGTATGTATAGGATTGCATTGTAACATTGATAACAGGTTCCAAGGTTAAGGCCAGGCACAAATCTGACGTTAATACCTTCTCACACCTCCCCGAGTTGGTGGCTGTAGGTTTCAGAGAGCTATCACATACTCTCTAACGTTTCATAGACAAAAATAGGAGCCTATGTAACAACCAACTACTTGTACCAAGGATCACTGCCCAAGGCCTCTACTGAATATTCTGTTTTATACCCCACTACTGAATAAATATTCTACTCTGCTTGCTGTACGCTAACTAAAAAGACATGACTTTAAAGCCCTTCTAAAAGAGCCAAGATCCTAAATTTGATCGTCAGTGGCTGGCAACTGGTTTCGTAATCAGGGTGGGTGGGGGCAGGAACTACATAGCATGTTCTCTCTGCCGCAGCAGCCAGCTTAGTAGATGGTAGAACTGACTTTAAAGCCCTTCTAAAACAGCCAAGATCCTAAATTTGATCATCAGTGGCTGGCAACTGGTTTCGTAATCAGGGTGGGTGGGGGCAGGAACTACATAGCATGTTCCCTCTGCCGCAGCAACTAGCTTAGTAGATGGTGGAACTACCAAGCGGTTCAATTTGGTCTGCCATAGCCTGCCTTGCAAAAACAGGGTGCTTGGTTGTTTTGGTTAAAGGTGTCAGAGATCTCCATCCTCTGTCCACTGACATGAAGTTGGATGTGTTGTCATACTCCAACTATGGCCAGTGCACACATCAGTTTCATCCTGACATTAGGAAATGTGGGAGAAATCCCACCACATCCTAACACTGAGGTGGCCCAAAACTCTCATGAGCCCTAGCATAGCCATTGGCGAGGCATAGGCCAAAATACCTAGAGGGCCACAAGTTGCTCATCCCTGCCTTACAGAGAAAGGCAAACATTTCAGTATATTAGGGAACAGAAATAAGGGCTGGAAAACTGAGAGGAGAAACTCAGCTCTTAGTGTAGACTATGTATTAGGAGGGAAATGTCCCATAAAATGTCATTAATGGTTCAAAATAAACTTGCCTATTGGCTGAAATCTTGATCAAAGGTTTACTCTTCAGTTACCCCTGCCTTCAGAGGTTAGCAGGTGGCTAGTATGGCCAAGGCCTTCTCTGTGGTATCACCCTGATCATGGAACTCCCTTCCTAAACACACTCACTTGGCATCACTTTAACTATTTATCAGGCATTGGGCTTATAGTGCAATCTTATGCGGGTTCAGAAAAATATAAAGCTAACAATGTTTAATAAAACAACCAGGTAAGTGTGTAAGAACCTGCTTTACACCAGGTCAGAGTATTTGTCCACTTAGCTCAGTAGAGCCTACTCCGACTGGCAGTTTGCTAGGATTTCAGGGAGAAAAAGATCTTTCACGTGCTATTAAATCACGGCTCTTCTGCATGCAAAGTACATGCTCTACCACAGAGCTAGGTCCCTCCTGTATGTATGCTTACTAAAGAGTAAGACTCATTGATCTGATTCTTGTTAGGACTGGCTTTGGAGTAACCACTGCACTGTAAGTTTGTCTTGCTTTCGGGGGTCTTTCATGACAATTACTATTGCTCCTTATTTTCTTTTCTGATTCTATTGATATTTATTTCGTAATATTAAGTTTCCAAAGTGCCTTGATGTCCTAACTGGTGAAAAAAGCAAGACATAAATCTTTTAATTAAATGAATCAGATATAACTCAGCAGTTTTGTACAATACGACACAACGCCTTAGCATTTATGCACGGGCACGTACACATGGGTGTATTAGCATCCAGATTCAGCACCTACCCAGCCACTCAGAGATTTAATTCCTGGAGATCTTAAGGATGGAGCTCAGCCTTGAAGATGGACAATCCTAGCCCACGCTAAGAAAAACTGAATAAGGTACCCCCTAATATAACATTTGCATCTCACCTCTCTTCCAAAAAGGCAGTATACACGCTTGGAATCATAGAATAGCAGAGTTGGAAGGGGCCTACAAGGCCATCGTGTCCAACTTCCTGCTCAATGCAGGAATCCACCCTAAAGCATCCCTGACAGATGGTTGTCCAGCTGCCTCTTGAATGCCTCTAGTGTGGGAGAGCCCACAACCTCCCTAGGTAACTGATTCCATTGTCGTACTGCTCTAACAGTCAGGAAGTTTTTCCTGATGTCCAGCTGGAATCTGGCTTCCTGTAACTTGAGCCCGTTATTCCGTGTCCTGCACTCTGGGAGGATCGAGAAGAGATCCTGGCCCTCCTCTGTGTGACAACCTTTCAAGTATTTGAAGAGTGCTATCATGCCTCCCCTCAATCTTCTCTTCTCCAGGCTAAACATGCCCAGTTCTTTCAGTCTCTCTTCAGACAGCTTTGTTTCCAGACCCCTGATCATCCTGGTTGCCCTCTGCTTCTACTCCCCACCACCACCACTTTACCTTCACAACACCCCTGTGAGGTAGGACCAAGGTGACCTAGTAAGCTTCATGCCTTAGTAGGGATTTAAACTCTTAATCGTTACACCAGCCTTTTCCAGCCCGGTGCCTTCCATATGCGTTTTACTGCAATTCCCATCTTCCCAGCCACCAGGCCGTGCGAGGTGGGGATGATGGGAGTTGTAGTCCAACACATCTGGAAGCCACCAGGTTGGAGAAGGCTGCAGTACACCACCAAACAAAAGGCAAAATAGGGGGCAGGAAATGGTGACTGCTGGAGCGAAGGATACCAGAACCTGGGGTTGGCAGAAGCAGGGGACCAGCCCTCTTTGAACGCGGGGAGACGGTTACCGGTTCCCATGACAACGGGAGTGAGGAGGCCTAGAAAGGCCCGAGCCCAGCAGGAGAGGAGGCTGCACCTTGCCCCGCCCTAACCCCGTTGCCCAGCAACGCCCCACCTGCTGGCCCAGCGGCCCTCCGACGCCGAAACCCCTGAAACATCCGTAGTTCGTTCCCGTTCCCGGCCTCTTCTCCTACGGGCCCAACCTACCAGGCCTCGGTTGCTTCGCAAACCCCGCCTCCAAGCACCCTGCGGGGCGTCCCATTGATGCTCGGTCTCTAGGGGCGTGGCTTTTAAGGCGGATGGGCACGATGGGAATCGTAGTTTCGTGAGGGCGGAAGGCTCCGGGAACGAACCGAAGAAACAAAGTTAGGTGGGGGGGAGTTCCTCTTCGCCTGCTCTGATTGGTTGCTCAAAGTTCCTCTGCTCTTAGGCTTCTGGGTAATGTAGTTTAAGGACTCTGTTGGGTCCTGCGCGGAGAGAGCGAGCGTTTCCATGGTAGCAAGTGTGCGGCTGTGGGCCAGGCCTAGAAGATGATGCTCATGTTTATCTTTATTTCAATGTTATATATCCCTCTTTATCCAGAAGGCTCAAGAGAGTGAGCCAGATATTATTTTTTTGAAGAACAAATAACACACACAGAGACACAAATTCCTGGGGAGTTTGTTTCCTACATTTGTAGTTGGAGAAATGCTGTGTTAATTACTATAGGTAGACCACAGGAAAGTGCAAGAAGACCCGTGTAGCCTAAGGATGTAATCCTATGCGTGTTAGACAAAAAAGATCCTAAAACTGCCAGCATTCCTCAGTCAGACTCAGCCAAATTGTGGTTTGAGCAAAACTTCACAAATACTTCAATGTGTGGGGAGAAAATCCTTCATCTTTGCGGAGTAGAAAAGCAAACGGAGAAAAACCAAAAAGGTCTTTAAATAAATTCCTGGAGGAGAAGGCTATCAATGGCTACTAGTCTTGACGGCTCTGTGCTGCCTTCAGTAGCAGAGGCAGTAAGCCTGTGTGCACCAGTTGCTGGGGAACATGGGCAAGAGGGTGCTGTTGCAGTGCACCCATGTCCTCGTTGTGGGTTCCTGGTCAGCAGCTGGTTGGCTACTGTGTGAACAGAATACTGAACTAGATGGAGCCTTGACCTAATTCAGCATAGCTCTTCTTATGTTCTTAAATCCCATCCATGTGTTCCTGTAGCTGGCACAAGAATTTTGGCACAAGGCGTATATTTCCTTACAACTAGCATGTACCTCTTTGAAGTTTTTTCAGATCTCTGTTTGTATCAGTGTCCTGCAAATCTAGTTTTTGTGAACCGCCCAGGGAGCTTCAGCTGTTGGGCGGTATAAAAATGCAAATAATAATAATAATAATAATAATAATAATAATAATAATAATAATAGACCCTAAATATGATAAATTTCAGTACTCAAGAGAAACCATTAACATTTTATGAGAATCCTCTCTGCTGTTTTGGAACATACTGTGCTAAAAGTACTCAGCACAGCAGCAACCAAAAGTACCTAGCGATGACAACTCCAAACAGTTAAAATGTGGAGACATTTTGAATGGTATGGGTTGGTGAGCAGACGTTGAGTCAAAGTACCAAAAGAAGTAACAGCGATCAGTGAGGCCCAAAACCAAGGTGGCCACATAAGTATCACCAGATAAAAGTACAAAAAGACACAGATTTACATAAAGATTAACTGTGACCAGCTGAACTGTGTGCCTGCTCAATCCACCATCTGGGTGCCAACTGCTGATGGACATCTTCAAGGCCTCTGTTTCTCTCCTCTTTTATCTTTAAACCCATGTTGGACTGGGCAGTCCCTCAAATAAAGCAGTCATTCCCAACCTGATGCCCTCCAGATGTGTTGGACTACAATTCCCAGCATTCCCTAGCCAGCATAGCTAACTAGGGGATTCTGGGAGTTGTAATCCAACACATCTGTGGGGCTTGAGGTTGGGGAAGATTGAAATAGAGGACACCTTCAAATAGAGCAATGTCCTCTTTAAAGTAGGACACACGGCCACCTTACGTGACAGGCTAGGCCTTATTCTTGGATCAAGATGTTGGATGGTTTGGGATTCTGGTTGGTGCCAGGAGAAGGGCCAAAAGTTGGGGAAAGGGAGAGAACGCCACTACAAAGGAGCAGAAGCTATGGTGAGCAGTGTGTGTATGTGTGGTGGTGGGTGGCTATTGGAGCAAAGAAGGAAAAGTACCTGCAAGAAGGAATATGGGAATGTTGCTAGGGTATAAGAAACTATTGGGAGTAATGAAGCTTTCAGTATGCAGTTCGCCAAGGAACTAGGGAAAAACACTCTTGGTGTCTCCCTATCCACATTCTCCGTGCCATGCATAATTTCGTACACCTTTATACCGTCTCCCTTTAGCCTCTTTTTTTCCAAGCTAAACATGCCCTGCTGCTGCATTTGGGGGCCCTTCTGCTCATTCTGCTGAGTGGGCCCCCGAACCTCTGTCCGGAAATCTTACCCTGATGGCCCCACTGCATAGCTGCAGCCTCCCCCAACTGCTTCCTTTTGCCCGGTGTGCCTTCTTGAACAACTGAACATGATGTTTTTTAGACCTTTTGAAAATGGCTTTCTGTGCGAGGATGCTCAAGGAAATGTTCAAATAGAAAAAACCATTTAAAAATCCACAGTGTTCCATAAAAATTAGGAATACAATCAAATCATTTATGATTACACACACACACACACACCAAAAAAAAGGGGGTGGACTGTAAAAGCCCAGAGACAAACTACCCAAGACTCTTGGAAAGCTGAGTGCATGCAACAAAGCTGCAGGAAACATTTGAGCTCCTCACTCTCACGTTGTCTGGAAACTGGGGGAGGGCTTAGCACTTTAGCAGTTACTGCCGGTATGAGCCTTGGAAGGTTAGCAAGCTGAAGGTGACAGAAGGCGCTGGCTAAATGGGTTAGCTCTCCCAGGAAAAGACAGGATACACACCCAGACCCAAGTCCTGGTTTTTGAGATTTCCCTAAGACGTTCTACAACCAAGGTGGATCTACCTGAAAACGTTCACCCTGGTACTCCTGGTGAACCTCAGCCAAGGAGAACTAGTGTCTCACAACCCTTGCCTTGTTCCAGTCAAGAAAAAAACACCATGGGAAATGTTAGCTTTGGGGTGATCCTTGCTGTCTTGGCCTCACTCATCATGGCCATCAACGCCGTTGTGGTCGTGGCGTTGGTACGGCTGATCTGGAAAAGCGGCTGCCTTGGTCTGTGCTTCGTCTTAAACCTTGCTATTGCCGACTCCTTGGTTGGCTTCACCATCACGGGTCTGGTTGCTGAAGAGCTGTCCAGTTCTGAGCACCGGACCTCTCAAAAGTACTGCGTCCTGCGAATGGCCTGTATCACCTGCCCCTCGGCTGCCTCCATCCTCACCGTTATCCTGGTGGCCTTCGACAGGTACCTGGCCATCAAGCATCCTTTCCGGTACGTCAAAGTCATGCGCAGTCCAGTCGTTGGGTCTTTTATCGGAGGACTGTGGTTCCTGGCCTGCTTGATCGGCTTCCTCCCGGTGATTGCTCGTAGCTTCCAACAGCAGAGCTATCAGGGACCGTGCACCTTCTTTGGAGTCTTCCAGCCCACCTACCTGCTCACTGTCTTCTGCGTCGGCTTCTTCCCGGCTTTCTTCATCTTCATCTACTTCCACTGCCACCTGCTGAAGATTGCCTCTCTCCATGTCCAGCAGATTCGGGAACTGGAGCACATCGGGTTGGCGGAGCCTCCGCCCTTGAGCGAAACCAAGGCTCTGCGCACGGTGGCCATCCTCGTGGGCTGTTTTGCCCTCTCTTGGTCGCCCTTTTTCGTCGGGAGCATGGTGCAGATCACCTGCCGGCGCTGCGTCCTGCACCACCTCCTGGAGCGGTACCTCTGGGTGCTGGGCGTGTGCAACTCTCTGGTGAACCCCTTGGTTTACGCCTACTGGCAGAAGGACGTGCGCTTGCAGATCTATCAGATGTGCCTGTGCGTGAAGAGCAAGGTCTTCCCGTTGTTCCGGGTGGACAGCCGCCCTCATGCTCCCAGAGAGGCCGTGGCTTCGGTGCACACCATCTCGCTGGCTCGGCTCGAAGAGTGATGGGGTAAGCCAAGAGTCTGAGTGGACATTAGGAACCTAGGAGCCTTACACTGAGACAGACCATGGGTCCATCTCACCCAGTATTGTCTACACTGACCTACAATGACTCGCCAGGGCTTCAGGCCGGATTTTTTCTGGCCCTGCCTGGAAATGCAGGGGATTGAACCCAGGACCTTTTGCATGCAAATCAAGGGCTATGCCACTGAGACACAGCCCCTCCCCTTCCTATTTTTTTTGTTTTCCTGGCTAGGCCCTTTGACTTGAACGAGAACTCTTGCCTTGTGGGAGACGTTCAAAATAAAGTTTCACACTCTTTTCCTTTCAGTGGTAAGACGCTCAGGGCAAACTTGTATAGCTGTAAGTTACCTTTGGAGGGTTCTGAACAGGCTGTGTGACTCTCTCCTCTTACAAAAGGGGAATGGCTGGAGGGCTCAGAAGGAATGGCTGAGCAGGGAGCGGTTGCTGCCACCTCCCAGCAACTGCCGCCTGAAGTGATTGCCTCACTCTGCCTAATGGCAGGGACGGCCCTGCACACTGCTTCAGCTATTGTTATTATTATTATTATTATTATTATTATTATTATTAATAATAATAATAATAATAATAATAACCTGCCTTTTCCCAATACTTGGACTCAAGGTGGCTTTACAAAATTAAAACATGTACAATTAAAACAGGTTAGCCCCCAATGACAAGCACCCCATGCCTGGGGGAGAGAATAATGTCTCAATTCTCTCCAACAGAGCAACATGGCTCACAGCACTGCGCATGCTTGCCTATCAGCAAGAATGTTATACTTTGTTAGTACAACTCGTTTGGTTTTTATGAAAGGAGGAGGCAGGGGTGGTGCCAAGGGGCCAGCATTGTCGGGGCCCTGCCAAGGCCCACGATGTTGTAGCAGGGTCCCGGCTGCTGATACCCAGAATCTCCTTGCTCTGTTGCTCCTCTTTACTGTTGCTCTCTATTCAACTGCCCTACTCAAACGTGTGAAAGCAGGGACCACAGCAAAGAAGAGGAGGAGCAGGAGGAGCCTTTGCTTGTATCCCCCTTGCCTTGGTGAGGATTGGGCCCAGAGGGAGAGGGCAAGCGAATGGGCAGTGGTGACTGCAGAAAGGATGTGGGAGCCCCAAAGTCAACAAAACACAGGCAAAAGCCCAGAATCTATCATCTTGAGGGCAGCAAGTGTGTTCCCCAAAGTCAACAAAACGCTAGAAGGCCAGAAGGCATTGTCTTGAGGGCAGAACAAGTGTACGTGTGTACCCCAAAGTCAACAAAACACTAGCAGAAGGCCAGAAGGTATTGTCTTGGGGGCAGAAAATGTGTGTGTGTGTGTGTCCATCCCAAAGTCAACACAACACTAGCAGAAGCCCAGAAGATATTGACTTGAGGGCAGAAAGTGTGTTTTTGTGTATCCCAAAGTCAACAAAACACTAGCAAGCCAGAAGGTATTGTTTTAAGGGCAGAAAGTGTGCGTATGTGTGCCCCAAAATCAACAAAATACTAGAAGCCCAGATAGTATTGTCTTTATGGCAGAAAGTGTGTGTGAATTCAGCTCATCATGCTCCACAGGGTTTGTGCAAATTGGGAACCCGAGTCATATAGGAGCTCCACGCACGCCTTGGAGCACTGGCAGACATTTGGAGAAGGTTCCAGGTTTATACATGCCCTCATTTTGCACATGAATTCTGGCAAAGGAGAAAGACCTGCTTATGACAATAAAACAAGAGCCCTGGCTGAACCTATGGCCAGCAGACAGAGAGCGGAAAACACAACTTTGCTTGTGAGCAGTGAAGTGTGAAACTTTCTATTTCAGGCCCTGCCTAGTCATACAAGAGGAAGGAAGCCAAACAAATCAACCATTTTGCTTTGACGCAAATGCTGATTGGATAAGATAACAGATCACAGTAAAGTCCAAACTCACTTCCCAAAAGTACCCAACATTCTGACTGGAATGCAGCAGATACACAAAGCACAGGTGAATTGGGGATGCACTATTATTATTGCTATTATTATTACTTTTTATTATTATTTTTATCTTGTACACTATCTTGGGAGGTGTTCTCCGTCTTAGAAATAACTTTAAACAACTCAATTTTAAATAAATAAAAATACATTATTGTTGTTATTCTTGTTATTTAAAACACCTGAAGTTTTCTAAGCACTGTACAAAGATTGAAAGACAAGACAGCCCCTTCTGCAGGCCCACAATCTAAAAGACACAATACAAGAAAAAGGAATGCAACACAGGAACTGCAGCTTTTTCTTCAGTTGATGGATGGGGCCAGGTTCATCTCAGTTTTTTTTAATAGGTGTAATTTCCAGAAGGGAAGGGCAAAAGCAAGCGTCTTCTTTGGCTGATATACAGGGCCAGGTTGGATTCCCCGTACCTCTTGCCATGATGTTCTTTTGGGAGTGTTGCGTCCCAGTGGCCCTAGGTCCTGATGGATGAGGCCAGAATATGCTGCCTTTCAGTTCTACAGTCGCACCCTGAGCAACATTGCTAAACCCAAGAGCAAGGAAATACAGAGATCTCCGTCCTTGTTTGTATGTATTGCCCTCGGCACCCCTCTGGAATCAGGATGGTCAATCCCTACAGTAGCTAAGGCAGCACTCACACCAATTTGCAGCAGGACTCAGGAAATGGCACGTAAAGAGCTCTTCTGGAGCACATAGATGGCAGGGTGAGGCAGGGCCTCTCATGCCCTTTTTTATAGATGGGTTGACCATGTGTCCTGTTTCACAGAGGACAGTCCTCTATTTCATGGGCTGACTAATCCAAGTCTAGTTAAGAAACTTTTTAAAAAATGAAGGGAGAGCAAATTGCCCATGACACTGACAACAAAGGTCCGCATAGTTAAAGCAATGGTATTCCCCGTAGTAATCTATGGCTGCGAGAGCTGGACCATAAGGAAAGCTGAGCGAAGGAAGATAGATGCTTTTGAACTGTGGTGTTGGAGGAAAATTCTGAGAGTGCCTTGGACTGCAAGAAGATCAAACCAGTCCATACTCCAGGAAATAAAGCCAGACTGCTCACTTGAGGGAATGGTATTAAAGGCAAAACTGAAGTACTTTGGCCACATAATGAGAAGACAGGATACCCTGGAGAAGAGGCTGATGCTAGGGAAAGTGGAAGGCAAAAGGAAGAGGGGCCGACCAAGGGCAAGATGGATGGATGATATTCTGGAGGTGACAGACTTGACCTTGGGGGAGCTAGGGGTGGCGCCAGCAGGCAGAAAGCTCTGGTGTGGGCTGGTCCATGAAGTCACGAAGAGTCGGAAGCGACTGAACGAATAACCAACAAAGTACCGGGACCACAGACTGAATGACAGGCACGGAGATCACCTGGTCAGTTCTCTCACCTATGGTGAGTTGTAGTTTTTCTATTTACAGTATAGTAATTACTCATAAATGTGCATCTACAGATACAAATGAGCATATGCAAATGTTATCCTAACCTATGTCCCCTTTTTTATGCATTTCCTCTTCTTTTTTTGAGCAACTCTTAAATGGCTAACACCCTATCTGCACCCTATGAGCCATAGTCCTGTCCCTCTAGTCAAGTGGTTCTCAAACTTCAATGCTACTTTCAGGGAAGTCTTTCCACATCAGCCTGTCCGTCAAAAGAACCTTTGTGCATTACAGAGGACCGTGGATCAAGTTCCCCACGCATACGCAATTCAAGTGGGGAAGTGGCTGGGCCTTGAGCGCCATTTTTCTTGGTACATAGACCTGTCTCTCCATGCATGAAATGGGAGCATGGGCCACAAGAAAGCCAGCATAGAAACATTATGCCAATATTGATGATGAGGTTTGAAATAACAAGGACCATGGGGAGTGGCAAACTCACTTAAGCTGGGCAAAATTATGGCATACAAAACAGAATATGCATAACAAGTGCCAGTGAATCCGGTTTTATGGAAAGTTGATTTTGTTGCACTCACTCGTTGTTGCTTTTCACAAGAACACGTGGTTTTTACAGAGGCTGCAAGCTTTAGAACTCCACTGACTTGGTTGAGGCTAATGGAGTTCTCCAACTCTCTGGCCATTGACTGTAGCTAGGTGGGATATTATGCTCCAGCCATTGCCAGTGAATGCAACAGTTTAATTTTGTCTTCATGTTAGGAGTAGTGAGAGAAATAATACCGTGTACTGATGCCTCATGGAGAAAGGCAAACCTTTGATCACTTCTATACATTAAGGAACAGGATAGGAAAACAAAGGAGAAAGAACTGAACTGTTGATGTAAAACAGAATTGCATCTCTTTAAGAAAATTATGAATAAATTTCAGATTTTCTGCAGTAAACAGAGAAATTAAGTAGTGATGATTTCATATTTGTTGGGGCTGGCAGGTGGGCAACTTGCTTATACGCTATTCAGCTATTAATAGCTTGGATTCTCAAAACTGGAACCTCGTAAAGAACAGGTGGGGATAGGGCAGTGCAAAAGCAGTAGCCGTATGTCTCTTGGCTCTCTTCCCTAGGGAAGCAGAAATGCAGAAGGGAAATGGCAACATAGGTGAGGATATGGATGGGAAGTTTGGACAAGAAAATGTAATGCACTAGAGCCAATGCCTCTACCCGTTGATACTAAGGGCAGTATCCAACCATGTCATTCTATTAGTGCAAATGATGTGCTAGTGGAAACTAGGCTCTGAACAATGTGCAAGACAAGAATCCAACTAAAGTTACATTTGCGCAAACGATTTTGCATTATGCTTGTGCAGCTGCTTGCACCCGCTGTGCATCCAGTTGCACAACTGCTTTACACCCACCCTGCAACCACTTGCACAAGCATAATGGGCACCTGGCATACGCAACAGATTCAGGGAAGCTCTGCTAGCGCTATTTGCATTTGCGGGATGTCATCGTTGGATACTGCCCTGAGCTTACAACAAAACCTCTGGGCGTACAAGCTGTAGAGGCACAGGCCCTGGCCAGAGCTTTGTCCCCATTAAAAGGCAGTGCGGAGCAGTAAGTAGGGCTACATGAGGCCCAGGGAGATTAAGGTTCAAATTTCTGCTGAGGCCCACAGCTCACTGAGTGACTTTGAGCCTAGTCTCTCAGCCTAACCTACCTCACTTCGGTTGGTGCAAGGACAACTAGGTGCATTTGCCTGAGCTCCTTGGGAGTAAAGACAGGACAAAAATGTAATAAAACACATGGAGGTTGGAGATAGGGACAATGGGTATCATCACATCTACACATTCATAGCCTCATATACATCACATTACTAGGGCTCCTTTAAATTCCCACTTACGGATTTCATACTGAGAGAAAACGGCAGACATCGCGTACCGAGACAATATCCCAGGATCCAGCCAAGCTAGGAGGGAAGTGAGCTACATCATACAGTGTTTGCTTCCCATGTAGACTAGACTTATGAACCAACAATGGCCTGGGGTGTCATAACTGCTCTGGGGTGGCAGAAGCTAAATGGAAGTTTTCTTCCAAGCTATAAATGACTAAGGCCAGAGCTACACCTTGTGTCAAATCATTATGAATGTGGAATAAAAAGCAGGATATAACACTACGAAAGCAGTATATGGAATGTGGATTGGGCCCCAACTGTTATCAGTGCACTTCAATCCCGCTATAAAGAAGTAGTGTAGATCTAGCCTAAGGTAGCTAGTCATGTGTGGGCAGATGACTAGTGGAAAATGTTGTGGGGTGCCACCTTTTGCCAACTTAACTAGGGAATTTGATTTTGGTGACCCGCTTATGAGGAAGGGATGTCTGTATCCAAACCCTGAACAATCCTTGCTGTCCAGTTAACACCTAATATTATAAAGTTAACATGCTTCCAAACATGCAAACATAAAAGCCGCAAGCCATTTCCTCTTCGGCCAACTTTATTGTTCCTTGATTGTATTTGCACTTGCAAAAAAAAAAAAAGAGAAAAGAACCCTGCATGAATATTGGAAAGACCCTGAAGAAATAAACATTTTCTGAGGCCACCAGTGAGGGAGGAAGCAGCAGCCAGGCACCTCTCCACCGTGCCTGGGTCCAGCTCCAGCTGAGAGCCTCCCCCCCTGCTACCAACTGTCTCTGCAGAGGCCACCAGTGAGGGAGGAAGCAGCAGCCGGGCACCTCTCCACCATGCCTGGGTCCAGCTCCAGCTGAGAGCCCCCTCCCTCCTGCTACCAACTATCTCTGGAGAGGCCACCAGTGAGGGAAGAAGCAACAGCCAGGCACCTCTCCACCATGCCTGGGTCTAGCTCCAGCTGAGAGCCCCCTCCCTCCTGCTACCAACTATCTCTGGAGAGGCCACCAGTGAGGGAAGAAGCAGCAGCCAGGCACCTCTCCACCGTGCCTGGGTCCAGCTCCAGCTGAGAACCCCTCCCTCCTGCTGTCACCTGTAACTGCTGAACTTTCCAACTAAGATTGTAGTGCCTGAATTTGCTTTCCTTTTCCCCCTCCTCCTCCTCCCTCCCAATCCCCTTTCCTTTTGTGTCATGTCTTTTAGATTGTAAGCCTGTGGGCAGGGACTGTCAAGAAATACCTTTGTAAGCCGCCGTGAGAGCCTTTTTTGGCTGAATGGCGGCATAAAAATCCTTAAATAAATAAATAAATAAAAATAAACATTAGCTAACACGCTGGGGCAGAGAGCAAAAGTGCCATCTGTGAGAGCCGCCAATGCTCGCCAGCAGCTGTCCTGAACGCTGCCTGATAAAAGCATGAACTTTGTCCCAGGAAGACAAAGTGGGCGCAGTGGGCAGGAGGAGGTGGTGTAAGTCCATCTGACTACTGCAGGGTAGGGACGCTGCCCTGGCTGCTCTTCCACAGTGTCAGCTCCACAAAGCTCCTGAGAAGGGTCAAGGAAGGCAGCCCCTTGGTTTCATGCAGGCTCTTTGGCGTAGCTGTTGTTATGCAGACCCAGGCTCAGCCACATCACTAGAGCAATTTCTAGAACAGCCTTTCTCAACCTGGGGCGCTCCAGATGTGTTGGACTACAACTCCCAGAATGCCCCAGCCAGCTGGCTGGGGCATTCTGGGAGATGCAGTCCAACACATCTGGAGCGCCCCAGGTTGAGAAAGGCTGTTCTAGAAGGATAGCTGTCTTCTGCAGCAAACACAACGAACAGGTCTTGTAGCACCTTAAAGAGAAACACACTTAAACTGGCATGTGCCTTTCCTGGACACTGTCCACATCATCAGATGCACAAAGTGTTAGCTACAAATTGGGAGATTTATATACACATGCGACAGGGTGGGGCAGGGAGTGATATAAACTGTGGTTTCACAGGGAATTGAGGTTAACCCTCCATGCGTCTGATGCAGGTGGACTGTGGTTATGAAAGCTGATGGCTTTAGCACATTCTCTGGAGGGTAAAGGGCTGGATAATGCACTAGGGGTAACCAACAGCCTTACTTCTATCCATTTTTCTTCATAGCATTGGCTAACAGGCAGTAAATCTAACATGGAGACATTCAGAAACCTGTTCTGCAGGGCTATTTTTATTACTTCCCTGCCCTGCCTTGCACCTGTGTTCTCCAATCTGTAATTGAATTTCACCAGCAGGATACATTTTCCATCCCAATGGGCAATCCCGTTTCCAATAATGTCTCAGATGTCCACATCCTTAAAAAGAAACTCATTTATCATGTGTTAGCATTTGTTTGCCACTTGTATGCGATGGACCCTTTATTTTCCCTCCCTCACCTTCAGTAACTTCATACATAGGAGCTCCTTTATGTATTGTTTCTGACCTTCCCGAGGTAAAAAACAAACAAGCAAGCAAAAAACCTCAAGTGAGTCATTCTCAGTCCCCTTAGAAGGAAGTCTATCACCTTTATGAGCATGGTTAAAACGTATCAAGGGGTTTCCAGTTTCTGATTTGACCTTTAATAAGCTCAAGAGCACCTGTGATGGCAAGTATATTTACTAGAAACACACAGCCATGTTATTTGGTTATTTCAAAATAATATAGGACATTCTCATCCTCTCTGACGCCCTGTTTTCCCCAACTGTCTAGCCTCCCTCCCGTCAAAACAATACAGCCCTTATTGGTAGCCCCACCTTTCTTATCACTAGCCCAAGCATGAATTATCACCCCAGCCAAACTGACTTTCCAACTCCTTGAATGACGCTGCAGAAATGTTGAATTTTCAGAACTGATCCTTTCTCCACGGCAGTTAGAATGTTCGCCAACATTCTGTGTCATCACAACAGTTCGGTTCTAGGACTTAACATTCTACAACATCACAGCAGTCCAATTTTGATGGCTGGTAAACAGGGCAGTTGGACAAGTAATTCTCGTTTTTCATCTAACAGAAGACCAGCTGTTTTAGTGCCTGCTCCAGCAGCAATACGAGACTACTATGCAATTAAAAAACAACACAAGGCACCCACCTCCAATAAATAGTTTAATACGGTCACATGACAATGGAGGGAATGCAGCAGCCCCTTTGAGTCCACCCCGTCGCCTCAGGCATGACTTCGGGGAAGGCACAGCCTACTGCAAAACCCACATTGCAATAAGCTGAACTGGGAAGGACCTCAAACACACATGGCTCTTCACAGAAGATACAGACTCGGACCCATGCGCTCTCCCCGTCACACCCCACCCTTCCCCTTGTGGGGAAGCACATGCAACAGGCTCTGAGGGTTTCTGGCCCCACTATCCCCCTTCTCATCCAAGCCAGGCTCTTGAGACTGAGCATTCAGCTGGGTCTGGTGGGCCTCAGTCTGCATAGGCAAAAAGGCATGAAGATGCAGGAAAGGAGGACATGAGCAGGAAGGGCAGCCGGATCACCAATCTGAGCCAGTCCCTAGAAAGTGAGCCTCTTCAGCTGTTCATAGGTGATAAAAAACTGCCACCGAGTTAAAGAAATGCTTTCAAAGGCTGGGTTTCCCCATTCCATTACCCATGTGTCATTTTCAGCTTAGCAGCCATTTTAGTTTCCCATTTCAAAGTAGTTTAAAGAACGGGCAGCAGACCAGTCACACTCGCTTTTGGGCTGCTATTGCTGGGACAAGGAGACCCCCAACCAAGCTCTTGCTCTGGCTAAGGAAAGGAAAGGAACCTCTCGTGCCAGCACTGAGTCATTACTGACTCTTGGAGGGATGCCAGCTTTCGCTGTCGTTTTCTTGGCAAGCCTTATAGCGGGGTGGTTTGCCGTTGCCTTCCCCGGCCATTATTACCTTTCCCCCAGCTAACTGGGTACTCGTTTTACCGACCTCGGGAGGATGGAAGGTTGAGTCGACCCGAGCCGGCTGCCTGAAACCAGCTTCCGCTGGAATCAAACTCAGGCCGTGGGGAGAGTTTCAGCTGCAGAAACTGCTGCTTTACTGCTCTGCGCCACACGAGGCTTTTTTTGCTCGGGCTAACCACCTACAAATTTTCACTTCCAAAACTTTGGAGAAGCCACTTCCCACCCCAAATCACAAGGCAGCTCCGCCATCCAGACTTGCAGAAGTTAAGGGAATAGGACTCTTTGGTCAAAAAGCAGGACAAGAGTCAAATCCAGTAAACAAATATCCCTGGGACTTCCCCGATTACTTTCATTTGGAATCTACAAAGGCTGCTTTTGCTTGGTCGTGTTGGAGGATGGCATTCCCCCCCCCCCCGATCCCCTAACTGTAACTGGGGAAAGGGGAAAGCCTTCCCCACCATCGGAGAGGAGAAGACAGCTGTTCCCTCAAAGACAGGCTAGTGGAAACCTTGACTCTACATCTAGTCAAAATGCAGTGAACATATGAATAAGGATCAAGATGGTTCTCCAGGGTCACTCTTTCCCAGTCCTGACACCTATTAGAACTGGAGCTGCCAGGGATTGAACTGGGACCTTCTGCATGGAAAGTGAAAAGCTCTGTCACCGCTGTACTCTGTAGTATCTCCGGCCCCTTCCTGACTCTCTGCTCTAGCCTTCCCTTGCCCACAGACTAGTGCAGGTGTATGACACTTCATTACACAGAAGCAGAGTTGGGAAAGGCCAGAAAAGGGGGCCAACTCTCCCTACACCTGTCAATTCTGGGAAGATAACCTGTCAATTGGGTGCTCTCTAAATCTGCATAGCACTGCACAAAAGGCTCTGCGGAGTGAATATTTCCAGACGACACTACAAGGACTAGAATGTTGTCATCTTTGTTGTCTAAAAGAACCACTACTCCCACAATCCCACACAATATTGCACCTACAAAAACCCCAGCTGTGACAACGGACCTAAGTCCCCCCAAAATGATTATGCAGCAACTGCTTTGAGAACCCCCTCCATCCCTCCTTGCCCAACAAGGCCTCACATTATATGAAGGATACAATGATGTTCCAAGGGCCGAGCCTCAGCCAATTTGGCCAGAATCCTTTGTAAAGAGCGAAGAAGCCCTCGCTTTTCCATGTCTGGGAAGGAGATAGAAAACATTCAGAATTCCTTCGGATCAACAGTCCCTAGTGCCCTCAAAGGAATAAGGCTATATGGCGGAGCAGAAAACAATTTGCTTTCCAATTGGTTAACCTCAATTTCCTCACCAGTTTCCTCCGCCCTGCAAGAGTTTTCACCTCCAGTAGGCAGGCTGGGCACTGGAAACTGCCAGAAACACAGAGACATGTGCTTGTGGGCCAGTCTCATTTATTAGAATGGGGCTTGCGACAGGACAGATTCCTGGTCGGTTGTTCCCGGGGATGAAGACCATCCCACTTCACCTCACCTATGAGAAGAAGCCTTCTTAAAGGAGCCAAATCCTTGAACCGTCTATATCCATGCTTATTTATTATTTTTGGTAAAGGAGAAAGGGATTGAAAGAGGGCCCTTCATACCCCTAAAAAGTGCAAACGCACAGCAAAAGTGCTGGGCTCCTTTGGGGAACGAGCGCTTTTGAGGAGGCAAGAATTCCACCACCTCTCTAGACACAAAACTGAATTCGTCTACAACGGTATGAGCAAAATCAAAAGCATTTTAGGAATTCCCTATTTATTTCTTTATTTTTAGGATTTCCCCGTCTCTCTGTCATTAAAGACGACCCCCCCTCTCAAAGGGACTGCATTTACCTTTACCAGACCATCCAGCGTACCCCTGTAGAGGTCTATGCTTCCCACGATGGCCCGCTGATTCATCATCCGGGTCCGCACCACATCCACCGGATTTGAAGCAATGGCGCCAGCTAGCCCGCAGGTAAAGCTGGAACTAGAGAGACAAGCATGCCAGAGGGCACTCTGAACAAAGCCATTTGGGGTTGCGAAATCCACCCACCCTGGATATACTCCTTCCAGAAACAGGCCCACCCTATTTCTCTGAACGTGTGGATGGAGCAAACGATGTGTGGAGGAATCCACAGATTTTAGCTGGACTTCGCAGTCAACTATTGTTTGCAGTCACCGCCAACCCCCTGCCAAACCCTCTTGTGCAGGCGCAGAATCCCAAGGAGGACTGGGGTAGATCCTTGGCCTGGAGCTCGCTTTGGTGCAAGTCAGAAGCAGCAAAAGTCTCCCTCTCTCTGCTGCTTCTGACCTTTCCTCAGTCCCTGGTGTGAACTTAAGAGAGGAGACGCCTTTTCCTCCCGGAGCTCTCTGTATGTGTCAGAGGACACAACAGGAGACAGTGCTGACTTCTCATTCCCAGCATGGAGCAAGAGACTGAACCCTTTCCCCTCCTAATTATCTGCAAAGTGTGGATGGCTCAGAGCCACAGGCGGGCGGAGAGAGAGAGGAGGTGCCTGTCAGAACTGAATGTAAAGTTACTACTAATGATCTGGCAACTGCATTTGTGGATTTCTTGACGTGTGTACATCAGATGGGTACTTCCAGAATACAGAGAGACACAGAAAAGAGCACACCCAGCCTTCAGGAAGGGCAGAAGGGAGACATCTCGCAGAGATGTAGTGCTAAAAAAGCTTAAAGGAGATGCAACCAAGCCTCCAAATGTAAGCAGGAGCAAGTCCAGCCATTCCTTGGACCCCAAATGTGGGCTCTCTTGCCAGGCTCCATATTTCTAATCTTCCTCCGGTGGGGAGGGGCCGTAGAGCACCTGCTTTGCATGTTGAAGGCCCCAGGTTCAATCCTGGACGTCTCCAGGAAGGGCTGGAGAAACTCCTGCCTAGTCAAAGAGCCACAGCTAGTCAGTGTTGGCAGCACTAGGCTAGATGGACCAATGGTCTGACTCAATATAAGACAGTTTCCTATGTCCCCTTTTATAGCACAAGTTGTATGGGGCAGACGTTTCATGGGCCACCAGATGAAGAGAGGCTGAAACAACTGGGCATGTTTAGCCTGGAGAAGAGAAGATTGAGGGGAGACATGATAGCACCCTTCAAATACTTAAAAGGTTGTCACACAGAGGAGGGCCAGGATCTCTTCTCGATCCTCCCAGAGTGCAGGACATGGAATAACAGGCTGAAGTTACAGGAAGTCAGATTCTAAAACCCTAAAACCAAGAACATTGACACAGAGAACAAGCGGACCTTCCTCTCTCTGGCAGTACACGGCAGTACTACATGGCAGTACTACTCTGGCAGTACTACTCTCTGGCAGGACACGGAATAACAGGCTCAAGTTAAAGGAAGCCAGATTCCAGCTGGACATCAGGAAAAACTTCCTGACTGTTAGAGCAGGACGACAATGGAATCAGTTTCCTGGTGAGGTTGTGGGCTCTCCCACACTAGAGGCATTCAAGAGGCAGCTGGACAACCATCTGTCAGGGATGCTTTAGGATGGATTCCTGCATTGAGCAGGGGGTTGGACTTGATGGCTTCATAGGCCCCTTCCAACTCTACTATTCTATGATTCTATGTATCTTCAGCCCTTGATATGGGACGGCACTCCTAGGGCTCTCCTATTCAGGCCCCCTTGCCTGCCCCCCCCCCCCCCGCCCCCCCAAGATCTAGCAAAGTGGCTGATTTGCCTGCAAACAGATAACGGAAGGAATCCCCAGAGACCACGGGGGGAGGCTCAACACAGACCTAAGGCACGTTGCAGGGCTGATGCAAACGGGCTGGTCTCACACCTTCATAGCAATGCCTTGGCTGCTCCGCGCCAACAATTCCTTCAAAGAAACACACCAGCTCCTCTCACAGCCTACAAAGCTCACGAAGCAGGCCAGCTGACAGACACTCACATAAAATGGGTGAGGATCGTGTCCCCCATCAGTCCCGAAAGGATTAAGTGCTTCTTCGTGATGTCGTAGACTGGCAGCTCGACTCCCACCACAATGGCAGCACGCTGAGCAGTGGGGACCACGCCCTGCCAAGTGAAAAGGCTGGAAGTTAAGAGCGTGCTTGGCCCCGAGGTCACTAGGAGAGCCTCCCCCTGCAGTAATACCCTTTCATCCCCATCCTTGTCTTGCTGTTTGCAGTCTGCAAAAGCTTTCGGAAGACAAAGGCCCAGTGGCTGTTAGGTTTACTTCCAGGATTCTGGGCAAAACTTCAACTATGCCTAGAAAATTTAGCTTGCTGTGTCCCTACCACCATCACCACCACCACCACCAGTTCAATGTTCCTTGGCCAAATTCTCAGTTTTGTAATAGAAATCCAAACAGGAACACACTCTGACGATTTGCGTATATTACTCTGTCATTCCGTCTCTTATCTAAGAATTTGCATCTTATTCTTTTTTGTTTGTGCTAAGCTTGAGAAAAGAACAGGGGAATACGGTTGCATTGGATCCTAATTTGTGGACTTGCAGGCCTGGTTCACAAATAAAGCTAATCCATGGGTTCTTTAACCCATAGTTTGTTAGCCTAGATATGATTTGTCTGGTAGATGATCAAACAAACTTTGGTTTGTTTTCTGTTTTTGGATTGTTCGTTCCCTCCTTCGCCTACTCCTTCCCTGTATCTCAAATGCTTTTGCAGTGGTGTAGTACTGGCATGGAAAATGGCTGAGTTTCTTTTACTGCCTGCCTCTGTAACCCGGCAAAACAACCTATGAATAAGCCATCGTTCTTGGTTCGCACATAACAACAAGCCACGGTTCAAAACCCAACAACTCACAGGTTCTCTTCCTGGGTTGTTCGTGGTTAACAAATCATGGTTTGTTAGCATGGCCACGTTCATACATCACAACCCAGAATTCAACAACTCATACCATGAGATAGCGTTATGTGTGAACCAGGCCAAAGAGTTCTAAATCCCCTTGGTTATACCACCTCAGTTCAGCTCTACAAATCCTACTAGTCTGCAATGACAACCCCAATCACTTCTAAAGCTACTGAAACCACCAGGCGAACTGGGCAAATCAAGATCCCGCAGAGTTTTTTATTCCCCGGATTCAGCAGCTACAAGAGGGTGAGAAAAAGGCAGTGACTGATAGGTGTTGCTGGACTCAAGTCAAGTTCATCTTCTTTGCATTCCGACGCTTTGCTAGGCATGCGACCAAACTGACAGGTCATTTAAGCCTCCAACTGTGTAACAGAATGAGCTTGCTTTGATCATCCCAGCAGAGGCAAAGACACCATATGAACAAAGTTGGTTTAAGGATCATATGAAGTGACCCAGAAGATTCCCCCCTTTTAGTGCATGGAGGTTCAGCTGAGATTAGGAAACTCTGGTAACAGAGTCACGGAGAGCGTCTTTGGACGCAAGCCAGAGAGCGGGAGCTGCAGGTGCACAAATCGTTAGTCTGGAATTCTTAGAGTTTCAGCTGCAGGTTAAAAAGGAAGTCGCTGGACTTTTAGCGGAGAAAATCTTGAAAATAAGTGGGCTCAAAGGGGGGGTAGGGGAAGATGTGTAGTCATATCTACATAGCCCTTAAACTCTGCCCTAGGTCATTAGTGTCCCCTATTTCATACTTCTCTGCTCTGGGGGGGAAACACTCACCAAATTTTGCAATTAGAACGGTGCCTATAAATAACACTGCATATATTACTCCACTTTTTGTTGCTGTTGTTCTGAGAACACAATTTGCATTTGCACAGAGTTGGGCTAATCCTGATTCAGATCAAAGAAAGATCTGCTTAGGAACAAAAAGAACAGGACCTTAAGAAAGGAAAGACCCTTAGCAGCAATTCAGTTCTTATGGAGTTCCAAAGATAGACCTGTTGTAAGTACAGTGATACAGGCAGCGAGCCTTAAGGGCAAATGCCCCCAGTAAAAGTACTGAAACCACTGTGGTGATGTAGATAAGAGTGTTGGACCAACCAGGGAGATCCGGGTTCAAATCCCTTCTCAGCCCTGACGGCTACTCGGTGTCCTTGCACCAGGGTTAGCAGCGTGGCGCCTGTGAGCACCAATTCCTTGGTGCCCATCGAGCCTTCAGAAGCTCAAAAAGGCTGAGCCCATCTCGGAAGTTCTGTGAGCAGGAAGGTAACAGCGCAACGGCATCAAAGTCTCTCTATATTTGGCACTATTTGGAGCACCGACTCATTTTGTCGGAAAGAGATTTGTCCTGGATTAGGGAAAAAGCAGGCATGAATTTGCCACATTTTCTTTCCCGCATATTTCAAGCCAAGTCCTTGGCACAGAGAAATGACTGTACCAACTGGATTGAGTTCCCTGTGTGCTTTAAGACACAAGGATGCCCTCAAGGACGGCTTGCCTTGAAGGACAGCCTGCCTCCACATATACCTACCTGGATTTTCACCAGGTGAAAAGATCCTCAGACGAGGTGTGCCGGGTGACTAGAGGGGAAAGGGCCTTTTCAATGGTGGCCCTACAACTACAGAATGCCCCTCCCTCCCCAGAGAGGGTTGCTGGGCACCCACCGCCACTGTAATTCTGGCACCAGGTAAAGACCTTTCTATTTTTCCAGGCCTTTTAATCTGTTCCAGTTCTAACTTCTTCAATCCTTGCTACTGTTTTTATAAGTTTTTTTTCCTAGTAGACTGGTGGGATGCAGTTTTCATTTCTTCTTACTTCCATGCAGCATTAAGATGACAGTCAACCATGGAGAGAATCCTAAAACAGTGCTCAAATTGTGGGAGAAAAGGTAAAGGCCCCCTTAATGGAATCCGTAAGCCCAACTCTCTGACTCCTCCTAATTTTAACGAAATCGTGCCTCCCTCAATAGCTTATAAAACCAGTAGTTAAGGGGGAATCACTAAAGATAAATGGCCTAGGCCCCTTCTTGCTCCCTTTTCCCGTTGTGTTTTGAGCTCTATCTTTAGACAGGACATGCTGATATTAGGACACACTAGGAATATTCACCTGTTTCCTCTGCTACACAATCACCGGACTAAAACAAAATGGTTATCTACATAGTTCTGAAACCAAAGTTCGGCAACTGTTGCTGTCTTTGACGAGTCTTCTCCACAAGGGTTTCTTCTCTAAAGAAACAAGACTGCAAAATGCAGATGGGTGGTGATGCAGGCATTTCAAGAAGTTAGGTGTTAGTGAAATGCTCAAGCAGCACGTACCCTATAGAGCCCCCGTGTGCCTTCCTGCTGGTAGATGTCTATGAAGCTTCCAATCATTCCTCCCTGGAACAGACTGCCCTGAGCCTGCATTCGGATCTAAAAGAGGAGAGAGAGAGAGGCCAGCAAGTGAATCCCCTGACAAGTGAATCAACAAAGTTCATGGAAATTTGAAACAGCCAGCTGCCATCCAAAATAGTTGCTTGTATGACCAAAACACTAAAACATGACTATTCCTTTCTGGGAGCACAAGCCTATACAGCAGTCTCACACACTCTCAAAATCAGCTGTTCTACACAACTGTAGCCGCCACGGCTCGGAGTGCCTTTTACCATCTTCGGTTGGTTCGCCAACTACGGCCTCTCCTGGACAGGGATAGCTTGACCACGGTAGTACAGGCATTGGTAACCTCAAGATTGGATTACTGCAACACGCTCTATGTGGGGCTGCCCTTGAAGCTGCTCCGGAAGCTGGAGCTAGTGCAGAATGCTGCAGCTCGGCTGTTGTCTGGAGCTGCCCCTTTCCAGCGTGTAACTCCTCTGCTGAGGGAACTGCACTGGCTGCCTATTCGCTACCGGGCCAGGTTTAAGGTTCTTGCACTTGTGTACAAAGCCCTAAACAACTTGAGACCAGGATACCTGAGAGAGCGCCTTCTCCCTTACCAACCTGCCCGGTCACTGAGGTCATCCGAGGGCCTGCTCCTGGTGGTTCCACCTAGATCCATCCTCCGATTGGAATCCACCAGGGGAAGAGCCTTCAGCGTGGTGGCGCCCCTCCTGTGGAATTCCCTGCCTCTGGAGGTCAGACAGGCACCAACCTTGTACTCCTTTCGGCGCCTCCTGAAAACATCTTTATTCCAAGAAGCCTTTCTCTAACATGCAGCCTTGGATTACTGTTATTGCTTCTTTTAAATTTTGTTTTAACTGTTTATATTCTGTTTTTATTTTCATTTTACCTTGTACACCGCTCCGAAATTTTTCAATGGGGAGCGTTATATAAATATTCTAAATAAATAAATAAATAATAAATAAATAAACTGGCCTTTAACCAGTGGTTTGGGCCTCACAAATGGGTCATGCTCTAGTGCAGGGGTAAGGAACCTTGGCTGGGGGGTGCATTCCTTCAGGGGGGGGGGTAATCTGTCAGGGACAGCACACTGGCAGTGGGTGGGGCTAGAGCTGGAAGTGGGCAGGGCACCCCCTTCTCTCTCTCTTTCTGCCGCCTCCTTCTCTCTATCCTCCATCCTGCACAGCAGCCTGCTGGGGGAGGGACAGATCTTTTGTGCCAGAGATCTGAAGGCTTTTGAAGTTGGGCTGAGGGCAGCAGGTTGCCCATCGCACCGTAATATACCACCACCACGGCCTTTAGTTTATTTATATGGATATTCTGAGAGAGAGAAAACAAAGACAGGGTGACCAGATGCAGAGAGGACAGGCCTCCTGCACCTTTAAAATATTGTCCAGAAGGTGGAATTTTAAGAGGTGTAGCTTTTCTCATCCCTGAATGACAAGCGGCACCTGCTGACATTCCCTCTTCTGCACAGCTCTTTGTTCTTTACATCTGGTCGCCCGACAGCGAGGAGGAGGAAAACGGCCATGCGTGGTTAAATAAATAAATAAAATGGGGGTTTGTGTTATGATTAAATGCGGATCCTGGATCTGAAAAGGTTGGAAATTATTGCTCTACATCCTCTCTAAACCATTACAAGAGTAAGCTGAATCAAGCAAAGGCAAAAGCTGAGCAATACTGTACTCCATCTCTTCCCTTCTTCCTTGCTTTTGTTCTTGGAAAGAAGAGTGGGACACATGTGGGACTAGCAGCTATAGCAGCAAGAGTATCTACAGTTTAGGCCCCAGTGTAGATGGCACATGGAAGCGGCAGACACGCAAGCAAAGCAGGCCCCTTACCTTCAGCACATCTGTTGGATTCGCCAGCGCAGAGGAGATCACCCCTGACACTACCCCACAGATGACATTGATCAGTAACGTTTCGTCTGCAATCAGGAAGAAGGAGTTTGGAGAAGGCGTTATAACCCAAAGACTGCCCAAGGCGGCAGAGTAAAATTCAGGAAGGAAAAGTGAAGAGGACGAAGAGACGATGCTACGTAAAGACCAAGCGCTCCCAACTTTCCAGCCTCATCTTTCCTGGGCCTACGGCATCAAGGACGGCATTGTGTGACCGCTGGATTATAATCAACGCTTCTGCAACTTGATAAGTGAGAGCAAGAGATCAGACTACCATTTAACTTGTTCTTCACTGCAGCTAACTCTAAAGCAGACGAACGGAATTTTAGGCCTGGGGTCTAATCCAGCCTGCTTAGGTTCCTCAGATGGCCCCACACTCTTTCCCTGGACCCACCCCCAATCACTGATCGTCTGGTGGTTTCTGCTTTTTGTGAACTTTCCCTACCCCACTTCTGTTTTAAAACGTTGAAATGCCTCTCCCAAGGCTTAGTCACTGACAGGAAAAGCTCTAAGCTTGAAATACGCTTGTATTTTTGGCCCAGCCCACCCCTGGGATGCAGCCCTCCGAGAGCTTCTCTGCCATTGAATTCGGCCCTCTGGCTGAAAGTGGTTCAACACTCCTGCTCCAAAGGAATGGCACCCAATCCCGTGGGCCTCTCAATGTTCAAACACCTTTGAAAGGGGGAGAGGGGATTCTATTGAGAGCGCGAACTGAAAAACCCAGCAGAGGAGATTAGGCAGTTAGTTCAGAAAGGAAAAGCCAAGAGTTAGAGGGAAGTTACGCTGGGAAGGGCAGTTGTACTGACCGCAGCGCTCTCCAAAAGAGACCGGGTCACTGGCTGCCCCAGGCCTGCAGAGAAACAAAATTTAGGACATAGTACCCATAAGCAGAGAGACTGCAACACAGCACATGTGACAGGGCACAGAGAGAGGCAACTTTGCTGAGCAGTGAAAAGACAAGCAGGGAGGCACGATGGCTAGATTTTAATCAAGGTGTGATGTTCCATTCTTGCGTGTTCTAGAGGATTTTTTCCCCTTTATCTGCTCTACATCAGCAGCCTGGAGGTGGCAGGACTACCAACTCAACATGGATTCTTTAAGAGCAACAGCACTGAGGTCCAAGCTTCCAGAAAGGAAGAGAAACTGTATTTTAATCTATCTATCTTTCTATACTGTCCAATTGCAGAAGTTCTCTGTACTGCCCAGGGACTTTATTCCAATTCACAAGAAATGCTAGAGAGGTTGCCAGGAAATGGAAGCAGGTGAAACTAAGTAGCAGCCACTAGCCTGAATGAAGGCTACAGCTTTGCTGACTGCAGCAGCTTCACTTAATTCCATGAAGGAGCATTCCCCCCACCCCGCCTCCCCAATTTGGAATAGCCTGTATGCCATCTGTGTAGAAGCATCCCTGCATGCTTAACCCGGTGTATCCAACACCAAAAGATTCGATCTCAGGTAGAAGCTATTGATGAACATCGAGCAGGAAGTCTGTTTTAGCCTGAATCGTGAGGAGACAATTATATCCAAAGATGTTGAAGAAAGCAGCAGAGACAGCAATTAAGTGGAGAGAAAGGTAGCACCCTCTCCCTTGAAAAAGCTGAAGGAAGGAAGAAAAAAGTCCCCTAAGGAAGAGTGATGGAACTAGAAACATGTTAGATCTTTTAAGAATAAAAGTAACTTTCAACAGCATCTTTGGGTGCAATTATGCATTTTGTGCATTGGATCGGTACAGAACTTTTGTCCACCTTGAGATGAAAAAACAACATGGGAGCCAGAGCCAGATAAATAATGGATTATTATTTATACAACAGCATCATTATATACGGCACTTTACAAATCAAGGGGAAAAAAGACCCACAATGTTTTCCTGACATACTGACCTTCTAAACGATCCACAAAAAGCCGTTTCAAACTCTGGTATATACCAATCTTTATGGTGCCGTAAGATGCTTGCCTTAACAAGGCTGGCGCAATCCTACGGTAGGGAAAGAAAGAACATTTAGATGCATTTAAGAGAGCAGCAGCCCCACCATTCTTTGGCGGGGGAAGGGGGCTGTGCTCCCCCAGCATTTCAGTCCTATGTAAGTTCAGACAGAAGGAAAGCCTCAACTGAGAGGATGAGAGAAATACATGAGACACTGTGTGGTGATTGACAGGGAGATGGACCAAGCATTACCCGGAGTAGAGTGCCAGAACGCCTTCCTCCCTGGAGATGCGGAACAAGGCGTGGAACATGCCCCGATACTTGATCTCTCGGAATCGGGCATCGATGCTTTGGCCTTGGACCTGAAGTCGTGTTTTGGTGAGATCCACAGGGAAGGTCCCTGCAAGGGAAAAAAAAGAGGCCACAGCTCAGACATTACAGTGACAGATAAGAAAGGAGGTGACTGGGTGATCTTGCCTAACATTCAGGTCAGCAGAAGCCACCCTGTAGCAACCTGTGGATTTGACTAGGATGCAAATAGGCTCATACAGTGTGGTGTAGTGGCTAAGGTGTCGGACTGGGAGTCGAGAGATCTGGGTTCTAGTCCCCACTCGGCCATGGAAACCCACTGGGTGACTTTGGGCCAGTCACAGACTCTCAGCCCAACCCACCTCACAGGGTTGTTGTTGTGAGGATAAAACAGGAGGATTGTGTATGCCAACTTGGGTTCCTTGAAGGAAAAAAGGTGAGATATAAATGCAATAAATAATAATAATAATAATAATAATAAATTTGCTTTCCTTTCTACAAAGCATGGCCTATGCTATTCTAAGCCATCCAAACAGATCCCTTAAGATTTGTTCCATCTGTATTTCACATTTCCCCAAATAGGTCTGAGCAGCATCAATGATATTTTTTTGCAGTGTTCCATAGACGTGTTCGGGAAAACCCCACTTACTTATCTTCAGAGATGGAATTATAACCAGCAGTCAGTTATATTTACAGTGATGATGAACCAATAACATTGCCACTTTGTAAGTTACTGCAGTGTAGGAGCCAATGACATGGCTGTAAATCTGACGGCCCTAACCCCCATCTCCACAAGTGTGGCAGGCAGTCTAAAAGAAGCTTACAATGTCTCAGTCATGCATTCTACAGTAATACTGACCTACATTACAGAGCCGTTGTAAGGATTACTGAGACAATGTAGGAGAAGTGCTTTGAACACACTGAATTGTGATGTATTTACTTGCCACATCGATATATTGCTTTTCTACTAATGCAGTCAAAATAGTGTACAATATGTACAAAAGGAGGTGAAACAAATGGTCGAGGGATGAGAAAACACCAAATTCAGGTACCAGTTCTCTTAGAATGTTATATAATGACATTATATAACCACCACGTGGAACAATCATTGGAATGACAAACACAAGCAGGTAAATGCTAGTTATTGATTGGGAGAAAGCTACAGGCAAGTCAGGGCATTTATACAACTCAAAGGCAAATTCAAAAGGTTTCATTTGTTACAGAAAAGAGGAGAAAAGTGGGGGGGGGAAGAGTGTTGGGCACTTTATGGACTGATTAACTGTGGCATGAATTTTTGTGGACCAAGGATCACTTCATCAGATGAATTCTGTGTGTGTTTGATAACTACACACACACATGAAATATATATATTATTATGCCCAATTCCCTCCTAAAAAGGGAGAAATGAGGCATCCAGCCCCACTCCATCAGCTCAGCTGGGAATAACTGTCATTTTGTTCCCCTTCTCCTAGAACTGTCTCCTTCAGTAGTCATTTCACCTGGTAATTGTTAAGCAGTTTATTATACATATCTACACACAGAGAGAACATTTCCTGCAGGTAAAGAAGTGGGCTCCAGTCAACAAAAGCCTGTGCCACAATGAATCTGCTTAACCTTGAAGGTGCCACAGGAGGATTCTCAGTTGCTTTTACAGCCAGAAAACGAAGACTCATGCACATGGCTAACCAGTCCCCATATCAGCGGGGAGACACTGGAGAACAGACTCTGCCATGGCTTCGCTTTAACTGCCACATGTTTGTCCCGCTCTTTCTCTAAGGAGCATAGTTTGGCAAGCAAGCGATCTTCATTCTCCTAACAACAACACTTTGAGGTAGGTTAGGCTGCAGGAGAATGCCAGGGATTCAAACCAAGTTCTCTCCTAGCCGAGCCCTCTTATCACTGCCATGAGGCCACCCAGGCTTCCCTTCCTATCCCATCTTCCTTCCATGGGGGGCAATGGGTGCACATGGTTTTCCTAATTTTCTCCACAACAATAGGGTGACCCTATGGAAACGAGGACCGGGATCCTGTACCTTTAACAGTTGCATAGAAAAGGGAATTTCAGCAGGTGTCATTTGTATATATGGAGAACCTGGTGAAGTTTCCTCTTCATCACAACAGTTAAAGCTGCAGGAGCCCTGCCCTCTTTTATTCCAAGAAGCCTTTCTTTAACATGCAGCCCTGGATCTCTGTTTTTGCTTCTTTTTAAATTTTGTTTTAACTGTTTTATTCTGTTTTAATTTTTATTTTACCTTGTACACTGCTCCGAAATTTTTCAATGGGGAGTGGTATATAAATATTCTAAATAAAATAAATAAATAAATAAATCCGGTCACTCTAGTATAGCTCCTGCACTTTAACTGTGGTGATGAAGAGGGAATTTCACCAGGTTCTCCATATATACAAATGACACCTGCTGAAATTTCCTTTTCTATGCAACTGTTAAAGGTACAGGAGCCCTGTTCTCCTTCCCATAGGGTCACCCTACACAACAACCCTATGAGGTAGGCCAGGTGAGGTGGGCCCAAGGTCACCCACTGGGCTCCGGGGCTAGGAGGGGATTTGGGCCAGGGTCTCCCCCTCAGCCCGAGCCTGACTCTCTGCCACGGCACTAGAGCGGCTCCCCTGCCCCCATGAGCAGCCATCAAGGGGTCGGCCTAGACCTCCACAGCAGCCTCGGAGCAGGGCCACGTCGTTGCTAGGCAGCGGGAAAGGGCGTGGCCTGTTGCCCGGTAACGGGGGCGGGGCGGGGCTACGCGCGCGCCTACGGCCTATCCTTTCCTCCGTCCCCCGCCCCCTTTTTTCCCCTGCCCTCTCACCCACCGAATTCGGCCACGAGCGAGGCCAAGCCGCCGTAGACGAACGGCTTCCAGCTCAGCACGGACATCGCGGCTGAGGAGAAGGAAGGGAGCCGCCGGGGCCCCCTTCCTACCTTCCCGGGCGGCAGCGTCAGTCGCGCGGCGCTCCTTTTTTTTTTTTTTTCCCTCAGCTGAAGAGAAGACCGGGTTCTGGACAGTAGCCGGTAAAGGCCAAAAAGGGCTCCGCCGCCGGGTGATCGGCAATGCGCAAGGCCGTTCCAAAGCGTGTGACTGGACGAGCCAATGGACGCTCAGGAGGGACGGGACAAACCTAACCAATGGCAGGGCCGCTGAGGGTCAAGGTCCCGCCTGCGCCGTGAGCGTGACTTTGTAGGCGTCCGCCCCGCCTCCTTTTTCTAGGCAGGATGAGGAGGCGCGGCTTGATAGTAACGATAGTAACGAGGCGGGGGGGGGGCAGCAAAGTGCGTAGAGATAGAAAATGGAAGAGTGGGCTGTATGATCGACAGATGCTGAGGACACCCTTGTGCAAGCTGAGATATGCCAAGCGAGGGATGCTAAAAGGCGACCTAGGGCAAACATTTTTGGCCTTCTAAAGCCAACAGAAAGGGACTCCCTCCCCCCAAAAGCCAAGGGCAAAGGGATAAAAAAAAGATGTTTAATATAAAAGAGCTCTTTTATATTAAACACACTTTTTCCTACCCCTTTGCCCTTGACTTTGGGCGTCTAGCAAGCCTTTTTCAGCTTTAAATTACTGAGTAGGCAGAATTCAATAGGCTTCCTCGTCCCTGACAGGAATGATCTTCTATTATTATTATTATTATTATTATTATTATTATTATATTTATTTGTATCTCACCTTTTGCCTAATACTGGGCCTCAAAGTGGCCTTACAAAATTTAAAAACCTATACATTTTAAACCTAGGAAAAGAAATGTACATTTTTTTAAAAAAAAAATACAATATTAAAACATAAACGTTTAAAATACACAACAATTTTACAAGTCCTTAGCATAAATGGAGGACCAGATTATTCTCCAAAGGCCTGTTGGAACAAAGCCCATCAAGGAGGGAGCCAGTCTAGCTTCCCCGGGAAGAGAATTCCAAAGCACTGGAGCAGCCACCGAGAAGGCCCTCTCCCATGTTCCCACCAAGCGCGCCTGTGGAAATGGAGGGACTGAAAGAAGGGCTTTCCCAGAAGATCTTAATGCACAGGCAGGTTCATAAGGGAGAATATGGTCTTTCAGATAACCTGGACCCGAGCCATACAAGGCTTTATAGGTCATAACTTTGAATTGTGCCCGGAAACAGACTGGAAGCCAGTGGAGCTGTTTTAACAGGGGAGTTGTCTGCTCCCTGTAACCAGCCCGTCAGTAATTGTTGAATTTCTACCTGCCATACACAGCTATAAAAGACACACAAGCACCGGCAATGAAAATAGCCATCCTTCCAGAATTCCATCTGCCTTTATGAACTAGAGAAAGGGCGGGGGAGAATGGTCCTGCCCACTTTTGGCTTAGGGCACACTCACTACCTGTATGCAACACCCAACCACTTCCCTGAAGCAGGGGTGGAGAACCTCTTTTGGTTCCAACACCGAATTCAACACCAGGGCTAAACCCACCAAAAATAGCAGCATATTTTAGCTGAAAACTGGTGCTGCCAGCAGCTAAGAATCAGGAGAGGCATTTCAAGTGCTGGGAATGGGGAGGGGTGGGGAGGGGAATACCACAAGGCCAACCCCAAACGATTGGTGGAAAGAGGATGGGGACATCTGTGGAACCCTAAGGCCTGGATCGGGACCCCGGGGGGTTGGATTTGGCTCCTGAACCTGAGTTTCCCCACCCGAGATAATACCACACTGCCCCCTGCCCCCGATTCCCAAGAGGCTGCCCGTCCTTGCCTGAGTGTTTACACAGCCTGATTCAACAATGATACGTACAAAAGTCCAAGCAGCAGGAATGTAAGCTCTGTACGCACCAGGCTCTTTGGGAATAAACTAGTGCAAGCAACCACAACCATTCAACATGGATTTATTAATCCCAGATTTGAAAAATAAAAAATAAAATTCCAGAATACTGCTTGCGATCCAAAATTCAGGGGATGAAGATGGAGAGCCCAGATCTGTTCCTTATGCCTCTCTTTTCTGAAGAGAGGAAGCAAGCTCAGCAGAAAAGACTGCCCCATATCACCCCCCAAAAAGGATTCAGGCCAGTCACCCGACCCCCAAGTTGATAGACTGGCAGTTTGGCCACCATGTCCCTCTTTCCCGCTTGCAAGAGTGGAAAGGGCAGGTGGGTTAGTAGCGGCTCGAGGACTTCTTCTCCCTGGAAGGCTTGTCTCTGCTCTCCCACTGCTCTCGGGATCGTCTGCTTTCAGCTGCTTGGAGCCTTTCTTTGGGAGCGTCTGCCTTCTTGTGCTTCTCCTCACTGTGGGATGTCCTCTGCTCTTGCCTGTCCCGATCGGTGCCTCTTTCCCGAGACCTCTCTCTCACCCGCTCGTACTTGGGCTCTTGTTCTTGCTGCACCCGGCTTGCATGTTTGTGCCCGGACATGTTGCTCCAGGATGGCTGACTTCCGCTAGCGTATCGTTCATAGCCCGGGTCTTCCTTCTCCACTTTGATCCTGGCTTTAGAAGGTGGGACATCAGCAAGCGTTTCCTCTTTCACACGCTTCCGATGCCCTCGCTTTTCTTTCTTCTTCTTCTTGCTTTTCTCTTTACAGAGAGGACAATACATGGATGTCAAAAAGGTTGCTGCAAATATCCCTCCCTCAGCCCTTCATGGCCTCTCCTCTTCTATAGCTACCTAACATATGCTCAGATCTTCCACCTTTCCAGAAAACTCTTCTTCCTAGCATTTCTAGAACCAAAACTGCCCCACTACAGTGAACATTTTTTTAATTCATGATCTCAGCCCTACTGCTTATTCTGCCTTATACATCAAGCAGAGACTCTTACCCTTAATCCTTACAAAGGCCCCGTTCAGACAACACACTAAATCATGCTGCTTAACCACAAAATGGTTTTTTTAATTATTATTATTAATTATTATTATTATCATCATCATCATTTGTATATCGCCCCATAGCCGAAGCTCTTTGGGCGGTTCACAGAAAATAAAACACTTAAAAACAATATACAAAGATTAAAAAACACAAAAACAAGCAAAATACACATACATTTAAAACCACTATAACAACTTTAAAAACGATGTGCCAAAAAACCAGGGTCATTACATATTGCTAAATGCCTGGGAGAAGAGAAAAGTCTTGACCTGGCGCTGAAAAGATGACAATGTCGGTGCCAGGCAGGCCTCGTCAGGGAGATTGTTCCACAGTTGTGGGGGCCACCACAGAGAAGGCCCTCTCTCTTGTTGCCACCCTCCAAGCTTCCCTTGGAGTAGGCACCCAGAGGAGGACCTTAGATGTTGAACGTAGTGTTCGGGTAGGTTCATGTCAGGAAAGGCATTCTGTCAGGTATTGTGGTCCCAAGCTGTGTAAGGCTTTATAGGTTAAAACCAGCACCTTGAATTGGGCTCGGAAACATAGAGACAGCCAATGCGAGTGGGTCTTATATGCTCGAACCTTCTGGTCCCAGTTATCAATTTGGCCGCTGCATTTTGCACAAGCTGCAGCTTCTGAACCGTCTTCAAGGCAGCCCCACGTAGAGGGCATTGCAGTAATCTAATTTGGAGGTTACCAGAGCATAGACAACTGCAGCCAGGTTATCCCTGTCCAGTTAGGGGCATAGCTGGGCCACCAGCTGAAGCTGGTAAAAGGCACTCCCTGCCACTGAGGCCACCTGGGCCTCAAGTGACAGAGATGGATCGAGGAGAACCCCAAGCTACAAGCCTGCTCCTTCAGGGGGTGTGCAACCCCATCCAGAACACATTGAACACCCTCTATCCAGTCAGAGGAACCACCCACTAACAGCATCTCAGTCTTGTCTGGATGGAATTTCAGTTTATTATTTATTTATTTATTATTTATTTAGAATATTTATATACCGCTCCCCACTGAAAAATATCGGAGCAGTGTGCAAGATAAAATGAAAATAAAAACAGAATAAAACAGTTAAAACAAAATTTAAAAGAAGCAAAAACAGAAATCCAAGGCTGCATATTAAAGAAAGGCTTCTTGGAATAAAGATGTTTTTATTAGCCCTCATCCAGTCCATTGTTGCAGCCAAGTACCGGTTCAGCACATCCACATTCTGTTAACCATTTTGTGGTTAAGCAGCATAGTTTAGCGCAGCGGTTCTCAACCTGTGGGTCGCGACCCCTTTGGGGGTCGAACGACCCTTTCACAGGGGTCGCCTAAGACCATCGGAAAACACATATTTCCGATGGTCTTAGGAACAGAGACACTGCTACACCATGCTTCAAGACAAAATTTCATTTATTTGTAATTAGAAATAAATATTTCACAATATATAATTACATATTGTTTTTGTGATTAATCACTATGCTTTAATCATGTTCAATTTGTAACAATGAAAATACATCCTGCATATCAGATATTTACATTACAATTCATAACAGTAGCAAAATTACAGTTATGAAGTAGCAACAAAAATAATTTTATGGTTGGGGGTCACCACAACATGAGGAACTGTATTAAAGGGTCGCGGCATTAGGAAGGTTGAGAACCACTGGTTTAGTATGTTGTCTGAACGGGGCCAAAGATGTATAATTTGCCCCCTCCAATAGAAATTCAGATTAGAATGAATTAGAATGAATGATTAAAGCATACATCCCAGTACAGCTATCCTACAGCCCATGCTAATCAGATAAAAGGCTCAGAAGCCAAGAAAGACAGAAAAATGACAGGACTTTGGACTCCCAGCATGCCTTGCTACTTTCCTGCCCTGTACTCCTTTCCAGGGAGCAGAAACTGGCTCATATCCAGCATTCCTACACTTGAGATCTTCAAATGGACTTAAAATGCAACACAAAGAACGAGCAATATCACCTTTTTTGTGCTTCTTCACTTCCACCTCAACGTCTTCAGAGGACTCAGAAGAACTTGGGGGAGGCGTTTTAATACCACATCCCTTTTCCCGGAGGGTTTTCGTAACATCATCGATGTCCTCTGAGTCTTTTGGTGGGCGATAGTTAGCCACGTGATCCACACGAATTGTCCTTCCCTTTATCTGTGAACACAGAATCATTACTGTTAGGAAACAACCATACAATATTCGACAATATTCTTCTTTCCCTTTTCTTTGGGGTGAGGTGGGAGGGGAGCCCCAAAATAAAGACTTGCAGCAAAATAAGGAAGTCTATCTTGTAAGTTAAAAGGCCTGGGAGAATGCTTGGATTAGTTCTTCGAGTGCTCTTGAAAAGGCTTGATTTCTGTGGCTACAACATGAGAAAAGGGCTGTTCCTTCTGGCAAGAGCCCTTAGGAGCCCTACTCTAGACTCACCATCCACTTCTACAAACCCTCTATAGGAGCTGTTGAGTGTAATTTCAGAACAGGAGCTCATCACAGCCCAACCCTAGTAGCCAGACAGAGCGGAGAGGATTCCCAGACGCTTCAGTGCCTCCAATTGCCAAACCAACCTTTATCCCGTTAAAATTATCAACCGCGAGAATGGTGCTTCGCTGGTCTTCATAACAAATGAAGCAGAAACCTTTGGATTTCCCTGTCTTCTTATCGCGGACCAGGTTTATGTTCACAATTTCCCCATACCTGAAGGGAAAGACAACAGAGGTGACAAGAGCTTAGCCTTCTCACTAAAATGGAAATCAAGGAAACAGCTCAAGAAGAGGAAGTACTGGAGGAAATGCAAAGGTTAATGTAGGACTTCAAGCTGGAGAATTCATCAAAACAGGTCAGTGAAATGAGCATAATCCTGCTCCATAAATTGGGACTATGGACATAACAATTGCCTTGCAGACCACACCAAGATCTATCTAGCTTAGCATTCCATTTCCAGCAGAAGCCAACTAGTTGCCTTTGAGCACTCAGAAACAAAAGTATGAAGGCGACGGCCTTCTGTTCCCATTTGTCTCTAACATTTGGTATTGGGCAGTATGCTGCCTTTGGTACATGGATCTTCCATTAGCTATCCTGGCGGATATCTGTCCTCTCCTATTATGTCGAATAATTCTTCAAGGCCCCTACCTGCTTTACAAAGAATAACATCCTGTGTGACCCAAGGCTGGTGCTCAAAATCATGTTTCCAGAGGGAGTTCTTTCCCCTGTGGCCACTGGGCAGCAACAGCAATATGAAGGCAGGGCAGACCTGTGAGGCCACCAGTGAAGGAGGACGCAGCAGCCAGGCACCTCTCCATCGTGCCTGGGTCCAGCTCCGGCTGGGAGCCCCCTCCCTCCTGCTGCCAACTGTCTCGGCAGAGGCCACCAGTGAAGGAGGACGCAGCAGCCAGGCACCTCTCCATCGTGCCTGGGTCCAGCTCCGGCTGGAAGCCCCCTCCCTCCTGTTGCCAACTGTCAACTAACTGCTGAACTTTGCAACTAAGACTGTAGTGCCTGAATTTGCTTTCCTTTCCCCCCTCCTCCTCCTCCTCCCTCCCAATCCCCTTTCCTTTTGTGTCATGTCTTTTAGATTGTAAGCCTGTGGGCAGGGACTGTCAAGAAATACTTTTATAAGCCACCGTGAGAGCCTTTTTTGGCTGAATGGCGGCATAAAAATGCTTAAATAAATAAACAAACTGTTGTGCATCAGGCCAGTGTCTCCAGCAGTCACCACCATCAGAGTTCAGAGACCCAAGACCAACTTCCCAGCAAGGTCTAAAATAGGTGGGGAACAGGGTTTTTTTGGGGTGGGTGGGTAGGGTCTTTGGCCCACACAAAAGTCAATCAGGAGCTGTACCTAATAATAGATAAGAGTTTTCAGTATTATGAGATTGCATAGCTTTTCCTTTCTCTCTCTCTCTCACGCACACACCAGAAGTGATTCTCAAAGAGATGGTCCAGAGCGCAAGAATGGGTCCATAGTATCTAGGGCACTAGCTGATGCTGGCGACCGCATAAACTAAACTAAGGGCTGCATGCAGGCCCTGCACATAAGGACATAAAAAGAGCTCTCCTGAATCAGACCAAAGGCCTGTCTAGTCCAGCGTTCTGTTCAGACAGTAGTCAACCAAGCTGCTGGTGGGAAACCCAAACGTAGGACTTGAAGCTGCCCACCCCGGATCTAAAAGAATCAAAGAACCTCCTATTCAAAGAAGACGGCTGATGAAACCATAGTGAGAACCTTCAAGATATTTTAATCATTCTCCAGTCTAAGTATGTAAACTCCTTTGAGAACTTGTTGTTGAAAAGTGGCATATTCAAATGTTGCATATAAATACAAAAATAAAGCTAAGAGCCTTCACCACATACTGAGAAAGAAACCTGGCCCGGATACTTATTATTGTCAGCACAAAGTGATCCAGTGATGATCTGTAGGCAATGGGAGTTAACAGCAAAGGCAGATGGGGGTATTCTTTGTAACCACTCTGTGGCTTTGGAGTTTACTTCTCTTAGAGGTCCACTAAGCATAAAAAGAACTGTTGGATCTTTCTCCTGTAAAGCATTCAGCAGTCAGGGATGAGCAGGGGATTTTTTTAATGGCATGAATTCAGACAGCTTATTGGTCATTTTTTTAAATATACATTTTATTAAGGGACTTCAAATTTAGACTTAAAATCTAAATAAATAAAAACGTTTCCTAGCAACACAGCGATCGGAGAGAACCAGCAACACAGCTGGAGCTGCAATGACTCAAGGCTACAATCCTATATTCACTTACCTAGGAGTAAATTCCACTGAACTCAATGGGACTTGCTTCTGAGTAGATATGTAACGTACTGCACTGTAAATCTTTTAAAGTAATTTTGTAAACTACCTTTTTAAAAAAACAACAATTTTGTTACCTGCTTTGGGAATGAGTTTTAATCAAAAAGTAGCATTTTAAAAACTTTAATCCTTAAAACAAGTTCTCCGCTTCTGATATTAGATCTTAATTTCTCACTTACTGTGAAAAAACACAGATAATGTCACCTTCTGTCAACTCATACGGCAGACCCCCTAGGATAAAAGACAAGAGGGTTAATAAGTATGTTTTTAGCAAAAATGATTTGTCAGTTACTATATTCCAGGGTCTGAGCACCCAACGTTGTCTTTGCGCTTGACACACACCCACAAACACCCAGGCACTGTCACTGTACTCCGCATGCCAGGAGACCTTATCTTGCACGCCCAGCTGTGCCTCACGTTCATTCAGTTCATTGATCAGCTTCACTTTGGTTAGCGGGCTAGAGAAAAAGACAGAGAGGATAACACAAAATTGAGTCGCAGGCAGGACCTCACGCTGCATTGCTAATCACCTGATTTCTAAAGAGAGGTGTACATGTTAAGATTTAATTATATTTTCACATATTTTTATCCCACCCTTTCACCAAGGCACTCAGGGTGATATATATGGCTCTCCTCCCCAATTTCCCTCACAACAACAATCTTGTGAGGAAAGTTAGGCTGAGAGAGAATGGCTGGGCCACGGCCACCCCGTGAATTTCTTGACCACGGAGTGCCCCCAGTCCCACTCTGACACCAACTTTCCCCAACCTGTTGCCTTCCAGACGTGCAGGACTGCAACTCCCATCACCCCCGGCCAGTTCAACCCAATGGCCAGGCCAGCTGGGAATGATGGGGGCTGTAGTCCATCACATTTGGAAGGCACCAGATTGGGGAAGGCTGGTCTAACGACTACACCATGCTTTGCGGCTCAAGACTATCCCCAAATTCAGAACCCTAACTCTAGGAGCGCGCGAGTGGGCTGCAGTTACAGCATGATGACAAGACACTCTGTGCAAGCTCAGAAGCACTCTTCCCGTGCTTGTACTTCACATGTTCCAGGCCAAAGCCTGGTTCACAAATATAGGCACCGGGAATGATCGCCGGTTCAAGAACAGTCCTGCTCCTGTTCCCACTCCTCCGTAACTACCTATTCTCTCCCCGGCCCCCCAATTCAGCCCCAATGACGACTCTCCCACCTACTTCATCTTGGCACCTTCGCTTCTGCGCATGCGTCCCGCGTCCTAGCATACTGCGGGAGCGTGATCCCGCCTCCCCGCTCCCTCATAGGCCGTGCCTCCTGCGCAGAGCACCAATCCCGATTCTTCCTTCTCCCGTCAATCTTTACGATAACCCCGCCCACCTTGCCTTCAGTAGTTGGAACATAGAGATAGACATTGAGAGTGACATATAGCTTAAACTTCCATTCAAAATTAAAAGCCAACTTGATTCTCTGTCGTCACAGAGTGCCGTCGCTCTGGAACAGAGGGTAAGCAACCAGTGCCCTCCAGAAGTGTTGGACTACAATTCCCATGATCCCTGTCTATTACCCATGCTGGCTGAGGTTTATGGGAGTTGTAGTCAAAAACATCTGGAATGTTGAAAATCCCCTATAAAGTATAGGATATTTTCGTACAGGAAGGTAGAATGAAGGTGGGGAGTAGTTCCATTTGAGATCGGAAGTGTTATGAAAACTGCTATGGTATGTGACTCTATTTTTTTAATCTATGCTCTGATAATGCATTCCATAAAACTATTTAGTTAGGGTGACCATATGAAAAGGAGGACAGGGCTCCAGTATCTTTAACAGTTGCATAGAAACCCTGAATTTCAGCAGGTGTCATTTGTATATATGGAGAACCTGCTGAAATCCCCTCTTCATCATACCAGTTAAAACTGCAGTTGCCCTGCCCTCTTTTAAATCTGGTCACTCTAGTATAGCTCCTGCAGCTTTAACTGCTGTGATGAAAAGGGAATTTCACCATATATGCAAATGACACCTGCTGAAATTCCCTTTTCTATGCAACTATTAAAGATACAGGAGCCTTGTCCTCCTTTTCATATGGTAACCCTAATTTAGTAAATGCAAGACATCCATTTAATACATTTAAATGTAACAGTTTAAAATACATTTTAATAAGTTTAATGAATGTGTTAAGCTGCAAACCAATGCACACTTGTATGTGGGAGTAAATCCCATTGACCACAGAGGCAATTCATTGGCTAGTACTGTTTTTATCGCACCACAAGACTCTATGCACGTTATGCTCTTGAATTATATAAACTGTGCTCCAGCAGCACCCTGGATGCAAACGAACAAAAGATGGTTGTTTCCTTGCAGATGCTATCCAGCTGATGCCCTTAGCACAGCCCAATAATGGTGCCCCCTTGGCCCTTCCATTGCTTAGCCAGCACTCTAGGTATATATTGAGACAAAGATTGTCAGAAAGTTATCTCAGATGTCAGATGACGCCGTGGGACACATAGAGCCTAAAACTGGTTGATTGGGTGTAATAAAATAAAGCCCAAATAATTTTTTTAAAATGCCGCTCTTAGAATATGCCCCAAGGCCTTTTCTATGAATCTGGAATTCCTTAAAATTCGATGGCTACAGCTATGGTACCGGTACTCTGTGGTGCCACCCTTCCCTTGGTGCCCTAAGCACGTGCTTATATTGCTTAAAGGTAGGGTGACCATATGTAAAGGAGGACAGGGCTCCTGTATCTTTAACAGTTGCCTAGAAAAGGGACTTTCAGCAGGTGTCATTTGTATATATGGAGAACCTGGTGAAATTCCCTCTTCATCTCCACAGTTAAAGCTGCAGGAGCTATACTAGAGTGGCCAGATTTAAAAGAGGGTAGGGCACCTGCAGCTTTAACTGTTGTGATGAAGAGGAAATTTCACCAGGTTCTTCATATATACAAGTGATACCTGCTGAGATTCCCTTTTCAATACAGCTGTTAAAGATACAGGAGCCCTGTCCTCCTTTTCATATGGTCACCCAACTTAAAGGTTAATCCAGGGCTGTTACTGACCATTATCTGAAGCCCAAAATCCAGTTCCCTGCCCTCACTTGGTGGGAGAATTCCTAGCCGCCTTCTAAATATGAGCAAAAAGACAGATCTGGGTGAGGGGAAAGGGTAATGATTCAGAATTATATAGTACAACTAGATAGGGCCAAACCAATAGGAAGAATAAAGATGTGTGTGTGTGTGTGCACGCGTGTATGAGAGAGAGAACAAGAGACAGAAATTTGGAACAGAGAAGAGGCCACAGATCTCCCTTATTCAATCTCCCACAACCACCACTGTCTGTTAAAGGCTTCTGTTCTCACCCTGAAATGGTGAGGAACGAAACGATCCCAATTCCCTTCCAATTAATGTGTGCACATAATATATTTATAGCCTAGAAGGAAAAAGGTCCTAATTGCATAGCTAGCATTGCTCTGTGTCATTCAGACCTGAAGCTCAATTTACAATTTTTTAAAAAATATAACCTATGTTTATAACTTTAAAAACCCAGCATATTATTTACATACTTGTTACAGTTATTTATTTGTCACTGTTCAGGATGAAAATCCTGCCAAGGCTGCTTACGTAAAAAAGAATAAAATCGCAATCTACATCATTAACATTTTTTCTAAAACCGTCAAGCTCCTTCCCACAGGACAGTTGGTGAATGGTGGTCCTGGGGTCCAGGAGAGACCAGGAGGAGATGCTCTCCCTCTTCTGGAATCCTTCTCACTGGGTAGTGGATGGTAGATAGCTGGTCGCTACCACAAATTCAAATGGCTTTAAAAGGGGGGTTGGATGAATTCCTGGAGGAGAAAGCTATCAACGGCAATTAGTCCTGATGGCCATGTGCTACCTCCGGTATCAGAGGCAGTAAGTCTATAAACACCAGTTGCTGTGGAACATGGGTGGAAAGGTGCTGTTGCACCACATCCTGCTTTGTTGGTCCCTGGCCAATGGCTGGTTGGCCACTGTATGAACAAAGTGCTGGATCAATCAATCAATCAATCAATCAGTTTATTACGGTCTGAGACCAGCACAACATTAATCCAGCAACAGCAACAAAGTGGCTTACTCCACTGGCAGTAAGTCTATAAACACCAGTTGCTGTGGAGCATGGGTGGGAGGGTGCTGTTGCACCTTTGTCCTGCTTGTGGGTTTCCCCATAGGCAGCTGGTTGGCCACTGTGTGAACAGAGTGCTGGACTAGATGGACCATTGATCTGATCCAGCATGGTTCATATGTTCTTACATGGTCAAAGATTATATGGATGAAGGTGGTCCTTCAAATATCCTGGTCTTCTTAGGTTTCATTGGACTTGCCAGTTTTGGCTTCTCTTTAGTCTATCTGCAACGTTCATGGTTTTTGTGGTTAATTCACTAACCTAAAGCCAACCCTCCCACCATGTACAATAATCAAAGCTGTGATGTATAACCTTTCAAGACATTTTGCTCTCTTAGGAACATAGGAAGCTGTCTTTTGCTGAGCCAGACCATTGGTCCATCTAGCTCGGTATTGTCAACACTGACTGGCAGCAACAGCTCTCCAGTGTTTCAGATGGGATTTCTCTTCCTCGCCCTACCTGGAGAAACCGGGGATCGAACCTGGGTCCTTCTGCCTGCAAAGCATGTGCTTTATTGGACTGAGCTATGACTCCTCTTGACACCCATTCTTTCCTTGCAGCATGAATCAGAAGTAGGTCTGTTAAGAGACAGTTCATCAGTTAACCATATTAAAATATGTTTACATATTACACGAACCTTGCTGGAAAATGACAGAGGAAGATGCCTTAGATAGGTAGAAAGCTGGATATGTCAGTCCTTTGTTAAACACAGTGCTAGGGGGAAATACATGGCTTACTGACTTACCCTGCTCCTCTGACATTTCCAGCAGATTTGTGGAGAAGGCAAGCAGTCAGGTGTGAGCAACGGCAGCTAGCCAACCTTGCAAAATGCCAGCTAATTATTTTTTGGAAGGCAATGACCTCATTGGTGCCTGAGCTGCAGTCCATTTCTGAGCCTTTACCTCACCCTTGGGGGAAAAGAAAAATCCTCTCTCTGGCTTACTACAACTGACATCAGGAAGCCACAGCTGCAGAATATTCTTAGGACGCTGAGCACCAGGATAGCGTAAACTTTTGTTTGCTTCACCCTGGACCATGTTTTTGGCAGCCTGGTCCATTTGGCTGCCCAAAACAGGGAGGCACCAAATAGCTAAAAAAGGCCATGTGTAGCAACCGGATGCTTTTGACTAGTGCTGGTAAGAGGGTGGGTGGTTGTATTTATTATATTTTAAGTGTTTGTAACATTCACGTATGAGGTTTATTTGTGATGTTGTGTGTGTGTTGAAAGTTTGTAATGCCGTTGTGAATAGATGTAGTTATTTAGACTGCATCCATGGTATGTTTGGTGCTGTACATATATTCTGGATGTATTTTTTTATTTTTTTATTTTAGCACTTTGATCCCGCTCTTTAGCCAAAAAGGCTCTCAAGGCGGCTTACAAAAATATTTCTTAAGACATGTATGTGTATAGAATTATATGTCACCCTGTGTTTCTCTGAAACATTGCACAGGCTGGCACAAAATAAACAGGCACTTTTGTGATTTTGTGTCACTTTAGTTTTATGGTCCATTTGGCTACCAAATGGGGAGTTCGAAACATACACACACGTTGCAACAATCTAGCATTGCCCTGAGCAGGAAGAGAAACTTAGGTCAAAAGAACTCACCACATTATCTAAATTAGGGCTGGGCAGAAAGTAGATCTCTAGATGATTTGGACTTCAATTCCCAGAAGCCCCTGCCACCAAGGCCAGTGATCATGAATGCTGGGAGTTGGGAGTCCAGACCATCCAGCAATCTATTTTCTATCCATCCCTGATTTAAATCACAGGTAGGTGACATCTGGCCCTCCAGATGTTGGACTATAGCTCCCATGATCTCTGACCATTGGTCCTGCTGGCTGGGGCTGATGGCAGTGGGAGTGCAACAACCTCTGGAGGGTTGGGGATGGCTGCATTAACAGAATGCCCAAATAGGCCATGTCCATAGGAAAGAATAACGTGGAGCCAATCACAGCTGTAATTCCTCCCCATTCTATATTCTCCTACCTCCCTGGGAGAGCCAGGCAGCAATACTGTAGGAAGGCATCACATTCTTCATCCAACCCATATGGTTTCTTCCCCTGAGATGGCCCAGGCTATTTTGGTGTCCGAAGAGTAAACATCTAAATGTCATTCCGCATCCCAGTGAAAAAAGTATCATACATACATTAGCAGAAACTGAATTCTCAGAGTGTGCGAACCCTGATGTAGCCAGAAGAAACTATTAGCAGCCTTGGGAGAACCCCAGGGTTTGCAGAAGGAATTAAAAGCAAAAAGCAAAACCCCAAAACAGTCCACTGATGTACTCGGTACTCAAGGAACAACAGCTGACTGTTGCGGGGGAGAATTGATAACTAGGGGGAGAGGGGAGGGAACATCCCAGAAGAGGGTATGGCTGCCTTGAACCCCAAACAAAAGCACTCCAGACTGCAATATTTTGTTGCATGTCCCAAATTAATTGTGAATTTGCTGTCCTTTAATGTACCCTATTATACCGAGTCTGAACCTTGTATTGCTGATGCTGGTTCTCCAGGCTTTCAGGCAGGAGTTTTTCCTGGCTACCTAGAGAATGCCGGGGATCCTCTCTTGCATACAAAGCTGGTGCTCTATCACTGAGCCACGGCTCCTCCCTTAATTGCATTACTTAATTACTACAGTGACACACAACAAGACCACTGGAAAGCATGTCCCACATGCCTCTAGCAAAGTAAGACTCAGGCCTTTCTCAACAATTAGATTGTAAGCCTATGCGGCAGGGCCTTGCTATTTACTGTTTTACTCTGTACAGCACCATGTACATTGATGGTGCTATATAAATAAATAAATAATAATAATAATAATTGGATTTCCACTATCTGGAGGGCCCAATCGCTGAGCATCACAATCTTTTTTCCAGATGTAGGACGCAACTTTACCCTGCAACAAGGAATTGACTTATGCCGTCGTTGTTAACCACACAGGGCTATCTTCCTGGTTTTCATTAGTTTTTTAAATGGCGCTTCGTTACATACCATGGCCTGGTTTGCATGATCACGGCGGGGGGAAAGTCACGGTGATTTATTTCCCCACTGCGTGTGCCGGTCCCATGCTGGGGGGGATTTGTGTAATTACCATCTCCAGCATGGCTTGCTGTGTCTCGCGAACCAGGCAAGGGGGTTAAGTAGCCACCCAGAACCCATGGGCAGTTTTAAAGTTCTGGGGTGGCTTGTTAACCATAGCAACAAGCCACACTCACCGGGTTTGCACAACACAGCAATTTTACCTCCAAGACTTCAGCATAGCCTTTTACATTGCTTTAGTACCCACTCTACGTTCCCCTTTTGCCACCTATTGTATTCCTTTAATAAACACCTTTTTTCAATTTGGACCTGAGGTTTGAGCATGAGTTTCTGACAACCCCACGAGAGTGGCTTCACTCCGCATCTACCTAGCTTGGGCTCACCTTAGCTGCGTTTACCTATTTGCACCTAAGAGGAAGTAACAGGCTGCCTGCCCAGGGCAATGAGCGGTCACTCCAGCACCTAACTAGTTTGTAGCTCCGGGGTTCCCCTACCCAGGGTTAGAGGGAGAAAAAGAGGCGTGGTGGCAGCAACCTACCAATCATAATGAAGCGTGCACAACTGACCTAACTTGCCTTTTGCCAACCTCTGTGGTAAGGCCTCCCATGACTGAACCTGTGCAGTGCTGATCCGCCAGCATGCACAGACACATGAATATTACACACAACAGCATGCACAGACGCAGGAATATTGACACACAACAGCCCCTTAGGCTTGTCAAACCCATCTATCCCTTCTCTCCAGTATTGGCTTGGTCCTCACTTAACCAATAACCCATGGTTTATTTAACCCATGGCTTGTTGCGCTACACAGTTGATTGAACAAGCCACGGTCCCCCCCCCCATTTTCTAGGTTGTTTCTTTCCCTCCTCCTTTGCCTGCTCCCTCCCTGTATCCCAAATGCCTTTGCGGCACTGTAATACTGACATGCAGAGTGGGTGGTTTATTTGACCATTCTTGCCCACTGCCTCCATAGCCTGCTGAAACAACATACGGTTCCAAGTTCACAAGTAACAACAACCTATGGTTTAAATAACTCAGAGTTCATTACCCAACAAAACATAGTTTCTCTTTCTGTGTTGTTCTCTTTCTGGGTTGTTCATGGTTAACCATGGTTTGTTTGTGCAACCGCGTTCACACTTCATGAGAACCCAGAATTCTACAACCCAAACTACTGAGCTAGTGTTATTCGCAAATATTCCTACTTCTTGTGCCGGTATTCTAAATTTCCCTGCAACAGGGAATAGCTTTCACCCGCTTTTGTCTTGCAAAAATAAACACACACCATTTTAAGTATTGCATTATTGGTTTTTATTTTTTAAAGGCCCAGTGCTGCAACAAGCTTGATAGACGTACTTTTTCATATTGATCAACTCAAAGAGATTGTAAAACCTGTCCCAAGTTGCTTGATGGTGGCCTTTTACTCTTTGAAGTACTCAGCATTGTGGTTAAATCCAGCCCAGGGAAACTGGGGAAGAACCAGACAGTTGAGAACAGGAGTAAGGCGACTTAGAGCTCTCCGGATGTTTTGGACTACAACTCCCAGCAACCCCAGCCAGGATGGCCAATGAGAGGAGAGAAGCTTTAGTTCAAAACATCTGGAGGGCACCAAGTTGCCTTAAATCCTGGTTTAGGAATTGAAGTCTACCACTGCTTGTGCTCAGGGCTTTTTCAGGCCACACACCTGCAAAGACAAACTCACACCCAAACTGGTTGTGAGCCATACAAATTTTATTATTAACTTAACATTAACTTAGATTGAGACAAGCGGGTCTTGATTCAGTTTATCGGGGCACAAAACCATCTGCCGTTTTCTGCCTCCCTCTCCCCTCAACCTATGAAACGGTCAGGAATGGCAAACTCAGCAGTTCAGCAAGGGCAGGCGTTTTTGCCACTAGCTTCCGGCGTGAGCTCCGTTTTCTGCCCCTTGCCCTGCTGTCTTTCCATGTCCCGATAAAGTAGCGACTTCTGGGCCTTCAGCCGGCAAGCCAGGCACATGAAAATAGACTCCACGTTCTGGCTCTCTTTGGGGTCCTTGGCCGAGGTCTCGAACAAAAGCATATTGTGAGCGTCAGCAAACTTTAGGGCAACGCCGGAGGGCACCTGGATTTGGTTCCGCAAGTCACACTTGTTCCCCACGAGTACCTTCGGGACGAGGGCAGGGACTGCGTGGCCGTTGCACTCCTCAATCCAGGTTTTCAGGTTAAGGAAGGAGGCCATCTTGGTGACGTCATAGACGAAGACGACAGCGTGGACGTTACGGTAGTAATGCTCCACCATGCTCTTCCGGAACCTCTCCTGGCCTGCTGTGTCCCACACCTGCACCTGGAAAAACAACAGCAACAGAATTCCTAATGAGACTACAAATCATAACAGACTTCCCCAACCTGAGGGGATGCTTTCGACCCCAACTCCCATCATCCCCTAACCATTGCTCATACTGGCTTGGGCTGCGGGGGAGTTGTATTCCATAAAAATCTAAAGGGCACCATGTTGGGGAAGGCTAAGTTAAAGCGTTTATTATGGCATTTATAGAGGGCCTACTCCAGGCCTCAGTGGGCCCTTGGCAAAATGCCTTCTGGCGGGGCCCCTCTTATGTTGGTGAGTCCCCAGCTCTGGCCTTACCTGGTAGCAGCAGCAGGCAGCAATGAGTCACCATTTTAAATTTCCCAGAGTGCTCCTGCTGTAAGTGTCGCCCATAAGGGCTGCTACTTTAGTTTTGCAGTGACGTGGAGTGAAGCAAATGTTGGGGGCATTGTGGGAAATTTAAAATGGTGGCTCAGCCACCCACTGTGGGGGACCCAGGGCAGGTGTCTATGCTAATAGTGGACCCTGCTGAGGGTCACTGGAATCCTGGCAGCTCCTAGAGGATGCCAGACCTGTGTTTAGATCTGTTTTTTCCTCGAAGAAAAATGGGGATGGAATACATGGCTCTTCCCTGTCTGTTTTATCCTCAGAGTAACTCTGTCATGTCTGAGAGAGACAGGCCAGATATAACACTTTGAAAGTGGTTTGAAAATTGTATATGGAATGTGCCCTGGGCCCCAACAGTTGTCAATACCATTATTGCTACCATTATTGCTACCTAGGGAGCATTATTGCTACCTAGGGAGCTACCTAGGGAGGTTGTGGGCTCTCCCACACTAGAGGCATTCAAGAGGCAGCTGGACAACCGTCTGTCAGGGATGCTTTAGGGTGGATTCCTGCATTGAGCAGGGGGTTGGACTCGATGGCCTTGTAGGCCCCTTCCAGCTCTGCTATTCTATGATTCTATGATTCTATAAACCGTTATAAAGCAGTAGTGTAGATCCTGCCAGAGAGAAAGAGAGACCGGCCCAAGGTCTCCAAATGAGCTTCATGGCTGGATGGAGATTTGACCTCAGGTCTCTCCAGTCCTTCTTGGAAACTTCATGGGTGGAACCAGCCCTCTCCCTAACTCAGGCACGGAATGCTGGAACAAGAAAAGGAGGGCTAAGTAAACACAGGTTAATGTAAACCTTAATGTAAACCTTCCCCTCAGCAAGCAATCTTTGCACATGGTGGCCTTTGTACTGTGACCTAGAAGCCTCCCTAGGCCACAGGACCATTCTTTGTCCTTAAAAGGTAGAGGTGTGTATGTGTGGGAGAGAGAGACAGACAGACAGACAGAGGCCATGGCTAGACCAGGCCTATATCTGGGGATCGTCTGGAGATCATCCCTGTGCATCCAAATGATACACAGGGGATCCCGGGAGCATGCAGGGACGACCCCTCCATTTGCCTGAGATAATCCTTAGGTCTAGCTAAGGCCAGAGTCTACACATACAGCATAATGAGGTGAATTCACTCTACCATTCCATACTTGTGTTGTAGGGGAAGGAACACACCATTTTTTAATTCTCCCCCACATTTAAAACATATAGGCCCGGTTCAAACAACACGCTAAACCAAGCAGCATGGTTTAGCGTGTTGTCTGAACGGGGCCATTGATATCTGCAAGCGGGGCGAACAACTTATCTGAGGGGGAAAGGGCTCAGCCCTTTACCTGCTGTGCAGGATGGCCCTTTGAAGGGAGGTTTTCCCAACACAGCGGTGCATTCAAAGAGGGGATTCTCTCACCCAAAGTGGTCCAGTCCATTCTGTCACCTCATTTTGCTGCAGGTACAGATCGAGCCATAGTTTTTTACATCACAAAGATGGCATCTGCCCATGCATCCTCCTTCACACCCAGCCCACTGTGCCAGCAACAGTCAGGCAGAGATTCTGCCTGGCACAATACAGCAATTGCATTCCTTATAGCTGCAGGGTGGGTGGGACACACACCTCAAACTGACATGCACGGACCTTTGACAGTCCCTAGAAAATCTCAGCTTTTGCCACCGGGGAGCAAAACTGAGAGCGTTGCTGCACCAGCTGCCGAAAGCAAGTAAGGGAAGTTGGCATTGGGTACGTATTTTCACCTCAACCAACCTCTGCTGTAGGGATAACATACTTTGTTGGGAAAGGATGCAAGCTTGCATTACAAAGAGGGAAAATGTGCAGTTGCGACCATGCGTGGCAGGAGAAAACTACTTGGGGAGAGGGTGATTTGGAGCAAAGAAATGAAGGTGAGAAAAGGAGCAAGTCCTCCCTTTCTGGCAACCTGTCCATTGAAAACTGCCCTGCCCATTGAAAATTCCCCGTTCCGAAGCACCTTCTTTTTTTGACCCCAAATCCACAGTTGGGAATACCTTGATTAGAATCAAGCAAAATGCCACAAAAGTGTGCAAGGTATCTTTTAGTTCTAATAAAAGTATTGCCCAACTGCAGATTCTGGGTTTTCCCCCTCCCTCATTGACCAGCACGGCTATCTTTTTAAAAAGCATCTAAATATTACATCTATTAGTACACTGATCACCAAACTGGTGGGTTGGCATCAGCAACCAGATGGCACTGTGGAACACAGGAAGCTGCCTTATACGGAGTCAGATCATGGGTCCATCTAGCCCAGTATTGCTGACACGGACTGGCAGCAACGGCTCTCCAGGGTTTCTTTCCTTGCTCTACTGGGAGAACTCAGGGATTGAACCTGGGACCTTCTGCATGCAAAGTAGGTGCTCTGTCAGAATGAACAGTGTGATTTGTTGCATCTCTACCATTTCTTTTATTTTTTTAAAAACGGAGAAACAAAAACCAGGACCGGACTGCTAATGTGAGGCAGAGCGAGTGGGCTGCCTCAGGCAGCAAATAGCTGGGGGGTGGGTGGGTGGGCCGGGGCATATAGGAAGCAATTGCAGAGTTTGGGAGGACGGAGCGGTGTCTGTATGTCATAGGATTTTCTTTGTGTCCCCTAAGCTAATGGAAGATGCTCTCCCATTGCAATAAAGGTAGGCATTGCAATAAAGGTTGGACTACAACCCCCTTAATCCCTGACCATTGGCCATGCTGGCTGGGGCTTCTGGGAGTTGTAGTCCAACCACCTGAAGGATACCAGATTGCCTAGCCCTGATAGTAAAAGCAAGATTCAACTGCCAGTCCAAATTGGCATCTATATCTAAAAATGGGGATTCACGTCATCTTCTCCTTTGTCTCAGACAGCAAAATGTCTTTGGCCAGCTCTGAAAAGGGGACAGAGTCCATTTACCTTTCGGTGTTGTATAGAAGAAGGAATCCTGGTGGTTGCAGGAGGTCAGGAAAGCTGCAACTGTCCCCAAATCTCCTCTCCTGCACAAACCTCTAGGAGCCCTACTATTCTTATTTGCATCTGGGCATCCTAGTGCCAAAAAAAAAGGGATGGACATATAGACTAAAAACAAAATAAAAAGCACACATAAAAACTGGGTCATACGTTACAAGGTAGGATGAAAGATAAGCCCTGGGTCTGGAAAGGTGGACGAGTAGTGTGGTAGTTTGCCCCAAATTTGGTCCAACACACGACCCTGAATGCTTCTGCAGAAATTGGTTCAATGAAAGGCTATCTTCTGAACTATTCTGGAATTGTATGCCTCTTCCCCCAACCCTCTGCAATATCAGAGCTCTTGATTGGCATAACGTAACAAGGATGCAGCAAAGAGGACAGCCAGACTTGTATTACCCAGGCCTCCCTCCATGATATTCAGGGTGAGCGACAACAAACATTTCCGGGCCAAATGCTGGTTTAAAACCCCACACAATGTGTCCTCAGTCTTTTGTGTAACCACACAGAGAATGCAATAGAAAGATGCATAACGGCACAGTCCCTGGGCTGGAATGAGACCATCACAATGACCTCACCCCATTTCTCCTAGGCCTTTGCTTAGTAGAACATGTGAACTATTCCCAAAGAAGGGAGTGCATCTGAGCATAGTACAGAGTTCAGGGCTGTTTCATCCATGCAAAAATCTCTCTGAAGCAATGCAGATCTAATAATAACGCAGACTGGATTTTCATCTCAAGTGCAACATTTTCCAGTGCATCGAGGCAGGCGGGGGGGGAGGTGTCTGTTCAGAGACACAACTGCAAGTCATCGAAAGTTGAGTAATAATGTAAATGCAACTTGTATACCGGTCCCGTTTTCTTTTGGTACTGGGGAACTGCAATCAGCTTCAACACATCAGGGGGATGGGGGGGAAGGAAGGCTCCCAAAATAATTGACTTACAGAGATGGTGGAGGCCTAAACATTTCTCATTTCAGAAAGTAAACACTGTGCTTTTGCTTTTGCTTTCTCTCTCTCTCTCTCTCTCTCTCTCTCTCTCTCTCTCTCTCTCACACACACACCACAAAGAGCTAACTGTCTTTAGATTCATTATGATGTAGCCATCAGGGCAACGTTCCCCTAATTGTTGCCCTCCAAATGTGTTGGACTGCAATCCCCATCAACCCCACTCAGCAGGGCCAAATGGCTGTGCTGGCTGTGGATTATGGGAACTGTGGCCCAATGCCTCTGGCAGGTGCTGAGCTGGGGAGAATTAGAACAGTCTTCTTTAACCTGGTGCCCTCCAAAGGTGTTGGACTACAACTCCCATAATTCCCCAGCCAGCTAGCAGCGTTGTTTGGGGAAGGCCGCACTAGGGTGTTAGTTCAGGAAGAGGTCGGAGACCAAGTTTCAAATCCTGGCTGCTTTGTCATGGAGTTTCCTGGGGGTGTCTGCAGGCCGGTCACTTCCTCTCATCCTAAAGTCCACTCTACAGGGTTGTGAGGCAGCCGGGCGGGGGCGGTAGGCAGAGCAGAAGAATCCCGCGATTCAAATGAGATGAAACACAGACATCCTTTTCTTTTTACATCTTGTCCATCCTTGGTTTGAGCTCGTTCAGATAATTGGAAGCTGGGGTGACATAAGACGAGCCATGCTGGATCAGACCAAGGGTCGGTGGGGTGGGGGTGGGGGTGGGCTGCTGCCTCCGCCACTACTCCCCCCCCTTGCTATAGGGCTTTCCTGTGGTCTTCCAAGACCAAATACGGTTTCACACATCCTCCCTCCCTCACTGGGAGACCATCGATCTCTGCCTCCCTGCTCTCTACCAACCTTCCACAGCTCCATGGGGGGGACTCTCCCACCCGCTTCCCTTCAGACAAGACCAGCGGAGAACGGGCCTTCCAGACCCCACCTTCTCCTCCTCCGATCATGGCTGCAGGAGAAACCGGTACCCACAGACGAAACCATCTGGAAGGATGGAGACGCCGTCTCTGTGCATGTGCAAGGTGGGGTGGTGGGTGGTGGGTCCCCCCCTCCCAGGCCCCTTCACCCCTCCCTACCTTGATGTGCTCGCCCTCGATCTCCACCGCCTTCTCCCTGAAGTCGACGCCGATGGTGGCTTCGGTGCTGGTGGGGAAGGCCCCCCCGCAGAAGCGCACCGTCAGGCAGGTCTTGCCCACGTTGGAGTCGCCGATGACGATGATCTTGAAGATGCGCGTCTGCACCGACTGCTCCAGCGAGGCCTCCAGCTCCATCCCGGGAGGAGGAGGAGGAGCAGCGCGCGCCGTCGGCTCCGAGGGGGCGCTGGGTTAGAGCCCGCGAGCGGGAGGCGACGCGGAGCCCAGCCCAGCTCAGCCGAGCGCACGGCCGCGGAGGACAGCGCCGCGCACGGGACGCGCCCAGCCAGGCTCACGACCGGCTCTGCGGGGCCGGCATCGAGGCACGCGGAGGGGCGCGCTTACTCACCCGCCCGCCTGCCTGCCTGCCTCTCCGAGCTATCGGTCCAGCCAGCCGCCTTTCCGCGGCGAGCAGCAGCAGCAGCAGCAGCCACCGGAGCGCCCTCGCTTCGCCGGCCGGGAGCCGCCCCTCCGGCCGCCTTTCCATTGGCTGCCGGCCGCCAGCCGGCTCCGAGCGCCCAGCCCCAGCGAGGCGGAGCCTCGGCGGTGGCGGCCCCCCGCCGACGCCTGGTGCTACGCCAAGCTCAGCCGGGAAGGAGCGTGGGTATACAGACCGGCAGGGCCGGTGCCAGACTATTTTGCGCCCTAGGCAAGGTGAGCTACTTACACACACACACACACACACACACACCCCAAATGCCAACTTTGATTTTTAAGAACATATGTTTCCTGGAAAAAATAAGAAGCACAAAACTTGAAACTGCTAAATTTATTTTAAAGTGCAAGAAATACGTCATGCCAATTATAGCAAACAAATTGGAAAGGAACGTCTATGGGTCTAAAATGCATTATTTAATAGGAATATCACCTCCAAATCATCCCCCCCCAAACTCACACACGTGCACACACACACACTCAGCATCACTCACTCCAAACAAACACACGCATGAACACATGCATTCACTCAAAGTCCCCATGCACCCCATTCACCCATACATTCTCTCTCTCTCTCTCTCTTCTGGGTGCGTTCCAGATGTCCAAACGTGGAGCCACCCCCCACCCCACCCCAGCATCCCTGGCTTCGCTTTGGCTGGGCGGGCGCGGGGCGCCATCTTGCCCGCCCAGGCCCAGCTGAATCCTCGGACTGGGCCGGCTCACAGCCAACACCCCTCTTAGCTTGGCGCTCTAGGCGGCTGCCTGAGTGGCCTCTATGGTAGCACCGCCCCTGCAGGCCAGCTCCTGCCTGCCTACCCAACACCCCCATCCATTGTTACTTTTATATCTGGCCTTTGGCAAAGAGCCCAAGGCGGCTTTTATGGCCCTCTTTCTTCTCTCCATTTCATTCTCACAACAACCCTGTGAGGTAGAGTGGGCTAAGAGTCAGGGGCCGGGCCAAACTCACCCAGCTTCCCACTCCCGATCTGAAAACAAGGGAATACTTCCTTCCCCGCCGAACAACTGTACTCCTGCGCAGATTTAATAAACCACTTAAAGCCCATAATTAATTCAGGTGTATTTAATGAGCCTGCAGCGATACATTTTAATACGTTACATGTTTTACAATCTTCCTTCCTGCCTCACCTCTCATTGTATCTAGCTTATATCTATGCAAGATAGGGGGAAATATATCCGGTTGAGCCACGGGAGGGAGAAACCAGCTTACTGCCCTCTATTTAAAACGTCAACCCAGACCCAAACTTGGAAAGATGCCAGTAGGTGGCTACTGGATTTCAGCATTTCTGGGCCTAATCTACACCAAGCAGGATATTGCACTATGAAAGCGGTATATAAAAGGCAGGAGCCACACGCCCGCCTTATAGTAGCATTGAACTGTTGGACCCCATTGACACATAAAATATACTGCTTTCATTCCGCTATATTTTTGTGAACCACCCAGAGAGCTCCGGCTATTGGGTGGTATAGAAATGTAATATATAAATAAATAAACAAATAAATACATCCTGCTTGGTGTGGCTCCTGCTTTTTATATGCCGCTTTCATAGTGCAATTAGCCTGCTTGGTGGTTTCAAAGGAACACTGACAAGCTAAAATTAGTCAACGTTTTGCATTCAAAGTAATGCCTGAGAAAATTATGCTGATATCGGCAAAGTGTGAAATAACTGCAACCCTCTAGCTCTTGAAGATGCTCACCTTGTCCTCTTTCCGTATATTCCCTTTGCAGGTCTTTTTCCTGGGTTTCAATTGCATTATCCTTGAATAGCTCCTTTGTTTTGTGATGGGAGATGTTACTGTTCATGGCGACGTGGAAACACCTACTGAAATGAATGGGATTTTCCTCCGAGAAAACATGGCTCCAGTTGGACTGTCTGGCATTATCTTGTACACTGATGTTTAATTACATTAGTAGATTGGTTTGGCTACAGCCCAGTTCCAGTGCTTCACTTCTGACTAAATTAAAAATTGCTTCATCTCCTCTAGCTTCCAGGATTGGCTGCTTATAAAGAGATACTTTTATAGCAACCATAAATTGAATGCACATAGAGAAACAACGTTTCATCGGTCAGTAAGAAATCAATAGAAATCACCCTTTCCTAGTACTTGGCGCTATTGTGGCCTCTCTAATCTCCTCCAGCAATTAGAAAGCATCAGAAGTAAAGCATTTTAGACGCAGTTTTATAATTAGTTTTCTTCGCCTCTGAAAGCAGGAAAGAAATTAAGCCATTAATACTGGGAATGGTGAAGACGCAGCTGTGAGGAGTGGACAAAGGCTGCGATCAAAGAAAGACTTGGGCTAGGTTCACACATGCATATTCCATCACTTGACAAGGGTTAATATCAAGTCGTGCCTGGTTAAGTGTGAATCAGCCATTGGAGTTTAAATATCAGACGGAGAACTTTCATCTTATCTCCAGAGCAATGCTTTTCACTGGAGTTGTCACATTCAGCTGCAAGACGTCAAGTATTAGAAATGCATGTGTGAAAACAACACACACACACACACGGTTCCAATCTGGAAGCCTTTTATCCCCAAGTTCAGGGGAGTGTGCCTGGGCACATCCCTTGTGCACGCCAGTGCCGGTCTCATGGTGAGCCTGCCCAGTTGATAAGCTCTGCAGGAGGGGATTTTGAGGGCACCACAGTCCTATTCGTGGGTTACACGTGAAACAGCTTTCCCTTATGTCACTCCCAAACTCTGCAACGCACTCCCACAACAATAACAAATAGCCTCACTTGCTCAACTTTTAAAGAAGGGGTGGAGGCACATCTTTTTAATTTAGCCTATTAGGGGTGCAATCCCATTGGGATGCCTGTCAGTGAATTCGGAGGTTGATGGGCATCCTTTGCAGGGTGGGAGAAACTCAGGGACTATCTTCACCTTTGCGCTCCTCCGGCTCTGCATTTGTGCTAGATGTGCTTTTTTCCCTGGGGCTCTGCGGAGTGGGAGAGAAGCAGACTGGGGAGGCTGGAGGTTTCTTTGGAAACTGGCTTTCCCAGTCCTCTGCCCTCTGTGTCCACAAAACTCCTTCCTTTTCCTCCTCTCCAAGGTTGCCTGTGTGACCTCGGAGACGAAGTTAGCATAGTTCTTTCTGTGCCCGCTTCAAGAGGGTGGGGAGCTCGGATGTCTGTGTCCGAGGTCGGAGCATGGCGTCTGATCTCAGATCCAGGAATCTGAGAAATCCTGGGCAGTATCCAGCAGCGACATTCTGCAAATTCAGATACTATTAGCTCTGCTAAATCTTTCTGTTGCATGAGCACTTGCGCAAATGTAACTTTTGTTGGATTCTCTTCTTGCGTAAAGTCCAGAACCTAGTTTCTGCTAGAGCAATGTCATTTGCACTAGTACAGTGGTTCCCAATTGGTGGTCCGTGGACCCCAGGGGGTCCGTGTAACCCACCCAGGGGGTTCGTGGTGCCATTCATTTCTGCAGTCCACTGATGCCGAATTCCTACCAGAAGTAAAATATAACATCACTGAGCACCTGTGTGATTTAGCGACTAGCCTCAGAGATTACTTCCCTGCACCTAATCCTGAAAATTCATGGATAAGGAATCCTTCTGAATGTGGTGATGTACAATCAACAACTCTATCTGCGGAAGAGCGAGATGCACTTGTTGACGTGACTTGTGATGGTTCATTGAAATCATTTTTCAAAGAATATAGACTGGGCCAATTCTGGGTGACGGTTTTTCCTGATTCTAAGAAGTTAGGTGAAAAAGCTTTGAAACATCTAGTTCCCTTTTGTTCCACATACCTTTGTGAACAAACCTTTTCAACATTTTGTTGTATGAAGAACAAGCATAGAAATCGGCTTGGTGTTGATCCAGATTTGAGATTAAAAGTAGGAAATACTGAACTGGATGTGGAAGGGATTGTTCAGGACAAAAAGAGGCATGATTTCTCCCATCACATTTAGGTTTAGTAGCTGCTAGACATGTCATAACTTGTTCAGTTGTAAACTAGACGTTAGTGAAATTAAATTCGTCTTTATATTCCTAACTAAATCATTGTCATTTTTGCGTGGTAATATCCCAAAATTTATGGTGTTTTTTTAAGTATAACTAAAATCCTTTGCTTATTAGGGGCTAACCCTTATTTGCTCCAAAAAATTGCTTCGCACAGGTAACTACCATAGAGATAACAATTTTTTCAAAAGTAGGGGGTCCATGGCTTGGCATTTGAAAAACAAGGGGTCCACAGTACATAGCTAATTGGGAATGACTGCACTAGTAGAATGACACAGGTGGATACTGCTCCCTATGGCCCCCCCAGATGCTTTCTAGGGGCCCTAAACTCTTTTGCTGTTTTAATGTCTCACTGGCTTTCATTGCTCTTGGGTTTTGTGTGTGTGTTAAGGCTTTATTGTTTTACATTGGACACCGCCTTGATGGCCTTTTTTAGCAACTTAAGCCAGCATGTTTGTATTAATAATACATAAACAGTAAATAAGACCTTTAGTCCTCTCCCACCTGCTTTGCGTCAGCCCCGCCACGGCTGCCGTTCCACCAAGAAAAAACTGGCACGTTCAATGCGTTGACATGTTTCACACTTCAAGGTACGCCTCTGAATATGTATTTCTAAGGAACATCCCGAGTGTGGGCTTCCCATTGGCACATGGAGCTAGCCACTGTGGGAACAGAACGCCGGTCTACATGGGACTTTCGTTTGACCCAGCAGGGCTCTTCTGACGTTCTCAAGAGCTAAGGCACCGTCAGGAAAGAACAGCGAAGAGAAGGAGCTCTCAAGGCACAAGTTGGGTGTTACGCTAATTCGTGTGTTTGCATGAGAGAGAGGCACCTAAACAGGAATTCTTATCCCCGGTGGGACCATCAGAGGATGATGCATCCCAGCCAGCCAGGCTGGCTCTCACTTCAAGCGTTTGGAATGGTCCTTTGTCAAGAGAATTCTTGTGAATTTAACCAGAGACAAAACATACACTCAGCGCCTGCAGCCATTGGCCAAAGCATCATCAGGCGGAGATGCTACCAATGTTTTCCTTCCGAAAGCAGGAAATAGACCGGCCTTCCCTAACCTGGCGCTCTCCAGAGGTGTTGGACTACAACACCTATCATTCCCCAGCCAGGAGTGATGGGAGTTGTAATCCAACACTTTTGAAGGGCACCAGGTTGGGGACTGCGGAAACAGACACTCTCAGAAGACTCCATTCTCCCTGTGCCACATCTTCTTCCCAAATATTTTATTCAGAATGATTGCTTTTTAAAATGTAAGGTTCTCCTCAGCTTCCGTCTTTGGCTTTCTTCAGCTTGGGAAACAGGAGCCCAGCATCAGGTCCGAGCGTCCTCCCTTCAAAGGGGGATTTTTTGCCGTGGTAGCGGGAAAGGAAGTCCACGTTGCTCAGAGACCTTTCTGCGGGACTCCTCACTCCCAGCCTGGTGAGGAGCTTATCTGCCATGGCTGGGATCACCGGTTGCAGCAGGGTCCCGTAAACCCGGAGACATTCTAGAGCGACGTGGAGGATGGTGTCTAGCCATAGCTGCTGTTCTGGATCCTCACGGCTCAGTTTCCAGGGTCTGTGCCTCTGGACGAAGCCGTTGGTCTGCCTCACGCAGTTCACAATGGCCTCCAAAGCCTTGTAGATCTGGAAGCATTCAAAATGGCTGCTCACCTGCTGAGGCAGGGCTCCTACCGATGACACCAGCTCATAGTCCTCCACTGAGGCCTTGCCAGAGCCCCCGCTGTCCCTAGGGAAGCAGGCCTCCGAAAAGCCTGGGTAGGTGCTGCTGGGGTTCAGGCTGGGGGACGTGCAACGGTTGAGGAGCCCCCCCAGAGCGTCTGCCAGCTCCGAATTGATCAGCTTGACCGCCTTCTCGTCGTAGTAGTCGCCATCGCGCTCGGGGACGCCCTGCCTCAGCAGGAAGTACCGGAAGCCGTCCACTGAGTACCGACGGAAACAGGCCCATGGATCCACCACATTTCCCAGGCTCTTGGACATCTTCTGTCCTTGCACCGTCCAGTGAGAGTGGACCAAGATCTGCTCCGGAGGCTCCAGCCCAGCAGCCATCAACAGGGCTGGCCAGTAGATGGCGTGGAACTTGAGGATGTCTTTGCCCACCACATGGCAGGCGGCGGGCCACCAGGCGCGGTGTCCCTCAGGATAGCCCATGATGGTGAGATAGTTGACCAGGGCGTCCACCCAAACGTAGATGGTCTGGGTCGGGTCGCCGGGCACAGGGATGCCCCACCACAGCCGGGCCCGGTCACGTGATACGGAGAGGTCAGGCAGGTCTTGCTCTAACCACTGCAGGACCTGCTGGTAGAAGGGCTTGGGAGTTATGGCCAGCTTCCTCTCCTGGAGCCATCTCAGCAAGGGTTCCCGGAACTCGGACAGCTTGAACATATAGTTCTCCTCTTTAGTCCAGTGCACCTGAGATGCAAGAGAGAAATTGGTCACCACCAGTGCCAGCTCCTGGCTTCTGAGAGCCCTTTCCCCCTCAGTGAGTCTATTTTCTCACCACCAGTGTGGCCGCCTCCTCCTCCTCCTCATCATCATCGCTATGACAAGTAGGCCTCTACCTGTGATATTTCTATTCCGCCTTTCTTAACTCGAAAACCAAGGCAGAAAGCAGACCAAAAGGTCTTCTAAAGATAAAAGGCTTCCTAAATACACCGTACACCGGGCAGATCTGGGCCCTCTTGAGCAGGGAGTACTACAAGCTTGGAGCCATCACAGAGGAGGCTCTGTTGCAACCCCCCAAAGACACGTTCCTGAGTGAAGGAACTCAAAGCAGGCCTTCTCCCACAGATCTGGGAACTCAGATGGTTGGGTGGCTTGATACCTGGTGGCCACTCTCCAGTGAGACCACATGCCTGCGGCCTAGGGCATCCGGGCGTTCCGTGACCTGGGAAGTGGCCAAGAAGCTCTCTTCAGCTGTGCAGTACCAGCCTTCATAATAAGCCCGGTAGAGCCAGCCCCGGTCCCGTAGGGTGGTCCAGAAATGCTCTACGGCCCGCTTGTGCTGCGGCTCTGTGGTACGGATGAAATCAGTGTAGCTGATGCCCGCCTGGGTGAAGAGCTCCCGGAATTTGGCTGAGACGCGGTCACAGAACCGTTCGGGGGATGTGCCTGCAGCTGCCGCTGTCGTCTGGATCTTCAGACCATGTTCATCGGTTCCTGGGTTGAGAAACAGGACAGTGCAATGGGCTAAGGAAGCAATGGACAAACGATCCAGTAGCCGCAACAGAATCATGAAGCTGATTGGCGGGAGATTTAGGAAAGATCAAAGGAAGCACCTTGTGGAATTTACTACCACAAGATGTAGTGATGGCCACCAGTTTGGACGGCTTTAAAAGAGGATTGGGCAAATTCATGGAGAAGGCGGCTATCAATGGCAACTAGTCCAGTATCAGAGGCAGTAAGCCTATATACGCCAGTTGCTGGGGATCATGGGTGGGAGGGGGCTATGGCACTTGTGCCCTGCTTGTAGTTTTTTTCCCTGTGGGCAGCTGGTTGGCCAGAATGCTGGGCTAGGCGGACCTTTGGTCTGACCCAGCCTGGGTCTCACATTCTGACGTTCTGGTGATCAAGAACGCTGTTAAAGTGAGGGAGCCGCCGATGTGAAGTCAGACCGTCTCGCAGGTGAGATGCTGCTGATAACGCAGGTGAGATGCTGCGGATTGTTGTTTTTATACTGTTTTTATGTTTTTTAAATTTTTGTATACTTTTAATGTTTACTATTTTTAATTGTTGTAAACCGCCCAGAGAGCTTTGGCTGTGGGGCGGTATATAAATGTAATTAATTAATTAATTAAATAAATAAATAACACATACCGGTGGGTGTGGTGTTTCTTGCAGCACATGAGATGCTGCAGCATCTCATGCGCTGCAAGAAACACCACACCCACCGGTATGAAAAAAGACGAAGAGGTCAAACCGGGGAGGAACCTACACGCGCATGCACCTTCTACGAACGACCAAGCACAATCCCACAGCCTCCTGACCCGAAGCACACACGTGTCTGCAGCATCCCCGTTCACACGACCACCACACACACCCACACACACCCCCCGCTCCTCCTCCTCCACTGACCGGTGGCAAAGCGGCCCCCTGCCTGGCCCAGCAGCTGCCGGTGCCGGTGCATCGCATCCGCCAGCAACGCGGAGTAAAGGTGCCCGATGTGCGGCGGGCCGTTCACGTAGAAGATGGGCGTGGAGATCAGCCGCTGGCTGGGGCTCCCGGCGCCCAACGAAGCCCGGCAGCGCCTCCACGGCCGCGGCCAGGAAGCAGCAGCAGCAGCAGCAGCCCGGAGCTGGCGCCGCGCGGAGGGAGAACGGAGCAGCGGCATGCCGGCCGGCCGGCTCTTCCTCCTCTTCCTCCTCCCCCCCCCCCCCGCCTTGCCCTCCCCGGAAGGCGTAGAGCGCGGGTGCCTAGAGCGTCGCTGGTGCCGCGTGCCGGCCCGGCCGACCACGCGTGCGCGGGGGGAGGGGGGAGGTGGGCCGGCCGGGTGGCGCGCGCGTGCGCACAAGAGGCGAGCCCTCCGGCCGCGCTGAGGGGAACAGCCGGAGCGGGTCCGGGGTTCGTCGCCATCATGTTCCGGTGCCGCGTGGCTATCCGGCTGGTGCGGGGGCTCGGGCCAAGGTCGCGAGGTCGTGCGGGGGCAGGTGAGTGAGTGTGTGTGTGTGTGGGGGGGGGTTCGTCGGGGTGGCCTGGAAAGAGAGAGGGAGGGGCGAGAGAAAGAAGAAGAAGCCTCAGTCTTCCCCTCCGCGGAATGGGCTCAGCGGTCGCTTGGCTGGGTTGATGGGCAGCTGTCAAAAATGAGGGGTGGGGTGGGGGGCCTGACGGATTCCACGTCGTGCCTTGGATTGCAAAGTAGCAGTGGAGAAATATAAATTGAGCTGAGGAGTGGGACCCTTCTGTCAATAATTCGATTTAAATCCAGTGTATTTCTTTCTTATTTCCTTCCTCCTCCCCCCCCGAATCTTTATTTTTCTCTATCTCCCCCCCTCCGTTGATATTGTTTTGAAAACTAATAAAATATTTTCTAAAAACAATGCCGTGGGGTGCTGTTGCTGCTTTAAAATGTGTATTATTATTATTATTATTATTATTATTATTATTATTATTTTAAAAGTAAGTTAGAATTATGGATCTAGGCCCTTGTAACCAACTTTACATTATTTTATTCAAGTAGCATTTAAATTTATGTTTAGGTGGCTCAACTAATCTTTGCCTCTCAGTTTTATTGTACTGGTGTTTTCATTTGATGTCTTGATTGTGCCGAATGTTGGGTCTTTATGTACACAGCTCTGCAACCCTCTTTGAGATGAAGGCGCAGTTTATAAACTGGTAAAATAAACAAATAAGGAAATTGATTTCATTTCCATGGAATCTTGGGAGCACTATTTAGGGGAACCATTTAAGACTGAGTTTACAGTTGACAAAATATGGTGGGTATCCTGAATAAAGTTAGCACTTGATTGCAAGAAAATTATAGCTAAACATGAATTCTTATAAGTAAAATATTTAAAAGTTGCTGTGCTTTTTGGGAGTAAATGCATAGGATTGCACAGTTAGGCTTTCTTTCCTAAGCTCTTAAATCAGCCTTTCCCAACTTGTTGCCTTCCAAATGTGTTGGACTAAAGCTCCCATGCTGGCTGGGGCTGATGTGAGTTGTAGTTCACATCTGGAGGGCACCTGGTTGGGGAAAGCTGCCTTAAAAGGGGGGGAAAAAACTGCATTCAACCTATTCTTCCCAAACTTGGGGCTCATCTACACCAAGCAGGATATTCCACTACGAAAGTGGTATGAAAGCTGTATATAAAAGGCAGGAGCCACACAACTGCTTTATAGCGATATTGAAGTGCACTGACAACTGTTGGGGCCCATTGACACAGACCATATACCGCTTTCATACTGCTATATCCTGCTTGTTGTAGATGTTGTCAGTGCACTTCAGTACCACTATAAAGCAGTAGTGTGGCTCCTGCCTTTTACATACCACTTTCAGAGTGGAATATCCTGCTTGGTGTAGGCGAGCCCTTAGAGGCTAGTCCCATTGATTTCACTGGAACTTACTGCTTCAATAATAAACATACCAAGGCAATAGATCTTTATTGCTGTTTATTTATACTGGCTTTTTGCTGGTTATTTATACAGCTTCATGTGTCTTAGGGTGCAATTCTCTGCATATTTAGAAAGAAATGCTGGGAATTGTAGGCCTTTTTTCTATCTAAGCATGCATACGATTGCATCCATCTTAACATCTGAAAGGAACACAGACTTTCCTAGCTTAAGAAGTAGAACGATTGTTTCAAACTATACAGAGCCATGTATAACTGTTGTTCATCTTTACTTATACCCTAAAAAGCCTCTGTTGGCATCCATACGTGAGTACTCTCTGAGCTTGTGGAGAACCTTTATTTCTGTATTTTCAAATTGATTGGGATTGCATTTAGGATGGCTGCACCACGGTGTTAATTTCAGACTACTGTGAGTGGAGAATTCAACATCAGCGGATTGGCAAATATCAAAGCACAGTGTATAGAATGAACATGCCCTACAGTCTTGGGCAATCAAATGCAAGAGAAGATCAGCATTTGGGGGTGTTTCTGCATTAGATTAGTTGGGCAATTTATGCCCCAAAGGCTCAACCTGGTTGTTTGCAAGAAATGTTTTCTTGGAAGTAAGTCCCAATCATTTTGGTGCAACTTCCTTGTTGTATGCTTAGGAGTGTGTCTTAGTGGCAAGCGCTGTACTCCACCATTCCTTAAGTCAAGCTAGTAATATAAGCAGCATTGAAAAGCTCTTAAGAAAAAGCCATGCAAAACAAATTCATTTTTGGAGCCCATTTAAAGACTTGAAACGTCAGGATCAAAGGCAGCCTAGTGGGGAAAGTGTTCCACCACTACAGAAAGGAAGGCCTCCCAGCCATGTAGAATTTCCAGGTGTGTGTGTGTGTGTGTGCTCCTAGGAGAGTCTCATTGCATGGGCAGGTGTGTATAGGTTTGGGGCAACCTTCCCCAACCTGGTGCCCTCTAGATTTGTTGGAATACAACTCCCATCAGTACCTGCCTGGCAGGCCAAAGGCCAGAAATTATGGGAATTGTATTTTAAAACATCTGATGGGCACCAGGTTGAGGAAAGGTTGGTTTAGGGCTTTCAGGCTAAAACAGCTGTCAGCTGAGTTGGCCAACTGAGGCAGAAATGGGGAAAGACTACAGTGTAAGCTGTCCTGAGAATAGATTGAGTCCCCCCCCCCCCCAATGATTTCTATCCCCCTTCTTGAAGCAGTTCACATTAATGCTACCGCTACAAACTGTAAAATGTGAAATCATAATTGCAAATGCAAACTAACCATAAAATAGTAAAACATGGCAGTTAAAACATCCAAGAGGCCATATTCAAAGAACGTTCGCTGGAATAAATTGCCTTCACCTGTCAAGAAACAGGTTGTCAGGGGGTGGGGGCAAACTCATCTCCATGGTTAAGCTGTTCTGTTTTACGAGAACCTTGAACTCCACTCATGCCGCATTTTCACATAACACTAAACCATGGTTTAGCACAATATGTGCAAGCTGGAGAGAGGTTTGGGCTTACACACTCCTCGTCCTCCCCTTCTCCTCTTGCAAGGCTAAGAGAAGGGGTTCAGAAATATTTGCTTACCCTTTGGGTTAATTGCAGCTTCCTGTCTTTGAACTAGGAACTGTGGTTAACACTAACTATGGTTAGTGTCAACAAGCCAGTTTCATAACCCATGACATTGGCTTTTTTGAAATTAACCATAGTTTGAGTTAACCACAGTTCACTGCACCAGACAACACAACAAACCAAGGTTAAGGGAAAGCAAAAGCTTCCAAATGTCTCCAGCTATCTGTGCCGGAGGAGGGGGGAACGCTGTAGCTTGTTCCCACTCAAGCACATTGCGCTAAACCAGGATTTATTTATTTATTTATTTATTTATCATATTTATACCCCGCTCCTCAGCCAAAAAAGGCTCTCGGAGCGGCTTACACTTAGCAAAAAAGACAGTCCCTGCCCTCAGGCTTACAGTCTAATAAAGACATGACACACAAGGAAAAGGAGTTCAGGAGGGAAGAGGTAAAGAGAGAGAGAAATTAAGTGGACTGGGGAAAGGGCTGATGGGATTGTCCTGCTCCCGAAGGTGGGGAGTCCAACTGGAGCAGGCCCCGATGTTTCCTCGGCCTGCTCCTGTCCCCTCGGTCCTTCTTCTTCCCCACAGGACCAAGATGGCAGTTTGCCCTGTGGGGGTGGGGGAAGAGTCCAACAGGAGCAGGCCCCGATGTTTCCTTGGCCTGCTCCTGTCCCCTCGGTCTTTCTTCTGATTTAGCACGATGTGCGCAGATGACCATAGTATATATCTGTTTCTATAAAGTTTTTATAGGAATGTGGGCACTCAACTGAGTTAGAGGTATGTGAAACGTGTAATGTGAGGATTAGAATCAATTCATCTCTCTTTGAGAGAAGATCCACGAACCCCACAGTTGTGCTTAAAATCTGGTCAAAAGCAAGTCGCTTTATCTGAACATGATCTGGGTTCTCTCAGTCAACATTATCAAATACTTTCATGAAGATTTTATCTCTTGACTTAACCTTCTTCACTGGGTAGTTATAAAGATAAATGTGCACCGGAGAGAGGGGAGAAATCCTGATGAAAGCTATCTTAAACCTCTTGGAGAAAGCGAGACACAAACGTCCTGAGTAAACAAAGGGACTGGCCTTTATGGGTGTTCTTAATGCATATGTCCCTTTGTCTTTTGAAACAGAGGGTTAAAAGCTTCAACTTTTAGCACTGTCATTGGGATGTCCCAGCGAAAGGATTTCACTGCCAATGTACGGACTGGCGGATTGTTCAAGTGTCTTTTTCTAATTTAGTACAGTGGTGTGTGAGAGCACATTGCTGACTATTCTCCATTAACAAATTGTGTTTCCAGGCAACTTGTGTCAGCGATGGAAAGTTCCCTTAGAAGTTCAGCTGAGCAGACAAATGGCTACTAGTTCTGGTGTTCCGGGGGGCACAGGCGAAAATGCCTTCTATGCCTTCCTTGTGGGCTTGTCCACCTTAGGAGCAGGGGCCTATGTAAGTAGAAACGCTTGATGGCCAACGAAAGGGCGATGTGTCCCCTGCTTCCCATGGGCTGTTCTTCTTTTTTCAGTTTATGCTCTTCTTGCTTCATAGCTCTATGTCCCCCCCCCCCTTTTCTGGCAAATCTTGCAGGGATCTTAATACCTTAAGGAAGCAAAGCTGTGATTGCCTCTGAGCTAACTGTTTCTCCCCTCGTCGTTTCAGTTATCTCACCAGAAGGGCACATGGGACACAAACGAAAATGAGCTGTTGCCTGGCCTGTTATCTTGGGTTGGCCAATAAACCAGCTTGGAATTCTGTGTTTACTCTCACCAGTTAAGATACCGATATTTAAAAAGAGAGAGAGAGAGAGAGAGAAAAAAACTTAGGACAGGATTTCTTATTTTTATTTATTTATTTTTATTTATTTAAGCATTTTTATGCCGCCATTCAGCCCAAAAAGGCTCTCACGGCGGCTTACAAAAGTATTTCTTGACAGTCCCTGCCCACAGGCTTACAATCTAAAAGACATGACACAAAAGGAAAGGGGATTGGGAGGGAGGAGGAGGAGGAGGGGGAAAAGGAAAGCAAATTCAGGCACGACAATCTTAATTGCAAAGTTCAGCAGTTACAGTTGACAGTTGGCAGCAGATTTCTTGTACTATAAATGGAGTGTGCCTAATGGGGAATGCTGTAAATGACATTGATCATGACATTAGCTGCAGGTGAACCTCGTTCTTTCTTTCTTGTCCCAGAATACTGACACCTCCTCCAGTAATTTTGGGAGACGAGTACATGCAAATTCATGAGGTCCAAGAATTCCCCTCCCATGGTATCCTAAAAAGAGTGTGCAAAATAATTCCGGTTACGCCACGGTTTAAGACAGAGATGCAGACCTGCATGCTCCAGCACCTAAATTGCAGCCTCCAACGGTGCCCCGACCCCACTGCCAAATCCCAACCCCCACTGATCCTGATACAGAGATGACTTTCCACTCCCCAACCCCTAGATCCTCATACAGTGTGTTCTTTCCCCGGTGCTAGTACCAGCAAGAAAAGCGTGGTCTGTGTCAGGATCATTGGGGGTGGGGGGCAGTGGTGCACGCATTCATGCAGCCCCCAAACCATTATCACAAGTGGCTGAAAAAGTCGTGCTCCCCTGATTTAAAATCAGCTTCTGACATGGCAAGGACTCATCTGAGGGCAAAAAAGCTGATTTGGCTCAGTTCTCACAGTTTGGCTAACAGGGCCATACTTGGCCTCATGCACTACCTCCACCTGTCACACGCTCTGATACCCTCTCTCATTTCCCTCTTTGGATAAACCATGGTTTGCCTTTATATCCAAATTGGGTAAACTAAAGTTTGCCTCCATACCAGAGTTGGAAATGGAAAGCTGTTTCAAGCCATGATTTCCAAGAGATCAATAAATACCTCATGACGGCAAAACCGTGGCTTGTCTGTCAATGTGAGAACGGAACCTCCGAGTCTTTAAGTAGCCCTGGATTTTCAAGAAGCTTTGACGATGTTCATATGTTATCACCTACGCTTTAGGCCAGTGGTTCCCAAACTTTTTCAGGTAACCACCCCCTTGGTTCCACAAACTCATGCCCAGTGCCCGCTACCCCACACTATAAAAACCATTATTCAGAATAGCGGTTTTCAACGACCCACTAAGGAAGATAATAACAATAAAATTCAAAACAGTAACAATTAATTGAATATTTATTCAAAATCCAATTTCATTTTTTTACTTTATTCAATTAAACATAATTGATGAACTTGATCCAGTGATATCATCTTTTCAAAGTCTGATAGTCATTTAGCAAGTATATTAGATATCACATTTAGTAACTAGGGTAGATTTGATTTGATTTGATTTATTGCATCTATATACCGCCCCATAGCTAAAGCTCTCTGGGCGGTAGAGTACCTCACTATTCTTTAAATTCTTAATGTGATGGATGGGCTTGATGAAGTGATACCAGTTTCCCAATGTCTGGTTTAAAGTCACTTAACATGAGTCTTAAGTCACCACGTTTAGTAATCTGTTTTGTAGCCAGCGTGGCGGGGCACACCACGCAGGGTATGTCTCTTCATTAGCGTTTTGGTGCTTTTGAAACATTTCAATTTACCGTCAAAAGGACTCTTCTTAAACGGTATTAATACATGTGTGGATTCTTCCCCTATATGGCTTGGGACCAAACTACCTTCTCCCATAAAAATGTCCCTGGGTTTTAAGACCTTCTGGAGAGGTGCTTCTCGGAAAAGACCACCTCGAGCACCCCCCTGCTGCCCCCTTGCCTCTTAAAGCCCCTCTATGCAATCCCACCGCCTCCAAGGGGGCAGTACGCCCACTTTTTGGAACCACTGCTTTAGGCTCATTTGTCCTGATTGAAGCCTGATTCAACAGGCTTCTCATGTACCACTAGAGACTCTTATAAAAGTGGAGACGCTGCTTTTATTCAGTGTCACTTCCCCTGTTGAGTGGCCCTTCTTCAGCGGCTCTGCCAAACTGGCCGATAAAGCTGTACTCCTCAGCTATGGCTGATCCCTTTAAGAACGGGGTGACAGGCGGTCTTGAGGCATGTTTTGATGGTGTGCAATGACCTGCCAACTTAGGGACACCATGGCAGGATGCCCAAACAGAGAGTAGTGTGACTAGTCACAAACTGCAACCGGATGAAGATTATTCCAAGTGTAGGTTTCAGTGGTCTTGAATGACAGGAAAAGACCCTTGGAATCGTTTGCACTTCCGGGGCAACATTGGCCGCTTCGCACATCATGTCCAGGAGTCAAAATGTCGAGAACCCAAGGTCAAAGAGACAAAATGGCGAGAACCCAAGGTCAAACAGGTGGCACCAGGGTGGGTGGGGAGAGTTGTGGAGCTGTGGGATCCAGGAGTAAGTCAGTTTCTGGCCTAATCTTGTCTTCTGCAAGAAGATGTTGGCGAATCAGTCCGTGTCGTGGAGTTGAGCCTCTCTAGTGTCTTGGCTGCACAAGAGAGAGGCCTTCTGGACAGGTCATCCTCTCTCCATGGAGAAAGCTAAATCTACCATGAATAAGGGATGAAAGGAGGCCTTTTTAAAAGTGTCGATGAACAAAGCTTAATCATGTTGACACCTTCTATCTTCTAGCTGTTCTGGTTTTGACAAAGGGTAACTGAAACAGACATCAGCCCTTGCTTGCTCCCAGACCTGTGTAATCCGGTGTTCTCATTTAATACTCTGCGCTCTGTGCTTCTTCTCTCCCCTTTTCTTCCCTTGCCTGTCTCCCTCTGCAGTTTTGCAGTGTCCGCATCTCAGACCCCCTTCTAGATCTCTCACGTCTCCAGGTGCTCCCGGCAAGGATGGCAGCAACCTAGTGTACTTCTTAATTGTAGGCGGAGCGGTCGCAGGGGCAGGCGCTTATGTAAGATGCTCACCCTTGAGTTTGGTTCTGGGGCCGGGTGGGTAGTGGTGCTGCTGCTGCATGACCCAACTGCAGTTTGTCTTCCCATGTGTGCCAAATTAAATTCTCACGACCCAGTCCTGCTACGAAGTTGTCCCTTATTGCAACTGAATTCTAAAAGGATGCTATAAAATCGTTTCTCCCTCCTCTTGATCAGTTTGGTTTTACAGATGGAAGTCTTCTTCCATTCCCTAAATGTACAATGCTAGTTACCAACCAGCAGTTGCACGGGCATGCTGAAAGTGATGTTTTCTTTTTCTTAATATTTCCAATTAGAATATAAGAAGCTGCTATATCCTGAGTCTGTCCGTTGTTGTCAACTCTGACTGGCAGCAAGTCTCTGAGCACTTGAGCGGTCTTTCTGATCCGTGCTACGTGAAATTCGTTTATTTTATTTACAATATATTATATACGTCTCCCCATCCAAAAGTTTGGAGCGGAGTATAAAATAAAATAAAAACAGAATAAAAACACATTAATAATAGGTTTTTAAAAGAAGAAAGTGAGCCGTGGCTGGTCATCGAGGGAACCCTTCATGGAGCAACGGCTTTTGCAAGAGGTGTTGAAAGGAATACAAAGTTGGTGCCTGCCTGACCTCCAGAGGCAGGGAGTTCCGTAGGAGATATCAGGGGTTGAATCTGGGATCTGACACGTGCAAAGCATATGCTTTGCCACTGAGAAATGGGTCCCTCCCTGAATAGTTTCAGACCCATCCTATTCCATCCTATACTCCGTGGGTTTACTACGTGTTTGAAGCCCCCAGTGAGAATCATGACCCTTGTCCAATGAACCCTTGCTTAAAGAAAGTCACAGCCCCTCTCAGAATCCAGCAGTGGCATTCTGCAGCTTGCGGGTCTGGCACAAAAGACGTACCTGGATATGCCCCTTCCATCCTTTCTAAGCACGTGCCTCTGCTGACGTTGGATGTCATGCCTATGGCTTCGGGTTCTGCTGTCTGACGGAGTCGTGTCTCAGTTTATGACTCTTCGTGCGACCGCTCTCGGAGAACTCCGCAACAGATTCAGATGAGTTCAGATTTCTATGACTCTGATCTACAGATTCCGCAGCAGATGGCCTTTTCCCAAATTTGCATGGATCCCTCAGAGTTGCGTACCGGTTTTTCCACTCCGGAAGGGGTTTGTCCCAACACGCGCTTGCCCTAATGTGGAAATGTGGATTTGCACTAATGCGGATTAGCGCAAGTGGAACGAAACTTCGGTTAACCTCTCCACAAATTCCGTCAATGAGCTGATGACGGAACAAAAGATGCCTGAGAATCCAGGAAACACAGACAGAAGATATATCACACACACACACACACACACACACACACACACACACACACACACAGAGAGAGAGAGTTCTGATTCCATTTTCTACCTGCTTTGCATGCTTCCATGTTTAGCATTTTCTACAAGCTGCTGCTCTTTCTTCTTCTCCTCCTTCCTCCTCTTGGTCTTTTTTTGCTTCTTGCTAAGAAATGCTTTTACCCCCCTTTTGCCTGGAGTTGGGCAGCCCTGCTCCTGGGGTGCTGTGTGTCCTTTTTCCTTCTTCTTTTTCAGTTCCCTGCTTAAGTGTTTACATGTGTGCACGAGTGGGGTGGGTAGGTGGGGTGGGGAATTAGCCTGCCCAGAAGTTTTGAAGCATCCATATTGCTAAGAAATACAGTCAGCAGCCGGCTTTACCGGAGGGCTTGGAGGATTAATGGCAAAAAAAACCCCAAGTGGTCTGCTGGCAAGTCCCACGGCCCCAGCCGCTGCTCCCCGCCTATAACCTCCTGCCTCTGGATTAATGGTACCTATGGGGGCTGGGATTCATCCCCAGAGGCCAATAGTTCCTGATCCTATACTCAGGTTTGTCTGTAGTTTGCACCTTAAAAATGCAGACAAACAAAGTCTCAGCTTTTTCTGTCCTCTGCAGCAAACTTCGCTTGGAGTTCTAGAAATCCCTTGCTTGTGCAGGGGTGCAGAAGCTCAGAGCCGGGGGACAAAGCCAGCCCTCCTGGGGTTCCCAATCTGTTCCTCTGGGGTTGGCCAGGCTCCTTCTCCACCCTCTTTCCCCTCAACCGCTGGTCATTTGGTGGTTTCTCTGTTTTGGGGCAGGCCTCCACCCTCCATTTTAAAAGGTTGAAATGCCTTTCCTAAGGCTTAGTGGCCGGCAGCAAAAGCTTTAAATTAAATGTGCTGTGTTTTAGCCCCGCCCCTTTTGTTTTAGCCCCGCCCTCCACTGGGATGCGTGGGGGGGGGCAGCTTCTTTGAAATTGGATGTGGCCCTCTGGCTGAAAGAGGTTCAACTTGCCAGTTCTGGTGCCTCTAGCAAGGCCTTTGAAGAAAGAGGGACCCTCGTCCCCACAACCCCGTCCCTGCCATGCAGATGTTTTCCCTTTCCTGCACAGCTGGCTGGGTTTTACTTTGCGCCCTTGACAAGAAATGGGCAGGGTGCAAAGCTGAGCATGCCCCCCCCCCCCCTGCCAAGGGTGTGTGTGTGTGTGTGCATGTGTGCGCGTGCGTAAAATGCCATGTCTTTGGTTACCTTAGGTGTACAAGATACTGCGGGATGATCAAGAACGGTACAACAAGCGCATGAAAGCAATGGGCCAGCGCCCCCAGGAGGACGAGAAGCCCTTGTCAGGTAGGTGCCAGGATGGGGGACGTGCCTCCCTCCGGGAGTTGTTGGACCGCAACTCCCATCATCCCTCACTATTGGCTACCCTGGCTAGGGCTGATGGGGGATGCGGTTCAACCCCACGTTCCCTGCAACCCTGCTTTTGGAGGCTGGCTCTCAAGCGGGGTGGTGGGGGTGGTGTCTGCAGGTGCTCCTTTCAAAGACAGACGCCTGAAGTTTTTGTCCAGAGCCTATTTTCCGTAGTGTCAGGACATTGCCATCACTTACATTGTAATTCTATTCCATCGTGAAACTCAAGGTGGCTTCTTGGGATTCCCAGGTGGTCTCCCCTCCAAGCACTGGCCAGACTCAGGCTTGCTTAGCTTCAGCAAGGTGGCTGCTTCATGTGCCTTCAGACCATGGACTGTCAAGAAATACTTTTGTAAGCCGCCTGCGTCTGAAGGCACATGAAGCAGCCACCTTGCTGAAGAGGGTGAACAATCCTCTTGCTGTCAGGTAGGGGTGAGCAAGGCTAGGGGCTCCAGACTTCAGTTTCAACCTGCCAGGGCTGCACGACCCCTATGAGTGCACCAACCCTTATGCCCCCCTCCTCATTCCAGGAACTTGGCTCTTGAGCACTGAGAGGGGCCTAAAGTTCAGGCCTCTTCCTCCTCCTAGCAATCAAAGTTGCTGGGATTAGTGGGGGGGCTTTAACCTTGTCCCCCACCCCCCAATCCCCAATCCCAGCAACCTGGTGGAGAATAGTGAGGGCAGGGCTCCTGCGTAGCTGCCTGTGGGTTGCCCACCGCTGCTGTAAGGCTTGGTAGCAAACACAATTCTGCCCCTATTAGGGATGGATGAATCTGTCAGTGTTGCTTCCTCCCACATTTATTTATTTATTTATTTATTGCACTTATATACCACTCCCATAGCCAGGGCTCTCTGGGCGGTTTACAGAAATTCTAAAATTGAGATAAAAACAAGTATACAAAATTTAAAATTCTAAAACATAGAACATACACACATAAAGCATTAAAAACCGTTAAAAAAAAACTAAACATGTGGGTGATTAAGATGTGCCGCCATATGCCTGGGCAAAGAGGAAAGTCTTAACCTGGCGCCGGAAAGACAGCAGCGTTGCTGCTAGGCAAGCCTCGTCAGGGAGATCATTCCACAGTCTGGGGGCCACCACTGAAAAGGCCCTGTTCCTCGTTGCCACACTCCGAGCCTCTCTCGGAGTAAGCACCTGGAGGAGAACCTTAGATGTTGAAAGTAGTGACCGGGTATATTCACGTCAGGAGAGGCGTTCTGTCAGGTATTGTGGTCCCAAGCCATGTTCAGTGTTGTTGTTTTTTGAATCCCCAATTATTTCTGCCCCGTTTATGAAGATGTGTGTGAATTTTGGTAGATTCCTATCAAAACTGAACAAAATTCTCACCGGCCAAATTCAATAGGTAGAGGAGGATGTTGTACCTGCCTGTCATGGGACTGTTAAGAAATGAGCCCCTCAGGAAAAAAAAAGGAAATGGAAACCTAAACTCAGCATCACAAATGGGGTTTAATACACAGGATTCAAACCTAGGCTTTTAAGAGCTAGGCAATCAAAGCCCCTGGGCCTGGTTGGGAAAAATATGTCAGTTTCAGTTTATCCCACAAACCCCTTTTTTCCCCCTTAAAAAGAAAAATATAATCTCAAGTTCTTTCTGGAAAAAAACGTACATGTTTTGGTAAGTTCCTATCAAAACCTGAACTGAGCAGCCTTCTCACTTCTCCCTAGCCTTTTTGAGCTGCTGCAGCCATCCCCATAAAACGGTCATGTTGTCATGGTCGGTGTGATGTGAAATGCATTCTGTTTACCTGCGCTGGGCATCTTTCCAAATGGCTTCCTCTCTCTTTCCAGAAGCAGATGCTGCCTCCCAGAGCACAGCAGGTGAGAGAGCGCTTTAAAGACCTGCAGAAGCTGGTCCCACGAAGTGCCTTAAGCTTAGGATTCTTTCTACGAGGCGTGCTGGTAACGAGCCGCTCCGTCTGCCAGGGGGAAGGGAAAACCAAACCCTGTTCTGATGGAGGCGAACCCATTCGTCTCCATTTTGGGTTATAAGATGGCGGAAGTGCAGGCGAGGAAGACTGAGCTGTGAATCGGGACGTTTGACTCTCTTCCCCTACTGTTAAGTCTCTAGACAGCCATTAGCCAACCGGCTGTTCGCTCAGCTCTACCCCAGCCCCTCATTCTGCAATAGTGACCTACCTCGCAGGGCCGGTCTAAGGACTGCAATGAGAAAATCTGTGTGATGGGTTTTGAAACACTTGAGATCACTATATGCAGGCTGTCATGTCTAACCCTACTGCCCCTGTTTGGGGAGAAGATGTTTCAGGTAATCAATCAGAATCAGATTCAGAACTAGAAGACGCAGCGCCAGACACCAGCCAGCCTGGACCAGTGGGGGAGGAAGCTCTCATGGGCGATTCCCCAGCTGGGAGTCAGCCCTCTCCAGAGCTAATCTCCTCAAGGCCAAATCCTACACACTCGGTGGGAAGTGAGGCTTCTTTCGGAGGTGAGCGTCCTGCCAAGCTAGCTGATGCTAGGGTCCGCCAGAAGCTGAAACGCATGGGGCGGAAGGAAGGTGTGAGAAAGTTGGTTCGATTACACCAGAACCTGCCTCTGCACCAGGCTCTCTGAAGTTACGGGCGTTTGGGAAGTGGCTTCCTATTCTTCTTGAGCAGACACTTGTCTTGCTTAGTTTGCCTAGTTTTGCCTAGGGGGACGTTTCCAAGAGGTTAGACTCTCTTCAGGTAGAAGAGACGTTTGTTGCTTAATAAAAGCTTTGTGGATTGCTTAGCAAGCCTCGTCATTTGCCTCCCATCGGAAGCAGGAGTGTTCTGAGAAACACGACACAGGCCTAGCATAACTATCATCATCCTCTGCAGAGAGATCAAAGCTATCTCTCTCTTTCTCTCTCTCTTTTTTTTTTGGGGGGGGGGAAGGCAGAGTTCTTTTCAGGCGTGTCTTTGGGAGTGCCTTCACTGCCTTCTGTTCCTTGCAGCTCCAGCAAAGAAGGCAACCGCTCTCTCTGAAGTTCCGTCCCACGCACCTTTCCTTCTCATCGGCGGAGGCACCGCCGCTTTTGCCGCTGCCAGATCCATCCGGGCTCGGGATCCTGGGGCCAGGGTAAGTGACGGCAGCTCAGGGCAAGCGACGGCGGTTCTGCTGGGTCGTCTGTTTTTGTGGTTGAGACTCTGAGACGAATCTTGCCGTTCAAGGTGCTGATTGTGTCCGAAGATCCCGAGCTTCCCTACATGCGGCCTCCGCTTTCCAAAGAACTCTGGTTTTCGGAGGACCCGGACGTCACGGAAACTCTGCGGTTCAAGCAGTGGAATGGCAAAGAGCGGAGGTTGGTTTCCTGCTCCCCTTTCTCCCCCTCCCCTTCCCCCGAATGAGAATTGATAGGAGCCTGCGTTTGAGACTTTCATCCAAACATGTCCAGGGAAGGAGTTACTGCCATCCCAATCGGTTGCCCTGGCCTGTACTTGGTGGTGAGTGGAACAGAATGACTCCCCAAAGTCCTCGTCCTCGGGTGGGCAGCGTTTGGGATCAGGGGCAGCTGCGCCTGCAATTGCCACCGCCGTTTGCTGCTGTTGCAGCGGCGCGGAAGCAGAGAAAGGAGTGGGTTTGCCAGCAAATGGGCCCTGGGAAGTGGGCGTCTGGTTTGTGAGCAGAACTGCGCCCCTGGGAGGCTTCTCGTAGCCCTTTCCCGAACTTGAGGAAGGTGATGGTGATGCTTTGGACAGGGCTTGCTTCCTCTGAAGATATTAAAGCGTGTGGTGGTAGATATGGGAGGAATCACCCCTTAAGGCAGGGGTAAAGCGGCCCAAGTTGATGTCGCCTTCTGCGAGAGATCAGGTCATAGCTCTGTCCCTCTCTCAGCAGCCTGCTGGACGGGGAGAGAGGCAAAGCGAGAGAGGAGGGTGGGGTTGCCCACCGCCGGCTTCAGCCCCCAACAGATGTCCCCTGAAGCAGTGTCGACCCCTTGGTAGAAAGGAAGGTTCCATGCCCCTGGAATTGTTGTAGATCACAAGCTGAAAATGAGCCAACAGTGTGATGTGGCTGCAAAAAAAGCAAACGCTATTTTGGGGCTGCATTAATAGAAGTATAGCTTCCAAATCGCGCGAGGTACCAGTTCCCCTCTATTCGGCACTGCTTAGGCCTCATCTTGAGAATTGCGTCCAGTTCTGGGCACCGCACTTCAAGAAGGATGCAGACAAGCTGGAGGGGGTTCAGAGGAGGGCAACGAGGATGATCAGGGGTCTGGAAACAAAGCCCTATGAGGAGAGACTGAAAGAACTGGGCGTGTTTAGCCCTGAGAAGAGACATGATAGCACTCTTCAAGGACTTGAAAGGTTGTCACACAGAGGAGGGCGAGGATCTCTTCTTGATCCTCCTAGAGTACAGGACATGGAATAACGGGCTGCAGTTACAGGAAGCCAGATTCTGGCTGGACACCAGGAAAAATGTCCTGACTGTTAGAGCAGTATGACAATGGAACCAATGACCTAGGGAGGCCGTGGGCTCTCTCATACTAGAGTCATTGAAGAGGCAGCTGGACAGCCATCTGTCAGGGATGCTTTAAGGTGGATTCCTGCATTGAGCAGGGGGTTGGACTCGATGGCCTTATAGGCCCCTTCCAACTCTACTATCCTGTGCCCTGAGGTAATGGCCTCTTTACAGTGGAGTATCTCTTTTCTTACCTCCCCTGTACCCACCCACCTTCTGCAGTATATATTTCCAGCCACCTTCTTTCTACGTATCTGCTCGCGACCTGCCTCAAATAGAGAATGGTGGAGTGGCCGTCCTCACGGGAAGGAAGGTTAGTGTAACGTAGGTCGCAGCTGTTGTATCAGTCCTGTGGCTCTTTGATACCTGCAGCCAGGCTGTATTTTTATTTTACTTTATGAAGGGGTTTATATCCTGCCCTTCAAAAAAAAAAAAATCCAAAAAATCCAGGGCAGTTTACAACACACTGAAAGAAAAATACAATCAGAGGAGGGGGGGAAATTACATTGGTATAAAAAATAAAACAGATAGAACTGTGTATATAAAAACAGCACAAGGCATTTCAGCAGGGAGTTCGGGTTAGTGGCCTAGGTCTTTGGGAGAGCACATGTTCTGCAGGCAGAGAGACCCAGGTTTAATCCTGGGCCTGTCTGGGTAGGACTGGGAAAGACCCCTTCTGAAACCCTGGAGGTGCTTGCAATGGCTGCCTATACGTTTCCGAGCCCAATTCAAGGTACTGATTTTAATCTATAAAGCCTTACACGGCTCGGGACCACAATATCTGACGGAACGCCTCTCCCGACATGAACCTACCCGCACACGATGCTCAACATCTGAGGTCCTCCTCCGAGGGAAGCTCGGAGGATGGCAACAAGGGAGAGAGCCTTTTCAGTGGTGGCCCCCCAATTGTGGAATGATCTCCCCGACGAGGCTCGCCTGGCGCCAACATTGTTATCTTTCCGGCGTCAGGTCAAGACTTTTCTCTTTTCCCGGGCAGTTAACAACATGTGCTGACTTTGTTTGTTTGACCCCAGAATCGTTGTTTTAAAAGGATATTGTTGTTTTTATGTTCTTGATGGTTTTAAATTTTGTATACTTGTTTTTAATGTTCACTGTTTTTAACTTCTGTAAACCGCCCAGAGAGCTCTGGCTATGGGGCGATATATAAATGTAATAAAATAAAAATAAATTGAGAAATAATAAATAGATTGAGGGGAGACATGATAGCACTCTTCAAATATTTGAAAGGTTGTTACACAGAGGAGGGCCAGGATCTCTTCTCGATCCTCCCAGAGTGCAGGACACGGAATAACGGGCTCAAGTGACAGGAAGCCAGATTCTGGCTGGACATCAGGAAAAACTTCCTGACTGTTAGAGCAGTACGACAATGGAACTGGTTCCCTAGGGAGGTTGTGGGCTCTCCCACACTAGAGGCCTTCAAGAGGCAGCTGGGCAACCATCTGTCAGGGATGCTTTAAGGTGCATTCCTGCATTGAGCAGGGGGTTGGACTCGATGGCCTTCTAAGCCCCTTCCAACTCTGCTGTTCTATGATTCTATAAAGAAAAGAAAATAAAGAACCAGTTAGTATAGATCATGGGTGGGCAGATTTTAGGCTTGTGGGATCTACTTTGTATTTTACTAGAACCCTGAGGTCTACCTGCGAGGTGATGGGGCAGGCAAGCTGCTGCCCAGCCCTGGAACTTAGAAGCTGCCTTCTACTTTATGACTTTCAGGTGGTCCACATGGATGTCAGGGGCAATGTTGTGAAGCTGGACAACGGCGCGCAGATCTCCTACGACAAGTGCTTAATCGCCACAGGTGAGCGCTGGAAGGTCTCTCCTCCTCCTTAGTCTATTGGCAGTGCCGGCTCCAGGTTTCCGAGAGCCCTTGGAGGGTGTCTTGTGTAATGATTGTGTGTTGATTGGGTTAAAAGAGTAAATTTGTTAGAAGGAGAGGAAGGAATAGAAATATCTAAACAATATGAAGATGTGTTTCAGGGATTAGATGTTTGCCAGGTCAGTATGTAATTAAAATGGATCCACAGGTAACACCAGTGGTGCCGCTTCTCGCAAAATTCCAGTTATGTTAAGAGCAAAAGTGGATAAAGAACTTAGAAGAATGGAGCAAATGGGTGTAATTGTTAAAGTAGAAGAACCTACTGAATGGGCAAATTCAATAGTAATTGTGGACAAACCTGGTAAAGATCAAATAAGAATTTGTTTGGATCCAAGGGATATGAATAAAGCAATCCGGAGAGAATACTTTCAATTACCAACACCCTCCATGGCCCCCCTCCCTCGGTGAATCCTTCTTTTCACCACCATCGCCATCCGCTGCTTCCTGTTCTTCATCTTCATTTGCATCGTGGCCCCCCCTTGCATTTCTGACTGGGAGGCAGTGGGAACGGCGGCTCCTCCTTCTCACCGTCACTGTTGCCTGGTCAGAGCGAGAGGCAGGTGAACATGGGGGATTGCAGTGGTGGAAAGAATGAGCAAGTCCAGGGGACTCCTGTCTGTGGGCCCCTACTGAGATCAGGGCCCTTGACAGGTGTCCGACCATGTTGACCCTGGACATTGGCCCTGTCTGCAGGTGGGAGGGCAGCAGGGGATGCCAGAGAGTTCTGATCTCCCAGTGACCTAGGGAGGTGGTGGGCTCTCCCACACTAGAGGCATTCGAGAGGCAACGGGACAACCATCTGTCAGGGATGCTTGAAGGTGGATTCCTGCATTGAGCAGGGGGTTGGACTAGATGGCCTTATAGGACCCTTCCAACTCTACTATTCTATGATTCTATGAATGTGACCTTGGTCTCTGTCTTCTGTGCCCAGGTGGTTCTCCAAGGAACCTTCCTGTGATTGAAAGAGGAGGCAAAGAGGTGCAAAAGAGACTCACTCTGTTCCGGAAGGTAATCTTGAGGGGGGCATCTTTTTCTTAAGGTTCATCCACCAGCTGCTGTGCTGCGTTTATGTTTATTAAAGTACTGTTAACTTAAAACACACACACACACACACACCAGTATTGAATTGCAAGTAGATTGATTTTTTTATTGTTAGATAATTTCTTATATCATTTGGTTTATTGTTTTGATACTGTTGCATCTTTTTTTTTTTTTTAGTATGCTTTAGTGGGCTTCTTTGGGAGAAAAAATGGAGCACAAATATTGAAATTATTTTTTAAAAAACGAAGGAAATGCAGTCAAAATGTGGGGCGAATGGCAGAGTTTCCTTAAGCCTCTTGTGCCCCCAAACTATAGGAAAAGAGAATGGGCTCCTAGCGTCTCTGTTTGCTCCTGGCAGCCTTCTGGTTTCAATGAGAATCTTGTCTGATAAAGGTACTGGGAGAGACAAATGAAATGGATCCCTTTCTCCTTGCAGATTGAAGATTTCCGTTCACTGGAGAAAATTTCCAGGGAAGTCAAGTCGATCACCATTATCGGCGGCGGTTTCCTGGGTAGCGAGTTGGCTTGTGCTTTGGGGCGAAAAGGTGAGTTTGACAGACTAATGGTAAAAGCCAGGAAATGGCAGCGTCTCTGTGTGTGTGTGAGGCCTGGATTTAAATAGCCACTCAAGCCAATTGGCTAAGTCCTTCTCGCTCTCTGGCTAACATGCTTTGGAGGGTGGCTTCCGTGAAGGTAATTGAGGCAAGAAGAATTGTAGAGTGCTCTATGCACAAGGCAAGGCAACAAGTTGCTTTGTATTGTATGATTCAATACAGCCCTGATTGTTTGTCTCATTCAATACAGCCCTGATTGTTTGTCTCACTCAATACAGCCCTGATTGTTTGTCTCTTTCAATACGGCCCTGATTGTTTGTCTGAGACATTTTTCGGGGTATATGATCATTCAGATGCCCGGTCTCAGGCCATTGAGAGCTTAAACGCGCACTTTTGCATTGTGGATAGGTAGCCTAAGTTCTCCACTTCCCTTTGCAGCGCAGTTGAGGGGCCTAGAGGTCATCCAGCTTTTCCCAGAGAATGGCAACATGGGCAAGGTTCTTCCTGAGTACCTGAGCAACTGGACCACCAACAAAGTCATGCGAGGTAAGACATGCTCCCCTCCTTTTTTCCAGTCTTCTTGATGCTGCAGTTTGGAGGCCACTTGAGAGCGCCAGGGCGCACGTTGGCCTGTGCTCTCGGCCGACGCAGCCTGGTTTTGAGTCTGCCACGTCCTCTGGGGAGGATTGTCTCTGTTGGGAACCGTCTCTGTTGGGAACCGTCCGCCTCATCTCACAGCGGTCGCAGAACAGAGATGAGGCAGCTCCGCAATTCAGTCCCAGGAGGCTCAGCTGAGGCTTGAAAACCCAGCATCCCCATCGCCAGGTCTGCAAGCAGGGTCAAGCCACGTCCTTCCGACCTAGAGGAAATCTTCCAGCCCTGCTCCTTACGTGGTCTAAGACAGCTGCCCTTGCGTCAGCGTATCCCAGCTGCCCTCAGCGCCTTTTCTGTCTTTCAGATGGCCTGATAGCTCAGCCTTCCCCAACTTAGCGCTTTCTGGGTGTGTAGGACTGCAACCCCCATCTAGCCATCCCCATCATTCCTGGAAATGATGGGGATTACAGTCCACCGCATCCACAGGGCATCCCTTAGGGAAGCCTGCCTGAGCTCAGACTGCAACCTCTCCTACTTACAGAATTAAGGAATTCGTTAAGGCGAGAGGTAGCGATGGCCACCAATGTGGATGGCTTTAAAAGGGGGTTTGACAGATCCGAGGAGGAGGAGGCTATCAGTGGCTACTAGTCCTGATGGATGTGTGCTCCCTCCAGTCTCAGAGGCAGAGTGTGCCTGTGTACACCAGTTGCTGGGGAACATGGGGTGGGGGAGGGTGCTGTTCCACTACTTGTGAGCTTTCCAGAGGCAGCTGGTTGGCCAATGTGTGAACAGAATGCTCGACTCCATGGACCCGTGGCCTAACGCCGCGTGGCTCTTGTAATGCCTGGGGCTTCTTACGCTTTGACCTCCCCACTGCTTTTCACAACCCGAGGTAATACCCTCTTTTTACAGACCACATCCTGGTCTGCTGTGCCTCTCTAACTCACCTGCTGAGTCTCTCTCGTCTCTGAGTAACGTCACCTGTAGATTTCTCTTTCTCTCTCTGCTGTGCTGAAATGGCTGCAGGCACCCATGTCCCCAACCACCACGTTGGATTATTTATTTGCAAAGCTCTTAAACGTTTACCCAGCCCTGTACAAAGATTGGGAAAGCACCACAGCCCCTGCTTTGCGGGCTCATTTTAAGACGGCCTTCCCTAACCCAGTGCCCGCCAGATAGTTTGGACTGCAACTCCCATGAGCCCCAGCCAGCCTGGCCGATGATTAGGGAGGCTTGGGGCTGTAGTCCAAAATGTCTGGAGGGCCCCAGGCAGGGGAGGTTGATCTGATAGGCACGATACAGATGTTTAAAAAGGCAAAGAGGGGATGAGCAGGAAACGGAACAAATTGAAGCGTAATGGTTCAAAACAGGCACATAAAGTGGCACCCATGCGCACACATCCAGCGTTTTGAGGAAACGCAGCAGCCGGGACTACGGTGCCAGCAAGTGTTGGAAGCAGCCAACTGTGTGTGTGCACGCGCATGCGTTTGGAAGTGGGTTGAGGCGCATGTGATTGAATCATAGAATAGTAGAGTTGGAAGGGGCCTATAAGGCCATCGAGTCCAACCCCCTGCTCAATGCAGGAATCCACTTTAAAGCATCCCTGACAGATGGTTGTCCAGCTGCCTCTTGAAGGCCTCTAGTGTGGGAGAGGCCACAACCTCACCAGGCAACTGATTCAATTGTCGTACTGCTCTAACAGTCAGGAAGTTTTTCCTGATGTCCAGCTGGAATCGGGCTTCCTTTAACTTGAGCCCGTTATTCCGTGTCCTGCACTCTGGGGGGATCGAGAAGAGATCCTGGCCCTCCTCTGTGCGACAACCTTTCAAGTATTTGAAGAGTGCTCTCACGTCTCCCCTCAATCTTCTCTTCTCCAGGCTAAACACGCCCAGTTCTTTCAGTCTCTCCTCGTAGGGTTTGGTTTCCAGACCCCTGATCATCCTTGTTGCCCTCCTCTGAACACGCTCCAGCATTTGTAATTGGGTCAGCCTGCACCACAAGTTGTTTTGCTCGCTGGCTTAAATGGAGGGTGTCACTCTGCCAACTGTGTTTCCTTTTTAAATAATCCTGTAGGGAGTGAGATGTAGTCGGGTTATTGGTGCTCGTTGCTACCATGCGCCTCTTGTGTGCCATACGGGAACGGCTGTAGCTCAGCAGTAAAAGCAGCATTGCATGCAGAAGGCCCCAGGTTTGATGCCCGGCATCTCCGGGTAATACTGGAAAAATGCCCGCCTGAAACCTATGAGAGCCGCTGCTGCCAGTCCGTGTCAACAATATTGGGCTAGACGGACCCTTGGTCTGATTCGGTATAAGGCAGCTTCCTGTGTTCCTAGGCTGGGCTCCACGGTCTGACCTACAGGCCCAATTTGTCGGGGGGGGGGCAAGGTCACTGGCTCCCCCCACCGCACCTCTTCCCCAGGCTGCAGGTGTCTTCTGTGCGTTTGCTTTCAGAGGGGGTGAATGTGATGCCCAACGCAGTGGTGAAGTCGGTGTCTGTTGCTGATGGCCGGCTGCTAATCAAGCTGAAGGATGGAAGGAAAGTGAGTACCGCAGAGCAAGAACGTGGGGCGGAAGGCTGGGGAAAGAGAGTTCCCCCTCATTAGAATGTGGGACATCGACTCCCATCATCCGTGATTGCTGGGGCTGATGGGAGCGGTAGTCCCAAACATCTGGAGGGACCCAATGCTGGGGAAGGCTGTCCTATTGTAACCAACCCTAAGACTGTTAGGCGGGATAGAAAGGAGAAGTATGTGAAAGAAATGCATATTCTCCCCCCCCCCCCCTCGGTCGGGTTTTGGGTTGTAAGCCCCTTGGGGCAGGGACCCGTCGTCTTGCCCCTTGCAGAGCGCCGCACATACTGGCTAAATACATAACGGCCGGTTGCATGTGTGCTTTTTATTTATTTATTTATTTATTTATTTAATTACATTTATATACCGCCCCATCAGCCGAAGCTGTCTGGGCGGTTTACAACATTAAAAATAGTAAACATTAAAAGTATACAATTTTTTTTTAAAAAAAACATAAAAACAGTATAAAAACAACAGTATCCATTTAAAAACAACAATTCTGGGATCCGTTAAAAACAAACTTTACGTTGTTAAATGCTGTTAAAATGCCTGGGAGAAGAGAAAAGTCTTGACCTGGCGTCGAAAAGATAACAACTTTGGCGCCAGGCGAGCCTCATCGGGGAGATCATTCCACAGTCAGGGGGCCACCACTGAGAAGGCTCTCTCCCTTGTTGCCATCCTCCGAGCTTCCCTCGGAGTAGGCACTCGGAGGAGGATCTTAGATGTGGAGCGCAGTGTACGGGTAGGTTCATGTCGGGAGAGGCGTTCCATCAGGTATTGCGGTCCCAAGCCATGTAGGGCTTTATAGGTTAAGACCAGCACCTTGAATTGGGCTCGGAAACATATAGACAGCCAATGCAAGCGGGCCAGAATCGGTGTTATATGCTCACCGGTGTTTTTCTGCTACTCAGGTGGAGACGGATCACATCGTGGCAGCCGTGGGCCTGGAGCCCAACATGGAGCTGGCAAAGTCGGCTGGCCTGGAGGTGGACTCGGACTTCGGGGGCTTTCGGGTTAACGCCGAGCTGCAGGCCCGCTCCAATATCTGGGTGGTAAGTGGGCTTGGGATTTCTCTGTATTGGCTTGAGCTACCAGAGGCCACATATACGGGAAGGCTTATTACGCCCTGATCTTGAGAGAAACAAAACCCAGGCATGTCGGGGTCAGGGGAGAAGTCTTGGAATAATGACTTCCATGGCTAATCGCGTAGAATCTGCTATAGTGCAGACGGGGTGTCCTGAGAATTTGAGATCCCATTTGAAGAGGGGAAAGCTACGCTTCTAGTCCTCATGGTGGATCCAGGGCTTTGGATCCCAAACTCTCCCCTGCCAACGGAATAGTTTGAAGTAGTTTCTGCTAAGCTCTGGCAAACTCGGAACGGTGCCTGACTCCAGTCACGTTTGACTCTGGGGCAGCTTCGCTCAGCACTTTCCGTCCCTGTCCAAGGTCGGTCTGCCTCTTTGCTTCTGCCTCGCCCAGTCCCCCACCCCCACCCCACTTGGGTGAGTCCAGCACTGCTTTCATCAGTTGGAGGCCGAAAACACCCCAACCCGAAGCCGCCGTGTGACTTTGAAAGAGCTGACGAATGCCTCCCAGGTTACCTTTGTCCTCCTTAACTTGACCTTTTTCTGGTCCCTTTCCTTTTACGTCTGTGTTTCCTCTCCAGGCCGGGGACGCTGCTTGCTTCTACGACATCAAACTAGGCAGGCGGCGGGTGGAGCACCACGATCACGCTGTTGTGAGCGGCAGATTGGCCGGAGAAAACATGACGGGGGCCGCAAAGCCGTATTGGCACCAGTCTATGTTCTGGTAACGTGGGCTCTCTCGTTCTGCGTAGCTTTGCTCCGCTGGAGCCTGCATCCTTGGCCTTCTACTGGGCAACGTGTGACCCTTGCGCTGTTTTGGCACGCAACGCCCCCACCCTTCACCACGCTGACTAGGGCTGATGGGAGTTGTAGTCCAAAACATCTGGAGAGCACAAGTTGCATGGATCTGCAATCCAGCGCACCTTCTGTGCATGCTCCTACTTGGAGTTGCCAGGGACCGAACCTAGGACCTTCTGCACTCAGCGCAGGGGCTCTGCCCTTGCGCCATGGCCCTTCCCCGTTTGCTTAAAAACAACCAGAGATGTGCTGGTCTGCGTAATTTGTCCCCGTGGCAAGAGTTGGGCTTTTCTTTGCACCAAAGAGAGCTGTGCTAGAAATTATCACAGAATCATAGAATAAGTAGAGTTGGCAGGGGCCTATAAGGCCATCAAGTCCAATGCAGGAATCCACCCTAAAGCATCCCTGACAGACGGTTGTCCAGCTGCCTCTTGAAGGCCTCTAGTGTGGGAGAGCCCACAACCTCCCTAGGTAACTGATTCCATTGTCGTACTGCTCTAACAGTCAGGAAGTTTTTCCTGATGTCCAGCTGGAATCTGGCTTCCTTTAACTTGAGCCCGTGCACTCTGGGAGGATCAAGAAGAGATCCTGGCCCTCCTCTGTGTGACCTTTTAAGTGTTTGAAGAGTGCTGTCATGTCTCCCCTCAATCTTCTCTTCTCCAGGCTAAACCATCCCCAGTTGTTTCAGTCTCCTTACATCTCCCAGATGCCGATATGGGTGTATGTTAAAATAATCTCCCTGTGTAGTAGTAGCAAGATGCAAAGTATTTATCTTTCTGTGTTCAATTGCCATTCATTTCTTTGCACTTTGAACAACAACAACAACAAAAAAAAATACAGCCAGCTGTCACGGATTTCCGCACCTGCCTCACAGCTATATTTGTCTGGTTCTTTTAGGAGTGATTTGGGTCCAGATGTTGGCTATGAAGCCATCGGTCTTGTGGACAGCAGCTTGCCCACTGTAGGGGTCTTTGCTCAAGCGACTGCGAAGGACACCCCCAAATCGGCAACAGAGCAGTCAGGTAAGCCTTTTTTAATTTATTTTATTATTTTTTGCATTTATAGCCTGCCTTTTTTCCAAGGAACCCAAGGCAGCATACATAAAAATGCAAAATGCAGCGGCCAGATTGATTTCAGGAACCAGAAGGTTCGACCATATAACACCTGCTCTGGTCCGCTTGCACTGGCTGCCTGTATGTTTCCGAGCCCAATTCAAGGTGCTGGTTTTGACCTATAAAGCCTTACACGGCTTGGGACCACAATACCTGATGGAACGCCTCTCCCAACATGAATATACCTGGTCACTATGTACAACAACTAAGGTCCTCCTCCGGGTGCCTACTCCGAGAGAGGCTTAGAGTGTGGCAACGAGGGATAGGGCCTTTTCAGTGGTGGCCCCCAGACTATGGAACGATCTCCCTGACGAGGCTCGCCTGGCGCCAACGCTGCTATCTTTCCGGCGCCAGGTTAAGACTTTCCTCTTTGCCCAGGCATATGGCGGCACATCTTAATCACCCATATGTTTAGTTTTTTAACGGTTTTTAATGCTTTGTGTGTACGTTCTGCGTTTTAGAATTTTAAATGTTGTATACTTGTTTTTAATCTCAATTTTAGAATTTCTGTAAATCGCCCAGAGAGCCCTGGCTATGGGAGCAGTATATAAGTGTAAAAAATAAATAAATAATGCTCTCCCATTTTATCCTCACAACAACTACCCTGTGAGGTAGGCTGGGCTGAGAGTCTGTGACTGGCCCAAAGTCACCCAGTGGGTTTCCATGGCCAAGTGGGGACTAGAACCCAGATCTCCCAAGTCCCAGCCCAACACTTTAGCCACTACACCACACTGTCCCTTTGTTTTGTAGCGGTGCTGCAGGTGGGGGGCTCTGGCTGCCATTTTGGCAAGGGTTGGAGGAGGTATTCGGCTCCTCTCCCTTAGAGTGGGTGGACGTCCCATGAACAATTCCTTCCATTTATCAGTCTCTGGAGGAGCCGGGCTAAATTAGATTTTCTGTCTCTGCTAGTGGAGGGCAACACCTTCCGCCTTTGGGCAAGATCAAGACTCAGTTATGCTCGTAGTGATCTGGGGTGTGAGGAGCGGTGGTGTAGCGGACCCAGGGTTCACAAGCCTGCAGCGTTTTATTAGCGGGGACACTGATGCCATCTGCCCGCCCTGTTCTCTCTCAGCTTAGTTGCAGTCCCCCCAGTAGCGATCCTCGGTTTTCTCAGCAAGGATAGATAGTGGTGAGCGATCCCTGTTGTAATGCAAAGTATTTGGGGCGGAGGGTGGGGAGTAGATCTTGAATGGAGAATTAAGACCCATTTGATTCATACAAGACCTGCTGCTGGCGGACATGCAAAAAGCTAGAACTGGTTTGCTTAGATGGATCCGCACACAACGGGCGTGGCTAGGGGGGACTGTCACGAGGACATTTGCCCCAAAGACAAGCTGGAGCGTGTTCAGAGGAGGGCAACCAGGATGATCAGGGGTCTGGAAACAAAGCCCTATGAGGAGAGACTGAAAGAACTGGGCCTGTTTATCCTGGAGAAGAGAAGATGGAGGGGAGACATGATAGCACTCTTCAAATACTTAAAAGGTTGTCACACAGAGGAGGGCCAGGATCTTTTCTCGATCCTCCCAGAGTGCAGGACACGGAATAACGGGCTCAAGTTAAAGGAAGCCAGATTCCGGCTGGACTTCAGGAAAAACTTCCTGACTGTTAGAGCAGTACAACAATGGAATCAGTTCCCTAGGGAGGTTGTGGGCTCTCCCACACTTGAGGCCTTCAAGAGGCAGCTGGACAAGCATCTGTCAGGGATGCTTTAGGGTGGATTCCTGCATTGAGCAGGGGGTTGGACTCGATGGCCTTTCAGGCCCCTTCCAACTCTACGATTCCATGAGGAGCGCCTGCACTTTGAAATGGACGGCTACACCACTGGTGAGGGCAGGGGGGCTCCCGGGGCCCCCCGTACAGGGCTTTGACCAGCTTGTGCGCGTCTGTCTAGGAACTGGAATCCGCTCCGAGAGCGAGACTGAAACGGAAGCGTTGGAGCTCAAGGTTTCGGCCGCTTCGCCCTCCAGCCCGCAGGCTCCACAGCAGGGAGAGGACTACGGGAAAGGAGTCGTTTTCTACCTCAGGGATAAGGTGGTGGTGGGCATCGTGCTGTGGAACATCTTCAACCGGATGCCGATCGCTCGCAAGGTCAGTTGGCCTCCGCCGGAGTCAGACCTGCCCCCAGGAATAGGGGTCTCAGTTTGCGTCCTTCGGACAGAAAATGCAAGCTTCTAGCCCTCAGGATGGAGGGAGACTTGCTTGGAGAAAACAATGGATCTATTCCAGAGCAATTTGACAGTCCTGAACAGTTGATTCTTTTAAGTGATGCAAGCTGTGGAACTCACTGCCACAGGATGTTGAACTGGAAGTTGGCATAGCTTTTAGAAAGGATTTAATATACACAGATCAAACAGCACTAATCCGAGGACTGTGAATGTGAGTTTCTGGGGCATCTAGTTAGCTGCTGTCACTGAACTGATGGCAGTTGTGACCTAACGGGACGATTCTAGCAAAGATCTGAACGGTGCCCCTAGTGGGTGAGCAGTTCTCTCTCTCCCAATTGCAGAACGTCCTTGGGTCTGGCCTGTAGTGCTATTTATAACAATTACAGTGCGTGAAGCACCTCTCTGTTCCCTCCACTCTCCCAGTCAGGAACTGAAATCTGCACGCATAGAAAAGCAGAGAGCTTGCAGCTGGGATCTAGTGTTGCAAAAGCCCAAGCCTGCTGCTATAAATTTAGTCCCAGTTGCAGAATAGGTGCGATACGTTCTTGATAGGCGAATGCAGCTGAAGTGCAGGACTAATGTCCCGTGCTTCCTTGTAACACAAGCCTCCCTCAACCTGGTGCCCTCCGGATATGTTGGACTGCCGTTGGCCCTGCTGGGTGGGGATGATGGGAGTGACAGTCTGGAGGGCACCAAGGTGAGGAAGGGTGTTGTAACACCAAAGGAATTGGGCTGGATATAGACTCTCAAGGGAGCAGAGGGATTGCGTCCGGCGTCAGAGGCCAGGGTTTTCGTTTGCCCTGCCTAACCGCTTTTCCGAGAGCACGTTCAGGTCAGCCTTTGGGCCGTGTGAAAAGGGGGCCACTCAGTGGAGAAGAGGGGAGCGGCTTGGGCAGGGGTGGGCCAAGGACCTCTTGTTTGAGGACGTCGAACACTCGCCAGCAGAGGCAGTGGCTAGGGATGCTGGGCGTTGAAGGTGAACGCCCATGGAGGGCAGCAGCTGCATTGGTTGTGCCGGCGCAATGCAAGAGCAGTGTTTTGCCGCTGTGGCCTCTAGCGCTTTGCTCTCTCTTTCTCTTAACAGATCATTAAGGACGGAGAAGAGCACACTGACCTCAACGAAGTTGCCAAGCTCTTCAACATCCACGAGGAGTGAGCGGCCCCCATCCCGAGGCCGGGGATGAGTTTGGAGACCGGAGAGGAGGGGGTGCAGGCTGCCTGGACCCTCCCACCGGCGGGTCTCCCCTTCCCCACCCTGTGCGCGTGAATGTCTGTGAATGTTTGGAATGGCTCCGAGCGCTCTTTGCACCGTGAATTAAACCAGATTGACGTCTAACTTACAAGCCAGGCCTCTCGGCACCTCTCTGCTCTTGATGGGGGGCGTGGGCCATGTGTGAAGGTTAAGGACGGGCTGCGTCCTTGGTGGTCACTGCTTAAAAACCCTTCCTTCCATCGGCCTCTTCCTAGGGCCCTGGATTTATTCCAGAGTGAAATAGATCTGGTGTCAGTTGGATCCAAGTGACCACTGGTGCCAGTAGTGTTTCCCCCTCATCTTAATTGCCATTCAAGGGGCTGTTTTCAAGGGGGGGGGGGTTGTAACTTGGGAGGAAACTTAACTCTCTTCTCTTGCAGGGCAATTAAGCTTGGGGAAAGAATGGTTTGGGATCCTCTGGCTCTGGGTGCTAATCAGTGGAAGATTTCCTTTCAAACACTTGGAGGAGAAATTAATTGGCTGTGAAATGTATATACATTCTTGTAATTATTTCTGAATTTGCATACAGAGATACAAACAAGGCTATGCAGATTTGTGTCTTGTGGGCCTGGCCTCTTACTCGCCCTGGAAAGTAACAATTCTTGAGAAAACGACACTGCTGAGTTGCAAAGAAATCTCCAGCGTTTGCCCGGGCATGTAAAGAATTCCTGTTGCGGTAGGCTGTGCCTCCGTAACGGCAAGAGGGTTATGGGATACCTTCCCCAGCGGTCTGGGCAAAGTCAAGGGAGTTTTCTTTAGGGTGAGGGCTTGACTACCCTTTCCTTGAAAGCTGTGATGAGAGGGTTCAGTTTTGTTCAATTGGGGGTGGAGCTTTCCCATCACGTGGCAGGAAGTCCCCTTGTCCTTGCCTGACTAATATTAACCCAACGAATATTAAATCCAGCTGTTCGTTTGACCCCCCCAAAAAAGGGTCCATGGAGAATGCCGTATTGCCTTGGAGCTGGCTGTTCAGGAGCGGGGAAGCACAGCTATTGCTGATTTGGGGGGTGGGCAAGCAAGGAGTCATTTGTATAGCCCTCTCTCTGGAGCCAGCAGGCGTCACCTACTTAATTGGCCAGTCTCCGGTTTGTGGGATAGCCAAGGGTGGAACCTGAAGCCAATTTGCACCTTGGATAGCTCCTTGAAGAGTTCGGGCTGAAACCTGGAGTGGATTCACACACGCACTGGAGCTGCCAGCGTCCATTAGATGGAACTCGTACCTTATACCTAGTCAGACCACTGATGCCTCTGGCTCAGCCCAGTCTTCAGGACTGGCAGCAGCAACCGCTCTCCGGGCTTCGAGAAAGGGCTTTCCCAGCCCGGCCATCTACCCTCTTCCCTGGACAGCTGCTGAAAATCACAGGCCGGAGCCTTCCGTGACAACTGCTATGCAAGGAGGGCGATTTGGCTTGTGGCCTTCTCTATGTCCGTGCTTGACTCTTCGTGTCCTTGACGAAGAAAATCCAGGAAGAGTTTGTGGGCTTCTGCCCCGTGAGTGGCCCCCAGCAATTTTGAATGAGCCCGAGTCAGCATGGCCAGTGCCAGTCCTATCCCTCATCATCCTTGACCATGGGCCACGCTGGCTAGGGCCGCTGGGAGCTGGAGTCCAAGAACAGCTAGAGCAGCACCAGGCTTCCCACCCTTGCCTTACAGGAGGGGATCGTGCCCACTCGCTCTGGTGAACAGCCAAGAAATGCCAGCCAGGGTCGAGCTAGACTTCGCCTCTTGAAAGCTAACCTTATCCAACAGAGCTTGGCAGGTGTCTCTTGTGCTGCAACACCATCATCCCCTGCCGTCAAGACGCTCCAACGAACCAGCTTGAATCAGGAATGGATAGCATGCGGAACCAGCCTTCCCCAAGCAGTCGCCCTCCAGATGTTATGGGCGATTGCTCCCAACAGCCCCAGCCAGCACAGCCAATGGCGTGGCGCGCAGAGAACCGGGGGTCCAAAACGCCTGGGGAAGCCCTGTGCTAAACGTCGCAAAGCCGAGCGGAAAAGGAGGTGGCGGCAAAAGGGAGCCGTTGGCCTTGGCCTGCCAGGATCCAGCCAAGCATCTTCAGTGAGAGCGTGCAGCAGGTCTGGGTGAGAGGAGCGTGCTCCTCGGTGAGGTGAGGGAGCTGCCGTGATGCAGGGGGGTCCCAGAAATTGACCTGCTTGACCCAACAACGCACAGCCCCCTCCGTCAGGCAAGCAAGCAAGCAAGCAAGCTCCCAGGGCCAGGAGAAGCTCTGCCTTGAGCAGAGAAACCGCCTCCTCCGCAGAAGGAAAAGGGGAGGCGATTCTGTCCAAGAACACAACAGCTCACCACTGCCGCCTTCTGCAAAAGCCCAAACAGGACGCAGCTGAAGCTGCCCCTTCCTTTCCTCCATGGACATTTTTTTTTGGGGGGGGGGAGAAGGAGGAGCCGTTTTCTCCATCTTCCTTTGGGGGCTTTTTCAAGAAGTGCCGGCGGCAACGGCAGCCACACAGCGCTGCTTGCGCCGTCTGCTGGAACCCAGGTTAATGGGGAAAGTTGGCAATGGCAACCGGGCCACAACAGGCCTGGCTGGTAAGCTCAGCCCACGTCCGTGGCTCCCTGCGGAGTAATCCCTTTTTGGAATAGCCAAACTGGGGGGAGCGGCCCAACGTCAGAGAGCACGGATTTCTTCAACAGGAGAACGGGCTCAAGCCCTCTCTGTGCCGCGGGCTCCTTTCTCTTCTCCCGGCACAAGCCCGAGCGGCGCGTCTAAAAACAGGGCACGGCGAGCAGCTGCCGGCCGTGGCGGACTGCCTGGGGAGGGTGAATGCAGCAGGGGCCCTGGAGATCTGCCTACAAACAGATGAGGGTGCTCTGACACACATTTTGGGTTTTTTTCGCCCAAAAAAGAGAATGTGGGAAAGCGGCAGGGAAAAACGTCAAAGATTAACCCGAATGGTGCCCCTGTGTGGTTATCCTGGGACTACAGCTCTCATCATCCACAACCGCTGGACATGTTGGCTGGAGATGATGGGAGCTGCAGTCCAAAACATCTGGAGGGCTGGGGAAAGCTTAGATTCCTTGCCCTTTTAAAACAAACCTTAAAACACAAATTGGTCTCCATTGGAAATCTTGCTTTTTCTCTCTCTCTCTCACACACACACACACACTTGCAGAGGTTAGCTTTCTTCCTTCCCCAGCGAGGCTAACAGCAGCTCAGGTGAGGAAGAGGGAAAAGGTGTCTGTCACGAGGAACACAGCAACACGATTTCTGCTCTCAGTTTGTAAACAGTGGCCAGAGACGGAAACGGCTCTTTTCTGCCTTGGCCCTCACTCTTCCGAAACAGAGGTGATGGACCCACGCAGAGCAGTCCCCTCTCCCCGCCCCCCCCCCCCCCCGGGAAGGACAGGGCAAGGAACTGTTTCCGTGGCACCCCTAAATGCCAGAGGGCAGCTGTAAAATGCTTTGGGGGCGTCTCGAAGGCGACGCGGGCGGCATTCGGCGCGGCCTCCGTCTTTGGGCTCGCTGGCCGAACGGGTGGGCGGAGCAGCCATTCTGGGCCCCAGGCAGCAATCACACACACACACACACACCCAGCAACGGCACTAACGGAAGGGCGCCGCTGCGTGCCGGGCAAGACCCCAGACCCAAAGATGAGGCAGGAGACGGGGGCCCTGATGCAGGTTTTTCTGTACATAAGTGTTTTTGACACCAAAGCGTTGCTTAAGAATAAAACAAATCAGAAAAGGGAGGGGGGGGGAAGAGAACCTCAGCAGCCGGAACACACACTCCAAAGGCCCGAAAGCCTTGGTGAAAAAGAGAGAGAACGGTTTGGTTTTCCCCACCCCAAGGTAGGGGGGGGGGGCGCAGAAGAGGCCGCCTACGTGGGAAGTGGGGGTGGGTGGAGATGCAAGGAAATGCAGCTCCCCGAGCGGGAAGGTGGGGTGGGTGGGTAACCACAACACAAAAGAACGAAAAAGTTAACACCCAAACGCCCCGCTCCCAGTGCAGGGAGGAGCCAGAAAAGAGATTGTCCAGTCCTTGTTAGCACCTGTACAATAAAACTGTACCATCTACGTCCCCCTCTGCCCTCAAAGCCTCCCAACAGGGCAAGTCTCCGCTGCCCTCCCCTGCCTCTTGACACCTGAACTGATTGAATGAAAGGGGGGGGGGGTTTAAAAAAAAGGGGGGGAGATGGAGGGAGGGAGAGGAAAGGGAGATAGCCGGAGGATGCCTTTGGCTCTTTATGGATTCTGTCAGCCTCTCCACGGCAGCGGCGGCGGCAGGAGGCAAAACAACGTGAAAGGCAGGAGGGGGGGCAAGGGCAAAGAGAGGACCGCGCCCCTGCAAAAAACAAGAAAAGGAGCTTGGGGCCATCAACGTAAAGGCAGCCGGGGGTGGGGGGAGAGGTCGTGGGGCTCTCTCCGCCTCCCTGTCTCGTGAAAACGGAGGAGGGAAGTGACGGCCCGGTCCTTCAGCGTAGCCCCGTGGGGTCAGGTGGCTGTAGGGAACCCCCCTCCTCCCCCCCCCACCATTCAAATCACAGTGATACAGACTTGGTAGGAACAAAAAAGGAACACCACAAATTAAATACTAATTAAATAAATACTCTGGAAGAGCTTGGGGAGGGGGCTGGGGAGGGGAGGGGAGGGGAGGGACGCAGCAGCTCCACGGAGAGGCTTCAGAACCACCAAGGCCTGCGGCGGGCGGAGGAGCCGAGAGTCTCGGGCGAGGGAGGGGGCCGCTTCTGAGCCCTCCTTGCCCCCAAGCAGGGCGGGCGGCGAGCGCTGGCTGCTGTTGGTCAGAGGGGCCCCCGTGGGCGGAGCCCCTTGCCGCAGGCCGCCTCCCCCCCGTTGGTCCGTATTGTTGCCTCGCGGTGCAGTCCGACGGCAGCGGAGGGAGCGGCCCGCCCCCACCCCCGTCAGCTGCTCCAGGCCTCGAAGACCACCTCCGAGCCCAGCAGCCGGGCCAACTCGGGCTCGTAGCGCACCAGCTCCACCGTCTCTACGGCGCCCGGAGCCGAGGGGTCCGCCAGGTGCTCCTGGATCTCTTCCGGGGCCAGCACCTGGCTCAGCGAGAGCTGGTGCTGGAACTCCGCCTTGGGCAAGGTCGTCACCTCGAAGTGCGGGAAGCGGGCCTGGAAAATGCGGGACGACAGCTTGAGCCGCTTCAGCACGTCCGAGAAGAGGAACCAGTTGCAGGGTCTGGGGGCGAGAGAGGGAGAGAAGGGGAGGGCGGTCAGGGGGTGGGTGGGGAGGGGAGGGGGGACACCCCTCTGGCCCCACCCCACGGGGAGTTATTTCTCATCTCGAAGCCGCTTTCTCCCAGGCTCTGCCGCCATCTTTCCTAGGGCTTCACCTGAAAACGACGGGTGCTCTGAATCACACAACTAAGGGAATCCTGGTTCCTTGCAGGGAGTCTTGTCTTTTCCCCTAAGGCAACCTACCTCAACCTGGGGTGCTCCAGATGTGTTGGACTGCATCTCCCAGAATGCCCCAGCCTGGGAGTTGTAGTCCAACACATCTGGAGCGCCCCAGGTTGAGGCCTAGGGTCAGGTTCGCACGGGACAAAGCGGCGAGAATCTCGGTTTTCTCCATTTTCATTCATTGTCATAAAACATCGAGGTTCCTCGTGGGTATGTGGTCTAGCTTGAACGCACTGCAGTCGGTCCCTGCCGATATCTCTGAAGCTGGGGTGGGGGGGCTTCAGCCTGCTGCTTGGCTCTTTCTTCTCTGCGCCCCCCACCCCACCCCAAACGCAGCTTCTGCCACGCCATCGCGGAGTAAACGGCACAAAACGGGCCAGCCCGTTCAGCAATCTGCTTCCCGCGCTGCCCTTTATCGGATCACACAGCTCTGCAGCGGCGGCAGGGCGTTTGAACCCCGCTGGCTTGGCGGATGCCGCGGACGCCGGCCTTTCGGGACGGCTCCGCCTCTCCCTCGGCATGCGGAGCGAGCCTCCCACGCAACGCAGCACACACGCCCCGCCACGAAGCCTGCTCTTTTGCGTCACTTTCTCCTCCCTCTCACAGCCTGTCATTTGCCACAGCAGGCCGTCTGAATGCCCCCCCTTCTCCGAGCAGCTGGCAAGCCCCTGCCGGCCCCTGCATGAGCGGGGGGGGGCGTTGCTCCTGGGCCGGCCCCTCTGCCTGGGCTCTCAAAAGCTGCTCCCGGCCGCTCCTTTGTCTCCTCCGGGCTGGTCCTCCTACCCCTGCTGCGAACGGCCAGGCCCGCCTCCCAATCCCTGCTCGCCATCGCGAAGGGGTGGGCGGCTGGGCGCATCCCCCAAACGGGGCCCGGCTCCTTCCCGCAACCACTCACCCCCGGGAGACGGACACTTGCAGGTTGTAGCAGGGAAGCAGCTGCTTGTCGGAGAACTCGAACATGAAGCGGTCCGAGTCCTGCTCGTCTTCCTCCTCCTGGTCGGAGCTCCCCGGAGGGTTGAGAAGAAGGTCACAGCCGATCTCGTCTTTCCCCTCTGAAAGAAGGAAAAGCAGGAGGGGGAGGTGAGGGGGGGAGCGACGCTGCCCCCCCCCCCCCGAGGGCTCTGCACATGCAGCCCGGCTCCCTAAGCCTCCCTAAACCGGGCCCAGCCAGCCATCGCCATAGCAACCCCGCCACTGGCTGCAGCAGAGGCCCAGCCCGGAGCAAAACGCCAGCGACGGCGTGCCAGAAACGCGCCGTCCCTGTTCGGAGACCACACCCGGGGCTGTGCGTGTTGCTCTTCACGCAGGCTGGGTGCAGTGCTCGGCTGCCCGGGAACGGCCGTTTCGCGTTTGGGTGGGTTCGTTTAAAATAAAACCCAAGTTTCTAGTCCTTCGGGCTAGAGGGTTGCCCGAAAGTGCACAAGCAACGTCTCGCCACAGCCAGCAGCTGGGGGACTTGACGGGCTCTTTAGCCTTCCACAGGACTAGCAGAACCAGAAAAGAAACCATGCCAAAAATGACAAACAACTGCAGAACGAATGATGCACAGGAAGATCAATGATGCACATTTGCTCGACTTGTGCGTTTCTGCAGGCCCTGGAATTCAGCTCTCCTAGACTGCATAGATTAAAAAGAAATGGATCTTTTTAAAAATGCATATTTTGCTGTTTAGTGCAGGGTACAAAGAGTCCTGCCCAAAGACTAGCTCTCTATCAAGCTCAGAGGTCTCACCAGCGGCGATGCAGAAATAAAGCAAAGCAAAGGCCGCCTGCTCCCCTCAATGCTTAGAAGGAACGGGCTCTTTTCCCCAGGGAGATCAGCTGGAATGCCGGCACGAGATACACCCAGAGCTATCTGTCCCCTGCAGCTTGCCGGGCCGGGGGATGGAAAAGGCGGGCGGGCAGGGGCTCTCCTCACCTAGGACGGTGCTGCTGTAGAAGTCCCAGGCCGTTTGGGGGTCCCCCTCAGCTCGCCCCTGCAGATCCGAGAGGTAATCTGGAAGAGGACAACACAAAACAAGGAAGCAGAGGATCGCCGTGGAACACATGAAGCTGCCTTAGACCGAGTCAGACCCACCTAGCCCAGCGCTGGTGACACGCACTGGCAGCAGCGGCTCTCCAGGGTTTCAGGCAAGAGTCTTTCCTAGTCCCTACCCGGAGACGCTCGGGATTGAACCCGGGACCTTTTGCCTGCAACGCCTGTGCTCTGTGTCACACTGAGCTCCTGGCCCCTCTGGAGGAGGTGGTGAGGATTCCAACAGAGCAGCCTAGATGTCTTGGACTGCAACTCCCAGCATCCCCCAGCCAGCTATGAGGGCGCCAGGTTGGGGGAGGCTGCCACAGAGTATATTTCAAGGAAGGCGGGGGGGGGGGGGAAATCACATCGGAAGGATACACCCATGGCGATTTTGCAAGTATGTTTCACGGAGCAAGACCCTGTTGCAAAATCCCACATTTCCTGGGCGTTTCCGTCCCGTGTAAAACCCTCCTTTGGAGGAAAAAAACAATGTGTCAGAACTGAAACCTATGATGTGGCAGGTATCTACTTAGTGGTGGCTACAAAGAAGAGGGCCTTTTCTGCTGTGGCACCCCCTGTTGAGGTATAAGCTTCCCAGAGAAGCCTGCCTGGTGCCTACATTGTGCTCTTTCGGGGTCACCAGGTTAAGACCTTTTCATTTGCCCAGTTATTTTAGTTTTTAAGTTTGTTTTAAAACTTGTATTGTATTTTAAATCTTTGCACTGCTGCTAGTTTCTATTTGGTTATCGCTTCTGTGTTGTATATTGCAGTTTTGAACTATATTGTATTTTATCACCTTGCAATTATTTTACAGTTTTAATTGTGAACCGCCCAGAGAGCTTCGGCTATCGAGCGGTATAGAAACGTAATTGATAAAATACATAAAAAATATCTATCTTGCAAGAAGTAGCACTCTCTCCTGGAAATCAGGCCTCTTTCCTCCATGTGAATTTCCCTGAGATCCTTGGGCTATAGGGCGGGATAGAAATGTTGTGAACCGCCCAGAGAGCTCCGGCTATTGGGCGGTATAGAAATGTAATAAATAAATAAATAAATAGTAAAATAAATAAGTGACTTCCCTGATACCGGGGGTGGGCCACACTTGAAGTGCTCCAGACGTTTTGCCTGGGAACGCCGTCCTCTCTCGCCATTGGCTCTGCTGGTTGGGGATGATGGGAATTGTAGCCCCAAAGTCTACACTGCCCACCCCCCATGGGAAGAAAAACAACAGCCCACCGCCGCCCAGACGGTTGCCTGGCCTCCGACAAAAAGGGACCTTACCAGTAAGGAAGCTTTTCATCACTTCGCTGCTGGCCAGCTTCAAGGCCGTCTGCCCCGAATATGTCGCCAAGGTGGGGTCAGCCCCGTAGGAGAGCAGGAGCCACATCGTCTCCAGGTTGTCGTTCGCCACCGCGTCGTGGACGGGCCTGCCGGGCGAGGGGGAGCGTTCAGCAGAGCATGCAACGGATGGAGCGGGTGGAGGATCACCTGGACTGCCCCACCTTGCACACTCATCGGGGCGAGAGACGAGGGCCTACAGCAGCCCTCTCCAAGCTGGCGCCCTGCAGCAATGCTGGACAACGCCTAGCATGCTGGCTGGGGGAAACGGGAGCTGTAGTCCCGCACATTTGCAGGGCGCCCGCTTGGGAGAAGCCTGGCTGACACGGGGGAACCGATTTCTATGGCTCCTTCGTTAACCCACAAATCACACCCATTCCGCCGGCTTGCATTCACATAAGACTGCGGGAAGCCGGCTTGTACGGAGTCAGACCATTAGTCCACGTAGGCCAGCGTTGCCGACACTGACTGGCAGCAGCTCTCCAAGGGTTCAGAGGCAGGGGTTTTCCTCGCCCTACCTGGAGATGCCGGGAATCGAACCTGGGCCCTTCTGTGCGCAAAGCGGGGGCTCTGCCCCCAAGCGATGGCCCTTCTCTATTCACACAACGCTTGGCTTCTTTCTCCCCCTGGAGAAAGATTTCCCAGTATTTTAAGTGCTTTTTGGCATGGGAAAAGCGGCCACTGTACCTCTGTTCTTGGCAACCGAAGCCACCACTGGATTACAAGTAAGTCGCAGTATGAGCTGCGGGGATTTTAAAAAGACCGAGCACCGAGGGGGGAGCCGCCACCCCACAGCAAAGCGTGCGTCTTTCACGCACGCGGTCGCCGATTCACATCCCTTGAATTTTCGGGTGGGTGGGAGATCTGAAGTCTGCGGAACCGCTGCCGGTCCGGGTAGGTAAAGTACCGCACGAGAGGGCTCAGCCGTCCACTACGCAAGCGCCAGGTGTTCGGGAGAGCCCTGCGGTGCGGTCTCTCGCAGGACTGTACCGCTTCAGACTGCAAATTGGAATGCTCTTGTTCTGAAGGGGGGGCATTTCACCAGGCAGCTGCCCCAGCTCCCACTTGCAGTGGGGAGAGGTGCAGTTCTGCGCGCTCCAAGGAGAAACTAAAGCAGACGGGTCTCGCTGATTACGTTTATAGCCCATCCAGCCTCCACAGAGCCCGGGGCAGCGTCCGAGGCGCTCCTCCCCAATTTTATCCTTGCGACAACCTTGTGAGGTAGAATCATCCATTAGTAGAGTTGGAAGGGGCCTCTAAGGCCATCGAGTCCCACCCCCTCCCTGCTGTTCAATCAATCAATCATCAGTTTATTGTGCTAGCCGAAGGCCATGACAAATACATCCATAGAAAAGCATACAACTATAAAAGTGCACAACAGTTTAAAATAACCAAGAGAGCCATACAGACCACCTTAAATTTACTGTGACTAAAGCTCTCATTTCGCTCAGCACTTTGAGTCTCCCTGGCAGTTTATAGCAATTTTATGTAGTTCTCTCTTCCTAATCTTTTTCGCTGCCAGTGCAAACAGGGCCACTTTATGAGTGACGTAACTGTTGGTATCGCTAAGGAGGAAGAGAACTGTTTCTGCTTGGGCATTCATGCCTCCATATGTCAGCAGCGGTTTCAGGAGTCTCTCTCTTGGGCAAGTTAACATATAGTGCGTTATGGCTTCCACTTGTTGTTGACCACAGATACATAATCTCGATTCAAATGGTACCTTGTGGTAGCGTCCATCCAGCACTGCAGTTGGCATCACTTGAAACCTCCCTGCTCTTCGCAGGAATTAGGCTGAGAGTCAATGACCGGCCCAAAGTCGCCCAGGGGGGCTTCATGAGGACGGGCTCCTGCATCTCCCGAGTCCCAGTCCAACACTGTAACCCAGCCTGGTGCACTCCAGATGTGTTGGACTACAACCTCCATGCTAGCTGTGCATGATGGGAACTGTAGTCCGGACATATCTGGAGGGCACCAGCTTTGGGGGGGGAGGCGGCTCTAACAACTGCACCGCGTTGCTTCTCTTTTAACCACCGGGGAACTCCCTAGATCCAGAGGTTGGGAGGGGCACATCTGGGCCCGCACCCTCAGAGGAATACGTAGCCGCTGGCTAATTTCTCATGAGCCGGCTTTGGCCGAGCCCCTGGTTCCCAGCCTCCCAGGCTCGCCACGGACTTGCCTGGTGCCATCCTGCGCACTGCAGTTCACGTTTGCGCCGTGCTCCAGCAAGGTGTTCAAGATGTCCGTCCAGCCCCGGGCGCAGGCCTCGTGCAGGGCGGTGTAGCCGGCGTTGTCCCGGTGGTTGACGTCGTTGTTTTCCTTCTGTAGGCAATACATCACCACGTCCTGCAGAAATCAACACCCGCCCCCCCCAGCGTTAGTCGCAACGGCGCAGTTCCCCGCTGGCTACTTGGGCGAAAAACTGGCACCCACCTTGTAGCCGAGCCGGGCGGCTCTCTGCAGCAGCGTCTCCCCAGCGTTCTTGTTCACGATCAGGCGCCGAGCTTCGGGGGGCACTGGGGGGGGCGTGCGGGGCTCGGGGGCTTTATCGGAGCTGTGCCGCCGCGCCTTGCTGAACGGGCACGGATCCCGGGCCTTCTTTGGAGAGCGCATTTTAGCCTGGTTCCCCCGGGCCTTGGCCTGAAAGAAGCAAGAGGAAAGGAACACAATCAAAGGGGGGGGGTGGCATCAAGAGTGGGGAGTCCAAGGGATCTAGAAGCAGAATTCTGCAAGCTGCGTACATTTTTTAAAAAAATTTCATCTGCGATATTTATATACCGCTCCGTTATCTAAAATAGATTCCGTTATGTACATGACACGTGTATCTGCATACTCAAAATTCGGAGGAAGAGCAGAGAACTTCATAGAACGGCCTGCCACAACTTGGTGCCCTCCAGATGATTTGGACTAAAACTCCCATCTGTTCCAGGCAGCATGGTCAATGGTCAGCAATGCTGGGAGCTGTAGTCGAAAACATCTGGAGGGCCCCAGGATGAGGAAGGCAGACATACAACACCAAAGCCCTGTAAACCTATCAGTGCATATCATGTCCACCATCACGGCCACGTCTCCTAAAATCTTAGAGACGCTTTAAAATCTTAAGGGCTAGAACACTGGTTCCCAAACTTTTTCAGGTCACCGCCCCCTTTGTTCCACAAACTCATGCACAGTGCCCCCTACCCTACACTATAAAAATCATTATTCAGAATAGCGGTTTTCAACAACCCACTAAGGAAGAAAATAACAATAAAATTTAAAACAGTAACAGTTAATTGAATATTTATTCAAAATCTGAAGCACCCACTGCAGGCTTGCCGAGGGAGGGAGGGAAAAGAGAGCGAACACCTCTGTTTTGCAGCCAGCGTGGCAGGGCACACCAAGCAGGATATGTCTCTTCTTTAGCATTTTGGTGATTTTGAAACATTTCAATTCACCGTTAAAAGGACTCTTCTTAAACGGTATTAATACATGTGTGGATTCTTCCCCTATATGGCTTGGGACCAAACTACCTTCTCCCATAAAAATGTCCCTGGGTTTTAAGGCCTTCTGGAGAGGCACTTCTTTCCCACCTTCCACTGCTGCTTTTCGGATCAAGTCCGGAGCCCTCTGAAGCTGCTTTAAAGTGAAAAATAAAGACACCAGGAGATCCATTTGCAGGAACCTCGGAAGAAGCTTTATACCAGGCCGGAACCTGTGCCTGTCCAGCCCTACTCTTGACCAGCAGCTGCCCTCCAAAGCCTCAGGCCCAGGTGTTTCCCATCCCCTGCTCCCAGACACTTTTAACCGGAGACACCGGGGATTGAACGCGGAACCTCCTGCAAGCAAAGCAGGTGTCCTAGCAGTGAGCCAAGGCCCCTGCCCGAATCGTGGATCTTGGGGCTTGGTCCTCACACAACTCCCAGCTGCCCCACCCCAGCCTGAAACTTGCAGGAGCCCCACCTAACAGACATCGTACCTTCCCCTCTTCACAGAGGCCCGACAGGTGTTTGGTTTTGCATTTGCGTTTCCCGGATGGTTTCTCTAGCGCTTCCTCGATGGGAGCCGAGTCGGGGTGTTCCAAGAGGAATCCGTTGCGGAAATCCAGGTGCCCTGGGAGGGTCGGAGAAAGCCGGCTCCTCAGGCGCAGCTCCGAGCCTTTGCCTGGTGCGGAGCCCTTGTGCTTCCGGTACCTGAAGTCTGGCAGGTGAAGCACAGGGAGAGGAAGGTTAGAGAGCCAACAAAGCCATAAAGCAAAGGATTCCCAGAAACGGGAACCGATCCCTCGGACCGGACATCAAGCGCCTCAAAAATGACCCCCTCAAATATGCAAACAGGACTGCAGGAACCGGAGGGCCTCTCAGGAGGCTGAGCTCAGCGGCAACTGGAGAGAAAGACAGATTAGAGGGCCACTGGTGTCCAAAAGCAATGGATTCTGGGAAACGGGAACCAATCCCTCGGACCGGACATCAAGCGCCTCAAAAATGACCCCCTCAAATATGCAAACAGGACTGCAGGAACCGGAGGGCCTCTCAGGAGGCTGAGCTCAGTGGCAACTGGAGAGAAAGACGGATTAGAGGGCCACTGGTGTCCAAAAGCAATGGATTCTGGGAAACGGGAACCGATCCCTCGGACCGGACATCAAGCGCCTCAAAAATGACCCCCTCAAATATGCAAACAGGACTGCAGGAACTGGACGACCACTCCGGAGGCTGAGCTCAGCGGCAACTGGAGAGAAAGACGGATTAGAGGGCCACTGGTGTCCAAAAGCAATGGATTCTGGGAAACCGAAGACCCAGAAGCAAAGGGTTCACTCACAAACCAGCGGGGGAGGCAGACCGTCCGACCCTCACCAAGCACACTGCCCAAGATCCACCACCACAGGCTTCCGCAAAGGCTCGCGAGAGAAGCTGCTCTTTCGTCCTTCACGTGTTTCTCTCGCTAATGCTGTCCCCCCACCCTCCGCACCCAGCGACCCTCTCCTCACCCCCACGCCCTCCGCGCTTCCGGGCCTTCAAGGCTCCTCGCAAAGTCTCCGCGGCCTTTTCCGCCCTGCGGTCGCCGCGCGGCCTGTGCAGGGGCAGCCCGCCCCCTGGTGGCCGCTGCCGGCGGCAAGCCAGGAGGCCGCAGCCTGTTACGGCCGCCACGGAGGCTTCCTCCTGGCTTGCGGTGAGCAGGGCCGCGTTCGAAGGCCGGCTTTGTTGGAGCGGACTACGGGACGCCTGCGGGGCTCTTCTTTCCCAAACCCCCACCCTTTCAAGACGATTCAACGAAGATGCCAGAAAGGGGAGGGAATCCCCTCACGTTAAGCATGGCCATTCATATTCCAAGGAAGGAGGCCATTCCATGTATGAAGGGCGTCCTAGAGCTGGAACTGCAGCTCCACGACGCAGCAAGCGGCCTATAAGGAGGTTTTCCGAAAGGAAGTCGGGTGGGTCTCCATCGGGGCCGTTTTCAGACGAAGGCAAAGCTGAGTGCTGTGTGCAATCCCATGCCAAGTGTCACACGGGCGCGGAAACTGGTGTCGGATGAAGTTTCTCGTCCTTATGGCTCCGTTACCGGGGCTCAACCCAGACAGGGGATGCCAGGCAAAATCTCAGAAGGTGGAGATGGAAGCGGAGGAGGGGGAGGCCCGGATTCCCGGCACTCCAGGCATTGTTTTCTCTCATAGCCGTTTGTTCCTCTCTCGTGGCCAGCAGACTCCATTACGCAAAGCCGGGCAATGTGTGTCCGTTGCCACAATGGATACACGGGGCAAGGGTTCGGCCTCTGAACGCTGGTTTTGTTTGATCCACACCGTGTATCATTTCTTGGGGAGGGGTTGGTATAAGACAGCCTTCCCAAACCTGGCCATTGGCCATGCTGGATGGGGATGATGGGTCCAATACTTCTGGAGGGCACCAAGTTGGGCCAGGCTGGGATTGACGGTGAAGGAGTGCCTTTCCCCACTCTGCCCAGGGTACGCCCACTTCAACTATTTCCGGGGGCGGGGGGGGGAGGCACTCCTCTGGAGCCATCAGGGTCAGAGTTCGGGGCAGAAACCCAAGGCTCCATCAGCGGGGGGGGGGGGGGGGGGGGGCAAATTCGGCAGGGCTGACTGATCCCATTTTGAAGGGAGTGAATCCCTCTAAAGGCTCAGGCCCCTGTAAGGCCACGACGTCCAGCCTAAAACGATCAAACTGCATCACGTCTGCAACCCACCATATCACCTCTTCAGCAATCAAACCCCATCCTCGTTCATTACTATCAGGATGTCGTTGTTTTAGGAACTGCGACACGAGTTTGTTCTTATTTTCCCCTCCACCCTTTTTCCTTCTGTGTCACATCTTTTGGAACGTAAGCCTGAGAACAGGGACGGTCGTTGGGATGGGTTTTTTTTTTTAAAAAAATTGATCTATCCACTGCTCTGGCAGCCTTTTTGGCTGAAGAGAGGGGTGAAGATGCTTTCAGTAAATGAACGTCCAGAGCCCTGTACACAGCCGCATGCAGAGAGCCTCCTGCAGCACCCGGGAGCATCTCTGGCTTCTAATGGCCCCCAAACACTGACGTTAGTAGAGGAACTGAGCATCTCAACAGTCCCTTCTCAAACTAGCATGCCGGGAAAGACCACTGTGGAGGGTGGGGGGAAGGAAAGGAAGGAGTTCTGGGCTCAGAATCTCCTTTACATTCCCTGCAGCCTCCCTAGATAGCACAGCAGTAGGTGCCTGTTGCACTGGCGCCGGGAGGACAGCTAGACCCGTTCCCTCCCGGGTCTCTCCTGCCCCTCAGGCACCTTGGGCTTCCATTTCAGAACTCCCATCCAAAATGGTTTTGCCTTTTCATAGAATCACAGAATAGTAGAGTTGGAAGGGGGCCTATAAGGCCATCGAGTCCAACCCCCTGCTCAATGCAGGAATCCACCCTAAAGCATCCCTGACAGATGGTTGTCCAGCTGCCTCTTGAAGGCCTCTAGTGTGGGAGAGCCCACAACCTCCCTGGGTAACTGATTCCATTGTCATACTGCTCTAACAGTCAGGAAGTTTTTCCTGATGTCCAGCCGGAATTTGGCTTCCTGTAACTTGAGCCCGTTATTCCGTGTCCTGCATTCTGGGAGGATCGAGAAGAGATCCTGGTCCTCCTCTGTGTGACAACCTTTCAAGTATTTGAAGAGTGCTCTCATGTCCCCCCTCAATCTTCTCTTTTCCAGGCTAAACATGTCCAGTTCTTTCAGTCTCTCTTCATAGGGCTTTGTTTCCAGACCCCTGATCATCCCGGTTGCCCTCCTCTGAACATGCTCCAGCTTGTCTGCATCCTTCTTGAATTGTGGAGCCCAGAACTGGACGCAATACTCTAGATGAGGCCTAACCAGGGCCGAATGGAGAGGAACCAGTACCTCACGCGATTTGGAAGCTATACTTCTATTAATGCATCCCAAAATAGCCTTTGCCTTTCTTGCAGCTGTATCACACTGTTGGCTCCTATTCAGCTTGTGATCTCAACAGGGAGTGTGCAAAGCTCCTCCCAAGCAGCCCTCTGCACCTCTGCTGCTTCAAACGGCCACCGCTGCTGTGCAGGTCTCTGCTGCACATGTGCAGAAGCACAAGGAAGCCCGACGGGCAGGATTAAGGCTGCTGGCAAGCACCACGGGCAAGCGGGCGCAGGGGATGAGCAGCGCCTTCTGGCCGCAGGTACCGGGCAGCCATGTAAAGAAGTCCACAAAAGCCACTAGCCTGCCATTATGCTTTCATTCTTCAGCGTCTTCCGTGGCAGCATGGAAACGTGGGCTAGCAGCCGCTGAACGGACTAGAAAAACAACCACAACGGCTTCTACCGAGAGGGTTGGCACAGGAGGCCTCGAGGAGTCGGCGGCTCCCCTGGCAGCCTGCTCGCTCGCTGCTTGGGACTGCCTGGTCGCCTATGGCGAACAAACGAGTTGTTCAAGATGTAAGGCTGCCAAACAACACCAGCATCAGCTTTGGGATTACGGAGCGCATGAAAGCTATGCCAGGGCCTGCTGCCTTGATGACATCGACCCCCAGCCCCCGCAGGCACACATTCCTGCACCCTCCCCCCCTCCCCGCCATTACCTGCTTTCGATTTCCGCCGCTTATGGCAACAGCTCGTGTGCTCTTCTTTGTCCCGCTCTATCAAGTACTCCCCCGTCTGGTACTTCCAGCTCTTCTGCCGCCTCCTTTTCTTCCTCTTGACGTGGCCGCTCTCCTCTTCAGCCTCCTTGCGGCCCCACAGCTGCCCGGTGGCTTCCACTTGCCACGGCAGCCCTCTGTTCTTGCCCGGGTGGAAAGCGCCTCTTTCCGACCGAGACCGGTCTCGCTCTCTGTCTCGGCAGCCGGAGTGAGGGGAGAGGCGGTGGGATTTTCTCAGCCGGCGATGCTTCGGGGAGAGCTCTTCCTCTGCCTTGTCGTCCTCCTCTTCCTCTTCCAGCAGTGGCGCGATCTCCTGGCCAGCCGCGTCGTACTCCCCCAAAACGCTAGCCGAAGAGCCCCCCACGCTTCCTGCAGGGGGAAGGAAGGAAAAGAACGCAGCCCGTCAGAATTAAGAGCGGCATCTAGGGCTTCAGTTAGGGCCCTACCTCACTTTTTTGGGGGTGGGTGGGGCTGCTTTATTTCCTCCACTCATAATCCCCCCCAAAATGTGATCCCCGCGCAAATATGGAAAAGAAACACAAAAATCTACACCCTGATTTTCCTTTGACATTCAGCCTGAAGAAGAGTCCTGTGTAACGCGAAAGCTTGCACGCTCCGTTTCAAAATAAGTCAAGTCCCAAATAAAGCTATTGCCTGCCTTGTTTGGTGCTGTTGGGTTTTTTTTTTGGGGGGGGGGGGTTTGAAGGGCCAATGGTGTTACTAAGATGCCCTCGCGCAAGACGTTCCAGCCTGACTGCAAATGCCTCCCCCTCTGCCCCCACGACCGGCTCCCCTACCCAGGCCTGAGAAGTCCCTCTGCTCAGCCACCAACCTGACTGGCTGCGTGTCCGGCTGCTCAGCACCACTGGGATGAAGTCCCGGAAATTGTTCTTGGCTTTCTTCTCAATATAAGCTGAGGGGGTTGTATTTGGGAGGGGATGCAGGTGAAAAAAAAAAAAAAAAAGAGAGAGAGAGAAGAGATCTCTGAAAACTAACTGCAACCTGGAGAGACGCGACTCTTGGCCCCGGGACGTCTTGCTTCGCTTATCCCCTCCCCAGGTCACCAAAGGGATCTTAACTGGCTGTGAGCGTCAGAAAGCGAGCCCCCCCCTCAAATGCAAGATCGCTGGGGGTCTTGAGAGACCGCGTAGGAAACCGATTTGTGTTCTACAAACCAAAGCGTGTGCCGCCATATTGAGTGTGCGATCCTGTGCCTGTTTCACCAGAAAAAAAAAAAGCCCTGCAACTCCTGCATGCCCCAGCCAGCTGGGGCACGCTGGGAGCTGACAAAACGTGTACAGGATCACACCCTTAATGGCGTCGTTTGCCGGTGCGAAAAACGGCCTCACTCTCCATCCCCAAAAGAAGAAGAAGAAGAAAACGTGTGGAGGACCAAACACCAATATTCTCAACCGTTCCGCCACTTTTCCGTGGACCACGTGAATAGAGCCCACGGTCCGCAGCTGGAGAAGTCCTGCAGGAGGGCTTTTTCAGGCACGCAATTTACGTCATGCGCAGTTTCACACATCGCGCGTCTGCGGAATTAAGGGGAGGAAGGAGAGGTGCTGGCGACAGTGGTTCCAGGTACTCTAAGGTGCAGCAGCATGAACTTGCTGACCTACACAACCGGGAAGTGGTCCTGCCACCGTCTCACGGGCAGAAATCGCCCAGGAGATAAAGCTACGCTGCTGTGGGGTGGGGTGAATCAATGCCAAAAGCAGCAAAACAATCCAAAACGCTTAATGCGTATTTAACGTTAAAAAAACAGCACCCCTTTTTTTTAGGACATTAACGCCAAGGCCGACTGCTAAAATCAAGTGCCTGTCCAGCACTGCTTCCCTTTCAGCCATTGGATGTGATACTGGGAAGACAGGACAGGCTTTACTCCTTTGTGATTGGCTCAAATTCTGGTTGCACATTTTTTTCCTTTTACTTATAAAATAAAATAATAAAAGGGACTAGATACTTAATTTTTTTTTTTTAAAAAAAAGGAAGGCAAACAAAATTCAGGAAAGGGGCCAGACGCCACAGCGCAGGGAGATGGCTTTGTCCTTCCTGGGCTGATCTCTCCCTGCAGCGAGGATACTATTCCTCGTCCCGAAATCCTGTTTCTTACAAGGCAGGCAAAGAGAACCCATGACCAGCTAAAAAAAGGCTCCCTTCTGAGATCTATGACAGGGGTACGGGGTAAGATCCTTCCACGGGTGCAGGGCACGACTGGCAGAGGCGATCACCACGGCCCAGGCCGGATCCTGATACCTTCTTCGCAGCTGTGCCCACGGTGCCCTGGGGACGGCTTCCGACGTTTGCGCTTGGCCCGCAGGCTGCTCCGTTCCTTGGCGGAGCCCAGCCGGCCCTCTCGCTTGCTGAGCCCGTGCAGGTCGCCGTGATGCTTCCGCCACTGCAGGGGCAGGGAGAGAAACGTCAATCGGGGCCCGCTCGGCCTCGGCTTACCACATTTACACCCCCACCTTCAACCACCACGTCTCGTTAAAACGAACTCTTTAAAAAACGCAACACCGCTCGGAATAAAAACATGGAAATAAAACATGCCGGCAAAAATCAGCAGGAAAAAAAAATCAGAGAGGCGTGGGCGTTAACACCTTCTCCCCATTGTCAATCATTTGGTGGCTTCCCAAGTTTGGGCATGGTCCCCCCCCCCTGCCCCCCCCCCCCACCCTGAATGGTGGATATGCCTCTCCCAAGGTTTAGTTACAGGCAGGAAGACCTTTAAGCTAAAACCTGCTGGTAGCTTTTTGGCCCACCTCTTTTGTCCTGTTGGGGGCACCTGGGGAATGTATTTCAGCCCCCAGGGCTGGGAGAGGACCCGGACCCCTTGCTTCAGGCTTAGGGGGTCAGCTTTGTTTTTCAATCGAACCCCAAGGTCCACCAACTGGAGCTGGGTGCAAAGAAGTGGCTCAGGCAGAAGGATGCAGGCTTGGTGCCTCTGAGCATGTGCGCCCAGCCCGGGAAGACGTTTTCAGGACCAGACCAGGAGCTCTCTTCCCGTACTCTCGTTTTCTCCGAGCTTACTTTTTCCCCATTTTTTAAAGCAAACTTAATTTAGGAAATGGAAAAGGCTTTTCGTTTTCACTACCGTAAAAGCAGACAAGCCTCGACCGTCTACCGCAAGTCACCCGGAGGCGGGCCGGTAGGTTGCAATCTGCTTCCTGCCTCGATCTCACTGCCGAGTAAATCACAGCCCCCCTGGACACCAGGGAAGAACACCCGGCCCGGTGCAAAGGCCAGACCGCCGAAGCAAGAATCCCAATACCTCCCCGTGCGTAAAAATGGGAAGATAAGGAAACTTGTCTCGCAGGATCGTCACGAGGCTGGCTGAGAGGTCAAAGGGGGTGGGAATCCGTGGCTAGGAGCTGCTTTTGACACCGCCTGTCCGGTCCCCGGTTTAAAAACACACAACGCCCAGCCCAACGCATGTCGAGTCAAACCCAGGGGAGGGTCGAGGACATCCCGGTAAGGTCGGAACGGTCAGGGACAAGCAGACACGTCCCTGGAGTTCGCGCACTGCCTGACCGCTTCAGTGTTGCGCAAAGGCGCAATTTGGCCCCATACTGAACGTGTAAAACAGGGCTGCAAAATCTCTTTCAGCAGCCCGAGGGGTTGGAAGCTATTTTGGAGAAGGTCCTGGAGGTTTTTTTTTGCACATTCCAGTGGTGGGAGGGTCCGGAGGTAAACGGGGTGGAGCCAAAATGCCAGCATATTTCATTTTAAGGGGTTTTTACTGCCAGGAACTATGCCTTAGGGGAGACATTTCAACCTTTCAGAATGGGGGGGACAAAAAGCAGCAGAAAAGTTGGGGGAAAAAAACCCTCGAATGGGTGGTAACCAATGTTAGTCTTACTTAGAGTAGACCCATTCAAATAAATGGGACTTCAGTTAGTCATGACTAACTGAAGTCCCGTCCATTTCAATGGGACTGCTGTAGGGGAAAAGGAGTGTCACCCTCTGGGAAACTCTGGAGGGTTGGATTGGGACTCGACGGAGGGCCAGTTCTGGTCCCCGGGCCTCAGGCGCTGCACCCCTGATGTAAAGAAAAGTAACGGCCCTCTTCATACAATTATTCCCCTGCGATCCGTTTGGCGAATTGAGCAATAGCCGGAGATTGGCCGCGGAAAGCAAAAAACCCCGAATCGAAAACAGCCAAACACCACGTTAATGCTAACAAATGGCAGCAATTATAATTGCACCTTCGTGCGTCGTGCAAAGCACTTGTTGCGAGAGACGCTTACGAGAGAATGACTTGAGTGAGAAACTCAGGTTTCTCACCATAACCAGTTCCCAGTTCTGCCAGGAGGGCGTTTCCTCGGCCTGTAATATTAGAATTACCCCGAAGAGCCCTGTCAGCCTTCCAGGAAGGTGCCTAGTTAACTTCTACCAACATCTGTCAAACTTACCTGGAGGTATCCCTTAGCTGCAGCACTCGGCAAGTTACTAGTCCTCACTAGTGGTCCCCAACCTTCATGGAACGATCTCCCTGACCAGGCCTGCCTGGCACCGACATGGCTGTCTTTCCAGCACCAGGTCAAGACTGATCTTTTTTCCCAGGCATTTGGCATCATGGGATGAGTATTGATCAATCCCAGATTTCTTTTAGTTTGGCCAATTGCTCAAGGTTGTTCTTGGATGTATGTTGTCTCTGTGTATATGGTCTGTGGTGCGTTATTTATGATTTTTAACTTTGTAATGTTTTCAATCTTCGTAAACTGCTCAGCGAGCTCCGGCTACGGGGCGGCATAGAAATTAGGGCTGTGCTCCGCTCCGTTTCGGGTCATAGAAGCTGGAACGGAGCGGGCCGATTCGCCTCCGCCAAAGGCGGATCCGAATCGGGTCAGGGGAGCTGCGGATCAAGGCGAAGCGGTTCGCCTCCTTCCGGAGCAATGAACACAGGTAAGTTTGGGGGGGGGGCTCACCGGGCGCCGGCGCCACAGTCTGTGCAGTGACAGCAGCAGAGCCAGGTAAGGGCGGAGGGAGGCTTACCTGTGTCTGTCCCAGTCCAGCGCAGACTTCAACTGAGGCCTGGGCCTCAGCTGAAGCCTGTGCCGGAGGCAGGTAAGTGGGGGGGAGGGGAGCTTACCTGGTTCCGCTGCCGCAATCCATGCAGCGACAGCGGTGGAGCCAGGTAAGGGGGCAGTAGGAAGGGAGACTTATTTGGCCCCCATTTTGTCCCTACTTACCTGTCTCTGTTGCCCGCCACGGAGGCAAATAAGTAGGGAAGTGGGGGCAAAATCTCGATCCGCCCCTCCGGATCTCGCTCCGAGGGGGAGGATCGGATCATCCCAAAGCAGTTCGGGCCTGATCCGAAAGTTCCGGATCGGGCCACGAAGCGGTTCAGGGGGGTCCGTGCTCAGCCCTAATAGAAATGTAACAATAGCAACAGCCACCCTCCGGCGATCCCCGGCTCCCTGCCCCGGCCGCGTCACTCACCTTGCGGGTATGGAGGTTCTGGCTGCTCGACTTGCAGAGCCCGGCGGACTCCTCGCCGGCCCCCCCGGCACTTCATCTTCTTGTGAGACGGCCTGTCGGGGCCCTCGTGCGGTCGCTTGGCCTTGCAAGGGAAGCCCCCCTCCACTTTGATGTGGGCCGCCCCCTTGAGCTTGGCCTTCGGAGGGTCTCTCGAGGCAGCCAAGCAGGCGGAGGCGTCGAAGGGCTCCTCCGGGTCCACCCTCTCCGTCTTCACCCGGCTGAGGTCCACCTGATGCACGGTACGGGGAGGGACCTCCGCCTGCAGCGGGGCCCGGGGCGCGGCGAACCTCCGCTCCTTGCAGCGGCTGTCCGCGGGGGGCGCCGGCTCCGAGGCCGTCCGCACGCTCGGCTGCCTAGCCAAGGGAAGGCCACGGGACAGGTAGGCAGTCAAGAATTGGTTTTTGGGCTTGGTGTCTCCAGGACGCTTGCGACTGCCGCCCTCCGGGGCGGCCTCGGGCGGCGGAGCCACCTTGGCTGCAGGGTCCGCCTCTAACCTCTCCACGCTGTAGTTGGGGGCCGGGCCCTTGGAGCCCCTGGCGCCCGGAAGGTTGGTTTGCAGCGCTGGCGAGACGCACAGAGGGCTGGCCGCGTTCGGCAAGGCGGCCGTGCAGCCCTTGCCCTGCGAAGGAGCGTCCGGGCCCTTCTGGGCCACCGTGGCGGATTCTGCCGGCTGCACGGCGGGGAATGCGGCTGGACCGCCCGTGCCGACCGGCTTGGGGAGGCCGACTTGATTGGGGGAGAGTTGTCCGGCTGCAGAGAGGCCGATTGAAAGCAGGGGACCCGGGTGGCAGTGGGACCACCCCACCGGCAGGAGCTGAGGGCTGGCGGGCTTCCCGTTGAGCGAGCACCGAGGGTACGCGTTCCCTGCCCCGGGGTTCCAAACGGACAGCTCCTTGGACGGGCGCAAGGGGGCGCTTGGGGCCCCTCGGCCATGGAGAAGCTGCCTGGCGGGATCCGGCTGCCCCTCGGCGCTGCTCTTCTTCCCGGAAGGGGTCCCGGCGCTTCGGGGCTCGCCCTGGTCGACGATAGAAATGGCTTCCTGCTTGGGAAGGTGGCGGGAGTCCCTGCCGAAGCCGACGCCGGAATCCTTGCCCAGCAACACGGAGGCCGGCACCGGGTTGGCCACCCCAACGTAGGTGCCCGGGATGGTACTGATGAGGGCCGTTGAGTTCTTCACCCAGGAGCCCTGCTCCCCGTTGCGCAAGAAATCCGGGAAGATGACGAAGGGCGAGGCTGCGGCGGGCGGGTTGCCGGCGGCTTGAGCCACCCGCTGGGACTTGGAGAAGACCGTGGTGAAGAGGGCTTTGCCCGTGGTGTGAACCGGGGTCAGGATGGGCATGGGGGGCGTCTTGCGCTGGCTGGGCGGAGGCAGCTTCTGACGGTTGGACTTGGAGGAGAGATCCAGGGGCATCTCGCTGCACTCCGGGGAGGTTGAGACCATCTCGCGCTCCAGCTGCGGGGGAGATTTCAGCGGGGAGATGGAGGCCAGGACGCCCCCGGCCAGCTGGTCTGGGGCCGCCACCGCTGCTGGGGCTCTAGCAAGCACCCCGGCGGACCCCGACACAGGGACGCTACTGGTGCACGAGGCCACCACGACCGGCGTGCCGGGGGAAAGGTCCGGGCCGTTGGCTGGAGGGGAGGAGCCGGCGGAAACAGGGGCGCCCTTCTCTCCCGAGGAGGGGGGGCAGCTCAACGGGCTCACCTCCGCAGGTGCCGCCTTGGGGTCCGCAGCCAAAGACCTGGCCACGGAGAAATAGGGGTACGTACGCAGCTCAGGAGGGGCCAGGAGGCCCGGTAAGCAAGGGTCTTGCTGGAAGGGGGGTAAGACAGGCAGGGCGAGTGCGGACGAGACCCCCAGGGGGTTCGGAAGAGGCGGGAGGTAAACCAGGGGCTGGCTGGGGGCTAGGACTGCTCCGGCGGGGAAGGAGAGGGCCATTTTTTGCATAGCAGGGGCCTGAGACGTTGAGAAACAGACACTTTTCAAAGTGAAGGTGGCCGGAGCAGGGGCCAACGTGTTGCAGCTGGTGGTGGCGGTGGTGGCAGCGGTGGCCACCGCCAGGGTTGCACCAGCCGCTGGGGTGCTCTTCTCCTTCCCTGCATGCTCGCTCTCCGGAGCCTTCGGGCAAGCAGGGCCAACGTCCGCCGCTGCCGCCTCCTGAGCAGAGGGCCACGCGCAGTCCGGGCCACCGCTCTCCGGCTTTGCAGCCTCGGCCTCTCTCGTTTCGCCTGGGTCGGCGTCATCGCCCTTCAAGGCCTTCCCGGCGAAGTCCGGCTCACGGGACTGCTCCTCAAGCTTGGGCCCGGGTTCCTCCTCCACGATGCCCTCCGCCTCTAACCCTTGGGCACCGCTGCCGTTACTCGAGACCGCTGTGAGCTCCACCTGCAACAAGGGGAGGGGGAGAGGGTTAGGATCACGCCAGTCGCTTCTGGTGCCTCGCTCACACGGGCTTTGGGTAGATTATCATCTTAGGAATTCCGTGGTCAGTCAATAGTCCATACTACTATCCCCATGTGTTGCGTCGGAGTGTGTGTGTGTGTGGGGGGGGGATGTGTCATGCAGGAGGAAAAGGCGAGCAGCTTGCCTAAGGCCATTTAGAGAGCTCATCGCAAAGGCGAGATTCGAACGGAGGACTGCCCGGTCCATATCTCCACTTCTTAGGTACAATGCAACTCTGTCTAGCTCAAGGTAAGAACATAAAAAAAACCCTGCCCTGTGGCATGGTTTTCCTCTTCCATTCCCATCCTTTTCTCCTTGTGTGTCATGTCTTTTGGAGTTTGTAAACCTGCAGGGGACAGGTATTGGCTCATCTCCCAACTGATTGTAAGCTGCTCCAGGAGCTTGGGGAGCGAAATAAAAGCATTTTAAACTAATAAATTCGGATCAAGGGTTGACCCCAACATCTGGCAGTTAGATAGACTGCGGCTGTAAGAGGAGGCTCCATTCACCTCTCGTGGCTAGGAACATGTTTCGTACCAGACTATTGGCTCATCTCCCCTCCCACCACCTACCATGACCGGCAGCGAAAGAAGTTTTCCCATCCCCTGTTACCTGGTCGCTTTATCAAACTAGGGGGATTAAACCAGGATCCCTTCTGCATCCAAAGCATCTGCTACAGAGAAATGGTCCCTGGCCAACAGCCATCGACAGATCTGATCTTCCTCCATGACTCCCTCTAATCCCCTTTCAAAGCCATCCTAGCCTGCAGCCACAATCCCATCTTGTAGCGGTGAGTTCCACAAGTTTTCATTGCACATTGATCCTGTCTGACAGCAAACTAGCCTGACGGTCCTTAAGCGAGGCCGCCGACGCCACCCGCCCCTCACCTTGGAAAAACTGTTGCCAACGCAGAACTCGGGGGAGCCCAGGTGCTGGGAGCCGCTGGTGATAGATTCTTCATCAGAAAGCGGAGCTCTCCTGTTGCGGGGAGAAGAGAAACCCAGTGAAACCCAGAAACATTCCCTTAAAACTGCAAGATTGGATTGCTAATCCAAAGCACACTCCCCACCCACCCCACCGCCCGCCACACACATAATATTTATTTATTTATTTATTGCACTTATATAACGCTCCCATAGCCAGGGCTCTCTGGGCGGTTTACAGAAATTCTAAAATTAAGATAAAGACGAGTATACAAAATTTAAAACTCTAAAACACAGAACATACACACATAAAGCATTAAAAACCATTAAAAAACTAAACGTGTGGGTGATTAAGATGTGCCGCCATATGCCTGGGCAAAGAGGAAAGTCTTAACCTGATGCCGGAAAGATAGCAGCGTTGGCGCCAGGCGAGCCTCATCAGGGAGATCATTCCAAAGTCTGGGGGCCACTAGCGAAAAGGCCCTGTCCCTCGTTGCCACACTCCGAGCCTCTCTCGGAGTAGGCACCCGGAGGAGGACCTTAGATGTTGAACGTAGTGACCGGGTATATTCACGTCGGGAGAGGCGTTCCGTCAGGTATTGTGGTCCCAAGCCGTGTAAGGCTTTATAGGTCAAAATCAGCACCTTGAATTGGGCTCGGAAACATACAGGCAGCCAGTGCAAGCGGACCAGAGCAGGTGTTATATGGTCGAACCTTCTGGTTCCCGAAATCAATCTGGCTGCTGCACATAATCTCGAGGTCATCAGAGGGCATGCTCCTAGTGGTTCTGCACGGACCTATGGCCCGATTGGTGTCTACCCAAAGAAGGCCTTCAGTGTGGTGGCCCCCTTTCTATGGAACTCCCTGCCTCTGGAACTCAGGCAACACTGTGTTGTTTTCGGTGCCTCCAGAATTTCAGGAAGCCTTCCTTGACTGACCAGTCATGGTTTCCACTGGTATTCTATTTTTAAAAGTAACAAACTTTTGATATGCTGTTCTGTTCTTTTATTTTTTATTGTTCACCGCTCCGGAATCTGTTTAGATATGGAGCAGTGTATAAATGTTGCAAATAAATAAATAAATATTGTTATTATTCAATAAAGCCACCCACATTTATCAAAGGGAACGATGATTAAAATTGATTAGGCCAAGGGGTGGGGATCGAACGTTTGCAGGCCTGAGCGGATCGTCTTTTCGGTACAACATTTACATGTGGCCTCGTAACATAAAAGGTCTCTAGGCAGCTTACAATAAAAGAACAGAACAATACCTGATGTGCAAAGCCGGGCTGTCAAATCAGACGGAACGTAAAAGTATGGTAACGAAAGAAAACTCACAGCGCCCCAAAATGAAACCGCAGTTTTCTCCTTTCAGCAAAGTAACTTAAGCTGGGGGAAGGGAACATGGGGGGGGGGTGTGGGTTCTCTCCCGGCCTGGGGAGGCCGCACACGCGCACGTCCACACACCTCACCTCTCTTCGTTGAGGCCGCACATGCGAATCCGCTCAGCGCCGGTCCAGTTGTGCACCCCGCTGTAGAGAGGTGCTGCAGAGATCATGTCAGCCGCTCAGCGCCGACCAGGCCCGCTCTTGTCAGGGGCTCCGCCTGCAAAAGATCAAACCCGTGCAGGGTCAAGGGCGGGTTCCACGGGGGCTGCGAGGAGGCAGGTCACATCCACCCCTGGCTAAGCTGAGACGCAGGCTGCAAACGGCAGGCGGCAAGCAGCATTTTGCAGAGAAAGAAACGCAAAAAGGATGGCGGAGCCCTTAGGCTCAGGGTGCCTGGCCTCTGGAGCGCCAGGACAGGCCCGGGGAAGACTTTTCACCACCTTAGGATGGGAAATCCTCAAGCGGAAATCTTTTCAAGAAGGAAGCCGTTTTTTCTTTAGTACTGCCAGACAGCTAACTTGGGAAGCGGCACCTAGGGAAGCTGTGCAAGACCTGAGCTGCCTGCCGAACGTCTGGGTCCGTGGGGCCACTTTGGGAAGAGATTAAAGGGCCCTGGGAACAGGCCGAAAAGGAGGGTATCGCGACTTCTCGTGAGGAGCAGTTTGCTCAGAGAAGGAAAGCCAGAGAGAGGCAGCACGGCGTGGTGACAAGGATAGAGCGTCAGACAAGGATAGGGTGTGTGGGGGGGGGAGCGAGCTCAAATCTCCCGCTCAGCCATGAAGCTCACGGGGTGACTTTGAGCCTAACCTACTTCACAGGGCTGTTGTTGTGCGGATAAAAGAGAGAGAGAGAACACGAACCGCAGACGTTGCCTTGAGCTCCTGAATGTAATAACTGAAACAAAATAAAAGCCCCAAAAAGAGAAGATGAAGGGAGCGACCCACGGCTGAATACCGTGTGCACTGTCACAAGGACAAGACTCTCTTAAGGTCCCAGAGGCTTTGGGGGGCAGGGGGGTGGATGCAAGTGTCCCAGAAGTTGGCACCAGGCAACCTCAGGAGAAACACCTGTGAGATCTGTGGGGAGGGAGAAAGCAGCCCCCCCCCATGCAAAATGCGGGTGGTTTTTTTTTGCTGTTGCTGGAGCAGCAGCAGCGAAGAGACGACGGAGGCAGGAGCCCCTACAAGCCGGGATGAAAGATGCCAGGAGCCGAGGCGCACGCGTTGGCCGAAGGCGCAAGGGAAGACGGGGTCAGCGGCAGAGCCAGGAAGGCCCCTCCAAGGATGCAGCAGCAGAAACGGACATTGTTGAGAGCATTCTTCTTCTCCTTTTCTTTTTCCTCGGGGAGGATGTGGGAAGTGAGCCAGACAGAAGCATTCCCAGGGAATACAGAGAAGGGGAGGGAGCAGGAATCCTTCCCATCCAGGAGAAGGGAATCGAGAGATTCAAAGTGCGTGGGGGGGGGGGGGGAGAAGGGACAGAAGGAACACAACACCCCAGATCCAAGCGGCACGAAAACATGTTCTGGGGGGGGGGGGCGGCGGAGGGAGAGGAGACCGTGGGGAGTTTCCTTGTGGGCAGGGAGCAGAGGGGGAGGCGCCAAGCGCAGAGAGAATTCCACAAAGGAATTTGCCGGAGCGCCCTCGGCCAAAAGCTCACCGAAGAGTCCAACTTCGCCTTGGAAGTAGGAACCAGACAGGGCTCCGAAGTGCAGGGGGAGCAGACCCTGCGGAGACGCGCGGCAGGTACCTCCTTTCCCCCTCCCCAGGGTGCCCCACCCGCCCCCGCAGGAAGCGAGCGATGCACGCGGCACGGATCCACGGCGGCGTTTCTCGTAATGTCAGTCCTGTGGGGCCTGGCGAGAGATGGCCAGACGCTCTCTGCACCGGCATTTGCTCCTTTACGGAGGAGTCGTGCGGCGGATGGATCCGAAGGGGAGGAGGAGGAGCTGGGTGGGGGGAGAGACAGCCAGACCCAAGCGACTCCCCACACATGTTTTTCCGGACACGTAAGTGGAGCCCTGAGAAACTTCTGCCTGTCCCCAACTGGGGGGGCGGGGGAGGGAAACACATTGCTTATTTTCTGCATTTGAAACTTCCCGTTACACAAAACTCAATTTTCACGGTGGAGCGGCTTGTGCCTACGCAGATTTACTCGGAAAGACGTGTGTCTTCACCCCCGGTTTCAATGGGGCTGACTCAGGAGTAAGTGTGCACAGGATTGCACACTAAGCAGAGGTTGCTGAATTGGTAGCGCCCCCCCCCCTCAGAGGACTTCATTTCGGGGGTACACACAAACTGGTGGGAAAGGGGGAGGGAGGCCGGTTCCCCCCACCCCACGGCTTCCATTTCTTTCTTTCCCCCAAGTTTTTCAAAGCCTGCTCCAGAGAGACAGACTTTCTGAGCGGAGCATAACCCATGACGCAATGCCAGGGCTTTCCTGTGTCCCAATTCGTCTCTCTGAATCAGGGACAGGGAACGTAAAGCCCTCCCAGAGGTGGTGCAACACGGCTCCCATCATCCTGGCCGAGGCTGATGGGCGTTGCAGTCCACCACTCGTTCCCCATCCCGGCGTTAAATAATATCGGTAACGTCATCATTTGGACCTCTGCTTTTGGGCCCAGATACTGAGGTATAAGGGGGACAACCGGCGGTCTGGAAGACTCAGGGGACACAGCCAGAGAATCAGCTCAAAGCATGCCACCACGTTTAAGCTTTCCGTGGGCTACTCCTGCAAGTCAGCAAGGGGCCGTGGCTCAGTGGCAGAGCAGCTGCTTTGCATGCACACGGTCTCAGGTAAAATCCCCGGCATCCCCAGGCAAGACTGGGAAGATTTCCCGGCCTCCAGTCGGGAGTGGAATTTCCCTAGCACGTTGCCTTCCAGATGGACTGCAATTCCCATCAGCCCCAGCCAGCAGAGCCACTGGTCAGGGACAAGGCGAGTTGGAAGTCCAAAACATCTGGAAGGTACCAGGTTGGGAAAGACTGGGGTAGGCAATAAGACAAATTCTCAAGTTCCGATTCGCAGCCAACAGTGCGCTTGATACTCTAAACCTACGGGGTGAGTTGTGGGGCCAGGCTTGCTGCAGAAAGAGGCAACTATACCTGCCCAAAGGTTAGGAAAGGTGCAAGAAGAAGGCAAGAGGGTTGTGGTGGGGTGGGGTGGGAGGGGGCCCAGTTTCAAGGCAAAACCCAGAGAAACAGTTTCGCCGTGTCAGACAGCCCATCCAAGACTCAAAGCAAAGTCTGAAGGACAGAGGTGGAGGCGCCGGGGAAATGCTGAAACCCACAAGAGAGTTCTCCGCGTTTTGTCTTAATGCTACCTTAGTTTCAGCCCCCCCCCCCCATGCAGGCTGGAGTTAGGGCCACGTGCTGGGGGGTTTGGGTTACGCACACGTGCTGCACCCCATCAGCGATCTTGTGGGCGCTATCCGATAGGTGTCCACGGTACTCATACAACCGCATTCCAGGCAGGATTCTAAATAGCAGTTCCACCCCACAACCCCATCTCAACCAGCTGAGCAAAGAATTTCAAATTTCCCAACAACAACACGTTGCTCTCTGCATGTTTTGGGGGCGGGAAGAATGGATTACCCTCTTAAAAGAGAACGACGCAAGCAGTACGTGCATATTTCTTCTGCTGCTATAAACAAAACTCAACTTCCCTCCCCAGGGGAGAGGAAAAGCCCCTGAAATTCAAACACTGGGTGGAACTCACTAGGTCATCCAGTCCACTCCAGTTCCCAGCATTCCCAGCCAGCATAACCAATGGAATGATGGGAGTTGCAGTCCAACACATCTGGCCCTCACCAGGTTGGGGGAGGTGATCTAATCTAGTCCCAGAGTGTTGGTGTAGTTGGTTTGAATCCCTGCTCAGACATGATGCCCAAAGGGTAACTCTGAGCTAGCTGATCTGTCTCTCTCTCTCTCTCCCACCTTCACTTAGTTAGAACAAGACAGAATGGGATCATCCCCATGTATACTGCTCCTTCCAGCAAAGGCAGGAATACAAACATGGTCAACCACAACCATAAATCGCCCCCTTCCCTTAGACAAGCTCTCCCAGGGGGCTGGACTCGATGGCCTTATAGGCCCCTTCCAACTCTACTATTCTATGATTCTAGGTATTATCCAAGGAAGAAGTTCCCACAACCTTTTTAGACAGTTGCTCTACTGCACAACCGCTCCAAATGTCTTAGTCATGTTTAGCCTACATCTGTCCTGCCCGTTAACTGTGGAGTTGGGGAAGTGACAAAAGTTAGGCTCCAGGGCATGGGCGTGCAACTTGTGGCTCTCCAGATGTTTCGTCCTGCAGCCCTAGCCAGTGTATTTAAGAGCAAGGGATGATGGGAGTTGTAGGCCAAAAACATCAGGAGGCCCACAAGTGGCCCACCCCTGTTCTAGTGCAGAGTCATCTGAAACAGCCTCGTACAGCCTATTTCGTTCTTTAAACGCGGAGTTTAAAATATGTCCCAGAGCTTGGTTTAAACCTGTTAAGGATGCAATCCTGTATACTTACCCAGGAGTAAGACTTATTGAACTCTATAACCCTGTTCAGACAACATGCTAAGCTACACTGATTAAAGCATTTTGAGCTAAGCATTATGACTTAACATGTCATGCGAACCATGACCTTAGTGTGTTGTGTGAACCAATCCTAACCCTGGTGGCTACATAACCACGGTTTAAGCACACCCACTAACCGTTTGCTGCAAAAGGATTAGTGGCCTAACCATGGCTTTAGTGTGTTGTCTGAACAGGCCCAATACAGCTTACATCTGGGTAGACACATATAGGATTGTGCCGCAAGTTTTACCCTGCGTCCTCGGTGGAACGGATCCGTCGCAGCCCTAACTTTGTGCAAGTCTGTTTTCTGCCTGGTGGGCTTACTAGATGACATGAAGTAGATTCCCGACTGCAGGGTCTAGACAGACTCTGAAGGGGGCAAACAGGTGGAGGGGACTCACAGCACGTGCAGCCAGCGTAGGAGGAGGTCCCTGGAAAAAGGAGTCCAGAGCCAGTCCTAGTAAAGGGGAAATGGCAAAAGCAGGCAGGCGGAGCATGTGTAGAGAGACGCTTCCCCCCAGAGGCCCAGGTGGTCTCTCCTGATAGAGGACAGGTGGAGGGGAATAAAGTACCAATAAGCTGGTGACGGGGGTCTTCCTTAGGGAAGAAGCAAGAAAGCGGAGAATGGAAGATGTCCACAGAGATTGTTGTTTGTTTAAGTATTTATAAAGTAGGGGCTATTTCTGTAAAATAAAAGCCCCTAAAAGAAGAGCAAGGCACAGAAATCCCAGCAGCAAATTCCAGGTTAGTTTCAAGTGTGAAGCTCCCCTTCAATTGCAATTTAGCCAACTAATACTCTCCCCAGCTCCACGTTTCTACAAAAGCAAGACACACAAGCTTTTCTGGCCACAACGTGCCACTATCAGAGACCGCCAGCTACCGCACGTTCCCATTGGATCTGCGCGTGTGCTCCTGAGCCACACTCGCAGCGAGGGATGAAGCGAGGAAGATGCAGGGAAGAGCCAGTGTGGTGTAGTGGCTAAGGTGTTGGACTGGGAGCCGGGAGAGCCGGGTTCTAGTCCCCACTCAGCCATGGAAACCCACTGGGTGACTTTGGGCCAGTCACAGACTCTCAGCCCAGCCTACCTCACAGGGTAGTTGTTGTGAGGATAAACTGGAGAGGAGGAGGAGGATGTACATCTTCTTGGGTTCATTGGAGGAAAAAAAGGCGAGATATAAATGCAATAATAATAATAATAATAATAATAATAATAATAATAATGGGGCATACTGTAGGGTTTCCCCCCCACCCCTCCCATTATGCTCATCCTGACCACTTCCAAACGTGCCGTGTCTAAGATTCCAGTTCATAAACTGAAAGACGCATCATTCCTGCTAGGTCCAAATCACAGACAAAACCTCTATCCAGGATAGGAGTACTAACAAAGATACACAGCTCCACTTTAGGATGTTCAAGGCACTTCACATGCAATTACTTCAGTAACTCTTACAGCAATCCTGTAAGGTAGGCCAATATTATTATCCCCACCTTCTGGATGGGAAGGGGACAGGCCAAGAGACTGTTTGCTTAACCTATGAGAGGGCAACTTGTGGCCCATCAGATGTTTTGGCCTACAAGTCTCCGACCCCTGGCTTAAGATTTTTATTGGGGACGTCTTCCTCTGTAGCTCAGCCTCCCAATGATGCCACCCTAAACTAGCCTCTCAGAAGTCAGCTCACAGTGCAGAGTTAACGTCTGGACACACCCTTAGATGCTGTTGCAACACTTTTTGCTCAGGCCAAAATAGCAATATATTTAAACCCTAACCCAAATAATTTAAGGAGTATTAAAAATATATATTAATGGAAATTACACCAGTGGCCGGTGCTGGTTTGAGAATTTCAGTGGCTACCAAAACAGTCAACTTGACGTCTCTGCTCAGAAAAGGTGAACTGACACGTGCTGCTTGCTGAGGCAAAGGCGAAAAGAAAAGAAGCTCTGTCAGTAGTTAAAAGCCAGAGAGATTAACAACATTTCTTATAGCTTCCAAGCTTTCAGGTCTGCTGTTGAGATGGAAGAAAAAACGAGGTTTGTTTCCAACCTACAATCTCTTAAAGACAGACACACAGCACATAAACAACCAGCCCGGTGAACGGTATTCCACATATGGCAGCAGAAACTTTTAAAAATGCTAGCCAACTCACCCGACCCACTAAAAAACAACAACACAGCCCCCACCACCTAGGTGCAGTTACCAATTCAGCTACCACGAGTTTCCAAAACTTTAGAACTATGACAAAAAGACCAAGTTATCTTGTTTAGTTGCACACCTTCCTGTCCTGATTTAGGAAGCTGCAGATTCAGAGCAAAGAGTTATCACTAGCTACATGCAATGAAACAGAGTACCTCTGAGTATAAAGAGAGTCCATCATTTGGGGGGGGGAGAGAGAGAGAGAGAGAGAGAGAGAGAGAGAGAGAGAGAGAAAACACACAGCTCAGCTTCTATGCACCTAGGTTGAAGGAGCAAAGTTCCTAGGTCAAAGAAGCAGCTTACAAGCCACCGGCGGAGGCCTTATCACTCCAGCGCCAGATTTGCGAGTAACTCCGGGCGACGGCTTCCGAACAGGTTCGATGTTAAGCATGCCTTTGGTGCGCAGGCCTCACAACCGAAGTCCTCATCTAAACCCAGCCCCTCTTCCTCCGCCACCGCTAACGAGGCAAGAAGGCACGCAAGGACGGCAGGGACGATCTTCGCCCGCACACCTGCTCATCCGCCGTTTGAGCGTCTGTACAACCGGGACAATGCACGCCGAGCGTGCAAGACAGCGGCCCATCCCCACCGAAGCCTTGCAAAGTTTCCAACCATCCTCCAGGAAAGCTTCTCGCCTTGTCCTGGCAATGGGCAAAGCAAGTCCTACTCACTCCGTTTGCACACTGCAGCCTGGCAGTGGAAACCTGTCACAGCTGCACGTAAGCATCACGTTTTCCCCAAAAAAGAAAAAACAGGCAGCTCTGCCATGGCTGGGAAAAACCTCCGCCAAACCCCTTTGAGGAAAGGGGGAAACACACACACACACACGCCTCTCTCTCTCTGTACCGAAAGCCAGCGATTGTCCAGGCGATGACGCGATGCCTGCAGAATATCCCCCCCCTTTTCATCCCCATTTCAGCTTCAAAAACGTCCCATCCCTTCACACTCCCCTGCTGCCACCGCCAGGCTCCGATTTTCTTGGCAGGATCAAAAGCTCCACGACAGTAAACATGCCCAGCCGCTCGCGCCCAACTGCCCTTTGTGGGCCAACCTGGAGGCGGGCAGGAGGAGCCGGCCACCCACCCCGAAGGGGTGCTCATCCTACAACCCCCTACCTGGAGAGGGAGGGCACGGCAGCTGAGAGTGGAGAGGCAATGCCACAAAGCTAAGCCCCCCTTCTCCTCCTCCTCCTCCTCCTCCTCCTCCTCACACAAGCATTCGCCACCTCCAATCATTTGCTCTGCGATACAACCCACAGAGACATCCGATCTAAAGCGAAAGGGCAGGCCCGTTTCGGGAAGGGCCTGCCAGCTAGAGAGCGCTACTCTGCCCACCTACTTCCACCGCTGTGCCACCTCTGCTCCAGCATAACCAAGGCAAGCCCTCTCCCAATCCAGCCTGGAAAGGCAGCCTGGAAAGGCAGCGACCGTCTCCTTACCTCACCCACCCCCACAACCCCTTGTAGGGTCTTTCGCGAGGCTCACAGAAATCAAGGGCGCACTTCTGTTCTGTCTCCAGCAGCCCAGCTCGGATCTTCGGACCGTCTAACATTCGGTTACTCCTTCTCCGATCCGCTGTCCTCCCTCCCCACCCCCACCCCCACGCACTGTGATCTAGGGTGCCCGTCCCCTCTGGGCCCACCCCGGGCATCGCCCTTGTCTCTTGTTGTGGGGCGGGGTGGGGGGAGGCTGTAGGGGAAGGAAAGAAAGAAAGGGAGGGAGGAAGGGAGGGAGGAGTCATCATCATCAGCAAACAGCACCCAAGAGTCCCGCCTCGAAGGAAGCGGCCGGGAAGGGACCAGTGTGTGGGGTGTTTTGGCCATTCGTGGAGGGTTTTGAGTTTCCGGGCGTCGTGGGCGGACCGCCCCTCCCTCCCCACGGCGTGCGGGCGCTGCGAGGTGAAACGAGACCCCTCCCGTCGCCCCGATCCCAGGATTTGAGAGTTGGAGGAGCAGCGCAACGCGGGGCTCCCCAAGGAAAAGACACAACCCCCCCCCCCTCGACGTGCAAAAGAAAAAAGAAAAAAAGGAAGAAAGCACGAAAAATAAGGCCACCGCGCACAGGCACCACCAGCAGCCCTTGTCCTCTCCAGAGACCGCAGATGGGTGGGTGGGCGCTTCCTGGGGCGTCGATCCGCCCCGTCGATGCAAGAGGAGAAGGAAAGGGTGGGTGGACGGGACGCCGCGCAGGAGCCAGTCCCGCTTTCGGGGGGGGGGGGGGTAGGGAGGAAAAAGGGAAAGTGAATCTTCTTCTTCTTCTTCTCCTCCTCCTCCTCCTCCTCCCTGCTGCTTTCTCGCTCCCTCCCCGTCGGGGATCCCCGCGGGCGAAAGCAGCCGCCGCCGCCTGGCCCTGCTGTCACCCGCGTCCTATCCTGGACGGGACCCCTCCGCCCAGGCAGGCAAGGGGGAGGGATCCTGGCCCCCGGGTGGGGGGTGGGGGGTCGTGGAGCGTCGGAGAGAAAAGGGCCGCGGTCCAAGGCCCGCTCCCTGTTTCCATGGAAACCTCACTCACACGCCCCCCCTCCCCGATGGCGACGGAGGAGCGTGGGGCGGCAGGGGGGGGGCGGAGGATTGGGAGCCGGAGAGCGGCGAGGAGACACCGCCGCGGGCCCGCCGAGGAAGGGAAGCGCAGCGCCCGCACGCACCTGCTCCCGGGGCGGGCCCCCGCCGGGGGACCAGGGCCGGGCGAGCGTCGTGGGCCTGGCCCGCGGGAAGCCGTCCGAGCCCAGCCGGGGCGCGAGGGCCGGTCCGCGAGGCTGCGTGGCCCGGCGGCGGCGGTGGCGGCGGCGGCAGCAGCAGCGACGGCAGCACTGGCAAGCCGGAGAGTGAGGACGAGAGCGAGCCGCCGCCGCGGCCGCCGCCGAACTGCTGCTGCTCGCTGCGGGGCCTGCCGGGAAGTGTAGTCCAGCCGCCCGGCGGCCCCTCACGCCCACCCCGAGCGGGGCCCTGCCCTGCGGACTACGGCTCCCAGGCTGCACCGCGGCTGGCCCTGCCCGTATGGGAGGGGAAGGGAGGGGGTTGCTTCTGAGCCAGCCGAGTCCGGAGAGGGAGGGAGAGAGGGAGGGGGGAGATGAGCGGAGGAGGGGCTTTGCGCCCTGCCCGAGGAGGGGGAGGGGCTGGGCAAGGGCGGGGGGCAAGGGCGGGGACCGTCCTCCACCCGAGGGGAGGGAGAGATAAGCGGCGGGGGGGGGGGGGGAGCGAGCGAGGAATAAGCCGCCGCCGCTGCTGGGCTTTGGGTCTCTCTCTCTCTCCAACCCCCACGCACCTTTCCCCGGGGTTGCCCGTTCACACGCACAGAACCAGCCCGCGGGTGGGCACCCATCCCAAAGATGGACATGATTAGCTCTCTCCCCATCGATGAGGTCACGGGACTGGAGCGAGGGAGGACGAGAAGGGAGGGGGGCCGGGGTACGCGAAACCCCGGGGCGGTGGGGGGGGGGGAAGGAAGGCAGGAAGGACGGAGGAAGGGTCGGGGACCTACGAATGAATTTGGGGCCGCTCTTCTTGTTGTTGTTTCCTTTTTTGAAAGTGGGGGGGGGGGGCTGCGAGGGACCCGCGTGGCATAAAGGAAACGGGAGAGGAACCCCCGGTACGCACCGAGTCCGGCCGAGGCTTCCGCGGGCGCTTCTCCGCGCAGGGCGAGCAAGGCGGGCGCGGGATCCCGGACGCTGCTGCCGCCGCCGACGGAGGGAGCCTGCAGGCGACCCGGGGTGGGTCGGGGGTGGGGGTGGAGGGAGGAGAGCCGAGCGAGCTCTGCAGCCACGCGGAGGGGAAGCGCGGCGCCGCTGGCACCTGGGGCAGCAGCCCGCCAACGCCGCCGCCGCCGCTCGCTCGCTCGCCCGCCCGCTCCCCGGGGCTGCTGCTGCGCGCGTTCCGTGCTCCGCACCTGCGTCGGGTGGGCGCCCCCTCGGGGCCGTGGCGCAGCGCCGCGTCCGAGTCTCTCTCCGCCTCGCTCGCAGGCAGGCAGGCTGGCTCGCTCGCTCCCTGGGCGGCGCAAGCCGTGATCAGCACCGGCGCGCCCCGGGGAGCGGTTGGCCTGCCTACCTCCTTCCGTCGCCTGCTCGGCTCCTCTCGGGGATGCGGCCGGAGGGAGGCGCCCCAGTTCGGCCGGAGGATCGGCTGCTGGGCTTGACCCCCCGCCCGCTCGCTCGCCCGCCCGCCCGCCGGCCGGCCAGCAGCAGCAGCAGCAGCAGCAGGCACCGTCGCCTGCTCGGCGGCCGCGCTCTGCTCCGCTCTGCCCTGCCGCCGCCCGTCCGGGGTTGCAACGCCTCTGCCCTGGAAGTTGCTCGAGCTTCGAAGGCCGCGATCGCCGGCCAGGCCCGCCGAGCGAGTCTCACCTCGCGGCGGCGGCGGCGGCACAAGCCGCGAGCCCGCGCCGCTCTGCTCAGTCCGGCCCCCCTGTGGGCCGTCTCGGCGACGATCGCGCCCGGCTCCTGCCTTCCCATGGGCCCGTCTTCCTCGCCGCTGCCCAAGGCCCTCCCCCCTGCTCGGCCGGGACCCTCCTCTCGTCCCCCGCCTGCCCGTGCCTTCCCGCCCCCGGCGGCGGCGGCGTCTTGCCCCCCTCGCCCGAGCCCTCCCCTACCGGGACTGCGGTCCGTCCAGGACGGGCGCCGCTCGAGCCCTTCCGTCCTCCGCCAACCCGACGCGTTCTCGCCCGCGTGTGCGACGCAGCACACTTCTCCCCTCCAGGATACCGTCCAAGCGCTCCGCTCCCTTCGCCACACCTCCGATTCCCCGGCCTTTAAACCGGCTTCCCCTCTGCTCGGACTCAGCGCCTTCCGCCGTCTGCTCGCCCCGTTCTTCCTGCCTCGCTCTAGGCGAGCCCTTTCTTCCTCTCTTTCGCAACGGGCAGAGCAGAGACCCCACGACCACCACCACGTACCACGTACCGCAAACGGTGCAAAGCCCCGGCTCCGGGCGACTTCCTCGAGGCGGCAGGGTGCGGGTGACTTACTCTCGAGGAGGCTTCCTGACGTCTCCTCCAGCTCTTGGGGTGGGGATTTTGAGGCTTGCCCTGCAATCCAGAGGAATGTGTTTTATTACATAGTGGAATGTTAAAATATGGCTTGGCCATTTACAAATAACTTTTTCGTGTGGGGATGGATGGAAGTGTGATCGTCAAGAAAACCCAAAATGCTGCAGACACATTCCTGTGCCTTCCAAAAACATTGGCTCCCCCCCCCCCACTTCATTCTTGTTTACTGCTACTTTTCTTCCCCCTTGTTCCTTCCCTTGCCTTTCTTGCTTCAAACTTCAGTGGGAGGACCTCTTTCAGATTCCCGGTGACCCCCTCCATGACATTAAAGATCCTATCTGCAGTTTAAAATCTATAAAATGGGACAAGGTGATAAAGCCCTAAGAGGCAATTCCACTGCACTACCTGAGCCTGTGTGGCCCAGTCTAGAGAGCATTGCAGATTAGGGGCTGGATGAATACTGCCTAGAATCAAACCTCCAACATCACAGGCAACTGCTTTATGCTAAGTCAGACAGACCACTGGTCCATCCACACAGACAGGTAATGGCTCTTTGAGGTTTCAGGTAGGAGCCTTTTTATCGAGGCCTACCTGGAGATGCCGGGGATTGAACCTTTGGCATGCAAAGCAGGTGCTTTACCACCCTGAGCTACAGCCCTTCCCAAGTCAGAATCATAGAATAGTAGAGTTGGAAGGGGCCTACAAGGCCATCGAGTCCAACCCCTGGTCTGTCTACCCTAACAATATATTCTACTTCCCACCAATACTATGTCCTTCTACCTCCGGCAGAACCTTCTTTCGTTAATGCCCCCCCCCACATGCTCAGATGCCATCACGAGCTTATTTGGTTCCACCAGTAACGGAAATTACACTGGGGGGGATGCAGGAGTTAAAACAGGAGGCTCACGAAGGTGGCGTCACCAGGCATCACCGTGTTGTACCCACCATTAAATGGCAGAGGCTTGATCACAAGAGGAAGCGATAGTGATATTGGACAAAATAGGATAAGCGCTGTGATCTATCTTTCCACAGTGATCCCTCAGTGACTGTTAATTCAAAAGCAGCATGCTTTATAGGTGAAGCAAAGACACTTACACACAATGCACCCACGTCCTTCAACTTGCTTCCCACGGCGTTGGCGAACAGGAGTAAAATAGACATCCGGGTCAGCCTTGCAGCTAACGCATGGCTTGGAGACCCAAGTAAAATGGGCCTGAAGCTACTTGGAAATTGGGAAATGGAAGAAACTTCACCAAGGAACGTGTTGCCTTATAACTGCTCAGCGGCAATTTCCCAATAATAGATGAATAATGGGACCTAATAAAAATAATTCCTCTTATTTTAAGTGGGGTATTTTCATTCAGCTATGGAGATCTGTGTCCTTAGAGCACTGGTGTAGTTTAGGGCTACTAGTAAAGTATTATTGTCTGGGCTCAGTTCACACATTGCAACAAACTGTGATTTGCATTAACCATGGATTAGACCCTACACTACCATTTGAGTCTTCCAAAGGGACAGCCAGGCACCATGGTTTTAGAGTTGCTTTCATTTCCTAGCTGCTCGATCTCTTCCATTTCTAGTGCAGGAGGCTTTCGGAGGAAATTCAGACATCAAACCAAGGCTTGGAAATGCAAACCCCGGTTTGCTGGCAGATTTCCAAACCATGGTTTGTCAATTCAGACTACATGGCCATCCACAGTTGTGAGGTTTGGTGGTAATATCTGGATTGAGCCTAAGAGGGCAAGCCAAACACCACTAATTCAGATATTCCCACGACCTAACTAGGGAGTTGTTGGCAAGCTGTTATTCTCTCAGCCCCAGGACCCCTCCTTCCCAATCTGCAGTGTGGTGATAATAACTGGACTACTTTACAGGATGGTTGCAAGGGATTACTGAGATCGTGGGTGTGAGGTTGCAGCACACTGAGCTGCTATATAATAATAATAATAATAATAATAATAATAATAATAATAATAATAATAATAATAATAATAATAATAATATTCTCCAGCAGTCTTCACCAGCCTGGTGTCTTCCAAATGTATTGACCACAACCCCCCCCAACAATCCTCAGTTAATGGCCATGCTGGCTGAGGATTGTGGGAATTGTAGTCCAACACATCCAGGGAAGATTGCCCTCCAGAATACGTCCAAGCCTCTTCCATGGTTCTTAAATACCTGTGCATTCCCAATGCAAAGAATGCCCATTATGCTTCTTGTGTTGGGATTTCTCTAACGTTCCTTGTAGTTAAGGATACACTTTCTGTTCCTCCGCCCCCAGCTTGTGGCAAATGTAAGAGTTAATGGCACCCCAGCCAGCATCAGGGCCAGGACTTTGTACTGCAGACCAATTTAGGGTCAGGGCATGTTGGCATAGACACAGGAGAAAGAGAAGAGGGGTATATATGAAGTGATAGCTTGCATGTGTGTCTGGGCCTGACCTAATACCAGGAATAGAATTCGGGTGCTTTCTCATAACACCCTGAACACTATTTGCCAAGGGAGGCAGCAACAGCTGTGCATCTATCACTAGTACCTCCTGCACATATGAACCAGCCCTTGATAACAGAACTACTGTACGGAGGAATGCCTTCACTCAAAAGACCTGTTTCTGGTTTGCTCGTTGCTTGTAAAACAAGAAGCGGATACGAGTGTGCTGCATGTCTCTGGAAGAAACTTACGACGATTTGGAGCGATACATGGATTCGTATTTTATATTTAGCTGAAAACAAAAATGAAAGCCATTGTTTTTCAATTTTATATGGGGCAGGAGCAGGCAGACTTTGGGTTTATGCATAATTTGGAGTGGGGGTTATTAGAACCTCTAATATTAGGAATATCTGGTGCCCAAAACTCTAATATCTGTTTTGGGCACCAGAATTGAACGGAGCTCATCGTTCTACAGAAAAATTCAGCTTGTTCTGTTTGTTTTATTTCAGTAGTAGAATTTAGCAGGGAGGTGGGTCATTTGTTGCTGCTATTTTTGAGAGTCAAGAATCCTTTCCAATCTGCTGCAGATCACCCAGAGATCTACTGGTAGGTCCCGGTTTACCTTCTCCCAGACAGGAAATGATTTTTTACCAGGTCGGAACATCCATCCCATCGTTGTCAAATGTCTATTCCTATGGCATCTGCTCTCCAAGCTCTCAACAAGAGCAGGTGTGCTTAAAAGGTTCAGGGGCCTGGACCGAAAGACCCAAATCTCCGTAGAATCTGAATATGCTAATTTATATCTATATGCATGCTTGCAAAAATAATTACTAGGATTTATTTAAATTTCACAGGAGGTGAAGCTGGCCAATTAATTGCCCTTCCACATCATCTCAAATAAATTCTTTGATTAATTTGAACCCTGACCCAGATCATCCCAAACTGATGGATTTCCCCCCTAAGCATAATTGCCACGCAGGGTAAGATTTGGGTGGGTGGGTGGGTGGGTGGAGTTATTGCATTACGTGGGGAAAGGGAGAGTTAACCCTTCCCTCTCCAGCTGCAATCTCCTTCGAGAATTGCTCCCTGCGTGGCCATTAAGCTCAGAAAAACACCCCCCCATCCATTGGCACCAGCTCTGCAGAATAGATCTAAGGCATTGGAAAATAGTAATTCAGCTCACAATCATTCCCAAAGCCCTATTAGGGAATGTCTGGGGTGAAATGGCCTTTTCTACTCTGTGTCAAACTTTTCTTTTTAACTGGAGATGCCACGAACTGACCGTGGGACCTTCTACATGCCTAAGATGCATCCTACCACAAAAGTATGGTATCTCCTGAAAAAAAAAATCCAGATATGAAAGTTCTACATTTGATATGATAGCTGTAACAGCCTGCCATGTACACAAGCAGACTGCACGTGTTTTGCGGCAGTCATCAAGCAAAGGAGCATGCATTCACAAATCTGCCCTTCATCTCCGAGAATTGACTTGGGGGATGGTCATTATGGAGGCCCCGGATTTCTAATACACCCAATATGTTTCTCCTCAAGGCCGGAGGGTCACTGCCCTGGGTAGGAGCTCAAGACCTGCTGAGATAATGAGAGATAGTGATATTATAAGACTGAAAGGAGAGCGGGACAGGTGACAAAGGAGTTGCCCCTGTACCCTGCCGCCGTGGTGGGGAAAAAACACCCATGCAATAGACTTCAGTTATTGGCCGGGGTTCAGGAATCAAGTAACCTCTGAATTCTCTTCCACATTTTCTATACTGTCTGACAAAACACTTTGGGAACAAGTTGCAAAAATTCAAAGCCACAACGCAGAAGTGCATTTTTACGGGGCCATGGTCCCTTTTTTACTTTACTGGGTGTGTTTATGTCGCTATGAAGTTGCATCTCTTCTGTTATTTGCCCCAGTTCTTAGATTCCGGCAAAGGGCAGATTTTGCTGACCTTGGATACAGTGGGTGGGTGAAGACGTGCAGCAGTGTCAACCAAACAAGACAGTTTTAAACTTCCATACTAGGGGTGGGGGGCAGGGAAAGAATCATTCCTTTCCTAATTGGTCATTGTAAAGGGATCAAAGATAAAACTTCCGATCTCATAATGCCTTTCCGGTGCGACCACACTTTTGATGGTGCGACCACACTTTTGAATATCGGGTGCAGTTCAAGTCACTGCACCTCAAAAAGGACATTGTAGAATTGGAAACGGTTGAGAAAAGGGCTAAAAAAATTATCAAAGAGTTGAATCAACTCCCCTATGGGGAAAGGTTACAATATTTGGGGCTCTTTAGATTAGGGGAAGAACCAAGTAAGGTGGGTACGTGATGGAAGTGGATAAAAGGAGGCATGCTACGGAGATTTTTCTTCCTCCCTAATACTAGAACCTGTTATCAGCTGAGAGATTCAGGATGCATAAATGGAAGGACTTTTTTACACAGCGCACACCCCAAATTGCGCGGAAGTCCGAACGTGTGCGCCGAGTGGAGAGCTGGGACTGGCTCACTTCAATTTGGGACCGAGCCGTCAGGAATTCACCGGGACTTACTTCCGTGCGAACGCAACCCGCTATACAGCCTGGCATCCCGATCCCCTCCGCACGTTTACTCGGGAGAATAAGGCTTCCGAGTAAGAAGGCATAGGCGAATCGGGCTGCAGTGTTGCCTCCTGGTGCAACGCTTTCTCTGATGCAAGTCCCGTTGATCCACGCGCGCAGGATCGGGAAGCAGGAGAGTTTGCCTTGCGAGGAGTCCACAAGTCCCTAGCTTTCCTGGGGGAAGGGAGAGGGAGTCCTGCTTGCCTGCCTGCCTGGACATCGCGGCCTGTTTGAGGAGAGAGGCGAGGCGACCCGGTGCCCTTTCCTCGGGAGTAAGGCAGAGGCTGGCTTGAGGCAGGGTTGAGCTCGCCACGTGCTTTTTCTTCTTCTTTTGGCGGCGGCCTCCCGGCTCTAGGAGGGTGGCTTCCAAGTGGCTAGAGTGGCTCTGGGAGGGCGGCTTCCGGGTGGAAGTCTGAACGTGGAGCCGCCCCACCCTCACCCCAGCGTCCCTGGCTTCGCTTCGGCTGGGTGGGGCGCCATCTCGCCCACCCAGGCCCAGCTGAATCCTCGGTCCAGGCTGGGCCGGCTCACAGCCAACAACGCGCGTGAGTGCTGCGCGGCGCTGCGCAGTGCCCCTCTTAGCTTGGCACTCTAGGTGGCCGCCTGAGTGGCCTCTATGGTAGCACCGGCCCTGGTTGGCCACTGTGGGAACAGAATGCTGGACTAGGTAGGCCTATCCATCGGGCTTTCCTCGTGTTCTTCCAGAGGGCCTCCCCCATTGCTCCTTTGGAAACAAAGTGGGTCTCACTCTTTTTTGCCCCTGCCTTGGGGACATGACCCTAGTTTTGGCCTTTCGCGGTGTATCCTGTACGCGAACAGATGCACCGTCTTCTCAGCATCAGCTGTGAAATCTTGCAGGGAACAAAGCTGTATAGAAACATCCTCAGCATATAGGCAAAGGGAAAAGTCAAGGGGGGGGTGGCGGGCGGCAAAAGGAGGCCTCAGAAAGGCAGAGTCACTGCGGAGAGCTGCTGCAACCTAGCTCTTTGTATGCTAGGATCGAGGAAGCGACAAATGTTGATCTTAGGGTGTTTTTTCCCCCTTTCCCCCAGAGGGGTGGGAGGGGGCCATAGCGATTAACATTTTGTGAGCGTTATGCCTGGAGAGAGTGTTAACGTGCCATTGCTTTGCCTCAGGATGACTTTTCTGAAATAGTTTAGCTGAATTTCAGGCCGGCCTCGCCTGGAACATTTGGCATCCAAGAGTGGCTTTGAGCACGTGCAGAGTGTTTTCCCTCCGTGGCAACACGTAGTCTCTCAAGCAAGACACCAGAAACCAGCTCCGCGGCTTAAGCTTTGAAAGCCGTTCGGGGAGCTTTTTTGGGTAAAGGGCTGAGTCTAAATGCTGAAAATAAATAGGTTTAGGACAACCTTCTCCAAGCTGGTGCCCTCCAGATGTTTTGGACTACAACTCCCTGCATCCCTGACCATTCGCATGCTGACTGGGGGTGATGGGAGTTGTAGTCCAAAACATGTGGATCCTGATGTTGCCAAAATGGCACTATCCACACACGAAAGGAAAGTAGCAGCAGGTTCAGCTTGGACCTGAAGGTTTGCAGAAGTACAAACACATTTTAGAAATAATAAAAAGAACTTAAGAGGCACCCACCCACCCCAGTTCTGATGGTTCTCAGTTGCCATAGAAAGCTAATTGATTGTTGGGGTGGGGTGGGGACTGGAATGGAGTATCTTGGAGGAGGGCATGGCTGGCTGCCCACCAACCAAAACAGGAGTATCGGATGCTGCAACATTTTGTTGCAGTACCCCCATTATTATTGATATTACATGTGGAAGCAACAGCACAGACCAAGGTGTTTGTCCTCACAATGGTGTTTTTCAATTATTATTATTTATTTATTTATTTATTTATTTATTTATTTATAGTTCACAAAGGCAAAAACAGGACAGTAAAGGACTCCTGGAGCCAAAAGAGGGTGACCCTATGGAAAGGAGGACAGGGCTCTGACAGTTGTATAGAAAAGGTAATTTCAGCAGGTGTCACTTGTATGCAGGTAGCACCTGGTGAAGTTCCCTCTTCATCACAACAGCTAAAGCTGCAGGAGCCCTGCCCTCTTTTTTTGTCACCCTAGAGATGACCAGGGTGGCCACTTCTGAATTGCCAAAAACTAGGGAAATGCATCATCAAAAGAAAGGACAAACGAGGATGTTAATTTGCATATATTTTGCATGTGGTGATTTATAGGTTATATGTTACCACAAGATGCAGTGATGGCTATCAATTTGGGTGGCTTTAAAAGTGGGTTGAACAAATTCCTGGAAGAGAAGGCCATCAATGGCTACTAGTCCTGATGGCTACTTCCAATATCAGAGGCAGTAAGCCGATATATACCAGTTGCTGGGGAACATGGGCAGGAGGGTGCCGTTGCACCCACGTCCTGCTTGTGGGTCCCTGGTTGACAGCTGGTTGGCCACTGTATGAACAGAGCACTGGACTGGATGGACTCTTATTCTGATCCAGCATGGCTCTTATTATGTTCTTATTAAGCGAAGCTGCACAGTTAAAAGTAATAATTCTAATTTATGTAGAAAGACAGTACATCTCACCCTAGTGCAGGTGACCTGTGCAGCTATCCAGTCTGCTATCCAGATGCTCATGGTTGATGGAGAACTCCAAGGCCCCTGCTGCTCTTCCTCTGAAGATCCTTTATCTTTAAACTGGAAGGTCCCTCTGTAACAGGGGTCACACAGTCCCCCATGTTCTGTTAGCTTCTTGTGCGCTGTGTCAACACATCCCAGTGTAAAAATATGGCCATGCTCCCCCAGATTTTTCTGCGATGGCCAAAAAACTCATGTGTGGTGGTGTTTTTTTTGGGAGGCGGGGAGAGAAGGTCACAGGAGGGTGTTTGCATTTAGAGGGCCAGAGTGTTTGCAGGGGAGAGGGAAGTGGGGGAGGAAAATCCCCTCTGCAAACTGACAGGGCGCCCCAGAGAACTCTAGGGAACTTCTGCTTTTGTGCCCCGACTGTCCATCCCGCCGCTGTTCACTTTTAAGGGAGACCCACGGAGGGCCTCCAAACTTTGAGAGCTTTACAGTTTTCTGCATTTACAGGAAAAGAAGATGGAAATGGTAGGTTGGTAGAGCCCCCCCCCCCCCCCGGATGTTCCCTCTCTTTTGCCGAAGTCCAAAATTTAAGCTTTTTGAATTTTAAGCGGGTCAAAAGCGCTTAGAAATTTTCTTCGCTGCGATCTTTCCCAGCCACGGGCGATAACTTTTTAATCACTTGGAAAACCAGAGTGATTCATGGCATTTTGTTTCTTAAAAACAAAAGGGGACCTTGCCAGTCTAATTTATTTATTTACAGTATTTTGACCCCGCTCTTCGCCATCCCCTTCCCAAAGGCTCCTAGACAATATACATTTATTAGGGAAGCTAATGTGAAATTTAGGCATTAAACAATAAAAGGTAGGAAGGACTTCCACTAAAGCATGGTAGATTTCCAGATGTTTTGGACTGCAACTCCCAGAAGCCCCTGCCAGGTTGGCCAATGGTCAGGAATGTTGAGAACTGAAGTCCAAAACACCTGGGGTTTACTTTCTGCTCATCCCTGCCTTACGGCAAGTGTCTTTCAAAAGAAATGGATCTGGGTGAGCAATTTTGACAAGTCTACGTGGGGTCAGAAGGTAGATCTCTGGATCTTGCAGCAAAAGGCTTTCTGACTCCCAGGTGTTTAACAATAGCGGCAATGAAAAGACTCCATCCCATCCTAAGTTATATTGCTGAAAGCTTGGGTGGATTTGTGCATGGAAGAGTTCTGGTCCTCTAAGCAGGGTTCAGAATTCCTTAATTCCAAATGTAAATCTTTTGCACCAGGCTGCAGTTGGTGAATCTTGGAGTTCTAATAAAAAATGAAATGACAGTAGATCCTGCAAGCATAATGTCTGCTCATCCTTGGTGTAGATGTTGTGAGAGTGATGACTGGGAGACAGTGTGGTGTAGTGGTTAGATTTATTTATTTATTACATTTTATACCGCTCCCTGGATGGTTGATATTGCCTGACTTACATTGACTGACTACGACTGGAGAGTTCTGGGTTCAAATCCCAAATGAGTTGTGACACTCACTGGATGACCTTGGGACAGTCACTGCCTCTCAGCCTAATCTACTTTGCAGGGTTGTTGTGTGAATAAAGAAAGGAGGATGGACAGAACCATGTATGCTGGAGGAAGGGTAGAATAAAAGTGTCCTAAACACATATAATATATACTGTAAATACATATTCTACCACCATTCCCTCCATTTCTGATGTTTGGAAATGTGTTCTGTTGCTGATGGAGCCAAAACAAAATCATCCATGCACAACAGGTCGGTATCAGGTGACTGGGGTCAGTTTGCAGAAATACAGAAAATCATTAGGAGGAAAACAACTGAACCCGCCCCTCCAAACAACCCAATGAGGACAGAGCATGCACCGTGGCTATGAAATGCTGATGGACTGGGGTGGCGGTGGGGGGGGGGGGGGAGAGAAAGAAATGAAGTATTGTAGAGGAGGGCATGGCTGGCTGGCTGACCGAAACAGGAACGCTCCATGCTGCAACATTCTGTTGCAGCTCCCACATGTAATAGCAAAATGTAGGTCAAAGCACCAGAAAGTGTTAAAAAGACAGATAAAGCAATCGGTCTCCAATGATATTTCATTAATTGGGGCTGATTTATTAATTAAAACATTTGTGTCCTGTCTTTTCACCCTTAATGGGAGTCTCCAGGCAGCTAAAAAAAACAGCAGGAAAGATGCAAACAGGCAAATAAAGCTGCACAAGATGAAACCACTAAAAGCGTACAGAAGCGATTCCCTCCTCTAGAACTAGCTGACATGTAGGTGGCAGCATTTTTGCCAGCTGGGAGCTGTGGAAGGTAAAATCCCTTCATTTCTAAAAGGAGCGTTTCCAGAGTTTTTCTGGTTGAGGTCCCATCCCCACCCACTCCATTATCCCCAGGCCTTTGGACCGAGTACACTTAAAAAACACAACCACCCAGCAGCGATATTACTGGCAACGGTAAATACGAAAGCTGGAACCATTTCACCTTGCTTCCAGGAGGATTCTGTTCAAAGGCCTGCCGTGGCTCAGTGGCAGAGCACCAGGTTTGCATGCAGAAAGACGTGGGTTTGATCCCCGGTAACTCCAGGTAGGGTTGGAAAAACACCTGCCTGAAACCCTGGTAGGCCAAATGCTTCTAGTCAATATTGGGCTAGATGGACCCATGGTCTGATTCAATCTAAGGCAGCTTCCTACAAAACAGCAGCACTTGTTGCCTAGAAATGGTATTAAATGAGGTGCTTCAGGGTCTCGTCCTGGGTGGATTTCTTTCCCTAATTGCTGCTTTTGAAATCCAAATTCTGGAAAGAGGTGAGCAAAAAACAAATTCTGCTAATGCAGCGCCAGTGTTTCCCTGTGTCCCATTTCATCTCAAATGTTGTTTGAAAAATAAGCCACTGAGATGAAAACTAAGCCACTAAAAATAAGCCACCAGAAGAGTGTTTTATTGCACTCTCATTACTGGGCATCCTCTCACGCCATGGCCTCCTGCCCCTTCTAGACTTCTTTGTGCGACAAAAACACACCCCGGTAAGTCTGACTCATTAGGCGGAAGTTGCCGCTATCTCCTGCAGAAGAAGCAGCGTGATCAAAACAGCCCGCTGAATGGGCCACGTGCACGTTGTTTACTTCCACTTTCAAAAGACAAAGTAATGAGGGACAAATGCGAGAGTGGAGAAGCCACGGGAAGCAAACGTGATTTCCCCCTGTGTGATGGTGCTCTAAATCAGGGACAGGGAATGTACAGCCCTACAGATGTTGTGCGCCGCAACTTCCATCATCCCCCACTATTGGCTATGCAGGCCAAGGCTGATGGGCGTTGCAGTGCCCCACACATTCCCCATCCCTGCACTAAATAATATCAGGGTGATTATTGTTTGTGGTTCTGCATTTGGTTCCAGAGACTAAAGTTCAAGGGAGATGCTAACAGCGTGGAAGAGATTCAAAATGGCTTACACCCAGAGGTCCAGCTCAAAGTGTGCCGCCACGTGGCATTGAAGCTTTTGTGGGATACTCCTGCAAATCAGGAAGGGGCTGTAACTCAGTGGTAGCAAACCTGCTTTGCATGGCCAAGGCTGTGGGTTCAATCCTTGGCATCTCCAAGCATGGCTGGGAAAACCTTGTGCTTGAAACTTTTTGAAAGCTGCTTCCGGACACAGTAGATCTTTCCTAACATAGTCCAAAACACACCCGGAAGGCTCCACAAAGTCCCATCAGCCCCAGCCATCAGGGTCAATAGTCAGGGATGATGCGCCTTGCAGTTCAAATACCTGGAGGGCGCCAGGTGTGGAAGGCTGAGCTAAGGATGTGCATAAAATGACAGGTGAATAGCAGGTAAGATTGTGGCGCACTTCACAGCAAGTCAGCTAAACATGTTCCTTCTCTTGGAGATTCGATAAAGTCCAAGCCTAAGCATTTTCAGAAGAAGTTCTGAGATTCCTTTGTTCAAGCTTGCTTTTATTTCTAAGCTGGAAGAGGCTGGTTTTAGAATTTTGATATAATATATTTTTTTTAATATAGTGAGGATTTTATCCGGTCGATTTTATTCTTGTTATTTGGGTGGCGTTAGCAAGCTTTGGGGCGGAGCAAGTTAGAAATAAAAAAATTTCTCATCTTAGTACCACTCAGTTAAAGAAAACTTCAGTAGATTTAATTATAACAGGGTTTGGGGTTTGATTGTTTAATGGATGAAGTCAGGATATGCGTAGAATAAGAGCACTGAAAAGAGCACTCTTAAGGCACAATCCTAGGCATACCTCCTCAAACATAAGTCCCACTGAGTTCAATCGGAGTTACTCCCTGCTGGCTGGGAATGACGGGAGTTGTAGTCCAACACATCTGGAGGGCACCAGGTTGGAGAAAAGGCTAGTGTAAGAACAGACGTATTTATTTTTAGATGATGAATATACAAGTCACAACAGGCCCCCTCTTAAAAGAAGCATCTCATTCTGCATGAGATAATTAAATGCTCTCAGATGATGCCGGTCACTTGTTGTTTTTATAAGTACTTGTATTTCAAATATATATTTTTAAAAAACTGCAGTCTGGTTAATTGGGGATGGGTGCATTTTAAGCAATGATTGGGTTTGTTTGTTTTTAAAAAATCGAGTCAGCCAACCAATTAATTGACTAACTCCGGAAGGAAACAAAGACATCTCTACAGCAATAAAATTTGCTGTTTTGTGGGGATGCCCTTTTAAATTTTTGCTGCTAGTGAATAAAGCCCTAAACAACTTGGGACCAGGATACTTGAGAGCCTTGTCCCTTATCAACCTGCCCAGCCACTAAGGTCATCAGAGGGAATGACTATGGCCCAACTGGAGTCCACTCGGAGCAGAGCCTTCAATGTGGTGGCTCTCTTTCTATGGAACTCTGTGCCTCTGCATGTCAAGCAGGCCCCAACGTTGAGTTGTTTTCGGTGCCTGCTGAAGACATCTTTATTTCAAGAAGCCTGGCCTTGATTCACCAGTCAAGGTTTCTCTAGGTTTTCTGATTTTAAAACCTTTAATGTGTTGTTTTATTCTTTATATGTTTTAATATGGTGTTTCATTTTTATTTTCCTTGCATTGTTCACCGCTCCGGAATCTGTTTAAATGTGGAATGGTATATAAGTGTTGTAAATAAATAAAAATTAAATAAATGCTTAAATAAGTAAAAATATGTACTGGTATGATAGAGCAGCAATCCTTAAAATTTGGAGTGACGCACATTAGTTTACATTTTAAAAAAGGTATTTTTATTGAATGTTTCTCTCTCTGTGTGTGTGTATACATATATTGTAAAGCAATTGGCAAAGTATACGTGCACACACCTGTACACACACAAGTACATAAACTTGTAAGAAACTGCTTTGCACAATGGATGAAAACTGCGAAGTTTTAGAAGTAGTAGATAATAGGCGGATAAAGTCAGCTGGGAAAATGCAATGCGCTAGTCTGTGCGGGCGAATATTTCTATAGATTTGAGTGAGTACGATGCCAGAGAATCAAATGGAAACCACCACATCTCCCGAGGGGATGGGAGAGAATCATATTTGACAACACCGTGACGTGAGCTGCTTGGGTGGGTTCATTTTTTTAGTGGGGGTGATCTGCCATCTTCATGCAAGCCACCCCGGGACTATGAAGCTGAATGACATCTTCTAATATCGGGTATATAGGTTAACTCTGAGAATTGCTACATGGGCCACAGGAAAGAAATTAAATAACTGAAGGCTTGTGTGAGCCTACAGTACCTGTTGCTGTTGTTAATGATGACGTGGTTTATCCTGATGACGTGGTTAACAGTCCACGTGGGCTTATGTCATAACAAATTGGTTGATCTTTCAGGTTCCGCGAGGCTCTGTGTTATTTTTTCCTCAGAGTACCATACACGGTCCATCCCTCCTCCCATTTTATCATCACAACGATCCTGTGAGGCAGGCGAAACTGACAAATGACTGGATAAATCTCACCCAGGGAACTTCACAGCTGAGTGGGGATTTGAACCCATGTCTTCTCAATACTAACCCAACACTGTCCAGCCACTACGCCACGCTGGTCCTATTCAGCCACAAAAGACTCTGTCTGCTATGTCCCTGACTCATTCCCCAGCCTAGCCATGCCTCCACTATGTGGGACTTAATTCTGCCCAAGTTTGCACGGAATGTGATTGGTGCATTCGATGCAGCAGAATGACTTCTTTATTACATTTATATCTCGCCTTTTTTCCTCCAAGGAACCCAAAGTGGTGTACACAATCCTCCTCCTCTCCATGTTATCCTCACAACAACAACCCTGTGAGGTAGGCTGGGCTGAGAGTATGTGACTGGTCCAAAGTCACCCAGTGGGTTTCCATGGCCGAGTGGGGACTAGAATCTGGATCTCCCGACACCTAGTCCAGCACCTTAGCCACCACACCAACTTGTCCCACTAGTAGCATCTCTCCATTAAGAATTATTGCTCCAGCCACGCCAGCCACAAGTTACAATGACACACCTCAAGACAGAAGGTGGCATCCTCAAAGGGCACTTAACTCTGACTCCCTAAGCCAGCTTTCTCTGAAGTGGTGCCTTCCAGTTGTTTTGGAATATAGCACCCAGCATCCCAGTCCATTAGCCATTCTGGCTGTGGTTGATGGGACCTGAAGCCCAAAACGTAAGGAGGGCACCAGGTTGGAGAAGGCTAGGATCTAAACCATCCAAAATTAAATATTTCAAGGTGCAAGAGTGAAGCTGTACCCAGGGCCCACACCAAGTGGCACCCAGGTCTGCAGCTCCCCACTTCTTCAGCCGTACATTTTACGGATATTTGGGGTGGTGCTTTCATTTGGGGGGCCCTTGGCACACACGATATATGCAAGAAATTTGCAGGCAAGGATCTCTGATCGCAGCCACTTGCTCACTGTCTGTTGAATGGACACAGATGTTGTAAACTTTCATAAAAGAGAAGAAGAAGAAGAAGAAGAAGAAGAAGAAGAAGAAGAAGAAGAAGAAGAAGAGGAGGAGGAGGAGGAGGAGGAGGAGGAGGAATCCTGTTGCCAGCTTTAGAAGATCAACTCTTTGCAGTCTTTGTGTTTCTGCTGTTGACTGGCTGGGTGACTAGATAGGTTGTGAGTGACCTGTCATTAGCCTGACACCGTAGCCAGTCGCCTGCCCCTAAACCCTGCTGAGCGCCTCCCCAATTTTAACAGAAAAAGACAGGGAACATGTTGATTTTCAGGAGGGGGTCAGGAATCATACCAAGAAGTACAGCGAACTCAGGCTCCTCATGTGCCAAGTTGTGGGGAACCATGAGTGAGCAGCAGTGCCAGGAGAGACATTTTTGAACCCGAGCGCCCTGGCAGGACCCACTCTCAAGAGGGGCTACTTTGGGCCCCTATTTCATTCCTACCCACCCACCCCCGGCCTAGTGCTCTGAGCACCTCTGCTCCAATTCCCACATTGCTGTGAGGCACAGTTAAAATGGCAGCTGCCCCCAATGATTTGGGGCTGCTTAAAGTGCTGCTGCATGTTGTCAGTAAGCCCCCCATGGCCCCACAGACAAAGGGGAGGGGGCACTATGCCCAGAGACCCTTCTAACTGGGAGCCAGCCCTGGCTGGCGGGCAGCAAAGCAAAATTTCAGAACCAGCCCAAGATCTGTGGGGTTTCTTTAGATTGTTTCTGATGCCCCCCCCCCTTCCTCCTTGTTCCATTAACGTTGGCAGTACACTTAGCAGGATCAAAAGAGGGGCGACTTTTCAACTGTAGTGCGGAAAAAAACAGAACAGCCTTCCAGGGGAAATACACCTATCCCATTTGCCTCTTTTTAAAAGGACTCTTTAAACCATTTTATTCTACTAGGCTTTTCTTTTTTTCTTTTTAACTTACAGCCACGGCCCAACCTGGTGCCCTCCAGATGTTTGGACTACAACTGCCATAACCCCCAAAGGTAGCATCTGCCTTGCAGGATTATGGGAGTTGAAGTCCAACACATCCAGAAGGCACCCGTGCGGACGGCTGGCCTATGGCAACGTGTTTTCCTTCTTGCTTGCTGGGATCTCTTTTACAATCCTGCGGGTTTCGTTCTTAGGTATGTCTCCTCACTTGTTTCATGACATCATTGCAATTTGGCAAACCGCTGTCAATGCACTTGTCACAGAACTGTTTTCCCCAACCTGGTGCTTTCCAGATGTTTAGGACTACAGCACCCAGGTTTCCTGAGCACTGGCTGGGGCGGATGGGCCTTGAAGTCCAACACATCTTACAATCAAGTTGGGGAAGGATGATGGATAAAGACAGCCTACCCCAATGTTAAAACGTACAACCCTGTGTGCCCTCCGACGGAATACCCGCAAAGTTCAACCGGACTTACTCCTAGGATGCGTACAGGGCTGCAGCCTCAGGGCGCAACGCTGCGCTCGCTTACTTTGGAGCCGGCCCCGCCGAACTCGATCTGGTCTACTTCTGAGTAGACAGGTCTGGGATTGCACTGCAAGACTGTGCGCCCCCACTCCAAAGCCCAAACTGTATCCCGGCGGGCGCAACGCTTCCTACGTCAAACCACAACGCACGTTTATTCCTGTGGGTCTGATTCTCACGAAGAAGAAGAAACTTTTCTGCAAAGTTGCCTGGGAAAATAACAATAGCAACAACAACCAACAACAAACACAGAGCTCCGTGCAGATCCAAGGCAGGAGGGGGGGGTGCCTCCCTCGCCGCGCGTAACGATTACCTGGTGCGGCGCAACGGAAGCCAGAGACACGTGTCTTTTCACCCTCGCCCTCCAGTGACATCTGAACGCGTCCGTGCGGCGGGCTCTCCCGGGCCGGTCCGCGGCATCGCAGCCTGGGCGAAAGGCTGCTAGCGTGAAGGAGGCGGAGTTTTATGGGCAGCGTGTACGCAAGCAAGCTCCGCGCGATTGGCTTGCCGAGAAAGGATTGTGGGAGATTGGGAGAAAGAGACGGCTAGGGAGGGGTCTCCGGGGTACGAGGAAACGTGTGAAAGGGGGGCCGGGAGGAAACGCGAGGAGGCAGGGGTCCCAGGAGGGCAGATCTGCGCAGACTTGAACGACAACCCCCGAGGGAGTGCCGGGACGTCTACTCAGAAGCAAGCCTCATTGAGTTCAATGGGGCTTGCTCCCAGGTAAGTGGGCACACGCGCCGGGACAGGCAACCGGGTGCCCTCCAGCTCATTTGGAACTACAGTTCCCATAATCCCCGATCATGGGGCGTGCTGGCTGGGGCAGATGGGAGTTGTAGTCCCCAACATCTGGAGGGCGCGCGCCCGCCCGCCCGCCTTTCTCTGGGAGGTATAGGGTTGCAGCCGGAAAAAAGTGTAGCACGCTTTCGAGTCCACAGCGAGCCTTGCTTGAAGCGGTTTTCAAGTCCGAAGTTCTTGAATGCCCGGGTTCGGTTGTTGATATGGATCATCTTAAAAGGCAGAAAATAAAAGGACGGGTGTTGTTGTTGATTGAATTCGAAGTTCCCAGGGGCTAGTTCTCAGGTTACATGGCTTTGAAGATTGGGAGAGGTGAGTGGAGTGGAGTAGGATGAAAATCACATTGGCATGGGGCTTTTTCTTCTTCTTTGAATGAAGTTCCAAGGTTTCCTTGCTGCTGAGGGCCGAGTTAAGGGGATGTGTCTCCTCCTCACTCCCGTTAAAAACACTTATATTCCACCTTAGCAAAAAGTTCGAGGTGGCTCACGAAAAAGAAATACTACATAGGTAAGAAATACAGTCAACCTTATTACGTCAAAGACAAAACAGAGCAGTAGAACGCAGAAAGAGAAAATCAGAAGAACAGCAGTGAAAAAGTTAAAATCCATCAACTTAAATGATGTTTTCACATACTATGGCAGAAAACTAGGAGAGAACTGGATGGATTCTGTCTTGCTGATTTGGTGATGTGTGTGTGTAGAAGTGGGGTGAGATGCAGAAGACCATCACTTTGATTTTGGGTTGCCAGCATGAGCTGGAAAACTGGAGCTTCTGAATGAATTACGGTTGTATTTCTTGGAGCTTGAATAAAAAACAGTTGCTTTGGCTATAGAAAATACCATAAAAAGCAAAGGTCCTAAGCAAAATTCTGAAGTCCATATTAGTGTAATAGCCAACTTAAAAGATAATAAAAATATGCAAGCTTTTGAGATCTCTTCATTAGGCAAGCTTGCAAAAAGCAAACTTGTGAACTCAAAGGTTTGCACATTTCTTGTGATCTTTTGGTTAACCTAATAAAGTTGCGGCACTAATATCAATTTTATAGAAAGCATATTTGCCTTTTATTTGGCTGTGTGGTTGCCAAAAGTGGGGGTGGGTGCAGGGGGGGGCAGGTCTCCTGTGCCTTAACAACTGGATGACAAGCAGATATTTTGCAGGTGAAGTAGTCCCCCAGCCAGAAGGTGAGATGATGGAGGAACAGTCCCAATGTTGAATTCTGGCTGTGAAGACACAGGAGCACTGCCAGAAAAAGAAGTTGGCAGTCCCATTAAGACATACTCCAATAGCTACATACAGTATTACGTTTTCCCATGGCAAAGGTGTTATCATCTTTTAGATCAGAGTTTTAAGTAGGTTGAGTTGTCGTGAAAAAATTAAAGAGAGATCTTTTATTGGCTTAACCAGTAATGTGCTTTCAATACCTTTCCTAACAGAGACTGCTTTGCCTTTAGCAGGGTCACAACAGAAATTCAAGCAGTGGTGCTTTTCTTAGCTTGGGGCTGCTGTCATGAGAAAAGCATGTTGAATTTTAGCGGACTACAGAGGCACAGAAACCTCTGCCAGGAAAAGAAGGTGCACATTTGCCTCCAACCTATTCTGCAGCCCTAGACTTATCTCTCAAGCTCTGCTCTTCACTTGCAAAATGGGTGTAAACGTGTTCAGAATCTCACAGGGGTCTCAAGAGAACAACCACGAGAAAGGAAAACGAAGCAAAGTGTTCACAGATACAACAGTAGGCTCCATCTTTTAAAAAATGTTTCTGCGTCAGCATTAACAAGCCTGCTTAGTCCTAACACAGGGTTAGAGAAATCCAGGGAAGGCAGGGTCATAGATTCGAGGTCCTGACAGTGCCCAGTGGGGACCGGTGCGGTGAAAGGCAGGGCTCCTAGTGTGAGGCAGAGCCAAAGCGTGTTATTAGACAGAGCTATGGGGTCACAGATGTCCACAGTAGCAAACCCATTGTACAGAAAGGGAACACTGAGGCACATTAGCTTTGAGATCATGCCTGAAAAGCAGAGGATTGGGTGGTTGGGTGGATGTGGGTGGGTAGATTCTCACAGCAACAGAGAACCACTCCTTTGGACCCACATTTTTCTGTTTTAGCTCCAATCGCCGATGTATAAAGAAGCAGAACTAGGCAAGTAGCGTCAGGATTATTTGTGCAGTGCAAGGGTGGGGGTGAACTCTTTTATACACACAGACCCACACAATTTATTACTCTTTTTTATTCTCTATTTAAGCACATGGGGCTTAAATAGATGGGTGCTGCCCCACCTGCACAAAGCAATGAGCTGTCCCTCATTGCCAGAAATCCCAAACAAGAACACCCATAACAGACGGCTGTCCGATCTCTGCTTGAAGATCTCCAGCGACGGACAGCCTGCTACTCCTCTTGGAAATCGATTCCATCGCCAAATTTCTCTTCCCCTCGAGAAGAGTCTCCTGCAATTCAAATGAAAATCCCCCTCTTGTAGCTTATGCCTGATGGATCTTGTCCTGCCCTCTGGGGCTGTTTTAGCAACCAGAGGCTGCTGCTAAAAATGCCCTCTTCAGTGTAACGGCCCTCCAGGTCTTTGTAGAGTACTATCAGTTTTCTCCAGGTTGTTTATATTAGTTCCTTCAAACTCAAAGGACACGGTTTCTGAACCACCATTTTTGTGGCTCTCCTCTGAACCTGTTCCAATCTGTCTGTGTCAGGGCTGTTGAACCTAAAGCCTCCAAGCCAAATCTGGCCCACATGAGCTCCAAATCTGCCTTCTGGGATTTCCCAGTAGGCCGTGCTTTCTTCCCCAGGCCTCCAAAAACTTCTCCAAAATTGAATTTGGCTGAAAGAGGCTTAACATCTTTTGTATAAGGCAATGCTGTGTGTTCATCACAGGAAAAGCAGTGGGGTGCAGGGCAGCCTCTCCAACCTGGCGCCCTCTAGATGGGCCAGACTACAGCTCCCATCATTTCCAGGCAGCATGGGGATGATGGGAGACATAGTCCAAAGCATCCTGGGGTGTGTGCTGGGTTGGGGAAGGCAAGCTGGCTGGCTTCGTGTGTCCAAATAGGGCTGGAGAGGCACGAGGTAACAGATCACAGCAGATTTTGGAAGAAGGAACCCAAATGCTCTCTTAATTCATACCTTCGTGATCCTCAGCCTTATAGGAACGAAGAATACTTGGAGCTAAATCTGAACTTCCCTCCAAATATGTTGCAAACAGCATTTTTTCCTTCAGTCATAACTGGCTAAAACAAGCAGAACCCTTTAAAAAAAAAGCAGCAATGGCTCAGCCATGAAAAAACACACGAACGCTCCACTCTCTGTCTCAGAGGCTGCATCTCAGCTACCCAAGGACAAGGGTCACCATCCACACGCTTTCCTGGCATCTATAACAGGAGTGCAGGAAAACAGAGAGGGCACGATGGAACGGCCTCGTGCCCTAGTATCCTATTCATACTAACAGCCTCGTTAATATGAATGGGAGTGTCGTGGCACCCTGGAATGCCAAGGCCAGGAATGCTGGTGTCCAGCCTCGTCCTGCCTCCACCTTGGCCACACCTTCCACACAACCCCCTTTCACTTTCCTCTTGCTCCATTTGAAACCACCACTACTACCCATCCCAGGCAGGCCCACACACTCGCAGCTCTGGTGTATTTATTGATATATTACAACTGCATCCTGCCTTTCCTTCAAGGGGCCCAAGGCAGCATACATGAACCTCCTCTCCATTTTATCCTCACAACAACCCTGTGAGGTAGGTTCGGCTGAGAGTCGGCAACTGGCCCAAAGTCACCCAGTGAGCTTCATGGCTGAGTGGGGATTAGAACCCAAGTCTCCTGAATCCAAGACTCTCACCACTGCCTCACACAGCCTCCAGCATATATATACCTCTTTGCTCAATTTCAGGGTGGGATGGGAAAGGAATACGTAATTGCAATGCCAAGAGCCCTGGGAGATGTGGAGGAATGGCAGAGTGACACTGGGCATGAACAGAGTATTTTCTCCTCACTGTCAAGAACTTCCCCCGCTCCTCTAAAGGGTAGACAACCCTGTCTCTTCCAGATGTTATGGGCCACAAATCCCACCAGACCCAAACAGTGTGTCCAAGATCAGGGATTATGGGAGTTGTAGTCCAAACCATCTGGAGGACATTGTGGCCCACTCCTGGTTTACACTTTCTCTAGCAAAAACACCAACAAAACCTCTCATGGTAGCAACTTTAACCTTCCTGGCTTCCAAGTTTGGGAGTGCAACGTTTAGGCAAATTTGAGCTCACCTCAGGTACTTTCACAGGCCCGAAGCCACTTCACACGTTCTGCGTTTGCTCCAAGCACTTCCGTGTCAGTTAGAAATAGCAGGCTACCCCCCACGTGGTACCAGAGCACACATAGGCGCATTCTGAACACCTGCGTTGGAAAGCCACACAGCCAAACGTGTCTTCCTAGTGACGCCCTTGCAGCAAAAGACACGTGTATCAGGCCCGCCACCCTAGCCTCCATTAACTATCTGGTCACGCGAATGCTCTGCTGATGAGGACATAGGAAGGGAATTCACGAAGACGATCGCAGCGACAATTTCCGCAGCTTGGAAGAAATAATAAATAATAATAATAATGGTGCAATGTGCTAGTTATGGAAGTGTCCGCGACAATCTCTGCTACCTTAATTTAATCTAGGTGGGCAAGGAGTGCGTGTGTGTGTGGGAATCCTTCCCAGCAGAACAGCCCCAACCCCGGAGGAGGAATCCACGCGGGTCGCGTACACACGCTCCTTCCTCCAAGGAAGCGCTTTCCGTGGAAGCAGAAGGGAGACCCGCGTGTAATCACGTGTGAAGCGCCCAGGCCGGAATCGAGGAGAAAGAGGAAGGTTGATTTGCGTGCATTTCCTCCAGCCGAGTGGGGGCAGAGAGCGGGGCGTTTTGGGAACCGCCACTCCTGACCCCTGTTGTGCAACCCGATACTGATGTGCGTCGGAACGCATTTCCCCCGCTCGCCCGCAGCCACGGCGTGCAAGGCCTGGCCGGCAGCAAACCCGCGTGAAGTGGGTGGCCGCCGGGAGAGGGACGGAGCCAGTGTGAGTTTGCCGCGAGCAGAGGCCGGGGGAGGCGACTGCCGTCCCTTGGCGCCGGGCCTGGGTCCCCCACCCACCCCGCTCCACACCCCTTTTCTTCTTCCCGATCTGCTCCGCGAAGCAAGTTGGGGATTCGAGACTCGCTGGTGGAAAGTAGGCCAGGGAGACTCTGAACTGCGGCCGCTCGCCTTTGCAGCAACCCACACCCCGGATGGGGAGGGGGCGCCCGGCCTGGGGATTGAAAGAGAGAGAGAGAGATCGAGGTCTGCTCCTCGGTTTGCAAAAACTGCATTTATTCCACTTTTCCTCCTTCCACTCCGCCAAACCCTGCCCCCTCGCTGCAGCGACCGGAGACTCATTTTGTACGCAGCGAAAGGGGTGGGGGGAGAGGAAAAAGAGAGAGAGAGAGAGACACGCTGGTCGTTCAAGGGCGTGTTCACACGTGACGCGGAAAGCCGCATCGGCCTTGAGTCCCCCCTCCCCCCCATGCTTTCAATAAGGCTAGGGGGGAGAATCATGGGCATTTACTCTATGCCACTCTTCGATCAGTTTCCCCAGGCTGGATCACATTAAAAAGAAGATAGAGAACAATACATAATAGGCACGAATAGGGTAAAAAAAAACCCAGCGGTACACGCAGACCTTCCTAGGAAATATACCATCTCCTGGAAGCCCTAGTTTTTACTGGATGTGTGTGTGCTGGTGGGAGAGGTTCTCTACATGTGCTCAGGGACATTTTGGGCTCCCATTTCATCCACCCTCTGTCACACGCTGTCAGTCACACCTGGAAATTTGCAGGGTTTGTAGCCTCGTGATGTGGTGTCGGCCAGGTTACAGCGCAATCCTGTTTACTCCAGAGGAGGCCTCCACTGAGTTCATTTTGGCTCGCTCCTAGCTAAGCGGCTTTCAGACGGCTGACTTCCATCGCTTTTAGAAGAGATTGACGCATGTTTGTCGTGGGGGAGGCCTATATCGCCTGGCGATTGCTGTGCTAAACAGGACTGGCTCCACTGTTACGCAAAGGATCTCTTCTCGATCCTCCCAGAGTGCAGGACACGGAATAACGAGCTCAAGTGACAGGAAGCCAGATTCCGACTGGACATCAGGAAAAACTTCCTGACTGTTAGAGCAGTACGACAATGGAACCAGTTACCTAGGGAAGTAGTGCGCCCTCCCACACTAGAGGCCTTCAAGAGGCAGCTGGACAGCCACCCATCAGGGACGCTTTAAGGTGGATTCCTGCATTAAAGCAGGGGGTTGGACTCCATGGCCTTATAGGCCCCTTCCAACTCTACTGTTCTATGAGAGTGAAGCTGTGGCGGCAGGTGTTGGGAGGTGGCAACGGTAGTGCCGGCTTCAGGTTTCCAGGGCCTTTGGGCAAACTGCCTTCAATTGTCTCACCTCAGTGCATCCACCTTCTCTCCACCCTTGCCGCTTGCCGAATTGCTCCTCTTCCTCTTCATTGCTACCCTTTGCTTGCTTGACAAGGCAAGGAGCCAGTAGTGAGAAGCTGGTTGCAATGGTAAAGAGGAGGAACAACTCCGGGGGCTGTTGTGAATGGGCCCCTGCTGGTATGTGGGCCCTTAGCCGGTGTCCAACCATGCCCACCCTGATTGGAGGACACACCTGTGTGCCATTGCTGTCTTCAGGTGCACTGGGGGCTGCAGATCCATTCTCAGCATTCAAGGAAGATTCAATTCCCAGTCCGGTCGGCTTTTGCACACGGGAAGGGAAGGCACCATCTTCTCCTTTTGCCTCAGGCAGCAAAAAGCCTTGGTCTAGCTCGGCTGCGCAGTTTAACCAAACCTTCCCGGTCTGCCCCTGCATTCCAGTTGCTGAGAAGCAACAGGGAAGGAGAGCAAATATTTAGTTCCTTTGCTTGTATCCTGCCTCTTCCCCATGGAAATCGAAGGGGTGTGATGTGCATAAGGTTCCCAAGCCGTCTGCTATCTACGCACTGAGCAGACCCCTGGGCTTTTAGCAAGATTAGACTGCAATCCTATGTAAATTTAGACGTTGCGCACAAAGGCACGCTGAAGGTGAGGACTGACCTGACTTCTCTAGCTCCCAGCTGCAATCCATCTGGCGCTCGGCTTGGATCCAGTAGCGGCTGTCTGTGAAGTGGGCAGCTTTCTGCAGAGCCAACACGCCAGTCCCTAAGGCAGAGCACGTGTGGTGTAGTGGCTACAGTATTGGATTGGGAGTTGGGAGATCCGGGTTCTAGTCCCCACTCAGCCATGGAAACCCACAGGGTGACGTTGGGCCAGTCACAGACTCTCAAGCCCAACCTACCTCACAGGGTTGTTGTGAGGATGAAATGGGGAGGAGGATTATGTATACTGCCATGGGTTCCTTGGAGGAAAAAAGTTAGGATATAAATGCAATAACAAGAAGAAGAAGAAGAAGAAGACAAAAGCCAGAAACATCTTGTGGTGTTGCAGTTTAGCCCTACATGGAAACCACAACCTTCCATGTTCGACTTTGTTTCCTAATCCAGCAGTGCAACGGGGTAATTTCAGACCCTGGACATAGAGTGCAATCGTCTGCATATTTAGACAGAAAAAAGTCCTACAACTCCCAGCATACCTCAAGCCAGCCATGCTGGCCTGCTTATGCTGGTAAATTGAAAGCATTTCTTCTGTCTAAACATGCATAGGCTTGCGCTCTTACCGTAGCATGTGCTGACCGTTCTTTCTTGCCCTGTTTCCAGCCTTCCTGGAAGCACCAGCTTGACCACTGCGGACAAAATGGACCTCTTGCTCCTTTTAACGTTCTTAAGCGACGTTTCTAAAACTGCACACAGAACTTTTGGTAGCACCTGCTTTCCAACAAATGCTTCCTGTTTTTATTCATTATTTGTTACTTCCTATCCCTTGCAACCTGATCCTTCTAACGCAGCCTTCCTCAACCTGGGGCGCTCCAGATGTGTTGGACTGCATCTCCCAGAATGCCCCAGCCAGCTGGCTGGGGCATTCTGGGAGTTGTAGTCCAACACATCTGGAGCGCCCCAGGTTGAGGAAGGCTGTTCTAACGGGAGACGCTGGAGATTGAATCCTAGACCTTCTGCGCTCAGAGCAGGCTGTCTACCACTGTACTATGGATGGCCATTCCCAAATGACAGCCGTATGTCCAGATTTGCACAGTATTTCCTACAAGGGGGCAGAGTTTAAGGTACCAATTCACTTCAGAATCCAATATAAACTTCTGTTGACCTACAAAGCTTTTCACTGTCTAGCTCCTTCCTATCTCTCCTCTCTCATCTCACACTATTGCCCCGCTCGTGCTCTTCGCTCCTCTGATGCCATGTTTCTCGCCTGTCCAAGGGTCTCTACTTCCCTTGCTCGGCTTCGTCCATTTTCTTCGGCTGCCCCTTACGCCTGGAACGCTCTTCCAGAACATTTGAGAACTACAAGTTCAATCACAGCTTTTAAAGCTCAGCTAAAAACTTTTCTTTTTCCTAAAGCTTTTAAAACTTGATTTTGCTCTGACTTTTATACTGGCTGTTGGGTGCATTCTCTTCCCCTCCTTATTGTTTTATTATGATTTTATTAGAATGTATGCCTATGCGTCAGGGTCTTCCTATTTATTGTTTTACTCTGTACAGCACCATGTACATTGATGGTGCTATATATATAAATAAATAATAATAATAATAATACCCAATTTTTAAACTGGGAGGCATTAGAGCAGCTGTTGGAGGCAGGTGACCAAAGTTCAGGCTTAGCATGAACCTTGGTCACCTGCCTATCTCGTTTTGTTAGCAGGCACGTGTGAAGGACCGGGATATGGTTTTGAGTTGACAGGCGTTCCGTTTTTAAATAATTGAGGGCCACGCACGAAGGTGGATTTACTTTTCACCCTCCATGCACTTTCTGCATCACCTGCTCGCAGGGGCGCATGCTCCCTGATGCACACCATTGGCTTGCCATCCGTCATTATTATTACCATGGAGCGAGAGACGTTCCAGGTTGGCAAAAGGGGCTTCAGAAGGTGAGAGCCGCGGCTGCGTTAATTGCAAAAGAGCGTGACGACCTTTAGAGAGGGAGAGAAGCCACACTCGTGAGCAGCGCAGGCTTTATAAGTCAGGCAGCGCATCTGGCCAGCTCTGGGCACCACGTCTGAAGGCCATTGACAAATTGTGACCGGGATCGTGCAGGGAACCCTTTCCCAACTTGGCTGCCTCCAGATGTGTTGGATTAATGTAGCCCAAATGCTATTTTGGGCTGCATTAATAGAAGTATTGCTTCCAAATCGCACGAGGTACTGGTTCCCCTCTATTCAGCCCTGGTTAGGCCTCATCTTGAGTATTGTGTCCAGTTCTGGACTGTACAATTCAAGAAGGACGCAGACAAGCTGGAGGGGGGTTCAGAGGAGGGCAACCAGGATGATCAGGGGTCTGGAAACAAAGCCCTATGAAGAGAGACTGAAAAAACTGGGCATGTTTAGCCTGGATAAGAAAAGACTGAGGGCAGATATGATAGCACTCTTCAAATACTTGAAAGGTTGCCACAGAGAGGAGGGCCAGGAACTCTTCTCGATCCTCCCAGAGTGCAGGACAAGGAGTAATGGGCTCAAGTTACAGGAAGCCAGATTCCAGCTGGACATCAGGAAGAAGTTCCTGTTAGAGCAGTACAACAATGGAACCAGTTACCTAGGGAGGTTGTGGGCTCTCCCACACTAGAGGCCTTCAAGAGGCAGCTGGACAACCATCTGTCAGGGATGCTTTAAGGTGGATTCCTGCATTGAGCAGGGGGTTGGACTCGATGGCCTCGTAGGCCCCTTCCAACTCTACTATTCCATGATTCTATGATTACGTCTCTCATCATTGCCCAGCCAGCAGGGGATTAAGCTAAGAGCCAGTGACTGGCCCAAAGTCACCCAGTGAACTTCATGGCCAAGTGGGGACTTGAACCCAACTGTCCCAGTCCAGCATTCTAACCACTACACCACACTGCATTTTATTTTTCAGTGCTACCTCTTTTCCATTTGCTGTAGCGCATTTTTCATCTAGTCGTGGCTTTCTAAAATATGAGGTGCAAGGCTCAATGCTGTTTTGGGTCTCCTTGCTTTAAAACTGTCCCTTTCCTTCCCACAACTTCTGCGATGTGATCATAGCCAACTCAGTGGAGAGGGGTGGAGCACTCTGCACCTCCCCAGAGGCACTCACTCATGCTTCACAGCTCTGTGTGCGGAATCCTGGTTCGAGTCCCGCTTCCTGCCCCCTTTCTCTGGCTGTAACTTTAACTATTTTTAATTTGAAATAAGGTGCATTTGCTGCAACGTTTTCTTTATTCTAAGTATCTCTTTCAGGTTCTAAGTAGCACTTTTCATGTTAGAGGTGTATATAATTCAAAACCTTGGGGCATTTTGCACAAGCATATTATACTTTCCTTCGATTCTCAAAAATGCCCAAGACAGCTCACTAAAATTAAAGTCAAATCAGCATTACCTAAAAGAATCTGCTTAAAAGGCTCTGGGACTTATTAAAAGCTCAAATTTCCCTGCAATATTGACAGGTTGCTAAATGTTTCAGCACTTGTAGGGACAATCTCTGGAAGGTGCTTGAGGTGGCCCAGAGTTTATTTTGGGCTATAACCCCTTCTCTCAATTCCTTACTCCTATGTGTGTCCTAAGAGCATCGCATGTTAAAATGCGCTGTGCAAAAATGGCATTTTGGACTGAAAACTTGTCAGTGTTACCTCGGGGAAGACAGGCTCACCCTGATGTGGATGCATGCCTTTGCCTCCAGGAATTTATCCAACCCCCTTTTAAAGCCATCCAGATTGGTGGCCATCACTACGTCTTGTGGTAGTGAATACAAGGCAATATAAACCAGAAACTAAGTTCCTTATTCAAGTTGTTCATACAACGCTGTGCCAAACAAGTAACTATAAACCAGCCTTGATAGATCAGCAAGGGTTACAGGTTGCGAATAGTTTCACAACAGCGACTAAAATTGCACGTAGAAAAAAATTCTGCCTGGTGCTAATCACGTATGTCACAGCCTCAGCATTCCTCACCTGTAAAATAGGAGCATCTGTTGGCCGGCTTCAACCATGTCTTTGCAGGGCTCTGCTGGCTAGTTGCAGTTTTGTGTTAGAATCTCTGACCTATGGTAACTCGGATACAGATTTGTCCAAGTGAGAGGTGCTCCTATTCAAGGTTCCGGCCAGCCATTGGAATAGCCAAGCAGGGCATTCTTAGTTACTTTCCCATTTTCTTTTTCTACTGCCATTCTACTTCTTGGAGCTACAAGGATGGCCAGTTTTTGTTTTGTTTTTAATGTTTTGTATTTCCAGAAAGCTCTGGCGTGGGCTGGTCCATGAAGTCACAAAGAGTCGGAAGCGACTGAACGAATAAACAACAAAATTTCTGCAAACTTCAGAGCGTGCAGTTTCCCCCCTGCCATTTTTTTGCATGTGGCTGCAGTTGCTGGACATTAAGATTCTAGTAAAGAAATAAAGTGGACTGCAGAAGGCTGAAGTCTGCCTGCTTGTTCTAGAGCAGTTTTTTTAAAATATATTTGCACGTGATTGAACCACAGAAGAAAAAAGCAGGAAAAGGCGATTTACAGTCCCTACAAAGAGGCAGAACCATTGACTCACCAACCATCACTGACACCATCAGTAAACAATAAATAAAAGCTACATCAAGGGAAGTCGAATTCTGCAACCAGTACATCAAATTATGCAATTTCTTCTCCTGCTAGTCTCAGAGAAGGGGGAATAAGCTAGATCTTTAGAAACCTCACCTGCTGACCACTGAAAATCCTACTCAGCCATACCCACCCTTCTCCCAGACTTCTGAAATTTCAGCATTACAATCCTGTCCAAACCCATCTCCTCAGTCATAAGGGCTAGAAACTTCCTTTTAAAACAGATAGTCTCAGGATGCTGAATCATGCCCAATATCCAGCTCTGTAAACTTTTTTGTAAACCGCCCAGAGAGCTTCGGCTATGGGGCGGTATATAAATTTAATAAATATATAAATTTAATAAATAAACTGTGAAGCATCTGAACTGCAAGAGATGCCTCCATATCAATAGTGTCAGACAACTCCTGTTACACATAAGTAAGCAAATGTCTGTGATGAGCCAAGAACTTGGGGATGTGCAAAAACCCGTCCTCTAAGCCGGGACTGGACAGAAGATACATCTTTGGATGTTTTTTGTACTTGGCTCCCAGAAGCCCTTGCCATGCGTGGCCAATGGGCAGGAAAGCCGGGAGTTGGAAGTCCAAAACATCTGGGGATCTTCTTTTTGCCCACCCCTGCTCCAAGCCTCCCATGTAAATTTTAATTGGGCCCAACTCCATGCCTCGGACCCGAGTTCTTGGGGTTCTGGTGCCATCACACAAGTCAGGGGAAGAGACACAAAAATACACCTGGAACAAAACTTGCCCTGACCGCAATGGGAAACAATAAGCACCCAGCAAAGAAAATCAGAATCACAAGATACCTTTTGCAGATGTGTTTTTTATTATTCGGTTATTCTTTACTTGCTGTCATTGGGGTTGGAGGGTTTAACAAAAAGGAGGGGGGGGGCAAAGCAACCTGGAAGGGAAGCCCTCATTTGAAGACATTCCCCAATGGCCCCCAGTATTTGTGGTTATAGGGACAACAATGCATCCTGGGAAATGTCCCCCCCCCACCCACCCAAATGGGAGGAACAGCAACTTCCGTCTCAGGATCTACCAGGAGGTTGTTTGGAAGAGACCGAAGATCTGCCAGAAACCAAAGGCTTCTGGGTGAGGAGGAGGAAAAGACGCCAAGATCACAGGAGGAAAAAGGCCCAGCAGAGCTGGGGATGAAGGGAGTTGTAGTCCAACATATCTGGAGGGTGCCAGGTCAGAGAAGGCTGCTGCAGAGCCTGAAGAGCAGTTCTGGGCAGCGTCAACAAGATGCCAGTCTGGCTAAGGCAGCCTTCCCTCGAACCTGTTGCCTGCCAGATGTGTTGGACTACATCTCCCAGCATCCCTGACCATTGCCCATGCTGGCTGGGGATGATGGGAGTTGATGTCCCAAACATCTAGACAGCACCAGGTTGAGGGGCAGCTGGGCTAAGGAGTCAAGCCCGCGACGGCAGAGCCAGCCCAGCCTCAGTTCTACCGGGCCTTCTTCTTGGAGGTGCGGCGGGGGTGACGCTTGTGGGGAGACGGAGCCAGTTCCAAATCCGGCTTCTGCCCCACGGCTTTCGCCCCATCCCCTTGACGGGTCAGTTCGGCGTCCTCGGCACTGATGGGGTGGATGATGTGGCCGGGCTGGGTGATGACCCGGGGGGCCGTCAGCCGCTGGAAAGCACGCTGGGTGTTCCACGTGGGGCCCACGGGCGCCTGGACGCTGCGCTCAAACTGTTGGCTGTTCTCAAAGGGGAACGGCAGCTGGCTCACCTGGAGGGGGGGGAAGAAAGGCTTAACTGTCAAGCTCAGCGTGGAAGACTGGGCCACGAAGCTGTGACACCGCTGGTGCTCATTGGTTTATATCCCACTTTTTATCCCTCCTGCAAGGAGCCCAAGGCGGTTGCTCCTCTCCATTTTATCCTCACAACAACTCTGTGAGGTAGGTTGTTATTATTTATTTATTTATTTATTTATATCGCGCCTTTTGCCCAATGCTGGGCCTCAAGGCGGCCTTACAAAGTTTAAAATATACATGGGGGTGGGGGGGAGGGAAACAAAACCATAAACAATTAAAAAATACACAACAAAATTATAAGACATTAACATAGATGGAGGGCTGGATTATTTGTCAAAGGCCTGCTTGAACAAAAAAGTTTTAGCCTGCTTCTGAAAGCCCATCAAGGAGGGAGCCAGCCTAGCTTCCCTGGGAAGAGAGTTCCAGAGCACCAGAGCAGCCACCGAGAAGGTCCTCTCCCATGTTCCCACCAAGCGTGCCTGTGAAGAAGGTGGGACTGAAAGAAGGGCTTCTCCAGAAGATCTCAAAGCACGGGCAGCCTCATAAGGGAGAATACGTTCTTTCAGGTAACCTGGACCCGAACCATATAGGGCTTTATAGATCATAACCAGCACTTTGAATTGTGCCTGGAAACAGACTGGAAGCCAGGGGAGTTGTGTGCTCCCTGTAGCCAGCCCCGGTCAACAATCTGGCTGCAGCTCTTTGAACCAGCTGGAGTTTCCGAACACTCTTCAAAGGCAGCCCCACGTAGAGCGCGTTACAGTAATCCAATCGGGATGTGACTAAGGCATGTGTCACCGTGGCCAGGTCCGACGTCTCTAGGAACGGGCGCAGCTGGCGCACTAGGTTAGGCTGAGAGCCAGGGACTAGCCCAAAGTCACCCAGGGAGCGCTGTGGCCAAGTGGGGATTAGAACCCGGATCTCCTAGAGGAGTCCAACACTCTAACCACTGCACCACACTGGCACTTCCTGGCAGCGAAGGAGCCGAGGCGCTGCTCTGCTATTTATTTTAACGTTACATCTTGGCTTTGCAAAAGCTCTTTATAAAAATATGAGAAGGGAGCAAAAACCCCAAAGAAAAACCCATGCAATACACAGTACCTAGGAATCTACCTTACAGGAACACAGGAAGCTGCCATTTACCGACTCGGACTGTGGGACCATCTAGCCCAGTATTGTCGACACTAACCGGCAGCAGCGGCTGTCCATGGTTTCAGGCAGGAGTTTTTCCCAGCCCTACCTGGAGATCCCAGGGATCTAACCTGGGATCTTGCGGGTGCAGTGCAGGTGTTCTCCCTGTAAGCTACGGTCCCTCCCTGTTATAATTGCAGGGTGTAATGATAAAGAACACTTGGCATGAAGGTTAGGCTGCTCCCAGGGCAGAGCGATCTACTCACCTGGTGAGCTGCAGCTAAAACATTGCGTTGTTCACTCAGGATAACGTTCGGCAGGTGGCGGTCTTTCCTCGGGGGCCCAGGGGCTGGTTTGATAATGAACCTAACAAAGCACAAAATAATAATAAAAAAAGAACAGTGTAAAATGCAGGCAACAGAGTCAACAGCAACAGGCAGGTGGCATTTTTTCTTTGTTTATGTAAAGGATTTTTATCTTAAGAATGTAAGAAGAGCCCTGCTGGATCAGACCGAGGGTCCATCTAGTCCAGAACTCTGTTCACACAGTGGCCAACCATCCATCGGCCAGGGACCAACAAAGCAGGACATGTGCAGCAGCACTCATGTTCCCCAGCAATTCGTGCACACAGGCTTACTGCCTCTGATACCGGAGGCAGCACATAACCCTCAAGGCTAGTAGCCCTTGATAGCCTTCTCCTCCAGTAATTTATTCAACCCCCTTTTAAAGCTATCCAAATTGGTGGCCATCCCTACATCTTGTAGTAGCGAATAATTTAACTCTGCGCCATGTGAAGGAATCCTTCCTTTTATTTGTCCTGAATTTCCCATTAATCAGCTTCATGGGATGACCCCATGAGGTTCTAGTATTATGGGAGAGGGAGAAAAGTGCCTCCCTATCCTCTTTCTCCACACCGTGCCTAATTTTGTACACCTCTATCAGGGTCTCCCATTCGCCTCCTTTCAAAAAGGCTCCTGGAGCAGCTCAGTAAAACAAGATTGTCCGTCCCTGAAGGCGTACAATCTAAAAAGGCAAGGCACAGAAGGAAAGAGGGAGGAGGAAGGAAGAGGAAAGAATGAAGTAGCCTTTCAGCAAGGCTGGCGGAATGGGCCTGTTTCCCATCTCATCTCCCTCCGCTACAGCCTGGTGTTATCGTTCCCAAACGTACCGTCTCTTCTTCTTGTTGCTCGGCTTCAGCCCTGTGCCTCCCCACTCGCCCCATCCGGGCAGCACCAGGTCGATCGCTTTCGGTTTCCCGGCCTCTTCCGCTCGACGCTTCTCTTTCATGAAGTCGGCGACGACGTTGTCGCTGGCAAAGGCCTCCCGGATCACCTGCCGCTGGTCTGTGTCCGTCTCCAGCTGAAATGGGGAATGAGGCAAGACAACAATCACCCAGGTGAGCAAAGGACCTCGCTGGGAGAAAAAGGGGACCTGACAAGAAGAGTATAACCTTGCAACGCCTTTGATGCTTTATTTTGAAATGTGAAGGTTTCAGAAACCTAATCCACCAATAAAAAAAAAATCTGAGTGTTTTATGAGAAGGATTGTCAGGTGCCTTAAAGGCCTTTCCAGGATCTGAAAGACAGATATATGCTGAATGGAGAGAATGAATCATGGTCGTTGGGCCTCTCCCTTCCAACACCACCAAATGAGGGACAAGATGCCAAGTGATGGGGAATTATGCCCATTTCATGGGATCAGCAAGTGCGGTGGCCTGTTCTTATCAGCCACCGCCCATTTTAGCTTATTTATTTATTGCCTTTCTATACCGCCCAATAGGCGAATCTCTCTGGACGGTTCACAAAAATTAAAACCATGAAGACGATTCAAAGTAGAAAACAAACAAAAGAATAAAAGTACAATGTAAAAGCACAACCAGGATAAAACCGAGCCGCGATGCGGAGACGAATGCAGATTTAAACTACAGATTCAAAACAGCAAAGCTAAAAGGTTTTCTCCGGGCTGGCGGAAGCATGGAGTTCTGCACTTCCCTCAGCATGGAGAAAAGGACTGGGAGAAGCACTGGGAGAAGCAGCCGCCATGGGCGCCGTGTGAACCGATTCGGTCGGCGTCCCTGTTACTTCGGATGTGAGGTAGCAGTGGGGATTCCCTCCAGGGTTGGGGTGGAACATACGTAAGAAAAGCCCTGCTGGATCAGACCGAGGGTCCCCCTCGTCCAGCACTCTGTTCACACAGTGGTCGACCAGCTGTTGACATCAGGGAACCACAAGCAGGACACGGGTGCAACAGCACCCTCCCACCCATGTTCCCCAGCAACTGGTGTATACAGGCTTACTGACTCTGATACTAGAGGTTGCACTTAGCCATCAGGGCTAGCAGCCATTGATAGCCTTCTCTTCCAGGAAGTTATCCAACCCCCTTTTAAAACCATCCAAATTGGTGGCCGTCACCACAACTTGTGGTACCGAATTCCATAGTTTAACTCTGTGTGAAGAAGTCTGTCCTTTTATCTATCTTGAATATCCCACAATCAGCTTCATGGGATGACCCCATTGGGTTCTAGTATTATGGGAGAAGAAGAAAATTATAGAACCCTAAATTAGTAGATTTGGAGGGGTTCTATATGGCTATGGAGTCCAACCCCCTGCTCAATGCAGGAATCCACCCTAAAGCATCCCTGACAGATGGCTGTCCAGCTGCCTCTTGAAGGCCTCTAGTGTGGGAGAGCCCACAACCTCCCTAGGTCATGGGTTCCATTGTCGTACTGCTCTAACAGTCAAATGACTCCCTACCCTGTATATGTTTTAATATTGTAAAGCTGCCTTGACGCCCAGCATTGGGCAAAAGTCGGGATACAAATAACAACAACAACAATCCGTTAAGTCACATCAGTCACTGGCATCACATCAAAAAACTATACAGAAAACCTTCAGAAAGTGGGCCTCCCAAAATACATTCACACCAACATCCAGAAACGTGTCATAATTAAAAAATGCTCAATTGTCAGGAAATTCCTGGATTTGTAAAAGACACCATGACTTGGCAATGCCTGACATGTCCTTCTAGAAAAACTGCAATGAGCGAGAAAGGGATAATAATAATAATAACAATAATAATATCCACATTCTCCTTAGAGGAACCCATGGAGGCTCTCTGGGCCATTAAGGGGAACCCGAGGGCCAGATTAGGCCAAAAGACCGGAGATTCTGCACCCGACCTAGGAAATGAACGTTTCAGGGAGCATAACCCAGCCTTTTCCTCTGCCACAAACTAGAGTTTACTTCCCCATTGTGAAACACTCAAAGACGAAAACTCCCCAGCCACCCACAGCTCGAAGAGGTGGAGCCCAAGAGAAGCTGAAGTACTCTGGGCCCTGTCCCAGCAGCCTCCTTTCATGGATCAGCCTCTCCTGTCAGCACTCACCTCCTCTTCTACAGCAGCAGGCACAAGCGGGCACCGCACGGCATGTGGTGCGTCGGCAAGGACGGCCTTCAAATCAATCAGCAGTTTGCGCTTGGCCTTCTTCTTGGAGGCCGGTGGCTTGCTGTCCCCGGCCTGTGGTGACGGCTCAGCCTCCGTGGGCTGCTTTATTTCGGCATCCTTGCCCGCTGGCACCATGCCTTCCTCCGGGATATCCTCGGGCTCCAGGGCCTCCATATCTTCCAAGGTGCGGAGCCGTTCCAAGTTCTCGCTCAGGAGGGGCCCCTCGGGCGCTGGACTCGGGGGTGCCGGCGGAAGCACATCAGGCAGCGCCTCCTCTCCGCTGGGACCTGGGGCAGAATCGACACCGTTGGCATCCACACCAGCAGAGGCAACAGGTATTTGGAGGCAGACTGCCTCTGAAGCTGGAGGTTCCACAGACCCATCGTGGCTAATCACCACGGAGAGACCCAGCCTCCGCAATGGTCTAACGCCCCTTTTGAGCCATCTACAACTGTGACCAGTGGTCAATCTGGACGTGCAGGGACTCATCATGACCGTCCCCCATAGCCACGCCCCTAAGGGGAGTCCAAATATTCAGGCTGCTGTGTTGATCCATATCAATACGCCAATTCTAGCAGTTCTCATCTCCACTAGGGATAGGGAAAACGAATGGGGCTTCGGTGCCCATTTCAGACCAGGGCACCCCAAAATACTTCACCTCCCAAGAGGAAATGCAGAAGCCTTTGCTTCTCCAATTTGCCCCAGCCAAAGAGCAGCTCTAATGAGAATTAACAAAAATGCTTATAACTCCGTCATTTTTAAAGATAAAGACATGAAACGTGGCACGATGGTAGCTCTTAGGTAGAGCTCTAGCCACACCAAATTTGAAACAGATCCGTTCATCCATTGATTTTTTAGGATTTTTTAAATAATTGAGGTTTTAAAATTATTTTTAAAATTGTCATTTTTAAAGATAAAGAGATGAAACTTGGCACCATTATAGGTTTTAGGTAGAGCTTTAGCTATACCAAATTTGAAACATTGATTTTTTAGGATTTTTTAAATATTTGAAGTTTTAAAATTATTATTTTTAAAACCGTCATTTTTAAAGATAAAGAGCTGAAAGTTGGCACTATGATAGCTTTTAGGTAGAGCTTTAGCCATACCAAATTTTAAACAGATCCGTTCATCCATTGATTTTTAGGAAGTTTTTAAAATTTGAAGATTTAAAATTATTTTTAAAAATGTTATTTTTAAAGATAAAGAGATGAAACTTGGCACCATGATTGCTCTTAACAAGGACTTTAGCTATGCCAAGTTTGAAACAGATCTGTTCATCCATTGAGTTTTAGGATTTTTTTTAAAGTTTGAGGTTTTAAAATTATTATTTTTTAAAATTGACATTTTTAAAGATAAAGGGCTGAAAGTCGGCACCATGATAGCTCTTAAAGAGAGATTTAGCCATGCTAAGTTTGAATCAGATCTGTTCATCCATTGTTTTTAGGATTTTTTTAAAAGTTCAAAAGTTTTAAAATTATTGATTTTTAAAACTGCTGGAGCCATATCCTTCAAACTCAGGTTGTCAAACCTCCTCTTTGGGGTGTTGCACATTGAGCAGTTTCAGCCCTTGGCAGTAAGGGGATCTCCAGTCTTTAGGTAAGAAGTCCTGGGCAAGCAGGGCACCTTTCCTGTTGCAGATTTGGTGTGCGGTCGGGTACCCGGAGCTCAGCAGAGGCAAGGCATCCACAAATCAAAATGTGGGAAAGGAGAGGTCAGTCAAAGCAGCCCACAGGGCAAAACAGAATGGGCCAGAGGCCTTTTCCTCAAATTTCCACATCATGGGCGATGAGGGGTCATCTTTAGAGAAAAACTCTCACGACCAACAGTAAGGTGCCAGTCGAGAGAGAGGCTCTCTTCTTTGCGGATGCCCTGTTGCTGCGAACGTTGGAACCTGGCATATCATTGCTTTGCTTCGCTACCACTTCCCTTTCACTTCACTTTGTACACTTGTGAGCTAGGCTCTGACTGCACTGCTGGGATGCAATGCAGAACATTTGAAGTGCATACCAGAGAAAAATAGATAGATTTGTGGCTTTGGCTGGCTGGTATATCTCTTAGAGACAGAGTTAGACTGAAGCCACAACTCAGAGATGGCTGTAGCTGAGCCCTGAGAGGCTGCTGTACCAGTGTCTCAGAGTCCAGTTTTGATGCAGGCAGAGGCGGCTGGTGGTGGAGTTTTTTTTTAAAAAAAAACAAGAGTCACCGGATGCAACCAAGCTATAAGCTGTTGCCCTACCTGCAGCCACAGGGTACAAGTGCACAGCCTGGCTGGACCATTGGGAGACTTTGGCAGAGAGAGAGGGGTGGGTGGGGATTATTTGAGGCTGGAAATGTTGGCAGGCTGGCATAAGGCAGAGAGGCTGAAGGCAACCTAGATGCACCTGTAGCTTGGCCCTGAGGCTGGCTTGCCACGCAGAGTGCATCAAAGTTGTGCAGGAGGAGAGGAGGTGAAGGTGGCTGGTGGCAGAGGTTTTTAAAGTATTGGGCAAAAGGCGGGAAATAATAATAATAATAATAATAATAATAATAATAATAATAATAATAATAATAATAGAGTCACCAGACATGACCAAGCAACAACCTGCAATAAGCAATATCCCAAGCCACAAGTGTGCAGCCTAGCTGGACCATTGGGAGACTTTTGGGGGGGGGGGAGAGAGAGAGAGAGAGAGAGAGAGAGAGAGATTGATTGTTTGAGTCTGGAGGCTTTGGTTTGTCTACAATGACTTAGAGTGAGAGACAACAGAGGCTGCACAGACAACCCAGAGACACATAATGTAACTTAGCCCCATGGTGCTGGCATGAAACGCAGGGCATTAGGAAGAGGGTCTCAGAGTTACATGTTTGTGCAGGAAGTAGACAGGAGTTCAAAGTCTGGATGTGCGAAGTGGTGCCAACACACAAGCCTTGAGAAGCTAATGTATATAAGTGAGAAGTGTGAATGGGCAAAGTAGTGTTCACTGCCACAACACCCACCCTAATGTTAGAGTAGAGAAACTTGTGACAATTATACACAAGTTTTTTTAAAATATTGAAATTAAAAAAAGCCAGCCATCTGGCCGGCCGGCCAGTAGCAAACCCTGTTAACAACAGCAGCTTGCAATGAGTGAAGATACAGTCAGAAAAGATATTTGAGGGAAGGGGAGAATGTTACACACGGAGTATAGCAAAAGCTTCAAAGTACAGCAAAACCTACAAAAGTAGGAGTGAGTGAAGTTAATTTCAGATACATTGAATCTCTCACTTGTTCTTTATTTCAGTGATTTTAACATTAAGATGTTATGTAGAACAGATTTGTCTTAAATGTGTGCTGTAAAATTAGACATGTGACCAAGGCTATGTTCGGGTGGGCACGCCCCCTTGGTGCTGGACACGCCCCCTTGGGGGCCGACCATGTTGTCCTCCTTTTTGGTTTCCCAAATATGGTCACCCTACATAATCCCCAGCCACTGTGAGAGTTCTAGTCCGACACACCTGGAAGGCACCAGGTTGTGTGAAAGGTGGCTTAAACGGTAACATTTTGACACTGACGTTTTGTGCGTGGATTTGGATTAGTCAGTGAAAGGTTTGCAAGCTAGGAGGAGGTTTGGTCACCATTCTTCTCCTTTATGAAAAGAATGTTTATCCCCCCCCCTGTTTAGTGACATTTTAATTGTAATGCTTTTGTTAGCCTGCTCTGGATATATACCTTGTATTATGGAACGTGAGTCACATATTCACGTCATCGTTTGGGGCACACTTCTATACCGACAGGTTTGTTTGTTGCTACACTCTGCTGCTCTGAGCAACGTTGGGAAAAGCGGCATGCAAAGAAGCGTGATTATTATGACGATAAACCCCCACCCCCACCGCATCCCACCCAGCATTCCTGACCACTGGCTACGTTGGCTGTGGCTGATGGGCGATGAAGTCCAAAACACCCAGGGGGACACCAGATTGGGGAAAGGCGTCCTCGGGAGATGAATTCTGGGCCCAAGACTGCATCTTGCACTTGTACTGAATTTCAGCAGGCACATGGACATTGGAGACCCCGGGGATTGAACCTGGGACGTTCTGCATGTAAGGCAGGGACTCTACCACTGAACCACAGCTATGTATATATGCTGCCCTACCCTTTTGTTTCCCCCAGAGCTAAATCAACTCCATTCTCTCCTCCTTCCCCCCACCACAGATAGCCGTGGGAAATAGTCTTCTAGACTGTTTTTTTTTAATTAGCTGCAGAGCTTTCTGCTGAATCTTTCCTGTATCAGCAGCTTCCTTCTCATAACCATGAACCGAACGCGGGATGTGCAGATGGGGCCGAGGAACACCTGCCCCTGCCCACCCACTGCCTCCTCACCTAGGAGCTCCGCGCCGCCCTGGAAGCGTTGCAGGCCCTGCCGCCGTTCAAAAAAGCCTTGCAACAGAGCCTCTTCCTCTGTCTGAAGGGGTTCCTCCTCCCCCTCGCTTTCTCCGCTGCCTTCTGGCGGAGCGGGCGGCTCCTGCTCGGCCTCTGCCCGGGGCGTTCCCAGCATCCAGGGGTTGTCCGGATCCATCCCAGCCCGCCCTTCGTTGACGACATCTGGGACGAGACCCTCGCCTTCTTCGGAGCCATCATCGCCCCCCTCCTCGCTGTCAGACGCCGGGCGGGCTTTTCGTGTCAGTTCTTTGTTCTGGGCCAGCTGCTCTTGCATGGCTTGCCTGGCCTGGGTCGGAGGGAAAGAGAGGCAGCATTTACTTACAGCACCCAGGGGCAAGCTTTAGGAGGCCTGTGGGGCCTACTGCATTTCTCACTAGGAAATGGACCCGGTTTCGCATGGTGTCAGAAGAGTTTGTCAGAAGAAGCCTTCAAGCAAACTTGTGCAGCTCTCAGAGTTGGACGCATTGTGCCCGCCCCGTCTGAGTGAAGCCATGCCTGCTGATTCCCCTAGGCCTGACCCCTAAGGGGGGGGTGTCTGTCCACTCCATTCCCCGGGGGACGGGGTGCTTCCCCACAAAAGGGATCAGGTGTATAATCCTGTCCCTCAGCCTATTAATCTCCACTGGCTTCACATTGTATCTGCTGAAAAGTTACGTGCGGCTGAGGGCAGTCTGTTCCTCATGGCTGAAGATGTTACTGCAGGTTTCAACCACATGGGCCCATTTAAAATAATAGATATATTTTAAAATCAAAATATCACCACCGTCCCCATTCCAAGGTGCACGACCCCAGGATTCCCTTGATATGCATACGAAATTTCAGATGTCTAGGTTTTATGGAATCAATGCTCATGGACAAACACACTCGTGACTTTGAAAAATATTATATATAAATAATATCTTTGATTACCGTGAGGAAGGACTGTTAGGGTCAGAAACGCATTAGATTTTAGAATAAACTATATCCTTGCTTCCACCCCTTTAATTATGGCTTTTTTGGCATCCCTATTGGGGTTCTCCTTTTTTTGGCCTTCAACCACCTGGGCCCATTTAAAATAAGGTATGTTTTAAAAGCAAGATACCGCCACCGTCCCTGTTCCAAGGTGCACGCCACCAGGGTTCCATTAATATGCATGCAAAATTTCAGGTGTCTAGGTTTCATGGTATCAATGCTGATGGACAGACACACTCTTGTGACTCATGTGACTTTGTAATTATACACACACACACAATCTTTCTTTGATTACCCTGAGGAAGGACCATTAGGGTCAGAAACGCATTAGATTTTAGAATAAACTATACCCTTGGTTCCACCCCTTTGCTTATGGCTTTTTTGGCATCCCTATTGGGGGTTCTCCTTTTTTTGGCCTTCAACCACATGGGCCCATTTGCATGAGCCCAGAGTTCCCTTAATATGCATGCAAAATTTCAGGTGTCTAGGTTTCATGGTCTCGATGTGGATGGACAGACACACTCTATTATTATTATTGTAGACTAGAAGCCCCAAAATGAAAGTGACTTCTGGGGGGGGGGGGGTGTACTTGCAAAATTAAGCTTCAGGAGAGAGAGGGGGCAATGGCTTATGGCACCCCAACAGCCATAGCCTGGGATGACCTGCATACACTGACATCTGAATGACTACAGGTCAGGGATTCTAACAGCCAAATTTTCTGTGGCAACCTGGCTGTGGAATGAACTCCCTAGAGCAGTGGACTTCAACTGGTGGGTTGGGACTCAAAAGTGGGTCGCGAGATGAGTCCAGAAGAACCGTGGCAAAGCTGTTGCCGCCATGTTGGGCAATTGTGAAAGTGGGTCCCGTGCTGCAGGTTGGGAGTCCGAGGTGCATCTCGGATCTATACCAGTTGAAGACCACGGCCTTTGAGAGGTTTGCCTGGCACCTACGTTGTACTCCTTTGTACCACCCCACTCCACCCAAAGATTTTGTTTACAGGATTTAAGGCGCCATCCTATTAAACAGGAAAAGTCCTACAATGCCTAGCATTCGCTAGCCAGCCATGCTGGAAGTTGTAGGATATTCTGTTCTTTCTGTCTAAACATGCATAGGATGAGGCACTTAAGAGCACTTCTAGGGGAAGAGTCTGAAACCTCGACTTAAGGCAACCCTTTTCTAGATACAATTCTTCACCTTGAGCAACTATTTCTAGAGCATCGCACCTTGGTTTAATTACCCGTTAAGAGTGCTTTTGGCTGATCAACCCTGTTTTGCCCTCCAATGTCCCTCACCTCTAGGTCGTACTTCGCCATGAGGATGGTTGATTTGGCCCACCTGCCCTTGTTCTGGTGCTTCAGGGTCATCCTCTCCTGTTCAGAGAAACAAGGGGGAAAGTATCAGCATGGCGGAGGGTGTGGTCCACAAGGCAAAGAGTCCACAAGGCAAAGAGGCCACGCCGTGGCGCTGCAGGGAAGAAGGCTGCCCTTACCTCCATGCGGGCTTTCTCAATCTTCTCCAGCTCTTCCAGCGCTCCCTCCGGGTTGGATTTCCGCAGCGCCTCGAACTCCTGAAGCACTTTACGGCTCTTGCCTTTCCGAAGCATTTTATGGAACCTTTGAGGAGAGGCGCAGCAACGTCACGGGCGTGGATGTTTGGGCCAGAGGGAACGGAGCCCCAGCCAACGGCGAAGCCAGAGTAGCGCTGAGCTGGCCTGAAAACTCTGTAGCCTTCCAGATGTTGGACTCTGGCTTCTATCTGGCCCAGCCAATGGTGAGGGACACCGAGCCACAAGTGTGATCTCTCCCCCCCCCTACAGCAAATGAGGGTAGATGGTATTTATAGGTTTGTAGGGAACCTGTGGTCCTCCAGATGTTGTTAGACTGCAGCTCCCCTAATTAACAACATCTGGAGGACCACAGGTTCCCTACAAACCTATAAATACCATCTACCCTCATTTGCTGTGTGTGGGGGGGGAGAGATCACACTTGTGGCTCGGTGTCGCTATTCATTTCAAGAGCCCCTCAATTTTATCAAAGCAAGCAGTCTAGTCCTTTGTAGCCATGCGGAATGTGCTCGAAGACACGCAGGAGGCATCTAGAGAGACCTCAGGAACTAGGTGAAAATGGAACAGGGCTTTCCTTGTGCCTTGCACAGCTTCCCACCCGGCACTGATCTTTGTACAGTAGGTGTGAGCAACTTCCAGGAACCCTTCCAAGGCTACACACACACGCACAGGGACGGCCCTACCATTAGGCAGAGTGAGGCAGTCGCCTCAGGCGGCAGACGCTGGGAGGTGGCAGCAAGGTGTGTCGGAGAAGGAACTTGTATGCCCTAAGGCTTGCTTGTGCACCCTCTCAGGTAGTTAGCTTGATGCCTCCAGGAGCAGTGGAGGATGCTATCCCAACATTAGTGTTGAAGGCAGATTCATCTGGCAGTCCGGTTGGCTTTCATACGTGGAATGGGAGGGGCGCCATCTTGTTCTGTGCCTCCTCCAAACCCAACTACCACCCTCCAATCAAACTCCCAGTGCCGGTGAACTGAGGACTTGTGCTGCCTCCCCCACCGGTCCCTACTTTGCAAGGGTTCAGGGTCCCGTTCGTTGTTAAAGCACCTCTCCTTTTCTGCTCTGCTTGGCTCCAGCACATCTCCACACTCAGCTCTGCTTTGCTAGTTGAGAGAGCCATGTGTTCCCAAGGAACAGCACCCTTCGCCACCAATATCCCTGGAATACGGGCAGGAGAGCATGGCCCTGCCTACTGAAGAGCCACCTGACAGGCCCTCTGGTAGCTCCTTACTTTTTGCTCTTGATCTTCCGCTCCCGACGTGCCTTCGCCTCGTAGTAGGACTGCAGGGCCCGAGACCTCTGGAGCTCCATCCGGCGCAGCTGAGCCTGGAACACACACTCAGAGGTGGGCTGGCTGTGGTGCGAACAGGTCCAGGCGGAACCTGGCCCAGCAGAGGGTGGGGAGGGGCGAAGAGGACAGAGCCAGCTGGGTCAGGACTCACCTCCTCCAGGCTCATGGCCTGCAGCGAGGCCTTCTCCTTGGGCGTCAGAAGTGGATCCTTCACTGGCTGATGGGCTTTGTGGAGGAGATTGAAGATCTCTTGCTCCAGCGGTGTCCGTGCCTGTGGGGGATGAAGGGCATGGAGGAGTAGGCTCAAGTTACGCTAAAGGACAGGACTGGTCCAGAGAGGCTGCCGCTGTCACTGGGAGGCAGGCAATGGGATGAAGGGGTGATGCACACAGCTCACCTGGCGCTCTCTGGATCTTTTGGACTCCAACTCCCATCAACCCCCGCCAGCCTGGGCAATGGGCAGGAATCCTGGGAGCTGTAGTCCGAAACATCCGGGTTGGAGAAGGTTGTTCCAGGCACTTCATACAAGATGTGAGCGATGTGGTCCCCATCCAAAAGACTCTCAAGTTCACTTCAGCTCACCTGCACTGCTCCCAGATATAGTACTTGTTGGGCCTGCAGCGCCAGCCAATAGTCAGGGGTTATGGGAGTCGTAGCCTCAAACATCTGGATGGCACTGGGTTGCCTACCCATGAACCAGAACTAGCGTGGTGTAGTGGCTAGAGTGCGGGACTGGGACTTGGGAGACCTGGGTTCTAGTCCCCTTTCAGCCTCACCCTAACACTAACCCACTTTGGGCCAGTCACTGACTCTCAGCCCTAACCTACCTCACAGGGTTGTTGTGAGAATAAAATGGAAGACGAAGAGGGCTGTGTAAGCCACCCTGGGTTCCTTGCAAGAGGGGAAAAAAAGGGGGAATATAAATGTAATAATGTGCAAAGCTCTAGTAAGGATAGCTCTGTTGCACCATCTTCAAATAGGAAAAGGTTTTTCCTAAAGCTTTTAAATCTTGATTTTATTCTGACTTTATACTGTTAGTTTTACCCTACCCAGTGCCTGTTTACCCTACCCTGTGCCTGTTTGCATTCTCTTCCCCTCCTTATTGTTTTATTATGATTTTATTAGAATGTAAGCCTATGCGGCAGGGTCTCGCTATTTACTGTTTTACTCTGTACAGCACCATGTACATTGATGGTGCTATATAAATAAATAAATAAATAAATAAATAAATAATAATAATAAATACTGAAAGAAGGCCAGGAAGTTCTAGCTGGAATTAGCAGTGTGCAAACCCAGCCAGAAGATGGCTGCTTGGGTGAAGTGGGATGTGTGTGGATAGTACACACGACAGGGTCATTGACAGCAGAACAGGATGGCAGGCAGGAAAGTCAGTTACAGGGATAGCGCTAGAATGGCATCGTAACCAGGGGAAGTGGTTTGTTGACACTTTTTCCTTTTATGCTGCCCTTCTAGTTTTTATAGTGCCGCATAACCTTAAACAACATTTAAACAATAGCCAAAAGAAATCAATTAAAAAGAATGCAGTCTCGCGTCAACGTTAAATCTACTGTCCCAAATATATAAGGGTGGGGAATCTTTTAAGAAACTTGTCATGGGCGGCTTGATCCCTCCAAGCTTGAACGTAATGAGAGCAGCCGGATCTGCACAAGTTGACTTGGGAGTAAGTCCCCTCCCGCCAAGTCCCTCAATGGGACTTGCTCGCAGGTAAGTGGACAGAGGATTGCAGTCTTAGACACTACTGAAATGCCCCTATATCTTATGAAAGCGTTCAGAACTTGGCAGCAGGATATTTGCCTTCCGATAAAATGCTTTATCGGAAGCGTTGATGTGGGGATAAGCAACAGCCATTAGTTCAAACCATCTGGGTAGTATCCAATGTCAGTCCTATTTAGAGTAGACCCACTGAAATGAATGGGATTTAAGTCAGTCATGATTAACTTAAATCCTCCTCTTTTCAACGGATCTACTCTAAGTAGGACTAATATTGGATACCACCCACTGTATGAAGGAGAAAATAACTAGTTAAAAAAACCCTAAGGGTGTGATCCTATGCATGTTTACACACTGAACTGGCTGCCTATTCGCTACCGGGTCACATTTAAGGTTCTTGTACTTGTGTACAAAGCCCTAAACAACTTGGGACCAGGATACCTGAGAGAGCTCTGCCTTCTCCCTTACCAACCTGCCCGGTCACTGAGGTCATCTGAGGGCCTGCTCCTGGTGGTTCCACATAGATCCATCCTCCGATTGGAGTCCACCAGGGGAAGAGCCTTCAGCATGGTGGCCCCCCTCCTGTGGAATTCCCCGCCTCTGGAAGTCAGGCGGGCGCCAACTTTGTACTCCTTTCGGCGCCTCCTGAAAATATCTTTATTCCAAGAAGCCTTTCTTTAATGTCCGGCCATGAGTCACTGCATTTGCTTCTTTTAAGATCTGTTTTAAGTGTTTTTCTGTTTTTATTTTCATTTTATCTTGTACACCGCTCTGAAATTTTCAGTGGGGAGCGGTATATAAATATTGTAAATAAATAATAAAGAAGTCCTACAACTCCCAGCATTCCTGGCTGGAGAATGCTAGGAGTTATTATTATTATTATTATTATTATTATTATTATTATTATTTATTTATTTATTTATTTATATAGCACCATCAATGTACATGGTGCTGTACAGAGTAAAACAGTAAATAGCAAGACCCTGCCGCATAGGCTTACATTCTAATAAAATCATAATAAAACAATAAGGAGGGGAAGAGAATGCAAACAGGCACTGGGTAGGGTAAACAGGCACTGGGTAGGGTAAAACTAACAGTATAAAGTCAGAACAAAATCAGGTTTTAAAAGCTTTAGGAAAAAAAAAAGTTTTTAGCTGAGCTTTAAAAGCTAAGGGGCAGCAGAAGAGAAGGGATGAAGCCGAGCAAGGGAAGTAGAGACCCTTGGGCAGGCGAGAAACTTGGCGTCAGAGGAGCGAAGAGCACGAGCGGGGCAATAGTGTGAGATGAGAGAGGAGAGATAGAGATGAGAGAGGAGACTTTTTCTGTCTAAACATACACAGGATTGAGCCCTTAATGGTTAATGCATGTGGAGGCTTTGGGCGCTGGTTTCACTTTTGCCTACTTATTTTGCCTGCTTTCACTGTAAACAGAAGACGCCTGTTAATACTAAGTAAAAATCCTGTTTAAAGCTTGCAGTTGTCTTGTGTCTCAAGCGTGTTGGACAAAATTTACTCGGCAACCATTAGATTAGTCACCATCTCTTTTCAACAGTTTTGGTACTGGAACTCAGAAGTTAAACACAGGATCCGTTGGAATTAGACACGTCCCGTAAAAGTTAGCATTCCATTCCAACTGTCGCTTATTCTTTATAGCGTTTGGCCTCACAACAAACCCGTTAAGTGTCTCTCTATTTTTTTTCTATTTCATGGACCAGAGACCGGGAATGAAGGAGGCTGATTTGTTCACAGCCACAACGTGATCAGGTTCAACTCAGAGGTAAGATCTGAGTCCAGAACACAAATGTCCAAGTCAAACTTTCCATCCTCTGGACTAGAGATGTAACGGTTTGCGGGGAGATGGGAGGGATACTCCCATTCAAAACTGAAAAACAACACAACCATATTTTCCCAAAACTTTCCAAAAATCTCTGGAAAAATGCAGAATGCATTTTTTTAAAAATCTGTTCTCTCCCCCTACCCCCCCCATTTTTTTTCCAGGTTTTGTGTCTCGCCATCCCATTTCTGGGCCACAGGCAACAAAAGCCATAGTTAATGGTCAACCCAGTTTGCCTTGCACATCAGGGCAAGTGCTCAATGTTGCAGTTGGGCCTACACGAAGTTCAACCCCGACTGAGGCTGACCAGGACTCACCTGCCAAGCGCTCATCACTTCCTCAACGGGCGCGACAGCCACACTCTCCTGCTGCAGCGGGAAGATCAGCTGCTCAGCGCGCCGGTTCTGCTGCACCACCGGATCCCACTTCGCCAGGGCTTGGGATGTCTGGGTGTAGGCAGCTTCCCTCACCACCTGCAGGGCAAGACAGCATATCCTGGGTTAACAAGGAGCTGGCGAGTGTGCGGAGCAAGAACCCATTTCTGGGGGCACTCAAAGATACCGCCACGGTGTGACCAGCCAAAATTGGCGGATGCCCGTTCAGATACGACTCTGAAAAGTGCACGCGATGGATCACCTCCACGTCACCCAGGAGATGACACGACCCGACGGCCAGAGTCTGAATGCTATGGGTAAAATCCAAACTAAGTCCTATTTAGCGTAGGTGCATTGAAATGACTAACTCAAATCCCATTCGTTTCAATGGGTCTACTCATCTAGCAAAAATATGGAGTCGCCAAAGGAGTACAGAGGTGAAGGTTGCCTCTGTGCTCCTCCTGCTCCGCATAGGATGCCCATCAGCTCTATGTTCGGAGGTTGTCTGGCATCCCAATAGCATTATGCTCAAACATAACTATGTGCTACGTAAAAAAGCTGCTTCTGTCCACCTCTCTCTTCCACTCATGACTCCCTTCCACCCCCGCACACACTTTCTCTTTGCTAATTTCCTTCTGCTTCCTCTGCCGCCACCTTGGTCCTTCTGTCCTCACTCTTCCACCCCAATACCAGCTTCCTCTCCCACACCCCACTCCAAGCCCTACATGGCTTGGGGCCACAATACCTGATGGGACGCCTCTCCCGACATGAACCTACCCGTACACTGCGCTCAACATCTAAGGTCCTCCTCCGAGTGCCTACTCCAAGGGAAGCTCGGAGGATGGCAACAAGGGAGAGGGCCTTTTCAGTGGTGGCCCCCCGACTGTGGAATGATCTCCCCGATGAGGCTCGCCTGGCGCCAACATTGTTATCTTTTCGGCGCCAGGTCAAGACTTTTCTCTTCTCCCAGGCATTTTTAACAGCATTTTAACAGCATTTAACAACGTTAAGTTTGTTTTTAATGGACCCCACAATTGTTGTTTTTAAATGGATACTGTTGTTTTTATACTGTTTTTATGTGTGTGTGTGTGTGTGTGTGGTTTTAAATTGTATACTTTTAATGTTTACTATTTTTAAATGTTGTAAACCGCCCAGAGAGCTTCGGCTGTGGGGCGGTATATAAATGTAATTAAATAAATAAATAAGACATAGCAGCCCACCAACTGCCCCCTGGACCAGGCTTGTCCAACCTGGTGCCCTCCAGATGTTTTGGTTGACAGCTCCCAGCATTCCTTGGCCTGAAGGGAGTTGGAAGTCCAAAACTCCCTTCAGGAGGGCAGCAGGCGGGGAAGTCTGCTCGTGTCTGAACTCACCCGCTCGCTCTCCTTCTTGCTTAGGGGGAGCTCGGTGGTCTTCTTCTGCTGGGCTTTCTTCAGCTGTTTCCGCAGGGGGCGCAGAGCTGGCGAGGCGGAAATGGGCTGCAGCAGCTCCGAGAGGAGCACCTTCTCATCAGCGCCTGTAGTGAAGAGTAACATACACAATCACTTTGGCTATTGGGCGGTATAGAAATGAAATAAATAAACAAACATTTGGCGCCAACGGAGCCTCTCTTGGGAGAGCATTCCACAAATGCAGGGGCCACCACTGATAAGACCTTCTCTCTTGGAGTCATCTGTCTTGACTCATTTGGCGGGGGCACCTGCAGGAGGGCCTCAGATGAGGATTTTAATGTCTGGGCCAATATGGGAGAATACTTTCCTTCAGGTAACTTGGCCCCAAGCCGCTTATGGGTTTTTAAAGGGTAAACTCAGCACTTTGAGTTGGGTCTGAAACTAGCAAACACTGCAGATGAAAAAGTACTGGCATAATATGGTGTAGCGGCTAATGTGTTGGACTGGGAGTCGGGAGATCCTGGTTCTAGTCCCCACTCAGCCATGGAAACCCACCTCACAGGGCTCTCAGTCCAACCCACCTCACAGGGTTGTTGTTGTGAGGATAAAATGGAGAGGAGGATTATGTACGCCGCCTTGGGTTCCTTGGAGGCAGGTTATAAATGCAATAATAAATAAAATAAAAATAAATAAATAAGTAAAAAATAATATGAATACATCAGCCAGTCGCAGTTAGCAGCCTGCTGTCCTGTTTGGACCACCTGAAGTTTCTGGACCTCTTTCAAAGGCAGCCCATCATATAATGCGTTGCAATAATCCAAACGGGAGGTTGCTAATGTGTTAATAACTGTCGCAAGGTAATTTCTGTCCAGGTATATCAGCCTAAACTAATAAATGCACCAAGCCACCAAGACCACCTGTGCCTCTAGTGAAAATGAAGGATCGAAGAGCTCCCCCAAAACTAGAGAATTCTTTTAATGGAAGCAGTTGATAAATATTGGTAAAAATGTCAGAGGCTCACCTGCACCACCCACATCGAATTCAGAGATCTGAGCACTCGCCTCAGTACGCTCAACTGCTCGCCGCCTACAAGAAAGAGAACGACCAAGTCAGAGATGGAAAAGGAAGGCAAGTAACACAGATTCCTTATTCCAAGTCAGCCTTGCTGGGGCTCCCGACACCGGCTCGGCTCCTTTTCCACTTACCGTTTCCCTCCAGATAAGGCGCTGAGTGCATCCACAAGCTGTCGGTGTTTCTTTGCCGCCCCTTCACCGTCGGCCTGGGAACAGAAGACAGTGGATGAGTACAGGCCCAAGAGGCATCTCATCGAAGGGCTGAACCTGAATTTATCCCAGGAACGCATGTAGATCAGGATGAACCACAGCGAATTTGAAAAGATCACCACGGTGCTAACCTAGGAAAAGCAGCAGGTGCCAGCAAATCAAGATCCAGCAGACTAGGTTCAGAGCAGGAATCAGACTCGGAAAGGAACCATAAGGAAAGAGAGAAAGCCACAAAAAGAAGGAGAAATGCAGAAGGCAAGGCACAGGTTGAAATTTTATAATCTGGGAGTCGGAGGAGGACTTCAAATGCTTTTTAACCAAGGAGGCCCAAGTCAAATCCTGCTCTTTGAGTCTGGCAGGTGTTACATGTCGTTCATTCTTGTTTTCTTGCATGCTGCCCTGGGAACTTTCTTTTAAGGATGACCTTAATACTTGAGGAGCCTCGTGTGGTGCAGAGCAGTAAAGCAGCAGTTTCTGCAGCCGAAACTCTCCCCACAGCCTGGGTTCGATCCCAGCGGAAGCTGGTTTCAGGCAGCTGGGTTGACTCAGCCTTCCATCCTCCCGAGGTTGGTAAAATGAGTACCCAGTTAGCTGGGGGAAATAACGGCCAGGGAAGGCAACGGCAAACCACCCCGCTATAAGGCCTGCCAAGAAAGTGTCAGCGAAAGCTGGCGTCCCTCCAAGAGTCAGTAATGACTCAGTGCTGGCACGAGAGGTTCCTTTCCTTTCCTTAATACTTGAATAAAATAATTCACCAGTAGCCGTGGTAAACAGGTGAGCTTCAGGAAAAGACAACGCTGTGCATCTGAGCATACACAGAGTGCCCCCCCTCTCTCTCGGCGATGAGTAAAAGCAACCCGCTTTCACGCAGCCTCTGGGATTAGAGAGCAGGACCCAGAGGGCGGAAAACCCCGGCACCTTTTCTTTGGCAATCAAAGCACTCGGGATTCACCTCATCGTCATCCTCGCTCACGACCGGCTCTCGCTTCGAGGGATCTTCCTCTTCCACAGCCGCCATGGGAGGAATCACCGAGGCCGCCTCCTTTCCGTTCGGGTCCAGATACGAGGCACAGCACGTGTGAATAACCTGGCTGGGAGAAGCCACAAACTCTCTGCCGCAAAGCGAGGCAGCACTTCCGCCTTCGAAGCCATGCTTTTGCAGCACTTCCGCCCTTCCTCCCCACCACTTCGCTGTGGACGGCTAAGGGCACGTGATACGCTCATTTGCATATGTTAAGAATGGACAGCACAGTTTCGCCTTGTGGATTAAGCATGGCCACTGGCTATTTAAATATGAGGGCGGGGCTGGTGGATGGCCACGCCTCCTTTGGAATCGTATACAGCAGCGGCGGGCGGGGCTTATGAAGACCAATGATGTGTGCCTGCGCTAAAACAGTTCCTATACGGTGCTCCGCCCCTCCCGCTTTGATCCATTGACGTCAGAAATCCTGACAGCCCGTATTCAGCCCTTGCCATGCCCATCAGGCGGTCCCGTCCCCTTTTCGAATGACGTAAAGCTCGACCAATAAAGAGCCTAAGCCTGGGCTAGAAGGCGGTTCTGGCGTGTGAGCGGCCCAATAGGAAACCGAGCTCCTCTTTCCCCTCAGAATGCCTCCAGTGAAGGAGCAAAAAAAAAGAGCCTCTTTCTCTTCCCACGTTGATCCTTAGGTGGATAACCCGCGTTAATCATTACCCGCCTCCCGTCGGACCTAGGAAGCGGCCTCTGAGTCAAGCGAGCCATTGCCTCTCCCCCTCCTCCCACAAAACTGTAGCCGGCGAAAGAAGAGGCCCGGCGGCGAGTCCCTGCCTCGCCCCACAGTCGGGCTCGTGTGAGCGAGGCGCCGCTCAGCCAATCAAGCAACCCCCTTTGGTGCTAGGAGGACGGACCGAGGCGCAGCCCGGCCAATCAGGAGCCGAGCTCCTTTTTCTCCCCCTCACGGAGGGTAGAGAGGAAAGGCCTCAGCCAGACCCGGCCTCGGCCCCGGCAGCGCTGAGCGGCAGGTGAGACGGCAGCCGCCGCCGCGGGGGTGGAGAAAGACCCCGGGCCGCATGTAACGAGTGCGGGGCCCGGCCCATCGTGCTCTCCGCCCCTCCCGAGTCGAAGCGTTGGCCCGGCTCCCCACCTCAGCGGGGGGCGTGGCGACTCGCCCCCTTTCCCCCTGTCACGCGTGGGGCGTGGTGCACAAGCGGGCCTCGTCCCTCTCCGCGCGAGCCTGCTTTTCCTATCGTGTGGCTTCCCAGGAAGGGTTTTCTGTGGAGCCTTCCTGGCTTCCCTCAGCTACTGGGTGTGTGTTCATTGTGTCGCGGCTCCCTTCCCTCTCTTCCTTTTCCGCGGCGCACGTGGGAATGCAAGACACGCGTGTCGGGCGTGTCAGGCCGCTTGTGTGTGTGTGTGTGTGTTGGGGAAGGGGTCGGTTTCTTTCATTTATTTTTGCACGGTCGTCGGGATTCTTGCGGAGGGCGCAAGGTCACGGAGAAACAATGGGCGGCAGCCGCGCCTGGCCCGGATTGTAGAGGAGGAGGACGAGGAGGAGGAGGAGGTGGGGAAACTCCGGCGGTCTCTACTCAACCTTCCCTTCCCCATGTCCCTTTTATTATTTTGATTTTTTTCCTTAGCGGTTGCCGAGCTTGGATTGACTGCGGGAATGGGTGGGGTGGGATGAGACGTGGAGAGAAACCGCTCTTGGTTCTTTCTGTAAGATATGTTTCCTTTTGTTTTTTGCATTCGTATTAATATTGGTTATTGTTGTGTGTGGGAATGTAGGTATAAAGGGTTTGGCCCGGGAGAGAGAGAGAGCAGCTGGTAGTAATCCAACCAAAATAAACAAAGCGAGCGCGTTGGGCGGGTGCTTTTTTAATCCCAAAGAAAGGCAGAGATACTCACGTGTTTTCCTGGATAAGGACGTCAGTACGATCCGTGAACTGCCTTCCCGGGAACTGGAAGATGGGAAGGGGGTTGAGAAATTCGGTTTAACTAGTCTGGAGTATCCCCCTCAATATTGTTCTGGGCTTTTTGTGTTTATTTTTATTTTTTTTTGACTGGCTGCTGATGCCAATGCGAAGGGTGGCTAAGCTATTTGTTTTAAGGCTGATTTTAAGTATGTGCAGAATCCCAGAGAATCTGTGGAGATCTCTTCGTTTGCAATGCATGATGAGGAATCACAACTTCTATTCACAGTGTCCCTTGTCAGGTTGGTTAGAGTGTTGTGGGTAAGTAAGACTTTGAAAAGCCAGGGAGAAAAGGTGGGCTAGTTTCTAAATGATTCTTGTGTCACTATTGTTAGATTACATTTAAAGGAAGCTTGAGAAGAGATAAGAAGGTGGGGCAGGAATAGATTTTTAACAACTGTTGGACTAGCCTTTGTGAAATCGGGTCGATTCTGTCCCTGAATGACTCTGGAGGAAAGCACCAGAGAGATCTTTCTTGCATGCTGTGTTAGAAAGCCTGGTCCTGGTCCAAGGCTTGCCTGCTAGAGAGTTCTGTGGCTGTGTGATGCAGAGTGTTATCTTAATGAGTGGTGTGTGTTTGGCCTGGATATCCGCATGGCATTATATGGTTAATACAAGAATGCAAGGCATGTAAATCATTTTTTTCCCCTTTGGGTAGGGCTTTACTTTCTACAATCCAAATTGGCACGTCATTTAGGAACATAGTAGGGCTTTACTCTCTACAATCCAAACTGGCGTGTCATTTAAGAACATAGGAAGCTGCCTTATACTTAGTCAGACCATTGGTCCATCTAGTTCAGTGTTGTCAGTGCTGACTGGCAGCACTCCAGGATTTAAGGCAAGAGTTTTGTCCAGCCCTACTTGGAGATTCTGGAGGTTGAACCTGGGACCTCCTGTTTGTAAAGCAGATGCTCTTTACCTCACCACAGCTCCTCCTTAAAGAAGAGCAAAGCTACTACAGTTCTTAGGCCCTATCTGGCATTTATCTGGAGAGAGGGAAGGATTGTAAGGAATGGCACAAGCCACAATGTGTCTTGGGGCTCTTTTAGCCAGTCTCATTTGCTAGAAGACCGTCACTGATGACTGCGATCAAGTACCTAGGAGTTACAGCACAAGCCATATTATCTTCTTTCAGTTGGGCAAGACAGGCACTTCTGTCACATGAAAGTGCTGTACAATAAGTGACTAAAGCTCAGAATAGAATGTGGGTGTGCCCAGGAAGGATATGCTCCCCAGTAATCGTTGGTTAGTCATTTTTTCTAACGTGGATGCTGACTGGTTTCCCTGTCTTTTATCTCTCCAGGGGCTGAGGCTGGATCTCTGAGGATGGTGTGTTCTGCTCAGTGGCTGGAGTGGAGACGAGCCGTTGCTCAGCTGTCCTGCCTTCTGTGAAGGTGCAGCCATGTCTGTGATGATAGCGAGGAAGAAGGTGACGCGGAAATGGGAGAAACTGCCGGGAAGGAACACATTTTGCTGCGATGGGCGTATCATGATGGCCCGACAGAAAGGCATCTTCTATCTGACCCTCTTCCTTATTGTGGGAACGTGTGCCCTCTTCTTTGCTTTTGAGTAAGTTCACTGTGTTTGAAATGTTTGCTTGTGTGCTTGTTGGTTGATTTATTTATTTATTTTTTAATTTTATTACACTTATATACACCCATAGCCAGGGCTCTCTGGGCAGTTTACAGAAATTCTAAAATTTAAAATTCTAAAACACAGAACATATACACATAAAGCATTAAAAAACATTAAAAAGCTAAATGTGGGTGATCCACAATCCATGTTCTCATGAATTGGAACATTTCTTCCCCTGTGGAGACCTCATAGTCTAGAGTATGTAGAAATGGATGCTTTCCTTGAGCTGTAATCTTCTCACCTCTGGATAACCTGGTGAAAGTTGTTTCCATATTTATTTTCTGAAATGACAGTACCTTCCTCAGAGATTCGAATTTGGTGCCTGCTATTGTAAGGGGAAAACAAATTGGTGATACAGTTCTTGAGGTCAATCTTGGGAAGTATTTGTGATACTGCACTTATAATTCTTACTTTGGTCCTATAATCTGACATGACTGAATCAAACATATGAATTTAATGCAGTGGCATTTTGCCTCCGTCTTATTCAAGGAATGGAGATAAGGGGTGAGGCGCTATGGATTTCCAGGGCCCTGTTATTGGGAGTACTGTACATCTAAAAGGTGATGTTTTGCTTGTTGCTTTGGTTGGCAGAGAGGATATGAATTAAGTTTGTTAGTGGGACTGCAACTGCGGATCAGGCATGAACCATTGATGAATGAATGCTCCTTTTTCCGTAGTACGGGTGACATTTGAAAAGATAATCTGATTGTGCTGGCTTGTGAACTAGGAAATGATATAACGAAAGAAGTTGCTAGAGCTTGCTTTCTGCCAATTATACTGACAGCATCATTTCTGAGAACTGTTGGCTTGCTCAAGAGATGAACTGTTCATTTAGCAAGTGGGCCATTCAGTAGCACAGCTGCTTTGAAGCTTGCTCACTCACCTTCTTAAACGTCAGGATTAATAACTTTGCGGCATAGCTAATTGTTTGTCCAGGACAAATGAAAACTCCTCCCAGGAAGTAGTTTTCCAGACCCACTGCTAGATTCTATGTTGTGATATATACTAAAGACAAGTGTGTGTATTATGCATAATTGTAAGCAATTTTTATAGAAAGTCGGGGTAAAAAAATAAATATTGCTGCAAGCCTCATAGCTTCAACTTGGTGGCAATGCTCAGAGCTAAAATTAGGACAGTCCTTTTCGGAAATGTGTGCTATATTATTCAAATTTAAAATACTAGAATTCCATATAGGTTCGTAGTAAAATGATATCAAGAATGCACAGCTAGTGAGGTTGCGAACTTGATTTCTTTGCCTAAACAAAATGTTTATGAAGACTAATAACTATCTTTAATATGAGCATTTATGTAGTTGAGTGTGAAGTCTGTCTAATACATGTTTAGTAAATTACTTCAGTGTAGAATAAGCTGATTCTCAAGCAGGGTCTGAATATACCTCATTACTAGCTTACTCTCTGTTCTGAATGGCTTTTCTAAACACATTACAAGCTTATTAAGTTTACTTGGAAATAAGTCTCAGCACTTCATGAGAGCTAGCTCATTATGCATGAAGAGGTTAATATGACACCATAGTATATCTTATAACGTTCTGGTTTCTTAGTATGTTTGTCCGTAGGGTGCTAAACACATGGTGTTGGGAATCAAGAATCCTGATTATATTGATTCTATCACAGGCTCCATTTCCTTCTGGAGATGTTGCATCCTCTATTTGTCTGTGCTACCTCATGTTTGTAATGAACCCCTTAGGACATTATGAGTGTGACATTCATGAGAATTATAGAGTGATTGATCTGGTTTCTATCCAGCAGTTATGGCATGAAATTGGGTTGTGTGTTGGAACCCACATCCCTGCCAGCTCACCTTGCTAATCACTTGATCAGGTGCTGGTAAAATGGAGCAAATTGGTCTAAGTTGGCATTTCTGACCTGTATTGTGCTTCCAGGCCTATCAGCTTACATTGACTTCTGTTCTAAATTTGGTGTACAAAACAACTGGATTGGGCTTACTGGTGATAAATATATTTTTATCAGATTTTGTTTTAATTATCCACGTAGTTAATAGGTACCCTGTTTCCCCGAAAATAAGACAGTGTCTTATATTAATTTTTACTCCCAAAGATGCGCTAGGTCTTATTTTCAGGGGATGTCTTATTTTTCCATGAAGAAGAATACGGTACACATTTATTGTTGAGCAAAAAAAAAGGTCTTATTTTCGGGGGGGATGCCTTATATTACAGCGAGAGGCAAAACTGGAAGTAGGTCTTATTTTCGGGGGATGTCTTACTTTCGGGGAAACAGGGTAGCAGGATATATTGTTCTCTTCTTTTCTCCCCCCCTCCCAGCTCTTTTCTTCTTTTCTCCCCTTTATCCTTGTACCATCAGTGTCGGGTAGGTTAAGTTAAGAGACAGCGACTGGCCCAAGGCCACCCACCAGCTTCATGCCTGAAAAGGGATTATAATCTGGGTATTCCCAGCCCTGGTTTGGTATTCTACCTACTATACCATACTGGCACTATCTTTTAGAAATGTGGTGAGAAGCTGCTCTCTCATCCTGGGTCAGGAGTGAGAGCTGTCAAAGCTGATATAGTACTGCATGGTGAGCTGACCAAGGTTGTGATAAAATGATTACATATAGGACTCCTCATGTGATTTGGACCCTTCTAATCGGGGTGATATTTGTATCCATTCCCAGATAAGTACTTTATATGAGATAAGTATTTTATGTGGGAACAGTACTACATGCCAATCCCTAGTTGAGAACACTGAATAATTGTCAAGTCACGAAAGCATCTTTGGCATGAATTGTTACAGGTAGGAAGTTTGGGAGTAACCAGAGGTCCTGCCTGACACTGATTGGTGTTAGAAGAGACTAGAAATAGATGTGTTAATGCATGAAAGGTTACTCTGAAAATAGGGAAGACATTGCAAATATGTTAAGCACAGAAGAAAAATGGGAAGAGCTTGATCCAGTTTATGTTGAGTTAAATTATTAGCAGGTTTTTAGAATCTGAAACTTTTGTCACCTCAGTCTGTCCTTGGGTGTTACTCCTTAAAAAGCTACTCCTGTTTTGATTTTAGTTCAAGATCTGTTTTTGCCTACACCCACCTAACATCGCTGACTTCTTATTTGAGATCTAAAAGCAGACACTCCTGTTCTAAACACCTGTAGTGTCCCTAAATGGGGAAAGAGGAATTTAAATCTTGCTACCCCTTAGCTGCTTCGCTTGTGTTTGCTCAAGGCCCTGCTGAATAAAATCCTGGCACTGCCTCTTTGCACAGATACAATAATAAGAGGTGAGAACAGGACTTTGTGAATGACCGAATCAAGGACTACTGCGTACATTTGGGATTATAACTACTTAGCGACTTAATGTTGATTTTGTTAAAGCTGTGTAACATATGTGGGAAGTTCGACTGGCTTATTGTGATTGTGTCACTACTTCTGGCTGAAGCAAATCAAAAATAAAGAATACTACTTTTGCTTCTGATGCAAGTGGAATTGTGAAGGAAAGGTCTGGACTGTTCAGTGTTGAACCTTGCTTCTAAAGAAGGCCAAAGCAATGAACTGGTTTGCATGTCAAAACAACCCAAGTTTAACGGGCTTATCTTGGGCTACAGTTTCCACATATAACACATTGTAATAGTCTAAACAGGAGGTTACTGTTTAGCCTCAGAATGTCTTTCAAATGCATTTCACTGTGCTACTGAGGATTCTCCCTGTGACCAGGTTTGAAAAGGCCCCACACCACCTGGAAAGGCTCTGTTGGATGACACTGAGAGGGCGCCATGGGTAGAGCAACAATTTCTTGCCTCCATCACTGCCTCAGAGCAAGCCCAATAATTGGTTCTCACTTGTGTTCAATCAGGCACATCATGAGTTTTTCTCCACTTGTGTCCCAAGCTGTCTTTCCACTTGTTTCATATGCCTTCAGCATACCAAAGAGCTGCATGGGCTCTGCTTAGTGGGAGAGGTTTCTTAGGAGTGATTGTGTCAACCATAAAAGTTCTCTCCATTCTAGAGGGCAGCCAGGGCTTTGGCAGGAGTGCCAACCATACCAGCCGGAAAACTATATTTGTGTTTGGCATGCTTTCCTAGATTTGTTGTCTGTTACAGTGCTCACTTGACAACTTGACTTTGCCCTGGGCAAGGTACAGTCATGTTACATATCATTCACTTCAGGCCATCTGTACTTCGGTTCTTGTTCATTCTCGTGAGGTGCCTCCCAGATGTGGTTCTTCAAAAGCCGATGCAGTGAATTAGGGCTTTGGATGTGTGTTCTTTCTGGGAGACTATTTGCAAGAGCAAAAGAGAAAGATGGGCTGTGATGCAACCTGCCCTCAGATCCGTCTGCCTCTGCTTTGGGTCAGCTGTCCTTATTGACCCACAAGCTTCATCCGTTACGGTCTCTAAGTAAAAGAGACACCTAATATGAAGTACCCAGGAAATATGTTAACTATTGGTGGTCTAAAAGGATAAATAACATGTGGGTTTTTATATTTTAAAAACAAACAAATTATTTAATACAAGAGGTGTTATATATTATATATCATATAATCAGTCATTTAGTTCTCAGTCTTACTCTGCCTACTCTACCCCTTCTAACACCCACTAGCTAGAAGTAGCTTCATTAATTCCTATATGCCCTCCTCTTATATAAATTGTCTCTATATACACACACACACACACCCCTCCCACCTTTCACTCACGCTTTACCATACAATTAACACTAATTTAGCTGGGTTCTATTTAACACAGCAAACGTATGTACGTGTTCAGAAGAGGGCAATGGGGATGATCAGGGGTCTGGAAACAAAGCCCTATGAAGAGACACGGAAAGAACTGGGCATGTTTAGCCTGGACAAGAGAAGATTGAGGGGAGACATGACGGCACTCTTCAAATATTTAAAAGGTTGTCACACAGAGGAGGGCCAGGATCTCTTCTTGATCATGCCAGAGTGCAGGACATGGAATAATGGGCTCAAGTTACAGGAAGCCAGATTCTGGCTGGACATCAGGAAAAACTTCATAGTGGTAATGAAGTGCACTGACAACTGTTGGAGCAGTACGACAATGGAACCAGTTACCTAGGGAGGTTGTGGGCTCTCCCAAACTAGAGGCATTCCAGAGGCAGCTGGACAATCATCTGTCAGGGATGCTTTAAGGTGATTCCTGCATTGAGCAGAGAGTTGGACTCGATGGACTTATAGGCCCCTTCCAACTGTACTATTCTATGATTAATACAGATACAATATGGCAAGCATTGTGATTTTGTCTCATGTGCATTCAGGTCCAGCCATACTCACCTAGGCCAAGTGGTACTGGCCAGCAGCAGAGCCATGGCTTATCTGCCCGCTGGCCACCTTGCCTCCTGTCTGCCAGTGATTTAGCTGTCCATGCTTGCTGCAGCTATCTAAAGCTGGGACTGGCAGCTTGAGTTGCTCCGTGCTTTGCTTCCTAGGCTGAGGACCTGTATTGGCTCCATGCACTGCTAGCTCTCCTTGCTTTAGAGAGCTACTGGCCCTTTAAGGCAAAAGCAAGCGGGTGGGGGAACACCACTGGAGTAACCAGCATGGATCTGTTTTGCATTTCCGAATGGAAAATAGTTCAGGCCCACTCCTGTCTCTAAATTATCAGAAAGTGCAGCATAGCGGATAGGGAGCAACAGCAGCAACACAGGCAAGTGAAGCAGGAGAGGAAACACCAGCATTACTATTTACAAGACTGCGTTAGTGTTTGTGTAACTTTCTATGGGCATCACTTCAACACTAAATTACACTGTAGTCTGGTTGTATGTCTGTAACCTGCTCAGAGCTTTTTCATTCTCTTCTCTTGCCATGATGGTGCTTGCTGCCTTTGCCTATGCTAATTTCCTGGTGGTGCTTGAAGTTTTAAGTGGCTCTCTGGAACTTTCTCAGGGTTGTCATGCTGGGAACTCTTGAATAGTGAAAAACTGATTGGATAGCTTGAGAAGGCAGGAGGAATACCCAAGGAAGCCAATGGACCAGCAAGAGGTGCATGGGATGTACGCATGTCACTGATGAATCATGACTTGGGTCAGTTGGCTTCTAACGTTTTTCCACTTGGAGGCCAGGGCTATTTCATTCGACAGGATATATTGATCAGTGTGGAAAAACAGGTCTTAAAGCACGAGCCTTTTAACAAGTAGTGACAGACAACAGACTCTTTTTACACTTGCCAGCAAGACTAAAGGTTGATAAGCTTGCAAATACGTCAGTTGGGTTTCCAAACCGGTAGTATAACTAAAAAATCCTGTTAAAAGTACCAAGTTTTCGCATCATTGTTGTGTCAGAAAATGAATTCATCAAATTCATGTGACGATATTTTCACAAATGCTTAAAGTGCCTTTTACACTGGAACATACTCTCTGCCAAAGAGAATCGTTCTAGTGCTGTCAAATAAAAATTTCTATGCATGTAGTTAAAGGTCGGACCACAAATATTGTAGGCATGTTTTCTCTCAGAAGGGAAGATTAGTAATCCTGTTGGCTGGTAATGTTGCTTTGAGTGCAGAAGACTGCATTGAAAAGTATTTTACTGTTGTCTGTTGTGTATTCATGTCAGATTACCAAAGTCGTCCTATTTGTGTGTATTAGAGGTGGGGGAAGACCTGCTGTTTGGTAGCCCTGTCTAAACAGGTCTTCTCTAGCTGAATGTACAAGATGATCCACAGATCTTTTTTTCAGGGATCCCTCCCTTATTCAGTTTTTAGGAAGCAGAAGGGAATTCCATCTGTCTACCTAATTGTTTTGATAAGAATGCAAATTCAGCTGGCTGCCGCAGCTGAGCTATTCTTTGCTGATATGGTGGTTTTTCTGTTTTTAAAACAGAAATATCAGAGAGCATATCAGATGAGTGATTAAACAAATCTGAACATTTGGAATGCGAATTCCCATTTCTGCAATAAGGTTAGAATACTGGGAGAACATAGCTGCTGGAATAGATCTCAAGTGGCAGGTTCCAATAACCAATTTCTAAGGTTTAAAATAGCATGTAGTTTGGCCCCAAATCTAGCTATGTTGTTCATGCTTTTTTAAAAAATGTCCTTAAAAATTGGCCACCTTGATTTGGAAGGAACAGCAGTTGCAAGGCCCCAATCCAGATTGGAGGAGGGGTCTACAACTGCTTTGTCTTCAAAACAAAAGTGAACAGATTTTAACCACACTTTTTATAAAGCATAAGTAATGTAACATGTATTTTCACTCTTGAATAAATTGTTTTGGAAATGGCTCATCCCTGATACTAGGAAGATCCTTAAATTATCTTCACACAAAGATAATTCTGAAAGGTTAGGCATACTGGAGTGTTTGACTGTGAAGTTGTTTTTGTCTTGCCTTTAATTTAGAGCTACATCATAGTGCTTTAAGTGGTAATGGCTTTTCTTTTTTCTTTCTTTCTTGGGACTGCCAACTAATTTTTGTGACACTTTAGCCCCAATATTCATCTGATTTCTTTCTCTTGTCTCTCCTAATCATCGCTGAAACACACGTGTTTTTAGAAGCTGCTTCCCTAGAAGCAGAGTTCTTTGTGCTAAATAAGCAGGCACATACTTTCATAACTTTATTTTATTTCTAAGTGAGTGCAGGGTTTGGGAGTCTTGGCACAGAGGTGAGTACTCAGACTCAAGGTGGAGACTGAGAAATTGTGCACTGGTGTTCCCTGCTAGATAGTAATTCAGTACTGGAGTGAGAGTGTTAAAGAAAAAACAAGGCATGGGAAAACAACGTGGTAACAACACATGGAGCCAACGACTACTGCTTGGGTTGTGCTCTGTGCAGAGGTGGTTCTCTGCTTGCTGCAGCAGGGACATCCCACAGAGTAACTGTCGGTATTCCATTTCCTACTCTTTTCAACAGGGAGGGGCCATCTTAGCTGGCAACTGAAGGCAGGATTGGTTGCTCCCTCTCCTCCCTCTTGTGTTCACTGCCAGAAGCTGCTGCTGATCTTGCTAGGTTTCCCTCCACCCTTCTTTGATGAGCAGTTTATTTACCTCCTTACTATCTTGGTGAAATTGTCCCTCTGGGCAGGAACGCCATTAGGGTAAGGGTAGAATACACATGGTAGTAGTGCTCTGCATATCTCTGCTTCCTGTCCCACTTTACTCTAAAAGGCCAGAACTATGGCCTATGGTCCGAAGGCACATGATGCTGCAATCCTTCTGAAGCTAAGCAAGTCTGACTCTGGTCAGTGCCTGAATGGGAAACATGCTTTGCATACAGAAGGTTCCAGCTTCAATTCCTGCTATCTCAAGGGCCCTGTCTTGACAGTGTTGCACCGCTGCTGTGAGGCCTCAGGCTCCCTCATTGGCGCTCCTTCCTGACATCTGCACAGGGAGGAGCGCCAATGTGGAGTTGCCACTGCCAGGCCAAGCACGGGGAGAGGGGAGGAATGGGGCAGCCAGCTCTCCTCCTTCTAGCTGCCCCATTCCTCTCCCCCCCCCCCCCCGGTTGTTTTTTTTAAATTAATCTGTAGATGTGAACCTTTGCATTTACAGATTAAAAACAAAAATGGTGTGGGGAGGAGGAGAACCAGTTTGGGCACTGTGTGTCCCTCTCTTCGTTCCCCCCCCCCGACTGCCCTGTTCCTTCCCCCCTGCTTTTTTTTAATCTGTAGATGTGAAGGTTCACATCTATAGATTAAAACAATAAAAAATGGGTGGGGGAGGAAGAGAGGGACACGCGGCACCCAAACCGGCCCTCTTCTAGCCAATGGTGACCAATCAAGGGGCGCCATTGGCTGTGGCATGCCTCTCCTAAAAAAAAGTCAGGATAAGTGCTCGGCTTTTTAAAGCGGAGTTTAGGGGGTTTGCCCCTGGATGGCTTCAGGATAGCGGCTGCGTCATATAGATGATCTGCCACCACTGCGAATCCACTCTGAGGCAAAGCCCTCATCAAGACAGGCTCCAGGTAGGGTTGTTAAAGACACCTGTCTGAAACCCTGGAGAGCCACTGTCAACAGACAGTGCTGAATTAGGTGGACCAGTTCAGCTTCCTGCGCCTGGGAGTCTTTGTATGTCATCCAGAGTTCCAGCATGGAAGAAAAGCAGAATATAAACAAGATATTAGCTAGAGATCCAGTGTCTTACATTTATTCTGTAGGACCTGGGTTTGTATTGTATAAGTATATCTTTGTATTGATATCTAGTATCTTTTGTTAAATGTTTGTTTCGTGATGGTCTGACTATATACAAATAAACAGTGATTTCTGTTTCCAGTGCTTCCTGGGGCAGATGAACAGTTCCAACATAAATTTTCATGTAAGAAGGCCAGAAAGCTGTGCAGAACACTATGTAATTTTTGTTCAGTTTTAAACCAGTACCAGAAGTTGTTCAGGTGTTTCCAATCTCTTATAAAAACAAACAAACACTAATTTTGTAAAAAATAGTTTAGAAAATATAGTTTAGAAAAATCTTATTTATTTAAATCTTATTAAAAATCTATGGAGCTTAGTTTGTGCCATTGTAATTCTTTTGGTTCAGGGTCTTATTATTTCTGCCTCAGTGGCACCGACCATCAAGGTGTTCAAAGGCAACATTTTAAACAATGATATTAAACCTCTCCGGAAGCCTAATCCGCCACACAGCAGGCTTTGTGTCTGATGGCAGTTCCGGTGGACTTTTCTCTTGCTGTAGGTGTCGCTTCCTTGCTGTCCATCTCTCTCCAGCCATTCCTGTCTTTGGAGTAGTCCTTTTCCTGTTTGCGATGGCTACGCTCTTGAGGACCAGCTTCAGTGACCCAGGGGTGATTCCGCGAGCCCTGCCTGATGAGGCAGCTTTCATTGAAATGGAGATTGGTAAGTGGGGGCAGCTTCTTCGGGGGCCTTGTAAACGTAAATCCAACTGACCGAGCCTGTGGAGGCGGAATGCATTCCCCACTGCTCCTATATGATGGAACAGGTGTGCGCGTTAGTGTATTTAATATGGGAGCAGGAGCATTTTCTGCCCAGAGATGGGCATGCACCACTTACCCGTAGCCCTATATGAACAATTGGCTTTCGTTTTCAGAGGCGACCAATGGAACTGTGCCTCCGGGCCAGCGGCCGCCCCCACGCATTAAGAACTTCCAGATCAATAACCAGATAGTGAAGCTGAAGTACTGCTACACATGCAAGATTTTCCGTCCTCCCCGTGCCTCACATTGCAGCATCTGTGATAACTGTGTGGGTGAGTAATAGAGCGGGCCCCAGAGTCCTGTAGTGCTGTGTTTGTGGCCGAGTCCGAAGCTTGAAAAGGGGGTTCTCCTGATGGTTAGTGGCAGAAGTCACGAAGAGGCGTTATACAGCACTACAAAAATAGAAGTTTCATGCCATGAATAGCTGGTCACAGAAGGTGCAATGAGACAGAGGCCCCTGAATCTTCATCCCTTTGTAATGTGAAATTTCAACAGGCATGTTACCTACATCTTCAGTCCTCTCCTCAGCCTTAAAGGCTAGGAACTCTGCTTTGTTTTTATGATACTTGGTTTCTAACTTCATAGTGGTAATGAAGTGCACTGACAACTGTTGGGGCCCATGACCCATCTACACCAAGCAGGATATAACACTATGAAAGCGGTATATGGTCTGTGTCAATGGGCCCCAACAGTTGTCAGTGCACTTCAATACCACTATAAAGCAGTAGTGTGGCTCTTGGCTGTTATATACCACTTTCATAGTGGAATATCCTGGTTGGTGTAGATGAGCCCTAAGTGTACTGTGAATTGGAACCTCCCCATAACAAGATTAGAATAGTTCTTTCTGAGAATGGAACATCAGCAGTTGTGTTCAGAATATTGCTAGTTACCATTGCTATAAAAAGTTCAAAAAGAAGCTTCCCCCACCCTTAGAATGGGTGTGTTTGTGTGTCCCAGAGGGGGACTTTCCACAAGGCCATTTTTTACCACATGGGTGCAGAAGGGAAAAGCTGCTGCTTGGCAACTCTTCCCCCCCTCAAGAATGGCTATGTGAATTGGTTTCCTAGCCAGCATAGAGCAAGGAATTGCAAAGAGAGTGTCGGGCTAGTGGACTTCCGATACACACATGCTGGTTGACGGCTGCGAATTGTACGGCCAGTACAGAGAGGAATACTTGACCTGCTTGTCTGGTTCTTACAGAGCGGTTTGATCATCATTGCCCCTGGGTGGGGAACTGTGTGGGGAAGAGGAACTACCGTTACTTCTACCTCTTCATCCTTTCCTTGTCTCTTCTCACCATCTACATCTTCTCCTTCAACATTGTCTACGTCGTCATGAGTGAGTCCACGTTGCGGTGGCGGGAAGAGAGCGAGTGAGCGGGGATTTGTTGCGAGATTCTGGGTGGGCACCTGGGAGTTGGGAGATCTGGGTTCTAGTCCCCACTCAGCCATGGAAACCCACTGGGTGACTTTGGGCCAGTCACAGACTCTCAGCCCAACCTACCTCATAGGGTTGTTGCTGTGAGGATAACATGGAGAGGAGGAGGATTATGTACGCTGTCTTGGGTTCCTTGGAGGAAAAAAGGCAGGATATAAATGTAATAAATAAATAAAATAAAATAATCTGTAGACTAATTACTTCTTTCTTCTCACCCAGAATCCCTGAAGATTGGCTTTTTGAATACTTTGAAAGAAACCCCAGGGACATATCCTTTGTGCTTCCACTGCAGCTGCCTCTAACCTGCCAGTTGCAGGAGGGGAATGGGAGGGGTCATCCCCATCTCTCTTGGGAATGGCGGGATAGCAGGGTGGGATGCCTGCAGAGTGGGGAGAAGCGAAGCAGTCTGCAGTGCCGTTCATGTTCCCTAACTCAGCTTCTCACAGCCCTGGAGGTTTTGATCTGCTTCTTCACTCTTTGGTCTGTGGTGGGTTTAACTGGTTTCCACACTTTCCTGGTGGCGCTGAACCAGACAACGAATGAAGATGTGAGTGCTTACACACAGGGAGGCACCCCTTCCAGTCTCCTACGTAATTAGCTCCCAGAATACTGTTTAGGAATTCCCATGGAAGTCTGTACTTTTGCTGTTCCTTTAGGCAGGAGTGGTTAAGTTTCATTGAAACAAGGTCCATTTTCCTTTGGGTGGATTTGGATCCATTGGGTTTCCTTCCAACAACTCCATTAAATTTCCTTTCAGTTCCATAGTGGAACCTTTTCTGTTCTACGGACTTTCTAAAACATCTCCATTCCTTCCTCCGAAGAGATTTGGAGCAGGGGGAAGGTGCATCTCTGGCCTCTCCCGTTATCATTTGGGAGTTCTCTTCTCCCACTTCCTAAAGCCTCTCTTTCAAGCATGGCCTTTGGGAGACTGCAGAACTGGAGGTAACTTTCCAAAATGCAAATTATTAGGCAGAAGAAAGCTTAGCCCATATACTCATCTGGACAAGAGTGTTTGTTCAATTGTTGGAAGTAAAGAGTCTTTGGCTGATGTACCAGACTGTGGGAGCGTGACTGTTCCATATGAACGAGGAATGGACTCCAGTAGTACCAAAGCAATTAGGAAAGCAGTAGATGCCAAGCTCCAAGAGAAACCTGTATATTATAACATGTTTTTCATGGGGTCAGGGTGTTATGCAAATCAGTGCAAATCAGGGTTCTTTGGGCCCCCCTCCTGTCTCTTGTTCTTTCAGATCAAGGGTTCTTGGACTGGGAAAAACCGTGTGCAGAATCCCTATAGTCATGGCAACATTGTGAAGAATTGCTGTGAGGTTCTGTGTGGACCTCTGCCTCCCAGGTAATGGTCTGACTTGGGCTTGGATGTTGTGCTGTATATCCGAAGTAGTGGTGGGCATAGTGGGGGATGAGATAGTTGGATGAAATGCCCCTTCATGCGCATCAAAGTAATGGGAGCCTGCTGATGTTTTTCAGCATCTTCTGGGATGGGTTAGCCAGCCCCTTCCATGTCTCAGCCTTTCTTCAGGTTGGGATCATAAGGAAAGAGATAAGGCAGAAGCGTTCGCTACAACCGCTTTGCCTACTCTCTGGTAACTCTTCCCAATGTGGCAGAGGGAAGGCGCCTTCAGGTTTCTTGGTTTTCTCTGCTCCACTCCCCACCCTTCCTTGTAGTGTGCTGGATAGACGGGGCATCTTGCAGCAGCAGGAGAGCACTGCCCCAGAGAGCAGTCTTGGGCCTGAGCCCAGAACACAAGAAGAAAGGAGCACAGAGGAAGCCAGTGCCCCCAAAGCCAGTGGTGCCTCGGAAGGTGGCAGTGCCCTCCAAGAGGAAAATTTGGTAAGTGTGGTATTCATTGGGTAGTTCAGAACGTTTTTGGCAAACAGGTTTGGCGCTAGCTCTGAGTTCTCTTTGGGCAGGAGAAATGCTTGCCGGTTTCTCAAGGGAATGGATTCCTGCTATGCCACACGTAGCATCCCAAATAAATCTGCAGGAATTGACAGCTTTTCTCTGAAGGAGGATTTTTACTGGACTCTGCTATGAATCATCCTTCCCTCTTTCTTTTCTCTCTCTCTCTCTCTCTCTCTCTCTCCAGCTCCCGGTGCCAACATGTAAGGTGCCACAGGAAACGGTGCAGCCGCCTGCTGCAGCACCGACCGTTCCATCCCTGGATCACAGACAGACAACACATTAGCCCCTGAAGTGGATATGGACACTGCTTTTGTTTGGCTTACTCCTTGTGAAGCTGCAAAGCGGGCGAGGGCGGGAGCAGCAGGCTGGACAGTGGCCTCGCGGTTCCCCTTTGGCTGTTTGTTCACCAGTGGTTGTGACCAGTGTCTACAAACTGAAGGATGTCAGCACTCCCTTTCTCATGGAGGCTGAACCCCCGTTGTGCTGCGGGGGGACTCTTGCCCTCATGAGGCAATTGCTGCTGACTGGGGCAGGCCTACCTCGCCTGTCTTCAGTCTCTAACACTATTAAGTGAGTGCCTCTCCGGCCCCAGCCCCGGCATCACTGAAGCATGGAGCCAGTTGGGAAGAAGACGGAGCTGGGGGCAGTATTCTCTGTACCATCTTCCTACCTGTGATTGCAGTATTGTGTCTTTGGCTGAACTCGGCTGCCAGTGGAGCCAAGTTGCTAATGGGAGCTAGGGGTTCATAAGGAGAACCCTGCCGAAATGTTCCCTGACAAACCGTGCCATATGGTACCTTGGGGCCCCCAGGTGGTTCTACAGCATAAAATAGCCAGCCAGGAGAGCTGAATGTCTTTCATGGCCCCAAGCCCCCTTCGTCTAACTATTGGAACTCTGTGGTGCAGTATCACTCTGTCCTCTTTCTAACCCTCTCTTCCAGATAGTAAGTCTTTCCGATCTCTTGATCCCTCCTTTCCACACACCGCCATCTTTTTGTTCTTTGCCGCATTAGTGCTTGGATCGGCTGTGGGAAAGTCCGACCTTCCCTTCTGACTAGCAGTTTAGTCAGGGCTGCTGCGGGGTGAGCCACAAGGGTGGCAAAGTGATGCGGTTGCATAAGAGGCGACGGCACATAGTTGGGAAGCTGACCACTGCACAAGTGTAGGCAGGTTGGCGCCTGTTCTGTCATTTCCATATGGCCCATACGTCTCTTGGTGCCTGAGCTCAGTTGTCTCAGTGTGGAGCGGTGCTCTTGGTATTCATGCGAACTGCTCTGCCCAGACCCTTTTGTGTCTCCCAATCCCCTCTGTATATAAGTGATGGGGAGCTGCCCAAAATAGGGCTGACGAGGAAGCCTTATGTGCCCTGAAGGAAGAGAGGAGTGGGGTGGGGGTGACTAGTTAGCCTTCTGTGCCATTTCAAGCTGACTCAGAGATAAACTGCACATATGGCATTAATCTGCACCATATGATTCTATTTTGACTGGGCCAGTCAGAAATAAAAACAGAAAAACCTTCCTTGCGTACAGAAAACTAATGTGGGGGTAAGGGGGAGAAGACAAGCTAGAACCCTTCTGCCTGAAAGGTTTTCTTTATGCAAGGAACTGTTGTTTTTCGGGTATGCATTTACAAAAAATACTTGTTTCCACGTTCAGTTCAGCTGTCACTGAGTCAGACGTATCCCAGGTGCAGTGGCTCACCTCTCTCTTGAGGAGGCAGCAGAGAGTTGCTAATCTTTCCCCCCTGGTCTAAGAAGCAGCCTTTTTTCTCAGGTGTCAAGGCCAGTGAAAGAAGAGAATGGGCAGGGAGCAGTAGTTCCTTTGTTTCCGACTACAGTTGACCTGAATTGGATCTGCTACATGCCTCTGTCCCTGATTGGCTTGGCACAAGCCGCATCTCTGGCTCTCCCTGGGCCGTGGGATCCTCTGACAAGACTCTTACTGTGTTTCTGGGTTGCAAAAGAACTGTAGCTAAGTTTGTGGCCTCACTGTCTCTCTCTCTGCAGGGGGAAGATCAGTGTTCCCCTATGGTTGACTGGGGAGGGCCGTTTCCTTTTCTAGCCTGGTGGTGTGGTGGTCTGTGTCACTTTCTTCTTCACCCACTGGGCAATAGTGGGAGGCAAGATCAGGCAGAAGGGCCTCTGCAGTGCTTCATGACCCACTGCTGCTGTTTGCCCTCCTTCCTTGCGGCAAGGGCAGAGGCTGTGCCACTCTCCCCTGCTACTCACCAAATCTCAACAGTGTTTCAGCCGTCTTATTTGGGGTGTATTTCTGATGTACTGTGTCAAATTGCTCCAGGGAGCAGGATGGTCCTGGCTGCCTTGAGGCTTCAGTGTGCTCCTCTGATCTCAATGAAGGCATTGGAATTTGTTTGACATGTGGTGTGTGTGTGTGCGTGCGTGTGCGTGTGTGTTGCCTTGGCATCAGCTTGTCTCCATTCTTGGTGTGGGGTTTGTACCACAGATATACCTCTGGCTTTCCTGCCTTCATGGATGGGTCAGTATTCACTTTAACTGCCTCTTTTTGCAATAAAACAGCCTGTCTGCACTGCCCTTTTGGTACAAACAGAGACGCCATGCCTGGGCCGTGGGCTGTTCCCGATGGCAAAGTGGGAGACCAGGTGAAGCATACTTGACATCTTCTGCTGCCGTTTTGTCATGACCAGTCCCTTCTTGATGAATCCCCCCCGGTATGATTCCGTGTAATCTTCAGTCCTGGCTTTTGAAGAGTCCCTAGAACAAGGGTAAGCAACTTGGTGCTCTCCAAATGTTTTGGACTACAACTCCCATCAGCCCCAGCCAGTATAACCGAAAGATATATGGACTGTGGGAGTTATAAGCTGAAACATCTGAAGGATGCTAGGTTGCCTGCATTTGACGGAGGGCGTTGGGGTGATGAGCCTTACAAGACTGAGCTGGCGGTAATACTTTTGGAACGCACTGTGCCTCATTCCACAGTCAATTACAAATTCCTGGCTTTGTGGTGGGGAGATTGTGGTAAGTTCAACCCCTACTTTCCCTAGAAGATGTAATTTGAGCTGTGACATAGGAGGCCACGCCTATACTATGGGGATACAAGTGCTTTATTGGGAGCCCTGCCCTGTAAGCCAAATCTAATGCCTGAGGCTCTAGTTCATTTTTGCTAGACACAGCACAACATCCTTGGCTGTAATGTCCTGTGGTGCTCGATCCAAATGGTGCTTGTCGCTCTTTGGCTATTCAACCAGCCCAGCAGTTGGTCTGACCTTTGTTGACCAGGATCTTCTCCTAGCCCTGCATGCAGCTAGGTAACTTTGAAAGTGCCCAAAGAGAAAAGAAGCACTATGTCCATTTTCTCCCGCCCCCAAATCAGAAAAGGCTGCTGCTGCTGTCAAATCATTTTTCGCTGAGCGTGGGGTGGGGGCTCCTTCCAGGCCGCGGCATGAGGGCAGGGGGTGCAGCGGTCATGCCATGCAGTATATGGATCTCTGCAGATTTGCTGCTGTTCATGAACTGAGACAGCTTTCCACCTGAGTCTGCACTGGGGTGAGGGCGGGATTCTTTTAATCCAGCACGCTTGAGCATATGGGGACAATTGCAGCCTTCCTTGCCTCAACTGCACGTTCAGCGCTTCCGGGGCTTGGAGGCGCAGGCAGCTTGCGCCCACGGCATGCATGAAGGCTAGCCGATGGGCCTGTCTAAACCCCTTTCCTGCAATCTCTAGCCCAGAGAAGGGTGGGTGTTCTGGGCTCTAGAAATCTGCTCGTTTACCAGAAGTGGCAAGACCGGTGTGGTGCTCTTACTCTGTCCGAAGAGGAAGCTTATGCAGTGCTGCTGTACTTCTGGCTCCAAGACAAGCGTGCTTGGAACGACTGCTTACATTTGTCAACCAACCAGCGCCTAGGATGCAGAGGGTGGGGGCTCGTCTCAGCATGAGCCAGCCAGAGAGAGAGAGGCGGCAGCCCTTCCCCCAGCTTAAGAGTCCTCCCGCCCACTGTCCACTGTCTCCGGCCCTTCAAAACAGCCCGAATCGCGGGGAATGTCCCCCTTTGGCTCTCCAGGGGCCAGTGGAGCCTCCAAGCTTCCTCCTTCATCTTCAGCCTCGCTGCTTGCTGTGGGGAGCGGGGGGGGGGGGGGGAGAGAGAGAGAGAGAGAGAGAGAGAGACCAGCTGTTATAGGAAGGCCTGATGGCTGTGGGAATTACACCAGGAAGGGACAGGGGACTGCCCTTCCCCAAGACCTTGCCTGCATAGTATCAGCTTTGCCATCATTCCAATGAGAGGCAGTGGCTACATCTGATTGAGGGGCTAGATGGCCATCATGTCTGCTGTACAAATAACCAGGAGCTGTACAAACAACCTTTGCAAGATCTTTCCCCTGCAGATCAATGTGTGAGGCTATAGGGAAATGGGACTGTCTCATAATGGGCAGTGGCTGTCCGATGGCTTGGACAGAATTGGTTGGGGGCTGGTTTCCTCTTCACTACCATCTAAGCCTTACTGGAGAGGGCAGGGATTGAACCTGGGTCCCCCTGCAGGCAAAGCAGATGTTCTGCCCCAGAGCTATGGAGAATAGAAAACACACGCCTTTGAAGTGCTTACTGTCATAATCTAGCAGTAGATCTGCTGCTGTAAGCAGTTTGGCGCGATGCTGTGGGTCGGTGATATTCAGCTCATTCAGGTGGGTCTCTTGCAGCTCCTTGAAGTCCTCCAGGGTCTGGTAGCCATTCAGTAGCAATGTGGAAGTGTGCTCCTGAGGGGTTGAGGAGAGAGGACACGGAATAATGGGCTCAAGTTACAGGAAGCCAGATTCTGGCTGGACATCAGGAAAAACTTCCTGACTGTTAGAGCAGTATGACAATGGAACCAATGATCTAGGGAGGTAGTGGGCTCTCCCTCACTTGAGGCCTTCAAGATGCAGCTGTCAGGAATGCTGTAATGTGGTCTCCTGCATGGAGCAGGGGATAGGACTCCATGGCCTTATAGGTCTCTTCCAACACTACTATTCTATGATTAGCATCTTGATAGAGAAAATTATATCCACCTATACAATAGATGCAATCAGAACAGACCTTCAGCCAAAGTGTTTGATGTGCAAGTGGAACTCAGGAATGCCACCTCACTTGGAACCTGTGCAGAGAACTTTAAGCCTGTGTTTATGCCAAGTATAAGGGCGTTTGGGGAATGATAACTAGGAGGCAGCTACTGTATATAAAGGTGAAATGAGGCCTCTAAAATCCAGTCCTGGCCTATCCTACCCTTGTGTGGGAACAAATGAAGGTACATAAATATGTGGGCTACAATTCCATACAGTTTTGGCCAGGCTGTTGCTTCCTAGCATGCTTCCATTGGAGTAGACTAGGAATTACTAGCCAAAGCTACTATGGATTCTTTGAAATGCTTCAGATGGCAATTTTTAGTGTATATGGTTTGACTGGCCTTGTTCAAAGTGCTGAGCTGCTACTTCTATAGTAAAATGAGTGGTGGGGTTGGATCCCAGCTGATATTGTTGGGTTTGGATTTTGTTTTTTACAGGGAGGTGGCAAAGTCTTGCACAAAACACCCCCAATTCTGCAGCTGGAAACATCTGGAGAGTTTGCAACAAAAAAGTGTCTTGTGTTAATTTAAAGACTAATTTGTTGTGCCATTAGCAATGTTAGTGTTGTCACTGTTTATCACATCTTGCTGTTGCGAAGATCATTAAGCTTATTTTGTATACATTTAGGTTTTAATTGATTGTCCCCCAGCTGTCCTTTTTTGTATTTTATAGCTATTTCACCCCATTATTTACCATTTCCCCTCTTCCTCTCTACACTCATGTGTGATAGGTATAAATGTGTGTGTGTACATACACACCTGCCAGTAGTAAGGAATAATCATCCATCTGATGAAGTGGACTCTAGTCCAGGGCTAGGCAGAAAGCAGATGTGGGACTTCAACTCCCAGCATTCCTCACTGTTGGCTGTGCTGGCAGGGGCTTCTGGGAATTGAAGTGCATAACATCTGGAGCTCTACCTTCTGCCCACTCCTGCCTCGTCCATGAAAGCGTATGCCATGATAAATTAGTGTGTTTTTTAAGGGGACGCAAGTCTTTGTTTTGAGGGTGGGGGGGCAGAAATCCGCTTCTGGTTTTGGAATAAATGAGGCACACTTGTGTGATTAATAATGTGTATAATTAGCTTCCAAAGCTTCTAACTTGTAGGGAGGTTTTGCCACCCTAGTGATACAAGCGAAGTTGTCCCAAGACATTTTGCTGCCTGAGGACAAGATGGTGCCACGTACATATGAATGTGTACACACCCACATTCAATTCTACATACAGAGGTTGAGCAGATTTGGCAGTGACGATGGGAAAGCATCCTCTGCTAAACTGTAAGGGAGCAGACTAGCTTAGGGGTGCTCAGCTCTGTCCTCCTAACACTTCATTGCTGATGGACACCCATCCCCGGTGCCTGAGGCTAGGCCCAGCTCTGGCTACAAAAGTAAACTTGCTCTTTTGTTTTCTGCCATCTTTGAAAATGACATTTGTGCATGGACCTGACCCTAAAGCAGTGCAGGAGCTCTAAATTGGGTGAAGTTCATACCTTGATCCATGGGCCTCCAGATCAATCACCCTGCTTAATGTTACTGGAACTGTTAGAAAGTGGGCCTTTGCTTTTTCCTGCTTCTTTGGTAGCTCTTAATGACAGTCCTGGGCTAGATAGACCACTGCTTTGATTATTCAAGGAGCCAGGAGCATGACCCGATTCATGGGAACCACAGCAACGTGAGATGCCGCCTTATACGGAGTCAGACCATCGGTCCATCTAGCTCAGTACTGACTAGTCTACAGCAAATGTAGGCAACCTGGCGTCCTTCTGGACTACAGCTGAGCAATGGCTATGTTTGCTGGGACTTATGAGAGTTGTAGTCCAAATCATCTGAAGGCCACCAGGTTGCCTCTCCTGCGTTTCAAATATCTTTCCTGGTCCTGTTGGGAGTTGTCTAGGATTAAGCCTTGGACCTTCTGTGTGCAAGACGTGTGCTTTGTCACTGAGCTACAGACCTTCCTCCAGCAATGTTCTTTTGCATGCATGTGTTTTAGGCCTCCACTGGCTGGCCAGCGGTCTCACCTCAAGATTCATGCGCTCCAGCAGTTCATGCAGGGTCTTTGGTTTGGGCCTCTTGCTTCTGCTTCGCGAACAGTTCTTTGGGGCGGGGGCCGGTTCTTCTGGGATGACATTCACATAGATGAACTTGAAGGAGCCCACTTTGTTGTTCAGAAGACCTGTCCAGGTGCCCACAGGGGGCTTTGCAATGATATGGATGATGTCCCCCTTCTGTGTCAAATACAAAATTCTTATGTCCTTAAGCGACATCCTTTCTGCTCTACCTCTCGCTGAAGCACAGCCAGAATACTTAAACCTGCCAGCAGCAACTGTTTGAGTATTCATAGTAAGGCTGTGCACTGCTTCGGCTGTGGATCCAAATTCCGAGCCAAAGTGCACTGAATCAGCTCGGAACCAAAGTGGGTTTGTCCGAAGTATTTTGGACCATTCTGGACCCCTCTGCTGCATGAGCCCCCTGCTCTTTCCCTGGGCCCATCATGAGAGCCCGCAACAGTCTGGGCCTCTTCAAAGGAGTCGGCATTTTTAAAATGGTGACTCCACTTGAAGAGGTATGGACAGCTGAGGTGCTCACAACAGGTCCAAGTAAGGAGTGGGAGCAGGGCTCAGGAGGTGCCTGGGAGAGCTGGGTGCCCACTGTCCTGATCCGTCGGATGTCTGAATAATTTGGATATCTGAATCTCGCTCCAGAGTGGACTGGATCTGGTCCAAGGCAGATATGGGCCATTTTGGAAACTCCGAATCAGCCCCCGAAGCAGTTAAGGGGCTCCACGCACAGCCCTAATTCATAGGAGCCTAGTGTCTGCCTACTTCACCCAGAGCTGAGGACCGATGGGGCATTTCTGTGATCTGCAGGTATGCTACTGCAGCATCCCCCCCATGCGGAGGGGCATCAGGTAGCAAAGAGTCAGAGTGGAGGTGGTCTTAAGTCTGCTGATGGAAGGGATGGAGAAAAGACTAAGAAGCTAAGGGTCCCTGGTGCTACCAGTCAGAAGGCGTTGTGCAGCTCTTCCATCTCCCTTTGCCCTTAATGGATTTTCTGTTGTAAGAAAATCAATGGGAGCAGCAGTGGGAAAAGACAGTAAGTTGAAGGGTGGAAGATGATGTCTGGACCACCTATGAAATTCCGTGAACGAAGCTGGCCAATAAAAGACTCCACTGGAAGCGGCCTTGGGCTGGAGGAGAAATGCAGAGTGAAGCATTGTTACCCACCTGAAGTTTCAGCGAGTCTTTGTCATACGGGCTGGGGATGAAGTCTGTGTGAACCCTGGCTCTTCCGCAAAAAGGGCCGCTGTATGGTTTGGGGCTGGCTGCTTCTTCCTTCTTACCGCTGCAGCTGCTCCCCATGAGTCTGGGACTGGAGAATTCATTTCCTGCACACACAGAGAGAGCTCAGGCCAGGAGGAATTAAGGAAGCAATGGTGGAGTTGTCTGGCGATCACAGCTTGAGCATCTTGCCTCTAGTAGACTAGATGGAGAGGCACAATGGAGTACGTGAGGGCTATGAACCAAGGGTGAAATGCGTGACCTGCCCAGCCATTTCCAGCAGCCTAGCAGAAACACACATGCATCCACCACCTTGGCAGCACTGCCTGGAGTTTCTAGAGGGAATCTCTTTCTCTAGGGATTCCCTTGCGAGCCTAGGAAAAGAAAGCTTTGTCTCAACTCTAATCTTTCGTAGGAGAGAAGGAAGTGATTTCCTTGCTAGCACCAGGAAAATCCCTTCTCCTATCTCAGATTTTTTGGTCAGAGATAAGGAAGGGGTTCGTTTGCTTGTGCTAGCAAGGGAATCCCTGGATGGATGTGTATAAGTAAAAGATAAAGCGAAAGAGAGGGTGCCCCCCTGGAGTTGTACTCTCAGGGCCAAAAAGGCTGTTCACCACTGATGTAGTCTCTTCCCTGTCCGGTTGAGCCATTTGCCTGATGAGTGAGCTTCTCGAGGGTTTGGAGGTCTTGCAGGCACTATCTCCATAGTCCACCCGCGTGAGTCCCAGCTGCAGCCTGACGTGGTATAGCCCAACCCCAAACTGGCCACCTTCCTTGAACTCTGGGCCTCCCAGATGGGATTGTTAGGGGCGGAAAAGCCACTCACCATTTGGGGTCTGTGGGCTGCCAGCTTCCTTGGTGGCTTCTGGAAAGATGGGGGCTTCGTCTTCAGTTGGGCTGCTGACGGGTGATGTGGTGGCATCATCACTGGCCTCCCCCTGCAATAGGGTAACATGAGGTGAAAAATGCCCCTCTGTTCTCCGCGCGGAAACAGCAGGCTGGCTTGTTTGCCCTGCCTTATTTACCTGCCTGGTTCCCTCCATCCCAACCCCATTCCTGAAGACACCCTTTCTTTAAGAAATTACCAGGTTGCTTTTTAAAAACAACAACAGCAGCAATGTAGCCTTTCATTTTGTATTTTGGCCTTCCCCAATTGGGTGTGCTCCACCTGTTTTGGGCTACAACCCCTATTATCCCCAACCCACATGGTTATTCGGGTGACGGGAGCGGTAGTCCCAACAAGTTTGGAGAGTTGTGGGACGTGGATTAATTTTGTTCAGCAGCTGCTGCCTACCAAAAGCCGATGCCAGCGGGCAACCCTTTTAACTAGACGTGTCAGCGCAGTGGGTGGGATCGACCCTTAAGTTACTGGGCATGCAATGGGCATGCAAAGCGCATGCTCTGTCATAGAGCCATCAATGGCTTCACCAGTTGCAATGCTAAACATGTCATTAGCAACCACGCCAGTATTTTATTTAAAAACAAGGAATAAATGAATAGCAAGTGTGGGAAGTGGTCCCACCAAGCTGGTATTAATCCCAGAAGGAAAATTCCCATTGATTTCCAGGGCTGATGAGGGTGGCTGTGTGTCCTGTTTTACAGATGATGCCCGTTTGTAGGCGTCCTCTATGCAGCGGTCTCCAACCTTTTTTGGCACCAGTGTTGTGGAAGATAATTTTTCCACGAACCGGGGGGGGGGGAGGGTTGAGTGGAGGGTTTTGGGGAAGCCCTCCCGCCCCCCCAGCACTACAGTGTCCTGGCTTCGCTTTGGCTGGGTGGGCAGGCAGCTTCGGAACGGCACACCCGGAAGTTGCTCTACCAGAGTGGCTTCCGGCTGGGCTCACCGTTCTGAAGCCACCCCACCCCAGCATCCTGGCTTGGCTTTGGCTGGGCAGGCGAGATGGCGCCCCGTGCCCAGGTACGCTGGGGTGGTGGTGGAGTGTGTGAAAGCAGCTCACCTGCATGGCCCGGTTCCCAACAGGCCACAGACCGGTACCGGCCCGGGGGTTGGGGACCCCTGCGTCTAATTGGTGTCTGGTCAGAACTGCTGAACAAGTACCTGAACAGTAGACTGAACAGGTGGACAAATGGATGTCTTCTTTAGCCCACATTCTCAGTAATTCTTAAGTTGTATTTGTATTCTAATTATTCTTTCTAAATTTACATGTATACATTAGCATATGCAAATATTATGCAGATTGATCTTTGGCCCACTTTTTCTAGCAATTCCTAATTGGCCACCCTAGGGCTGAAATAGTGGCTTGTAGGGGGCATTTTACTCACAGGGAGCATTGGCTGGAGGGTGCTGTTGCATAGGGTGACCCTATGAAAAGGAGGACAGGGTTCCTGTATCTTTAACAGTTGCATAGAAAAGGTAATTTCAGCAGGTGTCGTTTGTATATATGGGGAACCTGGTGAGATTCCCTCTTCATCACCACAGTTAAAGCTGCAGGAGCTATACTAGAGTGACCAGATTTAAAAGAGGGCAGGGCACCTGCAGCTTTAACTGTGGTGATGAAGAGGGAATGTCACCAGGTTCCCCATATATACAAACGACACCTGCTGAAATTCCCTTTTCTAAGCAGCTGTTAAAGATACAGGAGCCCGGTCCTCCTTTTCATAGGGTCACCCTACTGTTGCACTCACATCCTGCTTGTGGGTTTCCTGTGGGCAGCTGGTTGGCTGCTGTGTGAACAGAATGCTGGACGAGATGAACCCAGGGTCTGATCCAGCAGGGCCCTTCTGATGTTCTTATGACTACGATGTGGGAGGAGGGAGTAAAAAGAGGCCAGACCTTCCCTCCCTGCACATTGCCATCCTGAGCAAGATCAGGATACTGACATTTGTTTTTTTAAAAACGCATAAAGACATAGGAAGCTGCCTTATGCTAAGACCATCTAGCTTAGTATTGTTGACACTGACTGGCAGCAATGGCTCTCCAGAGTTTCAGGCTGGATTCTTTCCTAGTCCTACCTAGGGATCGAACCGTGGACCTTCTGCATGAGAAGCAGGTGCTCTACCACGAGCCACGCCCCCGCTCCCCAACCACGGTCAAGGGTGGCAATGATGCCTTTAGCGTTGCATCTAGTTTGGCCATCCGGCGTCAGCTTTAAGAGTCTCTTGGCAAGTACTGAACGAACGACTTCCTGGCTTGAGCTGTCCTAGGTGTGGAAGGTGTAGGTGTCATCCCAATCCATGGTGCTGGTTGTGTGTGTTTTGCACCAGATGCTGGACCTAGGCCTCGGTATAGGCATCAGGAGCTCTACCGAGGACCCCAGAGCCCCCTGGCCCTGCTGAGGGCATCATTCCCAAGCCCCCCACCCCACCCAAAATCTGGCGCTCACACTCCTTCACCCCTCACCTGCTCTGCTAGGGCTTTGGCTGCAGCTTTGCCCGTCTTCCTGTTCATGGTACGGGAGATGGCCGCTCTCCATCTTTTGCCCAGCTTCGAGCCGCTGCTCCGAGCCGAGTCGTCTGGGCTGGGCAGCGAGTTTGCCTGGTTGTCATCAGGGAGCTGCACACACAGAGAGACAATGAGCTTGTGAGAAGGATGAAAGGGACTCCCTCTTGGAGGGAGAGGGTTGTGGGGGTGCAGTGAACTCTGGGCCAGGGGCCAGTTGGCCTTTCTTTCCCAGCTTGGAGCCTCCCGCAGACGGCCAGTATAAAATAAAGAGGCCTGCTCTTTCTGACAAATGGATGGGTTGGGCCAGAGATGGGGGCCCAGACGAGGCAATTGCTGAGCGGTGGGGAATTGACGCACGAAGGAGAAGGGCTGCCAGAGGCTTTGGACCAGGGGAATTGCTACGCTCTAAAGGGCGCAACCATGTGCATGTTTAGAGAGAGAAAAGCCCCACCCAGCCAAGCGGTGCTGGCTGGGGAATGCTGTGAGTTATAGGTCTTGTTTTCCCTATCTAAACATGCATAGGGCTGCACCTTAAAAGATTCAAGGCTCAGGACACAAATTAGCATATGTTGGTTTATATCTCTATATGCAAATATATAAATCGTTACTAGGGTTTGTTTAAATTTCGCAGGAGGCAAAGCCAGCCAAACAAATTCCTCAAATAAATATCGTCAGTTAATTTTCTCCCTGCCCCAAATCATGGCAAAGCAATGAATTCCCCCTCCCAAGCTTAATTGTTGTGCATAGAAAGGGTTATTTTTTTTGGGTGGGGGGAATTAACTCTTTCCTCCTCAGCTAGAATGCCCCTTGAATATCACCTCCTGCTTGGCAATTAAGGGCATAATTAGGGTGACCATATGAAAAGGAGGACAGGGCTCCTGTATCTTTAACAGTTGCATAGAAAAGGGAATTTCAGGAGGTGGCATTTGTATATATGGAGAACCTGGTGAAATTCCCTCTTCATCACAATAGTTAAAGCTGCAGGAGCTATACTAGAGTGACCAGATTTAAAAGAGGGCAGGGCACCTGCAGCTTTAACTGTTGTGATGAAGAGGGAATGTCACCAGGTTCTCCATATATACAAATGACACCTGCTGAAATTTCCTTTTCTAAGCCAACTGTTAAAGATACAGGAGCCCTGTCCTCCTTTTCATATGGTCACCCTAGGCATATTTAGATTGGAAAAATGGTCTGACAACTCCCAGCATTCCCCAGCCAGCATGTATATAGGATTGCATCCTGAGCTAAGAAAACAAAAGTACGCATCCTTTGCCACCGATGGACACTTAGGGTCTGGTGAAAACATCTGGAAAATAGATTGGGGCAGGGACCACATGGACTCAGGCCTAGCAATGCCCCTGTTTTAGACAGTGCAGCACCATGCAAGGGGGTGAAGGCTGAGCTTCAGCAATGACGGCACAAGCCAAGAAAATCTGGCCTGAGCCAGGGATTGCAGCATAGATGGCGAAAGCGAGAAGCCAGCCATGCTTTCATGCAGCGGACTCCAGTGGGAACCCGGCAGATAAGTTCTGGGTTGGCTGGGTTCACCGCAGCTGGGCAGAGCAGAAAGTTCTGAGATGATAATGATGTGGGTGCAGGGTTACTCACCTCCTCCTCCAGGCTGAGCTGTTTCTCGATCGCTATGGGCGAACTGGGCTTGGACTTAGCGAAGTCTTTGAAGCTGCTGGAACGCTGCACCGACAGCTGATGGGAAGAGCAAGAGATCGATATGGGTCGGAGAGATCAGTATTGATGTCTTCAAAATATGTCTCATCTGCCTTTCAGAGCAGAAGCTCTCCCAAGACAGCGTACAATAATAATAAAAAAACATAATAAAAAATGATACGGTCTTAAAAAGCAATAAAAACAACAATCAGGGGAAGGCCAAAGTCAACCAATATGTTCTCAGGGCCTTCTTAAAGCCTGCAATGAGGGGGCCTGGTGGGTCCCCGATGGCAATGTATTCCAGAGGTGTGGGGACACTGCTGAAAAGGCCCTGTCTTGTGTGATTGCCCACCTAACTGCTTTCACTTGATGGGCAAAGGAGGAAGCCCTTTTTTGCTTGTCTTAAAGTGTGGGCTGGTTGATATGGATGTAGGTGGATGGCCCCATATAAATAACCACTACAACTGCGCTTAGAGACCATGGGAGGGATAGATGCCTGTCAGAAGGAGATGGGGGAGAGTGATCAAGAGCATAGGGTTTGCTTGGGGATTGGGGCCGGCCCTATCGTTAGGTAGAGTGAGGCAGCAGATGCTGTGTGTGTGTGGGGGGGGGACAGGCAGGGAGTGATGAAGAGGTGTTGGAGAACATGGTTGCGTGTGTCATGCTCAGCTTGCCTTGCGCCATCCGCCCCAAAGTATGTTGCCAGTACCAGCTCCAGGTTTTGGAGGTCTTTTGGACAAGACCCCCTCCATGGGGCCAGGGCTGGTGCTACCATAGAGGCCACTCAGGCGGCCGCCTAGAGCATCAAGGTAAGGGGGGCGCCGAACACCGCACCCGGAAGCCGCTCTCCCATAGCGGCTCTGAGAGGGCGGCTTCCAGGCACACCATTCCGAAGCCGCCCGTCCGCCCCAGCGTCCTGGCTTCACTTTGGCTGGGAGCCCACCCAGCCAAAATGAAGCCACGCCCCCCCCTCCAGCATCCTGGCTTCGCTTTGGCTGGGTGGGCGCCGAAACGAAGCCAGGACGCTGGGGTGGGGGGCTTTGGAACAACACGCCCGGAAGTGGCTCTCCCAGAGTGGCTTCCAGCCGGGTGCGCCATTCTGAAGCCCACCCCCCCCACCCCAGCATCCTGGCTTCGCTTCGGCTGGGTGGGCGCCCAGCTGAAGCGAAGCCAGAACGCTGGGGTGGGGTGGGGGCGAGCGGCTTCAGAATGGCACGCTCGGAAGTCGCTCTGGGCAGGTGAGATGGTGCCCCGCGCCCAGGTACTCTGGGGTGGGTGGGTGAAAGCAGCTCACCTGCCTGGAAGGAAAGGAAAGGAACCTCTCGTGCAAGCACTGAGTCGTTACTGACTCTTGGAGGGACGCCAGCTTTTGCTGACGTTTTCTTGGCAGGCCTTTATTATTATTATTATTTATTTATATAGCACCATCGATGTACATGGTGCTGTACAGATAACACAGTAAATAGCCTTATAGCGGGGTGGTTTGCCGTTGCCTTCCCCGGCCATTATTACCTTTCCCCCAGCTAGCTGAGTACTCATTTTACCGACCTCGGAAGGATGGAAGGCTGAGTCGACCCGAGCCGGCTGCCTGAAACCAGCTTCCGCTGGCATCGAACTCAGGCCGTGGGGAGAGTTTCATCTGCAGAAACTGCTGCTTTACCGCTCTGCGCCACACGAGGCTAGGGCGCAAAATAGTCTGGCACCAGCCCTGCACGGGGCCTCTCCTTCTGTGAGCCTTCCTTCTCACCATCGGTGTCACCAGCTGCTCTGGCTCCCCATCTGCTTCCTCACCATTGCTCCCTCTTGTTGCTTGTGAGCTGGGAGCAAGTTGTCAGGGGCGTCTCCTGCTCCTCCGTCTCACCCCCACCATTGTCCAAGCGAGAGGGCAGGTCAAGAACTTCAGAAGAGCCCTGCTGGATCAGACCGAGGGTCCATCTAGTCCAGCCTTCTGTTTACATAGCGGCCAACCAGCTGTCGACTGGGGACCAACAAAGCAGGACATGGTGCAACAGCACCCTCCCACCCATGTCCCCCAGCAACTAGAATTCATAGGTTGCAAATGTGGAGAGGAGGAGTAAGTCCCGGGGGGCTCTTGTTGGTGGGCCCCTGCAGGGGTCTGTTAACCTCAGCCGGGGCCTGACTATGCCTACCCTTGACGCCAGCCCTGTTAGTGAGGGACTGATGAGCAGCAAGGCTTGAGTCAGGGATGACCTGACAACAGGGAAGTTGGAGGAGGTCTGATGCGGTGCCAAAGGAGGAAGTTGGCCATTCTAAGGAACCATGAGTTGTTGCTAAGGAAGGAGCAGGCTCCCCCTCCACTCTTCTCCTGAGACCAGACTCTTGCATGTGAGTCTCCAAACAGTGTGGTAATGGCATCCATTCCCCACATTTGCATTCCAAAGGATGCTCAGTTATCGTTTTGCTCCCCTCTATTTCTGCAGATCTCTCATTAGCAAGATTGCTTGGGGATAGATTCCAATGGCTTGTTCCTTTGGGAGACCTTACTCTGTCCTGAGCGTTCAGCGCTGTCCACTGTCAGAGACAGGATGCTGGGTTGTGCAGGAGGGATCACAGGTTTAAGTGAACCTAGCCAGCTGCCCCCCCGCACCCCCAGGCACCCTGTCTTGTCAGCCCTGCCTCTCAGCTGCCCTCGCCCTCCCCTTTTGGGAAGGTTGCTCAAAAGTGACGCTTAAATCTGCAGTAAGCAGAGGAAGTGGTTTAGAATGAGCCCTTGAAGACGAAACACCTGGAACAGTGGCTGGGGGGGGGGATGTGTTCTGGGCGCCTTGACAGAGGAACTGCAGAAGTTAGAGAGCACATCGTCTTCCTGTGTGCACGCGAGCATGAATGCACGCATGTGGGGTCTGGAAATGCAAATGCATGTCATGGGGGGGGGGAATTGCAAGTTATCCACACCAGATTCACACCATCCCAAACCCAGACCACTCTCAATTCATGCCAATGCAAAAGCCGGTCTCTGCAGTGAACGAGCGAGAAGTCACCAAAGGCCCTCCCTCTTCCTGGGGGGTTGGGGCGTGTGGAACAGGAACCGTAGGCCATTACACTCAAATGTACACTCATCTCTTTGCGGTAAGCCGTGGTTACACTTCTGGAGGCAGGTTTTGGCTCTGTCAGCGTACAGCCTGCCGCGCGATGCAAACCTGCAAAACTAATTTGCCCAAAGGTTCTCTTCAAATGCCCCCCTCCCATCCCTCTGCCTCCGGGTCACACAGCAGTGGCAGCCTATTTTCTGAAAAAGTGATTACTGAGTGCTCTAATGCAGTGTGAGAGCTCACGGGCCACAGCTTGTTTCGTGAGATGCATAAGGACATCAGAAGAGCCAGGCTAGTTCAGACCAGGGATCCATATAGTGGCCAACCAGCTGTCAGCCAAGAAACCACAAGCAGGACATGAGTGCAACAGCACCCTCCTACCAAGATCATACTAGCTTTGTATAAAATCTATGGTGCGACCACCAGTGGAATACTGTGTACAGTTCTGTGTACACTGCAACTTAAAAAAAGGGCAATCAAAAATGATCAAGGGACTGGTACAACTCCCCTGTTAGGAAAGGCTGCAACATCTGTGACTGGGCTTAGAACATCTGGGCTTAGAAAAAAGGCAAACGGGAGAACATCAGAAGAACCAGGCTGGATCAGGCCAGGGGTCCATCTAGGCCAGCCTCCTGTTCACACAGTGGCCAACCAGCTGTCGACCAGGAACCCACAACCAGGACATGAGTTCAACACCCTCCCACCCACGTTCCCCAGCAACTGGTGTACATAGGCACACCTCCTCTGACACTGGAAGCAGCATATAGCCATCAGGATTACAGGACTAAATAGCTATTCATAGCCTCCTCCTTCATGAATTCGTCCAATCCCTTTTAAAGCCCTCCAAATTGGTGGCCCTCGTTACGTTTCACGCTAGCGAATTCCATTGTTTGACTCTGCGCTGTGTGAAGAAGTCTTTCATTTTATCCATCCATGAAGCGGTCTGAGATGGGTGAGCCTGACGAATCGGGCCAGCCTTCCTCAAGTTAATGCTGTCCAGATGTTTGAGATTTCAACTCACATGAGCTCCGCCCAGCATCACGAATGGCCAGGAATCCTTGAAGTTGTCAGAACTTATGGAAGTTGTCCAAAACATATGGCAGGCACAAAGCTGGGGAAGTTGCCTAGCAAAGCTCAGTCTACTCTTTGAGGATTTCCTTCCCTCCAGCCATTGAGTAACACCATCCAATTCTGCTTCTATTGTTTTTTGTTTTTTTAACTTAGTGCAACAACCCCCAAATTAATCTCCAGCTTGGCTAATATAAAACCTGCTACGTGTCTTCTTACTTTTGTTCTGTACCTACCAAGGGCCTGGGGTCAAAGATAGGTATGGTGGGCTCCTACCCAGGACCACACACCATCAGGAGCTCACTGATAAAAGCTCCCTGGAGTTGCTCCCCTTTGCCATTGCAAGCTGCTTGCTTACCCGCTTCTTGCTCTGATCCAGACTCCATCATCAAGTGAGCTTTCCTATTTCCCTCCACCATCCCCTGCTTTTTGTAACATCTTTGCCTGATTAAGAGAAAAGATCTGGAGATCTCAAAACACTTCTCCACAATTCTGTACATCTTTGGTTGGCCCTAACGAAGTTATTACTTGACTGTGGGGGTTGATTGCTTTTCTCGTGGATCAGCACGGCTTACGATGTTTTTCTAATATAGATCAGATAGTTTCTTAAAAAGAAAAAACAGCAAAGAATCTTGTGGCAACAGATTTAGGGTGCAATCCTCTGCATGTTTAGACAGGAAAAAGTCCTACAACTCCAGGCATTCCCCAGCCAGTATGGGAAATGCTGAGCGTTGTAGGACTTTCCCCCATCTTAATATGTATAGGATTGTGCCCTTATCCTGGCATAAACTCCCGTGGACTATAGCCTACTTCATCAGATGTGAGTCAGCCATAGTCCAAGAAAGCTTATGCCAGTTAAAATTTCTGAAAGGTGCCATAAAGCTTCTTTGTTGTTTTCGCTGCAATCGAGTAACACAGCTGGAAATTCTCTTCAAACGGATGCTGTTCTTTTGGAATTTGCACTATTGTGTTGTGTGTGGTCCCGGACAAGGAAGGGAAGAGAGAGGGTAAAAAAAAAGGAGGGTGACACAATAGGAGATGTCAGGAGGGAACTGTGCGCCCCAAAGAATGAGAAGGGAAGGCTGCAACATTTAGGGTGCAATCCTATGTATGTTATGATAAAATAAATCGGATTGCACCCTTACTGGATTTATCAGCGAGATGAATCAATGAAAAAGATTCCCCCCCCCCAATCAAGGGAAGGAAAGGAACCTCTTGTGCAAGCACTGAGTCATTACTGACTCTTGGAGGGATGCCAGCTTTCGCTGACGTTTTCTTGGCAGGCCTTCTAGCGGGGTGGTTTGCCGTTGCCTTCCCTGGCCGTTATTACTTTTCCCCCAGCTATAACTGGGTACTCATTTTACCGACCTCGGGAGGATGGAAGGCTGAGTCGACCCAAGCCGGCTGCCTGAAACCAGCTTCCGCTGGGATCGAACTCAGGCCGTGGGGAGAGTTTCAGCTGCAGAAACTGCTGCTTTACCCCCAATCAATCGGGTACCACATTGTTAAAAACACAAAACAAAGCATTTTTTTTTTTAAAAAATGTAAGTGCTCACAAAAACTGTAGATGGCAAGTTCTGTATTGGAAGAGGCGTTCTCCCTTGTTCTCAAACACTGGAAGAATGCTTCTTCTAAGATGGTGTCTGCCACAACACACGCACCCCCTCTGAAAAATAGGCTTCCTCAGAAATGTCTCATATGCAAATACCCATATGCAAACATATGCAAATCTACTCAACAGATCAACTGATAAAACTCCTATGGTGAATTGAGCCACATGTATCAAATTGGGCCTCAGCCGTAGAAGGAATCTTGTTCTTGGGGGAAGCAGATATAGAATGTGAACGGTTTTTGAAGCTGGATCAAATTGCTCCCGTATTAGGTTACTGGGTCTCCTCCTTCCAGGGCTGTGGTTCTGGGATACAGAATTCCTCTGAACAGCTGCAGTTTCCCATGGTGTGGAGATGCAAGGCAGGAAAAATCCCTGTTGAATTCCTGCCTTTCATGCCACTTGGTTGGGGCAGGCTACAGGCTTGTGAGATCTACTTTGTATTCAATGGAACCCTGAGATCCACCAAGTGGAACCAAGTGCAGAAGACATGCGCTTCGAATTAAAGACTTCCCAATCTGTTTCGAGAACCAGAACTGAATGGAGCTCACAGTCCTTTCACTCCTGGTTACCCCAACTTTTCTTCATTTCTCCTTAATCAGGAGTCAGAAATTCTTGCGGAGGTAGTGCAAATCTTCCAGAGTTTTACCAGTAGTTCCAGATCAACCTTCTACCCATACCTGACTTAAAACGACAGCTCGCAGCCAAAAAACATGCCTCTCCTCCACAACCACAGCAGCATTGCAGGGGTAGGGGGGTTTTTTGCAGCAAAAGGACCCCATAAACCAAGCAGGCAAACTCTAACCAAAGAGCAGCTGTTCAAGACATTTCACTGCTCCAACCATCCGCTATGCACATTTCCAGAGTCACCTTTTGGTATCTCCAACTAGTTCTGTCATCTCTCCTGGAACAGACCACTGAGACTGCCTCCTCCTCCTCCGTGGGTGAGACTCCAGAATAATATTGTTGCTCCCAAGAGACCACGCAGGGCTGCTTCTGCAGTTCGGCTGGTGGCCTTGGCAGGAACTGGCTCTGCTCAATGTGGCCTGGCCAAGGATCATGGAATTGGAAGGAGCCTTAGAGATCATCTAGTTCAGCCCCTTGCTCAATGCAGGCTGTAGCTACAGCATCCCTCCAAGATGGCCACCCAGCCTCGCTTAAATACTTCCAACGAAGGAGAGTCCACCACCTCCCAGGGCGTCTGTTCCACTGTCAGACAGCCCTAACAGTTAGGATGTTTCACCGAATGTATAGCCAAAATCTGTTTCCTTGTTTCTTCTGACCATTGGTTCTACTCCTGCCCTGAGAGCCAAGAACAATTCTACTCCATCGATTGCATGAGATCTTCCACGTCTCCCCTTAAATTGTCTCTTCCCCAGCCCTCCATTCATTCGAAGAAGCACAAGGTTATGGGGGTGGGGTAGGATGGGGTTAAGGTAGGGTGACCATATTTGGGAAACCAAAAAAGAGGACACCTAGTGTGTGTGTGGGGAAGCAGCTTTCTGAGTCCTGCAGAAAGTACGTTATTCCCCCGCCACCTTAACGAACCCGATTGGAGTGGAGGAGGGGAAAGGATTTCATTCTGCACCACCACCATCCACTCCAATTGGGGCCTTTTCTATAATGTCCACGAATGACCCACTTTCCCCTTTAAGACCTCAATTGGAGCTCGGGGTGGGGGAATGCTGTGCCTCAAGAAAGCATGTCATTCCCTCTTGCCATGCTAATGGCAGCCTTAAAGGGGAAGGTGTGTCATTCCAGGACATTATTGAAAATTATAGAAAATCACCATGGAAAGAACAAAAACCAGGACAAATCCGGGGAAATCCTGACAGTTGGTCACCCTAGGTTAAGGAAATCCAGAAGCCCCACCTATCTACCCCTATTTTAGGCAAAGTTGTCTCCCACTCTTACCCTTGGAAAAACAGTAGCGAGGGCCGACACAAAAGCTAATGGGTCCTGGCCCCCTTCTGGCCCTGCCTATCCTTCCAACGGGGTCACCTTGGCCACTGCTAACCCAGTGGCTTTGGTAAGCAGAGGGTTCTGGAAAAGAATCCCGTCCTTGCTCACCTTTCTCTTTTGCACTGGATCCTTCTCACTGGCATTGGATGGCTTCCGTCGCAACATGGTGCCTCGTCCACGGCGACTTCAGTCTGTTGACAGGCAAGGTAGGAGAGACGTGGAGACCGCTGGGTGAGCGCGAGAAGCACCAGAAGAGGCCAGGAAGCGGGCAGGAAATCACTGCATCACATGGGCCCCTTTTCCCAGCAACTGGGCCTCCGCAAGCAGCCGACGCAGGGCCCAGCCCTGCGCTTACACATTTGACGCAGGAAGGAAGTGGCGACTTAACGTGTTCATGAGACCGAGGCAGGGATAGAGGACTGTCGGAAGGAGACGGTGGTGCACGCAGAGGGAGGGAGGGAGACCCGCAGGACACCTCCCCCCAGAAAAAGCAAGGGTGGGCCCATGGTTTCGATGAGGGAGGGAGATGAAGAGCACAGGGTTCGCTTTGGGGTCAGGGCCGGCCCTATCGTTAGACAAAGCAAGGCAGATGCTGGGAGCCAGGGAGTGACGGGGTGTTGTTGTTAGAGGACACGGCTCTCTCTGTGTGTGTCATGCTCAGCCAGTGTTACGCCACCTGCCCCAAAGCTAGCCTGATGGCAGTGCCGGCTCAAGTTTTTGGAGGGCCATTGGGCAAGACAGCCTCTGTTGGCCCCCTCCCACAGAGTCTCCCTTCTGACTAACTGCGCTTGTTCCTCTTTCTCATCATTGCTCCTGTTTGCTTATTTGAGAGTCAGGGAGCCCAGGAGCAAGCAGGCTGCTCCTTCTCCCCACGACTATTTTCTGGGCCCGAGCGAGATGCAGGTGAACAAGCCGACTGCCATGGTGAAGAGAAGGAGCAACTCCAGGGGGATCTAGTCAGTGGCCCCCGCTGGGATGTGGTCCCTTGTCTGGTGCCCAACTATGCCCACCTTTGATGGTGCTTATGTACATGGAATTATCTCATCTTGTCCCACCTCAGGCAGCAAAATATCTTGGGCCTGCCCTGCTGGGCACCCAGAGAGAAAGGACACCTTGTAACACCTTCATATTTATTTCATTTTTGGACCATTATTATTATTGACATTTATATACTGCCCCATAGCAAAAGCTCTCTGGGTGGTTTCCCAGCTCTCTGGGCAGTTCTAAGGAGTTCAGTGTACATCAACCAATGACCATGGTGGCTGGGAATGATGGGAATTGTAGTCTGACACATCTGAGGACACCAGCTTGCGGGGAGATCCCCATTTTATCCGCACAATAATCCCAGGGAGTTTCTGACCAGACCTTTGAGGGCTGCTGTATTTCTGACATTACTTTAATTTGGGACCTGGTATGTTTTCACACGCACACGCTTGCTTTAGACACAGTCACGTTGCATCATAGGCTTTGCAGTCTTAGAACTGCTTAATCAGGCTGCACTTGCCAAAAGAGTCAGGGAGGCTTAAACCCGGTGGAACCAGTGTACTTAAATTAAACGCTGTCTTGGATCATGGCAGCCTTGGATCCAAAAAGGCATCACTTTAAACCTGTATCCAGCAGCTACGTCTTTTTCATTTTTACTCTAGAGTAGGTGCAGCCCCCCCCCCCAATCAGGACCCAAGCATGGGGAGAAGTTTTTTTTTAACAATCCAGATCAGCCCTCTGCACCTACTCTAGAGTAAAAATGAAAAAACCCTGATAAATGTTAGATACAGTTTTAAAGTAAATCTGTTTTGTCTCTAATAGTTATTTGTATAATGTCGAGAGAACACACAATGCTTATTGTCAGACACTCAAAACAAAACAGCATTTCCCCGGCTGGTAAGTTTGCATACAATTTCAGAGCATGTTTTTGCCCTGGTGAAATGTTACCTATTTTAAGTAGAATTTGGTGGCACCCCTCTACATATGTTGACATTGCCCAGAACAATAATATACACAGTGCTGTGGTATGTGTGTGGGGTTTTTTGACATGCTCCATCTCAGCTACTATCTTAACCGCCGTATTTCTGCCCACAATCAATCTCTCAAACAGAAGATCAGCACGACCTTGGTGATTTGAAGCACTGAGCCGAAAATAATAAAAATGGAATCCAACAAAGAGGATGCAAAGTATTATCATGCTGAAAGCAGAAGAGGAATGTAAATATAAACAGAGGTGAGAAAGAAACTGGCGACAGGCCAGCACTGCTGGGAAGAGGATCTAGCCATGTACAGTTTATAAAGAGCTGCCAACTCATGCATATAGAGGTTTAACATTATGATTTTCTGCAGGGGCACTGCTAGGCCCAGACCCCGACTTTATTTCCTAGATCTATTCTCTAGAACCCTGAGTGTCCATTTGTTTCTTAACATAATTGCCATGCCAGGGCAATTTTCAAGGGTGATTAACCTCCCCTTTCCACATGCCCCAAATTCCCTCTGCATGGCGGTAACATGGAAAGATTTTGGAGCGAACACTGCCTCATGGTATTCTGCCTGCGACATCTGAGGTTTGCCTCTTCACGAAGGATGAGCCTGTTTAACGGCTGAACAGATGGAGAACTTGTACAAGAAGCTCTTGGCCTAGCATGGGGTCACAAACGTCACCGAGGTATGGAGCGCATCTAGCTTTAGTCAAATGCTAAGCCTTCCTCCTAGGTGTATTGCATCCAGTTCTGGGCACCACACTTCAGGAAGGATGCAGACAAGCTGGAGGAGGGCAATGCGGATGATGAGGGGTCTGGAAACAAAGCCCTATGAGGAGGGACTGAAAGAACTGGGCATGTTTAGCCTGGAGAAGAGAAAACTGAGGGGAGACAGGATAGCATTCTTCAAATACTTAAAAGGTTGTCACACAGAGGAGGGCCAGGATCTCTTCTTGATCCTCCCAGAGTGCAGGACACGGAATAACAGGCTCAAGTTACAGGAAGCCAGATTCCGGCTGGACATCAGGAAAAACTTGTTGACTGTTAGAGCAGTACAACAATGGAACCAGTTACCTGGGGAGGTGGTGGGCTCTCCCACGCTAGAAGCCTTCAAGAGGCAGCTGGACAGCCATCTGTCAGGGATGCTTTAGGGTGGATTCCTGCATTGAGCAGGGGGTTGGACTCGATGGCCTTGTAGGCCCCTTCCAACTCTACTATTCTATGATTCTATAAGAGTCACACTCTTTCCCAAGCCTCTATGTACTTTTCCAGGCTAAGGCAAGCAGGCAAGCAGAAGGTGAAGCAACCAGGAGGGAATACGTCCTGCAAAAATCTTTTAAAACACAGACAATGGTAATTGTAGGGGGTGGGTGAGGAAAGGAAAGAGTAGCACATGTTGTAGGGTGTCCATGTGTCTCTTACTTTATAGAGGACAGTCCTCTGTTTGAAGGGCTGCTCAGTCCAAGCCCAGTTTAAAGATTTAGAACTCTAAGAAGGTAGAGTGATCGGTGGCCTTGAAGTTGGGCTATCTACAGTGAGTACCTGGACTGTAGAATAAGATAACCTGGGAATTCTCTTCCCCAGTATGGTGAGATGTACTGTATATCTATTTAAATGACAGGGGTCATGCCAGGACCATTGATTTCACTGTACAGAATTGCTCTTATATGCCTGTAGTTTGACCTGAATCTTTTTTTTTTTTATCAGTGTATAACCTGCTAACTCCTTTCTTCCTCCTCTTCCCCAGAAAGACCAAAAGGCAGGACGATAGAGCCATCACCGTAGCCAATAACTTACTGGCTCAACTGTAGAGTTTAATTTTGTATTGAGTGTTTCTGTTAGTTAGTCGAGGGAACATGTAAAAGAGGATCTATGCCCTATGCAGAGGGGAGTGTTGACTTTGCAAGCCAATTCATTCGATTTTTCTTTAACCCTTTCAGTTTCCAACATACTGGACTATTCAATTCTGCCGTCAAATATAAATGTGTGTGTGTGAAAAGATTATATGAATCTCAAGATGTCTGTTTTCCCAGTTGGGACAAACATGACTTTGACACAGGCTGCAGTGAGAACGAAGGAAGGCCTTAGACCAGTGGTTCTCAACCTGGGGCACTCCAGATGTGTTGGACTGCATCTCCCAGAATGCCCCAGCCAGCAGAGCTGGCTGGGGCATTCTGGGAGTTGTAGTCCAACACATCTGGAGCGCCCCAGGTTGAGAAAGGCTGCCTTAGACGCTCATTCCATTGGGGAAGGGGGTGTTTTGTATTTGGCCGTGGACAAGGGGTCAAAAACACCAATGACAGTCGAAGAAAAAGAGAGACGTGTACTCTGGTGTTGAATAAAATTAGAAATATTTAATGGTAATTTCCTCAATAAAAATCGTAGATTTAAAAAAGACAAATTGACGCGTACAATAGCTCGACGTTTCGGGCCCTTAGGTCCTTCATCAGGAGCTGTACCGTCGTCAAAGTTCGTTTATATAACAAATGCTGAATCTCCTTCCCTGTATCGTCCTCAGAAGGACTGCTTGAGCTGCAACAAGCAATGTTGACTTGCTACTGTACGCATCAGTTGTACGCGTCAATTTGTCTTTTTTAAATTATGATTTTTTTATTCAGGAAATTACCATTAAATATTTCTAATTTTATTCAACACCAGAGTACACTTCTCTCTTTTTCTTCAAGTGTTTTGTACTTGGCCATGCCCACCATGGCAGCCATTTTGTGAGAGTGCTCACCACACATTAAAACCTCCAAACGTGCCCACGAACCCAATATTACACTCTTGTGCAACATAGGGTGAGCTCAGATCCTCCAGATTCTCAGGGGAGTCTGAGACTACAGTCACTCTTTCTCCCTCTCTCACAGAGTTGTGCTCCATCTTGGCTAGGAATTGCTGGTTCAAGACAGAAGCACGAGGGTATTTGTACACTTTCTGGCCTGGAGGAAGGAGACCATGGTAAGTCCTGACCCCAAACCTGTTGGGGAGAAGGTCTGGTAGCAATGGAGGCCAGAGATGGACCCTTAAGATAATGACAAGGGACTGAGATAGATCGACACTGAGAGGCAGACTTATGCACAGGGATTAGGAGCGGTGAGGTAGTGTGTTGCCCCAGACTCTGTCCTATGCCCCAGGCAGAAGAGTAGAGGCCAGGGTGCCCATAGCTAGGGTACCAAGAGAGGCAGCCAGCAGGAATGACTGCGAAAGGGGCTCTGTGTTTTGCTGCAACCAGCGGTACTCTTCATCCAATTTGCGTCTTTGTAGTTCGGGCCCAATGCGCTGACGGATGGTCTCGTAGTACTTGTTGATGAACTGGATCTGGAGAGAGAGAGAGAGAGAAGCTATGTTTGGTGGTGGATTCTCCCTCTGCATTGTACTGATGTCTGCACCCACTGGATTCCCACACACCTGGTCCATTGACAAGAGGTCCACATCGATGAGATTCCGTGCATAGGGCACCAACGAGACCACATCGAAAGTCAGGAAGGGCTCTTTGGGCACTGGGTACTGCAGCAGACAAAGAGGGGGCAATGCTTATATTTGTCAACGAATTTGGATCCTGCACATCCTTCACTCCATTCTACTTCTTTTTTAAAAAATAATAATCACAGATTTGTTTCGCTGCAACTTGCGAAAGCTTTACAGAAGAGAGCATCATTCACAACTTCTCAGGGCCAAAGCCATTTCAGGGCCAAATGAGACAGGATTTAAATGCACCATTACAAAACACACGTGTGGTTTAAAGGTGGTTTTTCTTTTTCCAGGCATGGGAGGGAGATTTTCGTTAGGATCGCAAGGGAGGGTTTAGCCCCTCCCCCCATGTTTTGGTCCTGATCAATATCGCTCCCAATACATACCTACTATTAATTAAAACCAACCAACAAACCAATTGTAATGACCCATTTTACATGGTTTGTAATGACTAGGGTGACCATATGAAGAGGAGGACAGGGCTCCTGTATCTTTAACAGTTGCATAGAAAAGGGAATTTCAGCAGGTGTCATTTGTATATATGGAGAACCTGGTGAAATTCCCTCTTCATCACAACAGTTAAAGCTGCAGGAGCTATACTAGAGTGACCAGATTTAAAAGAAGGCAGGGCACCTGCAGCTTTAAGTGTTGTGATGAAGAGGAAATTTCACCAGGTTCTCCATATATACAAATGACTCCTGCTGAAATTCCCTTTTCAATACAACTGTTAAAGACACAGGAGCCCTGTCCTCCTTTTCATATGACCGATTTTAGCATCACGTTTAGTTTGGTCCTCAGTAAGTTCATGCATTCAAGCTGCCAGTTCTTGGGTTTAGGGCGAGCAAGTACAGAGAAGCCGGATCATGTAAATGCGTGTGTGAATTCACTGCGGGAGAATTGCCTTTCTCCACCCACCCACCCCGAAATGCCACATTTACTGCTCACCCCTGCTCCAAATATTGTCTTTTAAGACCCTTCTCCTTCTTTCAACTTAGGAGCTACTGGGAGTTGTCCCCTGGGTCTTCTTTCTAGGCTGTTGACTTTGGATCAGAGACTGTAGGCGTCTGATGCAAAGGGCAACATGTGCACTTTCTTTGATCGTGCAGAATGGCCCTTAGAAAGGTGAAGGAAGAGACCTCAGGAAAGATGCCAAATCTCCCAAACCCTTCTCCCAATCCACCTGCTAAGGCTGCATCTCACACCTGGTGCCCACAATGCCCAGCTGCCTGCACACGGCACGCACACACCCCACTGGTGGACGAAGCACTGTGGCTGAACTAAACAAAGGCAGGGAAGGAGCATCACCTTAGTCTCTGCTTGTATCACGAGTGCAACGTCCTCGAGACGGATCCCAAATTCGCCATCACGGTAATAACCGGGTTCTGGGGAGGGGGAGAGAGTGAGAGAGGCAAGTGATGGAGGAGCAAAAAGTTTGGAGAATGTTTCCAGGCTCCTTCCAGCGCCTGGCAAGTCTTCTTGGTATCCTGCCCAAACTAGTGAGACTAACCGAGACCTCTTGGTACTCAAATCCCTTAGAACCAATAAAGTCTGAGCTCCATGAAAGACCTTGCATGGGGAAAACGCTGTGCGACAGTTACCCCAAGTTGGCTAACGGACACCTTAGACCAGGTCTGGGGACTTCCAAGTACTGGACTACTACTCCCATCATCCCTGATCATGGGCCATGTTAGTTGGGCTGATGGAAATATGAACCCAACAATATCTGGAGAGCCACAGGTCACTCGCCTCTGTCTCAGGGTCAGCCCAAGACATTTTGCTGTCTGAGGTGAAGAACAAGATGGCGCCCTCCCCCATTCCATGTACAAAAGCGGATTGGACTGGCAATTGAATCTTTCTGCAACACTGGTGATGGGCCAGCATCTTTGGCCGCACCTGAAGGGAGCATGCTAACTTGGGGGCTTAGGGCAGGCCACGTGGTCAAAGACTCTCCTCCAATCCCTTGCTGCCACTTCCCAGCTTCTGTTGCCTGAGGTGTCCGCTGCACTCTGCTAATGGTAGGGCCGGCCCTGCTCTGTCTTATACTCTAGATCAGCCTTTCTCAATCTGGTGTCCTCCAGACATGTCAGACTGCAGCTCCCAGCATCCCTGATCATTGGCCATGCTGGATGGGGACGATAGGAATTACAGTCCAACACATCTGGAGAACACTGGGTTAGGGAAGGCTGTTTTGATGTGTAGTGAGATGATATACTTGACACGATGCCCTCATCCTGGGGGTTTCCGTGCCCACGCAAGAGGCAGCCAGTGAAGCGCAGTGTGGGTGGGGAAACTCACACAGAGCATCATGCGTTGCGCATCACTGAACATTAAGGAGAGAGGAAGAAACGCGGAGCTGCTCTTTTCAGAAGCAGCTGCCCCATGTAGTTCCAGCCACCTGCACCCGCTCCCCAGCTCCTCTTAGGCTGCTGCCACCATAGCCCAAGTCGGACCACTGAGACATATAGGTCAGTATGTTATGAGTGGCAGTAGCTCCCTGGGGGTTGACAGGGGTCTTTCCCTTCATTGGGGGTTGAACCTGAGACCATGCGCTTTTCCACTGAGCTAGGGCTCTGCTATTGATCTTTCATCTTTTCTCATCCCATCTCTTCACCTACTCTCTTCTTCTGCCAGCAGCAGCAGCAGCAGCAGCAGCAGCCTTTCTCTGCTCTTCAGGCTGTTTCCTTCTCCTCCATGGTCCTTTCCTTTTCTGCATGATCTTCCTTTCCTTCTCCATGGTCCTTTCCTTCCTTCTTCTCCATGGTCCTCCCTTCCTTCTACTCCATGGCTGTTTCCTTTCCCTCCATAGTTCTTTTCTTTCTTCTCCATGGTCCTTTCCTTTCTCCTCCATGGTCCTTTCCTTCCTTCCTCATGGCTATTTCCTTCTCCTCCGTGGTCCTTTCCTTTTCTCCATGGTCTTCCTTTCCTTCTCCATGGTCCTTTCCTTCCTTCTTCTCCATGGTCCTTTCCTTCCTTCTTCTCCATGGTCCTTTCCTTCCTCCTCCATGGCTGTTTCCTTCCTTCTCCTCCATGGCTGTTACCTTCTCCTCCATGGTCCTTTCCTTCCTTCTCCCCCATGGTCCTTTCCATTCTTCTCCATAGTCCTTTCCTTCCTTCTTCTCCATGGTCCTTTCCTTCCTTCTCCCCCATGGTCCTTTCCATTCTTCTCCATGGTCCTTTCCTTCCTTCTTCTCCATGGTCCTTTCCTTCCTCCTCCATGGCTGTTTCCTTCTCCTCCATGGCTGTTTCCTTCTCCTCCATGGTCCTTTCCTTCCTTCTCCCCCATGGTCCTTTCCATTCTTCTCCATAGTCCTTTCCTTCCTTCTCCTCCATGGTCCTTTCCTTCCTTCTCCCCCATGGTCCTTTCCATTCTTCTCCATAGTCCTTTCCTTCCTTCCCCATGGCTGTTTCCTTCTCCTCCATGGTCCTTTCCGTCCTTTTTCTCCATGGTCTTTTCCTTTCTCATCCATGGCCCTTCCTTCCTTCTTCTCCATGACTGTTTCCTTCTCCTCCATCATGGTCCTTAAATTTCCTCCATGGTCCTTTCCTTCCTTTTCCTCTGTGGCCCTTTACTTCTCCTCCATGGTCCTTTCCTTTGCTTCAGGCTGGTTCCTTCTCCCCCATGTCCCCCTCCCCCCAGATTCACTTCTTTTGCAAGATGTTTGCTGGGCCACTCTGGGCTGGTTTGCATGATAGTAGCAAGTTGTACATGCTGGTTGTGTGCCAGCCAGATTTCCCTAATTACCCTCACTGGTGCAGCTTGCTGCTTCACCCTGACCTGTGCGACAAGGCTTGTTGGAGGGGGAGCAGCAACCCTCAAATAGCCCAACAACATGCCATTATTTATTTACTTATTGTAGCTCCCTCAAAGAACTCTGGGTTTAGATGACATGGCAAGCCATGCCAGTGAGGATAATTAGAGAAACCTGGCTGGCACACAACCAGCACATGCTGCAGGGTTAACAAGCCACTGTGGCTTAAGAACATCAGAAGAACCATGCTGGATCAGACCAAGGGTCCATCTAGTCCAGAATTCTGTTCACACAGTGGCCAACCAGCTGGTCAGGGACATGAGTACAACAGCACCCTCTGACTTGTTAACCATGCTGCAATCGTGTGAACCAGGTCACCAGCTTACTTCACATTTTCTGCATCTCCAATTGCCACCTGACTCTCCCTTCCCTGTTTTCTTTTACTGGTCTCCATCCTCTCCCTCCATCTTTGTGTTGTCAGCTTAATTATAGGCAGTAAACCATTTTGGAGGCAGAGACCTTGTCACTCCTCTGTTCTGTACTGTAGAGGTGGGTAGAAGGTAGATCTGGATCTATTGGGAGAGCTCTGGGTGACTTGCAATAGATCTGCAAGGATTTCTGACTCCTAAAGGAGGAGGAGGAGGAGGAGGAGGAGGAGGAGGAGGAGGAGGAGGAGGAGGAGAACAAGAAAAAGAAGACAATGAAGAAGAAGACGACAAAGAAGAAGAAGAAAGAAAAAGATAGCAAACACTTCCTGGGCATGGCGGGGGAGCCCAGCTGAGTATCGTAAGGGCTTGAGAAGATCAGGTAGCACCTACCTATGGAGGTGAACATGCCCTTATCCAAGGGTACATTGTTGGCCTGGAAGCCGACAGGCCCTAGAGGTGAAAAGATAGGTTATTGCTGTTTCTATTATTATTATTATTATTATTATTATTATTATTATTATTATTATTAATTTATTTATTTATTTATTTATATAGCACCATCAATGTACATGGTGCTGTACAGAGTAAAACAGTAAATAGCAAGGCCCTGCCGCATAGGCTTACATTCTAATAAAATCATAGTAAAACAATAAGGAGGGGAAGAGAATACAAACAGGCACAGGGTAGGGTAAACAGGCACAGGGTAGGGTAAAACTAACAGTATAAAGTCCGCACAACATCAAGTTTTAAAAGCTTTAGGAAAAAGAAAAGTTTTTAGTTGAGCTTTAAAAGCTGTGATTGAACTTGTAGTTCTCAAGTGTTCTGGAAGAGCGTTCCAGGCGTAAGGGGCAGCAGAAGAAAATGGACGAAGCCGAGCAAGGGAAGTAGAGGCCCTTGGGCAGGCGAGAAACATGGCATCAGAGGAGCGAAGAGCACGAGCGGGGCGATAGTGTGAGATGAGAGAGGAGAGATAGGAAGGAGCTAGACCGTGAAAAGCTTTGTAGGTCAACAGGAGAAGTTTATATTGGATTCTGGAGTGAATTGGAAGCCAATGAAGAGATTTCAGAAGTGGAGTTACATGGTCAGAGCGGCGAGCCAAGAAGATGATCTTAGCAGCAGAGTGGTGAACAGAAACCAACGGACTGATGTGAGAAGAAGGAAGGCCAGAGAGAAGAAGGTTGCAGTAGTCCAACCGAGAAATAACCAGCGCAGAACCAGCCCAGAACCAGCCCAGGAGATTTGGCCATCCCAAGCAGCTGCATTACAAGATCTGCGGCATTACGAGACAGCCCGTGGGACGCTGCTTCAGTGCTGTTTGACTGGCACAGCTGAAGCACAGGCCAAGGGACTACGGAGGCAATATGAAGATGCTGCCTTATACTGCGTCAAACTATTGGGCCTTCAAGCTTAGTTGTGTTGACACCAGCTGGCAGCGACTTTCCAGGGTTTCCCCCTACCTGGATGTGTCAAGAATTGAAGCTGGGACCTTCAGGTGTAGCAGCTGCTCTACCATTAATTCAGGCTTAGTTCCTGTGCTTTTCAAGGCTGCGTGGCAGGCAGAAATCGAAGAGTTGACGCTTTCCCCATCACTATGTTAGTATCGCTAGGGTTCCTACACATAGGAAGTTCTCATACTGAGTCAGATTCTTGGTCCATCTCCAAGTAGGGCTGGGAAAATTCCTGCCTGAAACCTTCAAGAGTTGCTGCCAGTCAGTGTGGACAATACTGGACTAGATGGACCAATGGTCTGGCTCTGTATAAGGCAGCTTCCTATCTGTATGTGCAGAGTTTAACGCAGGGGTGGGCGACTTGTGTGCCTCCAGATGTGTGGGTGTACAACCATCCTTTACTGTTGGCTTTGCCGGCTTCAGCCAGTGGGAGATGTCAGCCGAAATATCTGGAGGGCCACAAGTATTCTACCTCTGGTTTTAGCAGGATTGCAGAACTCAGCTTCTGTCAGAAGTTGGGCTATATCACAACATGATTCAAGATGTTTGTTTTATTGGTGGTTGTCACTGAAGAGCTGAGTAGACACAGCCCCGCTGCCTCCCGGTGCCACTTACACTCGTGGACAGACAAGAAGTTGCCAATGCCATGGCCCGTTCCGTGGCCATAGTTGAGCCCGACTTCCCACAAGGACCGGCGAGCAAGGGCTTCCACCATTCTGCCTGAAACACAACAGTCAAGTGGTGCTGAGGGTCAGCAGAAGAGAACACCAGGGGTTGCCCACCCATTTCTTTCCTTCCTCTTCCTCCCCCACCCTCTTCCTTCTCCCTCCGGAAACTTCAACTGGTGCAAAACAGGGCAGCAAGGTTATTAACAGGGACTGGCCGGCGAGATCACATTACGCCACTCCTTTTACAACTTCATTGGCTGCCAGTCCAGGTCCGGGCCCAATTCAAAGTGCTGGTATTGACATTTAAAGCCCTAAACGGTTTGGGGCCAGGTTATCTGAAGGAACGCCTCCTCCCATATGTACCTGCCCAGACCTTAAGATCATCTACAGTGGCCCTTCTCCGTGAGCCCCTGCCGAAGGAAGTGAGGCAGGTGGCTACTAGGAGGAGGGCTTTCTCCGCTGTGGCACCCCGGTTGTGGAACAAGCTCCCCAGAGAGGTCCGCCTGGCGCCTACACTGTACTGCTTTCGTCGCCAGCTGAAGACCTTTTTATTCACTCAGTATTTTAACACTTAATTTTAACTTAAATTTAAATTTTACTGTTTTAACTCTGTATTTTAATCTTATATCAACTTTGCTGTGTGGTTTTATCCTGGTTGCGCTTTTTATATTGTATTTCGTAATTGTGTTTTAACCTGTTGGGTGTTTTACTGTGGTTTTAATTTTTGTGAACCGCCCAGAGAGCTTCGGCTATTGGGCGGTATAAAAATGTAATAAATAAATAAATAAATAAATAAATAAATAAATAAATACAAGCCTAGTCTCTGAGAGGACCAGTCAGTTGACCTTGCTGTAAGAACAAAAGATGAAGAGAGACTGAAAGAACTGGGCATGTTTAGCCTGGAGAAGAGAAGATTGAGGGGAGACATGATAACACTCTTCAAGTACTTAAAAGGTTGTCACACAGAGGAGGGCCAGGATGTCTTCTCAATCATCTCAGATTGCAGGTCACGGAATAACGGGCTCAAGTTACAGGAAGCCAGATTCCAGCTGGACATCAGGAAAGACTTCCTGACTGTTAGAGCAGTGCGACAATGGAACCAGTTGCCTGGTGAGGTTGTGGGCTCTCCCACACTGGAGGCCTTCAAGAGGCAGCTGGACAACCATCTGTCAGGGATGCTTTAGGGTGGATTCCTGCATTGAGCAGGGGGTTGGATTCTATGGCCTTGTAGGCCCCTTCCAACTCTGCTATTCTATGATTCTGTGATCTCTGCTGGAGCAGCACAGGCTGGCCCGTTGCAAAGAGAAAGGCCGCACTCCAGAGCCCTCTTTATTTGGGTACAAAAGAATGGTTTTGTGTTGGAGCTGAGAGTCCATCTCTACCTGTACTTAGGTTTTGGGACCAGTTACTTTTCTTGTCATCTCACTGATCTGCCTTCTGGGAAATGGCTGGTTCATGACTGGCCATGGCTGCCATTTTGTGAGAGTGCCCACAACATTCCAAATGTGCCCACTGCCTCTTGTTAAGTCCCGCATACTGTTTTGGTCAACCAGATACTTTTGGGAAGCCCACAAGGAGGACGTGAGCACAATAACCACCTCCTGTTCATGTGTTCCCTAGCAACTGGTATTCAGAAGCCTCTTGCCTCTGATGCTGAAAGATGCAGCCATTATGCTTGCTACTAGCCACAGAGAGGTTTATCCCCCATGTATTTATTTATTTATTACATATTTATACTGCTCAACAGCCAAGGCTCTCTGGGCAGTTCACAATTAAAATCGGAATATACAAAGATAAATTTAAAACTCTAATTTTTTAAAAAAATATTATATAAATCCAGAAAAAGTTATATTCTAGGGAAAGCTTGTCTTAAAAGATGTGTTTTCAGGAGGTGTTTGAAAGAGGTTCCATATGACATTTTCAGATGGTGATGGGCATACAATGGGCTTTCTCAGCAATCGTTCCCAAATCATTTGTGCCTTCTTCCAGAAGAGTTTAGGAAGGCTCCAACATTGCTATTATTCTGAAGAGGCTCCAAATTTTGGCTATTTCATCAAGCCTTTAAGGATTTAATTTATTTTAACCATTGGCCATTCGGGCTCAGAATTATGGGTGTTGCAGTCCAACCCATCAGGAGGGCGCAAGGTCGGGAAAGGCTGGGTAGAACATCTTCTAGGCTCTGCCTTCCACAAGGAGAGGACAGGACAAATTGCAGGCAGATGCCTACCTGGGCCCAAAGGGCACCCAGTAGCACTGAAACCGGGGAGGAAAATCCCACCAGCTGGGCTGGATTTTCTCGCTCTTGTGGTTGTTCCCCATCCCTGGCTCCTCACCTGATGTTCTGGGTGGAAAGACGAGCCTGGACAGGTCAATGTTCCCCATCAGAACCCGCGTGTAGGCTTCCTAAGGAACAGAAGAACAAGAGATGTTACTAGAGCAACCGTAACAGTCCACCTTCTGCTTGAAGCTTTCCACTGAGTGACATCTCACCACCCCTCTAGGCAATGGTTTCCATTGTAAAACTGCTCTTACTATCAAGATGTTTCTCCTGATGGGCAATGAACCCCAGATTTAAAAGAGGGCAGGGCACCTGCAGCTTTAACTGGTGTGATGGAGAGGGAATTTCACCAGGTTCTCCATATATACAAATAACACCTGCTGAAATTTCCTTTTCAATACAAATGTTAAAGATACAGGAGCCCGGTCCTCCTTTTCATATGGTCACCCCTACTGTGGATGATCTTAAGGTCTGGGCAGGTACATATGTGAGCTAAATGTAAAGAGCAGGTGGGTTGCAAGACATTCGCACAAAGCAATAGCCCCAGGTGACTCGGGTAAGCGAGACAAACCACACACTATGGAGGAATAAAAGTTGAAATAAAACAAATCTTGGGTGGGGGTGGGGGTGGGGGAGGGGCAGGAGACACCCAGGGGATCTCTCAAGACCTTCCCTCAGAGGAGCTGGTTCACTCAGATTTCCCTATGCTTTTGTATACATTATCCCTTGCTGCTGCTTCCCCAAATTAAAGTATTGTTTATTTCTCTAGCAGTTGTAAAAGATCACAATCTGTTTTTCCAAAACATTCCATCTCTTGGGGTTGCTTGGGAAGCCAGCTGCCGAGCATGGAGTCCAGTTTCAGTTCAATACAATGAATTAAAATAATAATAATCGTACGTTTTGAACAGCGCCAGGCAAAGCCTTTTATTCCTGATGCTATTAGAAAGGCATCTCTCACTTGGTGGCAGTTAACAGGCAGAGAGATGGGTTTTACAAGGGAAGGAAGACACAGCCAGGCGCGGTCGCTGTGAGAAGCTCGGACCCAGAGCGGGCGACGGATTTCACTGGAGCAAGACGGCTGAGAGATTTTGCCCAAGGTGAGCTGGTCCCCGCGCCCTTGGGAGGCACCTGCTATGCCAAGGCCGTCCTGAGGGCAGTGAAATAAAAGAAGGGCAAAGAAATTGAGGATGACCTGGGGGAAAGATAGCAGCTGGAAAGCAAGAATGGCTGCCCCTGAGCGCTCAGGTGCGCAATCCAGGTGTGCGTGGGAAGAAACCTTACCTTCTCCAAAGCTGTGGGCTCCCCCCAGTGGACAGTCCGGGTTATGTCTGTTGTTCCATCGCTGCCGGAGAAGAGGAAGGAAGAGCAAAGGGAGGGTTGTCAGGTGCTCATCCATAGACGGAACGACTCCATTCACTTAGTCCCAGAGTCATGGCAGGTATATCGCTGGATCACCTGGCTGATTTTTTGGGGGGAAGCAGCAGTGCTTGCTCGACATCACATTTCCCCAACTTGGAGCCCTCCAGATGTTTTTGGACTACAGCTCCTATCAGCCCAAGCCCCCGGTGAATATTTAGGGATGATGGGAGTTGTGATCCAAAACAGTGTGGTATGGTGGTTACAGTGTTGGACTGGGAGCCGGGAGATCTGGGTTCTAGTCTACACATGGCCACGGAAGCTCACTGGGTGACTTTGGGCCACAGACTCCCAGCCCAAAATACTTCACTGTTCTTTTGAGGGAAAAATGGAAAGAAGATTATGTGCACTGCCTTGGGTTCCTTGGAGGAAAAAAGGCAGGATATAAACGCAATAAATAAATAAATAAATAATCTGGAGGGCATCACATTGGAGAAGACTACTCTACATTGTACTCCATAGCAAAGCGAGGACTTTGTTTTTACAAGGCCTTTAGGGTCCTTTCCCCCCTCCCTCAATACCCATTTTTATGCTTAAAGTGTGTGTGTGTGTGTGTGTGTGTGTGTGTATGTTTAATTACCCCGTTTGTACCCATATTTTTAAATATATTTGTTGATTTTGCCATTCTTTGCGATGGATAGTTTTACATTTTATTCTGTTTCTATTGTGTAAGGTACTTACAAACAAGCTTTTGGAGAAAGCACCCTAAAGCATCAAACGAAACACAGCCCTGTTGCCTGGACACATCCAGAAGGGCACCCTTGGAAAGACGGATCCCTCTGCAAACCTCCCCCTGTCAAAAAGCAGACGCCTGAGCCTGCAGGTGCCCCATACGCACTAATACTGGCCTCCGGAGTCCACCAGGTACATTTCTTTCACTGTCAGCGGTCGACTGGTATTATGGGATGGGCTGAAAGAGGAAAGAAAAGCGGAGAAAGAGAGACATCAGGACTAGCAAGTTGGGTGCGGCTAGGGAGGGAGTAGAACCTCAGGCTCAGGGCCAGACCCAGTCCTCTAAGGGTCCTGATCCGGTTCTTCAGGGTTCCCCAGATGGCCACACCCAGTCCCCCCATCCCTACCTCCTTTTCCCCAACCACTGATCGTTTGATGCTTTCCCAATTTCTGTGCTTTTTTCCTCCTTTCTAAAAGTTTTAAATGCTTCTCCTAAGGCTCAGCGTCTGGCGGGAAGAGATTTAAGTTAAAAAATACGGGGATATTTGTCAGGTGTCTTTATATTTGGCCCAACCTTTATTGCTTTTGCTTCTCCCCCCACTGGAACGTCCCCACCCCTCCCCTGCCAAACTTCTCTGAAACTGAATTTGAGCGGAAAGAGGTCTCCATCACTGCGTTAGGCCATTGATGCTCTTAGTTCAGCCTTCAGGGGCCAGAAGTCCTAGTAGGGAAATCCAAAAATGATGCAAGAATCTTAGAATAGTAGAGTTGGAAGGGGCCTATAAGGCCATCAAGGAATCCACCTTAAAGCATCCCTGACAGATGGTTGTCCAGCTGCCTCTTGAAGGCCTCTAGTGTGGGAGAGCCCACAACCTCTAGGTAACTGGTTCCATCGTTGTACTGCTCTAACAGTCAGGAAGTTTTCCTGACGTCCAGCCGGTATCTGGTTTCCTGTAACTTGAGTGACATACATCCACTAATATTAGGGAAACTTACAGAGAGGCACTTTCACAGCACAAGCAACAAGGAGGAGCAATGTAGCACCTTAAAGTCTCGACAAACTTATTGTGGCATTTTACAGACACCGGTCCACCTATGGCATAACCAGACAGTGTCTACAAAGGCTTGTGACATGAGAAATTCGTGGCATCGCCGACAGAACTTATGCCATAAGGAATTCATCTTTTAGGGTAAAATCCAACTTCAGTCCTCCTTGGAGTCCACCCCATTGAAATGAACGGGACGTAAGTTAGCCATGACTGACATCAGTCCTGTTTATTTCAATGGGTCTACCTCTAAGTAGGACTGATGTTGGATTTTACCCTAAGGTACCCCTGCTACCCTTCTGGAATTCCTTTCTCAGCACGCTGGCTCTGAGACTCAAGAGGCCCTTGAGGAAAATATTTTGGCAGAGGAAGTGGCCCAAGACAGCTGTGGACTCTATTTAGCCAACAAGAGCCCTGCTGGATCGGGCCAAAGGCCACTTAGGGTGGCCACTTATGCATTGCCATAAAAGAGGAACGGCATCACCAAAACAGAAGAAGATGAAGACAAAAGAGGACACTGATGTCCATGTACTAATGCACATGTGTAGGTGCAAATGTAGGAATGATTATATTTCAAATAGAAATAAAATACATCTCCCCAAAGTGGGGATGACTCTGACCAGGTGGCCTGTATAGCCTGTTCGGTCTTCAAGGTACCTGCTCTCTCTTCTTTAAACCGGATTTTGACTGGACAGCACTTCAAACAGAACACACCTTCAAATAGAGGACTGTCCTCTGAAGACCTTCAAACGGAGTACCATCTGCTTGGCGATGGTGAAAAACAGGATGCTGGACAGGGTGGCCATGTCCAAACTCAATCTACAACTCAATCACAGCTTTTAAAACTCAGCTAAAAACTTTTCTTTTCCCTATAGCTTTTAAATATTGAGTTTGTTCTGACCCTATACTGTCAGCTTCACCCTACCCGGTGCCTGTTTACACTTCCCTGTGCCTGTTTGCATTCTCTTTCCCTCCTTATTGTTTACTACAACTTTATTAGAATGTAAGCCTATGCGGCAGGGTCTTGCTATTTACTGTGTAATCTGTACAGCACCATGTACATTGATGGTGCTATATAAATAAATAAATAAATAAATAAATAAATAATAATAATAATGTGTCCTTCTTTACTGGGGATGGTCCTCTATTTCAGCCTTCCCCAACCTGCTGCCCTCCAGATATTTTGGCTCGGGGTGAGCGGAGTTGCAGCCTAACACATCTGGAGGGCATTCAGGTTGGGGAAGCCTGAAATAGAGGACCATCTCCGGTAAAGAAAGACACATGGCCACCCTGTCCAGCAACCTGTTTCCCACCGTCGCCAAGCAGATGCCCCTGAGATGTCCACACACAGAGCTAAAAGGCAATGGCCTTCTTTCACTGTTGTTCCTGGGAGGCAGGCTGCCTCTGAAACCATTTAGCCGTCACGACGAGCAGCCATGGACAGCCTCATCCACCATGATTTTTTCTAATCCCCTTTAAAGCCATCTAAGTTGTTGGCTGTCACCCCATCTTGTGCTGGCGGATTTCACAGCGGCAACTTCCATGTACCAAAGCAGTGTCGCTCTGGATGCCAGGTGCTGGCCTGAAGGCGTGGGGGCAGAGAGGTAGCTTTCATGCATTTTAGGTGGTGTGTGTGTGTGTGGGTGGGTGGGGCTGGCTTCCTGGAATCATTTAGCTGGCCAGTGCAGGAGGAATGCAAGAAGCCTCTTCTTACGTTCTATCTCCGGAGACACGCGCACCGTGCATGCTCGGGCGTTCATGTGCCCAAACCACAAACCTATATTTGGGCACAGATTTTTTAACTTCCCCCTTCTCTCTCTTCTGTGCACAGCCCCGCCAGCTGTGTGCTTTCCCTCTCTACAGGCTCAGAGTTTTGATAGGCCAGGAACTTTTTGCGTAAATTTCTCGAGCTGTGCCCCCACAGGTAGCAATGCCAGTTTTAACAACCCCGGTTCTTAAACTATTCTCGTGGAGAAGGCAAGTGCTGGCTCCCAGTGGCATCATGGTGAATTCAGAAGTGCGGCTGCACATCCTGGCAGTCTGGATAGTCAGCCTCCTCCCCAGAAGAGTCCCAAAATGCAGGCAGCTGTGTTAATCCATAGCAACAAACCAGTTTTAGCAGAACCAGGACCAGGTCTTTTGTAAAGGTCATGGGCCTTTATTGCCCATTCAAAACCAAGCCACTGCAAAATACTTTGGATTGCAACAGGGAACAATATGTTGTTGCCTTTCCACCCCCACCCCCCCAGCTACTCACATCGTTCGCATGTCCCAATGGTAAATGGTGGGTTAATTAACCCATGATGTGCAGGGACACGCAGACCGCGTGAACTGTTTCCATTTTCAATAAACAACAAGAAGAGGGCAACCAGGATGATCAGGGGCCTAGAAACAAAGCCCTATGAAGAGAGACTGAAAGAACTGGGTATGTTTAGCCTGGAGAAGAGAAGATGGAGGGGAGACATGATAGCACTCTTCAAATACTTAAAAGGTTGTCACACAGAGGAGGGCCAGGATCTCTTCTCGATCCTCCCAGAGTGCAGGACACGGAATAACAGGCTCAAGTTACAGGAAGCCAGATTCCGGCTGGACATCAAGAAAAACTTCCTGACTGTTAGAGCACTACGACAATGGAATCAGTTACCTAGGGAGGTCGTGGGCTCTCCCACACTAGAGGCCTTCAAGAGGCAGCTGGACAACCATCTGTCAGGGGTGCTTTAGGGTGGATTCCTGCATTGAGCAGGGGGTTGGACTAGATGGCCTTGTAGGCCCCTTCCAACTCTGCTATTCTATGATTCTACGAATGCCCTGTTTGTAGGTTGTTAGCATGGCATACAAACCTGGACACTCTGGGTTGTTGTGGCGTTAAGCAACTCAGAGTTAACCCATGATTTGTTAATGGGTTTACTATGGGTTGTTTAATGCATAAACAACCTGGAGTGTCTGGGTTTGGACATCATGCTCGCAAGCAACAAACAGGGCGTTCGTAGATTGTTTATTGAAACCGAAAAGGGTTAATAAATGGGTTAATAAATGAATATCCCTGCCAATCAAAAGGTACCAGCATTACATCCCTGTGAGCCTCTGTTCCACTACACCACTACAGGCTCCTCTATGAAGCTGGATAGGCACTTCAGTTTTTGAATGGTTTGTATGATCAATACCACAGCACGGCCATCTATACTCCTTCCCAGGGTGCTTCTGTCCACCATAGAAAGAGCAGTCCTTCCCTCTCTAGGAAGCCAAGCAATGGAGAACTCTTCTGTATGCTATCTTTTGCTCCCTGTTAGGGCCGGTGTTATGGGTAGGCATGGTTGGGCACCTGTCTAGGGCCCACACCCTAGCAGGAGCCATTGGGCCCATTCTGAAGACACCTTAAACCATGGCTTTAACCACGGTGGTTAAGCCAGAAAGCCACGCTGTGTTCAGAAGACACTTTAAACCATGGCTTTAACCACGGTGAAGAAGGCTTTTAGCTTTATTCACTGTGGTTAAAGCCATGGTTTAAGGTGTCTTCTGAATGGGGCCACTGCCTCTTACATTCACAAACAAGATTTTGGTCTGCTGAAGAGGGCTGAGAAGGCGCTTTCCCCTTCCCTAGTAACAGCTCATGGTTCCTTAGAGAGGACAACATCCTTCTGCGATGCCACCTCTCCCAACTTCCCTGTTGTCAGACCATCCCTGATTCCGGCCTAGCTGCTAATCTGTGCCTTCCCCATCGTCATTTCCATCTCTGTTTCTAGTACCTGTAATGGGCCAGAGCTGCATTCAGTCCACTGGCAGAGATCGTCTCAAAACTGGGACCACGGCAGTACTCTTCTTTCCTGTGGGGGAACAGAGAATACCCCTGAATTCTGTATTCCCACAGTAATTGACAGACGCCCACTGCCAGCTCATATTCCCAGCATCCTTGGAAGGTCTCATAGGCACTAGCATGTGCTCAAAATGGCGCCCACTCAGCGGCATACCTGCTTCCCCTCCCCCAGATTGGTTTTACCTGTCCACCATTTAAAATTTGGTGTAGTGATGCTACAATGGGACGTTGTGGGAAAGGGTGGGCAGCCTACAGTTGCTGCCACCGCTTGGCAACACTACTGGGGGAAGGAGCCCACTGATGCCAGCCAGTGGAGGCTGGTGGTTCTGACGTCAGGGGGGCGGTGAATTTGCTCCTGGTTTCAGTCCGAAGGGGTGAGAACTAGGGCTGTGCACGGACCCCCCGCTCCGCCCCGCGGGCCGATCCGAAAATTTCGGATCGGCCCGCTCTGCTCCACCCATACTCCGCTCCTCTTCGCCGCGGAGCTCCGGCTCCGAATCGGAGCTCCGTAGTGGAGGGGAGTGGCGCCAGGTAAGGCCGGGAGAGGAGGGCGGGAGGTTTACCGGGCCCTGCCACCATTGCCGCCCATGCGGCGACGGCGTCAGAGCCCGGTAAGGGACCAAGGGGGAGGGGGGCCTTACCTGCCTCCGTCCGCGGTCCGTCGGCGTCTTCAATTCAGCCCGCGGTTCAACCAGGAAGTCTGGGCCGCAAGCGGTTGAACCTGGTTGAACCGCGGGCTCAATTGAAGACGCCGACGGACTGCGGACGGAGGCAGGTAAGGGAGAGGAGGGCGGGGAGGGGGGTTACCGGGCCCTGCTGCCGTCGCCGCATGGGCGACAGCAACAGCGGCAGGGCCCGGTAAACCCCACTTACCTTTCCGGCGGAGCTCCGGATCGAGGCAAAGGATCCGCCTTCACCTCGATCCTCTTCGCCACACTCCGCCGGCCCCCGAATCCTCTTCGCCTCCGCCTTAAGGGCAGGCGAAGCCCCCCGCTCCGCTTCTAATTCGCCGGTCCGATTAGAAGCGGAGCACATCCCTAGTGAGAACTCCAAAGGAGCTTTCCAAGGTGAAATATCAGCGGAGGCACCTTGGAGCACTCCTTTAGAATCCTAACTGAAAGCCAGAGTGGATTCAGCGCCCCGCTGACATTGGAGCCACCAGCCTCCACTGATATCCGCCCTTTATCACGCACCCCTCCCTATAAAACCCTATAAAAATCTAGTGCAGCTCACGCCCTCCAATATTTTAAAACCACCTCCCTATTTTCATCTGTAACCCCCCCTACTTTCACACTGAGGATTACTCTCATAACTCATTCACTACTACATAGTGTTTCAGGCGCTGCTTCATCTGCTGTATTAATTACTCTGGAACAGCCTGTACTCCACTAATTTAAAAGCCAAGGGGACAGAGGGGTGTGTGATTACTCTTTTAATAAAGTTATACTAGAAAAACCAACATTGTCCTACAAAATGTTAGCAGCAGTTCAAAGCATACCTCAGCAATTGCTGCTGGTGGTTGTCATGTGCTCTGAATGGGGTCTTAGTGTTCATGCACAGACCTTTACAGGAAGGTGCGCACTAGAGATGAGATACATTCTGAACCCTGATGAAGGATATTTCTAGCACCTCACATGAATAACCTTTTAGCAACGCATCCCAAAAACAAGACAGAGGGACAAAGGAGGGGCAGCGGTTTCCCAAGGATGGAGCCCGAGGAAACGGCAAACCCAGCTGGTCAGAGAATATGCTCTTCTTGGTCACAGTGTGTAAAAGGACTGCAACGAAATGTTGCAGCGTAGAATGCTCTTTTTCAGCGCTTCAGCTAGTCAGCTGTGCTCCCCTCTATGATCCTCCATTTCTTTTCTCCTCCCACTTGGTTTTCTGTCTCTCCCCTCCCCCACCTCCAAAAATCACTCCCCATTCTGTGGCCACTGAGCATATGCAGTCCACACTGGGCTGTTTCGGGAATTTACACCACCCGTTAGGTTTTATTTTTCAATTATTTCTGCAAGTCTTGGGGTTCCCCTAAGCCTGCTGATATACCTCCCTCTTGTGCGTGGGTGGAAAGTTTTGCCTTCACAAGCAACGCCATTCACTGCCTGAACATTAGAAGTAGAGGGCATGCTATATATTTCTCCTCTTCTCTGTATTCAGGATAAACACGCCTACCCACTTAAGGTAACCTCTTTATGTATCTGCTGAAGAAGGTTCTCTGGGCCAACAAAGTTGATGCTACAAGAAATGTGTCACCCTTTAAGGTACCACAGGACACTTCTTCGTTTTTATTGTAATAGGCTAATAACGTGGCAAACCCCCACAGGCACACACTTCTGGCAAATCATTGCCCTAATTAGCGTTCACTCACTCCCTTGAGTATTCAGAGCATTTTGCATAAGCAATTAATATTTATTTATTTATTTATTTATTTATTACATTTTTATACCGCCCAATAGCCGAAGCTCTCTGGGCGGTTCACAAAAATTAAAACCACAGTAAAACACCCAACAGTTTAAAACACAATTACGAAATACAGTATAAAAAGCGCAACCAGGATAAAACCACACAGCAAAGTTGATATAGGATTAAAATACAGAGTTAAAACAGTAAAATTTAAATTTAAGTTAAAATAAAGTGTTAAAATACTGAGTGAATAAAAAGGTCTTCAGCTGGCGACGAAAGCAGTACAGTGTAGGCGCCAAGCGGACCTCTCTGGGGAGCTCGTTCCACAACCGGGGTGCCACAGCGGAGAAAGCCCTATGTAATACAACATCCCTATGAGGTAGACCAGTATTATTGTCTCCATATTGCAGGGGTGTGTGTGTGTGGTAGTTTGCCTTTAGTCCCTCCCACCACTGGAATGTGTTCCCGGACAGATTCTCCAAAATAGAAAGCGTGGGGCTGAAAACATTCAACATCCCTGCGTTAAACACACCGGGGGGGGGGGGGGGGGGCGGCATGGTTTACTTTAGACTCACCCCCGCAACTGGTCCACGTAATTTGCACCGGAGATTTCACTCACAGAACCGGAGGGGACGTTCTTTTCCAGCCAGACCAAGTACTGGATCACGGCGACGGCGTCTCGGACCTATGGGAACCCCAAGCAAAGAAGGGCCGCGTGCGTGCCACGGTTATTCATCCTTGGTGAGGCCGAGGTGGTGGGCATGGTGATGAGGAGAGAGGTTGAACCATCACCACTGTTTTGTCCCAAGTTATTTATTTATTTCATAGAATCATAGAATAGCAGAGTTGGAAGGGGCCTCTTAAGGCCATCGAGTCCAACCCCCTCCTCAATGCAGGAGTCCACCCTAAAGCATCCCTGACAGATGCTTGTCTAGCTGCCTCTTGAAGGCCTCTAGTGTGGGAGAGACCACCACCTCTCTAGGTAACTGATTCCATTGTCGCACTGCTCTAACAGTCAGGACGTTTTTCCTGATGTCCAGCTGGAGTCTGGCTTCCTGTAACTTGAGCCCGTTATTCCGTGTCCTGCACTCTGGGAGGATCGAGAAGAGATCCTGGCCCTCCTCTGTGTGACAACCTTGTAAGTACTTGAAGAGTGTTATCATGTCTCCCCTCAATCTTCTCTTCTCCAGGCTAAACATGCCCAGTTCTTTCAGTCTCTCTTCATCTTTTGTTCTTACAGCAAGGTCAACTGACTGGTCCTCTCAGAGACTAGGCTTGTATTTATTTATTTATTTATTTCGTGTCCTGCACTCCGGGATGATCAAGAAGAGATCCTGGCCCTCCTCTGTGTGACAACCTTTTAAGTATTTGAAGAGTGCTATCATGTCTCCCCTCAATCTTAAATATTTATTTATTTATTTATTACGTTTTTATACCGCCCAATAGCAGAAGCTCTCTGGGCGGTTCACAAAAGCTATGGCTTTGATCGGAGCGTTCTCATTGCCCTACCTGTGTTTACAAAGGCTGGGCAGAATCTGAGCCAAGGCTTTACTGACGCTTCGCCCCAGAACCTATTCCAACTCTCAGAGCTCAGCCCTGGAGGCTGTGAAATAAAAATAATAACTATGATGTATTATTATGGCTTAAACAGGATAGCCTTCATAACCCTACTCGGATGCCTGCTTTAGATCTGCACAGCGGACATCTTTAGTTGCATTGAGTTAATGGGCATTTCGTTTCTCAACCAGACAGGTTTTTCTCCCTTTGTGTATGTCCCTGATGTATTTAATTACTTTTGGAAACGTGGAGCTGAAATCCTGTAAGGGGAATAGCAGCTGTGTGTAAATGTGGGTGCATTTTGAGTGGAAACTGACCAGTGGGGTCACACCTCTACCACTTGTGCCATGTAAACTGCTCTTTTAAAAAAGCAACAATAATAGAGTGACCAAGGAGGACAGGGCTCCTGGATCTTTAACAGTTGTATTGAACGGGGAATTTTGCTGGGTGTCATTTGTATGCAAGTGCGAAAGCAAAGAAAACCCCGTAGGGGAGTAAAAAATAGCCAAAGGCAAGGGTGGAACCAAGTAATCTTCAACAATAATATTAGTAAACGTTTTATTAAAGTGCCATCCTTGCCTTTGGCTATTTTTTACTCTCCTGTCATTTGTATGCATTCAGCACCGGTAGGTGTCATTAGTATGCATGCATCACAACAGTTAAAGCTGCAGGAGTTATACTAGAGTGACCTGATACAAAAGAGGGCAGGGTTCCTGCAGCTTTAACTGGTGTGACGAAGTTCATAGGGTGACCATCTGAAAAGGAAGACAGGGCTCCTGTAACTTTAACAGTTGCGTAGAAAAAGAAATTTCATCAGGTGTCATTTGTATATATGGAGAACCTGGTGAAATTCCCTCTTCGTTACAATGGTTAAAGCTGCAGGAGCTATACCAGAGTGACCAGATTTAAAAGAGGGCAGGGCACCTGCAGCTTTAACTGTGGTGATGAAGAGGGAATTTCACCAGGTTCCCCATATACACAAATGACACCTGCTGAAATTCCCTTTTCAATACAACTGTTAAACATACAGGATCCCTGTCTTCCTTTTCATATGGTTACCCTAAAAAATAGACACCTGTTGGTGCTTCATTTTATACACACACACACACACACACACACACACACACACGTGTATGTGTAAACTCTAGTTGTCTTAGAATCTGCAGACTATGCATTGTATCTAATGTTAGTCCTACTTAGAGAAGAGCCGTTGAGATGAATGGGACTTACATCAGACAACATTGCATGCAAACCTACTCCCCCTTCCCCTTCACCACAACTTCCCACCTCTCCCACAACGACTTTTTGTTGTTGTTTTGCTTAACACGCAGCCTGATGAAGAGTTCTGTTGAACTCAAAAGCCTGCTCATTTCTCTGTGACTTTTGAGTCTGTTCCTTTCGGCTGGTGCTCACCCCACCCCCAAGGGCCCTTCCCTGCTTCCGCGCTCGCGGTGGGCTTGCTTACGTGGGCAGCCCGCATCATCTCCTGCTCCTTGGGGTTCTTGGCTGCTTTGATGATCATGACAGGGGAGTAAACCTCTTCGAGGAGCTTTTCCTGTGGGACAGGAAAGAGGGAGCCGTGTCAACAGGCCTTTCCCAGGCCTCTAGAGGGATGCACCTGTGTGGCTACCCTGCAACAGCCCAGCTGGGGACGGACCTTTGAAATCCTTCGCAGCGCCTTTTACACAGTTCCTCTCTGATTATGCGGCTTCCTGGATGCGGAGGTTCCCATGAGACGTCTTAATGCTGCCCTAGGCCTTGATGTCTGCAGGGTTCCTCTAGCAAATCTTGATTTGGGGGCAGGGATCGCTAGCTTTGCTCCTGGAGCCCGTTTTCAATCCAGGAGCTCAGCAATAAAACCCACGAAGTAATGAACTTCATTAATGTAAGAAGAGCCCTACTGGATCAGTCTAAAGGCCCATTTAGCCCACAGGCAGAGCATGATGGCAACAGGCCTCTCTCTTGCTGATCCTTTTGAACTGTGGGTTTGTTGAAATGTGTGTTAGCCTGTTGTCTGAACCCAGGACATTTTCCGCAGGATGCCTTGTTAACCATGCAGCGTGACTTATTTTTCTCAAACAAGCCACCTTGAGAATTCATGATTTGTTGTTGGGTTGTTCAGGGTAGTTAACAAGTTGGGCTGATAGTGGGTTGTTGTTGAACTGTGGGTTGTCATTAAATCACAGGCTGCTGTGTTGTATGAACCTAGCCGTGCTAAGAAACCATGGCTTTTCAAACATGAACAACCCACAGTTCACAACCCAACAATAAACCACGAGTTCTCTTTGAGGGCTGTTCATGGTTAATAAACCATGGTTTGTTAGTGTGGCTGGGTTCACACAACACGACACAACAACCCACGATTCCGCAACAACCCACGCTCAACAGAGAATATGGCTTTTCATGTTGTGTGAACTGCGGGAATTGCAGCTAAGCTCAAAAGGAGTACGGGATTTGCAGGGTGGGAGTGGTGGATGACATCAGCATCACTGCTAATAAACCAGGGCTAGGATTATGTCACCGTGAGCCCTGACTCCACCACATAACTGTCCCTCCATCTCAACGCCTTCTCCGTGCATCCGCTTGGCTTTTCTCTCTTACCAGAGGGATTTCTCTATAGAGCGCCATGTTGGTGTACTCCGTTCCAATCCAGATGTGAACGCCGACCTGCTGGGCATAGCTTCTCAGGTTGGCACTTGCTTGTCCGTACTCTTCCACCCTCACGCACAGGGGCCCTGGGCACTCAGCAGCCAGGGACCGGGCTGCCTCTTCGCTCAGCCGACTCTGGTTCACAAAAAGGCTGAGGGCAAAATCAAAGGAGGTCGGAAAAACCATCCAGTTGGAGAAGAGAGTTTATTTGCCCCTTTTCTATCCCAACTTTCTTCCAAGGGCCCAAGGCAGCACAATGAGTTGCCCCTCCTTCTATCTTCACAACAATCCTCCAAGGTAGGCTAGGCTAAGTGTTGGTCATAGAATAATAGAATCATAGAATAGTAGAGTTGGAAGGGGCCTACAAGGCCATCGAGTCCAACCCCCTGCTCAATGCTGGCCTGAGCTTTTTGGCTGAGCAGGGATTTAAACACAGATCTCACTAGTCTAAATCCAACACGGTGACCCTGTTCAAACGACATGCTAAGCCATGGTTAGTCCATTAACCCTTTTTTTTAGCAAGTAGTTAGTGAGTGTGTTTAAACCGTTAGGAATGGTTCACATGACACGTCAAGCTATGGCCGTGTTCAGAAGACACGTTAAACCACGGCTTTAACCGCAGTGAGTAAGGAGTCACCGTGGTTAAAGCCATGGTTTAAGGTGTCTTCTGAACACAGCCAATGTTTAGCTCAAAATGTTTAACCAGGGGCAGGGTGAAATGCCCTTGTTCTTGGTGCGTGGAAGGTATTTCTCTTAGGCCTAATCGACACCGAGCAGGATATTCCACTATGAAAGCGGTACATAAAAGGCAGGAGCCACACTATTGCTTTATAGCGGTACTGAAGTGCACTGACAACTGTTGGGGCCCAATGACACATCCCATATACCGCTTTCATACTGCTATATCCTGCTTGGTGTGGCTCCTGCTGTTTATAATATACCGCTTTCATAGCACATATCCTGGGGGGAATCCGCACGTCGTTCTCAGGGCGCTTCTAAGCGACCCCAGTGCCCCCCCAAAGCGATAGTGTAACTTACCTGGAGAAGAGCCGAGGAAGAGACGTCCTTGCCGCCGCCACCCAACTCCCTCCTCGCTGGCCGCCTTCTTCCCCCGAGCTCTCCTCGCCGGCCGGCGAGGAGGGAGTTGGGTGATGGCGGCGGCAAGGACGTCTCTTCCTCGGCTCTTCTCCAGGTAAGTTACACTATCGCTTTGGGGCCGCACTGGGGTCGCTTAGAAGCAGCCTGAGAACGACGTGCGGATTCCCCCCTGCTTGGTGTAGATGAGGCCTTAGGCACTGTTGTCACTCTCCCTACAGAGGTAAAAAAAAAAACAGCCATAGGGTCACGTTTCATATCTCAGTTCATTTAAAACAGAAGAGTCAAACCCCTTTCAGCCTGAGAGCTGGATTCAATTCCAGAGAAATTCTGGGGCAGCACATTCCAGGGCTGGGTGCAACCCAAGGCAGGAAAGCATCAGGGTCAAAAATACTAAAAATGCCAACGTATTTGAGCTTAAAGCTTAAAGTAACAAAATGCCTAGGGTGGCATTTCAGGCTTCTGGGATGGAGGAGAAACTGTGCAACAAAGGAAAGCTACCAAATGTCTGGCAATTGTGGGAAAGGCCACGGAACCGGGGAAAGGGGGCATGGCCATTTCGGGACTCCTGGAGGGGCAGATTGGGACCCAAAATGGGAAAAAAACCTTTTAGAATGTGTATCAGCCTGTTGTGTGAATCAGGCACAGGGAAGCCAAGTACCTGATGTTTGTCTTGGTGAGAAGCGTGTAAGCGTAGAAGACGGGTGTGTAAGGGATGTCGTCTCCTCGAAGGTTGAAGAGCCCTGTGGAAAAGCAGGAGTTTCTTACCTCTTCCTCTTTAGTTGAAGGAAGGGCAGATGGTGGTTTGCAGAAGAGAGACAGAGAGGCTGCTAGAGGTGTAAGTGAAGAAAAGGAGAAGCCCTGAGATGGAAGCAGGAGGAGAAACAACGGATCTCCACCGAAGGTGAGCTAGTGCAGAACAGACAGAGGGGACCAAAAACAGGATATGAAGAGATGGGATTGGATCCTGAACATCCTGAGAACCTCAGCTTTCAGTTTGTACAAGTTTCTAGTCCTTAAGGGTGTAAAGGCAAGCTTGAAAGTATATAGACCAGCCTTCCTCAACCTGGAGCTCTCCGGAAGCATTGGACTGCAACTCTTACAACAGGCAACTCTAGTGGGCATGCTGGCTGGGGTTTATGGGAGTTGTATTCCAACCTGACAGTGCCAGGTACAAACTTAAAAGAGCAAAGGTTAGGGACTGAGCAGAATTTCTGCTAGGGCTATTGTGCCTTGTGTAGCAATTCATGTGGCCATCTGGAGCGGTTTTTATACTGAGCGATCAGACCATTGGTTTATCTAGACTAGTCCTACCTCCTCTGACTGGCAGAACTCTTTAAGGTCTCAGGCAGAAGAATTTCTCATTCCTGTAAAGATAAACTAAGATCCCAGCCCTCATGGTTCTAAACAAAGGGCTGATTTAAATAAGAACACCAGAAGCTGCCTTATTTCAGGCCAGACCATTGGTCCATCTAGCTCAGTATTGTTGACACTGACTGGCAGCAACTTTCCAGGATTCCAGAAGGGGTCTTGGCCAGCCCTACTGGGAGATGCTGGGAATCGAACCTGGGACCTTCTGCATGCAAAACCGCTGTTCTGTCACCGAACTCTCTCCCTAACAATGCCACTTTCTGGAGTCAGCGCTGGTAGTTCCATCCCCTCGACTCAGGACCAGTGAGGGAACGTGTGCTATCATGGCTAAGAAGGCAGCAGTGATGGTAGGGAGGAAGCAGGTGAGAAGGGACGGAGTGTGGATTGAAGGCAAAGTGTGCATTTAATGCAGGGCCGGCCCTACGCTTAGGTCAAGTGAGGTGGATGCCTCAGGCAGCAGTTTGGGGAATGTCAAGGAACGGCAGCAAGTAGTGATCTACTTCGGTGATATTGTATTTTTACTGTCGGCTAAGAGGGGAAAACACTTGTGAGATCTTCTACTCCAGATGCTAAAATAATTTCTCTGGCTTTGGGTGCTATGCATCTTGATGTGTGAAGTGTGTGTGTGTGGCGGGGAGCTTTGCTACTTTGCCTCAGGCAGCCAAATCTCTTGGGGTGGCACTGATTGGCTGTGTCTGGTGGAGCACGTACAGGCCGTTTCCTCAAGACCCGATAGCAAGACAGCGGTGGGTTTCCTGTCGTGGTCCTCCATCTGGGTCCGGATGTGGGAAACCTTCTCCTTCCAGGTACTCCCTAAAGGAAGAAAAAGTGAGAAGGAATGGGAGGTCCAACTGATGAGACCACTTTGGTCGGCTTTCTTCTCCTGCTGGGTGTCTCTTCTGAGGGAGGCTTGAAAAAGCCTTCTCAGTGGTAGCCCCCACTGATTATGGAATAATCTCCCCAATGAGGCCTGCCTGGCACCAACAACTTTTTGGCACCAAGTTAAGACTGTCCTCTACTTCCGGGCATTTAATGGGGCACTTATATCAGTTGTCTTTATCAGGTCTAAGAGTTTATTGAAATTGTTTAGTTGTTTAAATTGTTTTAATATTTTATATTTTATTATGTTGTATTTTGTGGTTTGTAATGTTGTGAATAGCTTCGACTATTGGGTGGTAAACAACGACAACAATTACAACAACAACAACTCATATGGACAAGACAATACCTTGCAATCAACCAGACATAACAGTTATAGACAAAAAAGAAAAACATACCTACCTCATTGACATAGCAATACCTAATGACAAAAATGTTGTAGAAAAGGAAGAGGAAAATATATAGCACTGGCTATGGAAGTTACAGAACTATGAGAACAGGAAAATTATTCCTTTAGTTACATTTCGGGAACCAGAAGGTTTGACCATATAACACCTGCTCTGGTCTGCTTGCACTGGCTGCCTGTATGTTTCCGAGCCCAATTCAAGGTGCTGGTTTTGACCTATAAAGCCTTACACAGCTTGGGACCACAATACCTGATGGAATGCCTCTCCCGACGTGAATATACCTGGTCACTACTTTCAACATCTAAGGTCCTCCTCCGGGTGCCTACTCCGAGAGAGGCTCGGAGTGTGGCAATGAGGGACAGGGCCTTTTCGGTGGTGGCCCCCAGACAGTGGAATGATCTCCCTGACGAGGCTCGCCTGGCACCAACGCTGCTATCTTTCCGGCGCCAGGTTAAGACTTTCCTCTTTGCCCAGGCATATGGCGGCACATCTTAATCACCCACATGTTAAGTTTTTTTTAACAGTTTTTAATGTTTTATGTGTGTATGTTACGTGTTTTAGAGTTTTAAATTTTGTATTCTTGTTTTTATCTCAATTTTAGAATTTCTGTAAACCGCCCAGAGAGCCCTGGCTATGGGAGCGGTATATAAGTGCAATAAATAAATAAATAGTTAGATAGATAAATAAATATCATCACCAGCAAAAAATTATACAGAAAACCTACCAAAATACATCCACACCAACCTCCAGAAAGCAGTCATACTTAAACCATGTTCAATAGTCAGGAAATTTGTGAATCAGTAAAAGACAGCATGACTTGGCAAAGCCCGTCATGTCCATCTAGAAAAACCATCACGAGCGAGAAAAGAGAGATGACAATGATGATAATATTAAGGGCATGACATAGGAACATACCAATGAATTTGTCCTCGAGATGGTAGATGGTGTTGGTGGGAGGAGAAGGCCTCTGGGCGCCCCATACGCGGTCCACCAAGTTGTCCTCTATGAGAACAGGGATCCTATTGGAACCCTCCAGGATTTGGCTGTAGCTCTCCCAATCAGCTGAGGAGAGAGAATGGCAAGCAGATATAGGCCCAGAAAATTCGTACCAGAGCTGTCCACGAGTTGAGCAGTTTGCCCAGGACAGCAAGAGCAAGCCGTCCAACTACCCAAGTGTGCCCTCGAGTGAGCTTCCGTGGCAGAGGCTGATGCCAGAAGGAAAGGGGGACCCTGGGACCTTCCACATCAAAGGGAGTTTTACATCTCTGATGCTGGCCCTTTTGCGGCTCTAACAGCCCCTCCTCAAGCGTGGCACTGCTGCATTGCTGTGATTCACGTTCGCTTAAGGATGCTTCATACCAATGGAAAAAAGGTAAGGGTCCAACCCAATTCGTTGCCCAACAGGGACTTCTTGAAGTATCCACTGTCCAATAGTCTCAATCCAGCCTGGAAGAGAAAGGAGACATCGACCTTTATCACACCAGCGTTATACTGTGCAAGCACTGTGAATTGCGTGCAAACGGCTCTGAAGTTTTCCAGTTTATCATCTGCTTTGACTATGAAGGACTCCCATGCATCCTGCTTTAATTGTGCTATAAAGCCCAAAGACCCGGCCTATTTTGCTACTACTTTTGGAGCGAATCATTTGTCGCTTTCCGAGCGGCCACTGGGGGTGCAGGAGCAGGATTTGATATGTTTAAAGAAAAAAAATTAACTGCTTACATCTGCGTAAATTTTAAAGATAAAAACATCAAAATTGGCACAGCAATAGATATTAAGGAGAGCTTTAAGCATACCAAATTTGAATCGGATTGGGTCATCCGTTGATTTATTATGATTTTTTTTTTACATTCCCCCCCCCTAAACTCTTTTCTTGGTATGCAAAGGATCTTAAGGAGCGCTGCCGCCTGGGGTGTGATTTAGCTAACAACAACAACAACAGCTAAATGCTGTAGGGGATAATTCGAGGGAAACAGGTACGTGGGATGACCCTCATCAGCTTTGACTTCCTCGGTGAAAGGTGTAGTAGCTGCACAGGTGGACCCACCACAGCAGCCACCCATCCCAATTCTGCTGGCAACTAGAGCTGGCCATCGAGCTAGTTTTTGGAGGGCCCCCATAAATCAGCGATAGTGAACATGCTTCAGCTCAGGGCATCTCCAGGTAAGGTTGGGAAAATCCCGTTTGGGACTGTGGAAAGCCAGGTGTAGCAAAGCCATTGTTCACAGGGCTGCTACGCCACGACTTCTTTACTATCAGGAATGCTGACAGCATCTGCCCCCTCCTCAGACTTCCCTGTTCCCTCTGGGCATAGCTGCAGTCCTCAGAGAAACTGGGGAGAAACGATGTTTTCCAGCAACGTTGGCCCAGTTTGCATGATCAAAACACACCACCATGGCTTGGTTGTGAGCTTCGGCGCCTGAGGTTTGTCGGGTCAGCCGAACCTAGGCAGCATGGTTTGTCGGAGGGTTAAACAACCCTACAACAGCCCATGGTTTTATCGGAGGATTGTTTAACCCTCCAACAAGCTGTGCTCTCCTGGGTTTGGACAATGCGACAAGTTGTGGCCGAGCGATGACTATGCAAATGGCGTCCGACACACGTCATGGCTCACAACAAGCCACTGTGGCTTGTTTTGATTGTGTGAACCCTGTCAATACATTGTTCCTGTTGGAATGTAAAATATTTTGGGGTGGCTTGGTCTTGATGGAGGTACATCTGCAAGAATTGGTTTGTTTTTATGGATCAACTCAGCTGCCTGCATTTTTGGACCCTCCGTGGAGGCGTGGGTATGAAGACTGCTACAAAGAGAGGCTGTGCTTCTAAATTTTACCACTACACTACTGTCAGTTTGTGTAGATCCGGGACGGACAAGCACATACAGCTTTTTGCTTTCATCTACAAGGGCTTGTCAGCTGGTATGGAGCTCTGGAGCCAGAAGGAGACGACGTTGCGCACAAAGGTGTGATGAAGGTGAGAACTGACCTGACTTCTCTAGCTCCCAGTTGCAATCCATCTGGCGCTCGGCTTGGATCCAGTAGCGGCTGTCTGTGAAGAGGGCAGCTTTCTGCAGAGTGATCACGCCAGTTCCTAAAACATACCGAAAGGCGGAAAAATCCCGTGGGGATTAAGTCTCAAAATCAGAGGTGTTTGCAGCTTAGCCCTACATGGAAGATGCATCGTTTCATATTCAACTTCGTTCCCTAATCCAGTGGTGCAGCTGTGGAATTTCAGATCCTGGATTTAAGGCGCAGTCCTATGCATGTTTAGATAGAAAAAAGTCCTAATTCAATACATGTGGATCAATTCATCATATGGGTTTTATCAGTTGAACTCTTGATTAAATTTGCATATATTTGCACATGGGTATTTTGCATATGGGATATTTATGGAAGAAGCATTTTTTGGGGGGGAGTGCACATGTGTGTCATGGCAGATACTGGTCTCATACAGTGTAAGACACATTTTTCCAGTCTATGAGACAAGGGAAAATGCCTCTTCGAAGACAGAACTTGTCATCTGCAGCTTTTATGAGCCTTTGTGTTTAAAATAAATGAATAAAAAATGTTTTGTTCTGTGTTCGTTAACAATGCTGGGGCTTGCTGGGAATTGTAGGACTTTTTTCTATCTATAGATTTTACCCTAAAGATAGTTTCACTTTCAAAACCGATGCTGTGAGCGGCTTTTAATCTGGAATGCCTCTTTTCAGAATAGATGTTGATGTTAAGCAAGAGAGAGGATGAAAGCCATTTTTTTTTGGACACATGTATGTTTCATAGTGAAAAATTACAGATGTGGGAAACCGGATGTCAGAGATTTACGTCCCTGGTTTCTTCATTTTTATTATTTTTTAAAAAATGATAAATGCAATGGGTTGAATCTATCTGGCATGTTCTAACATCTTGGAAAAAATGAAGTACAGCTATTGCACCAGAATTTTTGTTATTCCAAAAATTAATATAGAACCTTTTTTCCACAAATATATTTGCTTGCTTCCTTTCTTTCTCTCTGTGTCTCTTTCTCTTTCTTCCTACATTCATAATTAATCAATGGACAGAGCACCTTGGACAGCTGCTTTAGATTTCTGACTGGTTCTGAATGAAATCCGGAGCGGATTCACTGGCCCACTGACATCAGAGCCATCAGGGTCCACTGGTATTAAAGCTCCATCACACCTGAATGTTTCCCCTTGTATTACCCCCCTTAGTTTACTTAGCATTTGAAAGCCTTACATTTCATTCATCTTCATACCTCTCCTCGGAATCGCTCTTTTCCCCCACCCCAAAGATCTCATTTGTACTTCCCCTTACAATCTATTGGTTGATCGCAGGGACACCTCACCCTGGCACGCCCCCTCCCTTTCATCAGCAATACCGTCCTCCCTCAGAACATCGGATTAAGTACGATGGGCTAAAAATACACATAGAGGGTTGAGCGCATTGCTGGAAAAAACGTTCCTTCCCAGCGCTTGGAAACCTCGCAAGGAAGGGGGGGAAGAGGTGATATTAGGGCAGGACATGGACGGCGTCATCTGAGTTCTTTGTATACAACACACCGTGACAACGGGATATAACGCTGGTGTGATGGAGCTCTTAGGTCCATGGGGCTTGATGGAGATCATGAAATGTGGATGGCGCCTCTGGAAGAGTACTCACCTGCTGATCCTGTGAACCCCGACATCCAGGCTAGCCTCTTGTCCCGTTCTGCAATGTACTCACTCTGGGAAACAGAAAAGGGTTGAGACCAAGGCGCCACGCTCCTCCCCAGAGACAGCTGTCTTATCTGAGGGAGGGCTCCCAGTTCTAATGACAGATCTGTATATACTCTGCACTCTAAAAATGAAGTTCAACACTGTGCACCTAGGTAACCCAAACAGGTCAGAATTCTGCATAAATTATACCCAAATTGTGCAAATACATGGACATTTTCACTCTGAATAATCTACACTGCTCCTGCTACTCATGGCGAGAGGCATGCAGGAAAAGTTACAGTTTCATTGGTTTCACTGATTGTTTCACTCTCTTTTTATTGTTTTATTTTATATCATCATCATCATCATCATCATCATCATCATCATCATCATCATCATCATCATCACCGCATTTATACCCCACCTATTTTCCTCCAAGGAACCCAAGGCGGAGTGCATAATCCTCCTCCTCCATTTTATCTTCACAACAACAACCCCGTGAGGTAGGTTGGGCTGAGAGTTTGTGACTGGCCCAAAGTCACCCAGTGGGTTTCTATGACCGAGTGGGGACTAGAACCCGGATCTCCCAACTCCCAGTCCAATACTTTAGCCACTACTCCACACTGGCTCCTCAAAGGACGTCCCTTTGTTCATTCCTGAATCTCCCACTGTTCAGCTTCATTGGATGACCCCTGGGTTCCTCAGCAACTGGTGTACATAGGCATGCAGCCTCTGATACTGGAGGTAGCAAAGAGCCATCAGGACTAGTAGCCTGTTGTGCTTTTTGTAATATTCCTTCCGTGCTTCGTATAGCTTACTATCATGCTCTCCAATACAATACAATTCTCAGAACAGTTATGTGTGGTGTGGAGAAAGTGAACAGAGAGGCATTTTTCTCCATCTCTGTTCACTTTCTCCACACCACACATAACTGTTCTGAGAATTGTATTTCTATTCACTAAGGTCTTGCACGCTTTCTGAATGCGCTTAGGCTAGGGCTTTGGAGAACCACTTGAGAACGAAGACGCTCATGGGATTTACCAAACATTATGCTCGAGAGAAAAAGGGAATTTGACTGTTCTAGTAGTCCAATGTAACAAAGAGTGACCCCCCACCCACCCCCACCGTGAAGGAGGTGCTGCTGTAGCCTTAGTCTTACCATGTGCGCATCTGTATTAGGGACAATGTAGGCTGAGAGGTTGTGAGCCTGCATGTGCAGCCGCAGCGCCCTCAGCCGCTCGCTCGTATTGGTCACCGTAGGAGGCAGATGCTGACGACACAAAGAAATACTTTATCAGTACAGGCTGGAAGTCGGTGAAGGTAAAAGGGGGCTGGGGGTGGGGAAGAGCTCACCTGTTTGCACTGTTCCTTTGTTACCTACTCTATGGGCCCATTCAGAAAACACCTTAAACCATGGCTTAAACCACAGTGCTTAAGCCAGAAAGCGAGGCTGTGTTCAGAAGACACCTTAAACCATGGTTTAACCGCAGTGAATAACACTTTTTGCTTTATTCACCATGGTTAAAGCCATGGTTCAAGGTGTCTGCTGAACACAGTCCTGCTTTCTGGCTTAACCACCGTGGTTAAAGCCATGGTTTAAGGTGTCTTCTGAACGGGAGCATTGTTGGCTCATGGTCCCAATTCATGGTGCAGCTAGGTAATTTAAGACTCTAGACGTTTATACACAAAAAAAGCCATACAACTCCCAGCTTTCCCCAGCCACGTTTTCTGTTGAAATATGCACAGGACTGCACCCTTTATGGTCTTACTGGTGGGTGGCTGGCTTCCGACAGCTAGGTATATTAATTGTGAAGCTCACAGCTAACATTTTCCTTGCTCCCCAATCCGCTGTGCTGCCATTCCCTGCTTTACTGCTGCTTTTACGCCCCTGTTCCATTAGCGGAAATACTCTTAGCATGTACAGTACATCTTCGCAGTTTAAACTCGCTACAGGGGCTAGCAGAAAAGTTAAGGATGTAGAAAATACACAAATTTTAATATACACAATAAACATTAAGCACTTAAAATACAGATTCAAAAGAATGTTACATTAAAAGACGCGCTTGATGATCGGTTGATGTTTATTGTTCTATGTGTATATTAAAATGTGTGTATTTTCTACATCCTTAACTTTTCTGCTAGCCACTGTACTATTCCGGTTAAGGTTAACACCAGTTGTTTCTGTCTGTAAACTTGCTACAGGAACACTATGGCGTTGGCTTCTGCCGCCCCTGTTGTGAAAGACATTTTGCACAGCTTTGCTGCAGAAAAAGATAATCTATTTTTAAAGTAAGAGTCGTAAAATTAGCATCGGCGGCGATGGCCACGCGCAGCCAGCTGCCCTTTGACGATGAAATGTATTTTTTTAAAAAAAATGAGATGGGAGAAAGGGAGTCTATGCATGCCCAGGTGCCAGTGACTTTAGGATGGGCTGTCATAGCTCATCAGTAAAAAAAGACCTGCTTATTTCCAGCTGCGTTCAGGTCCTCACCGGAGGAATGACTGTGCAGTTCCTGGTGTCTTCTGATTCAGAAGTTGCTTGCTGGAGATAAGCTGCAATACATCCTAGGAAGGAACGAAAAAGACCTTTATATACAAATACCTGCGCTTGTGGGGTGGCACTGGGGGGGGGGGCATTGGGTTCTAATATTTTGAGAGAGGGGGGAAGATCTCCCTGTCCACATTCTTCACACCCTGCATCATTTTGTACACCTCTATCATGTCTCCCCTGAGCCTCCTTTTTTCCCAAGCTCTTCATCATTGAAACCTGCTTGTTCACCTGCCTCTCGGTCTGGGCCAGACAACAGTGGTGCACTGGGCTCGTGCCAGACTATTTTGCGCCCTAGGCAAGGCGAGCTACTAGCACCTCCTGCAAAAAATTTGCCAACTTCGAATCAGCTGTCCAAGAAAAGTTTCTGAGTTATTATATTTTCCTTTTATTATGTTTTTTTTTCTTAAAACAGCTAATTTGTATAAAACTGTGACCCTCAAAGGTCAGTACTCCCTGCCCTGTTAAAACAACTCCACTGGCTTCCAGTCTGTTTCCGAGCTCAATTCGAAGTGCTGGTTATGACTTATAAAGCCCTATATGGTTCGGGTCCAGGTTACCTGAAAGAACGTATTCTCCCTTATGAGCCTGCCCGTGCTTTGAGATCTTCTGGAGAAGCCCTTCTTTCAGTCCCACCTTCTTCACAGGCACGCTTGGTGTAGGATGACCATATTTTGGAAACCAAAAAGTAGGACAACATAGTCGCCATGTTAAAATTATTTTAAAAAAAATAATTTTAAAACCTCAAACTTTTTTTAAAAAACCTAAAACTCAATGGTTGGACAGATCTGTTTCAAACTTGGCATAGCTAAAGTCCTTGTTAAGAGCAATCAAGGTGCCAAGTTTCATCTCTTTATCTTTAAAAATAACTTAAAAAAAAATCCTCAAATTTTTAAAAAATCCTAAAAATCAATGGATGAACAGATCTGTTTCAAATTTGGTATGGCTAAAGCTCTACCTAAAAGCTATCATGGTGTCAACTTTTATCTCTTTATCTTTAAAAATGACAATTTAAAAAATAATAATTTTAAAACCTCAATTTTTAAAAAAATCCTAAAAAATCAATGGATGAACGGATCTGTTTCAAATTTGGTTTGACTAAAGCCCTTCCTAAGAGCTTCCATCGTACCAAGTTTCATGACTTTATCTTAAAAAATGACAGAATTATAAGCATTTTTGTTAATTCCCATTAGAGCTGCTCTTTGGGGGGAAATCCGGATTTCCCCTCCCCCTTCCGGATTTGTCAACAAAAACCCGGGCAAATCCGGGCATATGGTCACCCTAGCTTGGTGGGAACATGGGAGAGGGCCTTCTCGGTGGCTGCTTCGGTGCTCTGGAACTCTCTTCCCCGGGGAAGCTAGGCTGGCTCCCTCCTTGATGGGCTTTCGGAAGCAGGCAAAAACTTGTTTGTCCCAGCAGGCCTTTGGAGAATAATCTGGTCCTCCATCTATTTTTTATTTTTTTGTACATTTCTTTCCCTAGGTTTAAAATGTATATGTTTTAAATTTTGTAAGGCCGCCTTGAGGCCCAGTATTGGGCAAAAGGTGGGATACTACTACTACTACTACTACTAATAGTGATGCACCCTTCTGAAATCTGTGCCCTAGGTGGCTGCCTAGTTGGCCTAATGGTAGCGCCAGCCCTGAATGGTGGTGAGAAGGAGGAGTAGGAGATGCCCTGGCCTACATGCTCCCTGGCTGTGGGAGCAGCTAGTGGCAATGGTGGTAAGACAGTAGACCTTTGAGGGATGGAGCCCATCGAAGAGCCCATCGAGGGTATCTCAGAAACCTGGAGTCAGCCCTGCCAGCAAAGGACCAAATTTTTTCTTTGGTGTGTGTTTCTTCTCATGGCGGCCATTCCCCTTGCTAGCCCAGCCTCCAGCCTCTCAGACTTGAAGGTCCGAAGTGTTCGAATCCTGCTAAGGCAGAGGAGGCCGCGTGGAGCCGATCCCGTTGGATTCGGATCATCGTCGTTAGCGGCGCTTCGGTTTGGCTTCCAGGAAACGGAGCGTATGTTGCGTGGGAGTGTGTGGTCCGTTCCGTCAGCGAGGGTGGCAGGCGGGCTGCCCTCTGCTCTCAGAATTGGCACCAGATGTGCCACGTTCTTCCTGCTGGCAGCGGACGGAGGTTGACATCATTTGAACAGCACGCAGCTCTTCTTCTTTTTCGAGTGTGTGTTTATTGCCGCAGCAGAGATGCAGCTGGCTCTACCCGGCACTGAAAGCATATTTGGGGAGGGCTAATGGGGCAGAAGGAAAATGGGGGGCGGGGGATGTCTGTTTTTATTTTTACTGGCCTCGCTTCTGGGTTGTTAACAGCCGCCTGGTGACATGCAGAAATGGAAAAGGGGGGGAAATGTGCCGTCCTCACTTTGATCTCTCTGCACTAGGAATAGTTTCTCCGTGCTTCATTTTCTGCATGTCAGGCTGTTGCTGAAGGCCCACATGAGCAGAGTCTGTAACAATGTTGGTGAACCTAGATGAAATAGGACCTGGTTGCTGGAGGAAAGAAGCAAACTGAATCTGGTAACGAGCGCATATAATCAGGCTGTATCTCAGGGGTGGGCAACTGCAGAGGCCACCAGTGAGGGAGGAAGCAGCAGCAGCCAGGCACCTCTCCACCGTGCCTGGCTCCAGCTCCAGCTGAGAGCCCCCTCCCTCCTGCTGTCAACTGTAACTGCTGAACTTTGCAACTAAGATTGTAGTGCCTGAATTTGCTTTCCTTTCCCCCCTCCTCCTCCTCCCTCCCAATCCCCTTTCCTTTTGTGTCATGTCTTTTAGATTGTAAGCCTGTGGGCAGGGACTGTCAAGAAATACTTTTGCAAGCCGCCGTGAGAGCCTTTTTTGGCTGAAGGGTGGCATAAAAATCCTTAAATATTAAAAAAATAAAAAAATAAAAAAAACTTGTAGCCCTTCATATTGTGGCCTATAATTCCCATCAGCCTTAGCCAGCACGGCCAGTTGTGAGGAATGATGGGAGTTGCAATCCATCAACACCTAGAGGGCCACAGGTATGTAGTGGCTGGGTTCACACAATGCACTAATCTACACTGACCCTGTTCAGATGATACACTAAGCTACGATTTATTTTTTTTAAAAAAGTTAAGCATTTTGAGCTAAACGTTATGGTTTAGTGTGTCACATGAACCATGACTTAGCGTGTCATGTGAACCATTCCTAACCATGGTGGCTACATAACCATGGTTTAAACAGGTTCATTAACCATTTGCTGCAAAAGGGGTAGCTGCCTAACCATGGTTTAGTGTGTCATCTGAACAGGCCCACTCTGTGGTTGAGTGTGGGTTGTTGTTGAACCGTGGGTTATCACGTTGTCTGAATGCAGCCAGGATGGCTTGTTAACCATGCAGTGTGGCTTGTTAACTATCCTGAACAACCCAACAACAACCCATGGGTTCTCACAGTGGCTTGTACAAGAAAAATAAGCCACACTGCGTGGTTAACAAAATAAGCCATTCGGGGGGAATGTCCTTGGTTCAGACAACACGAGAACTCACAGTACAACCCGCCGACTGAGATTTAGCATGTTGTGTGAACCCAGCTAGTATGTGAAAAAAAACCCCTCCAAAGCAGTGTCAAAATGTAGACATATTGAGCAACAAGAACAGATTATCGCTTTTGATACTGACCTAGGAACCCTAACAATGCAACACTTATACATGCTGCTCAGAAGCAAGTACCATTGGCTTGTATCCAATGTTAAGCCCTACTTAGAGTAGGCCCATTGAAATGAAGGGAACTTACATCAGACTAACATTGGATGCAACCCATTGAGTTCAATAGGGCTTATTCCCAGATAAATGAATATGAGATTGCGGCCTAAAAAGCTTAGTCGGAAGTCAAATGGTTAATTTCCTCCCTCTATTTTGTTTCTAAAATTTATATCCCCTATAAATTTATATCCCTATAAATAACCACGAGAGTGTGCTATCGGGACAGAGGGCAAATTTGCATCAGGCTTGGGTACACCTCAGCCTTGTAGGATGTGCTATATTATTTACTGGAGGATTTACTGGAATCCTAAAATCCACAAATTGGAGCCAAGAGCAAAAGACATATGCTTAGAGTTAAAGAATTGGGAGTCCATGAATTTGTATATAGTTGGAGCCCATGAATTTTGAGCCCATGTATCTGTTTATAGCTGAATTAACCTCCCCTTTCACCCAAAAGTCCACTCTTGGTTACCACACCCTTTCTTCAATCCAGCAGTCTAATTTAGATCGAAATTTTGTTGCTGCTATTATTAAACAACTGGAAATCCGAAACTCCTGCACATCTAACTGCAAACCACCCAGAAAAGTCAGAGAAGTGTGGTACTGAGCAAGAAAGTACTAGGGCACAGATGGTCTGCACAAGTCCATTGCGTGTTGGATTGCATTATTTATTTATTTATTTATTTATTTATATAGCACCATCAATGTGCATGGTGCTGTACAGAGTAAAACAATGAAATAGCAACACCCTGCCACATAGGCTTACATTCTAATAAAATCACTGCAATTGTCATTTTGACTCGTCATCACAAGAGCTAGTGAGAGCACGGCTTTGCTCACGTGCCATCAGAAACTGAAGTTTCATTTTCACTTCCACTCATTCTTAACTTTCCATCTGGTTGGAACAAACAACGCCTTTACAGTGCTACAAGTGTTTCATTGGGTGGGAAAAGGCCAAGCTAAATGCATGCAACATGAATTATGTCCTTGGGTTTGATGTGTCGGTTTTTGAAAACACCCGTAGCTGGGACGGGGAGACCTGCTGATTTTGGGGATGGCAGCCAGTGTGGAGGAGGAACCTTCTCCTCCCCTGCTGTGGTTCTGAGGAATATCCCTCTTCTGAAACTGGCATCGGCATTGAAAGGAATTCTCCTATTAGCGGCATTGGGGAATCTCTTCCCGATGCAAATAGCACCTTCAAAGGGGGGGGGGATTTTCCGCATGGCCAAAGCAGGGGAGGCAAGGGTTAAAATCACCCCTCCACGCCGTCTGCAATCTCCTCCCATTGCAAATAACACCTTCAAAGGGGGGGATTTTCCGCATGGCCCAAGCAGGGGAGGCAAGGGTTAAAATAATCCCTCCACGCCGTCTGCAATCTCCTCCCATTGCAAATAACACCTTCAAAGGGGGGGATTTTCCGCATGGCCAAAGCAGGGGAGGCAAGGGTTAAAATCACCCCCCATGCCATCTGCAATCTCCTCCCAATGCAAATAACACCTTCAAAGGGGGGGATTTTCCGCATGGCCAAAGCAGGGGAGGCAAGGGTTAAAATAACCCCTCCACGCCGTCTGCAATCTCCTCCCATTGCAAATAGCACCTTCAAAGGGGGGGGGGATTTTCCGCATAGCCAAAGCAGGGGAGGCAAGGGTTAAAATAACCCCTCCACGCCGTCTGCAATCTCCTCCCATTGCAAATAGCACCTTCAAAGGGGGGGGGATTTTCCGCATAGCCAAAGCAGGGGAGGCAAGGGTTAAAATCACCCCTCCATGCCATCTGCAATCTCCTCCCAATGCAAATAACACCTTCAAAGGGGGGGATTTTCCGCATGGCCCAAGCGGGGTGGGCAAGGGTTAAAATCACCCCTCCACGCCATCTGCAATCTCCTCCCATTGCAAATAGCACCTTCAAAGGGGGGGGGGAATTTTCCGCATAGCCAAAGCAGGGGAGGCAAGGGTTAAAATCACCCCTCCATGCCGTCTGCAATCTCCTCCCAATGCAAATAACACCTTCAAAGGGGGGGATTTTCCGCATGGCCCAAGCGGGGTGGGCAAGGGTTAAAATCACCCCTCCACGCAATCTGCAATCTCCTCCCATTGCAAATAGCACCTTCAAAGGGGGGGGGGGAATTTTCCGCATAGCCAAAGCAGGGGAGGCAAGGGTTAAAATCACCCCTCCATGCCGTCTGCAATCTCCTCCCAATGCAAATAGCACCTTCAAAGGGGGGGGGATTTTCCGCATAGCCAAAGCAGGGGAGGCAAGGGTTAAAATCACCCCTCCATGCCGTCTGCAATCTCCTCCCAATGCAAATAGCACCTTCAACGGGGGGGGGGGGATTTTCCGCATGGACAAAGTGGGGTGGGCAAGGGTTAAAATCACCCCCTCCATGCCAGCGGCAATCGTGATAATGATCACCGCCCAGCCACCCCTGGCAAAAGCTGAGGCTTTCAAAACCTACACTGTAAATACAATGAGGCATTTAACATCATGTCTAGCAGGGCTGCCCTTGTTTGCTTTTGCTCACATCATGTTTGGCTAATTCGGTATTTGAATATCTCTTTGTTCCCCACTGGATGACTGTACAAATGTCAACCATAAATTACAAACTTACTGTTTCTCAAAAAGACCCCGTTTTCAACACAACAAAACATCAACAAGCAGTTATTAAAGAAAAAAGAATCAACCAACAATATTTTTCACTTTTTAAAAATCTGACATGATCCAGGCAAAATGGAGAACTTTTTTTTAAAAAAACTAACTTCGTTCTTTTTCTTGCTGGGAGCATTGGGTATGCTTTACTCTCTTTATGAAAATCAAGGTAATACAAAGTCCACTACAGAAAGCTTCTGCGTTGTCCACTGATGCTCTTTGAGCATTTCTAAAAGAGATTTTTTACCCTGCACCTTTACCGGGGCTTCTGCTTCTAGATTCTTTGCGGGATTAAAGTTGGCTCCTTTACCCATGCTTTTTTTTCGGAGTATGTGCATATGTGTCTTTCAGTGCCTTTCTATGTTTCATTATACAACCACTAGATGACACTCTGGTTTAGTGGAATTGCGCAATTACACAAGACTCTGGTCATAGCTAAACGGGGCTTTATCCCGGGGCGATCCCCAGGATCCACATGATGCACAGGGGATCCCGGGATCAGGGAGGGATGATTCCCTCCCTTGCCCCGGGATATCACCCTCCCCATTGCCCCTGGTTTTTCCATGGTCCCAGGCTGAGCCTGAGACTGTGGAACATGTGGCCAGGTGCCACGTGTTGACCCAGCTCTATGTGATTCCTCGCGAGGAGCCAGGAGCCGAGTACGGGGTGCAGCGCTCCTCAGTAGTACTGCACCCATCGGGGGTAGGGTGGGGGGAGCGGGGAAAGTAATTTAAATTTTAAAAACAACTTACTTTTTGCGCATGAGCGTTCATGCGCTGCTGCCCCTTTAATTAAAAAAAATGGCGGCCGCAACGCCTCTCCTTCTGAGGTCATTGTGCGTCGTGTGTAAACAGAGGAGGGATCTCGCGTTAAACACAACGTGAGATCTTCCCTCCTCCGTCGCGGGATAACAGGTAGGTCTAGATAAGGCCTCTCAATCCGCCATTTCTAATTAATACCAAAACTTTCCTCATTAGGAAAAAGGTTGAGATAATGGTTGCAAAACACGGGAGAGACCCTAGAGGATGACGATGTTTGTAAAGGACCTGAAAACTACCGTGAGTGTGCAAACATGAACAGACAATAAAAACTTTGTGAAGGAGGGCTCTCAGACAGTTTTTACCAGTTTTTCCACAGCTGGAAAAACCCCCAAATAGCCAGTAAGTCCATGTGGGCAGGAAGAGGAAACAGCTTTGCAAAATGAACCTGTACCAGCCCAAGAAATCTTGCAGCCTGAGAGGCAGAAGAGTGAATGGCGCTCCACACCTCAAGTCAAGGTGCATAGTACCTAAGGTCAGTCAAGTTATTTCTGCACCTGTGGCAGAAAATTCCACAAGCGCCTCTTCCTCATCTCTGGCAGTAACAATACAATAATAATAAATTAACTCTAAAGTCCTATATATGTCTACTCAGAAGTAAGCCCCACTGAGTTCAATGGGACTTACTCTTAGGTAAATGTTCATCGGATTGCAGTCTAAATAACCAACAATTTGCTACCCTCCCCCCCAAATCAGCTGCCTGAGGTGGCTACTTCACTCTGCCTAAGGGTAGAGCCGGCCCTACCAGAACTGTGAGGAAGTGTGGGCAGGTTAGGCCACAGTTTCTTGTAGGGTGACCCTATGGAAAGGAGAACAGGGCTCCTGTATCTTTAACAGTTGCATAGAAAAAGGAATTTCAGCAGGTGTCATTTGTATATATGAAGAACCTGGTGAAATTTCCTCTTCATCACCACAGTTAAAGCTGCAGGAGCCCTGCCCTCTTTTAAATCTGGTCACTCTAGTATAGCTCCTGCAGCTTTAACTGTTGTGATGAAGAGGGGATTTCACCAGGTTCTCCATATATACAAATGACCCCTGCTGAAATTCCCTTTTCTATGCAACTGTTAAAGATACAGGAGCCCTGTCCTCCTTTTCATATGGTCACCCTATTTCTCGTCAATAAGTCCACTCCTCACAATTTATATAATAAAGCCACCATGTGGTTGAGACTCCTGTGTTTGTCAGGATAACCTGCATTATTATTATTATTATTATTATTATTATTATTATACATTTTTATACCATCCCATAGCTGAAGCTCTCTGGGAGGTTTACAACGATTAAAAGATTGAACAATAAAAATCAATATACAAAATTTAAAACCATAAAAACAGCTAACATTTAAACTTTCAGCCGGGCCAAAGTTAGTTCTGGAGTCAGTTACAACTCAACATATACTGTTAAATGCCTGGGAGAAAAAAAAATATCTCACCCTATCTAAAGGTATCTCTAAGCAGTTTACAAACTCAGAAATTAAAATACATTATAATAAATGCAAAAAACGCATCCTTTAAAACATTTAAACTATTCAAAAACAAAGCTAAATGCACAATAATTAATAAAGAGACTATCCGGGCAGAGTGGTAATAATAATAATAATAATAATAATAATAATAATAATAATAATAATAATAATAATATATTTCTTACTCGCCTCTCCATTTTGATTGAGGCAGGGAAAAGCAGTAAGTATAAAATACTGATTGAAAACATAATACACATTGTTAAAACATCCTAAAAAACATCCTAAAAGCATCCTAAAAGCATCCTAAAATTCTGATCCTCTTGCATTGGCAGGTTCTTCAATGTGGAGGAAAGGAGGATGACATGGGGGGGGGTATCTATACAACCCTGTTTGTAGCTGATTCCTCCCTCCGCAAACTCCGCAGCATCACTGCTGTGAGGCAGGAATGATACATTTAGACAGCAGAAAGGAACGTGGGGGCTCTCCGGCCAGAAAAACGTCAGCGTTGGTGGTCATTGGCTTCGTCAAGCCCCCTGCTGCCCTGCGTGCCCACGCTTACCCTGGACTTGCATCAGCCCCCAGCAATGCCCCTTGGCTGAACCCAAACGGTGGCTACCGCTGACAGACAGCGCAGAAGAAACAGCGCAGTGGCCTCAAAGCGACTTAAGAAATCGCAGTAAAACAACACCGCGAAAAAGCACATTCTCGGTTGTGGCTGCAAGTTGGCGGCTGCGTCATATAAACAATGCAGCGTCGCTGTGCGGCCACGGCGGGGTAAATAGGCCGTATAGACACCCCCATGGTAAACTTGCATTGAATTGTAAGCCGGATGCCCAGTGAAGCAATCTCCACCATGGTGACACTACGCACCAAATCAGCCCAGGGGGATCCATTCAGTGCTGCCCCACTCACCATGCCAAGGGGGTCACTGTGGGAAAGACCTCCCTCCAGGTTTCCACACTTCAGGGGTGAGCGTCCACCTCTCACACCAGCATACGTACCATCCAGGAGAAGAAAGAACCGGATCCACAAGGTGCAGGATGTGAAACAAGCCATCTCTCTCTCTCTCTCTCTTTCCTTTTTCCGACTGGAGACTTCACCAAGGCAAGGTTTTTGTTGAAAGGTTAAAATGTCAGCCAGAGACTCGCTCAGCCTGTGCCAACAACTGGGTCTTGTGAAAAGTAGTGGAGCGGCACGAGAAAGAAAGTCCAGCTAACTTTCCAGATTATATCGCTCTTTTGCGCCCCAGTGATCTGATTCTCTTCGCCAGATAAAACAAACAGATAACTGTGGCATGTGATAAAGGCTACAAAGTCCAAATGTCAGGCAGCAGAAAGTTCGTTGTCTCTTGGATCTTATTCTGGTGATTTTACATTATTATTATTATTATTATTATTATTATTATTATTATTATTTCTCTTTCTCACTCATGACGGTTTTTCTAGACAAACATGACGGGCTTTGCCAAGTCATGCTGCCTTTTACAGATTCAGGAATTTCCTGACAATTGAGCATGTTTCAATTATGACTGCTTTCTGGATGTTGGTGTGGATGTATTTTGGTATTATTATTACCCTATTTCTTCGATTCTAAGACGCACTTTTTCCCCCATATAAACATCTCTAAAAACGGGGTGCGTCTTAGAATCGCGGGTATGTTTTAGTTTTTTTTTCCTGTTGGTGGTACTGAAATTCGTGTGCGTCTTACAATCGATGGTGTCTTACAATCGAAGAAATGCGGTATTATTATTATTATTATTATTATTATTATTATTCATGTGGAAAGAAGAAAGCTAGCTTAATGACTTGTTTAATGCCCCAAACATCTAAGCATGGAACTATATCCTATCTCAGCAAACTATGTTCCCGAACCTGTGTTTGCTGAGGTAATGTGAATTGAGGTGAGGGGATATTCCTAGGAGGAAATTGGCAGTGTGTGTGCGCATCTGCTTGCTTTATCTCTCTCAGGATTGTGGATTCTTCCTAGCAAATATCCCCCCAGCTGTTGTCACCAAATCTGTAGCTGCATTTATTTAGGCCATAAATAGTATAGACTTGGAGCTTAGCTGGGCATTGCTAGCCCAAGAAATTTTACTTTCTGATGCAAAGGACAAGATGGCACCTCCCCATTCCAAATAATAGAGGAACCGATCGGTCGGACAGCTGAATCTTATTTCAACACTGGCAAAGGGGCAGTATCCTCCACTTTGTCTGAGGAGAGCAGGCTATCTTATGGGGTGCAGGGCAGTCCGTGTGGCACACACAACTCTGACCTCTAACATTTTGGCACTGCTCCCTGCCCCCACCCCACATTTGCCGCCTGAAGCTGATAGCCTTATTTTGCTTAATGGTAGGGCCAGCCTCACAGCTGAGAGGTTGAAAAGATAAATAAACACTGCAGGGGAGAACTGAATTAGCAGAAGAGGTGTGGCTAGGCACTTAGAAGATTTGGGGCGCACTCTTTACTTTGGGACCAGTGGAAGGATTTTCCTAGGTTTTATTTAGGTTGACCATATGAAAAGGAGGACAGGGCTCCTGTATCTTTAACAGTTGTATTGAAAAGGAAATTTCAGCAGGTGTCATTTGTATATATGAGGAACCTGGTGAAATTTCCTCTTCATCACCACAGTTAAAGCTGCAGGTGCCCTGCCCTCTTCTAAATCTGGTCACTCTAGTATAGCTCCTGCAGCTTTAACTGTTGTGATGAAGAGGGAATTTCACCAGGTTCTGCATATATACAAATGACACCTGCTGAAATTCCCTTTTCTATGCAACTGTTAAAGATACAGGACCCCTTGTCCTCCTTTTCATAGGGTCACCCTATTTTATTGTCATGGGTGGGGAGACATTTTGAGGAGGGGGGCACAATGTGCCCTAACAGTGATCCCCCTGGAAATCCCCCCCATTCCCCCACACATGGGGCAATTAAGCTGAGGGGGATGGGGAAATCAATTGGCACCAATGATCACTTAAGGCTTGCAGGAAAAGATCCAGGGCCCTGGGAAATATGTTCAGGCCCTGGGGCCCATGGACCCAGGCCCAGAAACACCCCTGATGGGCAGGCAGCAGGCAAAGGGTTAACCACTTGGGGAAGCCCATGTTTGTCTCAAAACAGTAATCCAGAGATGCAGAAGCTGGGAAAGGTTTTCTGCTGTTGGAATCCACATCCTCCTCCAACTGATCTGCTTTGCGGATTCAGCTGACAGGTCTCTTTCAACAAGCCTGCAGGGATCTCGAAAGGTGCTGAAGGAGATAAATGAAGGAAACTCAGTCTCTGATGGAGCTAAAGTTAAAAAAGGAGGAAGTTTGTGGTTGTCAACATGGTATTTCTCTTGAAAACAGTCAGCCTGAAGGCAGTTAAAAAGAAAGAAAGAAGAGGAAACAAACACAACAGGTTGTTAAGAAGGAGAACATAAGTGTTGAAAAAAGCACAGGGAATGCCATTCTGGATGATCTAGTTAGGTGAATGAGTGAAGAGCAGGGCCTCAAGAGTAGAGGACTTTGCTGACTTTGGTATCTGCTATTATAATGACATGAATGAATTGAATCAAATATATCCTGGAGGAGAAGGGTATATCAATGGCTACTAGTCCTGATGGCTAAGTGCAGCCTCCAGTATCAGAGGCCGTAAGCCTGTATACACCAGTCGCCGGGGACCATGGGTGGGAGGGTGCTGTTGCACCGTGTCCTGCTTGTGGATCCCTGGTCAAGAGCTGGTTGGCCACTATGGTCCCATTCAGAAGACACCTTAAACCATGGCTTTAACCACAGTGGTTAAGCCAGAAAGCCGGCCTGTGTTCAGAAGACACTTAAAACCATGACTTTAACTATGGTGAATAAAGCAAAAAGCCTTATTCGCCGTGGCTAAAGCCATGGTTTAAGGTGACTTCTGAACACAGCCTGGCTTTCTGGCTTAACCAGCATGGTTAAAGCCATGGTTTAAGGAGTCTTCTGAACGGGGCCCTATGTGAACAGAGTGCTGGACTAGATGGACCCTTGGCCTGATCCAGCCTGGCTCTTATGTTCTTATAGGATAGTCAACTCAGAGAACAATGTAGAGCACAAATCAAACCCTTCTTAAGTTATTTGTTATGTTGATGCACAGATTATTCACAGGGCATCTAGGGTAGGTATCTTTGGGCACCTGCCCACCAGGGCACCCCTGACAAGAACCCCCTGGTTAGTCTGCCCACTTCTGAATTGCCCAAAAAGAGGATATGTTCTTACATAAAATCTGCCTATGCTAATGTATATGTATATCTGCAGATTTTAACATAATTATTACAATGTAAATAGAATTGCAGTACGTCTCATTACAGTATGGAAGACTCTGACCTGTTCACCTGTGTGCCTTGCTCAGTCCGCTGTCCAGGTGTTCTTGATGGACAAGTTCCAGGTCCAGCTCTTCCTTCTGATGGTTCTTGACCTTGAAATTGGACTTGCTGGAAAGTCCTTTAAACAGAGGACACGTTCAAAGTAGAGGAACAGACCTCTGGCAGCCTTTCAAATAGAGGATGGTTCTCAGTAAGGGCATTTCTACATGAAGCTTTTGTCCTATACCTTTACCAAGGGTTCTGCTTCCAGATTCTTTGTGGGATTAAGTTCAGCACCTTTACATGTGCTTTTTTCCAGGTACTTTCTTTCTCTATCTTTCTCTATGTTTTATTATACAGCCACTAGATGGTGCTATGCTATAGCGGAATTGCGCAATGACACAGTGGAATTATTTTATTTTATTTATTTATTTATTTATTTATTTATTTATTTATTACGTTTTTTTAACCACCCAATAGCCAAAGCTCTCTGGGCGGTTCACAAAAATTAAAACCATGAAGAGCATAAAAACAACCAACAATCTCAAATTACACAAATTACACAATAACATGTGACTCTCATTCTTTCATTTCCAAATAATACCAGATTTTCCTTGTTAAGAAACCCCCACCCCCATAATAATGGTTGCAAAACACAGGATAGGGCCAGGAGGAGGATGACATTGTGTAAAGGACCGCCAAACTACTGTGAGTGAGCAGCCAAGCGTGCACAATACAAGCCTCGTGTAGAAAGGCTCTAAAAGAAGGTACCCAGCCATCCTACAGCTGGGTTATCAAAATCGCCAAGGTGCTTCCTGAAGAGTTAATTTGGCACATGCCTACATCAAATTTGACAATTTTGATAACCCCAAGTGTGAGTCATTCAGCTCAACTCTCTTTATGCTATTATACTTGTGGACTCAGATTACATTGTGCAGACATAGATTATTGTTCTTGGCTGCCACTGGAAAACTCCCAAAGGCTCATTAAAATTTATGAAGAGGCAGCAGGACTTCCACAGCCCTAGTGTGCTGTTCCATGTGCGTTTTCGCTTCTTCTGTGGTAGAATGCTGCTCTCTGCCATTTTTGCTGAGTTTCAACTGTTAAGTTATAAAAATGCCCCATTTTGAGACTTCTAATAATTATCAGAGTGTCTTGGGGCTACGTGTATGTCAGGATCTGGTCTGGTCTCCCTGGTGTGTATCCCAAATTGCATTTGGAGGCTGAAGAAGTAGACCAGCCAAAACAGGAAGTCTCCAGGAGTCAAGGAGGAATCTTCCCAGGAGTTTATCAGACAGGAGGCCCGGGCTCAGAGATTATCCTTCCCGCCTGTGGGAACTCAATCTTTGTCGGAGGGGGAGGGAACATTGGAATTGACAGATCCCGGAGTCTGCAGCCAGGTCTAGCAGGTGGAGTTGAGGTGGGAGGCAGTCTACTAGGTTAGCCACTCACCAGAGGTTACAACTTGAAGATCTGCCCTGAGGGAGGGGTTCAGTTAGAGCAGGGAAACTGTCCATTTAATTGATAGGCAACTGAATTGCTTTGTTAAGCTAATTAAGCTTCTAGTTTTCTCACTTTCTTTAGGGGTGAAGAGATGTCTATTTGCTGAATAAAGCTTTGTGGATTGCACAGCAGACCTCTTTATTGTCTCACATCTTGGTGAGAGGGCTTAGCATCATGACAGTGTATTTTATCAGAGATAGTACAACAGACCCTGCTCATAGACTTACAAACTGCAACACAAAAGGAAAAGGGATTGGAAGGGAGGAGGAAAAACAACAACCAACCTAGGCACTAGTTCTTAGTGACAAAGAGACTAGCTAGACCTAAGGTTTATCCCTGGATCGTCCAGGGGTCAAACCTGTTAATCTAAGTGACACACAGGGGATCCAGTGCTCAGGCAGGGGCGAACCCTGGATGATCCCAGGATAAACCTTAGGTCTAGCTGTGGCCAAAGTTTGTAAAAGGAGGAGCTGGAATAGAAACAGTTCAAGGAGAAGAGGAGCAAAAGTTGCTAGTGTCTCAGCAGAACTAATGGAGTGACTGTGGGCATAGCTAGACCAGCCGGTATCCTGGGGATCGCCCTGGGATCATCCCTGTGCGTCCACATAACGCACAGGGCATCTTGGAAGTAGGAAGGGGTTATCCCTCCCCTGCCCCGGGATATCAGCATAGCGAAAATAAGACTTTGGCTTAATCTACACCAAGCAGGATGTTGCACTATGAAAGTGGTATGAAAGTAGTATATAAAAGGCAGGAGCCACGCTACTGCTTTATAGCAGTATTGAAGTGCACTGACAACTGTTGGGGACCATTGACACAGACCATATACTGCTTTCATACCGCTATATCCTGCTTGGTGTGGCTCCTGCCTTTTATATACTGCTTTCATACCACTTCCATAGTGCAATATTCTGCTTGGTGTAGATTAGGCCTTTATTATTTCTCTCCCTCAAAAGAGAGGACTCAAAATGTACCCCCAAAATGGTTAACGAAAACAAAGTTTTCTGGAAAACTTCTAGAAAACAAAGACATAAGGAAACTTCATTGCATAGAAAAGAGTTTTATTAGGGCCTTAATGTAGTGTGACCATATGAAAAGGAGGACAGGGCTCCTGTATCTTTAACAGTTGTATTGAAAAGGGAATTTCAGCAGGTGTCATTTGTATATATGGAGAACCTGGTGAAATTCCCTCTTCATCACAACAGTTAAAGCTGCAGGAGCTATACTAGAGTGCCCAGATTTAAAAGAGGGCAGGGCATCTGCAGCTTTAACTGTTGTGATGAGGAAATTTCACTAGGTTCTCCATATATACAAATCATGACACCTGCTGAAATTCCCTTTTCAATACAACTGTTAAAGATACAGGAGCCCTGTCCTCCTTTTCATAGGGTCACCCTGCTTAATGAATTTCAAGCTAAGAGTTGTACCTTCAAGGCAAAGGTACCAGCTCCTTTTCTGAGGAATTGAGCTTTACAGAAGGACTGAAGGTGTGTGTGTGTGTGTGTGAGAGAGAGAGAGAGAGAGAGAGAGAAAGTATGTCTATGGGTGTACTTTCTCTTAAAAAAACATGAGCTACTTTCAGTTTGGCAGCTCCTAGTGCTACTCAATCATTAATCTACTGCTGTAAGCTACATGAGGAATTTCAACAGACTTTACACTTTGGTGTGTGTGTGTGTGTGTGTGTGTGTGTGTAGGGGGGTTGGCTAGAACTTTACACTTTTAGTGGTTGCAACATTGCCATGTAGGCAAGGAAGGAACAATTCTGAGCATAACACCTTTTCAATCTGTGTCTTGATCTTTGTCTGTATGTGTGGAAAATACAATTATTTAATTTGCCTTAAAGGCTTTAAAAAACACACAACTAGGCATGATTTACATGCATGTTTCCATAGTTGTTTTTTTTTAAAACGTAACCTAAAATTTCAGTGCTAATTTAAAGACTGGCAATACAAATTAACACACTGCTAAAATGGCACCCACCAGAAATCCTGCATGTTTTTGCTTTTTGAAATCAGATTTTAAATTTGTGCTGAAATCCCTATTTTCATTTGAGTACTTTTGTGCAAATATTTTCATTTTTTAAAAAAAACGTTTTAAAAGTGTGATGGCGTTTTAGTGCAAATTAAGTACAGAAAGGCAGAGAAAGAAACCCCCCCCCCCAGAAAAAGTGCCTGTAAAGGAGCTAAACTTAATTCTGCAAAGAATTCAGAAGCAGAAGCTTCTGTAAAGGAGCGAGTTAAAAGCCTCATGTAGGAGAGGCCTAGATGTGCCCACATGACCTGCCCTAGAACCCTTAGGTTAACCTGCTGCTTATGGGATGATGCTGTCCCATAGGCAGTGTTGAAATATGATTCTGGTACCAGACCTGTTCGCTTTGGTACATGTAATGGGGGAGTATTACCATCCCCTTCATTCCAGGCAGCAAAATGTTTTGGGGCAGCTCTGCTAGAATCCAAACAGCAGGGCCTTAATCTGTCCCAGTAGAAGAATCCAGTGGGAAAACTGGCCAAGCTGCCCCAAGCAAGGGCTGTAACTTGCATCTTGGCTGTAGGGGAATATAGCCTTGCTCAGAGCATCCTTGGGGATGCTGTTACCATGGGAACTGTACCAGCAGCCTGCCATTGGCTCCTAGGGCTGGTAGATTTTGCTCCTCCTTCTCTGCTTGTACAGTCAGTAGCAGAGAGAGAGAGAGAGAGAGAGAGGGAGAGATGGCATATCTGCTCCTGTCCCCTCCCAGACTTCCTAGCCGTGCCCTTGCTCCGACTCTGCTGTTCAAGAAGGAAGCAAGCAGAGAGTGCCAAGACCCGACTTGGTTATGTAAGTGTAATACATACTCATCAAATTACAAGCAGAGACGGCTATACCTGCAGGCCAGGGCCACGAACTGCGGTCCCTCTAGGAAGCAGGAGGGAGTCAGCTGTTTTCCTTTCCCTTGGCAATGCCAAGGCACTTTCACTCAGAGAGGGCAGCTGTTGTGCCCTTTCTTCCTCTGTAGACATAGCAATCTTCGCTCGCAGGTCCTAGCAAGAGCCATTTCGTCACGCTCCCCACCACCACCCCTTTCTCTGCTGCTCCTGACGGGAGCCTCCCGTGACTTTGCTAACGTGCAGAAATGCACACGCAGATTCCTAGAAGTGCCTCCAGCAACCACTCCCTGCTTTGAGCAATGGGTTTTGCCGCCTTGAGAGACTCACTTGGCTTTCTTCTGTTCCTTCCCTGCTAGTGTCATGCCAATCTAGATCTCTGGGGAGATCTCACCAGCGAAATCAGGCCTGCTCATGACTGGCCACTCACAGAAGCTCCAGGGTCCATTTGATGATGTCGGCAACGCCCTGCACGTCTTCCGTGCCTTCCCCCAATAATTTATTTTATTCATGCAATTAATTAATTTCATTTACATTCCGCCCTTTTTCCTCCTTAAGGAACCCAAAGTGGCATACATAACCCTCTTCCTCTCCATTTTATCCTCACATACAACCCTGTGAGATACTTTAGGCTGACAGTGACTTACCCAAAGTCACCCTGTGGGGACTAGAACCCTGATCTCCTGAGTCCCAGTCCAACACTCTAACCACTACACCACACTGGCTGCAGTTGAGAACAGACGATTATAAGAAGAGCCCTGCTGGATCACACCAAGGGCCTGTTGAGTCCTGCTTTCTGTTCACACAGTGGCCAAACAGCTGTCGATGGGAAACATGAGTGCAACACCCTACTACTCACGTTCCCAGCACAGCGGACGAGGGCCTACCAATTCATGGGCTGTTTAACACATGAATTGGCATTACGTGTGAACCAGGTCATATAGTCATCAGCTGAACCAGCAATGAAGCATAGTCAGCAACAGAGATATCGAGCCCGGTGTAATTAGTTTTATGGAAGTGACACTGGGTATTTAACCCTGGGTCTTTTAATTGGAGTCAGCCCTTTTTTATACATACACAGGCGCTCTGCTTATTTAGGGGTCACTGAAGAAGACACCTCCGTTGAAATGCGTTTGACCGGTTTTAAACTATTTTGTTTTAAATTATTTTGTGCACACTTGTATACTATATGGCTCTTATTAGTTTTTATGTGCTATTTCTGCACTTTCCATGTGTATCAATGTGAATTATAGCCGTCAAGCATTGGTGATAGTATTTTGTAAATACAACCATTTCCCTTAACTCTTCGTCTTGTTCATAAGGAAGGCAACAGGGGCCATGGCGTTGCCCATTGACAATGACAGCAGGCACTCAGGTCACCTGGTCAAATCTATACATACAAATTAGCGCATGTAGATTTGTGTCTTCTTTTTGGGGTGTGTGTGTGTATTTGTGTCCTCTTTTTTTGGCAATTCGTACACGGCCAACCTACTCATGGCTGCTGTGCTGCAACTCATCTCTGATTGGGATCCCTGGTTCCTTATTTATTTATTTATTTATTTATTTATGGATTTTTATGCCGCCATTCAGCCAAAAAAGGCTCTCACGGCGGCTTACAAAAGTATTTCTTGACAGTCCCTGCCCACAGGCTTACAATCTAAAAGACATGACACAAAAGGAAAGGGGATTGGGAGGGAGGAGGAGGAGGGGGAAAAGGAAAGCAAATTCAGGCACTACAATCTTAGTTGGAAAGTTCAGCAGTTACAGGTGACAGCAGGAGAGAGGGGGCTCTCAGCTGGAGCTGGACCCAGGCACGGTGGAGAGGTGCCTGGCTGCTGCTTCCTCCCTCACTGGTGGCCTCTGCAGAGACAGTTGGTAGCAGGAGGGAGGGGTCTCTCAGCTGGAGCTGGACCCAGGCACGGTGGAGAGGTGCCTGGCTGCTGCTTCCTCCCTCACTGGTGGCCTCTGCAGAGACAGTTGACAGCAGGAGGGAGGGGTCTCTCAGCTGGAGCTGGTTCCAGGCACGGTGGAGAGGTGCCTGGCTGCTGCTTCCTCCCTCACTGGTGGCCTCTGCAGAGACAGTTGGTAGCAGGAGAGAGGGGGCTCTCAGCTGGAGCTGGACCCAGGCACGGTGGAGAGGTGCCTGGCTGCTGCTTCCTCCCTCACTGGTGGCCTCTCCAGAGACAGTTGGTAGCAGGAGGGAGGGGCTCTCAGCTGGAGCTGGACCCAGGCACGGTGGAGAGGTGCCTGGCTGCTGCTTCCTCCCTCACTGGTGGCCTCTGCAGAGACAGTTGACAGCAGGAGGGAGGGGTCTCTCAGCTGGAGCTGGACCCAGGCACGGTGGAGAGGTGCCTGGCTGCTGCTTCCTCCCTCACTGGTGGCCTCTGCAGTGACAGTAGTTCCTTGAGAACGCTCACCCAGCCAAAGGCGAATTCCAAGGGAAACTGATCCCTGACATTGCTGTTTTCCCAAGAAGCCTCTTCCTTGGCTGCCGCCACAGAGAAGTCAGCCAGCTCCTTCTCATCTTACCTCTTCAGTCCTTCCCATCATTGCGTGCTCAGGTTTTACAGAACACATCGAAGCGGCCGGAACACATAGGCAAATCTTCACGTGCAAAGTGGTTCTTTACCCTGTTTCCCCAAAAGTAAGACATCCCCCGAAAATAAGACCTACTTCCAGTTTTGCCTCTCGCTGAAATATAAGGCATCCCCCCGAAAATAAGACCTTTTTTTTTGTTCAACAATAAATGTGTACCGTATTCTTCTTCATGGAAAAATAAGACATCCCCTGAAAATAAGACCTAGCGCATCTTTGGGAGCAAAAATTTATATAAGACACTGTCTTATTTTCGGGGAAACAGGGTAGGAGCTAAGGTGGATTGGCGAGTATGCAGACACCCATGACAGCAGACCATGGTACCCTCTGGATATGTGGGATTGCAACCCCCATCATTCCCAGCCAGTATGGAAGACGCTGCCTGGCAAACTTGGAGTGTCTGACTCTGTTTTTCAGGAGTCTCCCTTGCCAAACTCGCTTTAGGTGGCCAGGAGAGAGAAACCTGTCCTGTTGTCCTTTGAAACCACAACTCACTCTGTAGAAAACAGCTGATGAATTTCCCCCAGAACACACTGCATAGAGATAAATGTGAACCTCTGTAAATGCTGGCACATCAAGCTACAGAACCACTAGCCTGTCAAAAACGTGGACACCTTACCAGTGGCAGGCCCCATTTCAAGAACTGAGGCTTGCGGGGTGTGCTAGGGTGACCATATGGAAAGGAGGACAGGGCCCTTGCCTCTTTAACAGTTTCATAGAAAAGGGAATTTCAGCAGGTGACATTTGTATGCAGGCAGCGCCTGGTGAAATCCCCTCTTCATCACGACAGTTAAAGCTGCAGTAGCCTTGCCCTCTTTTACTAAAAGGAAGTACTTCTTCACACAGCGCATAGTTAAATTATGGAACTCACTACCACAAGATGTAGTGATGGCCACCAATCTGGATGGCTTTAAAAGGGGGTTGAATAAATTCCCGGAGGCAAAGGCTATCAATGGCTACTAGCCCTGATAGTTGTGTGCTATCTCCAGTATTCGAGGCAGTAAGCCTGTGTGCCACAGTTGCTGGGGAACATGGGTGGGAGGGTGCTGTTGCACCATGTCCTGCTTGTTCATCCCTGGCCGATGGCTGGTTGGCCACTGTGTGAACAGAGTGCTGGACTAGATGGACTCTTGGTCTGATCCAGCATCAGGGCTCTTCTTACGTTCTTATGTTCTTACTAAAGAGTCCTGATACAAAAGAGGGCAGAGCTCCTGCAGCTTTAACTGTTGTGACAAAGAGGGAATGTCACCAGGTGCTGCATGCATGCAAATGACACCTGCCGAAATTCCCTTTTCTGTGCAACTGTTAAAGATACAGGAGCCCCATCCTCCTTTCCATACGGTCACCCTAGCTGTGCAGACTGCTTACAGGATGTCGATAAAAGTTGCGCCTGAGATGGGTCTACTTGTGATGTATCTGTCGGCTTGGCACAACCCTGTTCCTGGTAGGGCCTGCTTTCCTGGCCTCTAACAAGGCTCAGGACCGTGTGCGAGGCTGTTAGTTCTCTGCCTCAAGGTCTCACAAGGGCGTTCTTCGGCTCTTTCCTTGAGGCTGACATTGGACCACCTGCTTCTGAGCTGAGACGCTGGACTTGACAGAGAGAGACAAGTCCAGCTGCAGTTGACACAGCTTGACGTCCTCGTGCAAGAATGGCTGTTGGCATCCCCCACGGTTGCTGCAGCAAAACCTGGCCTTGGAATCGTTTCCCTCCTATTGGGAATATGCAGGCTGTAGTTGCTCTTTGCTGAGCAAAACCGAGTTCTGCAGAGTGTAACGTTTGCAACTCTTTGGCTCTTGTTGTGTCTCGAGCTGCTGAATGTTTTGTTTTCTTGGAATCCCGACTGTTGCGGACAGGGCAGGATTGATCCTTGGCCAAACATCTGCAGTTCCTAGAAACTCAGCCATTTGTTCAGCAGTCTACTGAAACCCAAGAGCGGCCAATGACCGAAACTTACGGGGCCTGTGAAGATCACTTGAAAAGGGAAAGAACAGCTTGGGCGTTTTATGTCTGTGCCTTGAGATAGGCCAAGAATGGAGCTAAGTGGTTGGGTGGGTGAAGGATGGAAGGAAAACCAGGCAGGCTCTGCTGAAATGCAGGGGTTATTTGGTAGGAATTTGCTGTTGTCCTCAGCAATCCTGCCTGAAAGGTGTTGCCAGGCATGGAGAAGAGACAGAAAAATACCTGTCAACAGGGAGGAGAGTATGAGGATGGTATGTGAGTCCTAAGTCCAGTGCTGGCTCCAGGTTTTGGAGTGCTCCTGGACAAGGCATCCTCAACTGCCCCCCTCTCTCAGTGAGCCTGCCTTCTCCCTACCATGGTCATCAGCTGCTATTGCTCCTCATCTTCTTTCTCAACATCTAGAGAGGCAGAGAGGCAGGGAGTGAGTAGGCTGTGGTATCTCCTGGTCCTCCTTCTCACTACCATCATCTCAACCAGAGTGAAAGGCAGGGGAACACGCAGGTTGCCATGGTGAGGAGGAGGAGGAGAAACTCTAGGAAGTCTTGTCCATGGGCCCTTGCAGGGTTGTGGGCCCACAGTAGATGCCCAACCATGCCTCTCCTTGACACCAGCCCAGCCCAAGTTCCATGGTGGACAACCATCCGCCAGGGATGCTTTAAGGTGGATTTCTGCATTGAGCAGGGGGTCGGACTCGATGGCCTTATAGGCCCCTTCCAACTCTACTATTCTATGATTCTGTGTGCCTAGGTGTGCAAGCTGGCTGACAAACAGTTCTGTGCAGCTCAGAGCCTTGCTTCTTTAAAATACATACTAGCTGAAGCTGAAAGTGGGTTGCCTCCCCTCTTTTATATCTCAGCAAATGTCTGAGCATTCCCTCCGTTGCTTCTGGAGAAATGGCATCTTAATTTGCACAGATGCTGGGAAGTATTTTCTCTATGATGGGTTTCACGGGAAAGATGCCCCCAAAGATATGTCAGGGATGCTTTAGGGTGGATTCCTGCATTGAGCAGGGGGTTGGACTCGATGGCCTTGTAGGCCCCTTCCAACTCTGCTATTCTATGATCCTATGATTCTATGATCCACCGATATAGAAAAGCATGATTGCAAAACAATATAAAGATAACAAGCCACCTATAGATGCTATAAAATGATACCAAGCAGTATTGTGAAGGTACCACTAGGTGGCACTCCAACTGCACTGTACAGTTGCTAAGTTTGGCTCGGTTTGGGGCGCAGGGTGCTGCTGAGAGACCCTTGAGGCTAGCAGGGTGCTGGTGTCACACACGATCCTGCTGGCATGAAACACGGGGCGTTAACATCGCCTGCTTCCACGTCTACAACTGTGGGCAGAAGGTTTGGCCATCTGGCGGTGCGTAGGGATACATGAAGCAGCCCTCTGGTCCATCTGCCCCATGGCTTTCTATTCCGGTTGGCGGTGGGGCTTGCAGGGCTGGCCCAGCAACGAAGCAGAGCGAGACATCTGCCCTGGGTAGCAGATTTGGGGTGTCACGAAAAGGCAGCAAACGACCAGGGGTGGGGAAGGGTGCTTGTAGGTTTTTCTGCCAAGATAATTTGACAGGCCTTGGGGTACTAGGCACCCTGACTTGGAGGAAGGGGTTGGGTGCCATTTGCTGCTCTGATTCAGGGAGCAAAGTGTTTGGGGTGCTTGGTAGCTTCAGATGGGTTTTCCCCCCAGGACAGGTACTTGAGATGCTTTTGACTGGGGAAGCCAAAGATGCCAAGGGTGGGCGTAATGGGGCACCTGCTGAGGGCCCACAAACCAACAGGAGCCCACTGATAAGAGCCACCTGGACTTGCTCCTCCTCGTTGCAACTTGCCTCTCGCTCTGGCCCAGGCAGCGGTGGGGGTGAGAAGGAGGTGCAAGAGATGCCACGGCCTCCATGCTCCCTGGCTCTCTGCCTGTTGAGCACGCAAGCGATGCACGCAAGGTGATGGGAAAGAGGATGCGGAGCAAGAGCAGTTAGTGAGAAGGACACCCGTGGAGGGCGTCACCCAAGGGCCCACCAAAGCCCGGAGCTAGGAGGGACCAGGAATCGAACCAGGCACAGCCTGCCCAGAAGGTGCTCTCTTGATGAGCTATGGGCCCTCTCCAATTCCTATTTTCATCTGGGAGGCCACTTTACTGGGATGTGGCAGCTAGGGTGACCCTATGAAAAGGAGGACAGGGCTCCTATACCTTTAACAGTTGCATAGAAAAGGGAATTTCAGCAGGTGTCATTTGTATATATGGGGAACCTGGTGAAATTTTCTCTTCATCACAACAGTTAAAAGTGCAGGAGCTATACTAGTGGCCAGATTTAAAAGAGAGCAGGGCACCTGCAGCTTTAATTGCTGTGATGAAGACCAAATTCCCCCAGATTCCCCATATATACAAATGACACCTGGTGAAATTCCCTTTTCTATGCAACTGTTAAAGATACAGGAGCCCTGTCCTCCTTTTCATAGGGTCACCCTAGTGGCAGCTGTCTGGGGGAATAACTGGAAACTAGGGTGACCCTATGAAAAGGAGGACAGGGCTCCTGTATCTTTAACAGTTTTATTGAAAAGGGAATTTCACCAGGTGTCATTTGTATATATGCAGAACCTGGTGAAATTTTCTCTTCATCGCAACAGTTAAAGTGGCAGGAGCTATACTAGAGTGACCAGATTTACAAGAGGGCAGGGCACCTGCAGCTTTAATTGCTGTGATGAAGACGAAATTCCCCCAGATTCCCCATATCTACAAATGACACCTGGTGAAATATACAGGAGCCCTGTCCTCCTTTTCATAGGGTCACCCTAGTGGCAGCTGTCTGGGGGAATAACTGGAAACTAGGGTGACCCTATGAAAAGGAGGACAGGGCTCATGTATCTTTGACAGTTGTATTGAAAAGGGAATTTCAGCAGGTGTCATTTGTATATATGGAGAACCTGGTGAATTTTCCTCTTCATCACAATAGTTAAAGCTGCAGGTGCCCTGCCCTTTTTTAAATTTGGTCACTCTAGTATAGCTCCTGCACCTTTAACTGTGGTGATGAAGAGGGAATTTCACCAGGTTCTCCATATATACAAATGACACCTGCTGAAATTCCCTTGTCTATGCAACTGTTAAAGATACAGGAGCCCTGTCCTCCTTTCCATAGGGTGACCCTATGAAACCCTTTCATCTCCTTATCGCCCTCTAGTGGAGGGCCTGCTACAAAGGGGAGGGACCAGTGGAGGCTGGTGGGTCCGATTTTGGTGTAGGTCTGAATCCACTTTGGATTTCAGTCAGAGCTAGCCAGAACTCTGAAGGAGCTAGTCAAGGTGTGGCACACCTTTATGGGATTAGTGTTCAGCCACTTGCTTAGCTCCTTTATAGTAGCTCCATGATAGAGCATATATACACTTTGCATGCAGAATGTTCAAGTTTTAATCTCTGACACCTCCAGTAAAAGTAAAAGGTAGCAGGTGCCAATAAAAGCTGCCCCCACTCTGTCGTGAGACCACGGAGAGCCACTTCCAGCCAGAGTAAGCAATACTGGGCTAAGCAGACAAATATTGATTTAGTGTATTTGGCTGAGAAAATAGATTCTTTAGTAGGCATTATGCACAGCATGGGGTAGGCGGAAAGTAGATCTCCAGATGTTTTGGGACTTCAATTCCCACCATTCCTAAATGTTGGCCATGTTGGAAAGGGTTTCTGGGGGTTGAAGTCCCCCCAAAATCTGGAGATCTCCTTTCTGTCCCATTCCTGGTGTACAGCACATGTAGAGCATAGATGAGTCTGTTTAACTGGGGATGAAACTAGGTTTATTTGAGACCGGGGCTCCTTAAAGTTCAACCTTGACCCCTAGTACTAAGTCTGGAACTGACACTGGCCACCTTGTCTTTTAACAGGATTCCTGTGTCTGTAACAGAAACATTCAGGGTTTAATTTATGCCAGGGCTCTGTTTGCAAAGCCCAGGGCTGAATGGTGGAACACATTTATTTATTATTTGTTTATGACTTTTGTCATCCCAAGCAGCTAGGAGCAGCGTGCATGATTCTTTCCACCATCTCATTCCTTGACCCTCACAACAACCCTGTGAGGTTGGTTCCCCCTTAAGCCTCATGGCTGAGCAGTGATTTGAATGTTGTTCTCCCCAGCAGGGCTGGTGCCAGTACCCGGTATCCTTGGGGAATCTCCCCTTGCTGGAGACTTGGGGAAGTGTTGAACAGAAGCAGGAAGCTGACAAGTGTCAGTCCAACACTAAAAAGCGAAAGGATAAATTTGCTAATTATTATAAGTGGGAGATATTGTCCGTCTGTCTGCCTGCCCCTGCCTCGTTGGTGCATCCAGGGCCGGGCAAAGCTGGTAATAGGCCCGTATTTTCTAATCAGTTCTAAATACATATGAACTAGAACGATTTATTAAAAAGGTAATGGCAAGCACTTTTATTCAAGTTGTATTTTATTCAAGATGGCCCTCCTCTGTGTGACAACCTTTTAACCTTGAGAAAACCTTTCAACCTTGAGGGGAGACATGATAGCACTCTTCAAATACTTAAAAGGTTGTCACACAGAGGAGGGCCAGGATCTCTTCTCGATCCTCCCAGAGTGCAGGACACGGAATAACGGGCTCAAGTTAAAGGAAGCCTGATTCCAGCTGGACATCAGGAAAAACTTCCTGACTGTTAGAGCAGTACGACAATGGAATCTGTTACCTAGGGAGGTTGTGGGCTCTCCCACACTAGAGGCCTTCAAGAAGCAGCTGGACAACCATCTTTCAGGGATGCTTTAGGGTAGATTCCTGCATTGAGCAGGGGGTTGGACTTGATGGCCTTGTAGGCCCCTTCCAACTCTGCTATTCTATGATTCTATATAAGACATCACTTCTCCACATTCAGAAATGCTTTACATGCTTGTTTAGGGACAAATTCATCAATCACAGAAAAATCAAGTTACTTTGTAACAAATCTTTACCAAGGGGTCCCCCTTTGCCTCTACCAGGGGGACTTGGAGTAGGCCCCCTCAAAATCATAGGCCCATGCCAACTGCCCCACCCCCTGCCCAGCCCTGGGTGCATCTACTTTCCATGATCTTTCCTCCATTTTTGGAGCTGTCACTTTCAAGTGTAAGCAAATTTGCCTATCTGCAGCCTCGCCTCGTCAATTTCCTTGTATGTTCCCTGTTGCACTTTGCTCCCTTTGACAACTGAAACTTACAAGGACATTGACAAGGCAGATCGACATTAAAAAAAACTAAAAAAAAATATGAACACACTTGTGCAATTTTCAAGGGCTGAAAAATTTAAAAAAATACAATTCTATTTGCATATTTTTTGAGGCACTGATTTTTTTTTAAAAAAATGCAGGGAATGAAAAGGGGTAAGGAAGGAGAGACAAGATGGGTTTTGCCACAAAGGACACTGGGATACCAACTGGAGGTCCAGGGAGGAAGAAGGGGAGGAGCAACCCATGTTGAGTCCAATCATCTGACAGGTGCATCATGGGTTTTCTGTGAACAATCCATACTATGTAGCTTATTCTCAGGGTGGTTTAGCATGATGTGAGAGAGTGTCATGGGCACTCTCACAAAATGGCTACCATGGTGGACGTGGCTGGTGACAAAACACTCATTTCCCAGAAAGCAAGCTGGTGAGGCTGAAAGAAAAGAGCCTAAGAAAGATGGGATTTGAGTTCCAACACACAAAACCACTCTTCTAAACCTAAATAAAGATGAAACTGGAGGACAGCACTTTGCAGCATGCCAGGATCCTAGTTTTAATATATATATATATTAAAAAGCCTAAGAAATAAAATAAAAATCAAGAGAGGTAGTAAGAATGGAGACCATGGGTGTCTGTGGGCTTCACATTGGAGACCCCAGCTCTAAGCACTATGGCACACGGACTCTCAAGGTGAAGTAAGGACAGAAGAAGAGTTGTACTGGATCAGACTAAAGGCTCATTTTGTCCAGAACCCTGTTCCCACTAGACATCTTATTGTGAGACACATACTGGAATAATGGGGTGCCCGTTGAAAGGAGGAGAGACAGTTGCTTTTTCTTTCTTTAGAAAACATCTGTGCCAGCCAATGGATGCTGTATGATATAGCATGAATTTTGCTCAATTTTCAAAGGGCGCCTTTATTGATTGATTCTTATGATCAACCTCAAGATGCAGTGAGGCAACCCTCTTCAACGTGTCCGTTGTTTTATCAGGCCCCGTTATTTCATTGTAGGTGTTTTACCTGTTTTAAATTGGCTTTCCTTGTTGTATGTTAACGTTTTATATATATATATATTCTGTTTTTGTTTTGCAATTTTTGTGAAGCGCCCAGAATGCTTTGGCTATGAGGCAGGATAGAAATGTAATGTACTCTAATATTATTTAATATATGCAAATCATCAATGAACTGCTTTCTCCCTCTCCTCCTCCTCCTCTGTGGAGAAATAGTGATGGCAAAGATCCGTAGGTCCAGCTGCATGTGTGAAAAAGCTCTTCGTTTCAACTACAAGAGCCATCATGGTCCCTGGGGGGGGGGGGACTGATGGAGGTGGCTGGGCAGTTCGTATCGCTATGGCAACCCAACTTCCTGACTGGTGGGATGGTTGCCATGGTGACAAGGAGGCCGAGTTTTTTTCTTCCCAACTGCAGTTGCAATTAAAAATAGCACACAGGCTGGCCATTTCTCTAATTTCCCCGTTTGTAGGATGGCCAACGAGCTGTTTGAAGATCTTAATTCTCTTAATGGCTGTTTGGATGCTCACCATCTACGGTCATCTTTCTAATCCCTGTGCGAAACTCCCTCAACCCAGGGAGATGAGAAGATCTAATACTTGGGTGTTCCTTTTATGTCAGAGAAAGGGACGACTGAATCCGCAAATACTTAATTCTGTGCGAGTATCTAAAGATGAGGGGCGAGCCAGGCTGAATTGCTCAAGGCTTTTTGCCTTTTTATTTAATTTATATAATTACTGCTGTGATGAAAGAGGTTTGTTTTGGCAGGAACTTGCCTCAAATCTCACCCAAATTATGTCTACTTCAATTTCTGTAGTACATTTCAGAGGCCCTTTCTGAAGTCTTTCAAAGCACCATGGTACTCCAGCTTTGCTGGATATAATATACCTAGGGCAAAGCCTTGCTCCTTCTATGGACACTTACTCTTTTTAGTTTCTTTTAACTTGCTGACTGCTGTGCAATGTTAATATGCTCAGCGTCACAAAACAACCCTCTGAGGTAGGCCACTGTTTTTCACAAACAGAGGGCCAGTGACATCTCACAGTGAGGACCACTGTCCAATAGGATAGCCATATACAAAAGAGGATAGGACTCTTGTACCTTTAATTAATTGTGTAGAAGTGGTAGCTTTCAGGACAAGACACTGGCTGCAAATTGCTTTACAGCACAATTAATTAAAGGTGCAGGAGTCCTGTCCTATTTTGCATCTCGACAGTTTACTATTGAAAAACTCCCCACAGCTCATATGTTGTAGTCATTTACTTTGCAATAGTCTGCCTTCCACTGATTTAAAAGCCAATATCTACCTTGAGTGCCAATTTTTGGTAGAAAGGCAGGATATAAAATAAATAAATAACTTTAAAAATGGCCTTTAATGCGCAATCTTATGCATGTTTAGACAGAAAAGGTCTGATAACTCCCAGCATGCCCCAGACAGCTTGGCTGCTTATTTTATTTATTTATTTATTTATTTATTTATCTATTTATTTATTGCACTTATATACCACTCCCATAGCCAGGGCTCTCTGGGCGGTTTACAGAAATTCTAAAATTAAGATTAAAACAAGTATACAAAATTTAAAATTCTAAAACACAAAACATACACACATAAATCATTAAAAACCGTTTAAAAAACCCAAAAACTAAAATATGTGGGTAATTAAGATGTGCCGCCATATGCCTGGGAAAAGAGGAAAGTCTTAACCTGGCGCCGGAAAGATAGCAGCGTTGGTGCCAGGCGATCCTCGTCAGGGAGATCATTCCATAGTCTGGGGGCCACCACCAAAAAGGCCCTGTTTATTTATTACATTTTTATACCGCCCAATAGCTGAAGCTCTCTGGGCGGTTCACAAAAATTAAAACCATTAAGAACATAATGAAACATCCAACAATCTAAAAACCCAAATACAAAATACAATATAAAAAGCACAACCAGGATAAAACCACACAGCAGAAATTGATATAGGATTAAAATACAGAATTAAAACAGCAAAGTATTTATTTATTTATTTATTTATTATTTATTTATTTGCTTGGGACATGTTGGGAATTGTAGGCCTTTTTTCTGTCTAAATATGCATAGGATTGTGGCCTTATACTTTTAGCTTTTTAAATGCTTGGGGGATGGACCATAATTGCCCTATGGCAAGCTGTGCAGTACTACATAGCACCTTAATAGTGATGTGTAATGGGAAGGGTCATAGCTCAGTGGTAGAGCGTCTCCTTTGCATGCAGAAGGCTGCAGTTTCAATCTCCAGGTAGGGCTGGAAAAGCTCTTGCCGAGAGCTGCTGCCAGTCAGTGTTGACAATACTGGGCTTGGTGGACCACTGGTCTGACTCTGTATAAGGCTTCCTATGCATGTGTTTAAACAGCCGAATCCTTTGCATGTTTACTCTGAAGAAAAGCTGCACTGAATTCCATAGGGCTTTGCTCCCTAGTTAGTACACATAGGATTGCAGCCAAATCCATGTACATTATAGATTATGTCTCCCCATCAAAGATTTAACTTCTAGAGACCCCGAGGAGGAATTGAACCCCCCCAAAATGATAACCCCTGGGGCGTGGTCTGAAGGCATGTCATGCAGCCACTGTGTTGAAGCTAAGCAGATCTAGGCCTGGTCTGTGCCTGGATGGGGGACTGCTTGGAAACTCCATATAGGCTGCCTTCAGTTCTATGATGGAAGAAGATGGGGATGTAAGTTGACTAAATAAGTAGATAACCCCTAGAAGCTGCCTTTAACAATCCATTCCACAAAGAGAAAACAGAGCCAGTGATTTAGCCGGGAGAGAAAGGCACCAGAAAAAAAAGAACCATCCCTGCTAAAGAAGGGCAATTTATTTATGTATGATTTTAGAATGTTTCTTCTCGCACCCTTCAGCCCAAAAGCTCTCAGAGTGGCTAACGGTAATTAAAGCCACAACCAAAAAATAAAGTAAGAATAGCCCTGGCCAGGTCAAAACACAATCTAAAATGCTAAGAGATAGCTGAAGGATATAAGATTTGCCCAGTCATGATGCACAGTCAAGCAGGGGGAGAACTCTATGGCCCTTTAGATGTTGCTGAACATCTCTGATCATCGGCTAGGATGACGGGAAGTGATGGGAGTTGGAGTCCAACAATTTGTGGCACTTGAATATATGAAGTGGCCCTGTTGCAAGCTATTTACATCTTGTGATATTGACTGGGTTCGTACAACAAGCTAACCCACCCTCAGAGGTTGAGAGTGGGTTGTTGTTGAACTATGGGTTGTTTGCTGAACTGTGGGTTGGCATGTTGTCTGAACCCAGGACATTTTCTCTGTAATGTCCGTAAACCCACGGTTCAACTATTATTATTATTATTATTATTATTATTATTATTATTATTATTATTATTATTATTATTATTATATTTATTTGTATACCGCCTTTTGCCCAATGCTGGGCCTCAAGGTGGCCTTACAAAGTTTAAAACATACATGGGGGGGGGGGAGAGGGAAACAAAACCATAATCATAAGACATTAACATAGATGGAGGGCCAGATTATTCTCCAAAGGCCTGCTGGAACAAAAAAGTTTTAACCTGCTTCCGAAAGCCCATCAAGGAGGGAGCCAGCCTAGCTTTCCTGAAAAGAGAGTTCCAGAGCACCGGAGCAGCCACCGAGAAGGCCCTCTCCCATGTTCCCACCAAGCGCGCCTGTGAAGATGGTGGGACTGAAAGAAGGGCTTCTCCAGAAGATCTCAAAGCACGGGCAGGCTCATAAGGGAGAATACGTTCTTTCAAATAACCTGGATCCGAGCCATATAGGGCTTTATAGGTCATAACCAGCACTTTGAATTGTGCCCGGAAACAGACTGGAAGCCAGTGGAGCTGTCTTAACAGGGGAGTTGTGTGCTCCCTGTAACCAGCCCCAGTCAACAATCTGGCTGCAGCTCTTTGAACCAGTTGGAGTTTCCGAGCACTCTTTGAAGGCAGCCCCACGTAGAGCACGTTACAGTAATCCAATCGGGATGTAACTAAGGCATGTGTCACCGTGGCCAGGTCCGACATCTCTAGGAACGGGCGCAGCTGGCGCACTAGCTTTAACTGTGCAAATGCACTCCTGGCCACCGCCGAAACCTGGCCATCCAGGCTCAGGGCTGAATCCAGAAGTACACCCAAGCTGCGGACCTGCGTCTTCAGGGGGAGTGAAACCTCATCCAACACAAGCTGAATCCCTATTCCCTGATCTGCCTTTCCACTGACCAGGAGCACCTCTGTCTTATCGGGATTAAGCTTCAATTTGTTCGCCCTCATCCAATCCATTACTGCCAACAAACACCGGTTTAGCACAGAAACCGTTTCCTTGGAATTGGGTGGAAAGGAGTAGTAGAATTGGGTGTCATCAGCGTACTGGTGGAATCATACCCCACAACTCCGGATAATCTCTCCCAACGGTTTCATGTATATGTTAAATAGCATGGGGGACAAAACAGAGCCCCGAGGGATTCCACAGGCCAACAGCCAAGGAGTCGAACAGGAGTCCCCCAGTACCACCTTCTGGGTCCGTCCATCCAGGAAGGAATGGAGCCACTGTAAAACAGTACCTCCAAGTCCCATCCCAGCAAGGTGGCCCAGAAGGATACCATGGTCGATGGTATCGAACGCTGTTGAGAGGTCCAGCAGAACCAGCAGGGACACACTCCCCCTGTCCAGTTCCCGGCGAAGATCATCCACCAAGGCGACCAAAGCTGTTTCTGTCCCATAACCAGGCCTGAAGCCAGATTGAAATGGATCTAGATAATCCGTCTCATCCAGGAATCCCTGGAGTTGGGAGGCCACCACACGCTCCAATACCTTGCCCAAAAATGGGATGTTGGAGACTGGCCGGTAGTTCTCCAATACAGTGGGGACCAAGGAGGGCTTTTTCAGTGTGGGTCTTACCACTGCCTCCTTCAAGCAGGCTGGGACCCTACTTGGTGAAGGGAGGCATTGACCATGCTTGAACAACATGCTTGAACAAACAACCCATCCTTGAACAACAACCCACACTGAGCCACTGAGTCTGGGTTAGCAGTGCGAACCCAGTCAGTAAATCCAAACTCACTTTCTCATGCAAAAATGTTCTCTTTCTGAGAAGAGTGCCTGTGCCTTGCCCTGTCCAAACCACCACCAGCCAACTTTTTCCAAGGCTCTCCACCAAGTATAAGCAAGCTATACACCTGTGTGTTCTTTTACGTGATTGGAATTACTTGTTCAAATAACAAAGCTGGGATTTCCCTCATCACGCCATTTGGGAAAACCTATGTTCTAATGCTTCCCTTGGAGAGATCTGTGTCCTTTTTCGGGACGTCTCTGGGGTCAGCAGCAGAGAACGTTGTTCTTTGTTCCTTACCTGCCTGAGATGTGAGCCGTGAACAACATACCCTGCTTGGGGCTGAGCATAAACAGAAGGCCACAAGAGAGGGCTGTGTGAAACTGACATAAATTGTCTCCGGGTTGGCAGCATAAATTGCCAGTTTCATTCTGTGTTCCTATCAAGGGAATGTTATCAGATTTTTCCAGTTCAGGAGCCCTGGGAGGATTACGAAAAGAGTTTCCCTGGGCAGCCGCATGACGCTGAGGCTGGGCTGCAGCTGGGCAAGTACAAGAGCTGCGGGGACAGGAGAACCTCAGCGTCACTGCGACAGGCTAGAAATATAGCCAAGGAGCTTAGCATGTAAGGCATCACCATTTACAGCCAGGTCAGAGGTTGTGGCCTGCTGAGGGCAGAGGGCAGGCCCAGCGTCCCTCACTCACAGACCGCGATTCAGAGCCTGCATTCCTGTAAACTTCCCCTGGTTGCTGGTTAATGTCCTTATATCCAAAGCCTTCAGAGGGAAAGGGGGGTGGGTGGAGGTTCAAAGAGGGAGATCACCCTCTTTTCAGACTTTCCAACAGGCCTGCCAATGTCGGACACCCCTACTGAAGGAGCTGTATTTACACTCACGGTGCGTCTTTCTGTAATCTGGAAAATCCTGCCCCGTAGCACAGGCCTCAAAGAAAGCCAAGCACACCGAAGGCTGTTCACCGGTGCATTTATATTCCTTGGTTTCTCACGACTCAGTTGCACCCTGGTAGGTAGATTCATGAGCTGGCTCCACTGAGGAGCATCGGGTCTTTGAGATGACGTGAACGTGGTTCCCCACAACGTTAGTGCGCATCGGCGCCTGTCGCTTGGTGCTGCCGTTGTCCTGTGAAGAAAACACGTGGGTGAATCAGACAGGTTCTTGAGGCCTGAGCAAGACAACTTCGATGGGCTCCTCTCCTCAGTGACCCCACTTTCTCACCACCATTACCACCACTTGCTCTCGTTCCCCATCCCCCTTTCTCATCACGGCTACTTCTGGCTTCCTTGACAGACAGGGAGCCCAGGAGCAAGTAGAGCGAGGCATCTATGGCTCCACCTTCTCACCACCATCCTTGCCTGGGCCAGAGCAAGAGGCAGGGGGACAAGCAGGTTGCAATGTTGGAAAGAGGAGCAATTCCAGGAGGTTGCAATGTTGGAAAGAGGAGCAATTCCAGGAGGTGCTTTTCAGTGGGCCCCTGCAGGGGTGTGGGCCCTTGGGAGCGGCCCTGCCCTGCCTACCCATGACGCCAGTCCTGAAATCAGCCCTAGTTCCAGCATGGTACAGTGGCTAATATGATTGGAATGCAGTAGCTTCGTGATTTTGTTTGTTTGGCTTGATGGGCATCCCTTTGGAGACTTCTGGGATTATTTTTATTTATTTATTTATTTCAAAGGGGGTATTTGGCAGGGTGAAGCGCAAGATGGGCCGAGGCGTTCGCTCTGCCAAGCACCTGCTTTGGAATGCTGCTCCCTCTGCCTCATCCCTTCCAGCCCCAAACAAAGCATTCTTTTGCAAACAGGAAAAAGAATCTCCTTGGAAAAGGCACGTCTGTCGCGCTGCCAAGCTCATCTGGGCTGCTGTCCTCCTCCAGGAGGGTGTTTCCTCGAAGGCCCGCGGCAGGATGCTTTCCAGGCTAGCTCAGGGAGCGTGCGCAAGGGATGACATCCTCCCTTTGTTGGCTATTGTTAGCCTTCCGCCACCTGCAGAAGCCATCGGTGGCGTGATTCGGGTTCTTGCTATGCCGGCTCGGAAACAGGATGCAGGGCACTGGGGCAGCTTGAGGCTCAGGCCAAGGAACGCAGGAATGCGGAAATGGGGATGGAGAGGGAAGTCTTCCCTAGAATGCTGGAAACTTACAATTGTGGGTTGCACTGGGGGGGGGGGCAGCAAAGATGTACCAGGAGTATCTGGAGTATAGGGCTGCCCCAGACAATAAAGACCAGTGGGACCTGCAATAAAATGTCGCAGCATGGAATGCTTCTGTTCGTTGTTGTCGTGTTGTTGTTGTTGTTGTTATTATTGTTGTTGTTGTTATTATTATTATTATTATTATTATTATTATTATTATTATTTATTGCATTTGTACTCCACCCCATAGCCGAAGCTCTCTGCGCAGTTCACATAAGATAACTGTTCCTGTCATTCAGTCATTGCCCTCTTTCAGAATACTCCATTCCATTTCACCTTTCCCCTGTCACTCTGCATTCTGTGGCCACTGAGCACAATCACTCCTCCCTGGGCTATTTGGTTTCTCCCCCATTCTAGGTTCTTCTTCTTTTCCTTCCTAGAGATATTTTGTAGTACTGCAAACCTTGGGGCTGTCGTTAACGCTCCCACCCTAATCATACGTTCTCTGACATAAGTCCCATTCATTTTGAGCAAGTTAACTTTCAGATAAACTTAGCATTGTACTTGTTTTAATTTTCAGGTTACTTTCAGCTCCAGTCATGTTAAGTATATGAAAAGAAATACTTGCTTAGTCATTAAAATTGTGTGTGTATGGCTATCTCAGGGTTAAACAGAGAAAGTCTATCTGTGGGCAATTACCTTGAGATAGAGGCTGTTCTGGGAACCTTGCCAAGATTCTAAGTTAGCCTCATCACAGCTGTATGTAATGTAGATAAGAATTGTGTAGATCTGTATATAGTTTCTCACTTGTGTAAAATGGAACTGATCATTGCTTACTGATCACTGCTCTCTGATCACTGCTCTCTGTGTATGCCTCAGTGTGCTGATCTGAACTGATCTGAATTGAACTGCACAGAAGCCTGAAGGAAATAAACCAGCTCTGCTGTGTAAGACCTGCGTGATGTGTGTTTGTTTCTGAGCACAAACAGAGTTCCAGAAGGAGAAAAGTTCTGGCACAATAACCCAACAAAGGTTATGGGCCCAGTCCAGTCCAGGAAGCCTACGCCAGCCTAACCCAGGCAGAAGAACCAGAACTTGGTGGGAACGGTGCAGTATCAGAACCAGAACCAGGAGTCTGCTAAAACAGAAAACTGTTGATGAAGGAAGACATCAAGCTAAAGCCAGTGCTGCAAAGTGAGGAAAAATCTCAGTTGGCTGACTCTGAGGAGGACTCTGAGCAGGAGGACGGTGAGATACCAATTCCTAAAGCAGAGGAAATGGCAGGAGCTAATATGTCTGGTTTGCATCAATTGTTGGAAAAGCTGAATGACTCTAACTATGCATTATGGTCTTACAAAATGCAAATGTATCTGATTCAGGCTGAACTGTGGTATGTAGTCACAGAGAATCCACCAGATAGAGCAGATCCACAGAATGCTAAATGGTTTAAGGACGATGCAAAAGCAATGGCAGTTATTGCATTAGCTGTGGAAGACTCTCAAATTTCCTTCATTCAGTTTTTGAATACATCAAAAGAGTGCTGGAATGCGCTACAAGCTGTATATCAAAGAGAAACAGCGGGCAGTAAAGTAATTCTAACCCGGAAACTGTATGGAATGAAGCTGAAACCAGGGGAGTCTATGTCAAACCATTTGAAAAGCATGAGAGAAATCTTCAATCAACTCAGGGCACGAGGGATGGAGTTTACAACTATACACCAAGTCTATGTGATTTTGTCAAGTCTTGATTCATCGTACAATGCGGTTGTCACCATGATGGAAAGTCAAGAGGAGAAAAATTTAACCCTCGAGTATGTAGCTGGAAAACTACTGGAAAACTATGAAAGAAGACAAGCTTCAAAACAACAGAGCCTTAAACTTCCTGTGGCTGAATTTCAACAAAGCCATAAATCTTCTGACGTGGTGACTGCATTAAAGGCAAGGAAATGCTTTAACTGTGGTTCCACAGGACACTTAAGGCGGGATTGCAACAACAAGAAGAAAAAGCAGTCGACAGCAAAGTGGAGAGAAGAAAACAACATGAATGAAGCTGAATCAACAAAGAAGTGTCTTCTAGCAAGAGTCAAAGAAACAATGAATCCTTGGTTTTTGGACTCTGGGGCTTCAATAAGTATGGCAAAAGACAAACTTTCATTTGTAACCTTGGAAACTTCTACTTCAAAGCAAAAGTGTGTTACCCTTGCAAATGGAACAAAAATCCAGATTTGTGGTGTGGGTAATGTATATTTTGATTGTCTGAGAGTTGAACTACAAAGTGTTTTATATGTACCAGAATTAGAAACAAACCTCCTAAGTGTGTTTCAGTTAACAGAAATGGGGTATGAGGTTTGTTTTACTGAAGAAAATTGTACTATAAAACAGGGAAACAAGGTGTGTGTGCAGGGAATAATGAAAGAATCTTTGTATGTGATTAATACTTGTACAGAAAATGAAGTTGTAGCCAGCAAAGTCACAACAAAAACAATAGCCAATTGCAAACCACACCAAGAGTGCATCCATTTAACTCATAAAAGGTTTGGTCATGCTAACTATAAAACAATTTCTAAGATTCCAGAATTGTGTGAAGGGGTGAAAATCAAACCATGTTCTAACTATGTAGAATGTAATGTATGCAGTGAAACCAAGTGTCATAAGTCAAACATTCCAAAACATAGTGAGAGAACAACAAAAAGAATTTTTGAATTAATACATGCAGATCTTGCAGGTCCTTTTGAGACAAGTCAAGGAGGAAACAGATTTTTCTTGTCTATTGTTGATGATTACAGTAGATTTGGATTTGTGTATGTGTTAAAACAGAAGAGTGAAACTTTTGGAAAGTTCAAAGCCTTTGTTAAGTGGAGTAAAAATAGATTTAAAGAACCTATAGCTAATCTAAGAATGGACCGGGGAGGTGAATTTCTTAGCAACCAATTTAAAAAATTCCTCAGTGAAGAGGGTATACAACATGACCTTACTGCTCCATATTCACCATTTCAAAATGGAGTTGCAGAAAGGAAAAACAGAACCTTGCAGAACATGTTAAGAGCTCTATTGAAAGAGTCAGGATTGTCTAATCTGTTCTGGGCAGAAGCTTTGTCCACCTCAAATTATTTGTTAAACAGGCTTTACCACTCTGTACATGAAAAAACTCCATATGAAATGTTTTACAAAAGAAAACCTAGAGTGTCACATATAAGGGTTTTTGGAAGTAAATGTTTTGCTCATGTTCAGAAAGAAAACAGACCAGGAAAACTAGCTCAAAGAGGTTTGGAATGTAAACTGTTGGGATATGATACACAAACAAAAGGCTATCGTTTGTGGTCTCCATATCACAAAAGTGTAATTGTGAGCAGAGATGTAGTTTTTCATGAACAAATGCAGGAAACAAAACAGTATGTAAGTTTGCCTGTAGAACAGAAAGCTGTAGAAACAGAAGAAATTCCTGAACAATCTCAGCAAGAGAGGGAGGGGGAAGAAACTGTGGAGGAGGAAACTATGCCTGTAACTATGCCAAGAAGATCAGAAAGGGAACGCAAAGCTCCAATTCGTTATTCAGATGAATACCAAAGCAAACAGGTTTCTCATAGAGCTTTACTAATAGCCTATGAACCTACTTCATTTGAGGAAATTCAGGAAATGGAACCTACAGAAGCTCAGGGCTGGCATGAAGCAATGTCAGAGGAAATCAGAGCAATGGAAAAAAATGAAACGTGGGAGCTAGTACCTTTACCTGAAGGTCGTAAAGCCATTACCAGTAAATGGGTATTCAAAGTAAAACAAAATGAGAAAGGACAGGTGGAACGTTCAATGGTAAAACAAAAGGAGATGCTTTAAAGCTAAGTCTCAGATTGTAACACAATTTAAACAACATGCGCAAGAGGAGGACTGTTAAGTATATGAAAAGAAATACTTGCTTAGTCATTAAAATTGTGTGTGTATGGCTATCTCAGGGTTAAACAGAGAAAGTCTATCTGTGGGCAATTACCTTGAGATAGAGGCTGTTCTGGGAACCTTGCCAAGATTCTAAGTTAGCCTCATCACAGCTGTATGTAATGTAGATAAGAATTGTGTAGATCTGTATATAGTTTCTCACTTGTGTAAAATGGAACTGATCATTGCTTACTGATCACTGCTCTCTGATCACTGCTCTCTGTGTATGCCTCAGTGTGCTGATCTGAACTGATCTGAATTGAACTGCACAGAAGCCTGAAGGAAATAAACCAGCTCTGCTGTGTAAGACCTGCGTGATGTGTGTTTGTTTCTGAGCACAAACAGAGTTCCAGAAGGAGAAAAGTTCTGGCACAATAACCCAACAAGTCACCCCTAGCCATCGTGGGATTATAGAGTTGGAAGAGACCATCTAGGCCGTTGTGTCCAACCTCCTGCTCAGTGCAGGAATCCAGTTTAAAGCATCCCTAACAAATAGCTGTCCGGCCTCTTCTTCAATACCTCCAGCGATGGGGAGCCTCCCTCCCTATTGGTTCCGTTGCCTGCCTGCTTTAACCATTAGGAAGTTTTTCTGGATATTTCAACAAAATCTGCCTTCCTGTAACTTAAGCCCATGATTTTGTGTCCTACAGTCTTCGATGACAGAGAACAGGTTGCGGCTGTCTTCTGGGTGACAACTTTTAGACATTTGGAAAAAAGCTATCATGTCCCCCTGTCTTATCATAGAATCATAGAATAGCAGAGTTGGAAGGGGCCTACAAGGCCATCGAGTCCAACCCCCTGCTCAATGCAGGAATCCACCCTAAAGCATCCCTGGCAGATGGTTGTCCATCTGCCTCTTGAAGGCCTCTAGTGTGGGAGAGCCCACAACCTCCCTAGGTAACTGATTCCATTGTCATACTGCTCTAACAGTCAGGAAGTCTTTTCTCTAGGCGAAAAGTTCTTCCAATCTTTCCCCGCTGAACCCCTACACCTTAGATAACTCCATTAGAGTCCTGCCTGGTTCTGCCTGAACCCCAGAGCAGATTCACTGCCTCTCTGACATCAGAGCCACCAGCCTCTACTGCTTAGGGTAACCAGAGTTTGTGTGGAAGGACCTGGGAGCTCCATCCAGTCCTGCTACTCAAACCAAATCCCGAGGCTCAGACTTCATTCATTCTGAGTGGATGCCTTTTGCACCAGGCTCCAGTCGGTAGATCTCTCAGTACATTCATTCCCACAAGTCTGAAGCCTGCTGTAATGTAGACATAACCTGCTTCTTGATTGAGTGCGTCCCCTTATAGGGACTAGATGGGATTTTGGTCCATTCAGTGTTGTTGTTGTTTTGTATTCACATTGTTTTTAGGTGTGTATAAACACCAATAGCCCCTTCTGGGCTGTTTGCCTGAGCCATTCAATTCCAGCTGTTTTCTTTGGCTGTGCCCCGAGGCTGAGAAGAAAAGGGGAGTGTTAGTAGCCCATAATCGCTTGCTTGGCGTGAGGAACCATGGAGGCGGAAACAATAAAAAAGAAAGAACTAGTTGGAAAAGGTTAGTCGCTCTGGGGGCATCTACACCAGCCGTTTATTGCAGGATTGTATCGTAGCCATCACTAACGGGCCACATGACGTTCATCTGCTTCTGCGGTGATCCACCTCTCTGTTTCTCTGGAATATCCCTGACTGCTTTTGTCACATTTTTCGTCTCTCGCACATCCATTACGAGGAATGTGTCCGGTATGGGGGCCCCTTTGCAAGGTCATTGCTGTTTGCCATGAGTTCTGGGCTCAGCAAACAGCGAATTAGCGTGTGGATCGGTATTGCCGTGTTTCACCGCTGAGTTTTTTTTTAAAGAAAATAAACATATCTCTGCACAGGAGCACATATTCTTCGGAGTTCCTGAGCTTTATCACACCAGCGTTATACTGTGCAATCACTGTGAATTGCGTGCAAAGGACTCCAAAGTTTTCCAGGTTATAATCCGCTTTTATTGTGAAGTACTCTGAAGTTTTCCAGTTTATAATCTGCTTTAATTGTGAAGTATTTATTTATTTATTTATTTAAGGATTTTTATGCCACCATTCAGCCAAAAATGGCTCTCACGGCGGCTTACAAAAGTATTTCTTGACAGTCCCTGCCCACAGGCTTACAATCTAAAAGACATGACACAAAAGGAAAGAGGATTGGGAGGGAGGAGGAGGAGGGGGAAAAGGAAAGCAAATTCAGGCACTACAATCTTAGTTGCAAAGTTCAGCAGTTACAGTTGGTAGCAGGAGGGAGGGGGCTCTCAGCTGGAGCTGGACCCAGGCACAGTGGAGAGGTGCCTGGCTGCTGCTTCCTCCCTCACTGGTGGCCTCTCCAGAGACAGTTGACAGCAGGAGGGAGGGGGCTCTCAGCTGGAGCTGGACCCAGGCACGGTGGAGAGGTGCCTGGCTGCTGCTTCCTCCCTCACTGGTGGCCTCTCCAGAGACAGTTGACAGCAGGAGGGAGGGGGCTCTCAGCTCTTCAGTACTCTGAAGTTTTCCAGTTTATAATCCCCTTTTGACTGTGAAGTACTCCCATGCATCTTGCTTTAATCGCGCTTCTTAACCCAAAGAAGTGCAATATTTTGCTACTAGTTTTCGAGCGTATCGTTTGTTGTTTGCCAAGCGGCCACTGGGGCGCAGGAGCAGGATTTGAAGAAAAATTAAACAAATGCTTACATCTGCGTAAACTTTAAAGATAAAGACATCAAAATTGGCACAGTAACAGATATTAAGGAGAGCTTTAAGCATACCAAATTTGAATCGGATTGGGTCATCCGTTGATTTTTTATGATTTTTTTTTACATTTCCCCCCTTAAACCCATTTCCTGGTATGCAAAGGATCTAGCCACCCAGTAGCAACAACAACAATGGCGACAGCTTAGCACTATAGGGGATAATTTGAGGGAAACAGGTACATGGGATGAAGCTCCCCATGCCTCCATGTGTTGCTGTGTATCTCCACCAGTGCGCATCCCTCACGAGTAATTAAAGATAATAATCCATCTGCCTAGCCCTCTCCACTTCTACTGAAACACACAAGGAACCGCTGCCAAGGGGCATGCGTGCTCCTGCAACGGCACTTATGTCATTGTGGGAAACTTCGCTCACGTGTGCCCCGTGAGTGCTGCTCACGGAAGCAGGGGAAGTTGCAATTGCCCCTCCTCCCTTGAGAAAGGGCTGTAGGTGTAAGATTAGGCCTCTGTGTGTATTCCGAAACTAACCGTGTGCAATCCTATGCCTATTTACTCGGACGCAAATCCCACTGTGTTCATTATTATTATTATTATTATTATTATTATTATTATTATTATTAATAATAATAATAATTTATTTTATCCCTCCTTTTGCCCAATACTGGGCCTCAAGGAGGCCTTACAAAATTTAAAACATATACATTTTAAACCTAGGAAAAGAAATGTACAAAAAAAAAAATCTTTTTAAAAATTACAATATTAAAACCTAAACTTTACAAGTCCTTAACATAGATGGAGGACCGGATTATTCTCCAAAGGTCTGCTGGAACAAAAAAGTTTTAGCCTGCTTCCAAAAGCCCATCAAGGAGGGAGCCAGCCTAGCTTCCCCAGGAAGAGAGTTCCAGAGCACCGGAGCAGCCACCGAGAAGGCCCTCTCCCATGTTCCCACCAAGCGCGCCTGTGAAGAAGGTGGGACTGAAAGAAGGCCTTCTCCAGAAGATCTCAAAGCACGGGCAGGCTCATAAGGGAGAATACGGTCTTTCAGATAACCTGGACAATAGGGCAGATGGCTGCCTAATCAATGTGACTTTACAGCAGCCTGCTGCAAAGCTGGAGTCCTCTAGACATATTGGACTACAACTCCCATAATCCCCAGCCAACTTGGCATACAAGCAAAATGTTCTCTTTCTCCCCACCCTGCTCAATTTCTAAAGAAATTAAGTGGCCGAAGAAGCCCGAGAGCACCCCACACATATTACCAAATATCAGGATTTCTTACGTCTGAGAAAACATTTCACTGACTGAAGCAGAAAAGGATGTAAGATGCATAAGATGCCACATTCCCCACCCCACCCCCTCTTTATTCCCATCACCAGAGCCAGAAAGGCAGATGTCGCTCTGGCAGGAACTACTACAGATCCTCTTAGCCAATGGGCAAAAAATAAAAATAAAACCAACACAAAACCTAGAGATCCACAAAGCATTTTTTCCGGAAAGATTCCGCTGGTTCAGTGTCCTCCACCTCCCCAGATCTCTGAGCTGCTTTGGAGAGGGGTGGGCGTGGAGCGGGGGGGGGGGAATAACAGTGGTTTTGTCCCCTGTAATTGAAGCCTACTGATGACTGGCTCCTTATGTGATTAAAGTCCCTACATTGCAAAGCTTTTAAGTGGCTACTGTGTGCATCGGTGGGGTCCCAGTCATCTGAATCCGCTCCAGGCTGGTGTGCAAAGTGAGCTGGGACGGGTACGTGTGGGCAGCACAAGTCACAGTGGACAATAGAGAGGCATTCTGTACTAACTGGATGTGTGTGTTTGTGAGAGCGTGTGTGTGTATGGCTGTGGTGTGAAGAAGTTGTTCCTTTGATCTGTCCTGAATCCCCTACCACTCAGCTTCATGGGTTCTAGAATTATAGGATAGAGAGAAAAATGTCTTCCCAAACCAGTGCAGATATGTTGGACCACAAATCCCATCAGCTCTGGTGGCTGGGGATGATTGGAGTTGTATTCCCACACATCGGAAGCTCGCTGGGTTGGGGAAGGCGCTGCTTTTGCCTTACTGGCACCAAATGCGGTGCCTTCTGGAACGGTACAGGTAATCCCGTAGGCAAGATGTGCCAAATATAGATCCTCATGCCAGAGTATTTGTCTATGTAGCTCAGTATTGTCTACTCTGGCCGTCAGCTGCCCTCCAGGATCTCAACCAGAGGTCTTTTCCATCACCTGCTACCTGAGCCTTGGAGGTGCCCTAGCATTGATTCTAGGACTTTCTGCACAGGAAGCTGGTACTCAACCAGTTCACTGCATAGGAAGCTGGTACTCAACCAGTTCACTGTTAAGCCAGCTCCACTAGAGGTCAGTGAAGAGCTGCGGGGTTTTCCTCTTATGACCCCAGTTAGTTGCCCCACCATATCCCAACAATCGCTACCTAACAGGCTTGGAGAATCTTACGACAATTAGGAAAGGAATTGCAAAAAACCCCCACACACCTCACACACTCCCCTCGTACAAATCTATGACCCGACCACATACTGTGTACAGTTCTGGTCACCGCAGCTAGAAAGAGATATTGTAACATTGGGAAAAAGGCAACTAAAATGATCAAGGGGCTGGATGAGGAAAGGCTGCCACATCTGGGATTGTTTAGCTCGGAGAAGAGGCGAGTGAGGGGAGACATAATAGAGGTGGACGAAATTAGGCATGATGTGGAGAATGTGGATCGGGAGACATTTTTCTTCCTCTTTCTTAATACTAGAACCCCATGGGGTCATCCCATGAAGCTGAATGGTGGGAGATCCAGGACTGATAAAAGGAAGGGCTTCTTCACACAGCGCAGAGTTAAGCTACGGGTGTCATCGGATGGGTGGGTTTTCGCGTTTCCCTCCTGCCGCTACGGCCTCCTGCTGCTGTACCACAATAGCAACAGACTTTTTACATGGGGAGAGAAAGAGGAAGCAGCAGCGACCCATTCAGGGGCCTTTTATATTGCGCCGCTTTTCCCGCACACAGCAGGAAATGGCGGCACATTCCATTTAAAAAAAGAAATAGACGGATTAACTGGGGTCTTTTTTGCGATGGAAAAACGAGCGGGAGGAGCAAGGGAGGTGGACGTCATTGTCTAAAGGATGCCGTGAACACCCGTAAGTGGGCAGTAGCGAGCGTGCGATAAAACGCGCGTCTGACGACACTCCGTGGAATTCACGTCCAAAAGATGTAGCGGTGGCCACCAATTTGGATGGCTTTAAAGGGGGGTTGGATAAATTGCTGGAGGAGAAGGCGATCCATGGCTACTAGCCCTGATGGATCTATGCTACCTCCAGTATGAGAGACAGCATGCCTATTGTGCCAGTTGCTGGGGAACGTGGGCGGAAGGGTGCTGTTGCACTCATGTCCCGCTTGTGGGTTTCTGATCGACACTGGTCGGCCACCGTGTAACCAGAATGCTGTACTAGATAGATCCTTAGCCTGGCACGGAATAACGGGCTGAAGTTACAGGAAGCCAGATTCCGGCTGGACATCAGGAAAAACTTCCTAACTGTTAGAGCAGTGCGACGGTGGAATCAGTTACCTAGGGAGGTTGTGGGCTCTCCCACACTAGAGGCATTCAAGAGGCAGCTGGACAAGCATCTGTCAGGGATGCTTTAGGGTGGATTCCTGCATTGAGCAGGGGGTTGGACTCGCTGGCCTTGTAGGCCCCTTCCAACTCTGCTATTCTATGATTCTATGATTCTTGTGTTCTTAACCTTGGGCATTCTGCCTGCTAAGCATATGCTATGAGCTATGGTTCTTCCATAGCAATTCATTGTTTGACTCTGATGACATGATGACACTTCTACAAAACCCAACTCCAGTTGCAAAACTCAGCTGGCTTTATAAAAAACACCATATGCAGAAGGGATTGTCTGGATTCGCCTGTTCTGCAGTGCTGGATCTTCCAGTGAAGGAGAGGCAACATGCATCACCAAAAAAGAGGACACCAAATTGTCTACAATTTGCGGATGCTTGTCGAAATATATATATATATAGGGGACGAACCATAGTTCAGTGGTAGAGCATATGCTTGGAATGCAGAAGGCCCCAGTTTTGATCCCTAGCATCTCCAGGGACCTGCCTTCATGGCGTTGCGTAGGTCCTGCTCTGCCACCAAACTCTGCAGTATCGCTGCTGCAGGGTGGCAGTGAGTAATCTCAACGGAGGAGGCAGCGTGGGCTTTCTGGCGGCCATTCAGTTCACCGGGCCTGCCCCCTGCCCTTCGACCGGCTTCTGGCGACCAATTGGAGGTCACCTTAACTCCAGGCACATCCCTGGTGTGACGCCGGAGCGAAGACAGACGGTGCAAGAGCCATAGTGACCTCGCTCCGGCAGGAAACATTGGAGTAAGTCCCCGACTTTTCCAGTGCGCAGCTTCGCGGGAAAGCCCCGAGGTGGCTGCTGCATCGTATAACCGACATGGCGCCATTGTGCAGCCACAGTGGGGCTTTCAAACCATATAGACAGCCTGCAGGTAAGGCTGGAAAAATTCCCACGTGAAACTATGCGGAGCTGTTGCCAGTCAGTGTCGACAACACTGGGCTAGATGGACCCATGGTCTGACTCAGGGTAAAGCACCTTCCTATGTCCCTATATCGGCAAATTTAGAAACCACTACTATAATTGAAACAGAAACACAATGCCCCTCACCCGAGTGGGGAAGGCAGTGACCAGCGCGCCAGTTTAGTCAGCCCTCCAGGGGCTAACGTCCAGTGGGCAAATTCAAGGACCCTGCTGCTGCTCTCCCTTCTTAGGCTTCTTTCTCTTTAAACCGGACTTGGACCGGACAGCTCTTCAGAACAGAGGACGGCTTCAAATGGAAGATTGTCCCCTGTAAAGCCAGGCACATGGCCACCCAAATTTCCAGCGGTGACAACACGGAACAGTGAGTCATAACGTGGAGCAAGGCCACAACATGCTACGTTTGAGTTGCTAGAATAAACATTGCCATCTGTCAGGATAAAGGACATTTTTAGGATGTTACAGACATTCTTGACTAGCAAGGCACAGGGCGAGGGGTTCGTGAGCGGCGAAGTTGCAAAGAGCCAGAGAGGCTTTGTTGCAGATGCGTTTGTGACAATGCTTCCCACCCCCCATCGCTTCCCCAGACTTTCCATCCAGCTCCTGTCCCTCAATACTTGACATTCCAAGAGCGTGATCGGTCTAAAAGACTACCCCTGTCACTCCATCCTTCCTTCCTTCCTCCATCCAGGAGCATTTCCTCGGCTGCTTCCTGTTTATCCTCCAGAGTCCAAAGCCATTTGCAGAGACACCTTGAGGCACTTCATGGTTCGTTTGCTCTTTCTCTTCCCTCGCTCTCCACCCCCTCCCCGCATCTTCTGTTGCATTGGCTCTGGCTACTTTGCAGATGTTTCTATCGGAGGAGGAACTTGGCAACCCTTGCCAGCTAGGTTGCAACTCCCCCTGCCCCCTCCCACCCCGCTTCCACCACCGCGACGTTTTTCCTCTCGCCGTTCCTGGCAGGTGTCTCTAATGCAAAAAATAACAGCCGGGCAAGTTTTGCTCAGGACCCAAAATGAACATCAGGGGAAATAATAATAACAATATATCTATAGACCCAAGATGCATGGACTTTTAATGGTTTCTTTTTAAAGAAGACACAAGCGGTTGGGTTACCTTGCTTAGAGAGCTGGCGTAGCCTAGCAGTGAAGACAGAGATGCTCTCCCTCCATTCTAAAAAGTCGAAATGCCTCTCCGAAGGATTCACACCTGGCAGTACATGCTTTAAGGTAAAATCTGCTGGTATTTTTTGCCCCGCCCACTTACCTTTGGCCACGCCCACCATGGGCATGTGTGTCGTCCCTGTCCCCCCCCCCCCCGAACTTCTCTGAAATAGAATTTGGCCCTCAGACTGAAAGGGGTTCAACACCCCTGCCATAAGGGGCAGGCAACCAGCTGTTTTGGACTACGACTCCCATAAACCCCAGTCGGCATGGCCAATGGTCAGGGGTTAGGGGAGCTGTAATCCAGAACATCTGGAGGGGCCCAGGATGCCTGCACCTTCTACTTCTTCAGAAAATAAAAGCCTCTAAAATCCACCCTGTCGGGGACCGGAGTTTGGGCCACGAGCCCTCCTTTTATATGAGAGCGTGAGAACACACGCTTTGCTTTCCTTGCGAAGGTCTGGTGGTCCCCAGCGTAGCCCCCCTCTCCGTAATTATTCCGTCTCCACCCCATTCGCCTTTGACCGCAGCTGTTTGGATGGCGAGCACCAAATGTTGAAAAGAGATCATTTGAGGTCTCCCCCTCGGCCCTGGCTCTCTTCAGCTCAGGCCTGACAGCAAAGATTAGACACACTATTGTTTAAATAAGTTTCTGCCCGCCCTGGAATTCTGACAGCATTTAGATAAAGAATCGGATTACTCTAATCATATATCTAAAGCTAGATTCGTGGGGCGGCCGGTGGGTGGGTGGGAGCTCAGAGGGTGGGGGGGGCGCCCTTTGTGTGGGACTTTTGGAAGCGTTACTCTGCCAGCAACCATCGATTTTAGCTTTCCACAACTTGGCACTCTCCAGATGTGTCGGATTGGGGCTTCCGTCATCTCTAGCCAGCAGGGTCCGTGGCTGCGTGCTGGCTGGGGATGGTGGGACATGTGGTCCAAAAGGTCTGGAGGGCATCAGGTTGGGGAAGGGTTGGACATTGCCACATGGACTGTGCCACAAACGTTATGAAGAAGACCTGTGTCTGAAGAGGTCAAGAAAAATAAAGACGTGTGTGTGAGCTCTCCACCTTCCCCGATTTGGCACCTTCCAGTTGTTTTGGACTGCAATGCCTATCAGCTCCAGTCAGCATGGTCAATGGTCTGAGTGATGGGAATTGTAGTCCAACCCAAGTATAAGGCGCTGGCTTGGGGAAGGCTGATGCATATCAGGAAAAAAAGGAACTGGTTGTTTATTGTAATGTTGAGCTATAAAGTAGGTTGTGTCCAGTTTTGGTTGACCCTGAGGTTTAGAAATTGATTCCAGCTTCCCTTGTTCCATATTTAACACAGCTTGAATAAGGAACTGAAGCTGACATGCCCCTGTACCCCCAAATCTTCTTTGGGCTACCCCATAATATAGATCTCAATGACTGGAAGAGTGTCCCCTTCAAATGCACCACTGGTTTCATCTCCTTCTCTATTAAAAATAAGAGCAACTTCATATAAATTCCTGGCTAGGTGATATTTAATCAACAACGTAAAGGTCAAATGGAAAAGATCTGGTTGCATTGCACGTACTCACATGTTTTGTAATCTAGTGGTTGGGGTTAGTGGACTTTTTTTGTTTTTAAAGAGCACTGGTTACAAAATGCCTTTTACTCCAATGGCTAGACTGTGGGTCCACTTAGTTTGAACTTGGGTCAATTTGTTAGGAAAAAACCTCCCCCCACACAACACAACGGCCATGTTGTTAATAGCTGCCAAAATACAAATTGCAAAAGCCTGGAAGTAGAAATGCTCCAGAGATTCAGCAATAATATGAGCACATCAGGGGTGAGTGGTGATAGTGCATAAGATTTCTTCCCAAATAAAGTGGCTGACGAACCCAGGCTGGAAGGCTATTTGGGCAGAGAAATGGTTCCCCTTTCTGATGCTCACAGACTTCAAAGTTCATTTGCAAATGACTGGTAAGGCATCGCCCAATTTTTATATACTAAATTTTATTTACCTTTACATACATCTACACACACCCCAATGGCATTTTATACCATTGTAATACACAGACTCCAACATCTATATGCAAGTAGCCAGTGGCCTGTCTATATATATATGCACACAGTCTCCTCCATACATCCAAAAAGATGAATGCTGCAATCCCTGTTCGGACTAATCTGGGAGTAAACTTCACTGAAAACAGCAAGATTTACGTCTAAATACACATGCCTGGAATTGGACTGTAAGGTTGCAAACCTAAACACGTTTACTCGGAAGTAAGATCCACTGAACAGAGTGAAGCTGACTTCTGAGAAAACATCTCTGAGGTTGCACTTGCATGAGGCATGATCATTTTTTTTGGTCTCTTTTGAGTACGGAATGGGTAGCAATTTAGAAAATGTACAGTGAAAGTTGTTTTCTATTTCGTCTTACCCCGTTCCTGATAATGTGTTCTTTTACTTTAACCTGTTGGTTGTTTTATTATGGTTTTAATTTTTGTGAACCGCCCAGAGAGCTTCGGCTATTGGGTGGTATAAAAATGTAATAAATAAATAAATAAATAAATAAATACTCTTTCCCGTTATTAAGCTCCATCACACCTACTTTCCCCCACTGCTTTGAGCCCGCGGTTCGCCCTCCCATTTCCTTAGCGAGTCTAGCGATGGGCACTTTCACGTCTGTGCATCGTTGCACTATTTCAGCTCACGTATCTTTTCACCTGTATCGCTACTGTGCCGGTGAAATCTCCCACCCTGCCCCCTATGTTCTCTTCCCTGCAGTTTTTGCGCAAATATAACAGTACGGCAGCCTGAAACTGCGCAATTACGGTAAAACAACAAACTCTGCTTTCCCCTAAGATCGTATTAAATAATATAAGTGAAGAGAAAGTATTACAATTAGCTTTTGGAGACGTTTGTGGTCAATGTTAGCATGGCAACGGGAAGCCGACATTGTTCCGGTCTGGAAACTTAGACATGCTTACTCAGGAGTAAGAACCATAGAGTTGAATGGAACCGAGCCTGAATGTGGGCACTGGGGACCTCGCTCACCTTCTCCATGGGATGTTGGGGTGCCCTCTCCCCCCCTTCATGGTTGAGCAGTTGAGCAGAGAACTGCCCCGCCCTCTTCTTGTTAGCGAGACCGCCCTTCGACGCCCCCCAACAAAATATGGGATGGTTTGAAACATGGGATGGAGAAGTGGCTTTATTGCGCATGGAGGGGGGGGGGAAACGGGCTTTCCCCGCTCCAAAATAAAATGGAAAAGGGAGGGGAAGAGGCGTGATGAGTGCAGGACAGGGATGACGTCATGTGAGTACCGCGCTGCAAAAATGCATACCAGTCATGGTGAGAGTGCGAGAAATCGTTGGTGTGATGGTGCTCTTTGTTGTGTGGCCTGTTAAAGAAAAATGTGAACATTTTAAAATTAAATAAAAAGGCAGCCCATTGGCCACCGTGGGAAACAGAACGCTGGACTGATCCAGCAGGGCTCTGCTTATCACAGAATCATAGAATAGCAGAGTTGGAAGGGGCCTACAAGGCCATCGAGTCCAACCCCCTGCTCAATGCAGGAATCCACCCTAAAGCATCCCCGACAGATGCTTGTCCAGCTGCCTCTTGAAGGCCTCTAGTGTGGGAGAGCCCACAACCTCCCTAGGTAACTGATTCCACCGTCGCACTGCTCTAACAGTCAGGAAGTTTTTCCTGATGTCCAGCTGGAATCTTTCTTCCTTTAACTTGAGCCTGTTATTCCGTGTCCTTATGTTCTTACATCCTCCATTCCTGGCTTGCAAATGTTCCTGCTGATACATCTAGCTGGACTGTCCATTGCTGGAAACGGATTGCTGAACTAGACGGACCTTTGATCTGACCCCACGCGGGAATGCTTATGTTTATATGTGTCTCTGTGCCCATTATTTGGTTTAATGCAATCTCCTAGCTGGAGTGATATTGCGGACAATTAGGCCAAATCTGGTGGCCTCAGCTTCCAAAACAAAAGATTAGGAGCAAACGGTGACATAGGATGAAGAGATGCTGGTGGTAGAACATCTGCTTTGAACGCAGAAGCACCCAGGTTTGAGGCAGCTCCAGGCAGGGCTGGAAAAATTCCTGCTTGAGACGTTGGAGAGACATTGCTGCCAGTCAGTGTCCACAATATTGAGCTACACGTATCAAAGGTCTCACTCAGTGTAAGGCAGCTTCCTATGTTCTGATGTCCTGAAGCATGCAACTATGGAGGAACCATAGAGAAGAACATAGGAAGGTCCATCACGGTGCATCACAGTGATGCTCAAAGGATGAACTGTGGTCCAAACGGGCGAGCGGAACAGAGTTGCCACTTTTTCTATAGACGCCGGGCTGATTCATCCCAAGCCACGAATCAACTGGTGATTCTTTGTAGCCAGTGTGTGAATGGTTCCACTGAAAAGTACTTGAGCCAGCAACAACCCATGGAAAAATCCCATCTGCGGTGAGGTGCCCTGGGGCTTCAGCGCTGAAAGGAAGCACAACCCGGCCTCTGCCACCAGCCAGGAAATTAAGGGCCACTGGGAACAGCTGCACCCCCTTCCTCCCATTGGGAGGGATCAGCGTGGCCCCATCCATCGGCCAGAGGAACAGCAGCAGGGACAGCCAGCTTGTTCGCCAATTTCCGTGTCAGAAAGAACAATCCGTTCAAGTTGCCAATTGTCCTCAATTGGAGAGGAGCAGGGTTTATTTTATTTATTTTAAACCATCCATTAGCCATTATGATCTGGCATGATCCATTAGCCAGTGTGAATTTGGAGTGGTGGTTTTTGGTTTTGTTTTTTTTGGCAGGGTTATTATTATAGCCTGTTGTTTCAAGACATTTTTTCTGCCAAAGATGGCACCGCCTTCCCCTTTCCATGTACAGAAGCCAACTGTAAAAACTTATTTCTACACTGGCAAGCGTCCCCCTACCGCACCGGAGGCAGCAGGCTAGATTAGGGAGCCCAGCAAGACTTGTGTGGTATTCACTGCCCTGTTCTCAAACACAAGGAGTTCAGGAGGATGCCCCCCCTACACCAGCCTCTGCCGTCTGAAGCAATGGCCTCACTCTGCTTTCTGGGGAGGCTGGCTCTGTGGTGCTTTTCAGCCACTTTGGGAAGCCTTTGCTTGAAAAGCGGGGCATAATTCTTCTGAACAAAGGAACAGAGGAATGAGCCGGGATGCTGGCTCGTTCACACGTATGATGCAAAGCCACAAATCGATGCTGCGTCGATCAAATGATAAACAGGCTCATGGAAGCCAGTCCAGAGGGGGAAGAGGGACTCGCTGCGTTTTGAGCAGCCACTGATAAAGCAACTAGCAACAGGTGAAGCTTTTCTTAGCATGGAGATGACCTGTGTGTGTGTGTGTGTGTGTGTGTGAGAGAGAGAGAGAGAGAGAGGGTGGGGGGAGAGAGAGAGGGAGAGAAGGAGACTTCACCTATGGAAACAGCCTAGGAATTCATAACTGGGGAGAGGGGGAATAATTCTCTTGTGGGGGGGGTGGAAGTCTTGCAGGGGGTGCAGATGGGATAAACCTGCTTGCCTTGATCCATGCCTATGGGGTGGGGGTGGGGAAGGGGTACATCTTTGCAAACCAAGCAGGTACCTATAACCCACCCTTCCCCAACCAGGTGCCCTCCAGATGTTTGGGACTACAACCCCCAGCTTGCCTGCTAATTGACCATGTTGGCTGGGGCTGATGGAAGCTGAAGTCTGAGGCATCTGGAGGGCACTGCTTTGGGGAAGACTGCTAGGACCAGTGTTGCAGGTAGGGGAGGTCATTTTAGACCCTGGACTTAATGGTTTCACAGGGATGCAGATGGGCCTGCAGCGTTGGGGTGGGTGGGTCCTGCTCATTCTGTTGACTGGGGGGAGGGGGCTACTACAAACAAGAAGGATCTTGGAATTGTTGTAGATCGCAAGCTGAATATGAGCCAACAGTGTGATATGGCTGCAAGAAAGGCAAATGCTATTTTGGGCTGCATTAATAGAAGTATAGCTTCCAAATCACGTGAGGTACTGGTTCCTCTCTATTCGGCCCTGGTTAGGCCTCATCTAGAGTATTGCGTCCAGTTCTGGGCTCCACAATTCAAGGACACAGACAAGCTGGAGCGTGTTCAGAGGAGGGCAACCAGGACGATCAGGGGTCTGGAAACAAAGCCCTATGAGGAGAGACTGAAAGAAATGGGCATGTTTAGTCTGGAGAAGAGAAGATGGAGGGGAGACATGATAGCACTCTTCAAATACTTGAAAGGTTGTCACACAGAGAAGGGCCAGGATCTCTTCTCGATCCTCCCAGAGTGCCGGACACGGAATAACGGGCTCAAGTTAAAGGAAGCCAGATTCCGGCTGGACATCAGGAAAAACTTCCTGACTGTTAGAGCAGTGCGACAATGGAACCAGTTCCCTAGGGAGGTTGTGGGCTCTCCCACACTAGAGGCCTTCAAGAGGCAGCTGGACAACCATCTGTCAGGGATGCTTTAGGGTGGATTCCTGCATTGAGCAGGGGGTTGGACTCGATGGCCTTAGAGGCCCCTTCCAACTCTGCTATTCTATGATTCTATCTGCCCTAAAGTCCTGCTCAGTCGGCACCACTGCCCGTCTAATAAATGGGAATGCTGGCACAGAGGTAGAGAAATCTTATGGGGGGGTGGATGGGAGAGTAGAAGGAGGGTGGGGGGGGGCTCTAGTATCTCAGATCTTTGGAGGGGAGAGCGGTCGGTAGAGGGGAGTCGGCGTATCAGTGTGTGCGTGTGCGCGTGTGTGTGCGCACTCGCGTGTTGTCACGAAGAGCCCTCTTCGGGGCGGGGCCATGCCCAGATGGGCGGAGGCGTCCTTCTCCGTCGCGGCGTGTGGGGCGTGGGGTGGGGAGGAGTGTGTGTATGTGTGTGTGTGTGTGTGTGTGTGTGTGTGTGTGTGTGTTGGGGGGCGGGGGGGGGGAGACGGCTGGTGGGATTGCGGGGCGTGGGGGCGTGGAGGCGGCCACATGACCGCGCGGGCCGTGAGCCAAGGCGGCCGGTCCGGGTCTTCCCCGCCGCCCGCCTACAAATGCAGGCGGGCCGCGGCGGGAGCGGGCGCATTCGCTGCTGCTGCTGCTGCTGCTGCGTGGACGCCGACGCCGACGACCCGTCTTGCAGCCGGCTGGCGTGGCTCGGCCCTCGGCGGCGCGATGGGCGTGCGGCGCTGGCTGCTGGCGCTGCTGCTGCTCTGGCTGGCTCTCAGCCCCGGCTCCGGAGGTGGGTGGCCGCGGTGTGCACGCGCGCGCGCGCACGCACGCTCTCGCTCGCTCGCCCGCCGGCCGCGCAGGTCGCCCGGGCAGGCTGGCTGGCGTGGGGGGCCGCGGGCGCTCCGTCCGGCGCTCGGGCTTGCCCGGGAAGCGCGCTCGCTCGCCCTCGCCCTCGCCCTCGCCCGCCGGGCCGGGCCGCCTCGCCTGTCCCCTCCCCGCTGTCGGCCCATGCGGGGCCGTGCCTGGCGCCGCGCCGCCTGCGAGGGCGAAGCAGGGGCGGCCTGGCAGGAGCCGCGCTGGCCGACCTTGCTGGCGGCGCCCCCGGGAGCCTGTTGCAGCGAGACGCCTGGCCAGCGCGGGCTGCTGGCTCCGGTTTCGGCGGGGCTGCTGCGAAGCCACGCTGGGGTTCAGTCAGAACCAGCCACGGCTCCAGAGCTGTTCAGACTGCTCGACCTGAGCCTCCAAATAGGTCCAGCACTTTGGAGAGCTCCTTTAGCGCTCCAGATGGTTCTAACTAAAACCCAGGATGGAGCCACAGCCCCGCCGAAATCAGAGCCACCAGCCTCCACTGAGCCTGCCCCCCCCCCCCCCCCGCAAGCATGCGTGACTTTCCTCTGCCTGCCTGGCTCTCTTGCCAAGAGGCGGCGGCGGGTGGGGGGAGATGAACCCTAGCAGACTTGCTGCCCCCCCCCCCAGCACACCGCAAACAACGGGGCTGCCCACATATTTGGGTGCATGACCCCTTTCTTCTTGAACACAGCCCTCTTACCTGGGGGTGGGGCGGGGTGGGGGGGTCCATTTATGGTTTCACCCAAACGTGGCGTTGCTAGCACAGGCAGGGGGACGTGGTGTCTTTCTTTCTTTTTTCTAAATTCAAAGTAGCGTCTCGGCAGGCAGAAGCCCAACAGGTGATGCAAGGTGGGGAAGACGTGACCTGTTGAATGCTTGTCCTGGTGTTGAAGGCGTGGGATTGAGGGGAGAAGGGAACATTGATGGTGATGCTGGCCTGGCTTGGGAAACGTTTTGCCATTTGAGAAAAGAGAAGGGAAAACGGGGTTTGCGAAGCAGCAGCTGCAGGGTGGGTTGGGAAGGGAAGGAGGCCCGGGAGGTGTCTCCAGGTGGGGGCTTTGACGGGGCCCCACCTGTGGTGGGAGGTAGTGGAGAACCAGTGATAGTGTTGATGATGAGGATGATGTGGAGGCTTCATACTGTCCTGGGGTGGGTTAAGGAGCAGCAGCTGACGGCGACAGAACACCTGACTCTCCGGTCCGTGTCAGCAGATGCCGACGGATCGCAGCCAATGCAAGAGCTCAGCACGTCCCCCTCTTGGCACGGCCAGGCCCCGTGTGGCGCTTTCGAGTGCTGATTCGCGGCCAGTCTGGGGTGGGCAGAGGCTGGCAGCAGCCACTGCCGGTCTCTGGATGACAAGATTCTTTCGTGGGTCATGGTTACGGACAAGGTGAATAAGAGGCAGGGTGGGTAGTCCCCAAACCCATTTCCGCTTCTGGAATTCAGCCTGGGAACCCGCAAAGAGGCAGCGCCTCTGAGCATGGGCAGAGTGTGGGTTGAGAACTATTAAGCTTGAGCTGCTGCTGTATTTGCGTTTCTCTTGTCTGCAATTTTAACTGCTCTTGGCTTACATCCTCAATCCCTGCCCCATTGTGCCTGTTCATGGAGCTTCCATGGGCGTTTCGGAAGGCACCTGGGAATGAGGTGGTATTTTGGTGGGATGAAGAGGATGGGCATTTCAAAGCGGTGGGTGGGTTAAAGGGAGCTAAGGTATGAAGCTGTGTTCACCTGCTCGCCAAGATGGTCAAATGCTGAGCGGAGACGGCTTGTATGCCCCCTTCCCTCCATCGACTTTGTCAGTCAAACTTGCTGATGTATAAGCCAAAGTCATCCCTGGCATCCTGACCCCTCCTGAATATATCTGTATGTGTATCAGATTTCAAATGTGCGGAATAAATAAGCAGTTAGAATGTAACATGTGATGGTGAACGTGGATTTTTCACATTGATCCGATTCGGATGATTGTGCCTTGGCTTAATAAGCTGAGATATAAATGAAGCTTGTGCTCCCATGCTCCTCCCCCCTTTTTGGGGGGAGGAGGATGAGTCAGTTAAAACTGGAAGTCCTCCGTTAACCATAGTTTCCGGTTTCATCCAAACTGGGAAACGATGGTTATGAGATTCGGAACGCATCAGGTTCTTAAACCATGGCTCAAAATCGGTTTAAGATCCTGGCTTGTTCTGAACCTGCTAACCTTAGTTTCCCAGTTTGGATGAAATGGGAAATTATGGTTAATTGGAGACTGTGCTGAGAAGGAAGGAGGAAAGGGGTGGAACAAGTTGGCACGAGGCCCGTTTGTATCTCAGCTTATTAAGTCAAGACATACCATCCGAACCAGGCCATGTGTGTATGGCAATCCGCACACACACACCCCACTCATAAACTAGAGTTGATCACTGGAAGAGAACAACTATACCTATCATTTATAGCAGGGATGGATTGAAAGTAGGTCTCCAGATGTTTTGGATTTCAACTCCCAGCATTCCTGACCACTGGCCAGGTTGGCATGGGCTTCTGGGAGTTGAAGTCCAAAATATCTGGAAATCTGTGTTCTCGCCCATCCCTGATTTACAGGGCCCTGGATTGTGCATCATTTTATTTATTTATTACTGCATTTATATCCCACCTTTTTCCCCTCCAAGGAACCCAAGGCGGCGTGCATATTCCTCCTCCTCTCCATTTTATCCTCACAACAACAACCCTGTGAGGTAGGCTGGGCCGAGAGTCTGTTACTGGCCTAAAGTCACCCAGTGGGTTTCCATGGCTGTGGGGACTGGAACCCGGATCTCCCAACTCCCAGTCTTAACACTTTCGCCACTACACCACCCTGGCTCCATGATATCAGTACAAAACCAACCCTGTAAGGCAGGCTGGTATTATCCCTATGCTGCAGGTATGGGGGGGCTGAGGTGGAGAGGTGGCAGCTTACCTTAGGCCACACCTGGTCAGTGAACGGCAAAGGTTGTGAACTCGGGACCTCCTTCACAGCAATCCTACACTTGCTTACCCGGGTGTAATCTCCAATGAACACTGCAGGGTTTATGCTTCCAAGTGTGCATGCTGGCCGCTTACGCTACACCAGCTCTTGACCATCGCCACACAGGTTCCCAGAATTCCCTACATGGAAAGCAAACATCCGTAACGTGTGAAGAAGCAGCTCTGAGTAACTAGTAGAATTGGAAGGGGAGGCTCTGAGCCACAGCTCTTTGTGCACAGCCTGCCCGAGCGTGGCGTGAGGAAAGAGCCAGGCGCATGGGGAGGGGAGCATGAGTGCAGGACACGGAATAACGGCCTGAAGTTACAGGAAGCCAGATTCCGGCTGGACATCAGGAAAAACTTCCTGACTGTTAGAGCAGTACGACAATGGAACCAGTTACCTAGGGAGGTGGTGGGCTCTCCCACACTAGAGGCCTTCAAGAGGCAGCTGGACAGCCCTCTGTCAGGGATGCTTTAGGGTGGATTCCTGCATTGGGGGGGTTGGACTTGATGGCCTTATAGGCCCCTTCCAACTACTATTCTTTGATTCTAAGGAAGACAGAATAAATGCTGAGGATAGATGAGGGTGGAAGGCAGCGTTAAGCAAGCAAAATTGGTGCCTTAATTGGCGATGGGTGGGAGGACAGTCCTGTGGTGCCCTCCCCTGCAGCGGGCCTCCTAAATCCTGCAAGTCACCTGTGCAGATAAGCGGCCTCTTCGCTTGTGCAAACGTGCACCCTTGCTGCGCTTCCCCTCGAGCGGGGCTGGTGTGCTCGCACCTTGCCTTTCACCCAAGGCATGCTGTTGTAGGGTTTGATCGTAAGCCCTGATGCAAGCAAGGGTGGTGGTGGAGGTAGTAGTAGTAGTAGTAGTACTAGCAGCAAAGTTCTCTTGCGACCTGTCCGGCGCGCCTCCCGAGCGCACAGGATGAGTTAAGGCCTCCTCCTCTTCTGGGTTTGCAAATCAACAGGCCTTATTGGACAGGTGGGTTTTACTCCCATCTCAGGCCAAGCTGGTTGTCTTCCTCCACGGTGGGTTCAGAGGTATGCAGAGGGGATTTCCTGGGATGCTAACGGCAAGCTAATGCAGAAACGGTTTGTTCCCCTCCATTAACTCCATAAGTAAGCATGTGCGCTTTGAGAAAGGGTGGGGTGCAGAAAGGGTATTATTTATTTATTTATTTATTACATTTCTATACCGCCCAATAGCTGGAGCTCTCTGGGCGGTTCACAAAAATTAAAGACGGGTGGTAGTTAGAGTGGTAGACGGGTGGTGGTTGGAAATGTTTGGTGAGGGTCCCGCAGCGGGGCTGGCACTTGGCATGAAGACAGAGGGTGCTCCTTCGTTGTGTCACCTGGTAGCACCCACTTGCAACATCCACAGAATGTGCCAGAGTGGTTGGTTGTGTGTATTTCCTCCGAACTGAGATCCTGTGTTTCCTTTGTAAAGAGCAGGTTGTGTGTTGAGGATGCACGCTCAAAGTAGCAGTAGCTAATCTGGGTTTGGATAAGACACTTGAACCACTTGACCAATGCTAGGCCGTTGCAGCAACAACAATGGTGAAAGGGTCTTGTGGTACCTTGAGACTTAGCACATTTGTTATACTATATGCTCTCGTGGGCTAGAGCAGTAGTGTAGGAGCATCATCTCACAGGGGAAAATGGCATTTGCTTACCATCGCTTCTCTGCCCACGCGTTGGTCCCTCATTACTTCCTCTTCCAAAAGACGAAGTAAACAACATGCGTTTTGATCCCATTGCTTCTCCTGCACACAGCAGGAGAGAGCGGCGACTTCCGTCTTTAAAAAAAAGTCGGACTTACTGGGGTGTTTTTTTGTCGTGCGAAGAAGGCTAGAAGGGGCAGGAGGTGCGTGGAGCGCAGACAACGTTGTGAGAGGGACCCACAAAAATCCGTGGGTGCCCAGTAACAAGAGTGCAATAAAACACTCATCTGATGGAACTGAAGATCTACCCTGGGTGAGCTCGCTGCTGAGCTAGTTTAGGCCATTGTTAGCGATAGTTTTGTCTCTGCAGGCCATTCTGCACGGAAATTAAATTGCCATTCCCTAAAAAAAAGCCAGAGATTATGTAACTCGCTGACTACTACTACTACTATTACTACTAATAATAATTTCTCCAAGGCAAAGCAGTCCAATCTCATTGAGGCTGTGTCCTTGTCATTTTCCCCATCACTGCCTCAGCTTGGATTGTTGCCACGGGTCTCAGTTTAAAGAAAAGAGCCTCTGATGCCACTTCTAGCAACGTGCCTAGTTCTGGTGCGTGTCAGGCGGCCGCCGGCAGCCATGCAGGTCTTGCCGATGGGCCTTTGTTGACAGGAATCTGATGCTTTTCCTCCCCCCCCGCCCCCCGCCCCAATAACAGCCCGGACAAAGCGCTTTTCATGGCAATAACAAACCCCATCCTGTCAAGGCAACACAGCCTGAAAAGCCAAGCCAAGACAACAGCCCAGAGCAGGTTCAGAAAAGGACCGTCTTCAACACGGCACGGCCTACGCCGTTGTGGGAACAGGCTCCCAAATGGGCCACCGCAACCTGGCCTCTAGTACTGCAGGTGGTGGAGCCGTGGGAAAGAAATGGCCGTGTTCCCTCCAGCTCCTTGAGAAGCTTATCCTATGCACAGGAAACGGCAAAAAGGTGCCAGACTCCCTAGCCCATCTTTACTCCTGGATCAAGACCATGTATATCCCACCTTTCCAGCCAAAGAGTGCCCAAGGAGCCTGAGCGAAAGAAAATATAAAATGTATTAAGAATACATCATCATCATTTAAAAACTGCTATGAAGTAAAGCAGCTGAAAGAGGAAGGAAGAAGTTGAGACGGCATAAACATTGCGGTGGAGATTAAAATAATCCAATTAAAATAATCCAATTGATAGGCTGAAAGCCAGCCAAGAACGTGTTTTTCACACCCTGGTGAAAACGCCGTCAAAGGTGGGGTGAGGCGTACCTCCGGAGGGAGGGAAATCCAAAGCCTAGGTGTGGCCACTGAAAAAGCCCTCTTTTGTGTTTGCAACAAATGCAATTCTGACATTGGCAGGATGTGGACAAAAGCCTCACCTGCAAATCTTAATACCGAGGCAAGCGCATATTGGAGAAAGCAATCCTTCAGGTCCCTTTTCCTATGCTGTTTCCGGCTTTATAAAGGGCATTTGAACCCAGCACTTTGAAAGGGCTCCGGAACAGACTGGCACCCAATGCAGTTGCTGTAGCAAGAGAGTCACGCGCACCTTATAACCTGCGCTGGTCATCAGTCTTTCTGCAGCATTTTGGACCAGCTGCAGTTTCCAAACCTTTTTCAAAGGCAGCCCATGTAGAGGGTGTTGCAATGGTCCGGACCGGGAGCAACTAGGCAAGGCGTGTGTCACCATTGCCAATTCTGATGTCTCGCGGAAAGGATGCAGCCGATGGACCAGCTGACGCAGGGCAAATACACAGTCTCAAACCTGAGCCCAGGAGTATTCCCAAATGATGACTGATCCTTTGAGGGGGAGTGCTGCTACCCCACCTAAAACTGGTTGAACCCTCACCACTTAAAATTGTTTTCAATTTTGGATATGTATATTTACAAATATACATATTTGTATGTTATTATCTTATGAATTGTAAACCGCCCAGAGAGCACCGGCTATTGGGTGGTATAGATCTCTCTTAGCTCCTGAGGCAAGATCAGAACTGAGGAGGGAACGGCCTCCCTCCCTTCAAATCCTGTCTCAAGCTCACCTTTTCCATGAGGCCAAAGACTCCTTCCCCCTTGTCCTCATGCCTTTGTGTCATTTAGCCTGTAACTAAGCCTGGGCGCATGGAACTGGAATAATTGCATATTATTCCCCTCTTCAGCCTTGCCTCCAAGTTCCCTCTCCTCCTTCTGTTGGTTTGCCTGTGTCAATTTGACAGATTGTAAAGGCCTTGGGGCAGAGATTTGTCCTCTCGTGCTCCGTAAGATGCCAGCCACAGGCATTGACGGCCGATGTATAAAAGTGTAATAACTTTGGCACCTGACGTACAGTGCCTGGCGCACTGTGGCAAGCAAAGAGAAGCAGCAGAGATCGCAGGGCTGAAGGATCCCTGTCCTGTATGGCAGGAAACACTTCACCATTGAATGGCTCCTGTTTAGGGTAATTCAGGAAACGGGCCTTGAAGCCTGGGCCCGTTGCCATGGCTACTGCACAGTTTGCCCCAAACAGCTTGAAGGAGCCAGGGCTTAACCTTGGTTGGAGACTGAGGTGCGGTTCTGGATATAGGAAGCCCACTGATGCGGTGCGGGGTTGGTACATTTGAGAATCGGAAGATATGGAAAGCATTCTTTTTCTCAATGGGGCTAATTCTTTCTTTGTGTAGAGCCAGAGAGGTGAATAAGTGGGGAGGGAGGGGCTTCCTGTGGGACCAGTTAGACCTAGAGACAGTGTGGTGTAGGGGTTAGAGCAGCTTCCCTTCCAACCTGAAGCCTGCCAGATATTTTGGACTTCAACTCCCACCAGTTCCAGTGAGCATGGTTAATGGTCAGGAATTCTGGGAGTTTGAAACGTCTGGAGAGAGCATCAGGTTGGGAAAACCTGGGTCGGAGTGGTTGAATCCCCACCCAGTCATGAAGCTCGGCTGTACAATCTGGGTGGTTAAATGGGTGTGTGTGGGGTAGTTTTTCTTTCCCATTGCATATTTTATTACCGGGAAACCTGCAAACGCAGGGCTTAATTTCAGCCAGGCTTCATAGGTAGGGCCTGTGTTGGTTGCAAATGATAAGAGCGCGTTTTCTGAGCATGTGCAGAGTGTTTCCTACTGCGGGCCAGCCCTACCATTAGGCAGAGTGAGGTGGCCTCAGGTGGCAGGTGCTGGGGAGTGTGCAGGAAGGGCAGCAGTGGCAGCAACCTGGCCATCCCACCTGAGCCCAGTGGTAGTTCTGTTCATGGCCAGAGAACAGAGCGGCGTGTTTCACACACAGTCTCACCTGCGTCCACAAAGCTAGCCTGCTGCTGTCCCATCACCACTGCCGAACGATTCGGTCTGTCTTTACTGAAGTTTATGTGTAATTTACACCTCCCCCCCTTTTTTTTTCATTTGGAACGTAATATTTGAAACAGAGGCCTTTAAAGTGTGTAGTGATGCTTGCACTTTTTTTGGTTTTATTTTGTTAAAACTTACAATAAAAAAGAAGAAGCAGCAAAACATGTGTCCTGTTGCTGAGCTCCATCTACCACAGGGGCGTGCTGCATGTTTTGGGAAAGGATGTACAGAATGGTGGAACAGGGTTTGATCCTGAGCCTGTGCAGGCCGCACGGAGCAACAACCCAGGGGAAGCGGAGAAGGTTGACACAGAAAGGAAGCAGGAATGAACTGAGGAGAGGGGCTTTTGTGACCTAATGAGGTCAGAGACCCTCCGGGAGATTCCAGAAATATCCTCTTCCCCTCTCCTCCACCCACCCCGACACATCCTCCTTAAAAGGAAGGAAATGTACATTGTGAGCTTGCAGGAATGGAGTCCTTCCTTCCCAGAGGCAGTTTAAGTTTTTCTGGGCACCTGAGCATCTGTCGTGCACCGGAGTGGGAAGGGTGTGTGTGGCACATCATAAAATCCGCACACACATGCACTCAGCATGCCATCTTCTCTCATATGGAATGCCATTTAGCGAACAAAGGATCTGAGGCATATCAATGGCCGAGTTTAATGAGTAACCAGTGTTTGTGGGCTCTGGGAGCCTGCCCTTCTGAAGAATGTTTGAAACACTCATTTCATTATGCCCATTTCCTAACAGCAGAACGCATCACCTCATGCGAGGTGCGCATACATTTTTTTATGGCCACCTTGCAATACGTCACTCCCAAAACCAGTGCCTGCTAACAAAAATTTTTAAACACTGTTGCTGATTTGAGCATTGATGCGCACGTGCGCATGTATCGTTCGAGCAGGACCATATGTACTGTTAGGGTTTCGTGGTCTTATTGCTCAGCTTCTTGAGAATTTCCAACTTCTTTAAAATAAGGCAACTTTCTAGTCCTTAAGCTGTGTAGAGTGTTTTTTTTTTTTTTTTTTTTTAGCAAAGTCTAAATCCCAAAGGGACAGGGATTTGCAGGAGCAGGTGTTCAGATTTATGCAAATCTATACATATCTGCATAACGAGATCACTGAATCCAGCTTACTTTGGGATATAACTTGAGCCCCCCTCCTGCAAAATGTTTAACACGCACTGCATGCTTGTGTATTAAATCGCTTGGCTCTCGGTTTTATGCGTGAACTGCTTGTATTGGAAAAAAACAATATTGCATTTGACGTGATGTCAGGCGACATAGCTCTTCTTTGAGGTGTTTGGGCTATGATGTGCGTTTCACACATGCAACAAGTTCTCGCGACATGTTGCTGTTAACGACGGACAAATGCTGTATTGGCCAGAACCTTGAGCAAATGATCGAATGCCAGGGCATTCGGTATGTTTGACAGAGACGCGCCCATTATCTTTTTGGTACGTATTAAGGATGTGCCAGGAACCTTGCGCACTCTGCGAATGTAAGCTTTACATTTGCCTAGTTTTGTACAGTTGAGGCATATGAAATAGCTTTGGAATAGCTGCCAATTTTTTGGTAGCTTAACTTGTTCTTTCAGGCACTGATTTTTGCCCAGGTATATGTGTATGTGATATGTGCACGCATATATCATTTGGTACAAGGTGCAGAATTTAGTGTTGTGACAATCTCAGGTCTCTCTCTCTCTCTCTGCTCCTACACAAAATTTTAGTCCTTATTGCTGCAGAGAGCTTTTGAGAGTTGGTATTACTGAATCAGTGCCCTTGGCACACTTGCAAATACTTACAAAGATCTTACAAAGATGCGTGGCCAAACACTGGCAAAATAATGGGACTCTTCGTACAGTGCAAACCTATGCATCTTTATGCTATGTTAATGGGGTGTACTTAAGAACGTAAGAAGAGCCCTGCTGGATCAGACCAAGGGTCCATCTAGTCCATCACTCTGTTCACACAGTGGCCAAGCAGCCATCGGCCAGGGATGAACAAGCAGGATGTAGTGCAACAGCACCCTCCCACCCATGTTCCCCAGCAACTGGTGCACACAGGCTTACTGACTCGAATACTGGAAATACTAGCACACAACTATCAGGGCTGGTAGCCATTGATAGCCTTTGCCTCCAGGAACTTATCCAATCCCTTTTAAAAGCCATCCAAATGGGTGGCCATCACTACATCCTGTGGTCGTGAGTTCCATAATGTAACTGTGCACTGTGTGAAGAAGTCCTTTTTATTTGTCTTGGATCTCCCACCAATCAGCTTTATGGGATGACCCCAGGCTCTAGTATATTGAGAGAGGGAGGAAAATGTCTCCCTATCCACATTCTCCACGGAATGCATACTTCCAAGTGAATGTGAAAAAGATCACAATTTAGATTATCTTAAGTCCTGTACACCTTTTGTGTGTGTGGGAGAAACGAGGACTGGAAGGTGTCTTGTTACAGCAACACTATTGTTCTGTTCTTGTTTATAAGCATACTTCGGGGTTGAGGAATTAATAAGACAACTGGGACCTGTGACAAAATGTTGCAGCGTAGAGCGCGCCTGCTTAAGAGAACAGCCACTTCATTCCCCCCTCCCACTGATTCCCCCCCCCCCGGTCATTCCATGCCCATCAAGCATGCTTAGTTCTCATCAGGCTGTTTTGGGAGGGTTTCCAACCCCCTTGTAAGTATTCCCCCCCCCAAACATTTTTGTACTTCTACAAACCTTGGGAATTCCTGAGCCTGCAGATATCTCCTTCTTGCAGGTAGCTTGTTCCAGGTACATGATCAACAGCCGAAGGCTGGAAACAGAGGGCGTGTTTTATATATGAATAGCTTGACAATCTCTGTTAAGACTAGGATAAAGATTCACGGGGCGGCCTTCTGCTTTTTCTGTCTTCTTAGGACCGCTGTCCGAGGCATCTGATGGGAAGGAACTTGGGGAAGGCCACATCTTGAACCTGGTGCATCCCAAGGGGGTCCGGAGTGCTGTGGGGCGGCCAAATGGCTGGCGGAAGTACCGGCGCCCTCGGCCCCGCCTCTCGCACAAGGGGCCCATGCCTTTCTAGCACAGGTAAGAGAATTGCCAGGGTGAAGGAAGAGCGGTTCAGGTAGCTCGAGACTGGGGGTAATTCAGTGCCAACATCCAGAGCGCTTTGGTTCTCCGGCAGCGGCTACGATGGAATGAAGATCTTACCCTAGCCTTTTCCAAAACATCAACATCATCATCATCATCATTATTATTATCATCCCACCTTTTGCCCAATACTGGGCCTCAAGGGGGCCTTACAAAGTTTAAAACATACATTGTAAAACCTAGGAAAAGAAATGTGCAAAAAAAAATATGTAAACATAAATGTTCAAAATACACGACAAAATTATAAGGCATTAATATAGATGGAGGACCAGATTATTCTCCAAAGGCCTGCTGGAGCAAACAAGTTTTTGCCTGCTTCCAAAAGCCCATCAAGGAGGGAGCCAGACAGTCTACCTTCCCCGGGAAGAGAGTTCCAGAGCACTGGAGCAGCCACCGAGAAGGCCCTCCCCCATGTTCCCACCAAGCGTGCCTGTGGAGAAGGTGGGACTGAAAGAAGGCCTTCTCCAGAAGATCTCAAAGCACGGGCAGCCTCATAAGGGAGAATACGGTCTTTCGGATAACCTGGACCCGAGCTATATAGGGCTTTATAGGTCATAACCAGCACTTTGAATTGTGCCCGGAAACAGACTGGAAGCCAGTGGAGCTGTTTTAACAGGAGAGTTGTATGCTCCCTGTAACCAGCCCCAGTCAACAGTCTGGCTGTAGATCATTGAACCAGTTAAAGTTTCTGAATGCTCTTTAAAGGTAGCCCCACATAGAGTGTGTTACAGTAATCCAATCAGGATGTAACTAAGGCATGTGTCACCGTGGCCAGGTCCGACATCGCTAGGAACGGGCGCAGCTGGCGCACTAGCTTTAACATGGGGAGAATTCTACGATGGGGCACGGCTCCCCTCTTCGGCCTTGAATGAAGAGATCCCTTGAGGGTTCTTTTTAAGGGTGGCAGGGACTGCATTTGGGTCTAGGGCTCCTAGCCTGGCCATACGTGTCCAAAAGAGGATGCTAGAGAGATGCCCAAATGTATCCCTGCCGTTTGTTTCTCTACCGCGCGTGTTCGTTCATTGCCCACGTTTGCCTTCAAGAAATGATGTGTGGCTGATACTTATATATCAAAGCAAACCAAATGTATCTGCCGCCTTTAGCGGGTGCTAGGCATTTCTCTCTCCACCCCCCTGCTCCATTTCCCAAACAGGAGAATCTATCGCAACATGTCATGAGAGAAAGATGCCAGCCTAGAGGGTGTTCAATCCAAGGAAAAGGGATTTCTTTTCATATTTCTTATTTCTTTATCTTTGCTTGCAGGATCGATGCCCTGGGACAACCCGCCTTTTGTGTTCTCTCTGCTTGATAAACTCTCTGCTTGTGCAGGGCTTTCTCACCCGCGGCAGAACATGACCTTACCTGTCGGCTTCGCTGCCCCGGACAGTGCTGGGCAGAAGGGTGTGTGAACGCGTCACCTTCTCCTGTTGTCTCTTGATGTCTCCCTACTCAGGCTGGTTTCTGCGGGTGGCACCTCTCCTACCTACGCGCACACACACACACTCTCTCTTTTCTCTCTCTTTGCCTTGCAAAGTGACTATTAGCAAAGCTTGAGGATTACTCAGAAGGGAAGTGAGGAGGAAACGGGTAGCGAGGAGCCTGCAAGGGCCCCTTTGCCTTGTGTCTCTCGTGGAAGGAGGTGCCCCGCTCCCCCTTTGGTTGAGGGAGACGCCCAGGTGTGGCTTGTAGCGAAGCCACACCTGTCCACCTACCTGGCTGCTAGGCCACTGCTGCAGCAGAGGCTGCAGCTGGGGCAACAAGGCCTTTGGCCTGTGAGAAGCACTTTTTTGGGGGGTGAGATGGAGAGTATCTCCTCCCAGGTCTCTTCAACATCCCGTTTAGCACCTGTCCCATCACAGGGCGTTCCCCCGCGGTGAGGCTCCTGTGCGTTTGGCAACTGCAGGCGATGCCGCTAAAAGCAACCTTCCCCAACCTACTGCCCTCCCGATTTGTGGGACTACAACTCCCAGCAACCCCCAGCCAGCATGCTATCTGGGGGGGGGTGTTTAACAGAAAAGTAGCCTCACACATCTGGAAGGCACCGGGTTGGGGAAGGCTGAGCTGAAGCTTTCCCCTTGGATGCAGCTGTGCGGCAGGGAAAAGGTGCTATAATCCTTCCTGCCCTACAGCTTTCAGGTCGAGGAGCCCTGCTAGGTGGGGAAAACTGGCGGCTGTATTGTGGGAGCCCAATCCTGTGCCTGCATTGGGTGAGCCTCTTTCAAGCCTAAGCCTTTCCTGGTGCAGAGTTTGGATTTATTTTGGCACGTGCGGCCCTGCTTCTAAATATGGACTGGTGCCTAAAAACCTCTGCCAAACACAATCCCTGTGCCTTTTTGAAAAGCAAGTTTTGACCAACCTGGGCAGGTGCCTGTCTGTTCCATATTGCCCTCCCCAACTCCCTTCAGTTGCTGTCTGCAGCGAGCTGAGCTGGGGTGAAGATCTCCTGGCCAAGCTTGACCTCCTGTTCAAGGCAGCTACTGCAGCAAACACTGAGGGTGCGGCACCCGCCGCCTTTGGCCACAGGGTAGTGATCTCGGCTCCTTCAAAATCTAGCTCACAAAGCCACCCGGTGGCCCTTATGCAAGCCACTTTCCCCCCGCGCCTATGTGCAAGGCGGGGTGTGTGCGTGAATAACATGTCCCTACCTTACAGGGGTGTTGTAAGGATTATGGAAATAAACAGACATTTGTAAATGCTCTTTGAACACCTGAAACGCGTGACGTTAAGTGCTAAGTGTTGTCGTTACGGGCTGATATGGTTTGGAGCGGCCTTTTACGAAAAATAAAATAAAATTATTTCGTTCACTTTTGCTTGTGGCTTCAGCACACGCTATGCACTCAAGGAGGGTGTCACTAGGGGTGGGGGCACCCGCTGTCTTATGTTTTGCACTTGGGGGGCTTGCGCCAGGGGGGACTTGCTGGGAGCGAACAGCATGTGATGGTATGTGGAGCCTGGGGTGGAAGCTCACATCTGTGTAACCCTTTTTTTTTTTCAGGTGGCTGTTGACTTTCTTTGTATAAAACACTAATTTATACCAGCTGGGGACATCTTATTATGTAAAATCCTTGTTGGTAACTGGGTTTTTTTGTGCGTCTGTAAAGATTTGTTCTATGTAAATATAGCTTTATAATAAAGAAATATGAAAACAATCACCCCTCTTTTTTCGGAGTTGCCAGCAGTGTTTCCCCCCCCACACACTTCCTCTCTTCTCATTTGAGCCCTTAAAAGGTCTCTTCCCCCACCCTAAGAAACAACCCAGGGGCTTCCTTAAGAACACCTGCTACCGAACTCTGTTAGGGTGCAATCCTAGGCATGTTTAGACAGAAGAAATCCTACAATTCCCAGCATGCCCCAGCCATGCTTAAACATGCATAGGATTGCACCCTTAATTCTAACCCGTTCCTGTCTAAACATGCATAGGATTGCACCCTGAACTAGAGATCTGGAGACTGAGCCTGCAACCTTTCGCATGCAAAAGCATGTGCTCGACTGAGCTACGCACCCCAGACTCCTTCAAACTTTTCTACAGCACAGGCCACCAGCCCAGTAAGATGGGCTTGCCCAGGATTCGAACCCAGCTCCGCTCACAACCTTAAGCGACAATTGGATCCCTAGCCCAACAAGGTCAACATTTATCATTTCTAGGAGTGCCTCGAGGCTGAACGATTATGCATAAGAGTTATGTGAGCAGGCAGAGACCCTGGGAAAGGGGGGGGGGCAGTCTTGGGATCCTGGAGGCAAGCGCTGAAGGACAGCAGCTGACATGAAGCAGCAACTGTAAGCTGGAAGAACTCACAGAGCAGGCAGGCATATACCAAGCTGTTACTCTACCGCACTCAACGATTCACACATTAATGTGCAAACTGCCTCTAAAACAGTGGATACGGTGTGACGGAAAAGCTTAATAAACTGCATACAACTGAAGGAAGACGACTATAACAAACTTGCCTTCATTTGGAAATATTTTATCATTTTTTGGCAAAACAAAGGCCGCTCTTCAACTGATGAGAGACATCTGCTCAGTATGTTGTAATGCACTTTCCCACCCTCTTTGATACCATAGTTTAGTTCAAGATTACGTATATTAATTTATATTTATTTCCTCTCACACACAAATATAAAACAGCTTGCTCAGTGGCGAAAGATTTATAGCTGCTCTTTGCACATGCAAGTTCAGCCTCGTGCTCCAGCGGGCATCCGGGGAAGCGGTTTGAAACACAACAGAGGAAAAGGCAGCAGAAGGGAGAATTTGCACAGCGAAGTACCGTCTCTCAATCTCTCTGCAAAATTTCAAACATGTTCAAATGGAGATCGTTTCACTCCACCCCAGTATTTCCCCATTTTTTATATATATATTTAGAGTTTTATTTATCTATTGTGGTGTGTGTGCGTGTAAGTAGCATTACATTTGACAAGGTGGCACCTAACTTTCGTTGCCTTTGAAACGCATCAAGAATTTCTGAAATTTCAAAGCAAATTTGAAACGTTCCTCATTAATGCAAATGGTCCCCCCCCGCTTACTCTCACCCTTCCAGAACTCAGCCCTACTTCCCAAAGCGAGTGACTTACAGTAGAATCCCAACAAATGGGACTTATTCAGGTGATTGTTTCAACTTTTGAGTTAGACCAGGGCAGAGAGAGGCTAGTTTCTGAGTGAGGAGCAGAGGGTTTTTTTGTGGGGAGGGGGACTAAGCTGTGCAGAGTTAATAAACTAGTTATCAACTAGTTCAAAATATGGTAGCCAGGTTGGTCACCAGTACATCTAGGGGTGAGCATATTACCCCAACATTAAAATCACTCCACTGGCTGCCAACTAGTTTCTGGGCAAAGTACAAAGTGTTGGTCATTACCTTTAAAGCCCTACATGGTTTGGGTCCAGGTTACCTGCAGTATCGCCTTCTCCCATACAGTCCACCCCCCCACACACAGGTTCTCTGGGGAGAACTTACTTCAGCCAGCTAAGATTAGGCTGACATCAGTTTCCCAGAGGACCTTTTCTTCTGTCGCCCCCGGATTGAGGAACGGTCTGCCGGAAGAGATTCGTAAAATTTAACTCACTCTCTGATTTTAAGGCAGCTTTGAAGACTAGCCTTTTCTGGCAGGCCTTCCCAGATCAATGTAAAATCAAGAATTTTTAAGATGTGTCGATTCCTGTACTAATGTTGTTCCCCACCTCAATCCAAAGGGAGAGGCGGGTAAGAAATAAATATATTAAATTATTTATTTATTATTATTATTATTAAGCTCTCCCTCCCAGCTGCTCCAGAACTTGGAGCCTTTGATCTAATTCAGCTGGTAGCAGCTCTGCGTGATTTGCAGTACGTCAGCAAGGGTCTCCCAACTCCCAATTTTTGAAGAAGTTTAGGTCTAAATGGGACTCTTAGATCCCCGGATCTGTAGTAACATGGATGTCGACTTCTGTTTCCGTGCACGCAGGTCATCCCAGTGAAATAGCTCAGAAGTTATTATTATTATTATTATTTATTTATATAGCACCATCAATGTACATGGTGCTGTACAGATAACACAGTAAATAGCAAGACCCTGCCGCATAGGCTTACAATCTAATAAGTTGTAGTAAACAATAAAGAGGGAAGGAGAATGCAAACAGGCACAGGGAAGTGTAAACAGGCACCGGGTAGGGTGAAGCTAACAGTATAGAGTCAGAACAAACTCAATGTTTGAAGGCTATAGGGAAAAGAAAAGTTTTTAGCTGAGTTTTAAAAGCAGTGATTGAGTTTGTAGTTCTCAAGTGTTCTGGAAGAGCGTTCCAGGCGTAAGGGGCAGCAGAAGAAAAAGGACGAAGCCGAGTAAGGGAAGTGGAGGTCCTTGGGCAGGCGAGAAGCATGGCATCAGAGGAGCGGAGAGCCCGAGCGGGGCGATAGTGTGAGATGAGAGAGGAGAGATAGGCAGGAGCTAGACCGTGAAGAGCATTGAAGGTCAGCAGGAGAAGTTTATATTGGATTCTGGAGTGAATTGGAAGTTCAGTATGTAAATGGCTCTACCCCAATTCACCTTTTTGCATCTAGTTCCATCTCTGGGTTTGAGTAAAAAAAAGTAAAAAGTAGATCCACAAGCCTGAAGTCTGCCTTCCCCTGATCTAATTGGTCTTCTGTTTCCTTCCAATCCCGATTAGTGTGCTGGGTGTGTTCAGTTTCAAATGTCTAGAGCGTCCTCTAGTGGCAGCCAGTAACTGAGTTCAGCCTAGGAGCTCGTGCAGAGTTTTGTCCTGTTCACAATCTCCCGCAAAGCTCACTTTAAGAAGCAACAGATAAAAACTTGCAACGGAGAAGGGCTGGAACCCCTGGCCTGAGGTTCCCCACACCCATTCTATTCTCACCCAAAAATATATATATCCCGTATTCTGCAATACCACAAATATTGCAATGTACATTTGCGTAAATCTATGCGAAGTATCCAAGAACAGATCAGAATCTTGAATATAAAGCTGTCTTCAACTCATTATGAACCCAATATGTCCAACAACTTAGGGACCTAAACGTTTAGGTCACATTCAGATTTGTTTCGCTTCTGCCAAGAGCCAACCCAGCAACTGGTGAGCACCAGTTGCTGGGGAACATGGGTGGGAAGGTGCTGTTGCACCATGTCCTGCTAGTTCATCCCTGGCCGATGTCTGGTTGGCCACTGTGTGAACAGAGTACTGGACTAGATGGACCCTTGGTCTGATCCTGCAGGGCACTTATGTTCTTAACCAAGCCAGCAGTTGGACCAAGAAGCATCAGTACTGGACAGATTTTTGAACTGACAAAGCACTCAAACTTTGGGGTGGGTGGGGGTGGAAACAGCAAACCAAGGCAGGGTGTGGAGATGGGACATGAAGGAACCCCTGCAAGGCAGATGCAATCCATCACGGGTATTTCTGAAAGGGTCAGGAAAGGAAGAGCCCTAAAAGGCAGCAGAATATTCAAACAGAAGATCTTTGGCGGTGGGTAGGCAGCCTGGGCCCCTGCAGATACTTTGGACTACAACTCCCATCCGCCCCAGCCAGCAAGGCAAAGGGTGAGGGATTATGGGAGCTGTAGCTGAATGCTTCTGGAAGGCACTGGGTTGCGTATCCCTGATCTACTATATTATGCCAGGCTGTATGGCAGATAATTTTTTTCCGGTCCTCCATCTAGTGCGAATATCTTCCCTCCGGCCTTCAAATGCCGTGCCCAGGCTCAGTAGAAGCAGCTGGCTGGGTGCATACATGGGCCCACGACGTACACAAACACACGTGCCAAAAAGATGCGGAGGCCCATCTGGCTTGCTGCCCCGGGATCGGAATCTATGCCATCTCTCCTGGCCGAGAAAACGCCGTTTTCCGAAGTCCCAGATATCCACATCCTGCGCAGCTGGGCAGCTGTGACAGCGCGGCCATCCTGGACAGGATGGAGGAACCGGCCACAACAGTCGAGGGCCCTCAAGAGTGCCACTGGCTGGCCAAGAGATGGGCATGTTTCAGGAAGTTTAAGACAATGCCAAGATCCTCTCTGCCAAGTTGCAGCCATGCATTTAGAATCCAGGGAAGTAGGAAGAGCCATCAACAAAATAGGGAAAACACAGCCAAGGCTGATTCTTATCATCTCCGGATCTTTCTCCTGATGTTCACGATCGTATCTCGGCATGTCTTTCAGATATCTCAGCTTGGTTGCTTCATCGTCGTTTGAAACTTAATATGGCAAAAACTGAATTGCTTGTTTTTCCTCCTAAACCTTCTCCTCATCTCTCATTCTCTCTTACTGTCAATGATGTTACACTTACTCCAGTCAAGGAAGCTCGTAGTCTTGGCTTTATATTTGATTCCTCGCTCTCCTTTATTCCTCATATTGAGGCAGTAGCTAAATCCTGTCATTTTTTCCTGTATAATATTGCCAAGATTCGATCATTTTTGTCTGTCTCTTCTGCCAAGACTCTTGTTCATGCATTGGTTATTTCTCGGTTGGACTACTGCAACCTTCTTCTCACTGGCCTTCCTTCTTCTCACATCAGTCCGTTGGTTTCTGTCCACCACTCTGCTGCTAAATCATCTTCTTGGCTCGCCGCTCTAACCATGTTACTCCACTTCTGAAATCTCTTCATTGGCTTCCAATACACTTCAGAATTCAATATAAACTTCTCCTGTTGACCTACAAAGCTTTTCACAGTCTAGCTCCTTCCTATCTCTCCTCTCTCATCTCACACTATCGCCCCGCTCGTGCTCTTCACTCCTCTGATGCCATGTTTCTCGCCTGCCCAAGGGTCTCCACTTCCCTTGCTCGGCTTTGTCCATTTTCTTCTGCTGCCCCTTATGCCTGGAACGCTCTTCCAGAACATTTGAGAACTACAAGTTCAACCACAGCTTTTAAAGCTCAGCTAAAAACTTTTCTTTTTCCTAAAGCTTTTAAAACTTGATTTTGTTCTGACTTTATACTGTTAGTTTTACCCTACCCAGTGCCTGTTTACCCTACCCTGTGCCTGTTTGCTTTCTCTTCCCCTCCTTATTGTTTTATCATGGTTTTATTAGAATGTAAGCCTATGCGGCAGGGTCTCACTATTTACTGTTTTACTCTGTACAGCACCATGTACATTGATGGTGCTATATAAATAAATAATAATAATAATAATAATAAATCATCATCATCATCATCATCATCATCATCATCATCATCATCAACCTCTTATCAAGAGGAAGGCCGCTTGTGCTGTCCCAGGGAGTCCTCTGCTGAACCCCAAAACCAAAATACAAGCCTCTGCGTGCACAGCTGCATCTCAATCCCAGCAGGACGCCATGCTGGCTGGGAATAATGGAAGTTGTAGTCCAACACACTTGGAGGACACCAGACTGGCAAAGGCAGGTCTAATCTGGAATCTTTGTTTCTCACATTGGCCAGGCAGATTCTGCTGGGAATCACACTTGCAGGGCATGAAAGCAAGAGGCCTCTGCCACTGTTGTTGCCCCCCGCCCCCGTACCCAGGAACTGAAAGATATACTGCTGCTGAACATGGAGGTTCTACTTGGCTACCATGTCTTCTCAACCGCTATCCGACGCCTCCTCCATGAATTTTTCCCAAGCCCACTTTTAAACCGCATCTTGCGTCAGTTCAAATTCCATAAAATGAACGACCTGTTCTGTGATGAATCTCTCTCTCTCTCTCTCTCTCTTGTCCGTCCTGAACATCTTAGGAAACGTGGGAAAACGGCTTGCTAAGATCCTACCTTGCACCCCATTGGTTTTACTTTCTTTCCATGTGACTGGGTGTTCTGTACCTCCTTCGGACTGCTGCCCCACTGTTCGCCTACTGCCTGCCAGCGGCATGGATGCAGATGAGGGGCCGTTTGCGCAGTGGCAGAGCATGGGTCTTGTGCTTAGAAGGCGGCAGGTTCAATCCCTGGAAACTCCAGGTAAACGATTGAGGGGAGACATGATAGCCCTCTTAAAATACCTGAATACACAGAAGAGGGCCAGGATCTCTTCTCCATCCTCCCAGAGTGCAGGACAAGGAGTAATGGGCTCAAGTTACAGGAAGCCAGATTCCGGCTGGACATCAGGAAAAACGTCCTGACTGTTAGAGCAGTATGACAATGGAACCAGTTACCTAGGGAGGTTGTGGGCTCTCCCATACTAGAGGCATTCAAGAGGCAGCTGGACAGCCATCCGTCAGGTCTGCTTTAAGGTGGATTCCTGCAATGACTTGATGGCCTTGTAGGCCCCTTCCAACTCTACTATTCTATGGTTCTCAAACGGTAGGTTTGCAGAGAAGGTGTCTCCTCCCAGAGACTTCAGAGAGCTTCTTGCAGCTAGGTGGCACAAAGAGGCAAGTAAGGGCAGCCTTCCCCAACCTGATGCCCCCCTCCCACCAGCTGATTTGGACTACAACTCCCATCATGCCTGACCACAGCCCATGCTGGTTAGCACTCATAGGAGACGTAGTTCAAAACATCTTGAGAAGGCGGTAATAGAGGACTGCGTGAACCAGTAGACTGATGGCATAAAGGCAGCATCACATGGAAGCCAGGCGGCGACAGGAATCAGGGCAGCTGTTCAAGGCTTCCTCCGCGCCCCACAACGATCCCCAAAGGGCTATAAAGGGGGGGCGCCCCTGAGAAAGGCCGGATTTCGAGCAGAGAACATGGCCCTCTGGCTCCACCTGCAGGTCTTGTTGTGAAAAACACCAAATCGGATCCAATGAGCTGAAATATCAGGCCGGCCTGGGTTCCAAAGCAGCTCCCCACTTCTCCCTTGTGTTGGGGGGGGAAGGCCCTGGAAGGCGTCACGCAGAGGGGCTTTGAGGCGGAGGGCAGACGGAGCTCCGCAGGGGCCGAGGGACCGGCAGGGACGAGAACGACACCCCTCGCCCCCAACACCACGACAGGCTTTGCACAACAGTTTATTTTGGAACAACAGTTTCCCAATAAATTATACAGCTTAAAAAAAAAACGAGAGAAAGAGAAGAGAGCACAAAGCACAGGAACCCAGAACAGACAACCGGAAAGACAAGAGTGGAAGCCCACCACCTCTCTACCCACGGCCACAGCACAAGGCACAGACCCTCCTCCTCCTCCTCAGCCCTCTCTCCTTCCTTGGCCCTTCCTTTAGAGGCAGTGCTTAGTGTTTCATCAAAAGGAGACCGGTAGGCACCACGCACTCGACTTGGGGACAGATATCTGAACTGTACACAGAGCAGGCTAAGTACAGAGGCCACAGTGGGGGAGGCCCTGCCCCTTCTTAACTCGCAGCAGGGGACCCAGGGGATAGACAATGAAGGCTCCTGCTGCTCTGGAACAGGCTGGGATTTCTTAGGCCTTGCGTCCAGAAAGGGCAGCCAGTGCTGGAGCACGAGGGGAGGGAGCGGGGTAGTGCACTGGGATGGCGGGGGGTGGGGAGAACTGCCAGCCAATCCCTGGCTACGCCCAGCAAATGCCCTCGAGCCGGCCATCCGCCTGCCACGGCTCTGGAGTGGCTTGTGTGCGGAGCGGACGAGGAGCCAGCCGCGACCAGGGGAAAGGCGGCGCGGGTGAAGCTTCGGGAGGGGGCTGGCGGCGGTAGTGCCCCGCCCTTCTCTTCCCACACCCTCCGTCTCCAAGCTGTCCCGCCGGCTGGTGCGGAAGCCCACGCTTTGGCACCTTTAGTAGTCTTCTGCCCCCAGCAGGAAGCCCAGGAGGAAGCTGATGGCCCGCTGGCGGTCGAACGGGCTCTGCTTCGCCTGGAGGTTGGGCGGCGGCCGCAGGAGGAGGCTGGCGAAGAGGGTGGCTGCGGGCGGGGAAGCAGACGTTCAGGTGAGGCGGAAGTGGGGCGGGGCAGGGGCAATCCCCCAACGGGCCCCAACGTCACTTACCTAGCATGTTGGCACTGACGTTGTTGCTCTCGGAGTATTTCAGCAGCTCCCGCAAGAAGGCCATCACGTAGCGGAACACGTTCCGGTGGGACCGCGGCAACTGGCAGATCACCTGGGAAGGCAGGCAGGGAGGGGGCAGCTCAGAGCTCCGGGGCAGGGGCGCAGAACCTGGGGGCCGAGGGCCAAAGCAGGCCCTCCTAAGGTTCCCATCCGGCCCTCGACGGTTCCCGGGCGGCCTCGCCCACCAGCCCTGACCTAATCTAATTACGCTGTGCGATTATCACCATCCGTAGACCAAGGCTTTTTCCATCTCACCCGGCAACATCATTTTCACGGTGTTTATTGCTGATATTCAACATCCCACCTGATGAAGGATTTTGAGGGACGAGAAAGCTTGCGGGAGCTCTTTGCGACCCTTATGTCAGCAGCTCGAACATAAGCATTATCCGGTTACTCCATATGCCCCTTAAGTTCTATTTATCTACCCACCTACTAGATTTTTATGCCACCCAATAGCTAAAGCTCTCTGTGTGGTTCACAAATAAAGAGATTAAAAACTGTACAACGCAAAATAATAAAATGATGTAAACTCTAACACAATGCAGGGAACTAAAAACAACTAGTACCCCATTGACAGCTGATATTAAGAACAGAAGAACATAAGAATTTCCATGCTGGATCAGACCAAGGGTCCGTCTAGTCCAGCACTCTGTTCGCACAGTGGCCAACCAGCCATCGGCCAGGGATGAACAAGCAGGACCTGGTGCAACAGCACCCTCCCACCCATGTTCCCCAGCAACTGGGGCACACAGGCTTATTGCCTCAGATACTGGAGATAGCACATAGTCATCAGGGCTAGTAGCCATTGCTAGCCTTCTCCTCCAGGAATTTATCCAACCCCCTTTTAAAGCCACCCAAATTGGTGGCCATCACTACATCTTATGGCAGCGATTTCCACAGTTTCACTATGTGCTGTTACAGCATGGGAAGGATAAATGCTCACTTCCTATAATGCTAAATTTGTATTTCTGCACTGCTGCTGATTTTATCCTGGTTGTGCTTTTATATTGTATTTTATAGCATGTTTTTATACTGTTGGTTTTATACTTTGAATGGTTTTAATTGTGGTGAACCGCCCAGAGAGCTTTGGCTATTGGGCGGTATAGAAATACAATGAACAAAGAAATAAGGTCCACCATCAACACTCAGCAGCCTCTGTATTCAGCACGGATGCCCACATCAGACGTCCCGCCACCTCCACAAAACGCTTCGCTGGACATTGATGGAAGCGGGATATAAGTGACCCTGACCGACCCAGGAGAGCCGTCGCTCCGGGGCCTTACCTGCCGGCAGAGGCGGCTATCTTGCGAGCAGTCGAGGCAGCGCTGATACAGTTCGTAGCAAATGACGGGTTCCGGCAGCGCCTCCAGGAAGATGAGCAGAGCCTCGGCCACCGAGTGGTTGCTGCCAGCTGAGTGGTCGCCCGTCAAGGAGGGGTCGGTCCAAAACAGGCAGCTCTGTTCTTACCCCACGGGGCCCACCCTGAAGGGTTTCCCCTTGGGCCGCAGGAGTCCTGTGAGCAGAGCAAGCTGGGGGAATCTGACCCATGGGATAGCCACTGTCCCTGCAGTGCCCCCTGGGACCCCTTGGGAAGCCGACAGGCAGGGCAATACAGGCAAGGAGGCAACAGGAGCTTGACCGGGGCGGATTTCAGAGCAGCCGAAGTAACGCAGCGAAGCTCTCGTCACCATTTGGCCAAATCGGGAGGACAACGGACAGACCAGCTTAGCAAGGAGCCACAAGGGTCTCAGTGAAGTCAGGGCCCAAAACAGGTCCCCGAGATCTTTGGAGAAACCCCGCAAGCCGGCCTTCTTCCCCCAACCTTGTGCCCTCCAGGTGTTTGGACGATAACTCCCAGCATTCCAGGCCACTGCCCATACTGGCAGGGGCAGATGGGAGTTGACTTCCAAAGCATCTGGCTCGAGGAAGGATGCTGTAAGTGTATGCGGAGATGCATTCCTGGCGGCCGTGTCACAGCTCTAGCGGATCTGGAGACCCATCCGGAAGCATTTCTAGTCAGGCTGGCCTTTGCAAACCAGAGTTGGGTCTTTTTAAATTAGGATAAGCGGTCCGTATTCACTGTGCTGTGTGTCCCCTTGTATTAGAACTTGCCTCAAAGCCTAAGGGATGGGCTCACAGAGGAAAGGAACGAGAGGCCTAATCCAGTGGTTCCCAAACTTTTTCAGGTAACCGCCCCCTTGGTTCCACAAACTCATGCCCAGTGCCCCCTGCTCACAACCCCTTTAAATGGGAAGCACCCGCCACAGACTTGCCAAGGGAGGGAGGGAAAAGAGAGCAAATGCCTCTGTTTTGCAGCCGGCGTGGCGGGGCACACCAAGCAGGGTATGTCTCTTCATTAGCGTTTTGGTGCTTTTGAAACATTTCAATTCACTGTTAAAAGGACTCTTCTTAAATGGTATTAATACATGTGTGGATTCTTTCCCTATATGGCTTGGGACCAAACTACCTTCTCCCATAAAAATGTCCGTGGGTCTTAAGACCTACTGGAGTGGCGCTTCTCGGAAAAGACCACCTCAAGTGCCCCCCTGCCACCCCTTGGCCTCTTAGCGCCCCCCTATGCAATCCCACCGCCCCTAAGGGGGCAGTACCACCCACTTTGGGAACCACTGGCCTAGTCCATCACTAGCCCAGTTTTTTTGTTTTTTGTTTTAAAAAGGATACGGATTGTCTCAGGAATGCTGGTATCCAGGCACTCGATAATCTCCTGCAGCTCATCCTGCATGCCTGGGGTCTGGAAAAGGTCCTCCTGCCGGAGAGAACCAAAGCACTAACACCTGCTCAAGGAGCCCTGGGACTGGGCAGAGTTTATGCTGGGGTGTATCAACACACAGACTCCAGCCAGACAGTAATGGAGAGCAACCCAAAAGCACAAGGCCGTGTAAGGATGGAGAGCTTGGTCCTACGTCCATCCTCTCAAGCACCCCCAGGGAATCTCAGGGCTGCTCCATCTATCGGGCCACCCAGTGACATCTCTCCCCACCCCATCTCTTTATTATTTTGAGCCATGGAGGAGCCAAGTCATTCCTCTGAGCAAAGGAGCAGAACGGAGAGTCCCTTTTCTGGGACAGATGCAGTTGTAAATCCATGGGCTTTCCCAAGCCGTTCTGGGAATCTCTGTGTATATGTCTTATAAGCAGATGCACGTGCACGGTCTCCCTGTGCTGCCACTTTATCCCTAGCAGGAATCTGCAAGAACTAGTCGGTGACTAAAAAAATGTAAAGCGAGAAGTGGCTCCTGGGAACACACATACCCCCGAAATGGCGTTTTTCTGCCCCGCACTCCCCAACCATTTTGATTCCAGTAACTTTCACCTTCTATCTCACAGTGGTTCCCAATTGGTGGTCTGCGGACACGCCCACCCCCACCTAGGGGGTCCGTGGCACCATTCACATATTAGCTCTGCAAGGTCCACATTTTAATAAAAGAAAATACGCCGTCTCCCCACTCCGTTTGCTTTGACGGTGACCTCATGCGCGAAAGCACCTGCGTGATTTAGCGGCTAGCTTCAGAGGTTCCTTCCCTGCACCTAATCCTGAAAACTCATGGAGAAGGAATCCTTTTGAATGTGGTGATGTACAACTAACAACTCTCTCTGCGGAACAGCGAGATGCACTTGTTGACGTGACTTGTGAGGGTTCACTGAAATCATTTTTCAAAGAATATAGACTGGACCAATTCTGGGTGAAGGTTTTTCCTGATTCTAAGTTAGGTGAAAAGGCTTTGAAACATCTACCGTATTTCTTCGATTCTAAGACACACTTTCCCCCCCCCAAATAAACAGCTCTAAAAATGGAGTGTGTCTTAGAAGCGATGGCGTCTTAGAATCAAAAAAATACGGTAAGAGGAAAAGAGGAAGCTCCTGCAGCAGCCGCGAGCCATGCGAGCGAGGGGGAGCTGGGAGGGTAAGCGCCTGGTTTTGTGTTAGTCCTGAAGGTGCTTCGGAAATCCTAAATTCATTCAAAGTCCCATCGATTTCCATGGGACTTACTCGCGTGTCGTCGTCCCCTGGTGTACCGACAAGTAAAGAGCCGGATCCTATGGAGAATTTGGAGCGCCTTAAACGGAACCGATCGAACAGACGCGGGACTGGAGAGAGAAGCGTTTTAGCTCCTTAATCGCGTCTTCTCCTCTCTCTCCCCGCCCGAAAATATTGTTTACTACGGGCCCCCCCTTCTTCCCGCGCAAATGTCGGTTTCTTCTCGCACAGAGGGAAAAAAGAAAAAGACACAACCATTAGAAGAAAGCGCAGAGGGAAGGGGAGGAGGTTGGCTGGGCGGTGAGGGAAGTAGTATTTCTTAGATTCTAAGATGCCCTTTTTTCCCAAATAAACATCTCTAAAAATGGGGTGCATCTTAGAATCGATGGCGTCTTAGAATCGAAGAAATACAGTAGTTCCTTTTTGTTCCACGTATCTTTGTGAACAAACGTTTTCGACATTTTGTTATATGAAGAACAAGCGTAGAAATCGGCTCGCTGTTGATCCAGATTTGAGATTAAAAGTAGGAAATACTGAACCGGATGTGGAAAGGATTGTTCGGGACAAAAAGAGGCACGATTTCTCCCAATCACATTTAGGTTTAGTAGCTGCTCGACATGTCATAATTTGTTCAGTTGTAAACTAGACGTTAGTAAAATTAAATTCGTCTTAATATTCCTAACTAAATCATTGTCATTCTTGCATGGTAAGATCCCAAATTTTATGGTCTGTTTTTTTTAGTATACCTAAAATCCTTTGCCTATTAGGGGCTAGCCCTTATTTTCTCCAAAAAATGGCTTCGCGCAGGTAACTACCATAGAGATCACAAAATTTATCAAAAGGAGGGGGTCCGTGGCTTGGCATTTGAAAAACAAGGGGTCCGCAGTACTTAGCTAATTGGGAACCACTGTCCTATCTGAAACAGCATCCCCACTCTCTGCCCCATACCTGATGGCAGGCGTTCTTGAAGAGGTGGTCTACCAAGATCCAGATCTCCTTGGGTATGTGCAAAGGCCGCTCGCTGGAGTCCTCGCCGTCGGAGGGCACCATCTCCAGAAGGGATTTCTCCTGAGGTCCAAAGAAAGGCAAGTGAGGTTGACGTGAGGAGGTCTGCGTCTTCCTAGCTCAATTTGCCCTGGGTCCTACGGCCAAGGCAGCCTACAGCGGCTGCGATTATTCACGCAAAGATTTCTAGACTTCCTGCTGAGCCCTAACGAAGAACCGCAAAGCAGTTTACGATACGAGACCAATAAAAGCACTGCAACACCCTGAAGCAGAATTAAGCAGCCCCTGCCGTCCCCTACCCCTCTCCGCTGCTGTTTGGCACGGTCGGCGCCATCTCAAGTCAGCATACTCAAATAAAGAGGGGAGGGAAAGAAAAGGAAGAAGGGAAAGAGAGGTATGGCCATCGTCCACTTGCTCTCATCCACGAGGAAATGGCTAAACAGGGCCTAATTCATGCATATACATTTATAATAATAAAAGGGGATGTGTGTCCGTCCGTCCGTCCATCAGAGCTGCAGCGCCATGAAATGCAGACACCTCAAACTTGATGTGCATGCTAAGGAGACCTTAGAGGTGTGCACCTTGGGGTCCTTATTGATGCAGTAACACCGTCAGCCACTAGGGGCAGAATTAGAATCATAGATCTGTGGAGTTGGAAGGTACCACAAGGGTCATCTAATCCAACCCTCTGCAATGTGCCAGAAAATTAATTAAATCATCCATGAGAGGTGGCTGTCCAGCCTCTTCTTAAAAACCTCCAGAGATGGGTACCGCGTCCAGTTCTGGGTTCCACACTTCAAGAAGGAAGCAGACAAGCTGGAGGGGGTTCAGAGGAGGGCAACCAGGATGATCAGGGGTCTGGAAACAAAGCCCTATGAAGAGAGACTGAAAGAACTGGGCATGTTTAGCCTGGAGAAGAGAAGATTGAGGGGAGACATGGTAGCACTCTTCGAAGACTTGAAAGGTTGTCACACAGAGGAGGGCCAGGATCTCTTCTCGATCCTCCCAGAGTGCAGGACACGGAATAACGGGCTCAAGTTAAAGGAAGCCAGATTCCGGCTGGACATCAGGAAAAACTTCCTGACTGTTAGAGCAGTATGACAATGGAATCAGTTACCTAGGGAGGTTGTGGGCTCTCCCACCCTAGAGGCCTTCAAGAGGCAGCTGGACAACCATCTGTCAGGGATGCTTTAGGGTGGATTCCTGCATTGGGCAGGGGTTGGACTCAATGGCCTTATAGGGCCCTTCCAACTCTACTATTCTATGAGACTATGAACCTATAATCTCTGTAGGTAGACTGTTCCACTGTTGTACAGATCATACTGTCAGGAAGTTTTTCCTTATATTTAATCAGAATTTAGATAGCTTTAACTTATACCCATTATTTCAGGTCCTATTTTCTGTGGACGTGGAAAATAGTTCTTGACCATCTTCCCGGTGGCATCCTTTTATGTACCTGAACACTGCTAACGTGTCTCCCCAACGACTTCCCAAACCAGCAAACAGCTTTGCAGTTGACAGTTTGACGTCAGGGGAGATTAGCAAGCTGAGGGGCAGAATTATATGGCTGGCCCCCTGCCCGTTGCTGTGGGGCAGACCCTCCCGGGAAATGGAGTAGAAAGACCCATCTCTCAAGTGGCTTAAGGGGTGGACCATGGCATGGGCTGTACCTAGGGGTGTCAGCAGGCAGGGCTTCACTCAGAAGGGGAAGGCATGACGTGTGTAAGTCAGATAGCTGTGGAAGTTTGTGTGACAGCTTTGCTGTATTAAACTCGGAGCTATTCCACTGGGTCCGTCTGCTGGTGTGCATGTGTGTGTATGTACTGATTTTGCAATAGCAGTTAAAAACATAGAATACTAGAGCTGGAAGGGGCCTATAATTGAGTCCAACCCCCTGCTCAATGCAGGAATCCACCGTAAAGCATCCCTGACAGAGGGCTGTCCAGCTGCCTCTTGAAGGCCTCTAGGGTGGGAGAGCCCACCACCTCCCTAGGTCATGGGTTCCATTGTCGTACTGCTCTAACAGTCAGGAAGTTTTTCCTGATGGCCAGCCAGAATCCGGCTTCCTGTCCCTTGAGCCCATGCTTCCTTGTAGCTTAGCCCCACGTCGCCGAGGGATGCTTCTGATCACAGGCGGTTGTACGGCTCACGTCGTTCTTTCCCTGACGCCAGCGGCTGGACTGGGGATGGACAAGGGCTGATGGCGTGGCAAGAACAACACAATCAGAGCTTCCTGGGTTTCCAAAGCGACATAAATAAGACTTTTCAGTGGCTACCTACAATGCTTGGGTAACACCCCAAAAGGGCTTCTTTGATTCTCAGATGGATGCCGTTGCCTTGGGTCACCCCAAAACACCCGCACTCTGACTCATCCGAATAGTCAGAATGAAATAAGCTGCAACAGTGCTCACTGAGAACAAACATGCGTGTATGTGCGCGTGAGAGAAACAAGCTCTCTGGGCACCTGCCGACAGTTAACAGGGGCCTCCCTGTTAACTGACGGATTTATTTATTTATTATTGCATTTATATCCTGCCCTCTTTCCTCCAAGGAACCCAAGGCGCTGTACATAATTCTCCTCCTCTCCATTTTATCCTCACAACAACCCTGTGAGGTGGGTTGGGCTGAGAGTCTGTGGCTGGCCCAAGGTCACCCAGTGGGTTTCCATGGCCGCGTGGGGGGACTAGAACCCGGATCTCCCGACTCCCAGTCTGACACTTTAGCCACTACGCCACATGGGCTCTCTGCAAGAATCACTCGAGAGACACGGCCCAGCCTGTTACCTTTTCTAGGAAGCTGTCTTCTCCCTGAGACCAGAGTAGGAAGGCAAGAGCAAAGAGGAAGAAGAAGAACAGATACAAAACAAAGTGCGTTACTGGCAGAGGTAGAGGAAAAGAAAGAGGAACAACCCCCAAGCGCCGGGCGGTGGAAAAATAACACACACGTTTAGCAGCCGTGCGAAGGGGAAGCTGGGTTAAAGGGCAGATGGGAACTGAGCCTGGAATGACTCAACGGAGAGGAAGCGGCAGACACCAGGCAAAGGTCTGGACAGTGCACAGGAAAGCCAGCACACAGCTGCAGCAGCAGATTCGGAAGGCAGGGCCCCCACGGCACAGGCAGAAAGGAGAAGGGGAAGTGACTTGGCAGGAGGGAGACGGAGCGCGCGGCTTCCCTGCCAAGCCCAGGGATCTCCCCACCGCTTCCTACCAGATCGATGAGCTTGGTGACGGGGACTTCGCGAATCGGCCGCTTCATCCGGCACAACGCCTCCAAGGAGGTGCCGAAGCAGCTGGGCAGGTAGCTGCCGCTGATGGTGAGGAAGTAGTCCTTGCCCCGGTCCAGGTGGAGGACGAGGATGTCTTCGATCTTGTCCTCCCCTGAATTGAGCAGCGTCACCGAGTCCTTGCTGACGTAGACGTCGAGGGAGATCTCCACCTCCTCGTCTGAAACAGGAGGACAGAGAGACTTCAAGACCAACAGCGAAATTGAAGGAAGTCGGGCAAAACAACCTCTTGGGAACCAGTCTATGGAGAACGAAGTTACCGACTCGTTTCAGTAACCAGAAACGGAGCTCTACCCTACCTCGCAATACCTCCAAAGCAGCAGCTGCTTGTAAACAATGCTAAGAAACTCATAATATTTTTATTCTGCCCAACAGCTGAAGCTCTCTGGGCGGTTCACTGTCCTATGACTAAATCGGAGGAATATCTCCCATGTCTTCCCCACACCACTCAGAAAGGGTGTGTAAAATTCTTTCAGGATTGCAGATAGCAAACGATGATATAAGCTGTCAATCGGAGAAAATGTTTCCACTGAGCATTATTGAGGAACGTGCATGTTTAGAGGTATGGGCTTAGAGTCTCCTTTTGACTCTGTTCATGTGGGACGAGTTGGTCGAATAAAAGCATTACGGTGATGTGGATTTTGGAGGTTTTGTTTCGGCGAACAGGGCTCACTTTTTACGTGACGTGGAAAAGAAATCTGAATCTCTCTCCTGCAACCTTTTCATTGTATCGTAAATGTTATTGTACTGTAGTGCCCTTTTTACTGCACGTCGCTGGCTTTTCCTTGCAAGTGTATTTTGTAACCTAGCAATAAAAAAGAGAAGAAGACCCGACGACACTCACTGCTGTAGAACGTACGAAGCTCTCTAGCACCGTACCAACTCTGACTGGCAGCAGCAAGCCAGCGTCTCCGGGCGACTTCTTTCCTAAACTTTCTCCTTGAGATCCTTTAACTCAGAGGTGGGGAACCTGTGGGCCTCCAGATGTTGTAGGACTATATCTTGTTAAGTATAAGAAAGTAAAAGGCTTGCGTAGTCATTAAAATTGAGTGTGTGGCTATCTCAAGGCTAAACAGAGGAAGACTATCTATGAGCAATTACCTTGAGATAGAAGCTGTACTGGGAACCTTGCCAGGATTCTCTAAGATATCATGGTGTTAATGATATGAATATACCAAAGATCCTTGAGGCTGGGTTAGCCTAATCACAGCTGTATGTAATATAGATAAGAACTGTGTATATATGTATATGTGTATAGCTTTTGTCACTCTGCACAATGACACGGAACTGTTAAGAAGTCTGAAGCTAATAAACTTACTCTGCTAAGTAAGACCTGCATTGTGAGCTGTGTTTCTGAGCACAAACAGAATTCCCAAGGAAAAGTTCTGGCCCCAACATATCTGCCATCACCCCGACTTATGCTGACTGGGGCTGACATCATCTGGAGGGCTGCAGGTTCCCCACTCCTGCTTAAAACTGGAGATGCTAGAGCCTGAAGCTCAGGAGCCCATCAATATAACTCTGTACAGCACCATGTACATTGATGGCGCTATATAAATAAATAATAATAATAATAATAATAATAATAACACATGCGCTCTGCCATTGAGTGAAGGGCCCCTGCTAGCCAACCACTGGATAGTGGCCACGGCAGAACGGCCCACTCTTTTAAAGCAGGCTTGCCCACTCTGGTACCCTTGCATTCCGTTGGACTACAACCCCCACTGTCCGTATCTCTGGACTGCCCAGAGATATTTCGTGAACCGCCCAGAGAGCTTTGGCTATTGGGAGGTATAGAAATAAAATGAATGGGGAATGATGGGAGGTGTAGTCCAACGCACCTGCAGGAACACAGGAAGCTGCCTTACACTGAGTCAGACCCTTGGGCCAGGGAAGGAAAGGAAAGGAACCTCTCCTGCAAGCACTGAGTCATTACTGACTCTTGGAGGGACGCCAGCTTTCGCTGACGTTTTCTTGGCAGGCCTTATAGCGGGGTGGTTTGCCGTTGCCTTCCCTGGCCGTTATTACTTTTCCCCCAGCTAACTAGGTACTCATTTTACCGACCTCGGGAGGATGGAAGGCTGAGTCGACCCGAGCCGGCTGCCTGAGAACCAGCTTCCGCTGGGATCGAACTCAGGCCGTGGGGAGAGTTTCGGCTGCAGAAACTGCTGCTTTACCGCTCTGCGCCACGCGAGGCCTTGGGCCACCTAGCCAGTATTGTCGACATGGACTGGCAGCAGCGGCTGCCCAGGGTTTCTGGCAGGAGTTTTTCCAGCCCTACCTGGAGATGGATCGAACCCGGCACCTTCCGCATGCAAAGCAGGGGCTCTACCCACTGAGCTGTGGTCCCTCCCTTCGCAGGGGCACCAGTTGGCGAGGCTGGTTTAGAGGCGGTTGATAATGACGGAGCGCAGGAGGAGGAAAGCGGGGAAACGCAACCCGACAGACACTGCCACGCAGCCCCGGAGACTCACTTGGCTCGACGAAGCCCTCGCAGGGCTCGGCGCGGAGCCAGGGCTTACAGTACTGGCTGTCGTTGAGCTTGGGGATGAAGGAGAAGTGGCAGGGGACCTGGCCGTTGTTCGTGATCTGGAACTTCTCCTTCTGCAGCTGCCGGAACTTCACATTCTCAAAGGAAAACTGCAGCCCAAGAACGGAGGGGAAAAAGTGAAAGAGAGAGAAAAGCCTTCAGCAAGTAACAAGGAAACAAGAGTTTCCCTCTAAAGCTGGACCCTCACTCACGAGGGATTCCCAGCCCTGGCACCCAGAGTGCTTGACTCCTCACAAGGAATCCCCTGCATTTCTGGAGCCGCTTTCTCTTCCGAGGGGGACGGGGGAGAGGTCCCGTTTCGTTCTCACCTCCCTCCGGCTCAGCTCTAGCGACGGAAGGAAGTCGTTCTCCATCCTGTCCATCATCCGGACGATGTCCTCAAACACCTTTCGGTACCGCTTGTCATCCACGACTTTCACCTGCGGGAAAGGGAGAGGTCACACTGAGAAAGGGGTGGGAGAGGAGCTCAAAGAAAAAAAAAAGAGAAAGAAAGAGGGATGTGGCACGAGCTGAGATGCCGAGTTTCCCGAGCGCTGCGGTAGCTCTGGGGCCCACTTTGCAGTGCAAACGGTCCAGTCCGTTTGAGGCGGTTGCTCGAGTCAGGAAGAGCAGCCTGCGCCCCAAAGAGCAGACAACGGGGGCAACTCAAACACATATAGCTGATCGTTTAAATTTGAGATTTTGCACTGCTGCTGTTTTCAACTGGTTGAGCGTTTGTATTTTATAGTATGGTTTTATACTGTTGTTTTATACTTTGGATGTTTTTAATTTTCGTGAACCGCCCAGAGAGCTCCGGCTATTGGGCGGTATAACAATGAAATAAATAAATAAATAAATAAATAAAATCAACCCAAAAGCTGTGGGCGGAGGAGCGCTGGGTCAAGGGGTCGTGGCTGTTTGCCGGGGACGCCTCCCCAGCCCCGAGAAAATGCCAGTGACAACTAAGCAACGTGACACGGACGACGGTCCGAGCCGCCAAGGGAGTTACCCCGATCAGGAAGAGGGAGCTGACGGGCTTGTGGTCGCTCGTTTTCAGTTCCATGTGGCTGCGATAGTGGAGCTGATGGACGCTGCCCCCTCGCCAGAGGATTCGGTCGCACCAGGCCGGGACGCGGCACTTCCCGCTGCAAGGAGACAGGACGGACGTCAGGCTGGCTGCGGACGGCGGCGACGTGCGGATGTGGGGGGAAACCCATCCTTCTTGACTCGCCCTCTAGGCCAGTCTTTCCTGAGCTGTTGCCCTTCAGATGTGTCGGACTGCAACTCCCAGCATGCTGGCTGGGAATGATAGGAGCTGAAGTCCCAAACCCACCTGGAGGACACCAGACTGGGGGATGGGAGGCAGATGTAGAGGATAGGCAGACGTTTGGCCTCGTGGAGAAGTTGGGAACTCAGACGACTGCCTGCAAGTAGGGTAGATTATTTATCCTTCTAGGCCAGGACTCTGAGCTCTGACTGGCAGGGGCTGACCTGGCCCAGGGTCGTTTACTACCCGATCACTTTTTAACTGGAGATGCCCAGGTTTGGCCTTGGGACTCTCTGCCTACAAAGCCCATGATCCACTGCCGAGCTACGCTTCCCTCCCAAAGCAACGGTGCCCATCCATTTTTCTCAGCCCCTGCGCCCTCGGTGCTTCAGCGCCCTCTCCTGTTGGCCTCAGGGAGGCTGCCAGAGGAAGCCCTGCGCCGCCGGCAATCCTGTCTGCTCCTTCGTTTACCCTCAGCTGCCCAAGGGGAAATCCAACTAGCGGGCCCAGGCGGCTCCCGGGGTCCTCCACAGCCATGCGCGGCGAGGAATGTGCCCGGGGTCGCCCGGTCAGGGAAGGTGGCCCTACTGTTTTGCACAGGCAGACTCATCCTGAGAGAGCATCAAGTCTAATTCCAAGCCTTCCTTGCAGCAAAGAAGGCTCAGTTCAGTTCCTGCTGCAACTTCTCACTGAACTGCAACAGCGGTTACATACTATGAGAGGGGAGAGGCCACGAAGAACAGCTACAAAAGACTATGATTACATTTCTAGCCCGCCTTTTTTGCTCTTGCAAAGAACCTCAGCGCTGGCCTGAAGTCACCCAGTGAGCTGCACGGCTGAGTGGGGACTAGAACCCGGATCTTCTGAGTCCCTAACTGCTAACTGAGTCCCTAACTCTAACTGCTACACCGCACTGCCTCTCTCTCGTATATGGCTTTGGAGGACTTTTGTGAGCTTGGCTACCTGGGCAGACGCAGGAAGGCTGGAGTGTAAAGAAGCAGCCAAAGCATTTCCAGAGAAGCCAAACAGGGGTGGCCCACATCCAACTAACACCGCCTTGCAATTAACAACTGGTCTGGTCGCCAGAGGCGAGAAGAAATTCCATGCAGGTGAGGGAGTGGGCTGGAGGAAGAGGAGCGGATCTCTGTCTGCCTGCTTGCTTTTGAGTGCTGGATTTGAAGGAAGGGAACCTCTGTCCTTCCTTCACCAGCCGGCCCGGCAAAAGTCGTTCTTTCTTTTCTTTTTACCAGCCTGCAAAGTAACACAGGATGCTACCCTTTTAAGCAAGCAAGTAAAGGAGGCTGTGCAGGCCAGCAAACTTCGTGGGCTTATTTACAAGGTGGAATCATCAGCCGGCTGCTTACCTGGAATCCCAGCGATCTGTTTTGGAGTCAAATTTGTAAGTGGGGATGAACTTGATCTCTCCTTCTGTAAAGTCTGCAAAAGCCGCCTTTTGAGTACGCTGAATATTCAGCTGGAGGCAAAAAGCAACAGCCCATCAACAGGGGTCCCTCTGTTGCCAGACAGCACAACCTTCTCCCAGCCACCATCGGTGTGGACACCACAGCAAAGCACTAGGCGGCATCACGTGGCTGGAACACCCTTTAAACAGGCCTTCCCCAACCTGGTGCCCTCCAGATGTTGTTGGGAGTACAACTCCGAGCATTCCTGAATGTTGGCTATGTTGGCTGGGCCTGATGGGAGCTGAAGTTCAGAACATCTGGAGGGCACCAGGATGGAGAAAGTGGCTTTAAACAATATGGACGGTAACTGGCTGCAGAGCTTGACCCCCCCCCGCTCCCCCCCCCCCCCCAAGCTGGCTGCTGTATCGTGCTGCCACCACAGCAAGAAATCCGGAACAGTCAAGCTGCCGCCGCTGGGGGCAGATCAGGAAAACCTGGTCACAGACAGCTGAAAAATGCCAGCCCTGCGAACAAGTGTGGCAAAAACACCCAAGCAAACGATACGCATGTTATTCAGTCGGCCTCCCAACTACTCCTCACAGGTTTTTTTTTTCCCAAAGGGCCCAGATCTCACTGTAAGAGCCTTGCAGTTGGGGGTATATGCAAACGTCAAGACCTGCAAGGAATTCGGATGGCAATTTTACTAGGGTGACCCTATGAAAAGGAGGACAGGGCTCCTGTATCTTTAACAGTTGCATAGAAAAGGGAATTTTCAGCAGGTGTCATTTGTATATACGGGGAACCTGGTGAAATTTCCTCTTCATCATACCAGTTAAAGCTGTCCCTCTTTTAAATCTGGTCACTCTAGTATAGCTCCTGCAGCTTTAACTGTGGTTATGAAGAGGGAATTTCACCAGGTTCCCCATATATACAAATGACACCTGCTGAAATTCCCTTTTCTATGCAACTGTTAAAGATACAGGAGCCCTGTCCTCCTTTTCATAGGGTCACTCTAATTTTACTTCCAAACAGATGAAAGAGGGAGACACAGTTGTGAAAGAACTCGTAACTAATGCCTGAAAATTATACAATAGACGGTGTTTCGTTCACTGAGAATAACTACATCTTGTTAGTAACAGTATATCCTGAGACGATCAACAACTGAAAAACCTCTGTCCTCCTCCTCCGCCTCGCTCTCGCCCTATTCCAACTATGAGCTTGTTCGGATGAGACAGCAACCCATCGTGGGTTAATTAACCCTCAAGGACCTGCAGCGTGTGCCAGCCTGCATTATAAATATGCAAACCCTGACTGAGGGTTGCTGTGTCCTGTGAACCCGGCCAGAAGGTTCTTCAAGGACAGAGCAACCCCCAAAGAACGCTACACCAGACCATGGGTTATGTGACAGTTGCTTAACCCCCAAATAACCCCGGTGGCTGGATTTGCATGACACGACAACCCCTGGTCAGGGGGTTGCATGTTCATGATGGCGGCTGGCAGGTGCCGCAGCTCTTTGAAGGGCTGCTGCTGTGTTTCTTAACTGATCCTCCAGTCTCTTGGGATGTTCCTGCTCATCCTGCACAGCTCCTTACTAACGTTCCCAGAAAACTGGAGCGGAGGTTACTCAAACAGTGGCTGAATGCCGAAAGGTGGCGAGATACTTGGCTTTACTTGGCTCTGTACTCAATTTATTTTTTTTGAAGCCGTTTTGAGTGGGCCTGGATTATCGAAAAGGCTAACACCCCCTACCCCACCCCACTGGTCTAGGGCCTGTGACTTTCATAAGCTGCTTGCTTCGATGACAAAGCCAGTGCTGAACATTTTTTTAAAAAATTAAAGATCTGAGTTATGTTTGTGCCACCCTCTGCCCCCCCCCCCCAAGTTTATTAAGTGGTCCAATGAGGCCCCCAGCAATTTTCAAGTGGTCGACTGGGGAAAAAAGGTTTGGGAACAGGGCTACGGCATCACACATGCTAGCCGGGTTCCCCCGTAATGAGAAATCGCCCAGGGTGAATTTCCCTGTGGGGTTTGCTGTCATGGCAATGACCGCCATTTTGAGCATGTGAGCCGTGGCTGGGGCTTACCGTAGCTTGTTACGTGTGAACCCGGCGAGGGTGGTTAGTTGGGGGTGGTTAAGAAGCCACTGGGCCCATTCAGAAGACCCCTTACACCAAGGCTTTAACCATGGTGAATAAAGCAAAAAGTCTTATTCACCGTGGTTAAAGCCATGGTTTAAGGTGTCTTCTGAACACAGCCTGGCTTTCTGGCATAACCAGCGTGGTTAAAGCCATGGTTTAAGGTGTCTTCTGAACACAGCCTGGCTTTCTGGCATAACCAGCGTGGTTAAAGCCATGGTTTAAGGTGTCTTCTGAACACAGCCTGGCTTTCTGGCATAACCAGCGTGGTTAAAGCCATGGTTTAAGGTGTCTTCTGAACACAGCCTGGCTTTCTGGCATAACCAGCGTGGTTAAAGCCATGGTTTAAGGTGTCTTCTGAACACAGCCTGGCTTTCTGGCATAACCAGCGTGGTTAAAGCCATGGTTTAAGGTGTCTTCTGAACACAGCCTGGCTTTCTGGCATAACCAGCGTGGTTAAAGCCGTGGTTTAAGGTGACTTCTGAACACAGCCTGGCTTTCTGGCATAACCAGCGTGGTTAAAGCCATGGTTTAAGGTGTCTTCTGAACACAGCCTGGCTTTCTGGCATAACCAGCGTGGTTAAAGCCATGGTTTAAGGTGTCTTCTGAACGGGGGCCACTGGCAACCTTAAAACAGCTCACAGCTTCTGAGGGTCTTGCTAAACACCCCACCCACCCACTGCCACCGGGTTCACACATAAAAACAAGCTATGGCATCCTCCTGCAGGGGCTTGAATATTCAAAATGGTGACCACCATCTTGACGAGCAGGCTGCAGGGACATTCACCCAAATCTCTCTCTCAAATTCTGGCCTCTTGTTTCACCAGATGTGTCAACCGTCGTTATGCCTTGCGTCTGCCAGCAACAGCAAGCAGAGAACAAGAACAAACACATCCCTGAACAAACAAACGCACACACACACACACACCAACAACCTCGGGTAGCAACGCTGAAAACAAAAGCAGCCGGCGTTCAAAGTAGAAGTAGTTGCTGGCGACAAGAACGTGCAAGTAATGCAGAATTTCCAAATGACTGTACAATCTAGGTGCTTGCTGCGCTGAAAAGGTACGGTATCCGAGTAACTACAGTGGAATCCTATGCGCCTCTACCCAAGAAGCTTGCTCCTAAGTAAGTATGCAGGGGAAGGCAGCTGTAAAATACATTCCCAGATGTCCCAACCACCCCACCGTAGCTACGGACTTGCTTAATAACCAGTTACGTAAGATTAAGCACCGGGGTGCCTCCCTCACCTGGTCGTACGTCAGCAGTTTCTGAAGCTCGTTTTTACTGATCAGAGTTTTCACATCGTTGGCATCGGGGAGGCAAAGCCTGTAGTTCAAATCGCCCAGCCAGATGACAACACTGAAGGGGGATAGGAAAGAGTACAGAAACCACAGCTACTGGAAAGCTCAGGGGAAAGGAGCCAGGTGCTACTGCCTCCAACAGGGGGAGGCAGCCTGAGGTCCTTCAGTTGTTTTGTACTACAGTTCCCAAGATCTCGGCAGCCTTGCCAATGCTTCCTGGTGCTTATGGGAGCTGTAGTCCAAAATATCCAGAGGGCACCAGGTTACCTATCCCAGGCTTAATAGGTGAAATAGGATTACTAAATGGGACCAGGAAGTATGACCATATTATCTCAGGGCTTCATCGACAGTACTTCTACCGGTCAATTTCCAGGCCTGATTCAGAGAATGACCCTGTTCAAACGACACACGGTGATTAAGCATTTTGAGCTAAGCATTATGGCTTAGCGTGTTGTGTGAACCAGTCTTAACCATCGTGGCTACATAACCATGGTTTAAACACGATGACGCAAAAAAGGGATAGCAGCCTAACCATGGTTTAGCGTGTTGTCTGAACAGGCTCTATAAGTTTTAACCTTTAAAGCCTTTCAAATCTAGGTTAGTTTATTACATTTGTGTAGCACTTTGCAAACTGCAAGAAATCCCCAAGTGATTGGGGCCTGAGTTTTAGAAGGACCCGCGGTCTCTGCATTTGCCTGTCCACATACAAAATATCTTCAAAAGAAGTTCTGCTCCGAGTTCCCCTGCCGTCTGGAGTTGTGACTGCCCCCCCCCCCAATTTTGGAACGCTCCCGTTGGAAGGTTCACTTGGCACTGACCCAGATGTCATTTTGGCATCAGGTAAAGATGTTCTTTATTTCCCCCCCTGAACTGTTTAAACTTCTCTGTCCTCCCCCTGCTGGCTTTATATCGCTCTTTTTTAAAGATCTGATTCTTTTAGTATATCGTTTTAAACATTTAAACTGTATTTCTGACTTCTACGCCACCCCAGGAATATATTTGAAGGGTGGAGGAAGAAATACCCAAAATTAATTAATTAAGGACTCAATTCTATACATGTTTAGATGGGAAAAAGTCTTACAATTCCCAGCATGGCTGGCTGGGGAAAGCTGGGAGTTGTAGGACTTTCCCCAACCCCGTCTAAACAAGCACAGAATTGTGCCGTTAAGAAATCAGAATAAAAAGTGAGCCTATGTTCTAGTGTCCTCCCGCAACTGTTTAGGATTTGCCTGCCGAAGCCAAAGCCAGAGACGGTTAAGCTGAAGACACACTTCCTGAAGCATTTGAGGCTGGCCGACTTAAAACCGGGCAGATAAACACACCCGGGGTCTGCAAGGACAAGCCCCAGTTTGTCTCTCCAGATAGCGAAGACCCAGAACTTCACCTAGTCAAGCTGAGGCTCCCTGCCCCCGCCCCCCCCCGCCCTCGGAGAAACGCACTCATGCTTCATGATGGTCATCTGCGGCAGACCCTGGTCAGGGGGCAGGAAGCTCATCCGGGCGCAGATGTCCTTGTAGTCCTGGTTGCGGCGTTCAAAGTCTTCCACGTGGGCAGCCAGGTGAGAGTTGACGACGCAGAAGCTGGTGTTGTGGAAGTCGAACCTGACGGCCACGCCACCCTTGTTACCCTGCAGGGGCCGAGCAGAAGCCGGCTGTTAGCAGGGAAGGCAGAGGGGAAACTGAGAGAGAGGGAGGGAGAGGGAGAGGGAGAGGGATGGATACATCAAAAAGACGCTCGGCCCTCAGGGCTCAACTCACCATCTTGCTCATGATGCCTGTGCCCACTGTCTCTGCCACCACACTCTTGATAGAGCTGAGCTGGTCCTTCCTGACGAAGATGAGCAACATCATGCCAACCAGACGCACCAGCTGCACCTGTAGGGCACAAGAGACCGGGCATGGCTGCACGCCTTTGTGCGCGAGCCTGGCTCCGTTGCTCTTCCGAGCGGCTGGGAGGGGTGGGGTGCCGGGGGCGGCCGGCCGGCCGCAGAGCTGCAGAGGGCGGGACTTGCTTTCTCGTAAGCCGCAGAGGGCGGGACTTACTTTCTCGTAAGCCGCAGAGGGCGGGACTTACTTTCTCGTAAGCCGCAGAGGGCGGGACTTACTTTCTCGTAAGCCGCAGAGGGCGGGACTTACTTTCTCGTAAGCCGCAGAGGGCGGGACTTACTTTCTCGTAAGCCGCAGAGGGCGGTACTTACTTTCTCGTAAGCCGCAGAGGGCGGGACTTACTTTCTCGTAAGCCGCAGAGGGCGGGACTTACTTTCTCGTAAGCCCCAGAGGGCGGGACTTACTTTCTCGTAAGCCGCAGAGGGCGGGACTTACTTTCTCGTAAGCCGCAGAGGGCGGGACTTACTTTCTCGTAAGCCGCAGAGGGCGGGACTTACTTTCTCGTAAGCCGCAGAGGGCGGGACTTACTTTCTCGTAAGCCGCAGAGGGCGGGACTTACTTTCTCGTAAGCCGCAGAGGGCGGGACTTACTTTCTCGTAAGCCGCAGAGGGCGGGACTTACTTTCTCGTAAGCCGCAGAGGGCGGGACTTACTTTCTCGTAAGCCCCAGAGGGCGGGACTTACTTTCTCGTAAGCCGCAGAGGGCGGGACTTACTTTCTCGTAAGCCGCAGAGGGCGGGACTTACTTTCTCGTAAGCCCCAGAGGGCGGGACTTACTTTCTCGTAAGCCCCAGAGGGCGGGACTTACTTTCTCGTAAGCCCCAGAGGGCGGGACTTACTTTCTCGTAAGCCGCAGAGGGCGGGACTTACTTTCCTGTAAGCCGCAGAGGGCGGGACTTACTTTCCTGTAAGCCGCAGGGGGCGGGACTTACTTTCCTGTAAGCCGCAGGGGGCGGGACTTACTTTCTTGTAAGCCGCAGGGGGCGGGACTTACTTTCTTGTACTTGGCTTTGGCATGCAGCGCCTTCTCCACCGCCGTCAGCCACTCTTGCTCCTTTGTGGACTCGAAGTAGAAGAACGCCTCTGTGCTCAGGTCCAGCTCCTGGAACCTAAAGCCAGAGTTCGTCAGATGCTGCACGTATCTCCAGCAACTGGGCTGCCCCCTCCCTCCCACGCACCCACCCACCGAAACCCGTGGCTACCCTGGTGCCACTGCAAACCACAGCCTCCACGATGACAGGTTTGCCACGGTTATGGCAGAATGTTGCTTCCTGGCTTAAAAAAACAAAAACAAAACACCTCTCTCCAGACACAAATAGTCTCCTCTTTGTTCCAAGGATAAAGTTCAGGATCTAGCAAAACCCTTGGCAATAGTACTCCGGTTTAAATACAGCAGCAGCGACTGCTATGGGCGAGAGAAGACAATGGTCCGGCTCACACATAACAAGAAGCCACAGTGGGTGAATTTCCCCATGGGGCTTTTTGCTGCAGTGGAGGCTGCCGTTTTGACTATTTCAGCCATGGGGGGGTGGGGGCACACCGTAGCTTGTTGTTATGTGTGAACCTGGTGAGGGTGGGTCGTTGGGGTGGATAATAAGCCACCCGCAACTCTAAAGCAGCCCATGGCTTCTGGGTGGCTTGTTTTATTTATTTATTTATTTATTTTTATTAAACTTAAACATACATCAGTACCATAACAAAACAAAACAAAACAACAACAAAAATTACAAATTAAAATCATAATACATAGAATTGAATAACCTTATAACATTTCTAATTTAATATTTTGACATCATCCCATAACATCAAGTGCACTCCCACCACCCCGGGATCTATTCCTGTTTCCAAAATCTCCTTGTTTCTTCTGGAGGTGGTTTTCCACTCCCTTTAGATAATGCATATTCTAGGAACTGATTCCAAATTCCCTCAAAATCATTCATTTTTGTTATCCCTTTTCTTACTTTTAACATTACATGTCAATTTATCATTTACAGCAATATCCCAAATCTCTTTATACCAATCTTCGACATGATAATCTCCTTGTACCTTCCAGTTCCTAGATATGATCAACTTTGCTGCTGTCAGCAAATTCGTTATCAGTTTTGTTTCTTTATTACACTTTAATTCTCCATATAATGATAGCAATGCCACCATAGGTGTCTCTTCAATCTCCATTCCAACAATGTCTTTTATTTCTTTAAACACCATTTCCCACAATTTTTGAACAAATTCACATTCCCACCACATATGTAAATACGTTCCTTTTTTTTGACATCCTCTCCAGCGATTTGCTGAGTTCAGCTTGTTCATTTTATTTAATCTCACTGGGGTTAGATACCACCTCCACTGGGTGGCTTGTTAACCGCCCCAACAACCCACCGTTGCTGGGTTTGCATGTAATGACCAACTATGGTGCACCCCTGCAGTGGCTAGAACGTTCAACGGCCACCAAGACGGGAAGAACTCACCCACGGTGGCTTCTTGTGACATGCGAACCAGGTCAATGAGAAAGGGGGACGCTGCAAACGGCTCACCCTGGGAAACCTTCATGACTCACCCAATGCAGTAGATGTCTGGGGGTTCAGAGTCACAGTTCAGCCAGGGTTCCAATCCGCTGTCTGGAGATTGCCCGTTCACGTTCCACGTCCCCACAAAAAACCTGCAATGCATAGAAATGGGGGAAGTGACTGTGGGAACACGACCTGAAGGTTAGAAGAGAAAGGCTCTGGTGTGCGCTTCTACGGAAGACTCCCACAGCAAAGGCAAAATGATGCATGGTATGGAGAATGTGGATAGGGAGACATTTTTCTCCCTCTCTCAAAATATTAGAACCCAAAGTGGTCGTTCCATGAAGCTGATTGGTGGGAGATCCAGGCCAAATAAAAGGAAGGACTTCTTCACACAGCACATAGTTAAATTATGGAACTCACTACCACAGGATGTAGTGATGGCCACCAATCTGGATGGCTTTAAAAGAGGGGTTGGATAAATTCCTGGAGAAGGCCATCAATGGCTACTAGCCCTGATGGTTGTGTGCTATCTCCAGTATTCGAGGCAGTAAGCCTGTGTGCCCCAGTTGCTGGGGAACATGGGTGGGAGGGCGCTGTTGCACCATGTCCTGCTTGTTCATCCCTGGCCGATGGCTGGTTGGCCACTGTGTGAACAGAGTGCTGGACTAGATGGACCCTTGGTCTGATCCAGCATCAGGGCTCTTCTTATGTTCTTATGACCGGTATCAAGACTAATAAAATCTTTTGTGCTATACTAATAAAAATCTCACAGCACAGACTTCCCTTGGCATTTTCATGGGCTGGCGGTTCCGGAAGACGAAGAGCTCCACTTCCACAGGTCGAAACCCTTTCGGGGTGGGGGATAAATGGCGGACGAAAGCGCCCTGTCACGGAGCTCCCACCTGAAATTCTGGATGTTGACATACTCCTTCTCCCGTCTGGCGAGGATGTGCTTGATCAGCCCCTCCCTCTGCCCGGATTGCGTATGCGTGGAAGGCACGAAGAGCATGCGCATGGTGTTGCTGACTTTGGGCTGGTCCTTGCCGACACTTTCCTTCTCGCGGATTCCCCTAAAGGAGATGAGAGCAGAGCTGAAGTAGCCCTTGCCTCCAGGGAGTCAGGAGGGCAGAGGGAGCGTCTCCAGGGCGACTTACGGCCTGTTTGGGGCCAGGGGCGGCGGCGGGGGTTCCCGGCGGGCGCTCATTTGCTGATTCTGCAGGTTTCTTTTCTTCTCCAAACTCAGGGCATTGAAGTTATCCTCGAACCCTAGAATCCCTGAGAAAAAACAACAAATTTAGAATCCTCTGGGGAAGTCTCAGGGAAGGAACGGAGGAGAAGCTTAGGTCTGAGGAGAAAAACAGAAAAATTCAGGGGTGGGGGGAGACTTGCAATTTTGGGGTACACTGGGAAAAAAAGCCCTATGAAATATTTTGGTTTTTTTTGGAATATGTAACATGCTTTTTAATAAAAGGTTTTTCCTGCTCAAAATGCTGTTACATGAGGATTTTAATGCAAGAGGATCTAAAACATTAGAGAATGAGGATCCCTGTGGGTTGCCCTGTATTTCAATTTATTTATTTACAGTATGAGCTCCAGAAATTAATAATGAGAAGTTCCTCCCTTTACAATTTAAAAGGAAAAGGGACTGGAAGGGAGTAGGGGGGGAAAAAGAGCAAAAGCAAAACTCACGTTCTTAGTTTCAAAGTTTTAAGTCTGATGCTTGTAGAAAGCCTGATATGTGCAGCTAGTCCTTAATACTGTGACTGTACGTGTGAAACAGTACCAGTCGAAATAAGACACTTTCTTTTGTTTACTTAAAAAACACAAGTTTTGAAGTAATCATAGAATCATAGAATAGCAGAGTTGGAAGGGGCCTACAAGGCCATCGAGTCCAACCCCCTGCTCAATGCAGGAATCCACCCTAAAGCATCCCTGACAGATGGTTGTCCAGCTGCCTCTTGAAGGCCTCTAGTGTGGGTGTAATCAAAAGGAAGTGTTTTATTTAGATTGATACTGTTTCCAACTTCTATTTTTTCTCCTTCACCGATGACAACAACAAAGATGCATGCGTTTAGGTAGCGTAACGTGCAGCAATTTGCAGCGCTCCCGTTTTCTAGCCTTGGGTATACTCACAATTTCAGTTGCACAAAATGAAGATCACAATCCTATCCCTATGTATCCGGGCGTAAGAACTCAACAGAGCTTACTTCTGAGTAGACCTGTACTGGATTGCATCTGAGGCTACAGACATAGGCATGTTTACCTGGGAGTAATTCCACTAAACAGAGTGGGTCCCACTTCTGAATAAACATGCATAGGATTATTTTATGTAAGTCCCCTTAGAAGGGTCTTTTCCTTAGAAGATGGCTTATTTATTTATTTATTTATTACATTTCTATACCGCCCAATAGCCGAAGCTCTCTGGGCGGTTCACAAACCGCTTAGAAAAATATTTAAATAAAGTTGCACTGTTAAAATTGTCCCTGGTATCTGCATTCATCAGAAGAGAGACCCCTTGACGTGCCTAAGGTATCTGAGGTCTGGTCCATGATGGCTCGGAATAAGGCCTTTAGTATCAGAGCACCTACACTCTGGAACCCTTTACCAGTACAAATGAAGCAAGTGCCAACCTTTCTGGGTTTTCGAGAATTGCTGAAAACATTCTTTTTCCAACAAGCATACCCAGGAAGGTAATCTTGTCTGCTGTATACAGTAATAATATACAGTATTTAATCATGATCTTATAATGCATCATCTTGTACATTTCTTAGACTTTTCTTTTAATGCAAGCACTGGTAAATATTGCTTAAATAAATAGTGCAGGACACAGAATAACGGGCTCAAGTTAAAGGAAGCCAGATTCCGGCTGGACATCAGGAAAAACTTCCTGACTGTTAGAGCAGTGCGACGGTGGAATCAGTTACCTAGGGAGGTTGTGGGCTCTCCCACACTAGAGGCCTTCAAGAGGCAGCTGGGCAACCATCTGTCAGGGATGCTTTAGGGTGGATTCCTGCATTGAGCAGGGGGTTGGACTAGATGGCCTTGTAGGTCCCTTCCAACTCTGCTATTCTATGATTCTATGATTCTAGTGCAGTTTTATATGCGAATCTGTAAGTGCTGCATTTAAGGTTGTTTGAGCAGCAAGATAAATTTAAGTTTGATTAGAAAAGAAGTATTGCACAAGTTTTAATTTTCCCCAAAACGTTTGTCCCCCATTCAACACCCCTATATTCCCCGCACCCACTCCCAGGTTTTCCAGAAATTTTGCATCTGTATGCATCCTGCAACACCAAATTCAGCTGCCAATGCCCTTTTGGTTTATGCACGTCCAGGAATAACTTGGGAATGAGACTTCTGCTGGAGGTGTTGCTTGCTAAAGAGGCAGCAAGTATTTATTTATTTATTTATTTATTACATTTATATACCACAGCCGAAGCTCTCTGGGCGGTTTACAACAATTAAAAATGGTAAACACTAAAAGTATACAAAATCTAAAAACCATCAAAACCAGTATAAAAACAACAATTCTGGGGTCCATTAAAAAACTAAAACTAAACAGAGTTTAGTTTCAAAATTAAATTTAGTTTATTTCAAAACTAAACAGAGGTTACGCCAGGACAACACGCGTCACGTGAATGTGGGGTGATACCTGCAGAAAGGGGTTCAGGAGGCCCCGAAAGGCCTCTCACTTGGTGCCAGGAGGCATGATCCACCAGGTCAGGGAACGATCCTTTTGGTGAGACTGCAAAAAGAGAGAAAGGCGCACTCACATCAGACACTGACCACCTTTAACTCCAGGCATCACAGACAACACCAGGTGGGGGCGGATACCTTTCTGAACTCTCAGCACCTCGGCAAGGAACTCCGCGCACTGGTCTTCATCTGGGATCTCAAAGAGGCGTTCTGCTGTCCAATCACCCTGGATCCGGACCTTGCAGCCAGCTTTAAGCCCACATAAGAAAAACACCAGTTCAGGAAGCAGGGCACAACACTGATAAGCAAAAACGTTCAAAACGGCTCAACTCTCCCGACTTTAAAAGGAGAAAATCATGGATCAAAAAGGAAGCACACACAACTGTTCCAAAGTTAGAGCTGCTTCCATGTTTACATATTATGCAGGAGGGCAATGAACTTTGATGTGCACGCAAAGTAACAAGCAAAATGTTCTTGCCCCGACATGCTTATATGGCAAATACGCCATAATGGAAAGGGAAACCTTTATAAAGTGAGGCTGAAATGTAATCTGAGCGGACTTTGGGTTGAGAAGTAACCACACCTAGACGCACGTGACCTGAAAATGATCAGGTTTCCTGGAAACACCTGATGCACTTTGAAAGACGACTAACGCTTTGGATATTACGTCAAATAAATGTTTTAGACCCATACAATGGAAAAGAAGAATACTGTGTATTAAAAAGCGACAAAGAAACTGAGGAAGAATGCTTCCTGGAAAAGAAGCATTCTGAAGGAACGTATATTCCCTGTCAATTAATGTGAGATGCCTGAAGTTCCTTGTGAGTCTTGGAGGAGCCACAATACTCACTGACCTGATTCGGATGGCTATTTTGCCACGCATGCAGCCCCTTTGTGGCACGAGCAATCAAATCAGGATCCTCTAATTGACCATAGTTTCCTGTTTCATCCAAACCAAGAAACTCTGATTATCAGCTTCGGAAAAAGCTGGATATTAAACCGACTTCAAACTACGACTCCGAGAATCCCTGACAATTGACCGTGCTGGCTAATGTAGTGGCCAGGCCTGTTCCCCTTCTGGCAATCAATCAGAATCAGATTCTGAAGCAGAAGAGAGAGAGAGAGAGACAGAAACGTACCGGCCTACACGGGAGGTGGGGGAGGTAACTCTGGGCTTTTCACCAGTTGGGGATGAACTTTCGCCAGACCTTATCACTGAAAACGTTAACAACACACAGTCTGTGGGAGAACAGAGGGGGAGGGCACTTCAAGGCTGGCTGATCCTAGAGTCCGCCGCAGACTGAAACAGGCGGAGCTAAAGGATGGCGAGAGAAGGTCGGCCCAGCTAGCTTCTCGCCAAAGGCTTTTTCAGAACCAGCCTCAAGGTTAAAGCATTCTGGGAAAAGGCCTGAAAGGGCAATTGTCTCGCTTAGTTTGCATAATTTTGCCTAGAAGAAAGTTCCTAGAGGTTAGACTCTCTTCAGGTGGGAAGAGATGTTTATTACCTGTATAAAGCTTTGTAGACTACGTGGCAGACCTCTGTAGTGTCTCACAAAAACACGGGAGGTTTGGGGAAACACGACAGCTAAGAGTTAGGGGAATTGTATTCAAAAACATCTAGAGGGGACAAGGTTGCTGAGCCCTGCTTTAATTCCTATTTTATTTTATTTATTTATTTATTTATTTATTTATTACATTTATATTCCGAAGCTCTCTGGGCGGTTTACAAAAGTTAAAAACAGTGAACATTAAAAAGTATAAAAAATTTAAAACCATCAAAAACATAAACAGTATAAAAAGTAACAGTATCTATTTAAAAACAACAGTTCTGGGGTCCGTTAAAAAAGAAAAAAAAACGTAGCGTTGTTAAATGCTGCTTAAAATGCCTGGGAGAAGAGAAAAGTCTTGACCTGGCGCCGAAAAGATAACAATGTCGGCGCCCGGCGAGCCTCGTCGGGGAGATCATTCCATAATTGGGGGGGCCACCACTGAAAAGGCCCTCTCCCTTGTTGCCATCCTCCGAGCTTCCTTCGGAGTAGGCACTCCCCTACTAAAATTGAGGCTAAGTACACATAATGTTGAACGCATTACTCAATGCCTGTCGCTCACCTCCCCACCTCAGACTTGAATTTTTAGACTGTAAGCTCTTCGAGGCTGGGAGCGATAACCCTATACCCGATAAAGCGCTGTGCAGACTGATGGTACACCAGCAAAGCCTTTAACCCCAGCAGCGGCCTTACTGGGAAAAACCGCCCAGAGGTCAGGAAGAAGAGATGAACAAGAAAAATGAGTCAAGAGGGAAAGATGACACATAAGTAACAGGCAACATCTAGTTCTGACAGAACTCTAGCCAGAGGAGACTCACTGCTTGTCGCTATGTCAATCAGGAGAGTTTCTTCAGCCTCTGGAAGAGAAGAACATACAGATATGCTGGATCAGACCAAGGGTCCACCTACTCCAGCATTCTGTTCACATAGTGGCCAACCAGCTGCCCACGGGAAACCCACAAGTAGGGCTAGAGTTCAATAGCATCCTCCCCTGCCCCCATGTTCCCCAGCAACTGGTATACATAGTAGACTGCCTCTGATCTTGGATGTACCATACAGTCGTCAGGGTTAGTTGCCATCAATGGTCTTATCTCAGTGAATTGGTCCAACTCCCTTTTAAAGCCATCCAAATTGGTGCCCATCACTCCCCGCTGTAGAAATAAATTCCACAGCTTAACTATGCGTTGTGGGAAGAAATACTTCCATATATCTGTCCTCGATCTCCCACCAACCAGCTTCATGGGATGACCCCATGGGGTTCTAGTATTACGGGAGAGGGAGAAAAATGTATCCTTATCCACTTTCTCCGTATCATGCATAATTTTGTACACCTCCATCACGTCCCCACGTATATTGCGTTTTTCCCCAGCTACTGTAACCGTTCCTCATTGCTCCAACCCCTTGGTCATTTCAGTTGCTCTTTTCTGCACGCCACCGCACCTTAACCATATCCTTTGTACAGGTGCGGTGGCCAGAACTAAGTGTGGTCACACCACAGAGTTGTTTAAGGGGAGTATGATCTCGGCAGTTTTATTTTCAGTTCCTTTTCTAATTATACCTAACATGGAATTTGCTTTTTTCACAACAGTCAACACTTTCATCCAGCTGTCCACCAAAACCCCAAGATCTCTTTTTTGGTTAGCTGCCACTACCTCAGATCCCATCGTCTTATACTTAAAATTGGTGTTTCTTTGCCCCAACGTCCATCGTTTACATCAGCTTACATTGAACTGCATTTGCCATTTTGATGCCCATTCTCCCAGTTTGGAGAGGTCCTTTTGGAGCTCTTCACCAGCCCTTTTTGTTTTAACCATCCTAAACAATTTGCTGTCATCAGTGAAACATAGCTGCTTAGTTGCTTGCTCCTAATTCCAGATCATTTCTGAGTAAGCCAAAATGCAATGATCTGTGGATTGAGCAATAAACGTTTTGTGTGAGTAAGCCAAAAGGCATTGGTCCCTGTGGGACTCCACTGTTTACATGCATCCACTGGGAAAATCTACCATTTATTCCTACTCTCTGTTCTCCGTTCTTTAACCAGTTATTGATCCATAAGCACAGAGAATGGATCAGGAAACTGAGAGGTACCGGGACAGTTGAAAGGCCCACAAGAGAATTATTTCACCCACAGGGAGCCACAGGGAGAACTCAACCATGGACAGAAGGCTGAGCAGCTCAATTTGGGCCTTTGCAACAGCGATGCCCCTGCACAGTTCCTGTTTCTAGGAAACTGGCCACAAAACTGCAGGTCAGCACTGGGAAAACATGAGAACTGCAATTTGGAGTTCATTTGACAATCACCTAAACCAGGTGCAGGCAATCTGGCGCTGTCTCAATTCCCATAGTTCTTGACCACTGGTCATACTGGCTAGGGCTGATGGGAGATGTAGTACCAAACATCTCCCCCCATGGCCATTTTTATGTCACACCCATCTCTGAATTTGCCATGGGGTGGCGGCAAAAATCCTTGCATCTTTTGCTGCTGCAAATCCAACCGCAAAAGCAGTGGGGTTCAGCCCCTGGTGGGTTCCAGGAAAGGCGCAACGTGGCCCCGATTCCTGGAAGTTGCCCACCCCTGTGTTAAATAATGACACAAGGGGCTGAATTAAATAATGACACAAGTCTTTATTTACTTTATTATTTCATTTGTATCTGGCCTTTTCCCTTTTTGCAAAAAATCCAAGGCAGCTTACACGGCCCTCGTCCTCTTCCATTTTATACTCACAACAACCCTGTGAGGTAGGTTAGGCTGAGAGTCAGTGACTAGCCCAAAGTCACCTAGTGAGCTGCATGGCCAAGTGGGGACTTGAGCCTGGTTCACCTGAGTCCCAGTCCAAGACTCTAACCACTACACCACACTGTCTGTTTTACGCACTCTAACGTGCCAATAGAAGGCTGCCCTAGGCCCGACATTCCTGTCTGAGTGCCAACCTTGGTAACTGAGGCAGAACTTCCAGTTGTGGCTTTGGGGATCGGGCACCAGCCTTTCCCACGCTGCAAACAGAAAGCACTGAACAGACCTGCTAGAAGGGATGAAACGGCTGAGTACCTTGCACGCATTTGAAACGGCTGTTGATGGGAATGTTCTCTTGAACAGGGGGATCTTTCTCCCAGGAACAGATAACCAACCTGGAACAAAAGGAAAGGCATGGACAACAGAGCATATCTCTCATCCTGGTCTCCCAGGCAAAAAATATCCTGTTCTACAAATAATAATTAGTAAAGAAAGTAGGGAAAGTGTTACCCTGCAATCCTCGGCTAAAACTTTTTGCTTCCCTCACTGCAATTTCTGCAGTTGCTTCTTTCACTGCCGATTCAGCACTGAACCAAGGGTTGGACTAGGTGACCTCCAAGATCCCTTCCAACTCTGATTCTAAGAACGAAGCTAGTTTAGATTCTAGGAACCTAGTTACTTTAATTACTGGGGCAATAGTTCTGGATGTGAATATGGGACAAATATGTCCAAATCTCTGCTCAGCCACACATCTCACAGAGTTACCACGGGAAAGCCATTAAGATTGCAACCCTACATACTTACCTGGGAGTAAGCCGTACGGTAAACAGCAGTACTCACTTCAGAATAAACATACCTAGGATTGGGCCGGCAGCTTAACAGAATTCCAAGAGGAATCACCAGCCATATTTATAGTATTTAGCAGGGTACTTATTTGTCCTCACAGAGAGGAAGGCTTATAAAGAGAAGCCGCTGAACAAAGGCTATGGCTGAGCGCGATTTGTGTCAAAGGTTTGCCATGTCCAAAACTACCAATTCTCCTCTACAGTCTCCAAAGGATAAGGATATGTTATATTCCTATTAAGTTTTGTAACCGCCCAGAGAGCTTTGGCTATGGGGCGGTATATAAATGTAATAAATAAATAAATAAATAAGGGCAGGAAAGAAAATATCAAAATAACCCAAACAGCCAGATCCAAAAAAGTGCTTTTGCATCAATAATCACAAGTTGCCATCTCCAAAAGTCACAACTGATCCAGGCTTATGTTGTGGCCGGCTTCCTTCTAAAAAGTAGTACTTTGTGAAGGGTGTACGCGCATTTGCATGTGATCCGACACTCACTGGCCTGTTGGTCAAGCAAGGGCCGCAGGACAACACGCCGATGGACAAACAAGAGAGCTGTCCAAGGCCTATATGGCATTCTGTTGCCCAAACTTCCCCAGATCAGTCCCAGGAGACAAGTGAGGAGTTGTGGGAGGCGTTTCCCCACTTCTTGGCCTACAAACACAAATTGCGTGTGTACATAAATGTTCGTAATGCAGCGGCAACTCACTCATATTCTCCACCACCACGCTGGGCCAAGCTCAGTTCACACGGTACTCGCCGGCCTGCAGTCACCTCCAGACCCTGAGGGCAAGCTAAGGAAAAAGGGTGGGGTGGGATGAATGAAGCAGCCTCAAGTCCAGCCCCCAACCACCCACTTTCTCAGCATACTCAGCCCCCTCCTCCAGCCCTCCGTTCTCCACCATAGAAGGCTCCCCCCATCAATAAGCTATCCCCCCCTTGATTTCTAAAAAGAGGCAGGAAGGAGGGAGCAGAGACTGAAATATGCCCGGGGGGGGGGGGGGGACCTCTGGGCTGGTTGGAAAGGAAGCCCTTCCAATACTCCAGTTCAATAATGGATAGCGAGGTATGGCTGAGAAAAACACTCTGCACATGTAAAGAGGCTCTCTCATCTTCATGATGACTTAATAACAAGTTCCCGGGTTGAGCCACGCCACCAATTCCAAAAACAGGATCCAGGGAAAAAGCAACAACCCTGTCTAACCTGCTTCTGTGCCTTTAACCAAAGCTTAATAAGGAGAAATCAGCAAGCACATTAGCACAAGTAGTGTCTTTCTGGGGCAGACCAGAGGTCCGCCAAATCTAACATCCCGTTTCCAACAGCAGGCTCATCCTGGAGTTTCTGAGAAGCTCACAAGCAGGAAAAGGATGCAAAAACACTTCCCTGTCGGATGCCACCAGCATCTGCTCTTCAGAGAGATACTCTGCCCTTGAACATGGGGGCTCTATTCTGCGACAGCGGCCAACAGCGATCCACAGATCCCAGAAGCGGCCCGAGAGCATCACACAAAGCCTTAAGCCCTAAATCCACATCCGTGGGAGCGGTCCCTACTGAAGGCAGAGGGACTTACTTCCAAGTAAACACACCCATCCTAGCACTCTTGAGTTATGGTTCTTGCGATCTTCCCTTGGAGCACAACAAGACCAACCTGTTCCTTGGCTGGAGGAAAACCCTCCTGAGCCGGGTGCCCACCCCCCACCCCCCACAGATGTGTTGGAGGCACCCCATGGGGGATGATGGGAGTTGTAGTTTAAAACATTTGGAAGGCACCTGGTTGCGGAAGGCGACTTTAAAGGGAGAAAATGATAAACGTAACAGGGATTGGTGCCCCTTCGCTGCTCCAACCTCCTCCCCACCCTATATTCTGCCCCCAAACCCCTAACATACCCCAATTTTCTCTCAGCCCCCCCCCCCAATTCTTTACCATTCTAGAGGCAACCGACGCAGTCACTCATAACAACTTCTTCCCCGCCTTGGATCGACGCCCCCCTCCACGACCTCACTCCCACCCCCGCCTCACGCTGAGCCTCCCCCCGTCCCCATTCAGCCCCCGAACCCCTGCAGCCCCCGAAACAAGGATACGGAGACGCTCCTCTTCCTCGCAGGGGCAGCGGGCGCAAGAGGCTCCATCAGCCCGGCCAGGCCCCGGCGGCGGGGGGTTAAAGCTGGGGGGCCGGAAGGGGGAGGCGCCGCTCGCTCCCGACAGGGCCGCTCTCCCCTCTCTCTCGCGCGCGCTCCCGATGCCCCGGCGACCTCCGGCCGCGCGCATTGGGTGGGTAGGTGGTGGGAGGGGGGAGAGAGGCGGAGGAAGGAGGAGACGAGCGCACCGGCAGAGGGCGGGCAAGAGCGGCGGCGTTTCCGGCTCGCGGCGGCAGCCCGCGCCCCCTGGCGGCCGGAGGATGGTGGTGCTGCGCCGCCGCCGCTGCTGCTGCTTGGAACGGGACGAGATGATTTTTGCAACGCGCAGCGGGCGCCTTTGCCCGGAATGGGTCTTACTCCCAAGTAAGGCAAGCAAGTAAAGCTGCGACGCTGTGGTCACGAACCTGGGAACAAGTCCCGTCGAAGAAGGTGGGGCTTACTTCTGAGTAGACATGCATAAGCTTGCACTGCGAGGCGGCAATCCCCATGCTGATTTACTCAGGAGTAAGTCCCGTCGAAGATGGTGGGGCTTACTTCTGAGTAGACATGCATAAGCTTGCATTGCGAGGCGACAATCCCCATGCTGATTTACACGGGAGTAAATCCCGTCGAAGAAGGTGGGGCTTACTTCTGAGTAGACATGCATAAGCTTGCACTGCGAGGCGACAATCCCCATGCTGATTTACACGGGAGTAAATCCCGTCGAAGAAGGTGGGGCTTACTTCTGAGTAGACATGCATAGGGTTGCACTGCCAGGCGACAGTCCCATGCTGATTTACACAGGAGTAAGTCCCGTCGAAGAAGGTGGGGCTTACTACTGAGTAGACATGCATAGGCTTGCACTGCGAGACCGCAATCCCATGCTGATTTACACGGGAGTAAGTCCCGTCGAAGAAGGTGGGGCTTACTTCTGAGTAGACATGCATAAGCTTGCACTGCGAGGCGACAATCCCCATGCTCATTTACACGGGAGTAAATCCCGTCGAAGAAGGTGGGGCTTACTTCTGAGTAGACATGCATAGGGTTGCACTGCCAGGCGACAGTCCCATGCTGATTTACACGGGAGTAAGTCCCGTTGAAGAAGGTGGGGCTTACTACTGAGTAGACATGCATAGGGTTGCATTGCGAGGTGACAGTCCCATGCTGATTTACACGGGAGTAAGTCCCGTTGAAGTCGATGGGGCTTTTTTCTGTGTAGGCCTAGATAAGGATTGCACTCTTAATAATATCAATGGGCAAAAGGAGAAAGGTTCCTTACAGGTTACCACCACCTTTACCAATGCGGTGGCTCTTAGTTCCCACTTCCTTCTTCCACACTGCTTCTGTGTTGATTTGTTGTATTGATATGTGAAATAATTTGCTTTCTTAATATGTGGATTGTTCTTAGTGGCTGTGGGTTGTCCTTAAGGTAAATGCAGTAAGTTCTAGAAACTAGCTTCAGATTCATCACTTACCGTAATAAAGAGCAACAGAACAGCTGCCGGAAACGACTAGTTAATTGCTAGACATCCATAACTGCTAATTGCTAGACATCTATAGTTAAGGAGTTCCCCCAGTAAAAATCCTTAACTACTGATGTCTACCAATTAGCAATTGCTTGATTTTTCCCCCTGTAGGGTGCCATCCTATGCATATTTAGACAAAAGAAAGGCTTACAACGCCCCAATCACCTTCTCTGATGCTACTTTCCCATTAAAGAGCTTTATCACACCAGCGTTATACTGTGCAATCACTGCGAATTGCGTGCAAAGGACTCAGAAGTTTTCCACCTTATAATCTGCTTGGATTGTGAAGTACTGCCATGCATCCTGCCATAATTGTGCAATAAAGTAAAAAGATTTGCCGTATTTAGCCCCTACTTTTTGAGCGTATCTTCCGAGCCGCCGCTGGGGTGCAGGAGCAGGGTTTTAAAGAAATGCTTACATCTGCGTCATCTTTAAAGATAAAGACACCAAAATTGGCACAGTTATAGATATTAGGGGGAACTTTAAGCATACCAAATTTGAACTGAATTGGGTCATCTGTTGATTTTTTAATGATTTTTTTTTTGGCATTTCCCCCCCTTGAACTCACTTCCTGGTATGCAAAGGATCACTGTCGCCCGGTAGCAAAAACAACTGTGAAAGTTTAGCACTTCGGGGATAATCCGAGGGAAGCAGGTACGTGGGATGAAGATTTAAATCTTCCTTTGCTTGGTAGCAGAAGAAATACAGGTAGAGTGGCTTATACAGAGGACAGTCCTCTATTTGAAGAGCTGCCAGAGGATTGCACTCTGTTTTGAAAGTATACTCTATTTGACAGTCTGTCTGATCTGAATCTGGTTTAAAGAGAAAGAACACTAAGAAAAGAGAGCCACGAGGATCTTGGCGTTGCTGATCCACAACACCTGGACAGCAGACTAAATAGGTCACCATTAGCTTTTCTACACAGAGCTGTTAATCAGCTCTTTATCTACTTTTGGTTGTGTTGGAGAATTGAGATCTGAGCTTTTCCTTTCCTGCTACATAACCTCTAGGTGGTGGCACTGTGATGTCGCAGAAGAGTGCAAATACACAAGAAGAAATCGTGCTTTCTTTCACTTTTGTAATTAAAATCCCTCCCTATTCTAAGAAAACTTGCTGAAAGTGCTGGTTAGACAGAGATGTGAAACCTGAGGGTCATTGTCTAAAGAACCCGTGAACAATTGTATGGAGGGAATGAAGAGTGCACAATAAATGCCTCGTGTATAAATGGCCCAGTTTGCAATCTTCCACACTTTGTGAGATGTACTGTATTTCTATTTACATTTCTAAATTTGCATCTATACATATAAGTTATGTGTACATTTTATGCAAATCAGTAACCTCATTTTTGGTGATTCATAAGAGGCCACCCTACATACACGTTGTCTTTTTCTGGTCTTCATATAGTGATACTGCAAGAGCCAACCTTTTTCCTTTTAGTGAAATGTAGACAGGATTCTTATATTGCTTCCAGCCCTGTCTGTAGATAAGAAAACAGCCTGATAAAGGCCAATATTGATCACAAAAACAGCCCAAGGTGGGGAAAGGATCAGTTCCTCCTTCATCCAGTGTCGCTGCTGAGATAAAATTCTCACCCGTCCACCCTACTAGCATTTCACTTTAAAAATAATGTTGAAATTGATCACAGGTCATCAGCATGATGCGAAGTTTGAGCTTGTCTGTCGATCTGACTCTTCCTCTTTCACACATCCCGTTACCCAAACCAGCAAATTGTTAAAAATACGTTGAATTCTGATTGAACGGCACACTGGGCCAGACATAAGGGTGTGCGCAATGTGTCGTATAGTAGGGTCGTAATGCTTTCCTCCTTTAAACTTGCGCGAGGTATAATTTATGCCTGAAGAACCCTCCAGAGATGGCTGCCAGAGTTAACATTTTTAATTTCCTGTTTAATTAGAGCTGGTGGTGGGTAAACCAAGCGCTCCATCACCAGTGGCAGCCGTGCTGTAAATTTCAGCTTCATCCACTCGCTCCAGCGACTCTGGAGATTAGGGTGCCATGAATATGAATGAGCTTCCTTTATGTTCCATCAAGCACAGAAGCTGTCTCCGCTGTGTGTCTTCTCAGCCCAGTAATATAAAGGTTTGTTTCTTTGGCCCATCCTCAGTTTGCCCTGGAACCCCTTTGCGTTGCAAATGATTCCAGGGAATGTTTTACAGCGTGCACACGGTTCTCACAGGGCATTGTCCAGGCCTGTGGGACTTCCTCATTGCCCTATGGATCAAGAGCCCAACACTTGTCTGCAACTATTCCTTGCAGATCAATAACGGAGGGTTGGAATCTTAATTATCAGCCAACCCTTGAGTCTACCTGCAAGTCCTTCTGCTTTCTCTCTTTGGAAGGAAAAGCCTAGAACAGCCTCCCCAATCTGGTAAATTCTGGATGTTTTGGACTACAACTCCCATCAGCCCCAGCCACCATGGCCAATGGTCAGAGACGATAGATGTTATAGTCCAAAACATCTGGAGGACATCTGGTTGTGATGTAAAAATCTAGAATGTCCATTTCCCCTGACACGTGTGTACACACGCACCCACACACATGTACACGCAAACACCCATCCGTGCACACACACACACACACACAAGCATCCACACCCCCTCTAGGACACCCCACCAGGAGCTCACCTGGGGACACCTGGAAAAGGCAAATGGGCACAACAAGGCAGGGAAGGGGAGTAGCCAGATGCCCCTCAGTAAAAACTCCATTTACCCCCGTGCAAGTGGCATGTAGGTGACTTCCAAGCCCCTTTCTTGCCAGTCGATATTAAGTTAATCCTGCTGAATCCACATTGTTGATTAACTGCCAGGACAACACCATAAGTCAGTTTCAAATGAAACTGACCAATCAAACTCAGCCAAGTCCTTGGGACTGCCCCCTAGCCACATCACCAGTAGGGGAGGGGCTACAGACACAAAGCACATGGCAATTTCATCTGCAATTCCCCTTCTGACCACTGCATGGAAGTAAGTATATAAGCTATTGTCCTGCCTCATTTAGCAGCGTGAGCGCCAAGAGGTCACCTTATTCTCGAGAATAAACGTTTGGAGCCCAACGCCTTGCATGTGATCTTTCGCGAGTGTCTCAATATTGGATTTGAACCCACTTGGATTAGCATAATTTATGCAACAGTTGAGGAAAGCTGGCCTAGATCCCACGCCATGTCAGCAGTTGCCATGGGCCAGAAAGGACCGCCAGATGCATGAATATGTTCTACCGTGCAAAATCCACCATATGTCTTACTTAGAGTAGACTCATTGAAATGAATGTGACTTTAAGTTAGCCATAACTTGAAATCAGCGTCACCAGCCTCCGCTGGCTAGCCTCTATTAGAAAAACGCTTCTCTTGGCATCAAATAGGGGCTTTTCCCCTAGAGCTCTTTGCCGTGGGGTGGGTGGGGGTGGGGGCCAGGGCCATGGAACTGAGGCTGTGTGTGCCCCACCCCTGGAAATGGGAATTTTACTCTACGTTCAGGGCAAATTTAAAAGTTGGCATCTACCACAGTGACCCAAGGCGTAGGCTAGAATTAAAAATAAATAAATCTTGTTGCAATGCTCAAACACCAGTTCCTGCCTTCACCTGCCTCCTTCATCTAAGTGCTGCTTGAAGCTAGCTGCTTCTCTCTGCTTCATGGCAGGGGCGGCCCTGTGTCTAGGAAGGACCGTCTGTGCGACTTTCTGTTTCTCTTGGCAAGTAACCTCAGCAAGCACCTCTGTAAGGTGGCCACTTACGGACTGACAAAGAAGAGGGAGTGCGGAAAGGATGCAAATTTGCATATGCATAGATGCAAATTTAGAATTACGATAATCTAAACCGAAATACAATCCATGGAGGAGACTATGTATTTATTATTTATTTATTATAGTACTTTTTATCCCACCCTTTAGCCAAAAAGACTCTCAAAGCGGCTTACAAAAATATTTCTTAAGACAGTCCCTGCCCACAGGCTTACAATCTAAAAAAAAATGACACAAAAGGAAAGGGGATTTGGAGGGAGGAGGAAAAAAGCAGCAGCAAATTCATGCACTGGTTTCTTAGTTGCAAAGTTCAGCAGCTGCTTCCTTTCCCTGCAATGGTCTTAGCAGCGACAGTTGGTAGCAGGAAGGAGGGGGCTCTCAGCTATAGCTGGACCCAGGCACCATGGAGAGGTGCTTGGCTGCTACTTCCTTTCCCTCTGATGGCCTTAGCAGCAATCAGTTGAGCTCTGTGTTTGCTCCGCCCAATATCCAGGTGCTAACTATGGATGGGCAACTTCAAGACCTCAATGGTTCCTTATCTTTAAACTAGACTTTGGGCAACTTTTCAAATAGGGAACAGCTTTGAAAAGAGGCCTGTCCTCTGTAAATGTGGCCACCCTCTGATCGGCTTTGTGCTTCATTCCAACCTGCCTTTTCCTTATTGGACCCAAAGGTGTCTTTTCTGGGTTTGGCTCCGCTCTGGTTTTGCTCTTGCTATTCCCCTCTTTTCTATCCGGCATCTTTTCCATTTTAATTAAATCTCACTAAAATGCCTGCTTCAGATCCTTGAAAGAGGTGGGATCCAATTAACTTTATGGAGCTTTAACACTGTTTTTTTTTTTTTATTTGTCAGTTGATGTCTCAGGCTGGTGGGGAAACTGACTTTTACAGATGTGTTTAAGGGCCTTTATGGCAAGTGTCTAGACAGGGTCCCAACTTGTAAACGCTTGTGCTACTGAGTCTGATGGAAGCATCAGGCTCAGAATCTCCAGAACAGATCCTGAATGTAGTTCAAGTCAACGAATGTGGCTTCGTTGTAATGTCTCCGCTGTTGCGCAGTCAACAGAATTTAAGGAACTTCTCAGAAGCTTACAAGATGTTCACCAGTAAGGTGCTGGTTGTCTCATGAGTGCTCTGTGAGGACATCTGGCATCCTGAGAATCTTGGATTTTAATAATAATAATGATGATGATGATGATGATTCCTAATAGCTGTACAGGATCTAGTTATAGCAACCAAGAGCTACCAAAAATACATTAAAAATATAACAGTGTAATAACAGACCTATGCAGGAAATGCCATCAATTCCAAGAAATAATAGACCATGTAACAGGAGGATGTAAAAATTCTGACAGGAATGGACTATACAGGCAGACATAATACAGCTGCAAAAATAATTCACCCACAACTGGCCATCAAATTCAACCTTATCAAAACACCTACACCATACTATACATACTCACCCGAAACAATCTTGGAAAATGCAGATCCTAAAATATACTGAGACAGAACAATTCATACCGACAAAACAATACTTTGCAACTGATCAGACGTAACGTTCATAGACAAAAAAGAAAAACACACATACCTCATCGACACAGCGATACCGAATAACAAAAATGTTGAAAAGGAAGAGGAAAAGAACTATGGCAACATGAAAAGGTCAAAAATATTCCATTAGTCACATCAGTCACCGGCATCACATCAAAAAAGTACACTGAAAACCTTCAGAAACTGGGCCTACCAAAATACATCCAGACCAACATCCAGAAAGCAGACATAATTAAAACATGCTCAATCATCAGGAAATTCCTGAATCTGTAAAAGACAGCATGACTTGGCAAAACCCATCATGTCCATCTAGAAAAACTGCCATGAGTGAGAAAAAAGAGATGGTGGTGGTGATGATGATGATGATGATGATAATAATAATAATAATAGTTTCTAGTCCTCATGGCTACCAGCAAGCTTGAAAATGTGTGAGCAACAAAATCAGAGAGAGTGGTATTTCTGTTGCGTAGGGGGAGGTACTTCAACTTTGCTCCTCCCTGTGTGTTTGCAAAAGCACAATAACCTTACCTAATTTGCATAAGGTATTTATAGGGTGACCAGATGCACCGGGAAACCCCGGAGACCTCCGGAAAAACGTAGGTCTCAGGGGTAACCGGGACTGGGCCCCCATTCACCAGGGGAAAGGCTGGGAGACACGTTCCCAAAGTCCGGAATGCGTCTTCCGGCTCCTCCCCCCCAGCGCCAATCTAGGCTTCTCCTGCACGCTGGCACCATTGTGCTAGTGCGCAGGAGAAGGCCTGCGTCAGCACTGGGGGGAGGAGCTGGAAGAGAGCTTCGGCTGTGGGGCGGTATATAAATGTAATAAAATAATAAATAAATAAATAAATAATAAGACGCATTCCAGACTTCTGGGAACGCGTCTCCCAGCCCTCGCCCCCAGTGCTGAACTTGGCAGCTCAGTTCGCTCCAGAATCCAGTTCTTGTGGGTGGGAGTGAAGACACTGAATCTGGTTTTGTTCCCCCCCCCCCCTTTCCTGGAAAGTACAGAGTCGTATGCACAAGCTGGACTTGGGAGATTTAGAAACTGCATGGAATATCTGCCATAAACAATGGTGGCCCCTTATATGAGCACAACTTTATTTTAGCTGCTGCAATGAACTGATGCAAAGAAAGCCAGAAGGCAGGGTGTGTAGAACAGCCTTGAAGTAAAGACTCAAGGTCACAGCCTTTTGTGTATGGATGTGAACTGGACGGCTCTTTGGGTGGAATAGATTGGAGAGCCATAAAAAATAGGAAATTTGTGGAGAAAACCAATATTGATGCATAAGAAAGTAGGCTGGGAATTGCTGAGTGCTCTGGAGAGCGAGAAGAATTCATGCTGGAAAAGATCTTGCATGTGCCGGGCAGTGTGTGTGTGTGTGTGTGTGTGTGTGTGTGATGTGACTTGTCAGATGGCAAAATGCCCAAGAGGGCTCTGCAAATATGCTCTGGAGAAGAAACACCCTGAGATTTCGGACCAACACTTGTGGGACCAAGATTAGAAAGGCAAATTGACTTCCTAACACATTTTTGTGTTCCGAGGGTGTAAAGCAGCCCTTGCCTTCCAGATGGTTAGACTATGATTCCCACCATCCTGGAGAGGATGGGAATTGTAGTCTAATTGTACTCACCAGGTTGAGGAAGGCAACTGTAAAAGGGCGAGAATTCAATCTTAAAAGGGAGGAAGAAGGTAGGAGCAGAGCCGCCTCGCTCCCCAGTTAAGAAAGGGTTTATTGGATGGACACATTGCATAGTCTAACATCTGATAGTACGCTATTGCGACGGCACTGACCTCACACAGAAGGCCTTGCCTAGCACACTCTTCTCAAGCCAAGCACCACCTCTTGAAAAGCCTGAGGAAAGGGTAAAAATAACACAACCTCTCCCCTATATGTGAGGGAACAAGGTAAAGGGTTTTGGGAAATAGGTTCTATTACTGAGGTACTGAACAGCAGGTGTATTTTTAGATGTTTTTACACTTTGTAATAGAGCCGGTAATATATCCGAGCTGACGTGTGGTTTGTGGTAACAAAACACAAAGTTTATTGAAATTTAACAAATCTTTAGTATTTCAATTCAGATCAAACCTGCATATTTTTATATTCAAAATAACAATCCCAAGTCCCTTAAAATTCTCACGCCTCACACCAAACACTCTCACGAAGCACAAGCTGGACTAAAACTCCCAGACTGAAACCAAACCACGCACCAAACAAACAAAACACACTCACAATCCCCTCAACCAACCTTTTTATACTCCTCCCTCCCCCTTTCTCACAGCATCATCAGCCACACCCACTCAGTCAAACATTCTGCACTCAGTAGACATACAAACTCAGACATACCTAAGGGACAGAAAGGTGGGTATCGCCACAGCTACCCAGGCCCGGTGCTGCCATAGAGGCAACTCAGGCGGCAGCCTAGAGCGCCAAGCAAACGAGGGCGCCGAACAGCGTACCCGGAAGCTGCTCTCCTAGAGTGGCTTCCGGGCGCGCTGTTCCAAAGCCGCCGCCCAGCCTCCGACCAACCCCAGCGTCCTGGCTCCTTCGAAGCCAGGATGCTGGGGTTGGAAGCGGAGGCTTCAGTACGGCACGCCAGGAGCAGGGGCGGCAGGCGAGCGAGCGAGCGAGCGAGGGGGGTGCCGGAGCGGTGAGTGAGCGAGCGAGTGGGGGCGGCGTGCGTGCGAGCGAGGGGGGAGCTGGAGCAGTGAGCGGGCGGGGGGCGGCGAGTGGGTGGGCGGGCGGGGGGAGTGGTGAGTGAGTGAGCGAGCGGGCGGGCGGGTGGGCGAGCGAGGGGAGTGGTGAGTGAGCGAGCGGGGGGGGCGGGGCGGAGGCTTCAGAACACGCCTGCCTAGGGTGCAATATAGTCTGGCGCCGGCCCTGCAGCTACAAACCTGCCACCATCTTCCAATGTACTCTGCGTGGGATGCTTTGGAGAAAAGCCAGACTGCATCAGCTAATTACTGGCTGTCGCAGTTCTAGTCTGAACTCCCAGTTCAAACTCAGTCAACGAACATGTTTTGGAAAGATGTAGAGTGGATGGTCAGTGGTCTGCTGGCCGGCTGGCCCTGTACCCAGGCCTTGTAGAAGCAGCAATCGGGGTTCTTTCTAGCTACCTCATGGGGGGCTTCTGTGCTGCCCCTAAGAGCTCATTTGTGTAGTGGGAACTAGGTTGGTGTGTGCAGTTGGGCATTTGAGGTTTAATAAGGAGCGTGTGTGTGTGTGTGTTTAAAACACAACCTTAGGAAAAGAGCCTTAAACTAAAATAAGCTGGCATTTTAGCCCTGCCTATTTTTGCCGTTGGCTCCACCCACCAATGGAATGCAGCTTCCAAGAGATTCCCCAAAATAGAATTTGGCCGTTGGACTGAAAGACGTTCTGAAAAAGGTCTTGGGTTTACATGTAAAGTAAGGTGACCCTATGAAAAGGAGGACAGGGCTCCACTATCTTTAACAGTTGCATAGAAAAGGGCATTTCAGCAGGTGTCATTTGTATGCATGGAGAACCTGGTGAAATTCCCTCTTCATCACAACAGTTAAAGTGCAGGAGCTATACTAGAGTGACCAGATTTAAAAGAGGGCAGGGCTCCAGCAGCTTTAACTGTTGTGATGAAGAGGAAGTTTCACCAGGTTCTCTATATAAACAAATGACACCTGCTGAAATGCCTTTTTCTATGCAACTGTTAAAGATACAGGAGCTTGGTCCTCCTTTTCATATGGTCACCCTATGTAAACCAGACTGGGTTTCCAAATGGGACAACTTCACAAGACAACCCCATGCCCTCAAGATGTTTTCGACTACATCCCAGGCAGGATTCTGGGAGTTGTAGTCCAAAAGACCTGGAGGGCACCAGGATGGGGATGGCTGGCCAATTCCTTTCTGTTGCAAATCCCCAGCCAGGCAAGAGGAAATCAGGAGGTTAATTATTGTTGGGGTTAGCATTGCTGGGCCTGGTTGCCTGAGGCAGTTGGGAATTTGCAATCTATCTGTCAGAACAGTTCCTCATTTTAATTTTTTTTTCTTAAATAAGGTGTAATTACAGTACAGAAGAGCATTTTAAAAAAATCATGAACAACCCTATTATGATGAGGAGAGGAGATTGCCACTTAATTTTCTCCTAACCCTTCCATTAAGTGGATCAGTGCTGCTTCCTGGCCAGTGGTAGCAGGCTGGCTCAGCTTTGCTCTGCAGCCCTGTTAGCCAACTCATTTAAAAAAAAGGGGGGCAGGTATTTTGCAGCATTTTTAAAATTATTATTTTTATTGCAAATTTCAACAAAAACAACCAGGTCAAAAAAAAGGGGGTAAAGAATCTCTCTCTTTCTCTCTATCACTGCATGCATTAAAAGCATCAATTTCAATTGGCTACAACATTCTAGAAAAAGTGGATTTTCCTAAACGTCAGTGGCCCTGTTCAGAAGACACTTTAAACCATGGCTTTAACCAGGGTGGTTAAGCCAGAAAGCTGGGCTGTGTTCAGAAGACACCTTAAACCATGGCTTTAACCATGGTGAATAAAGCAAAAAGCCTTATTCACTGTGGTTAAAGCTGTGGTTTAAGGTGTCTTCTAAACACGGCCCAATAAAAACAGACCAAATATCTATTTATGCATCCACTTGTAAGTTGCGTCTATATACTGACCCTGTTCAGATGACATGGTGGTTAAGCATTTTGAGCGAAATAATCTGGCTTAGCATGTTGCGTGAACCACGGTTTAGTGTGTCATGTGAATCGTTCCTAACCATGTTGGCTATATAACCACTGTTTAAACACATTCCCATACCATTTGCTGCAAAAGGGTTAGCAGCCTAACCATGGCTTAGAGTGTCATCTGAACAGGGTCTTTGTGGGTGTTTTGCAGACCCTGTTCAGACAACACGCTAAGCCAAGGTGGTTCAGCATTTTGAGCTAAACATTAGGGCTTAGCATGTCATGAAACCATGACTTAGCATGTCGTGTGAACCACTCCTAACCATGTTGGCTACATAACCACATTTTAAACGCTCTCACTAACCATTTGCTGCAAACAAGTTAACGGACTAACCATGGCTTAGCATGTTGTCTGAACAGGCCCTCAGTATTCAGCTAGCACTGAGGAGACCCAGGTTCAAACCCCACTCAGCCATGAAGCTCACTAGGCCACGGAGCTCTGCCTAATGGTAGGGCTGGCTCTGGATTGGGTCCAGAGGAAGACGGGGACTAAATAAATGATGGAGGCTGATGTTCCCTCACCACCTCACCACCTCAGCTATTGCAGGAATCCTGATCTTAAGTAGGTCCTCTGAAGTACCTTGGATAGCTCCTTTAGAGTTCTGACTGGTTCTGGCTGAAACCCGGAGTGGATTCACCGCACTGCTGTGAGGAGCCGCCAGCCTCTACTGGCATCCATTGATTGGTTGGCGTCCTGCTCCTTTTGGCTTCAAACTGCCCAATCATGCCAGCTTTTGACACCGGCCCTGGTCTCCATAATTCCAGCTCTTCCTTGCTTCTGAGAGCAGCTGCTTCTGCGGGTCTGATAGCATCAGCAAGGAGGGAAAGATTGATTCCTGTGCAGTTGCAGTGTGTACATTCCTGAATGTGTGATTTCTGGAAATCAATATTTAATATGGTCCTGAGACAACAAAGCGTGCACATCCACAATTACCTTCCCTGCGTCCGACGTGGACGGCTCTTGGAGGATGGACTGGCCGCAAGGGGAATGTGCAAAATGCCGTACGCTCCCCCGTTGGTTCTGCAGCTAATCAAATGTGCTTGTGCAAAGACCAGATGCTCACCGCCTCGCAAAGGTTGGATCATCGTCAGCAGCCGCCTGCCTTGTGCATAGAGGCACTTGTGAGGGTGGTGCAGAGAAGGCTTGTCGTGATAATGTATCTTGTAATGGGGTGCTGCATGGAGATTCCTTTGGGCAAAAAAGTATTTCAGTCTTGGATGCCGCAGCAAACTTTTAGAGCAGCTTCCCCCAACTTGGGGCTCTCCAGGTGTGTTGGACAGCAACGCCCATCATGCTGGCTGGGAATGATGGGAGCTGTAGTCCAATTCATCTGGAGAGCACCAGGTTGGGGAAGCATTGTTTTTGAGCATTAGGCTGTGCCTTTTTTATGCAAGAAACAAAATCTGCAGGCTATTATATATAACACATGTGTATTTCTGAACAAGTTAAGGCCGCAGCAAACTTTTAGAGCAGCTTCCTCCAACTTGGGGCTCTCCAGGTGTGTTGGACAGCAATGCCCATCATGCTGGCTGGGAATGATGGGAGCTGTAGTCCAGTACATCTGGAGAGCACCAGGTTGGGGAAGCATTGTTTTCGAGCATTAGGCTGTGCCTTTTTTATGCAAGAAACAAAATCTGCAGGCTATTATATATAACACATGTGTATTTCTGAACAAGTTATGGAATGCATGTCTACAAAAATCTATCTAGGTTTGTCATACTTGGCGCCATTGTATTTGTGAAAAGGCTTTCAAAGGATACCAAACGTGGCCCCGATTCCGGTGGCATCCCCCCCAAGAGGGGGGTGGGTAACCTACCCCGGCCACATCGCAGAGGACGGCACCATTACAAAAATAAGAATCTGTGGTTTTTTCCCTGAATCAAATTACACCTTCCTCACCTTTCCATCACAAACCTGCCTGTGGGACAATTCTCGGCTCCAGTTCCATTTGTTCATTTCATTTGTCCTGGGGTAATTTTCTCATGTTCACAAAGAGCCTGTTCGTTCAAGATTGTGTGGGCGTGTATGTGTGGGTGTGTGGTATATGTATGAGGCCTAAACCAAGCGTACAGGGTAAGAGCAAAAGGTCAGCTCCTCCTTCCATTTGCCCTTGAGGATAAATCAGGGAGAGCTTCATTCAGGCGATGCTAGAAAAGTTACATCCTTGCATCCCTCCCATCAGGTTTTAGCTCCTGAAGTCCCAACATCAACCAGAAGAGGGTACCATATTCTCTTCTATTTATTTGCAAGTTTTCTCAATGAACCAAAAGGCCGGGAAGAATTCTCTGGTTTACCATAGATGCACAAAACACAGATGTCCATAGGGTGGCCACTTAAGCATCATAAAAAAAGAGAACAGAAGAGGGTACAGATTTGCATAAGATTTGCATGTGGTAATTTACATGAGCATAAATGCAAAACTAGAGATGGTTATAATCACCTCTAGATTGGGGCCAGGTTATCTGAAGGAACACCTCCTGCCACATGTACTTGCCCGGACTCTAAGATCATCTTCAGGGGTCCTTCTCCATGAGCTCCTGCCAAGGGAAGGGAGGCAGGCGGCTACCAGGAGGAGGGCCTTCTCTGCTGTGGCACCCCAGTTGTAGAATGTAATAGAGGACATATGGTCACCATAGGAGACCCCCACTGCCAGTATGACCCTGCACAGCTCACAGCCAATGCTGAGTGACAGTGAAAGTGAGCCTTTAAATGGGCAACCCATGCAAAGTGAGAGGAGCCGTGGTTTAGTGGTTGAACCCCTGGCCCAAAGTCACCCAGTGGGCTTCCATGGCTGAGTGGGGACTAGAACCCAGGTCTCCCGACTCCCCATCCAACACTCTAACCACTATGCCACACTGGATACACGACACTATTTCCCCCCCTGCAGCTTGTATATTTTATTTATTTATTTATTTATTTATTACATTTTTATACCGCCCAATAGCCGAAGCTCTCTGGGCGGTTCACAAAATTTAAAACCATAATAAAACAACCAACAGGATAAAAGCACAATTACAAAATACAGCACAACCAGGATAAAAACCATGCAGCAAAATTGATATAAGATTTAAATACAGAGTTAGAACAGTAAAATTTAAATTTAAGTTAAAATTAAGTGTTAAAATACTGAGAGAATAAAAAGGTCTTCAGCCGGCGACGAAAGGAGTACAGTGTAGGCGCCAGGCGGACCTCTCTGGGGAGCTCATTCCACAACCGGGGTGCCACAGCGGAGAAAGCCCTCCTCCTAGTAGCCACCTGCCTCACTTCCTTTGGCAGGGCTCACGGAGAAGGGCCCCTGAAGATGATCTTAAGGTCCGGGCAGGTACATATGGGAGGAAGCGTTCCTTCAAATAACCTGGCCCCAAACCGTTTAGGGCTTTAAACGTCAATACCAGCACTTTGAATCGGGCCCGGACCTGGACTGGCAGCCAATGAAATTGTTAAAGGACTGGCGTAATGTGATCTTGCCGGCCAGTCCTTGTTAGTAACCGTGCTGCCCTGTTTTGTACCAGCTGAAGCTTCCGGACCGTTTTCAAAGGCAGCCCCACGTATGATGCATTGCAGTAATCCAAATGAGAGGTTATCAGAGCATGGATAACTGTAGCTAGGCTCTCTCTGTCCAGATAAGGGCGTAGTTGGTATATCAACCTAATAAAAGGTGCTCTTTGCCACTGAGTTCATCTGTGCCTCAAGTGACAGTTCTGGATCGAAGAGCACCCCCAAACTATGGACCCGATCCTTTAGGGAGAGTGCAGCCCCGTCCAGGACAGGGCAAACATCACCATTTTATTCTTATTAATCTTCTCAATAATCTTTGGTATTAAGAGGTGGGAAATAAACATATTAAATAATAACATTCTCCACTCTAACCTACATCACAAGGTTGTTGTGAATATAAAATGGAGAGGGGAATAGAAGGAACCTCTTTAAGGAAAGGCAGGATATAAATAAAGGAATAAAAAAATCAATATATGCTAGCACCCCTCCCTCCCAGCAACAGATATCCAAGAAAAATGTGTCAAAACATTAGAAATCCGGCTCATCAGAAATGTTATTTATAGAAGCTTCCAAAGCCACTGTAAGCCCTAATTGGTGCCAAGGTTGCTTCAAAGGATTTCTGCAAAATCCTCGCAAATAGAGCAACACCATCCCCAGCCATTCAGCTGGGGGGTGGGGTGGGGTGGGGAAGGAAATCTTAAAAGAATGGTGGCAGAAGAAAGAATGATTTGATAAAGGTTGCATATACAGCTAGGGGAAAAGACAACAAAACCTCCGACGTTCCAATTTGAAGCTCGGATCGCAAATCCTGCTTGCAGCTTTACTGTGACAAATTGTGTGCTCATAAATAAATTCTGGAGGTATATTTTAAATAAGGAACCTAGGTTGTTAAAAGAGAGAGAGAGAGAGAAGGAAAGGAAAAGAATTAAAGGAAACTGTGCCTTCCTTTTCCACTGGAAAAGCCCCCCCCCTCCGTCTCTCAGCACATCAATTTACACCACCAGTTAAAACAAACACAGAAACTCAGGCTCCTGGGAGACCAAATTCATTCCTCTGGGGTTTTCCAGATGGCTACACCCCTTTTCCATGGTCCCACCTTCTTTCCTCCAGCCACCAATCATTTGGTGTTTTCCCAGCTTTGGCACAATCCCATCCCCATTCCGTAAGGTTGATACGCTGTTTCTAAGTCTTTATTAGGGGTGTGCACGGACCCCCCACTCCGCTTCACTTTAAGATCCGCCATTTTCGGATCGGCCCGCTCCGCCCCACCCCCACTCCGCCTGTGCCCACTCCGCTCCGCTCAGAGCTCCGGATCCGGATTGGAGCTCCGGTCCCCCCCCATAGGGGGGGTTACCGGGCCCTGCCGCCATCACCGCCCATGCGGCGACGGCGGCAGAGCCCAGTAAGGAGGAGGGCCCGGCAAGTGTGGCCCAGACTTCCTGCTGGAACCACGGGCTCAATTGGAGACGCTGACGGACCGCGGACGGAGGCAGGTAAGGGAGAGGAGGGCGGGGGGGGGGGGTTACCGGGTCCTGCCGCCATCGCCGCCCATGCAGCGACGGCGGCAGAGCCCGGTAAGGGACCAAGGGGGAGGGGGGCCTTACCTGCCTCCGTCCGCGGTCCGTCACCGTCTTCAATTGAGCCCGTGGTTCCACTAGGAAGTCTGGGCCGCAAGTGCAGCCCAGACTTCCTGCTGGAACCACGGGCTCAATTGGAGACGCTGACGGACCGTGGACGGAGGCAGGTAAGGGAGAGGAGGGCGGGGGGCGTTACCGGGCCCTGCTGCCGTCGCCGCATGGGCGACAGCGACAGCGGCAGGGCCCGGTAAACCCCACTTACCTTTCCGGCGGAGCTCCGGATCGAGGCGAAGGATCCGCCTTCACCTCGATCCTCTTCGCCACGCTCCGCCGGCCCCCCAATCCTCTTCGCCTCCGCCTTAAGGGCAGGCGAAGCCCCCCGCTCCGCTACTGCTTCTCCGGTCCGATTAGAAGCGGAGCACATCCCTAGTCTTTATTACTGGCAGAAAGGGCTTTAAGCGAAAATATGGTGGTATTTTTTGGGGCTCTGCCCATTTGCCTTCAGCCCTGCCCAGCACTGGAACGCGGCCCCTGAGGGCTTCTCCAAAATGGAATCTAGCCCTCAGACTGAAAGAGGGACAACACCCCCGTGTTAAAATATCGCATGCCCTGGTAACGAAGTGGGAAGTAATGTTATCCCTGACCGCCATCCATGTTAACTCTGCTTTTTAACCTTCTGTTGCCCCATGCTGGTTCAGGGTTTCCGGGTGTGGGGGACTTGGGCAAGATGGTCTCCACCCACCTGAGGGATCCCACCTCCTCAGTACTGTTGCTACTACCCATTTGTTTTATCTTCCCCTTTGCACTTTGTCCTCAGTGGCCCCATTCAGAAGACACCTTAAACCATGGCTTTAGCCATGGTGGTTAAGCCAGAAAGCCAGGCTGTGTTCAGAAGGCACCTTAAACCACAGCTTTAACCATGGTGAATAAAGCAAAAAGCCTTCTTCACCATGGTTAAAGCCATGGTTTAAGGTGTCTTTTGAACACGGCTGGCTTTCTGGCTTAGCCACCATGGTTAAAGCCATGGTTTAATGTGTCTTCTGAACAGGGCCACTGTCTCCTCCTACAGTAGTGGGGAACCTATAAGGATGTTGGAGAAATCCACAATGGAATCGAATGAGTTTGGATTTCTATTAATCCCACCTGCAGATTCCACAGCAGACTGGCTTTTCCTGAGTCATACAGATCCCGCAGACGTGCCAATTGGTTTGTGCGTTTTCGCAAGTGCAAATTTGCGAAATTTGAATTTGCGTCAGTGATGAAATGCACTTGACAACCTGGAATGGATTTGACGTGATCTGTTCGTCCCTAGGAACTGATGCCAGTTATTGTAGAACATGAATATGAGGGTTCTGTTGTGCTCATGTCGTGCTGGTGGGTTTCCCAGAGGCATCTGGTTGGCTACTGTGGAAACAGCGTGCTGGACTGGAGAAGCCTTTGGTCTGATCCAGCATGACTCTTGCTATGGACTCAGCCTGCGGGCCTGAACACAGCATCCTTCCCCCTACTTGGCCTTTCTCTTGGTTAAGTCTCTGTCTTGGACAAGAGCATGGGTTCTCTGGAAGGGAGCTGGCTTCTCCAGACTGTTGGAAGGCCATTGGTTCCTCAGCAGGAAAGGACAAGAGATGAGAAGTCTTGGGTGCCACCATCTCTATCCATGGTTGGTTTCGCACTAAGCAAAAAAGGAAGAGGCTTATTTTCTGCACCTGCCAAACAGCTGCAGCTCCATCCATCCAGCAGATGGAGAGAGATAATGTCAGGCCTTAGAGGCCTTTGGTTTTTCTGTTGGGAAGGGGGTATCTCTGAGAGGAATAGTTTCGTTTCTCCAGTTAAGGTTGATTTCCCTGGTTGAGTTTCATTTTTCTGGTTGAATTTCTTTTCATCAATATTGAAACAGTACTTTCTGTTTTTGGGGGGAAAGGGGATAAAAAGTGAGAGGAGCCAGCCAGGAGAGAACCAGAAAAGACCAGAGCGTGTGGAAGGACCAGAAAGAAGCAGTGTGAAGAAGTCTAGCAACGTAGGGTAAAAGTACATGGGGTTTTGCAGCTTCATTTTCCTTTAATGCCTTTTGCATCACTCAGCTCTCTTGACTTAAATACCTTGAATTGTAATCTGCTTGTTTGAATTCACTAGTAAACTGTTGTGTTAAGCCACAAGTGTCTGGAGTGTCACTCACCCCATGCCTACAACCTAACCCCTACATTACCGGGAAGGAGACGGTAAGGTGGGACTCTTAAGAAAGCAAGAGATCTTTAAGGAATTGTTCAAGGGGTCCAGGACATAGAAGGAACCCTAATATTGGCAGTGATGGTTTGTCGCCAGAATTTGCTGCAAACTACTGGGTTTATTTTGCTGGGAGCATGGCATCATCATCATAATCATCAGGAGGGCAGATCCCAGCATGATCTCCCAGCCCAGACCTATTGAATTTTCCCACCTCTGCCTGATGGAGAGACCTACAGGAATGGTCAGACTCTCTCTCTCTCTCTCTCTCTCTCTCCACCCCCCCCCCCGGAAAATGTTCTCTCCCCCCTTTCTCAGTCTGATGCTGGCATAGAGGCCATGTCTTCTCTACCTGGGGTCTCAGGGGTGATGGAGGAGGGAGACTTGACATTCTTTGTGTCCTTTCTGGCCAGGTGACATCAGGCCATCTCTCACGAGCCCTGGATTGGCATTTCAGAGACCTTTGCTGCCTGCACGGTTTGAGGCCACTGAGCAAAGGTTAAATGGAGCGTATAAGAGGAGCTGACACCAGGTGGTTGAGAGTCAACGGAGACGGGAAGCCAAGCGAGTCAAAGTGTGTGTGTGTGTGTGCGTGTGCGTGTGCATGCATGTCCCAGGACAGCATCCTGCACTTTCAACTCAAGGGCTTAGAAACCTTGCACAGCACTCCCCTTCCTTTCCCCTCCCTCCCTCCTTTCTTTCAGAAACTAGCACAATTCGGTTGCAGGTGTGGTTGTTCTTTGGAGAGAGAGAGAGACACTGCATTGAAACCTCCAGTTTGTCAGCCACTATCAGGGTTCAGCTTCAGATAGGTGTCGGAGGAAAACCAGAAGCCAAGTGCTGCTCCAGGGAGTCGGAGCCAAGAAGCAGAGCCCAGGAGTCAGAACTGAAAGGCAACGCAGAGCCAGGAAGGCTGCTTTGGCTCCGCCCAAACAGGAAGCTCTTTATATCCCTTCCTGTCTATCAGAGCCCAATGGGAAGCCTGGAAAGGCAGAGCCAGCCCAGAGCCTCACTGGCCAGTGAGAAGCTCCGCAATGGGCCAGCCGTGCACAGAACCGAAGGTTCCCGGTTCTAGTCTGGCTGGCTCCTGACAAGTCACAAATCGTCCCGCTCCCTGTATTCGACAGACTTCTGCCCATGTTATATTTAGCGCCACTCTCTTTAAATCTGGCAAATGTTAGGCAGTGCTGTCACTCCCAGCTTCAATGGGTTCAGTGGAGGCTGGTGGCTCTGATTTCATGGGTCTGTAAATCCAGCCTGGGGTTTGGGGGTTGGAGCTATCCAAGGTGCTGAACCCTATATGCCCTGAATAGTTCCAGCATCTTGGATAACTTTTTAAGAATTCTGGCTGGTTCTGACTGGAACCCAGAATGGATTTCCCAGCCCTATCAAAATCAGAATCTCCAGCCTCCACTACGTTATGACAACTATGACCTAGAGCAGCCTTCCACAAGCTGGTGCCATCCACTTGTAGCTTAGGGATGGGGCGTAGTTCAGTGGTAGAGTACCTGCTTTGCATGCAGAAGGTCTCAGGTTCGATCCCTGGCATCTCCAGGTAGGGCTAGGAAAGAATCTTGCCTGAAACCCTGGAGAGCCATTGCTGCCGGCCAGTGTTGACAATATTGGGTCTCCATCGGCATAAGGCAGCTTCCTATTCTCAGGAATTATGGGAGTTGCAGTCCGACACATGTGGACTCTATGGCCTTATAGCCCCCTTCCACCTGTACTATTCTATGATTCTATGACTTCAGGTTGGGGAAAGGTGGCCTAGGTCTTTCTGTGATCCGTATAAACACACGTGACTAATTGCATTGGTTTCATGTGCATACTAGCTCTATGCATGTTTACTGAGAAGTAAACCCTGCTGAGTCCACTGGGACTCATTTCCAAGTTGGTACAGTTAGGACTGCAGGCTTCAGGATTAAATATGGAGAGGAAAATTCCCCGTCCAGCATAAATGAATCAAGGACTGTGTAGGTTGCACTCTAGTGACGGGAGGCTTATTGATTAATTCAGTCTATCAAAGGGTTGGCTACATCATCTGTGATTCATTGTTTGTGCAAATTTTACAGTTAACTGTGGGGATGTCATTTCTTACGAGAAATTGCTCCCACACAGCAAGAAAACAGATGGGTAAACTCTGTCCGAAACTAGGTGCTTATGGGCAGAACTCCTGAAACAGAAACTATAAGAATAATGAATGCTTGTCAACTCTGGTCCCAGTTTTGCAGAATTTATTCCTGAGATAAGTGCCTTTTGCCTCCCGTTTATGGCTGAAATTGGGTGTAGTTTCCCGATGGGTTGCTTTGCTTGCTTTTTCTGATTTACGGCTAGGCATTGCTCAGAAGTGGGCGTGTAGAGCTATCCAGCAGGAAATACCATTCGGCAGGTTGTTGAGAGCACTTTCCTCGCACACCCTATTCCCACATATCTGTGACACGGGAGGGGTGAAATGCCATTGGTCAGAGATCGTGGTGCCAAGTCAGGCTTGAATTCCAGGATCTAAGGGTGCCATCAGGTCAGGACTCTGGGGCAGACGTCCGGGGGCCCATTCAGTGCAATGAGCAGGAGATTCTCTGAGTGCCAGGGCTGGCCCAACCATTAGGCAAAGTTGTTTTTAGATGTATGTTGTCTCTGCATGTTCTGTCTGTTGTACATTTTTAAATTTTGCATATTTTTTTTAATGTTTTAATCTTTGTAAACTGCCCAGAGAGCTTTGGCTATGGGGCAGTAGAGAAATGCAAATAATAATAATAATAATAATAATAATAATAATAATATGCACCACTGGCCGTGGAAGTTAAAGAACTACGGCAACAGGAAAGGGTCAAAATTATTCCATTAGTCACATCAGTCACCGGCATCACATAAAAAGACTATATAGAAAACCTTCAGAAACTGGGCCTGCCAAAATACATCTATACCAACCTCCAGAAAGCAGTCAGACTTAAAACATGCTCAGTTGTCAGGAGATTCCTGAATCAGTAAAAGACAGCATGACCTGGCAAAACCTGTCATGTCCGTCTAGGCCACCATGAGCGAGAAAAGAAAGATAATAATAATAATAATAATAATAATAATAATAATTTATTTATTTATTTATTACATTTTTATACCGCCCAATAGCCGAAGCTCTCTGGGCGGTTCACAAAAATTAAAACCATCATAAAACAACCAACAGGTTAAAAGCACAAATACAAAATACAGTATAAAAAGCACCACCAGGATAAAACCACGCAGCAAAATTGATATAAGATTAAAATACAGAGTTAAAACAGTAAAATTTAAATTTAAGTTAAAATTAAGTGTTAAAATAATGAGAGAATAAAAAGGTCTCCAGCTGGCGACAAAAGGAGCACAGTGTAGGCGCTAGGCGGACCTCTCTGGGGAGCTCATTCCACAACCGGGGTGGAGAAAGCCCTCCTCCTAGTAGCCACCTGCTTCACTTCCTTTGGCAGGGGCTCACGGAGAAGGGCCCCTGTAGATGATGATGATGATGATGATGATAATAATAATAAAATAATAATAATAATAATAATAATAATAATAATAATAATAATCAGAGTGCAGTGCTAAATCTATTTTGGGGGAAGGGTTCAGAACTCTGGAAAGCTTCTTTCGAGTACTGACTGTTTTTGATTGAAACCCGCAATGGATTCACGGCCTCCCTGAAATCAGAGTCACCAGCCTTCACCGGATCCAGCATGGCTCTTCTTTTGTCCTTATGACCAGCTCTACGATTCCATGCCAGCATGTATTTCCTGTGGTCCTGCTATTTGCCCAACAAAGGACAGGTTGTGCAGAGGTGCAGAGCGGGGAAAAGATTTGATAAAGGCCCTGCAGCAGCTACCTTGGGGGAAGCTGAACCTGTCAAGAGAAGTAATTTCTGTTTTTAAAACATGCAGAAAAGAGAGCTTAGAGTGTCAGGCAATGATAATAAGTTCAACCCGGAGCGGGCAGGCAGCTGCCGGATGGCTTATTCTATTTTGTGTCTGTCTGCATTTTTCTTTTCTGTTTTGCCACCAGCTTCCTCTGTCAATCTCTGCTCCCTAATTAATGTTTTGCCCATGACCATCTCCCAGGGCAGAGCTCAAAGGCCACTTCACAATAGCAGAAGTAAAAATGTCTGAGCCTGACACCTGGGGAAGACAGCAAGTCATGGAACAGGCCCCAATGAGACGGGAGGGAAAGACGCCGAGGCTCAGAAGAAGGCAGCTGTGATTTAAAATGGGCAGAAGAGTGTGTGTGGATGGGCTCAGCATACTCGAAGATGCTCTAGTCTTCAAGGGTGGGCCCTCTTTTCTCAGTATGTGCACAGCTTGGTGGCTGGTGTCTTTGTTGAGTTTTTACCCAACCAGAGGCTGCCCACATGGCTGGTTATTTTAGAGCAGGGGTAGGAAACTGCAACTCCCAGCAATCCCAGTCAGTATAGCTAATGGTGAGGGATAATGGGAGTTGTAATCCAGCCACATCAGGAGAACTGCATGTTTTTGTGAACCGCCTAGAGAGCTCCGGCTATTGGGCAGTATAGAAATGTAATAAATAAACAAACAAATAAATAAATAAATAAATAAATAAATTCCCCATCCCTGTTTTCGAATGCAAGCTTTACTCACTTGTGCAACTGTATGTGTGTGTGTCTCCGTGTGTGTGTGTGTGTCCTATTTTACAGTGGATAGTCCTCTCTTTGAAGGTGTTCCCTTTTGGAAGTCTGTCCGGTCCAAGTCTGGTTCAAAGGTAAAGAACCCTAAGAAAATAAAGCAACAGGGGGCCTTGAAGTTGTCCATCAAGAGTGAGCACCTGGATAGCAGACTGAACAACCACAAAGGTCACCTGGGCCCGATCTACACCAAGCAGGATATAACACTTTTAAAACCGTATAAAAATGGTATATGTAATGTGTCCTGGGCCCGAACAGTTGTCATAACCCATACAAACCGTTATAAGCAGTAGTGTAGATCCTGCCCTGGTCTCCGGTTTCCTCTTTACAGAGAGATGTCTTGTAATTCTTTGTAGCTGAGAGTCATGCTTGCGAAATCTGCAGATTTGAGAAGATTGGGATGCTTTTTTGTTTGGTAATATGTAAGCGGCTACCCTGGCCTTTTGTGTGTGCCTTTTCTGTCTGCTCACTCTCTCCTTCCCCTTCAGACTTCTCCTTCACGTCTCTCTCTCTCTCTCTCTCTCTCTCTCTCTCTCGTTCATTTCTCCTGAACGATGCCTCCTTTGAACCTGCCAATGGACGCTGGCGGCTCCGATGTCAGTGGAACAGTGAATCCGCTCCGGGTTTCAGTCAGAACCGGTCAGAACTCTAAAGGAGATATGCAAGGTGAGAATCCTGGATCTTGTGAAGCACCTTGGATTGCTCCTTTAGAAATCTGACTGGTTCTGACTGAAACCCGGAGTGGATTCACCACTTCACTGACACAGGAGCCACCAGCCTCTACTGGCACCTACCTCCCCTCCACCCCCCTGTGAGGTGCCAGCAGGATTGAATCAAGGAATTTGGCAACAAGATCCAGGCACTGTCCTCTCTGCATTACAAAGATAATAATAATAATAATAATAATAATAATAATAATAATAATAATAATTGTTACCTGCTTCTCCCTCTGGATCAAGGTGGGGTACAACACAAATAAAAACACCATAAAATACATAAAACTAATTCAAATGTTTAAAATGTTTAAAATCATTAAAAGCAGCACACCATTAAAAAGGCATCTTAAAATTCAACTGGGTAGGCCTGCCGGAAGAGATCAGTCTTTATGGCTTTCTTAAATTCCGGAAGACTGTTAAGTTGACGAAACTCTCCCGGCAAGCCATTCCACAAACTGGGAGCGGCAGAAGAAAAGGTCCTGTGGGTAATAGTTGTCAGCCTTGTTTTTGTTGGCTGGAGTAAATTCTTCCCAGAGGACCTGAGTGTGCGGGGCGGATTGTATGGGAGAAGGCGATCCTGCAGATAGCCTGGACCCAAACCATGTAGGGCTTTAAAGATGATAACCAACACTTTATACTTTGCGCGGAAACTAATTGGCAGCCAGCAAAGGGATTTTAATACTGGTGTAATGTGGTCACCCCTAGGTGCACCAGTGACCAAGATAGCCTTGCTGCTCCTCTGCAACCTTCCCCACAACAGTGGCATGAGGAAAGACTATGCCCAGTTTACCCAGAGGAATCAGGTGACATGAGGAGCCAATAAGGTCCACCTGGTCTTAAGAACTGTCCTAGGATTGGTTCTCCAGTCCTCTATGACTGAAGATGCTAACCTGTCCTCCCCTACCTGGGAATGAAGCAACCACACATCCAAGGCTAACTAAGCCTTATCAAAGGTTTAGCCTCATTCATTTCATTTACTACATTTCTATACTGCCCCATAGCTGAAGCTCTCTGGGAGGTTCACAAAAAGTAAAAACCATTAAAATACATTACACGAAGTACAAAAAAGCATTTGCGTAAACACATATAAACAGATAACGCACACACGGACAACATATGCCTAAAAAAAAATCAAATTTTAAACTATCAGCCAAAGACAGTCCAAGATGTGATTAAAATTCATTATACGCTTCCAAACGCTTGAGAGAAAAGGGCAATTTTTAACTGGCGCTGAAAAGATGACAGTGTTGGTGCCAGATGGGCCTTGTCATGGAGGTCATTCCATAATGGGGGGGGGGGGCACCACTGAGAAGGCCCTCTCTCTTATTATCACCCTCCGTGCCTCCATCGGAGGAGAAAGGTGGAGGAAAACTTTGGATGCTGAATGTGGTGCATGGGCCAGTTCATCACCTTAGTTCTGCCCCATGATAGAAACAGGCAGCAGTACCAGCTCCAATTATCTGTGGGCCCTGGAGAAAGACACCCTCCATGACCCACCTCTCTCAGTAAGTCTATTTATTTATTTATTTATTACATTTTTATACCGCCCAATAGCCGAAGCTCTCTGGGCGGTTCACAAAAATTAAAACCATCATAAAACAACCAACAGGTTAAAAACACAAATACAAAATACAATATAAAAAGCACAACCAGGATAAAACCACGCAGCAAAATTGATATAAGGTTAAAATACAGAGTTAAAACAGTATAATTTAAATTTAAGTTAAAATGAAGTGTTAAAATACTGAGTGAATGAAAAGGTCTTCAGCTGGCGACGAAAGGAGTACAGTGTAGGCGCCAGGCGGACCTCTCTGGGGAGCTCATTCCATAACCAGGGTGCCACAGCGGAGAAAGCCCTCCTCCTAGTAGCCACCTGCCTCACTTCCTTTGGCAGGGGCTCACGGAGAAGGGCCCCTGTAGATGATCTTAAGGTCCGGGCAGGTACATATGGGAGGAGGCGTTCCTTCAAATAACCTGGCCCCAAACCGTTTAGGGCTTTAAATGTCAATACCAGCACTTTGAATCGGGCCCGGACCTGGACTGGCAGCCAATGAAGTGATCTCGCCAGCCAGTCCCTGTTAGTAAACGGGCTGCCCTGTTTTGTACCAGCTGAAGCTTCCGGACCGTTTTCAAAGGCAGCCCCACGTATAACGCATTGCAGTAATCCAAACGAGAGGTTATCAGAGCATGGATAACTGTAGCTAGGCTATCACTGTCCAGATAAGGGCGCAGTTGGTATATCAGCCTAAGCTGATAAAAGGTGCTCTTTGCCACTGAGTTCACCTGTGCCTCAAGTGACAGTTCTGGATCCAAGAGCACCCCCAAACTACGGACCCGATCCTTTAGGGAGAGTGCAACCCCGTCCAGGACAGGGCAAACATCACCTCGCCGGTGAGGTGAGGTGAGAAGTCTATCTTCTCACCGCCCTCGTTACCAGATGCTACTGTGGATGTAGCATCTTGGCAGTTCTTGCGCATAAATACTAGAACCCGTGGTCATCCCATGAAACTGATTGGCGGGAGATCCAGGACAAATAAAAGGAAGTACTTCTTCACACAGCACATAGTTTAATTATGGAACTCACTACCACAAGATGTGGTGATGGCCACCAATCTGGATGGCTTCAAAAGGGGGTTGGATAAATTCCTTGAGGCAAAGGCTATCAATGGCTACAAGCCCTGATGGTTGTGTGCGATCTCCAGTATTCGAGGCAATAAGCCTGTGTGCACCAGTTGCTGGGGAACATGGGTGGGAGGGTGCTGTTGCACCATGTCCTGTTTGTTCATCAATGGCTTGTTGGCCACTGTGTGAACAGAGATCTGGACTAGATGGACCTTTGGTCTGATTCAGCAGGGCTTTTCTTATGCTCTTATGTTCTTACTGCTCCTTCTTCTTACCATGGCTGTTTTGGGGCCAGAATGAGAGGCAACTGGAGAAGCAGGTCGTAATGGTGAGGAAGAGGAGTAATTCTAGGCAGCTTGTGTCAGTGGGCCTCCTGTGGGCCGTGGGGCCTTGTCAGGTACCATCCATGCTTACCCTTGATGCTGACTCTGACAGACAGCTCATCACCCGATGCTGAGAGCTTTGCTCCTCTGGTTTGCCCTGTTATCATGAAGCTTTTCCATCATCATTTTCCAAGCACAGCCAGGGGAAAAAAAATATGTAGCAAGTTCCGGTCGATGCTGCCGATTCATGCAGTGCCTTCATTGGATAGCACTTAACGGGTTTCCCTGTGATAAATGGCACATTTATCGCCTGTTGTATGATGATGCAAAGCTGTTATCGAAGGTCTCTCAAAACAAAACTCTTCTCTTATCACAGCTTCACTTGCCTCCTCCTGCCAGAAATAGCAATTGTTTCATCCGTATATCAGGTGCACTCAGAGACGGCCAGGCGGACGGACTGGATTCTTGGTCTGGCAACCAGGAAAATGGAAAAAGGAGCCTAAGTAAACATGCATGAATGTTTCATTACAATATCTTAGCTCCCCTCGCCCCAAATCCGCAGCGGCCCTCATGCGGCTCTTCGCGGCTCTGGCTTGAAATGAATTGGATGACATATTTTATTCATCGGTGTTTGGGTTTTATTTCATGGGTTGCGATGAAAGTGAATTATATGTTTTGCCAAAAAAGTAAAAAAATATATATATATATCTGCGCTCGGTGATGAATGAAGATGAAATGCCTTTCTGCAACTCTATAAAGTTTTGCCAGTGCTACAGAGGACCTGTCTGTCGCTGGGCACCCTTTCATGGCTGTTTATGGCCCACTGAAGTTTTATAGGAAGCAGCTGGCTAGGCTGCAATGCCTAGGGTGACCATATGGAAAGGAGGACAGGGCTCCTGTATCTTTAACAGTTGCATTGAAAATGGAATATCAGCAGGGGTCATTTGTATATATGGAGAACCTGGTGAAATTCCCTCTTCATCACCACAGTTAAAGCTGCAGGAGCTATACTAGAGTGACCAGATTTAAAAGAGGGCAGGGCTCCTGCAGCTTTAACTGTGGTGATGAAGAGGGGATTTCACCAGGTGCTGCATGCCTACAAATGACACCTGCTGAAATTCCCTTTTCAATGCAACAGTTATTTATTTTTATTTATTTATTATTTATTTATTACATTTATATACCGCCCCATAGCTGAAGCTCTCTGGGCAGTTTACAGAAGTTAAAAGCAGTGAACATTAAAAACAAATATACAAAATTTAAAACCATCCAAAGCATAAAAACAACAATATCCTTTTAAAACAACTATTCTGGGGTCAGTTAAAAACAACCTCAGCACATCTTGGCCCTGTGGGGAAGAAGAAAGACCGAGGGGACAGGAGCAGGTCGAGGAAACATCGGGGCCTGCTCCTGTTGGACTCTTCCCCCACCCCCACAGGGCAAACTGCCATCTTGGCCCTGTGGGGAAGAAGAAGGACCGAGAGGACAGGAGCAGGCCGAGGAAACATTGGAGCCTGCTCCTGTTGGACTCTTCCCTCACCCCCACAGGGCAAACTGCCATCTTGGCCCTGTGAGGAAGAAGAAAGACCGAGGGGACAGGAGCAGGCTGAGGAAACATTGGGACCTGCTCCAGTTGGACTCCCCTCCTTCGGGAGCAGGACAATCCCATCAGCCCTTTTCCCAGTCCACTTAATTTCTCTCTCTCTTTACCTCTTCCCTCCTGAACTCCTTTTCCTTGTGTGTCGTGTCTTTATTAGACTGTAAGCCTGAGGGCAGGGACTGTCTTTTTTTCTAAGTGTAAGCCGCTCCGAGAGCCTTTTTTGGCTGAGGAGCGGGGTATAAATATGATAAATAAATAAAAAATAAATAAATGTTGTTAACTGCCTGGGAGAAGAGAAAAGTCTTGACCTGGTGCTGAAAAGATAACAATGTTGGCACCAGGTGAGCCTCGTCAGGGAGATCATTCCATAACCGAAGGGCCACCACTGAAAAGGCCCTCTCCCTTGTTGCCATCCTCCAAGCTTCCCTCAGAGTAGGAACTCGGAGGAGGACTTTAGAAGTTGAGCGTATTGTACGGGTAGGTTCATGCCGGGAGAGGCGTTCCGTCAGGTATTGTGGCCCCAGGCCGTGTAAACATACAGGAGCCCTGTCCTCCTTTCTATATTGGTCACCCTAGCAATGCTGGCTCCAAGTTTTTGAAGGTCTTTGGCAGGGCTGGCTTAAAACATTTTGCTGCCCGAGGCAAAGCACAAAATGACACTTCCATTCAATGTACAAAAGCCACCAGGGTTGATAGATGAATCTTTCTTCAACACATTGGCAATGGGGCACCATTGTCCGGCACACCTGAAGGCAGCAGGCTAGCTTAGGGGGTTCAGGGTAGGCCATGCCATCTAGCCTAGTATTGTTGACACTGACCGGCAGGGACTCTCCAGGATTTTAAGGTTTTTTCCAGCCCTACCTGGAGATGTTGGGGATTGAACCTGGGACCTTCTGCATGCAAATCAGATGCTCTACCACTGAGCTACTGCCCTCTAACATAGTATGCTAACGCAGTGTGCTATTTTGCCAGCAATACATCCTGATACAGCGTAAACTCTAGTCCAGAATAACACACCACACACACACACACACACACACACACACACACACACGGTAAGTAGCATTCTCAATAGTAATTGCCTCGAAAACCTTCTCCTTGTTGGCTTTTCTGCCAAATTAGGCCCGATTAGATAGCAATTTATGCGCAAGAACTGCCAAGACGCAGTCTTGCATGCAAACTGTATCTTGTACCCGTCTCACGAGAGAGGAACTGCTTTCAAGGGCTCCCTGCCTTGCCATCCTGAAAACAGAACCTTGATTAAGTGGGAAAGCATCAAACAGCCTTATGTGCTCCTGCAGGAAATGCGCTTGGCCTGCCTTGAATGTAAGAATCCGGCCCAAATTCCTGCATTAACTACAGAGACTCTACTAGATGTGCCCATGCACTGAGAAAGTGTCTTTTGTGTTGCTATATTGTGCAGGTGGCAGATTAACCAGCAAGCTGCAAAGGGTAGAGAGAAAGGTTTAGTTCATTCAGGCAAGCCTCTTCCCATATTATACAGAGCACTGCACAGCCCACGGAAGGGTTACTTATGAAGCAGCTGGACTTTGATAACCATTCTTCAAGGCCGTCGTAGGTTTAATCCAAAGCGAAAAGGTTGAGAATTCCCCGTGTTTGGCAGACGCTGGTTTTTGAACGCTTCATTTTTCACACCGTCCCATGCTTGGCCTTCTGGGAGCCTTGATTAAGAACACATTTCTGAGCACTTGCTATGGAACGCAGAAGGTCAGTGTTCCGTCCGTGCTGGTCTGCGCAGAGCAGTGGAGCATGAGCATGCAATATTAAACACATTACTTGCCCAAATCTGAAATACTGACACTGATTAGCTGGCAGTGTGGAGGGTTCAAAGCAAGGGGCACGTTCTCCATAGCGAAGGTGTTCCTGCTCATGTAGCATCCGTCGCCTCTGAACTCTTCGCATATGTGTGTCTCTTGGATGGGTGCACAGTGGAAAGGTGGAACACCAGCCCCGCGTGGCAGGTTTTGCATACTGCTAAGGACAATGCACTGGGCGGCATAAGAGCACAAAAAGATGACTGCTAGATCACACCAAAGGTCTGTTCAGTTCAGAATCCTGTTTTGCAATTGCCTCTGAAAAGCCTCCAAACAGCAGGTTATGAAGGCAATATCCCTCTCTATGATATCCCATGACCTTTCTGGCAAGGGGATCATGGAACTTCTTGGAGGAGCAGGCTATCAATGGCTAATAGACCTGATGGCTATGTGCTATCTCCACCATCAGAGGCAGTAAGCCTGTATATTACCAGTTGCTGGGGAACATGGGCGGGAGGGCTTTCTTTCTTTCTTAATTATAGTACTTTTATACCGCCCCTTAGCTAAAAAGCCTCTCAAGGTGTCTCACAAAAATATTACTTAAGACAGTCCCTGCACACAGGCCTACAATCTAAAAAATATGACACAAAAGGAAAGGGGATTGGGAGGGAAGAGGAAAAAAAGTTGAAATTCTTTAACAAACTGGATGTGTCAGCACTCAGCAGGGCTTTAACAAAGTCCTCTGGAGTCAAAGAGCTAAAGTGATCTATGAGTTCTCTCCTTCTCCCATCCTCCCCCCCCCCATAATTATTGCCAGAAGTTACTTTCTGGAATGGGGTTGTTTCCGGAATTGTCCACCATATAACTAGTTAGGTGCTAAGCAGCCCGGCAGGTGCGACTCACAATGGTTCAGAGAAATGACATGATTTTATGGGGCAGGGATGAACTGGCCATTGAGAACCTCTGGGCAAGCGGAGTATTGGAATAAGAGAGAATAAATATGACTTGAAACTGGCTAAGGACAAATGTCAATTTTAAGTAACGAAAATAACTTGCCAGGGAGAGCAGGGCAACCTCTAAGAGGATTTTAACTGACAACTCAGAGACTCAGGCAATGCTGAGCACGTCAAGGCCTGGAGATGAAAAGAAACCTCAAAGGATGGCAGGCAGGGTGGGATTCACAATGTTGACGCAAAGAGGTTACATGAAGATGCAAGGCTGGATTTCTGCTTTTCAGGGACATGCAGTCTGGTATCTAATGCTAAGATGAAGAAGCACTTGCTGTCAGTAGCATAGTGGTGAATTTGGAAGTGGAGGCACTCATCATGACAGTCTCCATTGGGTCCCCCACCCCCAAGGAGAGTGAGCGAGAGAGCAGGGAGCTGGGTTGATCTCTCTCTCTCTCTCTCTCTCTCTCTCTCTCTCTCTCTCTCTCTCTCTCTGTGTCTTTCTCTCTCTCTCTCTTTCTCTCTCTGTCTCTCTCTCTGTCTCTTTCTCTCTCTGTCTCTGTCTCTTTCCCTCCCTCTCTCTCTGTCTCTGTCTCTGTCTCTCCCTCCCCCTCTCTCTGTCTCTCTGTCTCTCTCTGTCTCTCTCTCTCTCTGTCTCTCTCTCTCTCTCTGTGTGTGTCTTTCTCTCTCTCTCTCTCTCTCTCTCTGTCTGTCTCTCTGTGTGTCTTTCTCTCTCTCTCTCTTTCACTTTCTCTGTCTCTCTCTCTTTCCCTCCCTCTCTCTCTGTCTCCCCTCCCCCTCCCCCTCTCTCTGTCTCTCTGTCTCTCTGTCTCTCTCTCTCTCTCTGTGTCTGTCTTTCTGTCTCTCTCTTTCTGTCTCTCTCTGTCTCTCTCTCTTTCCCTCCCCCTCTCTCTGTCTCTGTCTCTCCCTCACCCTCCCTCTCTGTCTCTCTCTCTCAGTGTCTGTCTGTCTGTCTGTCTTTCTCTCTCTCTCTCTCTCTCTCTCTGTGTGTGTCTGTCTTTCTGTCTCTCTCTTTCTCTCTCTCTCTGTCTTTCTCTCTCTCCCCCCCCCTCTCTCTCTGTCTGTCTCTCTCTCTCTTTGTGAATCAAAGAGCAGCGGTTCATAGCATAATACCTAATTTCTTAGGATGAGATGAGAGTCATAGAATAGTGAACTGGCAAAGGGCCGTGCTGTGTTTAGCATGTTGGACTTTGGATGGTGTCGTGGTTCCAAGCTCTGCCTCTGAGATGTGAGACAATAAAGAGGTCTGCCATGCAATCCACAAACCTTTATTCAGCAAGTAGACATCTCTTCACCCCTGAAGGAACCGTGAATGCTAGGAGCTATCCACTAAGCTTAATTAGGCTAACAGAGCAAGGCAGTCGCCTATCAACTAGTTTCCCCACCGTGCTGATAGGCTCTAACTGAACCCCTCCCTCAGGGCAAAACTTCTAGTTGTAACCTCTGGTGAGTGGTTAACCAAGCAGACTGCCCCCCCACCTCCTCTCAACTCCACCTGCTTGACTGTGCAGCGGATTCTGGGATTTGTCATTTCTGATGTTCCCTCCCCCTCTGACAAAGACTGAGTTCCCAGGAGGGGAGAGGATGATCTCTGAGTCTGGGCCTCCTGTCCGATAGGCTCCTGGGAAGATTTCTCCTTGATTCTTCTCCTGCTTCCTGTCTTGGCTGAGCTGCTGCTGCTTCTGCTTCTGCTGCTGCTGCTTCTTCTTCTTCTTCTTCTTCTTCTTCTTCTTCTTCTTCTTCTTCTTCTTCTTCTTCTTCTTCTTCTTCTTCTTCTTCTCCTCCTCCTCCTCCTCCTCCTCCTCCTCCTCCTCCTCCTCCTCCTCCTCCTCCTCCTCCTCCTCCTCCTCCTCCTCCACGTCTAATTTGGGATACATGCCAGAGAGACCAGGCTTTGTCCTGACAGCTGGAGAGACCCGAGCAGTGAAGGCTGCTGGCTCCAATGTCAGTTGGGTGATGAATCTGCTCTGGGGTTTCAGTCAGAACTAGGCAGACCTCTAAGGGACCTCTCCATAGTGCTTCCACAGGACCTAAGATTGCATAAGAAAGGAGAAGAGTGGGACATAGAAAGTCCCCAAGCAACAAAAGATCACCGACTCCAAATTTTCCAGGGGTTTCTTTTCCCTGCACTTAGGAAAAAACATATCTTGAAGTCAACTAACCACCTGTAGCCCAGTAGGCTTAATGACTAATGACTTTGTGGAGAGTCACGTTTCTTCCTGGTGTTAAATTGACACTGGAACCGCTGCACCAAACAGCACTTGAGTTTAAATAGCAAAACACACACAATTGAAATCTCTCTCTCTCTCTCTCTCTCTCTCTCTCTCTCTCTCTCTCTCTCTCTCTCTCTCTCTCTCTCTCACACACACACACACACACACACACACACACTTAAATGGTCAGATTTCCATAATACACATAGAAGCAGTGATCAGGACATAATTGCCTCCTGCTTTGTTATTTATTGCAGGAAACACACTCATCTAAACATGCCTGTGCGCAGCATTCACAATCAGTGGTGTATTTTTTACCAGGTCAACTCGGGTTGTTTTTTGTACTGTTCGCTGAGTAGACACAATCGATCCTGATACTTCAGAAATTAGAGGGCAGGCTTCCAGACTTGACCCAGAGGATCCAGTTTGATGAGGACTTACTTGAGAGGAAGCTTGTCAGCTAGCAGCACATGAGGCCCTAATCATTAGGGATAGTTGTAGCAGGCATAGGGACATTATATGGTCACAGTTGGTATAGGTACATCGGATATGATCACAGTGTTTACAGCAGGGGCTCAAAACCTCAGGCCCAGGGGGCAAATCCAGTCCTTTGGGGTTCCCCATAAGGGCATGCCCCCTTCCCCTGGCCCCACTCCCTCCCCCAAACATCAATCATTGGGTGGTTTTCTGACTTTTGTGCCATTCTTCCCCATTCTAAAAGGTTTACTTCTTGGCAGTAAGCTTCTCTTAAGGCTTAGTTCCTGACAGTAACAATATCCTGGTATTTTTCTCTCTCCTTGTCCCTTGACTTTGGCTCTGTCCACCATTGGACGGTGGCCCCCAAGAGCTTCCCTGAAGTGGATTTTAGCCCTTAGACTGAAAGAGGTTCAACACCCCTGGCTTACAGGTTCAGGCAACCAGATCAGCATCGTGGAGAACTCCCAGTGAGTCTTGACTGACTAGAGTTTCTTTTCTTATTAGACAACATAGGGAAATGTTGTCACAGCAAAGGGTCAGCGTCATCTGAGTGGGTGTTATAGGGCTTTTTCTGCTGTAGTCCCTGCCCTCTGGGAAGAGCTGGCTATAATCCTTACAGGGCTCGTGCTGGATTCTTAAGCTTCTGCAAAATGAGGAGGTGGCTATGCAGCTGGGGACTCATTCTCTGAATCAGAGGATTGGGGAAATCCTACGTCCTCCAGCTGGGAAGGCACTAAAGAGGATCCTGAAGGGTCCTGTTTGGGGTCACCCACCCCAAACTCCTCCTTGCTTAGGTCTTTCTCCATGCCTTGTGAGACCCCAGGATTATGGCACATAACACTTTTCATGTTAAAAAAAGAGACATTAATGGTTTCTTCCCCCTCTTTCATAGGTTTTTAAAAAACCCATCTGCTGGTCATTGACTCTTTCAAATCCCAGTTTCAATGGCAACATGAGGCTGTAGCAAACCAGCTCTACAGGCTGAGCTAAGCTCCCTGTGGTGGCAAAGTAACAGAAATGTCAGCTGTGTAGATGAGATCTGGATGTCTTTGGGGTTTCAGCATCAATGCTTGAGTGTGGAGAGGAAAAAAGAGAGACAGATCATCAAAGGGAGAGAAGCAGAAAAGGACCCAGTGATGGAGAGGAGGTTCAGGAATGAATAAAACCGGGACAGGAGTAAATGTATGCAGAGGCGAGATAGCTGCTTTGCTTCCGGTCCTCCTTCTTCAAAAGACCCACCAAAGCCCTCAGCCCGCTCATTCACTGGCCTCTCCGTGGACAAGCAAAGCCAAAGTTCGGATGCCCAAGGGTGGGCATCAGGGCCAGAAATGGGAAAGCGCTGGCAGAAAGGAGCCCTCGCAGTGCAAAGAGGATGGCAAATGTCTTGGCTAATGAATGCTAGGTTGCAAAGCAAAGCCCTGGGGAAAGGGGGGAAAGGAGGGGAGGAAGGAGACCTATTTCAAAAAGGTAGCAGAGCTTTGATGAGGCTGCACAACGCCGGATCACACACCCTGGAAGAAAAGTGGGAATGGCAGTGAGGGAGTTGAAGAAGGAAAAGTAAAAATGCTGTGGAGGTCTGAAATCCAAGCTGCAGGGTGGGTGGGAAAGAAGACAGGTCAGGTCAGCCTGTAAGCAAAACCCCGGCAAAAACCAAATCCAGACCACCTGGGATCCCAATATGGCTCTCTAGGGTTCCCCAGGTGGCCACCCTTCCTTCTGATGTTCCCTTTCGCCCAGCTACTGGCCATTTGGTGGCTCCGATGTCAACGGGGCAGTGAATCTGCTCCCGGTTTCATCAGCTCTCTAAAGGAGCTATCCAAGGTGCTGATCCCATTTTGGGGATAGGGCTCTGCATTTTGGATCACTCCTTGAGAGTTCTGCCTGAAACCCAGAGCAGATTCATCGCTTCACTGACATCGGAGCCACCAGCCTCCGCTGGTGTTTCCTTAGCTTTTGCAAACCCACCCACCCCGTTTTAAAGGCTGAAATGCCTTTTCCCGATGATTTAGTTACTGATATTAGTAAAACATATTGCCACAAGGTCCTATGTATATATAATCTTGTTTTAAAACCAAATACATTTTACTAATATCTTTTTAAAAAGCGTTTCAGTGTTATGTGTTGTCCCGTTTTTGTTAATAAATCTATTCTTGTATCCTGACAGCGTGTTTCTCTTCCGGTGTGCCTGCTTTGGATGCTCACCTCTGTCCCCTTTTTAGCTTGTGAAGAAGATGCCAGAAAACAACCACACCTGCTTTATTTGTCATTGGGCCTGTTCAGACAACATGCTAAGCCATGGTTAGACTGCTAACCCTTTGCTTTACAGCAAACGGTTAGTGAGTATGTTTAAACCATGGTTATATAGGCGTCATGATTAAGAATGGTTCATACGACGCACTAAGTCATGGTTCACATGATACGCTAAGCCGTAATGTTTGGCTCAAAATGCTTAGCCACTCTGGTGTAGCGTGTTGTCTGAACAGGGTCATTGTGTAGATGAGGGGATTTAAGTGCATAAGAACATAAGAGCCATGTTGGATAAGACCGAGGGTCCATCTAGTCCAGCACCCTATCCACACAGTGGCCAACCGGCCATTGTCCAGGGTTGAACAAGCAGGACATGGTGCAACAGCACCCTCCCACCCATGTTCCCCAGCAACTGGTGTGCACAGGCTTATTGCTTCAAATACTGGAGATAGCACACAACCATCAGGGCTAGTAGCCATTGATAGCCTTTGTCTCCAGGAGCTTATCCAACTCCCTTTTAAAGCCATCCAGATTGGTGGCCATCACCACATCCTGTGGCAGTGAGTTCCATAACTTAACTGTGCGCTGTGTGAAGAAGTCCTTCCTTTTATTTGTCCTGAATCTCCAGTGAGCTGCTGCCCTGTTTTTATGCAGTGATGCATGTGCCAGCAAATACGCTCTTATTTTCTCAGCCAAAGCTGGAGATGGGTGATGCTTTTAGTGCTGGATTGCAGTCTCAAAGCAAACTAAGGCTGCGATCCTATGCATGTTCAGATGGGGGGGGGAACACAGTCCTACAACTCCCAGCATCCCTCCAACCAACCATGCTGGCTGGGGCATGCTGGGAGTTGTAGGACTTTCCCCCCATCTAAATACGCATATGATTGCACCCTAAGCCTTTTAAAAAGAACAACAACCATGAACTTAAGAAGAGCCATGCTGGGTCAGACCAAGGGTCTGTCTCTTCCAGTGGTCACACTGTGGCCAACCAGCTGTCGACCAGGGACCCACAACCAGGACATGGTGCAACAGCACCCTTCTGCCCATGTTCCCCAGCAACTGGTGCACATAGGGATTCTGCTTCTGGTAATAGAGGTAGCACATAGCCGTCAGGACTAATAGCCATTGATAGCCTTCTCCTCCAGGGATTTATCTAATCCTCTTCTAAAACCATCCAAATTGGGGGCCATCACTACATCTTGTAGTAGTGAGTTCCACAGTTTATCTATGTGCTGTGTGAAGAGACACCCCAGCATTTCCTTCCTTCCTTCCTTCCTTTTTTCATTTTGTATCTGGCCACTTGTGGGCATTATATCCAGGCCAGATCTTTACCTCCTGTCTCTTAGGTCTGTCAACTAGAACAAAAAGCAACAATTGGAAAGTCTTAGAAGCATAGAATCACAGAATAGCAGAGTGGGAAGGGGCCTATAAGGCCATTGAGTCCAACCCCCTGCTCAATGCAGGAATCCACCCTAAAGCATCCCTGACAGATGGTTGTCCAGCTGCCTCTTGAAGGCCTCTAGTGTGGGAGAGCCCACGACCCCCCTAGGTAACTGGTTCCATTGTTGTGCTGCTCTAACAGTCAGGAAGTTTTTCCTGATCTCCTGATGTCTTTGAGAGCTGCAAATGCCAAATCACATCTCAAATGCTCTAGCTCAGTGGTAGAGCAAAAGACTCAGGTTCAGTCCCGGACATGTCTGGTTTGAAAAAGGATAACAATGCAGGAGATGAGAAAGTCCTCTGCCTGAGAACCTGGAAAGGCATTACTAGTATAGATGGTACTGGGATAAATGGACAAATAGCCTGATGTCTTAAGGCAGCATCTTGTATTCCTATTCTCTTATCTCCAGCCATGAGCCTAGATTAGCAAGTCAAAAACAAAGATAGTCGTGCTGATCCATGAGAAAACACACCCACCCACCCAAATCCACATTTGGGCAATACTTTTATTAGGCAAAGTAAAATGTTTAGGCCAGATGTTACAGCATGAAGTCCAGAGTTTAGACTTATCCTCAAGGTAGAGATTGCCAACAGAATCAATGAATCACAGGTAAGTGTGGCAGGTATCAGATCACACCTGGCATTTGCATTTCCTCTTTTGGGGGGATTCAGCAGTTCCCCCTTACTTGCAGTACAAAATGTATATCAAGTACTGTCAATAAACTTCTAAATCCCACTTCATTCAAACACATAACATTGTGAAAAACAATGGAGTTTTAAGTAAGAGGAATATACACGTGACCTTTTCCCCAAATAGCTTTTGGAACCAGTTGAAATACTAAGGAGAACTGAAAAGCTGAAGGGAACAACATGCCCCCAATGTTCCTGTTACACTGGTGTCTCCCAGAACAGCTAATCCTGGCTGGCCAGTATTGAAAATCTTTGTGTATTGATACTTTAAGAAACTCTGGAGCCAAGAGTGGATGGTGTGGGCTGATGTCTTTGTACGTCTCGTGCTCCCTGCAGACCTGGTCCAGCCTGTGGCAATGAATCTACTTACTAAGAAGCTTTAATTCCTGTACATCATGAAACAAAATTACAATAATCAAGCGTCTCTGGAATAGACTAACACTGGCAATAAACCTTTTGACCAAAGGCAAGCCGGTACACAATTTCCAGGCTTCTGACGGAGGCTTCTGACTTGGATGCCCGCAAGAGGCACACGGGCTAATAAAAGGTTGGTCTAATTATACAGGCAGGGGGATGTGAATTTCACCTGGCTGCACAATCCGTTTGGGATGCTGAGCACAGGCCCTGAATCCCCCGATGTAATTGTCTCACAGATAGGGGAGCGGAACAGCCTTGGCCGAGGCAGATCCCGCCAATCAGAGCCAGCAGAACACACGCTCGCCAGGCACCCAATTAGCACGGCTTCAGAGAGAGCCGTGGTGGATGCAGCGGCAGGAAAGGCACTGGCGGAGGCAGGACGACACAATTATTTTAATGCTATTATGTAAATGGCTTTGCCAAAAAGAAAAATGGCTCCCTGGCTCCCTCGCTCTCTGCTGTGACATGCATGCAGGGAAAGAGGACCCAAGTCCAGGTGTTGTTCTGTCTTTTCCTTTGCCAGCTGCACCTTCGTTGCACAACTGTCAGCTAGGAAGCTGGGTTAATTGGGCCAAAGCTGGCCATGGAAGCAGGGTGCATGGGGGCAAAGAATGGCATACATATACATATATACACACCATTCTTCCCCAACCAGGCACCCTCCAGATGTGTCGGACTACAATTCCCATCATTGCCCAGCCAACATGGCCAATAGCCATGCTGGTTGGGGATGCTGGGAGTTCTTGTCCAACAGCTTTGAGAGTGCCAGGTTGGGGAAGGTTGACACATACACACACACACACACACACACACACACACAGCAAGAGAGAGAGAGAGAGAAAGAGAGCGAGAGAGAGAGAGAGAGTCAGGAATAGGCCAAGGTCCTGGTCAATTGTAATCTATACCTTCCAGTTAGAGGTCCCTGAGATGAGGGGCTTAAAGCTTGCAGAGCAGGGTAAACTAGAGAAGGTTCACAAACCTGTTGGCCAGCTTCCTAGTATTTATACTAGGCCCGGCCGATCCAAAGACTTCACACTGCCTCCCAATCATGTGCGGTGATGTTGCATGCCACTGCTCATTCTGTAACTGAAGTTGGTTCAGAGGCCTAAACGCAGGATGTTCAGGGTAACTCTCTAGGCAAGGCTGATTTCAAGCCTTGGAGTCTCCGACACAGGGCTGAGCCATGCGCAGCAGTAGAGGGCAAGGTTGGTCCAAGATATTTTGCTGCTTGAAGTGTAAGATAAGATGGTGGCCCCCCATTCCAAGTGCAGAGGCCAACTAGGCTGGACTCACAGTTGAAGCTTACTTCAACACCAGTCATCGATAGCATACTTTAGGGGACACAGGGCAGGCTGAATTGCATACATGGCTCTGTCTTCCAATGCCATTATCTGCCCCACATCATCTACTGCCTGAGGCAAGTGCTTCACTCCACCTAATGGTAGGGCCAGCCCTGGTAGAGGGAAGTCAGGAGTTGGGCTGGGGGTCAGAGCCAAGGGACACACACAAACACATCAGAGCCAAGGCAGGTGGCCATGTGTCTTACTTAACAGAGAACAGTCCTCAGGTCGAAAGAATCTTCTCTCTGGAGGGCTGTCAGAGAACAGTTTTGTGTTTGAAGGTACAGTCTATTTGAGAGCTGTCCAAGCCCAATTTAAAAATAAGGAACCCTAAGTAGGGAGAGAAATTGGGGCACAGAGCCTGGTGGGGGTCAAGAGAGGGTTCCGAAGGTGTATTTGGGCTCGCGGGTGCCATGTTGGAGACCTCAGATCTATGCTGAACCCCTCCCTCTGCATAGGAGAGTTACCAGCGGACGATATCAGCATCTGCCCCCCTCCACTAAAATTCTGAGAATTAGGCAGAATGATGGTGCTGCAAATGCCTCCTCTGGTACAACCTCACATGCAAGGACCCATCTTGGGCATGGCTGTGTGCTAATGCAATGCGACATTTCCCTCCCTCCCCCCCCCACCACAAAGAAGCAAACATACTTTTGTTTTGTGAAATCGTTTTTAAAAAGGACCAGGCCTGAACTTTGCTAGGCCTCACCTCTGACATTCCCAACCCAGCTGCTGCTTTGATTCGAAAGGACAAACTAAGCAGGGAGGGTGAGGAACTTTTCAGTCCATTCAAGAGATGTTCCCTTGAAAAGATCTCGCACCCTTGATCACGCTTTTAAGAAAAATGGCTTCTGGGCTCCAAATGTCTCTTTGAAGCATCAGATGATCCAAACCGTGCATCTTTCTGCTGCCTCCCATTGCACCTCACCCACAATATCCCAGTTGCTCAATTTCCTGAGAGGGTGGCCATTCGCAAATTGCCCCCCCCAAAAGGCATCACCATAAAATAATTTAAAAGAATAAAATAAAAGAGGCTAAAAGAGGACATAAATTTGCATAAAACATGTATATTCTAATATCTTCGTGCAGATGCATATTTAGAAATAGTTATTATATAGAAATGTTATAAGGTTATTCAATTTATGTATTATGTTTTTTTCTTCTTCTTGTGTTGTTGTGATTACTGTAGTATTCTATTAGTATATTGTTAATCAATAAAAATAAAATAAAATAAAATAAAAAATTCCAGAAGAATCAATGAGATTTTGGAAACAGGAATAGATCCCGGGGTGGGGATGCACTTATGTTATGCAATGATGTAAAAATATCAAATTAGAAATGTTATAAGGTTATTCAATTTATGTATTATGTTTTTTTTCTTGTGTTGTTGTGATTACTGTAGTATTGTATTAGTGTATTGTTAATCAATAATAATAATAATAATAATAATAATAATAATAATAATAATAATAATAATAATAATAAGAAATAGTTATTATACTTGAAATAGGATTAGATTACATCCCACCATAGTACAGAAGGCTGTGGCAACATGATCCATGTGCCTGGCTGTTCAATCTGTTGTCCAAGCGCTAACTATGGATGGGCAACACATTTTATGGTTCTTGATCTTTAAACTCGACTTGGACAGATCTTCAGACAGAGGACAGTCCTCTGGCCACCTTTCAAAGAGAGGACTGTCCTCCATAAAGCGGGATACATGGCCACCCTATTTCCTGACATTGGAAGGCCTCGATTTGAGTCAAAATGAGACAGGAATGAAAAACGGAGGCAGTGCAAATCTCGTTCACTGAGCAAGAGAACAGCGAGGCAGAAGCAACGGGCAGCGATTCGGGATGATGCGTTGCATGTTTTGGCCTGGGGCATCCCAACCCACCTGCTCCAGAATTTCCAACACATTCTGCGGATGGAGCTGTGGTGGCGGCGGCCGCAGGGAAGTGGGGGAGGGGAGGCAGGAGTGGTGTGGCACGTCCCTCACAGGGGGCTGAGTTAGTAACGGCTGGTGTGCTGGGCTTTCAGAAAAGGATGCAGCAGGAGAACCATTGATACCAAGTGCCCAGCAGGCTCAGGACTAAATTCCCCAACTGTTTCTTAAAGTGGCATATTGAAACCAGGAGGGGCCATCGCTCAGTGCTAGAGCACCTGCTTTCTGTAAAGAAGGTCCAAGGTTTGATGCCTGGCATCTCCAGGTAGGACTGGAGCGCCACCACCAGTCAGGTGTCAAGCATTGATGGGCAACTTCAAGCCACCTGGAGGGAATCTACACGTCGTTGTGAGGGCGCTTACATGCGCCCCCAGTGCGCCCCCACAACGACTGTGTAGACCAAGAAAGAAGAGACGGAGGAAGAGACGGAGGAGGCAGCGGCTGGGGAACCGGCCGTGTCCTTGCCACTGCCCCGCCGCCTCCCCGCCTCTTCCTCCGTCTCTTCTTTCTCGGCCTACACAGTCGTTGTGGGGGCGCACTGGGGGCGCATGTAAGTGCCCTCACAACGACGTGTAGATTCCCTCCTGGTCTCCTTCTCTCCTTGATCTTTAACCTGGACTGGACAGCCCTTCAGAACAGAGAACACCTTCAAACAGAGGACTCTCCTTTGACAGCTCTCCAAAACAGTCCTCTGTAAAATAGGACATCCTGGGCCCTGTTGCCAGAGTTGAAGTAAGATTCAACAGTGAGTCTGGTTAGCTGCTGTACCATCTTGTCATTTGTCTCATGCAGCAAAATGTCTTGGCCCAACCCTGGCTCACAAGCGCCTTAGGGAGAAAATTAGGAACTTGGGAGACATGGTAGAAAAGGAGGCCTCTAAAATACATGCAAAACTCAAGTACTGCCTTGGACATCAAAATATCCTAGGCCATCTCTGCAAACCTGCTAGAAATTAACCTGCTACATTTTGTATAATAGGAGTGGGTAACATATAACTTTCATGACCCCCACGCCCCCGGTGCAGGCCCTACTACCTACTACTAACCCCCCTAAAAATGTATTTATTGACTTATTACATAGGGAGAAATGTTGTGTGCAGAGATGCCATTCTTTTCCCTAAAAAAAGAGACTTTAAAAAATCATTTTGGGGTTGCCTGGCAAAGTGCGGCCCACGGAGGGTGGGATGCAGGGTGTGGGGTGAGATGCTTCTGAATTTATAAGTGATTTATAAATTGAGAAGCATTTCAACTGGGCCAATTCATTTGCAATGCTTCTCCTAAGGCTTAGTGAAGGCTGGGAGGGCTTTATGATAAAAAAATATGCTTGTATTTTTGGTTGCACCCACCACTGGAATTTCTCTGAAAATGAATTAGAATCTTAAATTGAAAGAAGTTCAGCTCCACTTCTGTACAGTGAAAAAGTCAAATGGCTTTTTATAAACCTGTAAAAATATTTCTAAAATAAACTTTAAAAAGAAGTTAATGCGCACGCGCGTGCGCATACACACACACACACATAGAGACATACACACACAGAGGTTATAATTGGATGCATTAATAACCAGAATGAATGTTTCTAGGATCAGACCCATTCTCAGCTTTTTTCGGGCTCCAAGAATGCATTTACTGGATGATATTTACGAAGTCCTTTTCACAGGACCAGCTTGTGCGAGGAAATATTCCATATTCATTCTCAAAGTGTTCTTTAAAAATTGATTCCTCCCTCGCCTGTCCACAATTTACAATTTGCATTTCAAGCCATTTAAAATATTTAAATATATTATGAAATGTAGTTCAATTATTTAGAAGATCATTAAGATGTGCATAAAAAATTATACCAGGCCAGGCAAACCATCACGGGCCCCCTCCAATGGCAAAAGCGTCTCCACAAATTAATTTGGGGGGGAAGGGGAACCCAAACATGTATATTTTCTCTCAGCTGTCACTCTGAAGAGGTAGGCAGTGGTTCAGAAACAGATGTACGTGATCTGGTTTTTCGGGATCTGAAGACTGACTAGCAGCTGAACTTGTCAATGACTCCATGGAAAAGGATTGTGTTGCAGGAGAGGCGATATGAGAAAGTTCTCTCTGTGATGGGCCATTCGCATAGGCAAGATGCTGGCCCTCATGAAATGAGGAGTGTGCATGTATGAAGCTGCTGATTCGCCGTGCTGGCATTTGTGCTTCTCCTGCAAACCCAGAACAAGATTCCTGGGTGACTTTATCAATCTCAGTCATCTGCTTTGCCGGTTGACGGAGTTGAAAGAATTGCTCTTGCATCCCCCAGGCTGGTTTGGAAAGATATTGTTATGACTTTTTGCCTCATTCCTTTGTTAAGCAGTTTGCTGGTTAATAGCCCGGAATGGGAGCTAATTGTTAGGAGACAAGTGGGACCTGTAACAAACCGTGGCAGCTTGAAGAGCTCCTGATCCAGATACTCCATTATGTAACCACCTAGGTTTCTGGTGTGCCCTCTGCCACCAGCTTTCTGAAGACCAATGAGCACATTCTGGGTTCCCCTTAGGGTCCGTCCCCCCAATAAAAGAATTTTTTGTCTTTCTACAAATCCTGGGGTACCCAAGAATGTGTTCCAATGCAAGGGTGGTGCCATTTTGGCTACGTAAGGCCTGGTGTTCAGGGAACTGAGATTGCTCTTAGAACATCGGATGGTCTTTCGATACTTTAGTGATGTTCCGTGAGTGGTTTGAAGGACATAGAATCATAGAATAGCAGAGTTGGAAGGGGCCTACAAGGCCATCGAGTTCAACCCCCTGCTCAATGCAGGAATCCACCCTAAAGCATCCCTGACAGATAGTTGCCCAGCTGCCTCTTGAATGCCTCTAGTGTGGGAGAGCCCACAACCTCCCTAGGTAACTGATTCCATTGTCGTACTGCTCTAACAGTCAGGAAGTTTTTCCTGATGTCCAGCCGGAATCTGGCTTCCTTTAACTTGAGCCCGTTATTCCGTGTCCTGCACTCTGGGAGGATCGAGAAGAGATCCTAGCCCTCCTCTGTGTGACAACCTTTTAAGTATTTGAAGAGTGCTCTCATGTCTCCCCTCAATCTTCTCTTCTCCGGGCTAAACATGCCCAGTTCTTTCAGTCTCTCTTCATAGGGCTTTGTTTCCAGACCCCTGATCATCCTGGTTGCCCTCCTCTGAACATGCTCCAGCTTGTATGCGTCCTTCTTGAATTGTGGAGCCCAGAACTGGACACAATACTCTAGATGAGGCCTAACCAGGGCCGAATAGAGAGGAGAGACTGATGTAAGTTGGCGGAAGCCTGGTAGAGCCTTTGGGTCAGTCTGGCATCAAGGATAGGCATGATGGGGCACCTGCCAAGGGCACACATCCCAGCAGGGGCCCACTGACAAGAGATGAAGTCACTCCTCAGGTTCCCCATTGCCACGTGTTTCTGCACCTGGCTTTGGCTCTGGCCCAGACAACGGTGATGGTGAGAAGGAGGAGCTGGAGATGTCACACTGCCTACTTGCTCCCTGCCTCTTTGCCTGTCAAACAAGCCGGTGGTAGCAAAGACGTGGAAAAGGATGAGAAACAGTGAGAGCTGCTGATGTCTCCAATTTACGCAGTGCTGTGATTTCATTCTGGGGCCACAGCTAGATGGGGCTTTATCCTGGGATCGTCCCTGTGCATCCACATGATGCACCGGGGATCCCGGGATCAGGGAGGGATGATCCCTTCCTTGCCCTGGGATCTTGCCCTCCACTTTAGCCCCAGTTTTTCCGGCTGAGCCTGAGACCGTGGAATGTGTGGCTGGTTGTCGCAGGTTGACCCGGCTCTGTGCGATTCCTTGCATGGAGCTGGGAGCCTCGCATGCTCCTCAGCGGAGCTGCGCCTATTGGGGGTAGGGTGAGGGGAGTGGGGAAAATAATTTAAATTTTAAAAAGGACTTACCTTTTGCACACGAGCGTTCGTGCACTGCTGGTCCTTAAAAATTAAAAATGGCAGGCGCGACGCCTCTCCTTCTGAGGTCGTCGTGCATCGCGTGTAAACGGAGGAGGGATCTCACGTTAAACACAACGCGGGATCTTCCCTCCATCACGGGATAACAGATAGGTCGAGCTAAGGCCTGGGTTTCATTCAGAACCAGCCAGAATTCTAAAGGGAGCTATCCAAGGTGCTGAAGCACCAGCCAGATTAGGTTCAGCACCTTGGATAGATCCTTTAACGGTTTGGCTGAACCCCAGAATGGATTCACAGCCCTACCGAAATCAGAGCTGGCCTCCGCAGATGAGGAGCAATAGCAGCTGGGGACAATGGTGGTGAGAAGGTAGACCCACTGAGCGAAAGGGCTTGTTGAGGGCGTCTTGCCCAAGGGCCAAGCGGCTTTCTCTGGGGCCAAAAGAGAGAAGGAAATGGCTGGATAGGCAGAAAAAGAGTGAATGGGTGAGCACAGGGCCAGGAAGCCACACTTTCCTTGACTTCTGGCCCACCATGCAGCCAAGCAGCATAAAGCCTGGTGCACCATAAAAAACCTAACACATCTTAGAAGAGGCAAGGAATGAAAAGCTTCATGTTAGCGGGTAGTTCATCTGTCCGGCGAGGTGATGTTTGCCCTGTCCTGGACGGGGTTGCACTCTCCCTAAAGGAACGGGTCCATATTTTGGGGGTGCTCTTGAATCCAGAACTGTCACTTGAGGCACAGGTGAACTCAGTGGCAAAGAGCACCTTTTATCAGCTTAGGTTGATATACCAACTATGCCCTTATCTGGACAGAGATAGCCTAGCTACAGTTATCCATGCTCTGATAACCTCTCGTTTGGATTACTGCAATGCGTTATACGTGGGGCTGCCTTTGAAAACATACCGGAAGATTCAGCTGGTACAAAACAGGGCAGCCCGTTTACTAACAGGGACTGGCCGGCGAGACCACATCACTCCAGTCCTTTTACAACTTCATTGGCTGCCAGTCCAGGTCCGGGCCCGATTCAAAGTGCTGGTACTAACATTCAAAGCCCTATATGGTTTGGGGACAGGTTATTTGAAGGAACGCCTCCTCCCATATGTTCTGGACCGTTTTCAAAGGCAGCCCCACGTATAACACATTGCAGTAATCCAAACGAGAGGTTATCAGAGCATGGATAACTGTAGCTAGGCTATCTCTGTCCAGATAAGGGCGTAGTTGTTATATCAGCCTAAGCTGATAAAAGGTGCTCTTTGCCACTGAGTTCACCTGTGCCTCAAGTGATAGTTCTGGATCCAGGAGCACCCCCAAACTATGGACCCGATTCTTTAGGGAGAGTGCAATCCCGTCCAGGACCGGAAAAACATCGCCTCGCCGGACAGATGAACTACCCACTAAGGGCGTTGCTAGACCTACCGGGTGTTCCGTCGTTGAGGAGCGGTGAAAGCGGCTTTTCCCGTTCAGCCGTGACGCCTCATGATCCACACCTGCCTTCGATTTGTGGCGGAAGTTTGCGCCGGTTGTGCTGCTGCCGCCGCGAGCACGGTTGCGCAGCCACACCGGCCTGATTGCCGCGGCTTTTTTTTCCGCTCGCTGCACGGTTTGCGCACGTCCGAAAGACCGCAAACTTGCGCAGCCGTCAGCGATGCCGCCGCCGGCCCTGGCGGCGGCAGCGGCGGCAGTGCCAGTGCCAGCTGAAGTGCTGCTGGTGCTGTTGAGGGTCAACATTGATGCGCTCACTTCCTGATGGGGGTCGTGGCGGGTGTCATATGACCCGAGGTCAATCGTCTGCATGGCCACTCTGTGCCTACATCTCCCATCATGCCTCTGAGGTGTCGGCGGCGATGACCGCCTCTGTGCCCTGTGCCCCATCCCAAGGAGCCAACCCACATCTGGCCGTAGCCATGGCAGCAGCCCACAAACAGCTCTGCCCTCTGCCAGCCTGGTACCCACACTAACAGGCAGCGTACAGCACCGCCATTATGCGGCCACGGTAGCTGCCCACCGCAAGGAGTCACCAGCCACTTTTCTGTTCCTCCGTTCCTGCGCAAACTGTCACTGGGGGAATAAAAAAAAAAAGCCGCTCCGCCGCGCTGCCCCAGCTGGCGGACTGCGCGCAAATGGCGGAGGCGGCTTGACCGAAGCCGCTGACCACTCCCCCTTAGCACGCCTTTTCCTGCCCAGTGCGGACCGCAGTGACCTCACATCCTCCCACACGTACTCCAAATTACCGCGGGACGGCAGGAAAAGGCGCCCTAAAACTCACTTTTTTAAAGTCGGGAGAAAGAGGCTTCACCGCAGGATAACGGCGGATCCTGGTGAACGTCATCTGGAAGCCTCGACGTGACTGCGGAAGGTAACGCGCGCTAGAGCCTCGTCTAGTAACGCCCTAAGAGTACCTCCCTCACATAACCCACAGGCTGTTTACAGTTATGTACAGGTTCTTTAAGCCTCGCACATCCCACACATGATATAACAACCCCCAGGCAGTGGGTGGATATGCAACCTAGCAGCCATGGGCACCATGACCCATTGTGGGTTAAATAACCTACAACGGGCTGCAGCGTGTTGTCTGAACCCAGTCACTGTGTTGTGACTGTCAGGGGTAGCAGATCAGCTGTCTTGTAGGAATTGTTATGCCGTTTGCTTGAACATATGTTGTACTTGTATTTTGTAAATAAGGTGAACGTTACAAAAATGGTGTTATGTCCCCAGTGTCCTCCCATCCGTAGGAAACCAAACCTAGTTTGTGCTGGCCTTGGGACCTTCTCACATTTCTAGTCGTACCTGTTGATGAGAGAAGAAGACCGATGATTCTAGCCTTTTACTCTGTTCTCCTTCTGCTTAGTTTGGGATTTGATTCCTTTAAATAAAGATACATTTCAAATAGCAATCGTTAGCAATGACCCAAATTTATCCAATAGCCTTGCTGCAATGGATTAAACCGCAGAGAACATATTTCCTCACTTTCGGAAGTTAAAATATAATCTCATCTTATTTCGGATGGGCTTATTGCAAAGAAATTGAATTGCAACTCGTAAGTTTTCACCTACTCTGCAGTGATGAATAATAAAAGACTTCATGGGTCTCATTTTCAAAGTCTCCGCTAGAGATATATAGCAAAATTGCTGATGGCTTCCTTCATAATCATCATGAGCCTTTGTGAACAAAGAAAAGTGTACTTTAATCAGAGGGCTGTCCAAATTAATAGCCTGGTGGGCCTCCCTGAGGGAATAAAAATAAAAATAAAGAATTGCAGTTTCATGCAGAACCATGCACAATGTGTGCACCTTTCCCCCCTTTTCTGTTGTGGATCACAGTTCCTCAGGTTTAACCTGTTGGGAGCCACATCCCAGCAATAAGTGGGCCAGTGGCTTGCCCCCCTATTCTTTTTTTCTCTTCTGCCACCCCCTTTTCTCTCTCTCTCTCTGCCACCCCCTTTTCTCTCTGTTTCTGCCACCCCCTTTCTCTCTCTCTGCCACCCCTTTCTCTCTCTCTCTGCCACCTCTTTCTCTTTCTGCCACCCATTTCTCTCTCTTTCTGCCACCCCCTCTCTCTGCCACCCCTTTCTCTCTCCCTGCCACCCCTTTCTCTCTTTCTGCCACCCCCTTTCTCTCTCTCTGCCACCCCTTTCTCTCTCTCTCTGCCACCTCTTTCTCTTTCTGCCACCCATTTCTCTCTCTTTCTGCCACCCCCTCTCTCTGCCACCCCTTTCTCTCTCCCTGCCACCCCTTTCTCTCTTTCTGCCACCCCCTTTCTCTCTTTCTGCCACCCCTTCTCTCTCTCTTTCTGCCACCCCTTTCTCTCTCTTTCTGCCACCCCTTTCTCTCTCTTTCTGCCACCCCTTTCTCTCTCTCTCTCACTGCCACCCCCTTTCACTCTCTTTCTGCCACCCCCTTTCTTTCTCCCTCCCCCTCTCTCCAATGGGCTACTTGGGGAGAAAAGATGACTCTTGCCAGAAGTCTGAACTGATTGTTTCCAGAGTACTTTTGAAATTAGAGCTCCATGTGGCTTAAGAGCTACAGGTTACTCATGTCCACTCTTGCATTCTGTTTTCCCTCTGGAAATAGTTAGCAGGGCCGGGCCTTCTCGGTGGTGGTGTCCCATTTCCAAGGCAGCTTAATGCAGGCATCTCCATAAACCTGTCAAAGGTATGCCTGATGGCAAACCCCGGTTTGCTCTGTGCAATATGCGAACCAGCCTTGACACATGGTGAACTTACTGCTTACAGGAAGCTTCCAAGTTTGGGATCACAGGCAAGGAATTATTTTGATTCCCTTACTGAAAAGAGAAGGGATGTGCACATGTGTGTAACTGTATTTGTTAAAAAAAAATATTAGAAGCAAACTTTGATATTAAATACTTACTTGCCTGAAAAATATATAGACGTCGTACTAGGAATTTGAAAGGCCTTTGGTCTTTTCACCTTACCAGATGGATCATTACGGAAGGTGTGGAGAATGTGGATAGGGAGACATTTTTCTCCCTCTCTCAAAATACCTGAACCCAATGGAGTCATCCCATGAAGATGATTGGGATGGAGATGCAGGACAAATAAAAGTAAGGACTTCTTCACACAGTGCGCAGTTAAATTCTGGAATTCACTACCACAAGATGTAGTGATGGCCACCAATTTGGATGGCTTTAAAAGGGGGTTGGATAAACTCCTGAACTTGAACATTAGAAGTGCCCTGCTGGATCAGACCAAGGGTCCATCTAGTCTGGCACTCTGTTCACACAGTGGCCAAGCAGCCATCGGCAAGAATGAACAAGCAGGACATGGTGGAACAACACCCTGCCACCCATGTTCCCCAGCAACTGGTGCACACAGGCTTACTGCCTCAAATACTGGAGATAGCACACAACTATCAGGGCTAGTAGCCACTGATAGCTTTTGCCTCCAGGAATTTATCCAGCCCCCTTTTAAAGCCATCCAAATTGGTGGCCATCACTATATCTTGTGGTGGCTATAGCATACCTAGCCATGTACAACTGGAATATGAAAAGTCCTGACTTTAAGAGAAATGCACCAATACCCATTTCTTCAGTCTAGCCTCTTTCGAACTGGGACAATTCTTTTTCACGAACCAAAACAAATCTAAATTATGCACACACAAAAGTTGACTCATTTTCCAGGTGATGATGTGAGACTGTTTTCTCTCCCCTATTGTATAAGCCCGGCCAGGTGTCGGAAAGCTAATTCTTCCATGCTACGTGAATGTTTCTGCTAATTCCGCCTGTCACTTTTATGCTTTCATTCTGGTGGTAAAAAAACAAACGGAGCAAGCAAGACACAAAAGAAAAGAAGGAAGATCCTTCATAAGCCATTTGTTGTGGATTCCTGAAAGTATCTTGGGAGTTTGTCATAATTAAAGGGCAGCGAACGGCTGTGGTTCTTGTTAATAGCGCAGTAAGATTTTAGAATTAAGGTGTGCGTATGCGGGCTTTATTTCTATGCAGTAGAAACCCGCCTTTACTAGCGCATAAATTTGCCACATTGTGATGCAGCTGAGCTTCAGCTTGCTCGGGTCATCAAGAGATGTTCTGTTGTTATTGGTGAAAGTGGATGGAGTCAATATTACGCCGCTCCTTTTTAGGCGTCGTTCATAGTTGTTTTTAGACGTATGTTCTTGCGAGGGAGACGTGAGCAGACAGAGACCATCAGAGCCTGCTTCATTTGGAACCCCCCCCCCCCCGACAGGGGTAACATCTTGACCCTGTGGGGAAGAAGGAGCTGTTGATCTGCCCCTCCATTGGGAGCTGAGAGGGCGGAGCAGGGCTTTCGCACCAGCCTGAACAGTCTCCTTAATTTCTTTTTATTTTCTCCCTCTTCCCTCCCCATCCCCTTTTCCTTGTGTGTCATGTCTTTTTTAGAATGTAAGCCTCAGGGCAGGGACTGTCTTCTTTACTGATCAATTGTAAGCCGCTCCGGGAGCCTTTTTGGCTGAGGTGTGGGATAAAAATACTCTAAATAAATAAATAAATAAATAAACTATATGTATTTTTGATTTTACATTTTGTATATTTTGATTTTAACTGCTTTAATCTTCTGTAAACCACCCAAAGAGCTTTGGCTATGGGGCGGCATAGAAATGTAATAAAGAATATTAATAATAATGAAACTCCGTAAAGGTAGGCTACAGTTCTCCAAAACAGAGACTGCACATCTCTGTGCTAAAGGAGCCCTTCCCAATTTGGCATCTTCCAGAGGTTTTGTACTGCAACTCCCATAATTCCAAGCCAGCATGGCTATCCACGAGGGATTATGGGAGTTGGAGTTCAACACATCTGGAGCACACCAGGATGGGGAAGGCAGAGAAAAGTTGCTAGGTCACATCAAGCTGACCTGCAGCAGGGATGCCTCAAGTACCACAAGCAACCAGGCTGTGTGTCCACAGTTGTGCACCACTGGACTAGATGGGTCAGGTGCAAAATTGCTCCAAAGGGAAGGGCAGTGGCTCAGTGTAACAGAGCACCTGTTTTGCATGCAGGTTCAATTCCTGGCATCTCCAGGGAGGTCTGGAAAAACTCTGGCTTGAAACCCTAGAGAGCCCCTGCCGGTCAGTGTTAACAATATTGGGCTAAGTGGACCAATGGTTGACTCAGTATAAGGCAGCTTCCTATGTTCCTATGAACTTGAAGTGGGCAAAATGGGTAGTGAGGGCCAGAGGAAGGTACATATCCTGACCCACAACCTCCTTCCTAGTTAAGGACAAGTGCAGCAGCTGTGCTCACTTGGGGTCTGACAGCCTTTTCCAGGTGAGCTCTATCTGCCTGAATGTTGGGTGGAAGCAGGAGTGGTAAATGCTGTTAGCTCTTTGGATGTTACTTGGAAATATGGAAAGCAGCCATGCCCCATTTTGCAGTGAATACGCTTTTGAACTATGGTGTTGGAGGAAAATTCTGAGAGTGTCTTGGACTGCAAGAAGATCAAACCAGTCCATACTCCAGGAAATAAAGCCAGACTGCTCACTTGAGGGAATGGTATTAAAGGCAAAACTGAAGTACTTTGGCCACATAATGAGAAGACAGGATACCCTGGAGAAGAGGCTGATGCTAGGGAAAGTGGGAGGCAAAAGGAAGAGGGGCCGACCCAGGGCAAGATGGATGGATGATATTCTGGAGGTGACAGACTTGACCTTGGGGAGCTAGGGGTGGCGACGGCCGACAGAAAGCTCTGGCGTGGGCTGGTCCATGAAGTCACGAAGAGTCGGAAATGACTGAACGAATAAACAACAAAAACTGCAAAGCTGCCTTCTGTTTCCCATCTGTAAAATGGGACTAATGATCTCCCCACACTGCGGCAGGGCCTTGCTATTTACTGTTTTACTCTGTACAGCACCATGTACATTGATGGTGCTATATAAATAAATAAATAAATAATAATAATAATAATAAAATTGTGGGGACTATGCATCATCATCAATGGAACAAGTTACCTAGGGAGGTTGTGGGCTCTCCCACACTAGAGGCCTTCAAGAGGCAGCTGGACAGCCATCTGTCAGGGATGCTTTAGGGTGGATTCCTGCATGGAGCAGGGGGTTGGACTTGATGGCCTTGTAGGCCCCTTCCAACTCTGCTATTCTATGATTCTATGATCATCATCATCATCATCATCATCATCATCTATTACTTTTTTATACTGCCCCATAGCTGAAGATCTCTGGGCAGTTTACAAAGATTAAAACATTTTAAAAATGCAAAATGTAAAAACATACAACACACACAACAGAGAGTCTACACAGAGACAACTTTGAGCAATCCGCTGAACCATAAAAACATATGTGGGAGAGGGCCTTTTCAGTGGTGGCCCCAGACATTTAACAGCATTTAACAACATATGCTAAGCTGGTTTGTTTTTTAATGGGCCCCAGAACTGTTGTTGTTTAAAATGCAGACTGTATACTGTTGTTTTTATAGCTTTTGATGGTTTTAAATTTTGTATACTTTTTAATGTCCACTGTTTTTTAACTTTTGTAAACCACCCAGAGAGCTTTGGCTATGGGGCGTTATATAAATTAAATAAATAAATAAATAAATAAATAAAAATAATGAAAAAAGACAATGTGCTATCACATTGTGCTCTATCTTATGCATGTGTTCCCGAGGGAAGGAAGGTCCGTTGAGCGGAATGGGACTTGCTTACTTGCTCCCCAGTTAAGCACAGGCAGAATTGCTGTTAGGGCTTCTGTCTGCAGTGCTACAAAGTCAGATGCAGAGAGGTAGGTGTTCCGTTTGAACAGGATGCTGGTTATGACGAGGCAGAGGGCCCGAATGACAACTAATGGATAGGAATGGGAAGGAGGCAGATTTGGGCTTATCGATAGGAGAAACATCTTGACGGAAAGAGGTGTCTGACAGTGGAACGGTCTGCCTGGAGTGGTGGCAGGCTCTCCTTTGCTGCAGGTCTTCAAGCAGGGACTGGAATCCATTGGTCAGGGCTGATGTAGGTTCCTTATTCAAGAAACCCCTGTATACACATGAGTGGTGCAACGGCACTTGGTATACTGTGTAGGGCTGTGCTCCGCTCCGAATTGGATTGCAAATCCGGAGCGGAGCGACCTGATCCGCCAAAGGCGGATCCGAATCAGGTTGGGGAGCTGCGGATCGAGGCGAAGCGGTTCGCCTCCATCTGGAGCTCCGAATGCAGGTAAGTGGGGGGGAGGGGGGCTCACCTGGCGCTGGCGCCGCTGCGGTCCATGCGGCGATAGCGGTGGAGCCAGGTAAAGGGGCAGGGGGGCTTATTCGCTCCCCATTTTGTCCCCCCTTCCTCACTTACCTGCCTCCGCCACCTGCCATGGAGGCAAGTAAGTAGGGAAGGGGGGGGGGGCAAAATCTCGATCCGCCCCTCCGGATCTCACTCTGCAGAGCAGAGCAGGGGAGGGTCGGATTGATCCGAAGCGGTTCGGACCCGATCCGAAAATTCCGGATCGGGCCATGAAGCTGTTTGGGGTGTGTGTGTCCATGCACAGCCCTAATACTCTGTACATTTCTGATCATTGCACCTAAGAAGGGCTACGGTAGAGTTGGAAAGAATGCAGAGCAGCTTAATTAAAGGGGTTGGAGCAACTCTCCTAGGAAGGAAGGTCGCAACATCTGGGACTGTTTAGCTTAGGAAACAATGGCAAGAGGAGATAAGATAGAGGTGTACAAAATTATGCATGGTATGGAGAAAGCCAACAGGAAGACATTTTTCTCCCTCCCTCCTAACCAGAACCCAATGGAGTCATCCCTTGAAGCTGATTGGTGATTCAGGACAGATCAAAGGAAGGACTTTTTCACACGGTGCGTAGTTTAACTATGGAATTCACTTCCACAAGATGTTGCTGTGGCCACCAGTTTGGATGACTTTTAAACAGGGCTCCTGTTGTCTTTAATAGATGTATAGAAAAGGGGATTTCAGCAGGTGTCATTTGTAGGCAGGCAGCACCTGGCGAAGTTCCCTCTTCATGACAACAGCTAAAGCTGCAGGAGCCTTGCCCTCTTGTATCTGGTCCCTCTAGTATAGCTCCTGCTGCTTTAACTGTTGTGATGAAGAGGGAACTTCACCAAGTGCTGCCTGCCTACAAATGACACCTGCTGAAATCTATGCCACTGTTAAAGACACAGGAGCCCCCCTGTCCTCCTTTTCATAGGGTCACCCTAGATTCGGTATAAGACAGCTTCCTATGTCCAGGCTCTAAAATGACTTCGCTGCCACCCGTGCCGAGGCTGCTTTAGGGTTGACCTTCTCCTTCCAAGTCATCCTGATTCAAGGGGTGGCTCTTTTTCACACCGATTTTGGTGCCGCCACTGGGAGGCCACGGTGGAGGGCCCCCGGCCCCCCGCTGCTGCTGCTGCTGCTGCTGCTGCTGCTGCTTCTGCTGCTGCTGCTGCTGCTTCTTCTTCTTCTTCTTCTTCTTCTTCTTCTTCTTCTTCTTCTTCTTCTTCTTCTTCTTCTTCTTCTTCTTCTTCTTCTTCTTCTTCTTCTTCTCCTCCTCCTCCTCCTCCTCCTCCTCCTCCTCCTCCTCCTCTCTCTCTCTCTCTCTCTCTCCCCAACATCAATTTATTTCCAGACGTGGATTTTGTTGTGTATTCACTCTGCCTCATTCATTGAATTTTACAGGGGGTCCAGACGTTGTAGTCTTAAATGTCTTCTTCTTCTTCTTCTTCTTCTTCTTCTTCTTCTTCTTCTTCTTCTTCTCCTCCTCCTCCTCCTCCTCCTCCTCTCTTCTTCTTCTTCTTCTCCTCCCCCTCCTCCTCCTTCTTCTTCTCCTCCTCCTCCCTTCTTCTTCTTCCTCCTCCTCCCCCTCTCCTCCTCCTCTTCTTCTCCTCCTCCCCTTCTTGTTCTTCTTCTCCTCCTCCTCCTCTTCTCCTCCTCCTCTTCTTTTCTTCTCCTCCTCCTCCTCCTCTCTTCTCCTTCTTCTTCTCCTCCTCCCCTCTTCTCCTCCTCCTCCTCTCTTCTTCTTCTTCTCCTCTTCCTCCTCCTCCTCCCTTCTTCCTCCTCCTCCTCCTCCCTTCTTCTTCTTCTCCTCCTCCTCTTCTTTTTCTTCTTCTCCTCCTCCTCCTCCCTTCTTCTTCCTCCTCCTCTTCTTCTTCTCCTCCTCCTTCTTCTCCTTCTCCCCCTTCTTTTCCTTCTCCTCCTCCTCCCCCTCCCCCTTCTTGTTCTTCTCCTTCTCCTTCTCTTCTTCTCTTCCTCCTCCTCCTCTTCTCCTCCTCCTCCTCTTTTCTTCTTCTCCTTCTCCTCCTCCCCGTCCTCCCCTTCTTCTTCTTCTTCTTCTTCTCCTCCCTTCTTCTTCTTCTCCTCCTTCTCCTCCCCTTCTTCTTCTTCTTCTCCTCCTCCTCCTCTTCTCCTTATTCTCCTCCTCCTCCTCTTTTCTTCTTCTTCTTCTCCTCCTCCTCCTCCTTAATTCTTCTTCTCCTCCTCCCCTTCTTCTTCTTCTTCTTCTTGTTCTTCTCCTCCTCCTCCTCCTTCTCTTCTTCTTCTCCTTCTTCTTCTCCTCCTCTCACTTCTTCTTCTTCTTCTTCTTCTTCTTCTTCTTCTTCTTCTTCTCCTCCTCCTCCTCCTCCTCCCTTCTTCTCCTCCTCCTCCTCCTCCTCCTCCTCTCTTCTCCTTCTTCTTGTTCTCCTCCTCCTCCTCCTTGTTCTCCTCCTCCTCCTCCTCCTCCTCCTCCTCCTCCTCTTCTTTTTCTCCTCCTCCTCCTCCTCCTCCTCCTCCTCCTCCTTTCTTCTTCTCCTCCTCCTCCTCTTTCTCCTCCTCCTCTTCTTCTCCTTCTCCTCCTCCTCCTCCTCCTCCTCCTTCTTCTTCTCCTTCAGCCTCGCGACGGCCCTCTAGCGGCCTCGGCGGCCGTCCTCCTCCGCCCCAGCACGTGGAGGGCGGCCCCTCGGCCGGCTCCTCCGCTGCTATTGTCCGCCCGTCGGTGCGCGCCGCTGGATCCGCGTGGCGCCTTCGCCCGGAGGACGCGCCGGCCAAGAGGAGGGAAGCGCCGGCGGCAGCAGCAGCAGCAGCAGCAGGAGGAGGAGACGGCGGAGGCGCGCGCGGCTCTGGCTTCCTGCCTCGGCTGCCTTTCTCCTCCCCTCTCCCGGGCCGGCCTCGCCTCCCTCTTCCCTCCTTCCTTCCTCCCTTCCTTCCCTGCCTGCCGCAAACGCTCCCCGACCGGCGGCTCCGCGCTGTGTCCGGCGCCGGCTCCTCCTCTCCGCGCCTCCAGCAAGATGACAGCCGGGCGGCGGCGGTGGTGGTGGCGGCGGCGGCGCGAAGGTTCCGCGCACCGGCTGGTAAGCAGAAAAGGCGCCCTGGACGCGCAGGCAGCCGGCGGCCACCGCCCCGACGAGAGGGCCCGGGCCGCGCAACGGACGGAGGCGGCCTCTGCGCTCTCGCCGTCGACCGCCCCCGGGCGCCGCCGAGAGGAATGGGCGGTCCTGCCGGGGGTGCCGGCGTGCGGGACGGGGGTCCTACACGCTGCGGATGGGCTGGACCCGAACTAGGGGTGGCAGGGAGGCTTCGAGCCTTTCTGCACGGGCAAGATGAGGTTAATCGAGGGTGCGGGGGTGGGGGGGAGAGGTCTTCTCCAGGAGGGCTGGGAGGGGGATCGACTCCCCCGGCGGCTTAGGACTTAATGTGGTTTGGGAGAAGTGGAGGGAAGGAAAGGGTTAATAACCGATCTGCAAGCACCGGGGGTGTGGGGGGCGCGCGCGCATCAGGGCAGTTTCAGGTTGCACTGGAAGGAAGAGACATGTGTATGTTTTGGGATTGGTCGAGTTGTGGGGAGGGGGGAGGAGTGCTGTTTTCCCATGCACAGGAATGTGGGACTGGAGTGGCCTTGCGTTGCATCCCTGCCCCCCTCTCCCCCCCCCGCTTTGGCAGAGGGATCTGCCTCTCTCTCCCCCCTCCCTGGCACTTTGCCGCCTTGCTGTTTTGCAGAGCTGAGTTTGCTGGCAAAGGGCTCAGGTGGAAGGCGGCCTTTTTCTTTTTGGCTCCGGCAGCCTCCTTTGGCACGGGTGGTGGTAGGCACATACACACATGGGCTGACCTGCCGGAGGGCTGCCGGGCAGTGCCCCCCTTATCATGGCACTGCTGACCCCTGAGCGCCTGCCCTTGCCTCCTGGCTATTATCCCACTTCTGAAAGCTCCGGCTCTCGCCCACCTGCAAACCTCTGACTCTTGGGAGTGCAGCAATATTTGCCTATCAGCCTGCCAGGGGATTATGTTAAGCTGCCAGCCAGGGAGCTGAGCAGGAGGGCAGGTGCGCAGCCAGGTAAATGCCAGGTAAACGCCAGTTGGAACAAGTTTTTCTCCCAGGCGTGACTGCCGGACTGAAATGCTGAAGTGGCAAGGATGCCTGCGTGTGTAATTGCCGCGAATGGTTTCGCCTCGTTTGTGAGCAGTTGTAGTTTGCTTCATCTCATGTCACCTGCTTAGCACAGCTGTCCCCTAGTGGGTTGGCTTTTCTCTCCCTTCTCTCTTTTCTTTCCGAGTTGCCTGCGTGCGTGCGTGCGGCTGCGGCTGCACCCTCCTCTCGCTAGACCACCCGAGACTTTAAATCTTCACCCTGTTTCCATTTCATTTGCAAGTTCCTCGTTGCGTCAGCAAGGCGCTGAAAGTGGTCCGCCGTGTCTCTCGTCTCCGACATAAGGGAGAAAGTCGAACCTTCTCTCAACAGGCTTGTGCGGTTTCAGGGGATGTGACTTCCTCCCCACCCCCTCCAGCCAGGCTGAAGTTGAGGCAAAAAGTTTCTTTATTTTGACAGCAGATTTCCCCCATGAAGTCAAAGGCAGGGCAAAAGAAATCGCCACGGACGTGCGAGGCTGCAGCGGACGGCTTTGGATTAATCGATTTCTGGAAGTGCAGCCTGACGTTGATCAAGAAGATTTAGCAGTGGGGTTCTAGGGGCTTTGCTTGCGCTGACAGCACCCCAAATCTACTAAGGTGGGGGATTTTCTGGTTTTAACCCAAGATCTAGAAATTCCTGAAGCTCCCAGGTTTGAAACAAGATGTTTTCTCACTAGGTGTTTCATGAGCACCCTGCAATTTATTTTTCTGTTGAGCAATAGACTGATTATATAGACCGATAGATTCCTGTTACTGTTGGCAGCTAAGGTCATGTTGGCTTCTGGATTATTTGAGACTGGGCAGGCCTGCTGAGAGGGTTGCATCCTGGAGTTTCTCCATGTCACTCTGCTGCCCTGTTCTAACCAATGCAGGTATGAGCGTTCTTTTTTTAAAAAATATTATTAAAGTCTCTCCTTCCTTTTGTGTGGTTAATTTTGCCTTCCTGGCCACATCCCGCAACATCTGCATCCCGCAACATTTGAAGCTTTACAGTTCAGTGAATGGGGGCTTTGAGAGGGATCTCGCTGTGCAAAGTAATGCCTGCAACAGCTTACAGTGGCCTGGTTGTGGTTCTGGATTGCGTGGGCCTGGAATTTTGTTGCATTCTTTGCCGGTTCTTTGTCTGCAGAGTTTGGTCCGTGTGTGTGTGTGTGTGCTGGTGGCTTGCGTTTCCCTTGGGGGATTTCGTGTGACTGGGTGAGTTCCAGCTTCTGCAGCAGCCTAAATTGAACCTCCCCTTTTCCTTAACTCCCTTCCTCCTGCATCGCGTCTGCCAAGACGCTTGTTCATGCACTGGTTATTTCTCGGTTGGACTACCGCAACCTTCTTCTCTCTGGCCTTCCTTCTTCTCACATCAGTCCATTGGTTTCTGTCCACCACTCTGCCGCTAAGATCATCTTCCTGGCTCGCTGCTCTGACCATGTTACTCCACTTCTGAAATCTCTTCATTGGCTTCCAATTCACTTCAGAATCCAATATAAACTTCTCCTGTCGACCTTCAAAGCTTTTCATGGTCTAGCTCCTTCCTATCTCTCCTCTCTCATCTCACACTATTGCCCCGCTCGTGCTCTTCGCTCCTCTGATGCCATGTTTCTCGCCTGCCCAAGGGTCTCTACTTCCCTTGCTCGGCTTCGTCCATTTTCCTCTGCTGCCCCTTACACCTGGAACGCTCTTCCAGAACATCTGAGATCCACAAGTTCAATCGCAGCTTTTAAAACTCAGCTAAAAACTTTTCTTTTTCCTAAAGCCTTTAAAACTTGATGTTGCTTGGACTTTATACTGTTAGTTCTACCCTACCCTGTGCCTGTTTACCCTACCCAGTGCTTGTTTGCATTCTCTTCCCCTCCTCATTGCTTTACTATGATTTTATTAGATTGCAAGCCTATGCGGCAGGGTCTTGCGATTTACTGTTTTACTCTGTACAGCACCATGTACACTGATGGTGCTATATAAATAAATAAATAATAATAATAATAATAATAATAATAATAATAATAATAATTGCTGCATATCCCAAAGCATCCTGTGACCTTTGAGCCCAAAGGATGCCAATTTTTCCGGAAGTCTTGTCTTTGCCCGAGGGTAATTAACAATGCTTCTGGCTTGTCAGAATCACAACGGAAGTGTTGTTGTTGTGATACGTAGTAAGTACAGATAGGCTGGTTTGTGTCCATGGATGGATAGAAAGGATCTACTGGATTGGTCTGGACAAGGTTTTCTGACTTCCAGTTCTTTAACAATAGGAACAACAAAACGAACCCCTCCACACCTAAGTTAGGCTGCTGAAATGAAAAAAGCTTAGAGCAGCCTTCCCTGATCTAGTGACCTCCAAATGTGTTGGACTACAGCTCCATCATCCCCAACCAGCATGATGGAAGTAACCAGGAAGTAAGCCTGTATGCACCAGTTGCTGGGGAACATGCGTGGGAGGGTGCTGTTGCACTGTGTCCTGCTTGTGGGTCCCTGGCCGACAGCTGGTTGGCCACTGTGTGAACGGAGTGCTGGACTAGATAGATCCAGCAGGTCTCTTCTTACGTTCTTAGGAATGGATTTTTGTGTAGAAGGTTGTGAGCTCAGTTCCGTTCCGCTACTGACGACAAAGTCTTATGCTCAGAATGCGCTTGGAGACACCCTACCCATTTTTTACTTCTAGGTGTACATCTTTTGCAGCTGTCTGTGGTTGCTGGATCTTGAGGTTCTAATACGGTCCGACAAGCCGGAAGTCTGCCGTTCTCTGATGCACGCAGCTCTGTGGCTGCTTCATGGTCGGGAGCCTATAAAGGGGCAGATGGAGTGAGCGAGGAAGGTGACAGCTGCCTTCACCGTATGGCTTGAGTTATCTCTTACTTAAAACTCACTCATTTTACGGTTGGCTTTCTTGCTGGATTATTGAACCTCTTCGGGCCAAATCCAGCCCACCTGGGGTCTCATTCCGGCCTCCAGGTTACCCCAAATGACTATGCCCTTTCCTCCAACTGTCAATCGCTTGGTTGCAATCCTGGCTTTTGCACAGGCCTCCCCCCTTTTAAAAGATTGAAATGTCTCTCCTAAGGTTTAGTCACTGACATTAAGAGCTTTAAGCTTCAATATGTCAGTATATTTGGTAGTCTGGCTCCACCCTTTTGCCCCACCCATCACTCCGATGCAGCCCCCGAGATCTTCTCTGAAATTGAATCTGGACTTCAGGCTGAGAGGTTGGACAACCCTGCTTTATCGTTTTGATGCTGAACGGGTGCAGAGCTCAGGGTGCCTCTATTTGCTGCAACGAATTCCTTAGCATTAATGAGCAGTTAAGGAAAGAATCAGGCAGAAATGTTGAGTAGCGAAAATCAATGCATGGGGAGAGGCGGTGGCTCTCGTTGCATGGCCCAGTGCTGCACCCTCTGCTTCTCATAACGGAGCTGAGCCTGTGTTGCAGAAGGGAGCCGCTTCGCGTTTATGGGAGCGGTTCTGTTGCAGACGTTCTCCTGTTCAAAGCTGCTGTTGATCAGCTGTTTTGAGCTCTTGGAAGAATGCTCTCTCCCCAGTTCTTATGGGCCAGGTGGCAGCTGATGGTCTTGTGCCCTGCTCGTGCTGCACGCATGTGCTTTGGGACAGAGATGCATGCTTTCTGAGCTCCTGCGATTGACCCTTTGCTATTTAAAGACCCGGGACTGTCGCGTCAACGGCAGATGGTGTAACTGGCCTGTTCCGGCTTGGCAGTTGAACGGCCAACTCCAGGGCAGATGATTTGCTTAATCAGGCAGGATTGTAGGGAATTTTTCTGGTCCCTAGTGTAGCTTTTCGGTCAGTGGTGGTGATGGTTGGGGAATGGGTAAACGGGAGACTTGAAATATTCCAGGAAAAGAAGCAGATTCTGATATTGACAAGCCTCAGAGATTTGCGCATGGTTACCCCCTTGCTGTAGTTTCGAGGTCCTGAATTTTTTTTATCAGAGATGACTGGCCTTGACTGTGCTTGGAGCAGGGTTTGTGTACTGATCTGTGGAGGCTGGTGGCTCTGATTTTGACGGGGCTGCGAAGCCATTCTGGGTTTCAGATAGAACCAGCCAGGGGCTAAAGGGGCTGCCCATGAGGCTGAGTCCTATCTCCAAAATATGTCCAGCACATGGAATAGCTCCTTTAGAGTTCTGGCTGTTTCTGACTGAAACCTGGAATGGCTTCACAGCCCCACCAAAATTGGAGCTACCGGCCTGCACTAGCACTGATAACTGTAGGATCTCATTTTCTGCCAAGGATCATGCTACCCATGGAAGCCACGGAAGGAGCTCTTGCTTGAGTGCACAGAGGTCCCTTAGTGCCTTGGCTTCCTTGTGATGCACATTCAGTACTTCCAGGCTTGGAATTTTGGCTTGCAACAATTGCTCAGGCTGAACTCTGAAGCTGCTGCCTCTGAATTCATTGCCAAAGAGGAATCGATATGGAAGCCTGGGCTGATGTTATGTGCCCATGACCAGCTCTTTAAATCCACTGCCTCTCCCTTTCCCTCTCTTTAATGTTTTTCTTACATGCCTGTCTCGTGAGGTCTTATTCAGAGATGTGAAATTCTGCAATGACCTTCTTAATACAATAGCAGAAGCAAAGAGACTCCCGTGGTTCAAGGTAGAATCAGATTCATTTTGACAGGCTCCCTGGTGACGTCAGTATGGGCACCTTCTTCGGGGTCAACATGGGTGCCCTGCTCTCCTGCCAGGCATCAGGAACCATTATAGTGGAATTGCGCCAATGCTGGCAGGAACCATCGTAATGGAGTGGACAGGGGACTTGGGGGGGTGCTTCCAGACAAGGCGTTAGTGGTGCCATTGCCTTGTCCCATTCACGGGATATTATGGGCAGTTCGTATGATGCCTTCTTTGGCTCATAAGCTTCCCACGTTCCCCTTCTGCATATTCCATCTGTTCTCTACCGGCACATAATCAAATGAAGGCGGAAAAACCTTACCATACCCCGTCATTGGTAGCGCTAGGAACCATCCGTCCGGAAGCATTCTTGGAGTAGGGGACAAATGGCATAAAACTCTTGCTCAGCCACAAAGCTGGATATGAGAATGAAACGGGATGACCTCCTGTACCGGGTTCGTCAAACCCTGGCTGGTCTTGAGAACAGCGAAAAATTGGTGCGGGCTGTCGCCCCTGCCCTGCTTCTGAGAGACAGGTGTAGGATCTTACTATGAGGTCATGCTGAGCCATAGCACAGTGGTAGAGGCCCTGTTTGACATGCAGAAGATCCCAGTTTCAATCCCTGGTATCTCCAGGTAGGGCTGGAAAAATTCCTGCCTGAAAACCCGGGAGAACTGCTGCCAGTCAGTGTTGATAATACTGGGCTAGATGGTCCACTAGGCTGTAAATGGTAGTTTATTTATTTATTTATTTATTTATTACATTTCTATACCGCCCAATAGCCGAAGCTCTCTGGGCGGTTCACAAAAATTAAAACCACAATAAAACAACCAACAGGTTAAAAGCACAATTACAAAATACAGCATAAAAAGCACAACCAGGATAAAACCACGCAGCAAAATTGATCTAAGATTAAAATACAGAGTTAAAACAGTAAAATTTAAATTTAAGTTAAAATTAAGTGTTAAAATACTGAGAGAATAATGTCCCATGTTCCTGTGAATGGAGGCTTGGCACAATTGCAGGGGAAGCCCTCTCCCCATTTCCAAGCTGAGCTTGTCCCTCCAGAAATTGCTCCTCAAAACCCACCTGTTCGTTATGTTTTTGACTCTGTCCCTTAGTAGTTCATACTCTACTACATCTCAGCCTTTGACTGACCCTAAGGATGTGCAACGGAAGCAACCGCATATTACATCCTTGTTTACCTTCCAGCTCTGCTTCATTTCCCATGTGATAAATTTTAGACTGTAAACTCATAGAATCATAGAATAGTAGAGTTGGAAGGGGCCTCTAAGGCCATCGAGTCCAACCCCTTGCTCGATGCAGGAATCCACCCTTAAGCATACCTGAAAGATGGCTGTCCAGCTGCCTCTTGAAGGCCTCTAGTGTGGGAGAGCCCATAACCTCCCTAGGCAGTTGGTTCCATTGTCATACTGCTCTAACAGTCAGGAAGTTTTTCCTGATGTCCAGCCGGAATCTGGCTTCCTGTAACTTGAGCCCATTATTGTGTGTCCTGCGCTCTGGGATGATCGAAGAGAGATCAGGGCAGGGACCTGTCCTTGTGCACTCTGTAAAGGGCCATGGTGCTGCTTTATAAATGATAAATAATAATAGTTGCCCCTCTTATTCTGGCCTTGCGGGGGGGCTTAGAAGCCAGTGATTTGTCATGTTCACACAGGGGGTCCGTGCAAGGTCAACATGATCCCCTGCCCTTCTTCTGAGGCTTGGGAAAGTTGGGGGGATCTCTTAAACCTCATGCAGGCTTCAAAAAAAGCTATTAAAAACCCAGTGCAATGGCTTGAATCTTTCTGACGTCAGAGCTTTCTCATCTCCAGGCTCAGGAGGAGGGCAGGGGAATCTTGCCAGAATAAATCATTGTTTGCCAGTGGCAAGAACATTTGTGGACCCTTGTTCATGTACACTGCCCTTGTGATTCTGGGAAGGGGGAAAATACACGTCTGGTGAATAAATGAAATAATTATTTTCCTTTGGGATGAAGCCATAGGTAGGTTTTGCTTGCTCTTAGGGTGTGACTGTGTCATGACTCCTGGCTCTCAAAACCTCCAGTGTACAGCAGGAGGTGATGATGATGATGATGATGATGATGAGATATAGGCTGCTTCTTCAGGGGAAGAACAGTCAGTACCTTATTCATGGTCCTCTTGGCTAGATGACACAGCCTAGCCGTCATCTTCTTACTCAGAAAGTGAGTCCCCAGCAGAACCATCTCTCCAGCCTTGCAGAAGGCTAAGACTGCAAAATCAGGCAAGGGCCCTTTAACAGTTCATTCAGCTCCTCAGGAGGGGCGGAGCTGATCACACTGCAGGTCTTGTCAGCCTATATAAGACTTCAGCTCCTTGCTGGGACAACATCCTCCTATTGTCCTAGTAGCTCCAGCCAGCAGGGCCCACTTGGAGCTATCCAGGGTACTGTTTTCATCTGCTTAAGAGGGCTTTTGCCTTGTGCTGTCTGGTGTGTTATTTACTTTTGACTGGACTATATCTGCTTGATCTTTCCTTGCTTGCTGTGATCTGATCATGGGTACTAGACTGGGCTTTCCCTGCCTTTATCTGATTCCATCAGATGTTACCAGCTTCTCCTGCAAGTCTCAAGGAACCACAGAACGGGACAGACCGCTCCTGTTTTTTTTCTTTTAAAAGAAGCCTCCTCCTCCTCCAGGATGTGGCTCAACATCCTTGCATGCATTATCAGCAGCTATTGCCTCTTTACTCCCTTGAAGGGCAACACCTCTCTCTGGGGCATATTATGGTCTTGATTGCATGGATAGAACTTTGGTGGTGGGATGACCTTGCCAATGGGCATGGAGTTCAAGTCGATGGGCCCTTTCCGGCCCCTTAAATGGTGGTTCTTTTGGCCCTTGAGGAAGAACACTCAGACAACACTTTAGTCAGCACAATGTGTAAACTCCACTCAGTGGTTGAGTTTTTAGGAAGTACTCCCCACACAAGTCCACTGTTGTGTGACTGTGGCCTGCTGTGGAGTTAAAATTCATAGTGATGTTTGATTGACAGTTCCTCCACCCTCTCTTTCCCCCCCTCCCGGTCCTCCTGTTGGTGTCCCATCAGCCATTGCTGCAAAAAACCAATCCCGACGGCACTCCTAGAGTGGCACTCATTTCTTTCGCCGTTCTTGCCAGGGAACTCTGTAGCCAGTGGGAAAAGTCAACGCAACGGAATGGCAGACTCCATGGAGCCTGCCATACAACACTCAAAACAACAATTGTGCAGGAACTCTTCTCTGCACAGCATGGATATTCTGCATGGAGTGTTTCCTAAAAAAAAAACACCCTCCACCATTATATGGAGTTTTCCCACCAGACAACACCTTTCTCAACAGTGGTGTAAAAACTCCACCATGGAGTTCTACAACCCCCGTTGAGAAGCATCTTTTCTGAACTGAGCCACTTTCTTCCCTCTGTTCCTTGCCATTGTTTCAGGAGGTTGGTGTGGAGCACATGTTTTGCATGCAGGAGTTCCTAAATCCGGTTCCTGGCATCTCCAGGCCTCTCTCCACCTGAGACTCTGGAGAGCTGCTGCCAGCCAGAGTAAACAATACTGGCTTAGATGGGCCAATAGTCTGATTGTATTCGTACCTTTTTTTCACCATTGGGCACAGCACACAGGGAACTGCCTAATGCCAGATCAGGCAATAATCCTCTTGAGGAGTTTGTCTGAATGTGTGATGCTAAAAGTGGGGATAGAGAAGATGGGGGGGGGGGTGCGCGTTGGCATTCATCCTTCCCCTACCCCCCCTTGTCCCTTTCTGCTTTATCCTGACCTTCATGCATTTCACTCAAAAGTCTGATGGGGGCTTCCACGCACCTTCGGGTGAACATACTTGGAAGCTTCCATGCAACCAGCAACCCTGCTCTACGAGGATTCCTGATTGTCTGGACCCTTAAGCACATTCACCTGCAGGCACATAGAAGCCCCCCTTCAGACTTTTGCATGGTTGAAGCAGATGGGGATGGTGGGAGTTGGATCTAGCATTCGTGCCCCCCCACATCTTCTCTGTGACCATCGTTTTGCGGTCATCCTTTCAGACTAACCCTTGAACGGGACTCATTTGTCTTTCTTGCCCAATATTGTTTACTGGAGAGGTCCTGCTAGTCAGAGTAGCACAGCCTGCCCCAACCTGGTGTCTTCCAGCTGGCATTCTGGAGTACAACTCCCATCAGCCCCAGCCAATGGCCAGAGATGATGGGGATTGGAGTCCGAAACAGCTGGAGGGCACCAAGTTAGGGAAGGCTGTGCTACTCTGACTAGCAGGACCTCTCCAGAGCCTCAGGTAGATGCATTTCCCATCGCCGACTACCTGATTCTTTTAAGCAGCGACGTCAGGAATTGAACCTGGGACCTTTTGCGTGCAAAACATGTGCTCTCCCACTGAGTTCTGTTCCTTCCCCAAAGTCTTCTTGGATTTTGGCTAGTTAAGTTCTGGCCAAGGATGCATACAGAGCCCAGGAGGTGGTCTCCAGCTGAGGAGAGCGTGTCTCCCATTCTGTTTTTGAAGCCAGCAGGCAGTTGATCTGCATTGATCTCTTCATCCCTTGCAATTCCCTGAATGATGTAGAAGTTTGGGTGGGGTGGGGGGCTACAGCTGGGCCCCTCCCTCCCTCCCTCCCTCCCTCCCTAGATTTGTAAGCCTGACGGCAGCATGAGTTAGTGTTTTTTATTTTTCCTTCCAGAAAGCTCTCGTACGCTTCTGCTTAATGAGGGCTCTGGCTTATTCTGTTTGAACGAACAGCTCCATTAGGCTGTGTTGATTAATGAGCAGAAAACCCAGTAGGGGAGGCAAAGGGTCTCCACTTCCCGTATGCGGTGTACATGAAGTGGCTGCATCTCGTATGCGCGCAGCATGGAAATGTAGGTTGGGGACTTGAAGCCCACAGGCTGCTGGGGAAAATAGGTGCCCACGTCAGCGTGCGGAAATAAAGCTGTCATTGTCATGATCCATAGATGTCAGTGTTAGGGGTACATGTGCCCAGTTCTTTGGAAGGTGCCTCCCTGATGCCACAACCCTTTCTACTGATTTCCACCAGCTTCAGCTCCTAGCAAACACATTATGCACACCCTCGGCCATCCACGGGAAGAGGCCTTTGACCTGCCACTTGCTAATCTTTACTTAGGCCGTTGCTAGACGAGGCGTTAGGCTGTTGTGAGGCCCGGTCTCCCTCCTGTGCATTCAGATGACGCACAGGGGATTCCGGGGTCAGGCCGGGCTAACGCCTCCCTTGAACCGGGATAAGTGGATTCGCTTATGGCCCGGCTTTTCCGCAGCCCCGGCCTCAGTCTAGCGACTTCCATGGCTTTTCCCGTGTGCTTGCTTACTCATGAGTAGCCGGGAGAAGCCACGGACTGGGCACAGCCCTTCATAGGAGCTCTGTGCCCATCGGGCCGGGGGGGGGGAATCACGGGGTGGGTGGGAGATGGGGGCCGGGCGAAAGACTGGACCCGGCAGGAGGGGGGGGAGAAGAACAGGGACGGGCATCGGGGACCGGGGGGGGGGGGGAAGAAGGACGGGGACAGGGCCTGGCGAGCGAGGACAGCCATGGCGGTCTGGGCTCCACAATTCAAGAAGGATGCAGACAAGCTGGAGCGTGTTCAGAGGAGGGCAACCAGGATGATCAGGGGTCTGGAAACAAAGCCCTATGAAGACAGACTGAAAGAACTGGGCATGTTTAGTCTGGAGAAGAGAAGGTTGAGGGGAGACATGATAGCACTCTTCAAATGCTTAAAAGGTCACACAGAGGAGGGCCAGGATCTCTTCTCGATCCTCCCAGAGTGCAGGACACGGAATAACGGGCTCAAGTTAAAGGAAGCCAGATTCCGGCTGGACATCAGGAAAAACTTCCTGTCTGTTAGAGCAGTACGACAATGGAACCAGTTACCTAGGGAGGTTGTGGGCTCTCCCACACTAGAGGCCTTCAAGAGGCAGCTGGGGAACCATCTGTCAGGGATGCTTTAGGGTGGATTCCTGCATTGAGCAGGGGGTTGGACTCGATGGCCTTAAGAGGCCCCTTCCAACTCTACTATTCTATGATTCTATGGATCAGCTGAGGATATAGGGATGGTATGGTAATTCTATATGTATATGGATTTGTGTGAACAGATGGGAGTGCGTGGGAGTGTGGATGGCGTCTGAAAGAATGGGGTGGCGACGTCCACTTTGGGCTCTGATCATCCCCACTGCTCAGATGCTGAACCAGGGAAGTTTCCTGCATAGCAGTCTGGGCTGCAAATGATTCCCCTAGTTGCAGTAGAGATGCATCCAGGGCAATAGCATTCATGACTGGCGGATGTTCATAGAGTGCTCCCTGTACTTTTGGACAGATGCTCCTTTATAGGGTGAACCCAAGTTATTTTGCTGCCTGAAGTGGAGCAGCAAATGGCGCCCTCTCCCACCCGAGTCAAGGTGCATAGGATGCAAAGCCAGGCCTGTTATTTAAGCACATGAGGCAGAACACCCCACAAGCCCCTTTCCTCATCTCTAGCAGTAAAAATAATAATAAAAAATTAACAAACTGAATAGCTAACACTTTGCTGCCCCTTTAAATCTGCTGCCTGAGGCAGCCACCTCACTCTGCCTCATGGTAGGGCAGGCCTTGCCCCCATATATTTAGTGGGCAGTTCTTCCCCTGTGGAAATACTCCATTGGCGCTTCAGGCATTGGCAATGAGACAGTCTCCGTTGGTGATTGGCCATGTCTTATCTCCTTTCATTTCTGCAGTGGATTAAATGTACCTATCTGACTTCCATAGGCTGGTGAGCCGTTATAGCGACCAAAATTCATTTTTAATGGCAAAGTTAATCACAGAGTCCACTCATTGATTCTCTATTTTACAGCTGTATTAGCTAGGCTGTGCTCGTACTAATGGTCTAGAAAATCTCTTTTTAATAAAGCTAAGCCGCTTGAGTTAGTCAGGCAGAGGGTCGGGGAAAGGAAGATCTTAACTGTAAGGTACAAGTGAGAGGGTCTAAAATGGGAATGTTTTCGTAAAAATTGCATAAAAGGAGACTGGGGAATAAATGGTAAACATTCAGAGGCCTATCACCCAATGAGAGCTCTCTTGGATAGCTTTGCCCTTACTGTTTTTACTTTACATTCTTGGTGCAGAGAGCAAGTTTGCCATATGTTGGTTAATTGAAGAGGACAGTGCTTTGTTTTCACCCTGATATTTGAAGAAAAGAGCCAAATTAATGGAAGGTGTTAACTTGCTGTATTCCCAGAGTGAAGAAAGGTTGTGTGTGTGTGTGTGGCCTTAGCTAGACCTAAGGTTTATCCCGCGACCGTCCCGGGGTCATCCCTGCCTGCTCCCGGGATATCCTGTGTGTCATTTACATGAACAGGGATGTCCCTGGGACGATCCCGGGATAAACCTTAGGTCTAGCTAAGGCCCTAGTGTGTTGATGGAGCACTTGCAGGGCCGGTGCCAGGCTATTTTGCACACTAGACAGGTGAGCTGCTTTCACACCCCCCACCCCAGCATACCAGGGTGCGGGGTGCCATCTTGCCCGCCCAGCCGAAGCAAAGCCAGGACACGGGTGGGGTGGGCGGCTTCGGAATGGTGCGCCCGGCCGGAAGCCGCTCTGGGAGAGCGACTTCTGGGCGCACTATTCCGAAGCCCCCACCCCAGCATTCTGGCTTCGCTTCGGCTGGGTGCCCACCCAGCTGAAGCGAAGCCAGGACGCTGGGGTGGGTGGGTGGGTTTGGCTTCACTTTGGCTGGGCGCCCACCCAGCTGAAGCGAAGCCAGGACTCTGGGGTGGGTGGGTGGGTTTGGCTTCACTTTGGCTGGGCGCCCGCCCAGCTGAAGCAAAGCCAGGACGCTGGGGTGGGTGGGTGGGTTTGGCTTCACTTTGGCTGGGCACCCACCCAGCTGAAGTGAAGCCAGGACGCTGGGGTGGGTGGGTGGGTTTGGCTTCACTTTGGCTGGGCGCCCACCCAGCTGAAGCGAAGCCAGGACGCTGGGGTGGGTGGGTGAGTGTGGCTTCACTTTGGCTGGGTGGGCGCTCAGCTGAAGCGAAACCAGGATGCTGGGGTGGGTGGGTGAGTGTGGCTTCACTTTGGCTGGGTGGGCGCTCAGCTGAAGCGAAACCAGGATGCTGGGGTGGGTGGGGCTGGCGGTCGGGTGGCTTCGGAACGGCGCTCCTGCCCGGAAGCCGCTCTGGGAGAGTGACTTCTGAGCGCGCCGTTCCGAAGCCGCCCGCCCCTCCGCCCCAGCGTCCTGGCTTCGCTTCGGCTGAGTGCCCACCCAGCCAAAGCGAAGCCAGGACGCTGGAGGGGGGGGGGGGCGGATGTGGCTTTGCTTTGGCTGGGTGGGCGCCCAGCCGAAGCGAAGCCAGGATGCTGGGGCGGACGGCTTCGGAACGGCGCGCCTGGAAGCCACCCTCTCAGAGCCGCTGTGGGAGAGCAGCTTCCTGGTGCGGCGTTCGGCGCCCCCCTTACCTTGGCGCTCTAGGTGGCCGCCTGAGTGGCCTCTATGGTAGCACCGGCCCTGAGCACTTGTATCACATTAAAACATTGAGGGGGAATCTTCAGCCCAGTGTTGGTTGAAATGTATTTTTTGATGAGGCGATCATACTTAGGGGTCTTGCTATGCACTTAAGGATGCAATCCTATGGATGTTGAGACAGGAAAAACTCCTACACTCCCAGCATTCCCCAGCTAGCATGGCCGGCTGTGGGGGGTGGATGCTGGGAGTTGTAGGACTTTCCCCCCAGCATGGTTGGTTGGGAAAGGCTGGGAGTTATAGGACCTTTTCTCCCCCATGGTTCTAAAAGCATTCAAAAAAGAATCATACAAACTATTTTTTCAATGTGTGCAAAGAAGAATGTAACCCTCTTCCACACAACCCACATTGCATAACTGTTTTTGGGGCAGTGAGTATTGGTTTTTTTCTTGTTCTTTGCTTGTCCTTTATTTATATATCTATCTATCTATCTATCTCCCAACATGTGCAGAACAATGGCTTTATCTTCACAGCAAGAAGCCTGTGCAGATGAATGCCAGCATGGTTCTAAAAGCAAGAAAAGCCATTTTGGATTAAGCCAGTAAAGATATTGTGTGATAGGTTTTCATTATTTCTAGAGTAATGCTTCCTTGCATGAACACTTTTCTATACTGTACTTGGGCATGTAAAATCCTATCATTTTATCTAATCCCATTAGGACCAATTCAGTGTGGTTGGGATTGCTTGCGCTTCACACCCAGGCTTTTGCTGAGGCTGGTGGCCAATAGTCGTGTGCAATAGCTCCCAAACCTTCCTGAAGCTGGACTGGTGGTACAGACCGTAGCCAGAGGGTTGTGGTTAGCTGGGGTGGGTGATGGCCACCAGTTTGGACGGCTTTAAAAGGGGGTTGGATAACTTCCTGGAAGAGAAGGCTATCAAGGGCTACTAGTCCTGATGGATAAGTGCAACTTCTAGTATCAGAGTCAGTAAGCCGGTATACAGTAGTTGCTGGGGAAGATGGGTGGGAGGGCGCCATTGCACCGTGTCCTGCTTGTGTGTCCCTGGTTGACAGCTGGTTGGCCACTGTGTGAATGGAGTGCTGGATTAAATGGACCCTTGGCCTGAACAGCCAGAGCCTCGTGTGGCGCAGAGCGGTAAAGCAGCAGTTTCTGCAGCTGAAACTCTCCCCACGGCCTGAGTTCAATCCCAGAGGAAGCTGGTTTCAGGCAGCCGGCTCGGGTCGACTCAGCCTTCCATCCTCCCGAGGTCGGTAAAATGAGTACCCAGTTAGCTGGGGGAAAGGTAATCACGGCCGGGGAAGGCAACGGCAAACCACCCCGCTACAAGGCCTGCCAAGAAAACGTCAGCGAAAGCTGGCATCCCTCCAAGAGTCAGTAATGACTCAGTGCTGGCACGAGAGGTTCCTTTCCTTCCCTTCCCTGGCCTGAACAGCAGGGCTGTTCTTATGAAGGCTTCAGATAGTCTGTCGCCACGTTGAGCTGTAGGGACTGGAATGAGAGCAAGAGAGCAAGAATATTTCAGTTAAAATCTTATCAGCACTGAGTAGAAAGCTCTTACTATGATTTCCTGGGTCTTTTGAATAATGCATCTTGATAGTATAACCCAAAGCAGTATTGGCTTTCTGTTCTGCCACTTCCCTTTAGGTAACCGAAAGCTGCTAGCTAGGCTACTTTCACAGGCATCTTAACAGCCCTGCATATTCCTGTTTTTCTTGGTTTCCTAGTTATCTTATATTTTCACAATTTAAAATGAAACCAAAAGCCATGGGTGGGCCAAAGCCAAAGGCTGCATTTTCCTCTTCTATTCTGAAGAATCCCAAGTCGTTCCTTATTGGCACTTCATGGTGTTAAATTCAATTGTTTTTCTACCCTGACTTTTATAAAGCCCATGTCGCCATGTTTGCTAGTATTCCTGCTCCTTTCCTGCCTTTTCCCCCCTCAGTCCCCTCACCACAGAGGGGTCTCATGAATAAAGCGAGTGTGGCTCCGCCCTCCAAAATTTCCATGTGGTGCGGCCCCGCCTCCCACGCTTAAACGCCCCGATTGGCTGCCTCTATCCCCTTCTCCCTGATGGTGGCAAGAGCCTAATTGCATGGCTGCACCCGGGGCCCACCTTTGCGCCACAGTGATTGGTCGGGCAGGGCTGTCCGTCATCCTGCTGGCGGAGGGCCTGCCCTGCCTGCTTGCCGTGGAGGAAATTAATTACTATTAAAGCTTGAGCTCTGAACATTTTTGAACTTTCAAAATTTTCTGCATGTCTGGACTGCTCGAGCTTTAATTCAAAACAAAAATGAGCAGAATCGGTTTGGCAAATCTCGAGTAACCAACCTTACACTCCCGTATTCTTCTATAAGATTTCCAGGACAAAATATAAAAGGCTTTCAATTACCGCATAAATGGCAGGTGTAGAGCGATGCCCGTTTGCATCCATAGGCAATGGCTGCTTTCAGTTTAATACCAGACATTGAGGTTACATCTGACTATTTATGTGCTCTGCCCCTATTCATAGAATCATAGAATAGTAAGAGTTGGAAAGGGCCTATAAGGGCATCAAGTCCAACCCCCAGTCCAATGCAGGAATCCACCCTAAAGCATACCTGACAGATGGTTGTCCTCCTATTCCAGTGTGAGTTCTCGCTGTCGTCAACAAGAGCACCTACTGACTAGGAGCTGGCTTTCCAATTTTCATGTGAAGAAAACAGTTGAATATGACATATTAAAGTGAAGCCCTTCTGCTGTGTCATCTTCATATTAACAGCCTGGCATGGTGGACACTTAAAATCTCACTGTGTGGAGGCTGTACTCTGTAGAGGCCAGTCATGTGGTAAAACAGATGTAGAATCAAGTAGAACAAGATGATGATTGGAGAGCACATTATTTTTAATGTACTTTTATTTCATATATACCTTGCCTTTCCTCCATCATAGAACCCCGGTGGTCTCCTATCAAGGCACTGACCAGATCCTGACCTGTTTAGGTTTAGCAAGGCTGCTCCTTCATGTACCTTCAGACCATGCTCTGGGACATATCTAGAGAGGAAACTATTGTGCTGTGAGCTAAGGCAGAGCTGTAGATCTCTAGGTATTTTGGCCTTCAACTCCCAGAAGGCCCTGCCAGCATGGGTAATGGTCAGGAATGCTGGGAGTTGAAGTCCAAAACGTCTGAAGATTTATTTTCTGCCCACCCTTGAGCTAAGGGGCCACCATACAGAGCTTGGTTATCTGGGTGTTTCCAGATGTGGATTTTTTGTGTAATCACTCTGCCTCATTCATTGAATTTTACAGGGGGTCCAGATGTTGTAGTCTTAAATGTCTTCTTCTTCTTCTTCTTCTTCTTCTTCTTCTTCTTCTTCTTCTTCTTCTTCTTCTTCTTCTCCTCCTCCTCCTCCTCCTCCTCCTCCTCCTCCTCTCTCTCTCTCTCTCTCTCTCCAATATCAATCTGTTAAGAAGGGAAAAATGTAACAGGCTGCACGGTACATTCTGCTTGATAGTGCTAGGAGCTGTCCATCCAGACGTGCCCTCTGCTAGAAAAATAGTGGTGGGGAGAAGGAACGGTTTGCATCAACATGGCCCGAGGGGGGAGTACGGAAGGTCTTAAATAACTTCTGACAGAGATGTCAGGTGTGCTAGAACATGGCTGAACACTGGGGCAACGCCCTTCATGCTCATGTTTGACTTGCCCCAAACGGGCTGGAGCAACAGCCGGCTGCCTGTGACGCTGGGGGAGATGGTGAGCTGTTAAGGGAGATTTACAGCCTCCGTCTGCATGAGAGCATTTTGTTTATGCTCCAGCATCTGACACGTACTTAAAGCTTCCACTTTAGAGTCTCTCAAATTCTTCCGACGCAACACTCCCTGGAGTAGCATTTGCTCACGTCGTCTCACTCCTAAACTTGATCCCTAAACACTGAAAGCTCATTTAGTCGGAGGCTGTGAGAGGTTGTTCCATTTTATTGGTTTGTCTGCGGCCTGGCGTATTTGGTTCCCTGTTCTTTGCACGTTCTCACATCCAGATTTCGACGTCTCAAAAGCCTAAGGCCTCCTTCCTCTGCAGCGGGTAATGTTGGTGCCAAAACTCGAACCCAGCTGGGTGAAGGGGCCCGCCTGCCCGCCCGCCCGCCCGAAAATGCCCCACACTGACGCATTGCTCAGAAACGCTGCCTGTTATTCCCACCGTGTTGGGGCCTGTATGAAAATGCGGGAGAACAAGCTGTGAGGAATTCCGTTTGCTGAGCCAAGTTGGCCCCAGTGTTGCAGGGAGGGAACGCCTGGCAGACAGGTTTGCCTCTGCTGCTAGCAAGGCCTTTGTGCGGCCTCCTTGTTTTTCTTCAGAAAACGTCTTCTGACTCCGTTTGGAGCGTCCCTCTGCCTTTTTCTTGTTCTCTCTTCTCAACGAAATGGAAACTTTCTCATGGAACAGCCGCCCTCCGGCTGCCTCAAAAGACAACAAAGTCTGAAATTGCGTTTTATGTGCTGTGTTGGACATGTTGAATAGCTGATAAGGGGTCTCATTATGGCAGGCCTCTTAAGGTAGCGTCCGATGTTTCCCTTCTTGCATTTTACGTAATTGTGAGCATTGCCTCAGAAACCCCCTTCTGCTGAGAAGTGTTTTTAATGTCCACACAAACATTGAAGGCTCATATCTTGCAATGCTCCTAGTTCCTAATTGGCATGGAGGTGTCTTGGTTCCACTGACTAGTAGTTTACCTCAGTTAAACCACCAGGACCTTCCAGTTTTTGTCCCCAGGCTAAGGTGACCATATGAAAAAGAGGACTGGGTTCCTGTATCTTTAACAGTTGTACAGAAAAGGAAATTTCAGCAGGTGTCCTTGGTATGCATGCAGCACCTGGTGAAGTTCCCTCTTCATCATAACAGCTAACGCTGCAGGAGCCCTGCCCTCTTGACCAGCTACAAAAAGGGTGCAGGGCTCCTGCAGCTTTAGCTGTTGTGATGAAGAGGGAATTTCACCAGCTGCTGCATGCATACAAGTGAAATTCCTCCTTCTGTACAATTGTTAAAGATACAGGAGCCCTGTCCTCCCTTTCATGTGGTCACCCTGCCTTGGGCTTCATTTTGCTTCTCAGGTCTGTGATTGTTTTGTGCCTTGCCTGACATCAGTGCACCCTTCTTAGTGGTAAAATGTTCTTATCAAATTCTGGCCTTTGACCTGTTGCCCACCTAGAGGTCTAGCCCTTCCTAGCCCAGTTCTGGTCTCATACTATCTGCCATTTCCAAGTCTCTGCTTGGGACTGCACAAACTCAGAGGGGGGTGGGGAAGGGGCAGTTCTAGGGTGACCATATGAAAAGGAGGACAGGGCATAGAAAAGGGAATTTCAGCAGGTGTCATTTGTGTATATAGAGAACTTGGTGAAATTTCCTCTTCATCCCAACAGTTAAAGCTGCAGGAGAGTGACCAGATTTAAAAGAGGGCAGGGCACCTGCAGCTTTAACTGTTGGGATGAAGAGGGAATTTCACCAGGTTCTCCATATATACAAATGACACTTGCAGAAATTCCCTTTTCAATACAACTGTTAAAGATACAGGAGCCCTGTCCTCCTTTCATATGCTCACCCTACACTAAAGGATCCCCTACCTATCTTCCTGAGTGCATCCACTTCCTACTTGTTACTGTTGCGGCTGCTTATTTGCTTGTCTTGCCTGCTGGGCCCAATCCACACCACCTCCTGGAGGCAAGGTGTATGGAGGGTACCGCTCCTTCTTCTTGCTCTTCTAAGTGCCTGCTCATTCAGAGAGGGCAAGTTAACATGCAGCAAGAAGGAATATAGGAACACAGAAACCTGCCTTAGACTGAGGGCATGTCTACACCAGCCCTATATCCTGGGATCATCCCTGTGCGTCCAAATGCCACACAGGGGATCCCGGGAGCAGGCAGGGACGATCCCTCCATTTTCCTGGGATAACCCTTAGGTGTAGAATGGGCCTGAGTCAGTCCATCATATTGGCAGCAATGGCTCTGCAGGATTCTTCCCTAGCCCCTACCTGGAGAATCTGGGGATCGAACCTGCGACCTCCTGCATGCAAAGCAGGTACTCTACCACACTGGCAGCTCCGAACACCCAAGGCGCAAGAGAATTAACAGAGCTGCACTAGGCCAGTGTTTCTAATTAAAGCACTCGGTGGTATGCAAACAATCATACCGATATCATAACAACCATATGGGTTATATTAGTTGATTGTTATGGTTTTGGTAGGATTGTTTGTGTGCCATCAAGTGCTATATTTAGAAACCCTGTATAAAATTAATGGGGACGATTGTTTGTGTGCCATCAAGTACTTTATTTAGAAACACTGTAAAATTATCGCAGTGGCCTAGTGCGGTTCTGTTAGGTCTTGTATACCGAGAAGGTTTTTTTCCTGAGCTGTCATTGTGGGGACTTTGTCTTTTCTGTTTTGCACTCTGCAACGCTTTGCCAAGGAGTTCCTGAAAGTGGAAGTGGGTCCCTACCGGGCCTCAGCAGTTGCCCAACAACGCCGACCCCTGACACTGGCCCTAAGAAGTAGTGTTATTGAGTCACTGGCAGCTTGCTTTAATTATTTTTCAGTAGCGGCGACTCATAATATTGTCACAGAAATGAACTGCGAAAGGTATTGATGTAATTTCCCAAAGATACAATTAAACGAAAAGTTTCCTTAATCCCTCCATCACCCTTCAAAAAAAAAAAAAGTGACAGTGACACTGTTCTGATGACACGCTAAAGCTACGGTGGTTAAGCATTTTGAGATAAGGATGATGGTTTAGCGTGTTGTGTGAGCCATGATTTAGTGCAGTGGTTCCCAAACTTTTTCAGGTCACCGCCCCCTTGGTTCCACAAACTCATGCCCAGCGCCCCCCTACCCTACCCTATAAAAATCATTCAGAATAGTGGTTTTCAACGACCCACTAAGGAAGATAATAACGATAAAATTCAAACCAGTAACAATTAATTGAATATTTATTCAAAATCCAAAGCACCCGCCGCAGGCTTGCCGAGGGAGGAAGGGAAAAGAGAGCAAACGCCTTTGTTTTGTAGCCAGCGTGGCGGGGCACACCGAGCAGGGTATGTCTCTTCATTAGCGTTTTGGTGCTTTTGAATCATTTCAATTCACCGTTAAAAGGACTCTTCTTAAACGGTATTAATACATGTGTGGATTCTTCCCCTATATGGCTTGGGACCAAACTACCTTCTCCCATAAAAATGTTTCTGGGTTTTAAGACCTTCTGGAGAAGCGCTTCTCAGAAAAGACCACCTTGAGCGCCCCCCTGCCCCCCTTTTGCCTCTTAGCGCCCCCCCCTATGCAATCCCACCGCCCCCAAGGGGGCGGTACTGCCCACTTTGGTAACCACTGATTTAGTGTGTCGTGTGAAGCATTCCTAACCATGGTGGCTTCATAACCAGGTTTTAAACATGCTCACTAATTATTTATTGCAAAATGGTTAGCAGCATAACCGTGGCTTAGCGTGTTGTCTCACTAAACACCGTGGCATCAGAAAGCTCAGAAATGGATATAGCATTAATTTTGCCCTCTTCAACTCCCATGTAACTCCAGCTGGCTAAAAGAAAAGGGGGACATCTTGAAAACAAGCACCCATTAACCCCCCCCCAAAAAAACCACAAATTTATCTCACTAGAAAACTCAGATTCTGAACTGAGGAGGCGGTTGAGCGGAAAAAGAAACTCTGGGCTTGGGAAAGGAAAAGGGGCCATTTCCCCATTACGTGCCCTCTCCCAGATGGATGGCAAAATCATTAACTGTGAGGTTACGGATTGGGCTGTAGCATCACTTGCCAAAAACATCACTTCCCTGTGGATCAATGAAGTTATACACTTCTATCTTGTTAACTGTTATGGTAGAGATATACGGTGTCATTCTTAAGAAAGAAGTTCACAGCAATGGAGCCAAGTGGGTATTTTCTTTTGGCATAGGGTTCACTACCAAAGTCCAGGAAACAAGTTTTATAAGCTCTTCTGTGGGTTATTGCATTTTCTTGACATTGGCACAAGGTAGATTCTTTTCCCTTTATTTATTTTAGCTATCATATTTGAATCTGGACAGGGATAACCTAGCTTCAGTCGTCCATACTCTGGTAACCTCCAAATTAGATTACTGCAACGCCCTCTACATGGGGAAGCCTTTGAAGACAGTCTGGAAGCTGCAGCTTGTGCAAAATGTGGTGGCCAGATTGATAGCTGGAACAGGGAGGTTTGAGCATGTAACACCAATTCTGGCCCGCTTGCATTGGCTGCCTATACATTTCCAAGCCCAATTCAAGGTGCTGGTTTTAACCTATAAAGCCCTACATGGCTTGGGACCGCAATACCTGATGGAAGGCCTCTCCCGACATGAACCTACCCGTACGCTGCGCTCAACATCTAAGGTCCTCTTCCGAGTGCCTACTCTGAGGGAAGCTCGGAGGTTGGCAACAATGGAGAGGGCCTTCTCAGTGGTGGCCCCCTGACTGTGGAATGATCTCCCCGATGAGGCTCGCCTGGTGCCAACATTGTTATCTTTTTGGCGCCAGGTCAAGACCTTTCTCTTCTCCCAGGCATTTTAACAGCATTTAACAACGTTAAGTTTGTTTTTAATGGATCCCAGAACTGTTGTTTTTAAATGGATACTGTTGTTTTTATACTGTTGTTTTTATGTTTCTGATGGTTTTTAAAATTTTGTATAGTTTTTAATGTTTACCATTTTTAACTGTTGTAAACCGCCCAGAGAGCTTTGGCTGTGGGGCGGTATATAAATATAATAAATAAATAAATAAATAAATAAATAAATCCCACCCTCCTTCCAAGTAGCTTACTTTTTTTGCCATAGTAACAAACCCAGTGTGTTTGATTGATCAGGCTCTGAGGTAGTGATTTTAATCCCATCCGATAAACTTAACAGCTGAGCAGATATTTGAACCCAGGTCTTCCTGGTTCAAGTGGAGCATTCTATCTGCTGCTCTCATAGGCTTTTAAAGGCTTTGCTAAGATCATATTTCTGCTCAAGTTGGATGACAGCCAAATATAAAACCATAATACCCAGAAATGAGAGAAGTGTGTGTGTGTTTCCTTTACCTGCTTCATATCTTGTTGTTACTTGCAGAGAATAACCCAATTCTGACTTCAGAGAGAGATTGTAGAGGGGGAAAAGTGCAGAAAATGTCAACCGAAATGGTAGTTGCCCATTGTGTGAATTGAATCCTGGGCTAATGAACACTGGTCTCATCCAGCATGGTTCTTCTTATGTTCGCATGATCTTACGATCAGAAAAGGTTCTAGTCACTAGAATCTAGTGTTTGGGGCTTTTGTAGTTTAGAAAAAAAAAGATGAGTAAGGGTTTACATAATAAAAGGTTTATAAAATTGTGCATGGTGTGGAGGAACTGGATAAAAAGGTTTGTTTCGCATTCTCTTACAATATTAGAACTCAGGGTCCTCGAATGAAGCTGAACGGTGAGAAATTCAGGACAGACAAAAGGAATGAGTTCCTCCCATATTATGGAATACTTATGGAATAGAACCATAATAGAACCATACTTATGAAATAGAACCATTATGGAATAGAACCATAGAAAAGTTGAGTTGGAAGAGGCCTCTAAGGCCATCGAGTCCAACCCCCTGCTCAGTGCAGGAATCCACCCTAAAGCATCCCTGACAGATCGTTGTCCAGCTGCCTCTTGAAGGCCTCTAGTGTGAGAGAGCCCACAACCTCCCTAGGAAACTGATTCCATTGTCGTACTGCTATAACAGTCAGGAAGTTTTTCCTGTTGTTCAGCCGGAATCTGGCTTCCTGTAACTTGAACCCATTATTTTGTGTCCTCAAGCTGTGGTCGAAGTCACCCATTTGGATGACTTCAAAGGGGGCAAATTCACCTTGGATAGATCTATCAATGACTACAGGTCATGATGGCTGTATGTTTCCTTTGGGTTGCTGGAGAACATGATCAAGAGAGTGCTATTGTGTTTATGACCTGTTCTGGCTTGCTGGAGGAGAGAAAAGCCAGAGTTCCTGGTTCGCGTGTCATGGCAAACAGTCCCAGAACAAAGCGTCCCTGGGTTGCTTAGTCACTCATGCCTGCACCGGGAGCAACTGGGCAGTGTGCATGAGCATGCTGTCATGTTTGCAATAATTCAGATTTTTTTAAAAAAATAAAATAAAATTCTGTGTTTTGGGGATGGGCGAACTGGGCCATTGCCTACTGATCAGCAGCTATGAGATCCTTTTAACTGGAGATACCAGGACTGAACCAGTGGGTGGGGGATCTGCATACCAGTGAGCTGCTGCCCTGTTTTTATGCAGTGATGCATGTGCCAGCAAATACACTCTTATTTTCTCAGCCAAAGCTGGAGATGGGTGATGCTTTTAGTGCTGGATTGCAGTCTCAAAGCAAACTAAGGCTGCGATCCTATGCATGTTCAGACGGGAGGGGGGCACAGTCCCACAACTCCCAGCATCCCTCCAACCAACCATGCTGGCTGGGGCATGCTGGGAGTTGTAGGACTTTCCCCCCATCTAAATACGCATATGATTGCACCCTAAGCCTTTTAAAAAGAACAACAACAACGTTTGGTTTGAACCATGAACATAAGAAGAGCCATGCTGGATCAGACCAAGGGTCTATCTCTTCCAGTGGTCACACTGTGGCCAACCAGCTGTCGACCAGGGACCCACAACCAGGACATGGTGCAACAGCACCCTCCCACCCATGTTCCCCAGCAACTGGTGCACACAGGCTTACTGCCTCTGATACTGGAGGTAGCACATAGCCGTCAGGATTAGTAGCCCTTGATAGACTTCTCCTTTATCCAACCCCTTTTAAAGCCATCCAAATTGGTGGCCATCACTACACCTTGCGGTAGCGAATTCCATAGTTTGACTATGTGCTGTGTGAACAAGTCCTTCCTTTTATCTGTCCTGAACCTCTTCACCAATCAGCTTCATGCGATGACCCTGTTGGATTCTAGTATTATGGGAGAGGGAGAAAAATGTCTCCCATAGCAGGACAATTTCTGTTAGCAGATGAGGATGCACTGCAACATTTTGTTGCAGGACCCTCTTGAGGTCACCGTCTTTCCCCCACATCTGCTACCCCCAAAGGCCTGCCATTCTAGCAACTCTTCTCATGTTCAGCAGCAGTAGAAATGAGAGGGGCTTTCTCTAGGAAGAGGTCTGTACTGTATAGGAAATGGGATAGGAGCGGATCCCTTTACTGCTGCCCCAGTTGCCATCTGCCCCATGGAGCCCTTTGGCAACAGAAAGAGTGTTTTCCTCCCCTGGGCCATTGTTGTGACTCTGCCTCTGTATGATAATATTTTTTTATGGTACAGCTTCTAATCCGCTTCCAACACCAGCATCCAGGCGCACGGCGAGATGATTTACAGGTCTGTTTATCAGCTTCTCTCCCTTTTGGCAGAAAGGAGTTTCGAGAGCTGCTATTTGTTTCTGTCGCTTTCCCGTCCGGGAGACAAACGGCCAGTGTAAAAATGGCGAGGAAGACAATAATAAAAAGTTGTGTTTCCTGGCAGCTGGAAGCAACGCCATCCTCATGGAGCAGGGCTAGTGGAGGCAAGCCGCACACCCTTAAAGGCTGGCTGTTCGATTCTGCGAACACGTTACTTAAGTGTGGGCGCCTGGCTTCGGGATGAGGACCCGGGGCTAAACTGTGCACCAGCTTTCCCCAAGCTGGTGCTCTCCAGATGTGTCAACTACAACTCCCACCATCCCCAACCAGCATGACATCAGGCAGCAACTCCCACCAGCACCAGCCAGTGGCCATGCCGGCTGGACATGATGGGAGCTGTAGTCCGACACACCTGGAAGGCATCGTATCTGGCCGGACTAGATTACTGCAGTGCGCTCTATGTGGGGCTGCCCTTAAGGCTGCTGTGGAAACTGGTGCTCATGCAGAACGCAGCAGCTCGGCTGTTGTTGGGAGCTGCTACTTTTCAGCATGAAACTCTTTTGCTGAGGGAACTGCACTGGCTGCCTATTCGCTACTGAGTCAGGTACAAAGCCGTAAAGAACTTGGGACCAGGATACCTGAGAGAGTGCCTTCTTCTTTACCCAACTGCCCAGACACTGAGATCATCAGAGAGCATGCTCCTGGTAGATTCACATGGACTTATGGCCCAATTGGAGTCCACCAGGAGTGGAGCCTTCAGTGTGGTGGCCCCCTTTCCCATGGAATTCCCTGCCTTTGGAGGTCAGGCAGGCACCAACGCTGGCCCTTTCTACACCTAAAGATTATCCCAGGAAAATGGAGGGGTCGTCCTTGCCTGCTCCCAGGATCCCCTGTGTGTGATTTGGATGTACAGGGATGATCCTGGGACGATCCTGGAAAAAAAGGCAGATGTAGAAACGACCGCTGTGTTGCTTCTGGTGCCTTCTGAAAACATTGTTATTTCAGGAAGTCTTCCTTGAGTGATTGGCCGTGGTTTTATCAGAATTTGGTTTTATCAGAACTCTGCTTCTTTTTAAAAAATAGTGATTATTTTAATATGGAGTTTTATTCTTTGATCCTATCTGCTGTTCACCACTCCAAAATCTTTGATGTCTAGCAGTATATACATATTGCAAATAAATATCTGTCCCCTGAGATTACCCTGGGGAAAGGATGTGATGTGACATCACGTACAATGTTTCCCCACGCTCCACTTCATTGGCTGCCATTTGTGGTGCTGGCAGTAGTTTGCAGTTGGTGATGCCTCCCCTGGCACATGTGTGTATCATCATCGTAACAACAAACGCCTTCCTTCAGAGTATCTCTTACTTTAAGGGAAATCACATTATTTACCCGGGCTTTTCTGCTTCCTGGTTCTTTGGCGCAATTGTTGTGGGCTGCATTACACGGGAAGAGAAGGGCAACAAGGGCTTTGACTTGAATACTTCCCCTCCTCCTGTTTCCCGGCTATTGCCACTTTAAAAGTGGTTCTTTTTTATCCTGGGATTCCTAGAGGATTCCGCAGGAGACGTCCTGGTTGTTGACGACATCATGAAATTGACCCCAAAACTTCCATAAACAGCCAATCACAGGTGTGCAATAAATCACTCGTTTAGAGGAGCCCTCAGAAACACTGGCATTATATCCATAGTCAATAGTTTAATCGATAAATGGACAAACTCGTATGATTAATAGGTTAAAATATCTTGAATTGACTTGCAGCCCTACTCATATTTATGCTCTGCTCTTCATTCTGCTTTAGGATAAGGGCATTATAGAATTCCACATTCTCTTGCCTTGGGGCGGTTTGTGAGAGTGTGTATCCTCCCTGGAATTTGGTTTCGTCCCAGGGGCTTTGAGTTGCTGTCCCATAGCTTGAAGACTAATGTCTATTGGGAAGGAGGAGAGTAGGAAATTTCTCTGTGGTTACTGCCATTGCAAAAGCCCTACTAGTGTTTAAACAAGAACTTTAAACACAGAACTTAGGTTTTAGCACATTTCCTTTGGCCACCTTTGGCTGTTTGAAAGCATCTGAACATGTAGGGAGCCCATCTCCTTTCACAGTTCCCCATAAAACTTTCATGCGCAGGTAACTGCTGTCAAGTACCATTCTGTTCTCTGCCTGTCTGAGCACCGCTGCTCTTGGAGGTTTGCAGTTTTTCTTGAAATCCTAACAAATGTACTGCAAATCTTACCACCTGACGCCGTGGGAAGAAAAATAATATGTTTGGGTTGGATTGTTTGCTTGTTTCATTTTTCTGTGCCCTGAACAGCGATGAGCGTTGCTCTCAGGGCTTCCTAACGAGTGTGTCTTGTACGCCAAGTGACCTACTTAAAAAATAAATAAATGCCGTAGTCTCTGCTTCCTGGTAAAGTGCTAATCCAATCAGACCGCGCAACTGCAACGTTAGCGGTGGGGCTTAAACATTAGCCAAGGCATTGTATTGACAGGAGCCCGTCCACACCAGCAAATTTTCCAAACCAAATGAGTATTTCATTTCACGCTGGGGTGGGTCAGGGATGACGGGGAAGGGTTTGATGTTGTCAGGACAAATAGCTTAATCAATTGGCTTCCTTTCAGGACTGTTTTCTAGTGTGTGTGTTTGTGTGTAGGGAGGGGCTGTGGTTCATTATTATTATTATTATTTATTTATTTATATAGCACCATCAATGTACATGGTGCTGTACAGAGTAAAACAGTAAATAGCGAGACCCTGCCGCATAGGCTTACATTCTAATAAAATCATAATAAAACAATAAGGAGGGGAAGAGACTGCAAACAGGCACAGGGTAGGGTAAAACTAACAGTATAAAGTCTGCACAACATCAAGTTTTAAAAGCTTTAGGAAAAAGAAAAGTTTTTAGTTGAGCTTTAAAAGCTGCGATTGAAGTTGTAGTTCTCAAATGTTCTGGAAGAGCATTCCAGGCGTAAGGGGCAGCAGAAGAAAATGGACGGAGCCGAGCAAGGGAAGTAGAGGCCCTTGGGCAGGCGAGAAACATGGCATCAGAGGAGCGAAGAGCACGAGCGGGGCAATAGTGTGAGATGAGAGAGGAGAGATAGGAAGGAGAGATAGTTCAGTGGAAGAGCCCACGCTTTGCAGATAAAAGGTCCTGGGTTTGATTCCCGGCACCACCGGGAAGGGCCAGGAAAGACTCCTGACTGAAACCTTGGACAGCGGCTGCCGGCCAGAGTTGACATTACTGGGCTAGATGGATAAAGAGTCTGAATCAGTATAAGGCAGCTTGCTGTGTTCCTATGGAGAAAGAGAGAGAGAGAGAGAGAGAGGATGTCAGGTATAGGCCTTGTACTTAGTGGTTAGATTTATTAGGAAATGGTATGAGGATGGCTGATGTTCTCTGCAAGCTTATCTCTGTAAGCGGTTCCCATGGGAGTAGCTGGTTCACTGTTTTGCCTCGGCCTTGAAGCAGCTAGTTCTCTGGGAACTTCAGAGTGTTTTGGAAAAGGTGGGGGCCATTCTTCGGACTGGGTTGTAACATCCCGCCCTCTTGGCAGGTGGGCTTAGTTTACAGGTCAGAGGACCTGTCTGTCAAGTGGCTTTGAATAGGCCTTATATGCTGGTGCAAAAAGCTTTGCTAGGTTTCATCTCTCGACGCAACGCCTGACCTCCCTCCTGCTTTGGATTCCATCTCTGCTTGGGACTTTGGAAGCACTCTGCACATGGACGCTTTGCTATTTGGACTTTAGATATCTAAGAACTGTGCCATGAAAAGTAGTGAAGCTTTTCATAGACTTGGACTTGCATAGGCTGTGGATTCAGTGTTTTTGCCCAGACTCCGGTGGCAAGGAGTTCTTAGTCCTTAGCAGAAGGATGGGACTTCTGGGCCTGAGGCTTAACTTTTCCTGAAGTCGTGGTAACAAGGTCAGCTCAGTAGTGGTAGGCTGGGATTGACAAGTGCGTGACGGATCTCTCTGCCCGGCTCTGGTGGCTCAGAGCAACCTTTCCTGGGACTTGGCCATGTTCCTTTGAGGAGCCAGTGTATGGAGAAGCTCAAAGCTGCTATTGGCGTACCCTATTCACACACCCCTCTCCGAGTGTTTGCCTTAAGGATCGTTTCAGAAAAAAGAGCCTAAAGCTTCCTAACCATCATTCAGCTTTAAGTGTGTTTTGGGAGACTCTGTAACCATTAAGGTTGTCTACCGTGTGATTTCCTCAATAAAAGAAGTCTCAGGCCATAGCTAGACCTAAGGTTTATCCCAGGATTGTTCTGTGATCAAACCTGTTCATCTAAGTGCCACACAGGGCATCCAGCGCTCAGGCAGGGACGAACCTGGGATGATCCTGGGATAAACCTTAGGTCTAGCTACGGCCTCACTGATGTGAGTGTCTCGTGTCAGCTTGCCAGCATGTGTGAATGCCAGAGAGAACAGGCAGGCACACGGCAGGGGACGTGTAAAAATGACCTCTTTGTCTAGTGGCCAGCCTGTCTAGCCGATATTGTGAGCAAAAGACATAACTAGCTTTCTGGTTAATTTTCATTGTTGCATGAGTGTGTGTATACTTAATATATTTTTTAAAAAACTGTGTTTATTTTTGCTTGTTGGAGTCTCTCTCTGCGTGTGTATGCAGTAAAATAACATACTGGCCTAAACAAGCCGTTGGCATGGTAGTTCTCATATTCAGAGTTAAGATAAGGAATTTGCTACGCTAAGATGTGAAGGAGACCACGGGCTTAGATGGCTTTAAAAGGGGATTGGAGAAATCCATCACAGAGGATAGGTCTATCAACAGCTGCTAGCCATGACAGCGAAATAAAACCTCCATGTTCAGAGGCCCTCAATCTCTGAGTATTGTATGCTAGAGATACATGTGGAAGGAGAGCCTTTGCGTCTTGCTTTTGTGGGCTTTTCAAATGCATCTAGCTGACCACAGTCGGAGGCAGGATGCTGGGTAGACAAGCTGGGCTGCTCTTTGTTTTCCTAGGAATTCTGCTTGTGGGGTTTTGTGGGTGGAGGTGGAGAGGGGAGTAGCTGTTTTAATTTAATTGCTCAAACTAATTATCTTGGGAGTTGGTGGGCTCTCCCACCCTAGAGGCCTCCAAGAGGCAGCTTGACAACTATTTGTCAGGGATGCTTTAAGGTGGATTCCTACATTGAGCAGGCGGTTGGACTCGATGGCCTTGTAGGCCCTTTCCAACTCTACTATTCTATGATTTTATGATATTCTTTTCTTTATTTAAAGTACATTTTACGCCAGTCTTAGCTGAAATCACTCCCAGAACTCCTTACATACGAACAGTAAAAAACAAGACAGTCCCAGCTCGTTGGCTTACAATCAAACTTCCAAATTGCGTGAGGTACTGGTTCCTCTCTATTCGGCCCTGGTTAGGCCTCATCTAGAGTATTGCGTCCAGTTCTGGGCTCCACAATTCAAGAAGGACGCAGACAAGCTGGAGCGTGTTCAGAGGAGGGCAACCAGGATGATCAGGGGTCTGGAAACAAAGCCCTGTGAAGAGAGACTGAAAGAACTGGGCATGTTTAGCCTGGAGAAGAGAAGATTGAGGGGAGACATGATAGCACTCTTCAAATACTTAAAAGGTTGTCACACAGAGGAGGGCTAGGATCTCTTCTCGATCCTCCCAGAGTGCAGGACATGGAATAACGGGCTCAAGTTAAAGGAAGCCAGATTCCAGCTGGACATCAGGAAAAACTTCCTGACTGTTAGAGCAGTATGACAATGGAATCAGTTGCCTGGCGAGGTTGTGGGCTCTCCCACACTAGAGGCCTTCAAGAGGCAGCTGGACAACCATCTGTCAGGGATGCTTTAGGGTGGATTCCTGCATTGAGCAGGGCGTTGGACTCGATGGCCTTGTAGGCCCCTTCCAACTCTGCTATTCTATGATTCTATGAAACCTGAATTGTCACCTTATTTATTTTATTTATTTATTTATTTATTTATTTATTTATTATCCTGTCCAATGGCCGAAGGTCTTTGGGTGGTTTGCAGCAATTCAAAGCACAATGTAGCATTAAAAACACAGTATAAAATGTAAAAGCTTCAAACTACAGTATACAAGTGCAAACCAAAAAAAAATGAAGCCGAGCAGCAATGCAGAGATTTGAAATACAATAGACTTGCTTAGGAAAGGGGCCCATTGAGGGGGTGTTGCCAAAGCGCTCCCAAAAACCTGGAGCTGGCACTGTTCTTAATTATGTTCATACACCTGTGTGAAAGTGCTGGGAATACAGGCTCAAATTTTGGCACGTCACGTCCCATGATGAGTGATGGCGGCAGCATTTGGCATATAAACACCCAGTTGAAGCGAGGAGGAGAAGACAAATTAGGATAAAAAAGTATAAATCGAGAATGGGAAGTATTCAAGAGATGCCTCTATATCTCCCAAATTTGTTTAACTTGGTAGAAAAATCCATAATCTCCTAATGGCGTGTTTATTTTAAAGTTCTGAGTATCCTTGCTTGGAGTGAGACATTTGTAACATGATGACATCTGCTAAAGGCTCAGAGACCAGACGGCCAAGCCAAGCCGCCGTTCCGTATGTTTTCCTACGTTCTAATTTTAGGCTCATTTTCCCGGCGAGTTCAACTGGCAGATTTTCTCCGTTCTGAAATAAGGGCAATGTAGAATGAACAGATCTTGGGCCTGGGTGCCTCACTGCAGTTTGAGAGCCGCTGTGTAGAGGTTAGCCTGATCGATGAGGTTTATTGTTCAGCCAAAGGCCACGGCAAATACATATTACAACAAATCGATCTGGTAATACAAAGGGATAGAATTGCCAACCTCGCACCGTAGCAGGAACGGAAGACAGGGTTGCAAACGGAGCTGTCTTTAATTCAAACTTCTGGATGTCCGCAACACTTTATGGCAATTGCACTGAGTTGTTTGTTCTGATCTTTCTTGTTGCTGGGGCAAAGCTGGTCTATCTGTTACATAGGCATTATACCACTCAGTTAAAGAATAATTCATTTCCATTAGGGCCCTTATACTCCCAAGAGAGGTTAGAGCATCCCTCCCCATCCTGGTGAATTCCAGATGTGTTGGACTGCCACTCCCATAATTCCCAGCCAGCATGGGAATTGTGGGAGTTTCAGGCCAACACGTCTGGAATTCCCCAGGATGGAGAAGGCTGGCCTACAGTGTCAGAATAGGACCCTGTTTCAAATCTTCACTCCGCTATGAAGTTTAGGACAGTTACTATTTCTCAGCCTAGTCCCCTTTGCAGGGGTGTTGAGAGGATAAAGTTAGGGAGGAGAATCATGTCCGCTGGATATAAATGTGATTTTAAAAAAGAAAGGAAAGAAAGCAGTGTAACGAAACGTGGAATTTATTTATTTATTTATTTATTTATTACATTTTTATACCGCCCAATAGCCGAAGCTCTCTGGGCGGTTCACAAAAATTAAAACCATTAAGAACATAATAAAACATCCAACAATCTAAAAGCCCAAATACAAAATACAATGTAAAAAGCAGAACCAGGATAAAACCACACAGCAGACATTGATATAGGATTAAAATACAGAATTAAAACAGCAAAGTTTAAATTTAGGTGTTAAAATACTGAGAAAATTAAAAGGTCTTCAGCTGGTGACGAAAAGAATACAGTGTAGGCGCCAGGCGGACCTCTCTGGTCATCTAGTCAATCTAGTCATGGACCTCCAGTTCTTGGTATAACAATCTAGACATTTTCCGCTTTTGGAGTTTTGTGTGAAACTAGAGTTTCACATGGGGGTTCTGTCCTATTTTGTTTTTGTTTCCCTTTCGGGTCCCCCCTCTGAGGAAGGTTAGGCGACATATTTATTTATTTATTGCATTTTTTTTGCATACACGTTTGATTTGACTGATTGCATTTATATCCCACCTTTTTTCCTCCCAAGGAACCCAAGGCGGCGTACATAATCCTCCTACTCTCCATTTTATCCTCACAACAACAACCCTGTGAGGTGGGTTGGACTGAGTGTCTGTGACTGGCCCAAAGTCACCCAGTGAGCTTCCATGGCTGAGCAGGGACTAGAACCCGGATCTTCTGACTCCTGGTCCAACACTGCACCACAGTGGCTCTCTTTCAAAATTTTGAAAAATGCATAGACTGCTTCTTGGCAAAGCCCCCCAAACAGCGTTCAACTATAATTAAAATGCAATCAAACCAACCAACAAGCGTTCTCTCTCTCTTTTGATCTTCAGCTCAAAGAGCACTATGACTGTTGAGCCAGGTAGAACTCATTGTTCGTGGTGTAACAAAATTAATTGAGATAGAAGGCTCACTTAAACCAGGCAGGCCTTGCTAACCTATGAATGGCTGAGAGGGGAGGGGCTAAACAGGCCTCCGGTGGGAGGGACTTTTTAAGTCTTGGTGCTACCACTAAAAAGGCACTGTCCTTGGACAGTTTGTGGTAGGGCATGGACCAGAAGGGTATTCAGCAACTCTCCCAAGGTGAGCAAGAGACTGCCACCATCTTTTGGCAAAGCTGCTCTTCTGCTGTTATTGTTGTGATGATTATTTTAGCCACTCGGCCAGGTTTGACGTTTTGTTGCTCCCTCGATTGACTAGACATGGTTTTTACTTTTTTTATTATTGGTATTCTGTTTAAAACAACAATGTTTAATATGTTGTTTTATTCCTTTTGTTTTTTTAATTGTTCAACGCTCTGTTTATATGTGGAGAGGAATATAACTGTAAATCAATCAATCAATGCAGATACGACTATAAAGCTCTTAACAATGTGGGACCAGGTTACCTGGCCGATTGCCTTGCCTGATCAATAATGATGATGATGATTATAAATTTCTTACCCGCCTCTCCGCTTGATCGCTAAGATCCTGATAGGAGGCCTTGTGGATTGTACAGGGGCCTTCTCCGTAGTGGCACCCATTTTGTGGAACAACCTCCCCCTTGCTGGTATGCAGGTGGTGCCTACGGGGAGATGTTTTAGGCACCAGTTAAAGACCTATTTTTTCACCCTACCCTGACTGATTGTGCTGCTCAGTTTGTGGATTGTGAGCTCTCTGATTTGAAATGTTTCAACTGAGAACATTTTGTTTTTGTTTCGTTTTAAATGTGTGTTTTTAACTGAGACATTTTGTATCCTTTGCTTCTAAATATTATTTAAATGTGGGTGTTTTGTGTTTGAAACTCTTCAGCTGCAAATGGCCTTGCGACATCTTTTTCTAGTCAAGCCGTCTACAAATAGATTACATAAGAAATGCTGTTATTTTGTTATGGTTCTTATTATTTTATTTCATTTCTCATACATTTATGTAGTGGTTTAAAATGGTTCAAAGCTCTGTATACTGTATGTTGTGGGCCGCCCAGAGAGCTTTGGCCATTGGCAGGGAAGGAAACGGATCTCAGTAATCCTTGGGCAGCTGAAATGATTAAGGGGCTGGAGCATCTCCCGTACGAGGGGAAGGTTACATCAACTAGGATTGTTTAGCTTGGAGAAAAGGAGGCTAAGGGGAGACATGATAGAGGTGTACAAAATTAGGCATGGTATGGAGAATGTGGATAGGGAGACCTTTTGCTCCCTCTCTCAAAATACTAGAACCTGGGGTCATCCCATGAAACTGATTGGTGGGAGATCCAGGACAAATAAAAAGAAGTACTTCTTCACACAGTGCATAGTTAAGTTATGGAACTCACTAAAACAGGATGTGGTGATGGCCCCCAACTGGATGGCTTTAAAAGGGGGTTGGATAAATTCCTGGAGGCAAAGGCTATCAATGGCTACTAGCCCTGATGGTTGTGTGCGATCTCCAGTATTCGAGACAATAAGCCTGTGTGCCTCAGTGGCTGGGGAACATGGGTGGGAGGGTGCTATTGCACCATGTCCTGCTTGTTCATCCCTGGCCGATGGCTGGTTGGCCACTGCGTGAGCAGAGTGCTAAACTAGATGGACCCTTGGTCTGATCCAGCATCAGGGCTCTTCTTATGTTCTTGCAACAGCCTTTTAAGGTAGGTCAGTGTTATTAGCTCTCTCTCTCCCCGCCCCCAATCTTGCAGTTGATGGGGCTGAGACTGAGAGAGAGAATGGCTGGCATAAGGCAGCTCAGTGAAGCTGGTGCCACAAAGAGGAAGCCTGTTTGCAAGCCGTACACGCAGGTGGGTTGCCATGTGGTTGGCGGAAGGCGAATTCACCGATTTCTGCAAAAGGATGCAAATGAGGGAAGAGGCATAGGGAATAAGCCTTCCTCTGCAACTCCCCCTTCCCGATCAGCTGCTGCTGCAGAGTTCCAAAGAGCATGAAAGCTTCTGATGGATCCCTTGGGGACGGCTGAGACAAAACGGAAAGTCTGGAGTCAGCACACAGTTTGCATCGATGCTCAGTGATTGCCCCGGCATCCACTCCGTGTGTGCCGTAATGGCCGCTGTTGATAAGCGTTTATCATCTTGTGCCTCTGCATGCGTCTTTGTTGGCGAGGTCCTCCTAGAGAAAGCCACGCTGTTTGTTTCTAAGGCACTTGAAACGGAACACAATCTCTGCCCTATTTTCTCAGCCTGGATGGATGTTGGGTTGGGGAGGTCATGAAAAGGGCCTCGGGCAGCGAAACGTTGGGAGCAAAATAGCCACTGTGTGGGAAGCTGGGTTTGTGAGCTATGGGCGAGTCAGAGATCTTGGATGGGTTATGCTGGCTGTCGAACGGATCAGAAACAGTCGCGACTTTGTTGACGGGGAGTAGCCTTCCCCAACTTGCTGCCCACTGGGTGTTTTAGAAAAGGTGACCCTATGGAAAAGAGGACAGGGCTGAATTCAACGGCTGAATTCAAGTTTAGAGTCAAGTCTCAGGACCCCATTCTAATAATGGGTGGGGTTGAAGGCTCAGGGATGGGGCCAAAATACAACCCCCCCCCAGCATATTTGAACTTGAAGAGCTTACTGCCAGCCTTAGGAGAGGCATTTCAAGCTTTTGGAATGCCCAGGTGACCACAAGTGATCGCCACCTGGAGACGGGATGCAGGAGGTGGGAGAAAGAGGGCATGGCCATCTTGGAAGGCCAGTTCTGGTCCCCATGTGGGCCAGATTTTGCTACCTAGTTTGATGTTCAATACCCCTGATAGGGTGACTCTATAGAAAGGAGGACAGGGCTCCTGTATCCTTAACAGTTGCATAGAAAAGGGAATTTCAGCAGGTGTCCTTTACATGCACGCAGCACCTGGTGGAATTCCTTCTTCATCACAACCGTTAAAGCTGCAGGAGCCATGACCAGATACAAAAGAGGGCAGGGCGCCTGCAGCTTTAGCTGTTGTCTTGAAGAGGAAATTTCACCAGGTGCTGCATGCATGCAAATGACACCTGCTGAACTTCCCTGTTCTATACAACTATTAAAGATACAGGAGCCCTGTCCTCCTTTCCATAGGGTCGCCCTGTTTTAGACTATGACCCCCCAGCATTCCTGGCCGATGGCCATGCTGACTGGGACTGATGGGAGCCGATGTTTGTTTGTTTGTTTATTTATTTATTTATTACATTTATATACCGCCCCACAGCCGAAGCTCTCTGGGCAGTTTACAACAGTTAAAAATGGTAAACATTAAAAAGTTTACAAAATTTAAAAACTATCAGAAACATAAACCCACTTGAAGTTGAACTTGTAGTTAGAGCCCATAAGGCAGGGTGGAGAGTTTATTTCAACCCAAGAGCTGGATTCCATTTTGGAGAAGCTGCATTTTGGTGGTAGGAAGGGCTAGAAGGAAAAAGGGACGTGGCCAAAATAACCCCTCCCTCCATATTTTAGTTTAAAGCTCTTACTGCCAACTTCTAAGCCTTAGGAAAGGTATTTCAACCTTTCAGAATGGGGAGAAAAATCTGCACAAAAGTCGGGAAATGATCAGCGGTTAAGGGAAAAGGGGTGTGTGGCTTTTTGGGGAACTCCAGAGGGCTGGATTTGACCCACAGGCTGGAAATTTTGCATCCCCGACATAAAGTGTCAGGCAGGTTCAGTCCCTGACCTCTTTGATGTAACGGAATGTGGTTAGCCATTTTAAGAACTACTCCTGTCTAAGGGTGTGTCTACACCTCCTGGCGATCCGGGAGGGAGGGGGAGATCTCGCAATATGCTGATCGCGAGATCCTCTCCCTCGGTCCACATGGGCCGCGCGACGTCCCGGGCATTGCACCTGTGGCGGCAGCCATGTTTTTTTCAAACCAGAAGTGCTGGAGCGCATTCACACTCCAGTGAAAAGTAAAAGGTAAAAGGTAAAAAACAAACACCTGATCCCGTTCCCTCCACCCCCTGATGGGCACAGAGCGCCTGAAGAGCTCCGGGCCTGGTTCCCGGCTCCTTGTGAAACTGGGACGTCCGCCCACACCTCCTGCGGTCCCGGTTATCCCGGGGAAATGGAGGGATCATCCCTCCCTGCCCCCGGGATCCACTGTGTGTCATGTGGATGCACAGGGATGATCCCAGGGCGATCCCCGGGATAAGGCATGGTGTAGACGTTTATTATTTATTTATTTATTTATTACATTTCTATACTGCCCAATAGCCGGAGCTCTCTGGGTGGTTCACAAAAATTAAAAACATTCAAAGTATAAAACAACAGTATAAAACTATACGATAAAATACAATATAAAAGCTCAACCAGATCAAAACAGCAGCAATGCAAAATTACAAATTTAAAACACCAAGTTAAAATTTATTTATAGACTGTTAAAATGCTGGGAGAATAAAAAGGTCTTCTCCTGGCGTCTAAAAGCATATAATGTAGGTGCCAAGCGAACCTCCTTAGGGAGCTCATTCCACAGCCGGGGTGCCACAGCAGAGAAGGCCCTCCTCCTAGTAGCCACCTGCCTCACTTCCTTTGGCAGGCCCTAAGTCTTTGGAGAGCTGCTAAGCCTTGACAGACCAATGGTAAGGCAGTGCCTTGGATGCTATTTGAACGGAGGGCGGCGTCATTCTGTCAGCACACACAGCTGCTTAACCCCATCCCAAAATCTCTGTTCCCAGCGTGGAATCCTTGTTGGAGTAATTCCACTCGAGTTAAGACACGGTCAAAGAGCGAGAGATATGATTATGCTTTTATGATGATGTGAGTGAAGTTCCGGTAACTAACTGTGTCTCTTCTCGTTTCCCCACACCAAATATCTCCCCCCCCCCCCACCCAAAGGGTTGGCTGCTGCTTTAAGATGCTTTTCTGTGGAACAACTCAGCGCAAGGCTTTTTGCCACGGTTGATCTCTAGTGCATCCCACTGCCTTGTAAGCCCTTGTTAATATTTTATCGTTTTGATATATGGGGAATTAATTACTGTCAACAGAGCAGATTTTAATCTAATCAGTTATTCCACACGGCGCGTCAATTGCAGACATCAAAGCCAGCCTCAAAGGGCTCTGAATGAAAGCGTTCGGTGTGCTTTGCAAGCAAGTAGTGGTTGATGCACGAGGCGGCCCTGCCCGGCTACTATCCCTGGGCAGGCCCTCCTTCGGTACTCTCTACCCCTGTTGCCAGTTCTTTTGAGGTGTTCCCAGGGCGAAGATAGCGCAGCGCCTGGCAGGTTAGTCGTTCCCCAGGAAAAATGGGTGTAGGACGTGGGAACAGTGAATAGCAGTTTTATCCTGACTTTGATTTGCCAATATCCTATTCTAAATGGGGTTTTAGCTGGTTGAAAATTAGTATTTGTTTATTTATTTGAAGTGTTTTTTTTTAATGCTGCTTCCCAGCACACACACACACACACACACCCAACACAAAAACTCCCAGAGCAGCTAACATATAATCAATTAATCAGGACAGTCCCTACCTGTAGGTTTTTATGGTCTAAAGAGACCCAGCACAAAAAGAAAAAGGCATTAGGAGGGAAGAGGAAAATAATTATTTCGGCGGGACTGGTGGAATGGCCCTGTTTCCCCCTCGCCTCTCTTTCAATATAGCCTATTGGACCTTCTTTGCATAAATAAGCAGGTCTGGGGCAAAGTCTCATTGCTGGTTTGTATTGGTTCCAAAAAGTGGGTGTAATGAGCTAGATAAAGCCATGGAGCCCAGTCACCCCTTCTGTCGGCCCCGAGGCCCTCTGTTTGCAAGGAGTTTGTTTCCTTATGTACCTTCTAGCCCAGCTGGGGCAGCTTCCTCTTCTCTCCTCTGCTCAGCTAGGAGTCAGGAAACAGAGTGTTTATTTCAAACAAGCCAACCATAATTTCAAGCTGGCTAGTTTCAAACAAACCACGAACCAGGGTTTGCTGGTTTGGATGACGCCTAAAACAAGTTTCACTGGGATGGTTGTGCAATATAGCCCGGAAGTGCTTCCTGCAAAATAAATAAATAAATAAATAAAAATCAAAGAGGAGATATAGGGTTGTAAGACAAGTTGGACTAGCAGGAATCGTCACTGGGCCAACATGGTTGCGGTGTGGGTGTGTTGAATCAGCACACCTCCTGGAGAAGCATCTGGTTGGGAGCATCTGAATACAGTTTTCATTTGACTCAGAATGTGCAGGACAACCTCTTCCGAATCTCTCCTTCCCCTCCGTCATCAGAGACAAAGGTTGCTTCCGGAAGGAGGACTCCTAGTGCTACCAGTCCAAAGATGTCGTGAAGCTTGCCAATCTTTTCCTGGACACTGCTCCCTCACCCCTGTAAACTGCCACCAACGAAGCAGGGCCCGGCAGCGTCCAGATCAATAAAAAACAGGGCATTCCCTGCTCTTGGGATTACAATCTAAACCCCGCAAATGACAAATATGAATGAAAAGGTGTCCCAGATACCAAGAAAACCGTAGACTAAAGTCAAAGGGACCCATAGCGAGTGAGAAAAATGATTATTGCTGAGCTGTATTCCTTAATCCCCCTCATTTTTGTGTGAATTGACTTTCGAGGCATTAAAAAAACCCACTCCCCTTTTGTTTGAGTGGGGATTCTCTTGATTAAGACATTCTGGATGATTTCTGTCAGATAGCGAGTGTTTGGAAGAGATAATCAAGCGGCCAGCGGGTTATTTTCCGCTCTCTTCCCTGAGAAAATGTCCTCAGGTGGTTCCGATGAATCAAGGAAATGAGATCTCAATCCAAAGTTCTTGTCAACTCAGAGCAAGCCTCCAATTCTGATTCAGTATGTATGTACACTTTATATTAGTGATTTTTGGCTTTGGCAGGCCCATTTTATTTTTATTTATTTTTTTTAAAAATTGTAGTGTTATTTCCCCAGGAGTGACAACTTTCACACCTCTCATTTTGTGCTGAGTTCCATTGAGTTTGAGATCCATCAGATGCGTGTTTATCGCACGCTCGCTACTGTCCGCTCATGGTTTTTCGCATGTCCTTTAGATGCCACTGTCCGCTTCCCGTTCCTTCTTGCTTTTTTTCCGTCACAAAAATGGACCCCTTTTAATCCGACTTTTTTGGGAGGGGGGGGGAATGGAATGTTGCTGCAATTTCTGCTGTGGGCAGGAAAAGCGGCATAATAAAAACAGCTCCTGAATGGGCCACGTGGTCTTTGTTTACTTCTCTGGGTAGAAAAAGGAAGCATCGTGGGACAGGAGTGGGGGCAGAGAAACGACGGTAGGGAACCTCGATTTCCCCCCATCTTTGTCTTTGGTTTTCTTAAAATCTAAAAAGACACAAAAGGAAAAAGGGAGGCATGGGGAGAGAAAAAGAAAATGAGAAAGCTCAGGCACCAGTTCTTAATATTATAAGGTCTGACCTGGCGTATGGCAGCTTTTTACCCTCCTAAAATTCAGTAGGGGCAGCATTTTAATCGCCTCCTTACTTTGTTTGTCCTCCTGCGTTTTAGTATTATTTATTACATTTCCATACCACCCCATAGTTGAAGCTCTCTGGGCGGTTTACATAAGATTAAAACAATTAAAAACAATATACGAAACTTAAAACCACAAAAACATACAACATACACCGAAACATATATCTAAAAACAATTGTAAACACCTGTAAAAACAGATCCAGGATCAATGAAGCTCTTCATATATTGCTAAATGCCTGGGAAAAGAGAAAAGTTTTAACCTGGCACCGAAAAGATAGCAACCTTGGCGCCAGGCGGGCCTCATTGGGGAGATGATTCCATAATTGGGGCCACCACTGAGAAGGCCCTCTCCCTTGTTGCCGTCCTCAGAGCTTCCCTTGGAGTAGGCACCCAGAGAAGGACCTTAGATGTTGAACGTTGTATATGGGTAGGGTCATGTTGGGAAAGGTGTTCCATCCGGTATTGTGTTTCCGAGCTATGTAAGGCTTTATAGGTCAGAACCAGCATCTTGAATCAGGCTTGAAAACGTACAGGCTGCCAATGCGAGCGGGCCGGAGTTGGTGGGAAAAGACCATGATTCTGCCCATAAATCCCATTGCCAGCCTTTTGCACAGGTTATAGAAATGTAGGCAGTGGCTTTGCTGTCTTTCTTTAGCTTGTCAGTTTTCCGTCTTTAGCCAAAGGGAAGGCTTTATGGCTTTTTGCTGCGTTGTTGTTATTTCCCCCCCCCCCCCCCCCGCAAAAAAAGTGTGACTCTTCAGTTTGAACATATTTGTCACACCTGCGTCTCAGCTGTGGGACAAACATTGTCCCGTCATGTGGTTGAAGATATGAAGACGTTCCCAACTGCATTGCTGTTTTCTCAATGGACGTCCTCAATGGTGTGCATTTTATAGGTCATCTGAATATATAATATTGTGGTGGCTTTGGAAAATCTGCTTAAGTGTTGACTGTCTTGACTGTATAAACAGAGACCCTTTTGATCGGCTCGTAGATTTTTGGTGCTGGCGTGGAAATCGGGTTTGTGAATTTTCGGGAATCGTGAACCTCTGCCAATGATAGTGCTCGGATATAAGCCTCACCCCTGCCCCAAGTGGGGGCCGCTTTAAAATGGGGAGGGGGAAATGATCATAATTTATTTGTGTCCTGCTTGTCCCTCCAAAGCGTAGTTTACAACAGCATCAAACAGAAGACAGTAGTATTATCAAATAAAGGGAATACATAAAGGAATGTGTTGACTAAGGGCTTCACCCCATAATTTACTGGCACTCGGCTTCTGGATTCTTTGCAGAATAGATCGGCTCCTTTACACAAGCAGACACATGCTTTGAAGCAAAGACTTCCTCTCTCGGTAAATTCCATATGTTTCATTACTAGATGGCGCTGCGGATATATCACGTTAACACTCCTTATCACTTTATTTCCAAACTTTTTGAAAGTGACATAAAGGGTGGAAGCACGGGAGATGTCCTGGAGGTTGGCACTGTTGTGTAAAGGACCTGCAAACTTCCCGAGTGTGCAATAATTCACTGGTGGAGAAACGCTCTAACTCTAAAATGACTGTCAGCAGTTTCCCAGGGTTTCAGACAAGGGTTTTCCCAGGAGAAGCTGGGCACTGAACCTGCGATCTTTTGCATGCAAAGCAGCTGCTCTGTCACTAAGCTGCAACCTCCCCACGCACCAGACTCCTGCATCCCACCTGTTTAGACCCTTGAGTTACTCGCTCCCACTTTGCCAGGCTGTACTTTGGAGTGAATGGGTAGCTGAGTTGCAATTAGGGGAGAACTTGGCTAGAGCTTCTGTTGCTAGTTCACGCAGTCGGTAAAGGACTACTCATAGAGGTGTGGGGGAAAGCAGATAAAGAGCACAATCAGGGAGAGGTCCTTGGGATTCGAAGTTATGCTCTGGGGCGGGGCGGGGTGCAGATGCCAGTTGCCTGCACCTAGGCTGGAATTTGGGACTTGCTCGTGGGGAAATGCAGATTAAATCCCTCGTCAGCTATGGGCTAATTGAGACTCTGTGTTAAAGGCGATCCATTTCATTTTCCTTAGTGTAAGCATGTGGGGAGCCTGATCCGGATTGGGTCCACTGCGTGTGGATGGGGGAAGTTTAAACTTTTCCACCCAGCTACTCCTCCCATCCCAAAATTCACACACTCACCTGCCGGGGCAAAACGAATAAGGTGAAAAAAACAACCATCTGTCAGGGATGCTTTAGGGTGGATTCCTGCATCTAGCAGGGGGTTGGACTTGATGGCCTTAGAGGCCCCTTCCAACTCTACTGTTCTATGATCCTCTATTGGTGGAAATAGAGTTCTCTCCTCTTTCCTTTTATCTGTGTGTGTGTGTGTGTGTGTGTGTGTGAGTGAAGTGGCTGCATGGAAAGGGACATACACCCCTACTGTGTGCTGGTCCTGATCTGGATTGAGGCCCAGCACATTTGCACAAATGTAAGCATATTTACGATAGCACCTGGTTTAGCCCTGAGAGGCCTGTTGGCGAGCTTCATGCAAGTCCCTTCGTCTCTGTCTCTGTCTCTCTCTCTGGGGTCATGTGAGGCTAAATAGTGCCACTCGAAGCAGGCTAGAGGGAAGTGGGGAATAAATGCCGATAAATAATTCCTTCTCTTCTCTTCCTCTCCTCTCCCGGTTTTCTCTTGCAGGCGGCTGACCTGCCCCCCTCGTTCTTCATGCCGGAGCCAGCTTGTTTTAACTAAAGATGGAAACATTGGAGTCGGAACTGACTTGTCCAATTTGCTTAGAGTTGTTTGAAGACCCCCTGCTCCTGCCGTGCGCTCACAGCCTCTGCTTCAGCTGCGCCCACCGCATCCTGGCCTCCGGCTGCTCCTCCGGAGAATCCTTGGAGCCCCTGGGTGCCTTCCAGTGCCCCACGTGCCGCTATGTCATCTCCCTCAACCATCGGGGCCTGGAGGGCCTCAAGCGCAATGTGACCTTGCAGAACATCATCGACCGCTTCCAGAAGGCCTCCCTGAGCGGGCCCAACTCCCCCGGCGAGAACTGCCGCGAGCGGCCCTACCGCCAGAGCCCGACCATGTCGACGGTGGGCGACCGGATCGCTTGCCAGTTCTGCGAGCAGGACCCGCCGCGCGACGCCGTCAAGACCTGCATCACCTGCGAGGTCTCCTATTGCGACCGCTGCCTGCGGGCCACCCACCCCAACAAGAAGCCGTTCACCAGTCACCGGCTGGTGGAGCCGGTGCCGGACGCTCACTTCCGGGGACTGACTTGCCTCGAGCACGAGAACGAGAAAGTGAACATGTACTGTGTGGCTGATGACCAGCTCATCTGTGCCTTATGCAAACTGGTGGGGCGGCACCGGGATCACCAAGTGGCGTCGCTGAGTGACCGTTTTGAGAAGCTCAAGGTAAGAGGCTGCCGGAGGTGGGAGGAGGAGGCCGGGTTGATCGGCGTCGGTTTCTCGTCCTGGGCTCTCCCACACTGGAGGCCTTCAAGAGGCAGCTGGACAACCCTCTGTCAGGGATGCTTTAGGGTGGATTCCTGCACTGAGCTGGAGGTTGGACTCGATGGCCTTTCAGGCCCCTTCCAACAATACGATTCTATGATTCTATGATTCTATGCTTCCTGCGCGGCCAAATCCCAAGTCCGAAGTGAATTGGGGAGAAGGCGGCCGGGCCAGGTTTCGGGACTTGAGTTGCATCTCCGTTCTCTTTAGGGAGTGGCTTTATATTGGGTCAGATTCTATTGGGGTGCTTCTCAATTTATTGTGCAAACCCCCTGCCTCACTCAGGGAGTTTTACCTGGGATCTACACTTTGCCGTCTCTCACTCGTAAACCTCCCGTGTTCTTCCACTGTTTTCTTACCATCGAAGATCTCCGAAGCAGGGAAAGAGGGAACAGCTGCCCAGTACCTTTCGGTTGCTAGCGCTACGAGCTGTCCACCTGGAAGTACTCTCTGTCCAGGTAGCCCAGCATGACCTGCTGTAGTCGTGGTTCTCTAGGGTTTTGGGCAGAGGTCTTTCCAATCATTTTCTACCTGATGCTTTTTTTCTCCGTAAATTGCGTTGCTTGAGATAGAACTTGGTTCCTTCTGCATGCAAAGCAGGCATTCTCCCATTCAGTGGTCTTCAACTGGTCCAGATCCGAGACCCATCTCAGGCTCCCAACCTGCAACATGAGACCCACTTTCGCATTTCCCCCCCATGCCCAACGTGGTGGCAACAGCTTTGCTGTGACCCGTCCGGACTGATCTCGTGACCCACTTTTGGGGCGCAAACCCACCAGTTGAAGACCACTGCTACCAGTGAGTGGTGTTTCCTTCCTATCAGTAAAAGTGGGTATAGTTATGAATTGACTTTATGGTGAAGCAGTCAATCCCACCAGGTCAATCCCACATTCAGTTCAGTTGTGTGAATCAGCTCTGGGATTAGCCAGGGAACTGGGGTCACAGTTTCCCTGTTTCTATGGGCATCTACTATAGCAAGGATGGGCAAGTTGGTGCCCTTCAGATGTTTTGGACTACATCTCCCATAAGCACCAGTTGGCATTGCCAGTGGCCAGGGATTATGGCAGTTGAAGTCCAAAACATCTGGAGTGCATTAGGTTGCATATTCTGGTTCTGTAGGGCAGTGGGGGGCAACTTATGGCCCTCCAGATGTTTTGGCCTATGACTTCCACGATCCCTCATCATTGGCTCTGTTGGCTGGGGCCGATGGGAGTTGTAGGCTAAAACATCTGGATGGTCCCAAGTCAGCCACCATATACACTGTTCCTTTAGTCATGTGCTGTATAATTTAGATTGCGGTAACAGCAGAGGCTGTCTGAAGCTGCAGGCAGCGTTGCAGGTGGGTTGGTGGAGACAGGTAGGCAGGTTGGATGGATGAATGGGCACTCATTTTGGGGGGATGGATCTGTACTACCCCTGGGCATGGGAATCATGGCTAGCATTGCCTGTTGGCTGAGAGGAAGGGCTTGTGTCCTGAGGGCTAGTATGGATTTGGGATGGGATAGAAGCATAGAATAGTAGAGTTGGAAGGAGCCTATAAGGCCATTGAGTCCAACCCCCTGCTCAATGCAGGTATCCACCTTAAAGCATGCCTGTAGGAGTTAAAGCAGAACCACAAAAGCAGGAGAATGGTTCTGAGCTTAGTCATCCACCGTTTGCTGAGCTGCATGCCCAGCCCTGGCCCAGTTTTGTGTGATCTGACTGCAAAAACACAGAGTAAGTCTCCGGGCGCTTGCAGTCTCTCTCTCTCTCTCTGTATGTGTCATTTGTGCTGCACTGCGCTTGCAGGTGATAATTTTAAGCTGGGGTAGGGTTCCACTTGGGACCTGGAAATGGTTTTAGAAGGAAGCAAGGGCTTATGGTCTCAGTGCAAGGAAAAGACAGCAGCTGAAAGGCGCGTTCAGGTCTGTGTCCTGGCAGAGAACCATGTCTCCTTCCCTCTGACTTTGTCGTTAGCTATCAGGCCTTCCTGGTGGCCACTGGGAGTGGAAGAAAATATCTAATGAAAACTAGGGGGATGTTTGGGGGAGTCTTTAAAGCAGGAGTGCAAAACCTAGACTTTGGGGAATCAGATCTGATCCTCTTGGTTTCCCCAGAAGGCTCCACCCCTTCCTCTTGCCCCACCTCCTTTTCCCCAACCACTGATCATTCATTGGTTTGCCAGCTTTTGTGCAATTTCTTCCCAAGTAGCAGTTGAAATGCTGCTACCAAGGCTTAATTACTGGCAGAGGCAGTGTGGTGTAGTGGGTAGAGTGTTGGACTGGGATTCAGGAAATCCTGGTTCCAGTCCCCACTCGGCCATGGCAGCTCACTGGGTGACTTTGGGCCAGTCACAGCCTCTCAGCCCGGCCTACCTCACAGGGATGTTGTTGTGAGGATAGAAATGGAAAGGAGGAGGGTTATGTATGCTGCCTTGAGTTCCTTGGAGGAAAACAAGCGGGATATTAATGCAATGCATAAATAAGAATCTTTAAGTGAAAATATGCTGGAATGTTGATCCCCAACCCCTGAAAAGTGTCTCCAAAATGAAATCTGGCTCTTGGACCTAAAAAGAGATTTTTCTCTCCTGCTTTAAAGAGAGGGAGGGCTAATTTATGTTGCGTTTAACTTAGTTGTCATTTCCTTTGGCGCTGCACATGGGTGGAAAGATAGGATACTAGCATTTCAAATAATCCTGTCTTCTCACACCTGGAGGCCTACCGCTGGTCTGCATAGCTAAGTAAACCTTCTTCCTGCACTGCTGGAGTGCCTTTTTACATTGAGCCATGGGAACATCTCCCCATCTCCCCGAACTCGTCCATGCTGCAGATTGATCTCACCTGTCCTGTCCTGGGATGACGATCAGACATCTGTGCATCCTTCCTGGGCTCCCGTCGGAATTCTTTCACGCTTTGCTTTGATGCAGTTTACCGAGGCTCCGTTGAATCTGATGGGAATTGGAATGTCTGGTTCTTGACCTATATAAAACCAGGCGGCTCTCTCCTATGCATTGCAGAGGAGGGCAACCAGGATGATCAGGGCTCTGGAAACCAAGCCCTATGAGGAGAGACTGAAAGAACTGGGCATGTTTAGCTTGGAGAAGAGAAGATTATGGGGAGACATGATAGCACTCTTCAAATACTTGAAAGGTTGTCACACAGAGGAGGCCCAGGATCTCTTCTTGATCCTCCCAGAGTGCAGGACACAGAATAATGGGCTCAAGTTACAGGAAGCCAGATTCTGGCTGGACATCAGGAAAAGCTTCCTGACTGTTAGAGCAGTATGACAATGGAACCAGTTACCTAGGGAGGTTGTGGGCTCTTCCACACTGGAGGCCTTCAAGAGGCAGCTGGACAACCATCTGTCAGGGATGCTTTAGGGTGGATTCCTGCATTGAGCAGGGGGTTGGACTCAATGTCCTTTTAGGCCCCTTCCAACTCTACTATTCTATGATTCTATGAAAACCTGCACAATGATGGTAGGTCCAGAAAAAATCTGGGTCTCCCCGTCATCTTGAAAAATGGCACTTTGATAGCCAGAACCGTGGTTGTCTCGTGACCCTGAATTTTGTAAATAGGAGGGCATGTGCTATGGAGGAGACAGGGAGTCTAGTTCGTAGGAGTCTTTGGAGCCGAGCTGTCCTGGCAAGAAGCATTTGTAAAAGACTGACTTTATAGCACACACACACACACACACACACACCCCACAGTGTTGTGGCACAATCAGGCTGCCTGTTTCGATTTCAGCTCCTTGGAAATGTTTGCAAGTCAGATTTTTAAGCTGTGAGGCCTGGTATGCACTTCAGTTGCTCGCCTTGAGGAAAGCTGACACCTGATGCCAGTTCGAATGGAGAGGATTTTTCCAAACTGGTTTCAGGGAAGACTTCGTTTATTTCTGACTGCGTGTGCCTAGAGCCTGTACATTGCTAATTAACCTTTTGGTTTGTACCTGCTTATTTAAGGGGCTATTGATCCTCAGTTTCTAGAACGAGAGCTCAAACCCCTGACTTCTGGTTTCAGACAGAGTCGCTCAGTGGCACGAAGAAGGCACTTGGCGCATGGCCAGAGGCACTGGCCGCTTTCGCACATAAAAATGAGTCGGAATCGTTCAGGAGCAGTGTTCTGGGGCACGTGGCCTGATGGCTCCTGTTTGTTTCCTCTTGCCAGCCGGAGTGGTTAACCGGGGGCGTTTAATCTCTTTCGGCTCAACGGCTGAATTCAAGTTTAGAGTCAAGTCTCAGTACCCCATTCTAATAATGGGTGGAGTTGAAGGCTCAGGGATGGGGCCAAAATACAACACCACCACCCCAGCATATTTGAACTTGAAGAGCTTACTGCCAGCCTTAGGAGAGGCATTTCAAGCTTTTGGAATGCCCAGGTGACCACAAGTGATCGCCACCTGGTGACGGGATGCAGGAGGTGGGAGAAAGAGGGCATGGCCATCTTGGAAGGCCAGTTCTGGTCCCCATGTGGGCCAGATTTTGCTACCTAGTTTGATGTTCAATACCCCTGATAGGGTGACTCTATAGAAAGGAGGACAGGGCTCCTGTATCCTTAACAGTTGCATAGAAAAGGGAATTTTACCAGGTGTTGTTTGTATGCATGCAGCACCTGGTGAAATTCCCTCTTCATCACAACAGTTGAAGCTGCAGGAGCCCTGCCCTCTTTCGTATTTGGTCAAGAGGGCAGGGCTCCTTCAGCTTTAGCTGTTGTGACGAAGAGGGAACTTCACCAGGTGCTTCATGCATACCAATGACACCTGCCAAAATTCCCTTTTCAATACAACTGTTAAAGATGCAGGAGCTCTGTCCTCCTTTTCCTATGGTCACCCTGCCGCTGGGCTAAACTAACCAGGAACTAACCCGGAAGCAAAATCTTCGCGTTGCGTCCAAACTGGGACTCCTGAACTGTTGTTCCCTTAACAAGCCAGAGTCTTGTTGCTGGTTTTCAATTCAAACAAGCCTAAGATGCTTTTGGCAAGTTGGATTTGGAGAGGAAACGGCTGACGTGGTATGTTCTTTACGGAGCGCTGTAAAGTCCTGTCCTTCATCCACCAGTAGTCAGGGATTAGCATTTGTTTGTGCGTGTGTGTTTTTCTGTTTGTTTTGCTTTCAACGTTCTGCCAAAGGCATGGGCCGGATTCAAGTCCTTGTTGCTGAAATCAATCGCAACTTATCTACAAATGGGCCTGTGGGAAAGGTCTTCTGTGCCAGCCCTTTTTGAGAGAGATCAACTGCTTGGCGGAGCGGCCAAAGGAGAACCCACTTAAAATGGCCCCATTCTGCATCAGACACTGAGTCCATCTTGCTTCAACAAGCCGCCAGCCAGATGCCATTTTCGACAGCCCACAAGTGAGGCAGCGAACATGGCGGCCTCCTCAACATCTGGCACTGGGAGATATAGCGGCATCAATGGGAGGTTTCTGTAATTGCTGTAGTCCCATCATAGGAAGGTAGAAATCGCCTTATACTGACTCAGACCAGTGTTCCATCAAGCCCAGTATTGTTGGCACTGACTGGCAGCAATGGCTTTCCAGGGTTTCAGGCAGGAATTTCCCCAGCCTTACTGGGAGATGCCAGGGATCGAACAGGGGGACTTTCTGCATGCAAAATTCTCCTGAGCAGCAATATTTTTGCAAATTATTAATTGGCCATTCGCGCTCTTTCAGGCAAGCAAGTTGTTGTTGTTGTTGTTGTTGTTGTTGTTATTATTATTATTATTATTATTCTATTCAATTTATACAGAATACCCTATGCAGCGTCCAGTGGGGAACTGAATTTAGGTTTGCCCAGTTTGGAAGGCCTGCTTAGGGCCAGCTCTAGGTCCGAGAGTGTCTAGGGCAAGGTGCCTTCTCCTATGCGCCCCCCCTAGGGCCGGGGTGGTGGTTCCCCCAGTATTTTTGGCCCTGTGGGGCTATTTGGGAATTTAAGAATTGTGGGCACCACCACAAAATGGCTCCCAGGCGTGGAATAAATCTTGACGTAGAGAAGCATGATGGCTGCCTGGAGATTTTCAAAAAACACCTGTTAAACACTTCGGCCGCACTCTCCCCTAACCCAATGACTTCCATATGTGTTGGATTACTGTTACCATTATCCTCAACCAGCATGACTGTGTTACATTTGGGCCTGGCCCAGCCAGGACCCACGTTAACCACTTGCAAGGAGACCAGTACGGCTCAAGTCCACTTGTGTGAAAGAATGACAAGAGCTTATCGATGGAAAAAGGATGCAGATACAATAAAAGCAAAGAAAACGTACATGTCCTTAACTCTCAGTTCAGTCACCTTGGTTCCCTCGCAAGGGGGTGGTGGTGGCTGATGAACATCGCTCAGGGCCTGTTTACCTGAACAGGTGGTACACCTTTCCCCCCTCTCAGGTGAAAACAGGTAACAGGGCAATTGGCTCAGGGTTTTATAGAACTGGTCTCATCAGGTTGTTAGAAGATACACACACATGCACACACACACCTTTCCCTTCACCCAGAAAGAGAACAGGGCCCTTTTCTCTTTAGCAGTAAAATACTTTTCTCACAGTACAGAAAGAACCATCCCTTATCAGCTAAAAAGTACACACTGTGCAGAGCGATTACTGTGTATTGTTCTAGCTTCTGTTAGTAGCAAAAAAGCACTGACCTTCGTTATACGTGAGTACTATGAGAGCCTATTTTAAAATCGTAAAGATTGCCAACTGCTCTAGCAAATCAGTGTAGTTATGCTATTAATCACTGCATTATATACTGCACATGGTCATAAGAACATAAGAAGAGCCATGCTGGATCAGACCAAGGGTCCACCTAGTCCAGCATTCTGTTCACACAGGCCTTAGCTAGACCTAAGGTTTATCCCGGGATCGTCCAGGGGTCATCCCTGCTTGCTCCTGGGATCCCCTGTGTGTCATTTACATGAACAGGGATGACCGTGGACGATCCCAGGATAAAACTTAGGTCTAGCTAAGGCCACAGTGGCCAACCAGCTGTCGACCAAGGACCCACAAGCAGGACACGGTGCAACAGAACTCTCCCACCCATGTTCCACAGTAGCTGGTGTATATAGACTTGCTGCCTCTGATACTGGAGGTAGCACATAACCCTCAGGACTAGTAGCCCGTGATAGCCTTCTCCTCCAGGAATTGATCCACCCCCCTTTTAAAAACATCCAAATTGGTGGCCATCACTACAGCCAGCCTTTCCCAACCTGGTACCCTCCAGACGTCTTGGACTGTCTTTCCCATCATGACAGAGTTGTAGCCCTTCACATCTGGGGAGGATCAGGTTGGGCAAAGATGCCTTAAATTTACACTTAGAGACAGCCCTATTGCGAGGTAAGTTGAAGCAACAACCTCAGATGGCAGATCTTGGATGCCATCAGGAGTGATGGCGGCAAGGTCATAGTGGGGCATGGCTGTGCCTGAGGTGGCATATTTCGTTGGAAAATTGAGAGGAAGGGCTCCCAGATGGGGAACTGAGGCTAAGAGCTAGAAACTTGGCCAGTGCCAACTTCTGCAACCGCAGTGAACGAGCAAAATGTTTTCAAAAATTAAACCCGGGCCAGTTTCCTAACTCTCAAACAGAGACTTAGGGCATGTCTACACTAGCCCTATATGCCGGGATTGTCCCGGGATCTTGTGCATCCAAATACCACACAGGGGATCCCGGGAGCAGGCAGGAATGATCCCTCCATTTTCCTGGGATAACCCTTAGATGTAGAAAGGGCCTAAGTCAAAATCATCATCAGTGTTACTGTTTATAACTCTAGGTCATCACAATAGAACAGAGAGATCCAGATGTTACATATTACAGAAGTAAAAATGGACAAATTTAACTTAAATAATAGAAAACGACTAAGCTAACAAAGGTTAGTTAAAGATAACATTCCAGAATACTAATTTACAATTCTTTTAATAAAAGTGTCTGTTCACCAAGCTAAAAACCCCAAACATACGAGGCTGAAATTTAAATTTTTCAATGATGACATTTCTCCAGGACAAAGAGAGATTAAGGCAAAATGAAAACAATTTCGCAGAAGTTCCTTAGAAAACTTAACAGCTTGGAATACTAGCTTGCAACTGATTTGGGGCCCAATCCTATGCATGTTTAGACAGAAAAAAGTCCTACATCTCCCAGCATTTTCCAGGACTTTTTTTTTATCATAAATAGGGTTGTGGCCTAAGTTATGTAGGATGGTGTATCTATGATCAGGAAGGTCATACCCCTGCTTTAAAAAGCCTTCCTGGGAAGGGAGCAATCAAAAGGCAAATAAATCTGCTTCTTTCGTCTCTGCAAATATTACTGATACTGTCAAGGGAGGCAGGATCAGAACTGAGCCAACCCCCCTCCCCCTCCTCTCCTAGCTTGCTTTTCAAAGGTTTTCAATAATTACAAATTTCAAAGAATTTTTATTCCGTGTCACCTTTAAGTGGTGAAACGCGCATTGAGTTGGGATTTTACATTGACAGGTGTGTCATTTCAAGCATAAAGCAGCGTCTTGTGTGCCGTGCGTTTCCATCTCACCTAGCAGGGCTGTGAATGAGAAAGAGCAAGAAATGCCTGCCTCTCTGCTCTCTTTCAGATAAAAATAAGATTCCCATCGCTTAGTTTGTGTGTTAAATTGCGCTAAGCAAATGTGAGCTTGGGAGGGAACCTTGCACGGCGGTTAATGCAAGCTTTTAAGGCCAAGAACAGAAATCTTGCTGGTTTCTGAGGAATGTGCTTTGCAAAGTGGTTATACCGGTCTGCGTTCAGCGGTCGCATCACAAGCGGTGGGGTAGGTTTGCTTCGACTGAAGAGTGGTGCAGTGAATTGGCAGGATAAAAGTGTGTGATGGCATGGTCTGGATCCGAAAGCATACTTTCTCTTTCTGTGTACATGCGAGTACGTCTACCGGGTTGTAGAACCTCAGGCCTGTGGGTAAATCTGGCCCATCTTGGTCCCAATAGGGTCCTCCGGCATTTTTCAGCACAGCCAGGGCCGGCCCTACATGAAGCAATAGGAAGCTGGCACAGCAGGTGGCAACTATAGGAAGAGCGGTGCTCTCCTCCAAAGGACCTTGTGCTTTTTGGTCCTACCTGCCATCTGAATGATGGGCAAGCCACACCGCACCTCCCCTTTTACTCTTAAGGGTGCAATCCTATGCATGTTTAGACAGAAAAATGCTGTCGGGTTCTTGCTTGTTCCCTCTGGCATTCACACGTGGTGGCAAGCTGACACGAGACACTCACATCAGTGAGACTTCTTTTATTGAGGAAATCACACGGTAGACATGCTTAATGGTTACAGAGTCTCCAAAACACACTTAAAGCTGAACGATGGTTAGGAAGCTTTAGGCTCTTTTTTCTGAAACGATCCTTAAGGCAAACACTTGGAGGGGTGTGTGTGAATAGGGTACGCCAATCTCAGCTTTGAGCTTCTCCAGATGCCGCATACGCTGGCTCCTCAAAGGGACATGGCCAATGTCTTAAAACAAAGTCCCAGGAAAGGTTGCTCTGAGCCACCAGAGCCGGGCAGAGAGATCCGTCACGCACTTGTCAGTCCCAGCCTACCACTACTGAGCTGACCTTGTTACCACGACTTCAGGAAAAGTTAAGCCTCAGGCCCAGAAGTCCCATCCTTCTGCTAAGGACTAAGAACTCCTTGCCACCGGAGTCTGGGCAAGAACACCGAATCCACAGCCTATGCAAGTCCAAGTCTATGAAAAGCTTCACTACTTTTCATGGCACAGTTCTTAGATATCTAAAGTCCAAATAGCAAAGCGTCCATGTGCAGAGTGCTTCCAAAGTCCCAAGCAGAGATGGAATCCAAAGCGGGAGGGAGGTCAGGCGTTGCGTCGAGAGATGAAACCTAGCAAAGCTTTTTGCGCCAGCATATAAGGCCTATTCAAAGCCACTTGACAGACAGGTCCTCTGACCTGTAAACTAAGCCCACCTGCCAAGAGGGCGGGATGTTACAACCCACTCCCAAGAACGGCCCCCGCCTTTTCCAAAACACTTTGAAGTTCCCAGAGAACTAGCTGCTTCCAGGCCGAAGCAAAAGAGTGAACCAGCTACTCCTATAGGAACTGCTTCCGGTCGGAATTCAAGGTGCTGGTAATGACGTTTAAATCTGTTGGGGGAGCCCTTCTCCGCATCCCACCAATGCAACATATACTTTAAGATGGGACAAGGGAGAGGGCTTTCTCTGTTGTGGCACCCCGACTGTGGAACGCCCTCCCCTTGGAGGCTCGATTGGCACCAACATCGATTTCATTTCGACGCCAAGTAAAAACATGGCTTTTTAACAAAGCCTTTGATGGGTAAACTCACTGGCACATTGTTTTCACTGTTCTAACTGTATCTATAGCTTTTAAATTATATATTGTTTTAACTTGGATCATGGTTTAATTTGTTTTTAACTGTGTATATTTATTGTTTTATACTGTATGTTTTTATCTGTACGCCGCCCTGAGATCTTAGTGATATAGGGCGGGATATCAATATTTTAAATAAATAAATAAGCTTGCAGGGAACATCTGACATTCTCAAAGCATTTCCTAATAAATCTAACTGCTAGGTACAAAGCCTATACCTGACAAATGCTCTTAAAGGCTGGCTGGGGCAAGTTGGGAATTGAAGAACATATTTCTGCCTAAACATGCATAGGATTGCACCCTAAGAGCCTGTTTCATAAACAGGCAAAAAGGATGTCCAACATCACTTGAGAGGCGATTCCAATTTGAGCAGCTGAGAAGGCCCTTTTCCTCTTCTGTTGAGCCATGCTTCTGTTGGTGAAGGGGCGATGAGGACAACCTCAGAAATTGATCCAGTTCTTGCAGGAGGAGAAGATACTTGAGATACTTTAGTCCCAGCCCTTTTAGCCAGTTGATGAGAAAAATAATCACTTGCGGTCCTTTACGCTCTTGTTCTTAACCTGAGACCATTCTTCATCCAAGCTACCCAATAGGTAATGCCATCTCTTTGCCTTCAGCTGACTGCCTGGCTGGTGCATTCCCAAAACTAATTTGTGGCTTAGTCAATTTCAAGGGACTAATTTATTTATGTATTGCATTTCTGTACCGCCCAATAGCCGAAGCTCTCTGAACGGTTCACAAAAATTAAAACCGTGAAGACTATTATAAAACAAACAACAGTATATAAAAACACAGTATACAAGTACAATATAAAAGCACAACCAGGATAAAAATGAGCCGCAATGCAGAGATTAATACAGATTTAAAACAATAAAGTTAAACTAAGATGACAAACTGTTAAAATACTGAGAAAATAAAGAAGTCTTCACCTGGCGTCGAAAAGAGTATAACGTAGATGGGGTGCCACAGCAGAGAAGGCCCTCCTCTTGGTAGCCACCTTATATTATGTTTTACTCTTATTATTTTTTTTTGGGGGGGGGCATCTGTTTCTGGATTCTTCTAGACCAAATTGTGCAAATTCTCCTGCCCTGAACACTGAACGTTACGGGAGGCCCAGATGTCGTTGTCTTTCATTTGTAACCCTTCCAGCATTTTTCCACTGCTTCCGTTTTTTTCCATACCGTAAAAAATCCATTCAGGACAGAAAGAAAAATTGCACAATGCCTTTGGACTGGAAGCGCTAGGAACCGTCTCTCTGGAAAGACTGAATGGCTCAGTTCAGTCAGCACATTTCTCAACGTCGTTTTGGAACTCCACGGTGGAGTTTTTACACCACCATTGAGAAATGTGTTTTCTGGCGGGAAAACTCCATGCAACGGGGGAGGGTTTTTTTTGGAAAACACTCAACGCAGAATATCCACGCTATGCAGAGGAGAGTTCCTGCACAACTGTTGTGTTGTGTATTGTATGGCGGACTCCGTGGAGTTTTCCATTGTGTTGTGTTGACTTTTCCCACTGGCTACAGAGTTTCCTGGCAAGAGCAGCTAAAGGAGTGAGTGCCGCTCTAGGAGAGCCATTGGGATTGGTTTTTTTGCATCAATGGCTGATGGGGTACCATCGGGAGGACCAGGGGAGAAGGCGGAGGAACTGTCAATCAAACATTGTGATGGATTTTACTAAACTCCACGGTAGCTCACAGTCACAACGGTGGGGTTAGAGCATGTTGTGTGGGGGAGAACTGCCTAAAAACTCAACTGCTGAGTGGAGTTTTCACACTGCGTTGACTAATGTGTTGTCTGAACTGAGCCTATATAACCAATAGAGATCAGTGGTCTGCAAACTGATCAGGGGTCTGGAAACAAAGCCCTATGACGAGAGACTGAAATAACTGGGCATGTTTAGCCTGGAGAAGAGAAGATTGAGGGGAGACATGATAGCACTCTTCAAATACTTGAAAGGTTGTCACACAGAGGAGGGCCAGGATCTCTTCTCGATCCTCCCAGAGTGCAGGTCACGGAATAACGGGCTCAAGTTAAAGGAAGCCAGATTCCAGCTGGACATCAGGAAAAAACTTCCTGTCTGTTAGAGCAGTACGACAATGGAACCAATGACCTAGAGGCCTTCAGGAGGCAGCTGGACAACCATCTGTCAGGGATGCTTTAGGGTGGATTCCTGCATTGAGCAGGGAGTTGGACTCGATGGCCTTATAGGCCCCTTCCAATTCTACTATTCTATAATTCTATGATTGGTCTTCTTTTCTAAGGGTTAGGGTTAGCCTGTGTCTATCTCAGATGGTGCTGATGGTACAATCCTGGTTTATTCCTGGTTGTTGTGCGTACCGTTTGGGAACATAGCTTCCCCCCCCGCCCCCATGTCCAGTTTTGTCCTGCAGAGGGATGTTAACAGCAGATTCTCTTTTTAATCTAATTAGCAGTGCTTGCATTAACTCAATTCCTGCTTCTCTGTCCTTTTGTGGTGGAAGGCATAGCTGGGTAAACATCAACTTAACAATGCAACTTGATTCCCCTCTTCAACCCGTTTCCCTGCTTTGAACATCTCAGCCTAAGGATGAATTCTGTGTGACTCAACAAAGAGGTGCCATCTCCTATCCTCCGAAGGGGACCGGTTTGGCAACGTGATGTGATCTCTTAATTCATATTTATCCCTCGCTCCATTTCTGAGGCTTCAGACGGGGCAGAGTTAAGAATATCCCAACATTTATTCAAAGAGAACTATTAAAAAGACTGGGACATACCCATGCAATTTAAATAATGGCATACCTTTAAGAAAGCTGCAGAAGTTTAGATATTTATTATAGCACTTTTATCCCACACTTTAGCCAAAAAAGGCTTTCAAGGTGGCTTACAAAAATAATTCTTAAGACAGTCCCTGCCCACAGGCTTACAATCTAAAAAAACATGACACAAAAGGTAAGAGGATTGGGAGGAAAAAAAAAGCAAATTTGGGCACTAAATTCTTAGTTGCAAAGTTCAGCAGGTCATGGACACAGTGCTGCTTCCTCTCCCTCTAATAGCCTCAGCAGTGACAGCTGGTAGCAGCAGGGAGGGGGCTCTCAGCTGGATCTGGATCCAGGCATGATGCTATTATTATTTTTATTTATTTATTTATTTATATAGCACCATCAGTGTACATGGTGCTGTACAGAGTAAAACAATAAGATAGCAAAACCCTGCCGCATAGGCTTACATTCTAATAAAATCATAATAAAACAATAAGAAGGGGAAGAGAATGCATCAAACAGGCACAGGGGTAGAGTAAAACTAACAGTATAAAAGTCAGATCAAAATCAAGTTTTAAAAGCTTTAGAAAAAAGAAAAGTTTTTAGCTGAGTTTTAAAAATTGCGATTGAACTTGTAGTTCGCAAATGTTCTGGAAGAGCGTTCCAGGCATAAGGGGCAGTGGAAGAAAATGGATGAAGCCAAGCAAGGGAAGTAGAGACCCTTGGGCAGGTAAGAAACATGGCATCAGAGGAGCGAAGAGCACGAGCGGGGGAATAGTGTGAGATGAGAGAGGAAAGGTAGGAAGGAGCTAGACTGTGAAAAGCTTTGTAGGTCAACAGGAGTAGTTTATATTGGATTCTGAGGTGAATTGGAAGCCAATGAAGAGATTTCAGAGGCGGAGTAACATGGTCAGAGTGGCGAGCCAAGAAGATGATCTTAGCAGCAGAGTGGTGAACAGAAACCAACGGACTGATGTGAGAAGAAGGAAGGCCAGTGAGAAGAAGGTTGCAGTAGTCCAACCGAGAAATAACCAATGCATGAACAAGAGTCTTGGCAGAAGTGACAGACAAAAATGATTGAATCCTGGCAATATTATACAGGAAAAAACGACAGGATTTAGCTACTGCCTCAATATGAGGAATAAAGGAGAGCGAGGAGTCAAATATAAAGCCAAGACTACGAGCTTCCTTGACTGGAGTAAGCGTAACATTATTGACAGTAAGAGAGATGCTTCCTGAGGTTCTAGCCTGAGACTTCACAGTGCCAGTGGAGAAATGGGTACTGAGCATAGAATTCATTATCCTGAGCCTCTCAGGTTCCTAGCCCTCAAGACTGTAGAGATAGGCTTGAAAGTGCGTGGGTGGCGGACTCTCATATATTGGGCAGGTAGTAGCCGGAGCACAGGGTTTCGTTGCCTTGCCTAACCAGTTCTACTAGGTTTTATCTCCTCCTGGAACAGGTCTCGGGAAAAGCTCATGGCTCTTCGTTGCCTCTTCCAGACCAAGCTACCCCAAATACTTTGCATTGAAACTGGGAACAAGATATGGTTGCCGAAGAAATTTATTTCCTGCCAGCTATTGTGAGGATTGTAGCTATGCTCAGACGGAACAGGGAATTCTGAGGGGGCGGCAGATGGGGTCGGGGTCCCTGCTATTTAAAAAGTACCTGTACTGTGTCCCTGTGAACCTTGGCTCTACTACACCACCGGAGCCAGGAAGAATGGAAAATAATTTATTTATTTATTTATTTAAGGGTTTTTATGCCGCCATTCAGCCAAAAAAGGCTCTCACGGCGGCTTACAAAAGTATTTCTTGACAGTCCCTGCCCACAGGCTTACAATCTAAAAGACATGACACAAAAGGAAAGGGGATTGGGAGGGAGGAGGAGGAGGGGCAAAAGGAAAGCAAATTCAGGCACTACAATCTTAGTTGCAAATAATGGCAACAACCCTGGGGAGGGCAGGTACTGCAGGGAAGAGGGTTCAGCTACCCACTCTCACGCTTTGCTTTTACTGTTTGAACACCTTTCTACATGAATGCAGGAGGCTTTGCTCCTTTTCTGGGTTTTTTAGGGGTCTGTGTGTATGAAGGAGGAGGAGGGCAACCAGGATGATCAGGGGTCTGGAAACAAAGAGAAGATTGAGGGGAGACATGAGAGCACTCTTCAAATACTTAAAAGGTTGTCACACAGAGGAGGGCCAGGATCTCTTCTCGATCTTCCCAGAGTGCAGGACACGGAATAACGGGCTCAAGTTAAAGGAAGCCAGATTCCAGCTGGACATCAGGAAAAACTTCCTGACTGTTAGAGCAGTACGACAATGGAACCAGTTACCTAGGGAGGTGGTGGGCTCTCCCACACTAGAGGCCTTCAAGAGGCAGCTGGACAAGCATCTGTCAGGGATGCTTTAGGGTGGATTCTTGCATTGAGCAGGGGGTTGGACTCGATGGCCTTGTAGGCCCCTTCCAACTCTGCTGTTCTAGGATTCTATGATTCTATGAATGAGCACAATCTATGCCTGCTGCCTGCTCCTCTTCCTTCTCCACCCGCCCTCCCGACCCAGTTCTGGTTTTTCTTTCTCCCTCCCCCCTTTCTTTTTTTGCACGCTCAGCAAATTGTTCGAGCCTTGGAAAAACGGGTCCCTCTCACCACGCGAGCACGGAAAGCCGGCTACTGTTCAGAGTTACGAAGAATTAGGGCTAAAGATCAAATTAAAAATGAATGGAGATTATGCGTAAAAGTAAAAGCTTGACCTAGATAAAAGAAGCGGAGGGGGACCACGGCGGAGGGATGGAGTTGCCTGGTGGTGGTGGTGGTGGATTCTGTGCCAGCAGAAACAGCTGGGGAACTTGAAACCCTCGCTGGCGGTTCTTTCTTCGGAACGTCACGCCGCCTCCGAATGCAACAGGTTAACAACCTGCTGTTTCCCCCCTTTCATCGGGCTTTTTCGTCTGCCAGCTTTTGAAGCGGTGATGGGCCTGATTGAGGCCTGTGCTCTGAATGCGTGGAAGTCGCTCGTACCCAATCGCAGCAATGGGGGTGGTGTGTGCATTTTTCACGCACCCCGTTCTAGGCCCAGCTTGGGACATTCTGGTGGGCCGATCAGGAAGTCCCCCTTTCTGTGAACCAGTGACCCCTTTCAGCCCATGCTCTTGAGTTCCGTTTCAGAGATGCTTCCGGGAGCTGCGTCCCACTGGTGGGCGGGGCTGAAGGCAGAATGGGGCGGAGCCAAAGGGTTTGGGCGAGAATACCCCAAACACCCTAAGTATCAGCATATTTTAGCCTCAAGCTTTTACGGCCAGTAATGAAGCTTTAGGAGAGAGATTTCAACCTTTTACAATAATGTGGGGGAAAGTTGGGCCAAAGCTCTGAAGCACCCGAATGATGGGCGGTTGGCGGGGAGAGAGAAAGGGGAAGGAAACACATGGCCCATCTAGGGGACCCTCGGGAGCGGGATTTGGCTTGAAGGATGGCCAGATTTGGTCTGCAGGCTTGAGGTTCAAAACCCCTGCTGTAGGTCAAGGATGGGGTACTCAAGCCTGGAAGCCCAATGTGGGCCTCCAGGCCTTGTAATCCAGAGCCCTGGTCTCTCGCCAGCTGCTCCTCTTCACCAGCCCTGCTCCGGGTTTTCAATATGATTTACTCTGTCCCCCAGCTACAAAGCTGATGAAGGAGTTGGGGAAGGCGAATGCCTGGATGTAAATATCTCCTTCCTTCCCCTGTTGCATACTGAACAAAAAAGAGCTTTGGGTTTTGGGCAGTATAGAAATGTAATGTTCTGAATAATAATAATAATAATAATAATAATAATAATAATAATAATAATAATAATAATTTTAATTAATAAATAATAATGTAATCGGAATACAAGTAAGATATCCTTAACTCTGCCCACTTACGACTCTGGCCACACCCTCTGCTAGATCCCAGCAAGTTTTAGCTGAGCTAACGCAAACCATCCTTGACAGGAAAAATGTTCCGCCCTCCTGCTATAGATGGACATTGGGCAGAATCCACCAGACATCAGTTACAAGCCAGAGAAAGATTGCACAAACAAGGACGTTTTCAGGAGGTGTTTATAAACACCCCATTTTCTCCCTCCCGCAAGGGGAGGGTGTTCTGGAAAGTGGATGCCACTATGGAGAGGACTTGCTTTCAAGATGTCTGCACCAACACTAATTGTGGGTAACACTGACCAAGTTCCTTCTTAACTAGGCTTTTCAAGCCTCCTTCGAAGACTGTGCTTCAAATCCTGGTTAAGATGGAACCTGTTTAATGATACCCGTGACTAGCATTGGTGCAAATGTAATAATGAATCATGATGATAAGGCCTTAGCTAGACCTAAGGTTTATCCCGGGATTGTCCCGGGGTCGTCCATGCCTGCTCCCGGGATCCCCTGTGTGTCACTTAGATTAACAGGGATGACCCCGGGATGATCCTGGGATAAACCTTAGGTCTAGCTAAGGCCTAAGTCACAGAGAAAAGGAACATGACTGGTTCATGCTAGATGGGTTGGAGAAGACGATCTAGATCTCCAAACCATGGTTTGCAGGGACCCAGTTTTGCATCTGCACGGAGCCATTGAAAACTGCACGTATAAGGATCTGGGAACCCACCAGCTTTCCACACCATGCAGATGGGAGGGGTGGGAACGAGCGAGCGAGAACGAATGAAACATGCACACCAATTATCATCAGTTCTGCAGCATGAGACGCCCGTGAGCCTGAGCCTGATCCTCTCTCTAGGCACAGCACTGATTTTTTGCTTCCCCCCCTCCTGCTCCATAGCCAGTGGGCTAATGTGGTGAAACGCCGCCTCCAACGAACATTCAAAAGCTGGCCTTTGAAGCTCTGACATTAAGCAACAAAAGCTGGAAAAGTTGTTGGCGAGGACACCCATCGGCTTTAATTTATTTAACATTGTGAGTCATATTCAAATTAGAATTTTGCTGGCCTAGATAGCTCGAAGGGGCTAGGAGAGGAATAAATCTAGGACATGACTGAGTATATCTTTGGTCTGTAAATAAAATAAAATAAAATAAAATATAAAGCTGGCCCTGGCTACTGCTTCATTTTGAATTTCTAGGTTTGGCAGGAAGCGCCCTGTGCCACGTCCCCGTGGTTCCTTCGGTGGCAGGTGCGGAGGGGCCTTCTCCTGAGGGCAAGGGCTGGAAAAGGGTGGCCATGCGTACGTGACTGACATGGAGATCTTGTTTCATACGGTGACCATATGAAAAGGAGGACAGGGCTCCTGTATCTTTAACAGTTGCATAGAAAAGGGAATTTTAGCAGGTGTCACTTGTATATATGGAGAACCTGGTGAAATTCCCTCTTCATCACAACAGTTAAAGCTGCAGGAGCTATACTAGAGTGACCAGATTTAAAAGAGGGCAGGGCACCTGCAGCTTTAACTGTTGTGATGAAGAGGAGATTTCACCAGGTTCTCCGTATATACAAATGCAGAAATTCTCTTTTCAATACAACTTTTAAAGATACAGGAGCCCTGTCCTCCTTTCCATATGGTCACCCTATTGTTTCGTGCAAATGGCGTCTCCATGTGCTTATGACCAGATGATCGCCACTTTAAGGATTCGTGTGTGAGGTGAGAATCCAATTTTTTTCCTTTCTTGAACCACTGTGATTGTAAGTCCATCATTGTGAAGTTGTGAAGCAAGCTAGGAGTGAATGTGACCAGCCTAGGCTGCTTCAGCAGTAGGGCTGGCCTAAAACATTTTGCTGCCTGAGGCAGAGCAGTAAATGACACCCCCACCTGTTGTGTCTAAAGGCACCAAAGTCATTTCAGTGCATGAGGCAGAAAATCCCACAAGCACCGCTCCCCATCTGTGGCAGTAGGAATCAATAAAATCAAGGTGAATAACTACCAGTTTGCTGGCCTTTTATAGCACCCCAGTCTGCCGCCTGAGGCAACTGCCTCACTCTGCCTCATGTTAGGGCTGGCCCCATTCAGCAGTAAGGATGGGTGAAAGTAATTTTCATGACCGCCAAGTTTCTTGAAGCACCACCTTGAAGCTTGGTTCGCCTTGTTTGCCGTGTTTGCTTGCGTTCTTGAAAAATGTTGTTTTAATTGGAAAAAATCACACTTTTAAAAAGAGTGTGCCCAAATGCAACCTCCCATAGAATAAAGCATGGACATGTGCTTATTCCGAATGTGAACTCAAGTTTGGGAATTTGTGAATATTTCTGGAGAACATTCACTCCTGCTAATTCACATTCAGCATTATGAATGGCAAATGTCTATACGATTTGCGAACATAAACAAAATTTTCATACATCCCTATTCGGCAGCTGCGGCCCTATCTAGAGAAAGCTAACCTAGCTGTAGTGACACATGCCTTGCTTACATCCAGGTTAGATTACGGTAATGTGCTTTATGTGGGGTTGCCCTTGAAGACTATTTAGAAAATGCAATGAGTACAGAATGTGGCAGCTAGGACATTGTGAGAGCTAGATGTTTGGATTGTATTACTCCTATTTATTGTTTACAGTGGCCACTTCTTAGTATCTGGGCCTAATTCAGGGTACTGGTTCTGGCCTTTAGATCTCTAAAAGGTCTGAGACCATGTCTTCTGAAGAACCACTTCAACTTCTAGGAGCTTGCTCTATTAAGATCAAAGCACTCTCCGGTCCGCCAGCAAGAGCCATTAGGCTGGCAGGTTCTGGGAACAGGACTTTCTCAGTGGTGGCCCCACACCTTTGGAATTCCTTCCCCAGGGAGATACATATGGCCTCATCACTGCGGGCTTAACCCTGCCCCCCTCAAAAAACTTGGGGACATATTTATTCCAGTCTAGTGTTTAAAGCCATTAGCTGGTGTGTGTGTGTGTGTGTGTGTGTGTGTGTGTGTGTAATTGTAAATTGTATGTTTGTGTTTTGGGAAATACTGTAAGTCACCCTTCGAGGCAGGTTAAAAAACCTTCAAAATTAATAAAATAAACAAGATCCTCCATGCATCTTTAGCGTGCACAAAGAAGGGCAAATTACTAGGTTTCTTTCCCGTGTTTTCCCTGCTGTCTTATTTGCAAAGGCGATTCAGCTTATTTGCTGCATCTGTGGGCCTGGTAGGTTACATGTGGGGCTGGTTCCCCCCCCTTTTTTTCTTTGCTTGCCAGGCTTGAACTTTGTACAAAGTCTTTCAAAGTCAAAGATAGCCCTGCAGTAGAAAAAAAGCTGTGCCAAGCTGAATAGCGAGGTCAGACGCTTCGAGGGATAACAGCCACTCGTCCTGCTGCAGGGCACAAACCTCAGAGATGCAGGGATAGCTTGTTAGCTTGGAAGGATGAGCGACAGCTACCTTTTTTGTCTCCAGGCCTTTTATCCCCCCCCCCCCCCGGAAGCCTCAGATGGTCACTGCTGCTAGCAGAGGACAAGGCTGGACCTATGGCACTCCTTGGGTGCATACAGACATGCGCCAAATAAACACCATGGTGCGTACTCCATCACGGTGGGTTGGGGAATTCAAAATGCCATTTACAGGCATAATTACTTGGCAAATCCATCAGGGACACATTCACTTGTGTCGCTCTCCTCATCACCATGCCTCGCATGAATTGTTTGTGTTTTATTTTTAAAGCGCAGTATTGACGTTCATTTGATAGCACATTTCTTGCCTTGTTTCAACCACAGCATGTATGTACCTGCACAGATCTCTCTCTCTCTCTTTTAAAAATTGAGAAATTGCTCCAGAGGGAAGAAGGTTTGTGATGGCACAGGGAACTGGCCAATCAGCGCTGAGCACAGCTAAACGCGGCCTGCGAACAGGAGGAACCAGCTCAGTCATTAAGAGAAGATGTACAAAGCACAGGGAATGAGCTTCTGCTGGGGGCTTTCTGCTCGAATGTGTAGATGTGCCCTTCAAGGACTTGTGGGACCCGCTTTTGGGTCCAAGGTGTCTTTTCATCTCACCATAGCTGGGACGTTTTAAGAAAGGGGTAGGCAAACCTTTTCCTATGCAAGACAGCTGACCGAAAGCAAAAGTCCACCAGGGACTTTTGGGGTTTGTGAAGTCTGTCCCGCGTGTATTCCGTGAGTTGCGCGTTTTCATTCGTTCCAAGAGCTGTTCACAGACAGATTTGGATTTTTAAAAATTCGTTGTGTGGAGAAATGTGCAAATAATCCGTAAGAGGGTTTGCAAGAATTTATGTAATTTGAAAAGTAGCGTTTAGCATACTGTCCCCCAAATCTGTCCCAACTTTCTCCCATGTATGTTTCCCAGTTTCAGCAGGAACTTTGCGTAAATTTCATAGGTTTCGTAGGTTTCCCAGAGGGCCACATTCCCAGCCCCTCCCCCTTTTCCTCAACCAATCGTTTTGTGTTTTCCTGGCAGTGTTGTGTGCCGTCCTTCCCCCATTTTAAAAGGCTGAGATGACTCACCTAAGCCAATATGTGCTGGTCTTTTGGCTCCACCCCTTTTGATGAACCGCCCAGAGAGCTTTGGCTATTGGGCGGTATAAAAATGTAATAAATAAATAAATAAATAAAAATAAATAAATAAATAAATTGATCGAAGCCCCGCTCACCACTGGAATTCAGCCCCTGAGAGCTTCCTGAAATAGAATTCAACCCTTGGACTGAAAAGAGGTTCAACACCCCCCCACACACACCCGCCATAAAAGCTTTGGATACTTTCCCTTCGATATATCGTACTGCTAGAGGAGACCGGTCATCCATTTAGAGTTCAGGTGCTTCCAGAAGAGACTCTATTGTGCCCTGCCTCACTCACAGAACTTTGGATCCAGGCTACCTGCTGGATCGCCTTCTCCTGTACAATCCGCCCTGTTCACTCAGGTCATCTGGGAAGAATCTACTCCAGTCTGCCAAAATTAGACTGACATGTATTACCCAGAGAACCTTCTCTTCTGCTGATCCCAGACTGTGGAATGGCCTGCCAGAGGAGACTCGTCAACTTAACAGTCTTTTAGCATTCAAGAAAGCTATCAAGACTGATCTATTCCGGCAGGCCTATCCAGTGGAATTTTAGGATGTTTTTAGGATGTTTTAATAATGTATACTTTGTTTTTAATTCAGTTTTATGTATTTTATACTTCTTCTTGTCCCCCTGATCCAGACGGAGAGGCGGGTAAGAAATAATAATAATAATAATAATAATAATAATAATAATAATAATGGGCCCAGATGAGGATGTCTCACATCTGGATGCCTTCCATGTTTCCCCAATGCTGCTTCTGTCCATTTCCATGCAATGGCTTTTGAATGGTTGTGTCTGTCTGGAAGCACCCTTAACCACCGTTCCAAAGCAGGATCAGGTGCTTTCTTCCACCCTGTCCTCCATCTTCCCGATTCCCTGAGATCAGATGAAATAAGCCTGTGTGCATCAGTTGCTGGGGAACATGGGCGGGAGGGAGCTGTTGCCCCATGTCCTGCTTGTTCATCCCTGGCCGATGGCTGGTTGGTCACTGTGTGAACAGAGTGCTGGACTAGATGGACCCTTGGTCTGATCCAGCATCAGGGCTCTTCTGATGTTCTTATGTTCGTAATAAGTCAAACTGGAGAAAGGTTTTGGCTGAGCAAATTGTACCAGATGAACTCAAGTGAGAGATGGGCCAGGGGGGCAGGGGGCAAACCATATGCTGGTGGTGGAGTAGTGGGAGGAAAAGGCCAAAAATAAACCATATTTTGGGGCAATTCCATACCTTCCTGTCAGTAGCGGTTAAATCAATGGCAGGTTTAGAATCCCCAAATCCAAATGGGGAAGGGGAGGGGGCAGAGGTTTCACCTCCTCACGTGCAGCAGGGGAAATTCTTTTAAAAGCATGTCAACATTTCCTGTCACGATGACATTCAAATTACACTTTTTAAAGATGCACATCTCACTGTCAGACAAATCCCCAACGGCACCTGCAAAACCTGTAATGGCAGAATAAGAGCCCTTGTCTACGTCTCAAAGCCCGAACATGGAAACCAGAGTGTATTAACAAGTGGTGAGGGGTGTGTGTGGGGGAATGCATATTGATGAACTCCTCTCCCCCCCTCTTCCGAGTGCATCGCGATCCTTGCCGCTGCATGCCCCGAGAAAGGCTCTCAAGAACATGGCGTGTTCAGAATGCTCCGTGGTGTACCCCATGCAAAATTCACTGTGGTATGCTAATTCACCACCTGAATATTCATTACGCCAGCGAAGGAGCACCTTGAATATTAAATATATTCTATTTATGGGAGGAATATTAAATGCTTTATCAAAAGCTGAAGAGGGCGAGGTAGCCTGGGACACATGGCGCCTTTGCGTTGTGGCTCCGGTTCTCCTTGCCATGGAACGAGGGGACATTTCCATCTTGGAGCAAAGATAAGATACAGAGTTCTTCGGTTGCAGGAAGTTCTTCACCCTAAGTGTGAACCTGGCTCTGCTATTTGCTTTAGGGCAGGGCTGCACGTTGCCTCGGGCATATGCATGGTGACGTGTTTCTTAAAAAACCTCCTACCTTCTTAGGAGACAAAAAACGAAGCCTGCTAAGTAATCCACAAAGCTTTCTTTAAGCAATAAACTTCTCTTCCCACCTGAAGAGGGTCTAATCTCTTGGAAACTTCTCCCTAGGCAAAACTATGTAAACTAAACGAGACAATTGTCGTTTCAATTCAATTCAATTCAATTCAGGGCACCCCAGAACTAAATCTCTTTACCCGTCCACCTATGCTTTCCATAGCTCTATATATGCCCTAAGTTGCCCTAAGTTGTTCGTCATCAGTTTTCCACAACTCCGCTGTCACCACAGCAAATCCTATTCTCCATCCTGTCCTCATGGTTTATCTGATTTGGGAGAATGAGAATTTCACTGGCACTTTCTGCCTCTTTAGGGAGGATGTGGCGTTAAGGCTTGTGAGCCTTAACTCCCAATTTCCCTGCTTTTTGGTGCATGGTTGAAAACTGTAGAGCCTTAACGTTGTTTTGTAAACCGTAGGTTTTTTGTATAATGAATATAGTTCCATGGTCTGGCCACACTTGGGAGTTCTGTGTACAGTTTGGTTGATGCAAAGGATGAACTGGGTTGGAGCAACTTTCCCGTGAGTGCAATGGTTGGGGCTATTTATCTATTTATTTGAAATCTTTATAGGCTGCCTTTCAGGGCAGGACTTCTCTCAAAGCGGCATACAACCAGAAAAAGGCACATAATAAAATCCATAATTGATGAAAGTAACAAAAGTTCCACAAAACCATAAACATGAGTATAAGACAGAAGTGGCTACATAACTCCGGTTTAAAAATGCTCATTAACCATTTGCTGCACCATTCGTGGCTTAGCGTTAGCCCTCATCCAGTCCATTACCGTGCCCAGGCACTGGTTCAGAACAGTCACTGCCTCACCTGGATTTGATGAAAAGGAAAGGTAGAGCTGGGTATCATCCGCATATTGATGACACCTCAGTCCACATCTCCGGATAACCTCCTCCAGCAGCTTCATGTATATGTTAAACAGCATAGGGGATAAGATAGAGCCCTGTGGAACCCCATGGCTTAGGAGCCACGGCACAGAGCAATAATCCCCCAGCACCACCTTCTGGAATCGGCCATCCAAGTAGGAGCGGAACCACTGCAACGCAGTACCTCCAACTCCCAGCTCAGACAACCTATCCAGAAGGACACCATGGTCGATGGTATCGAAGGCCGCTGAGAGGTCCAGGAGAACCAACAGGGTCGCACTCCCCCTGTCTCTCTCCCGGCAGAGGTCATCCCACAGGGCGACCAAGGCAGTTTCCGTTCCAAAACCAGGCCTGAAACCCGATTGAAATGGATCTAGATAATCCGTTTCATTCAAGAGTGCCTGGAGTTGTTTTCCTCTACAAGGAACCCAAGGTGCCTTACATGCTGTTGCAGAGTGACAGTGACTGTGAGCAGAGTGCTGGCCTATATGGGCCCTTGGTCTGATCCAGCAGGGCTCTTCTGGTGTTCTTATGTTATATTCTTAACAATCCTCTATTTGAATGGCTTCCATTGGACATCCCAGTATTCGAAGGCACCCTCTAGCTGAAGGCTGTCCAACCAATGTCCAATTTAACAATAAAAGAAAGGAGAGCAAGGCGCTCGGAGTTGCCCATTCGCAGTTAGCACTTGGACAGCAGCAGAGGGTCATCTGGTCCCAGTCTTCCTTGTTAGGATGAGATGAATCTTATTTCTATGTAAATTACAGTCATTCTTTTTCAATTTGCATATACATATGAAATTATGCAATTCTGTGCCCTCTTTTTTGGGGTGCGGCATTTCCTCTTTCTCGGCTATGCGTAAGAGACCGCTCTGGGTACTTGCATTTTGGATGTACTTTGCCCTTGAGCCTCAAACGTGAAAATGTTCTTACCCTCCTCTGCCATGAGACATCGGAAAACATAGCAGGTTTGGAGTCATCACAGCCCACAAATTTAAGGAAAAGTTTCCCAGTCAGTAATTGGGAGATAGAATCTGTGAAAGTTACACTATTCAGATGTAAAAAATCAAAGCTTTCAGACCTAACAGCTGGCAGAGTGAATCGCAAAGAGACCAGGAATCAACGCATGGATGAGATCACACATTTACTTAACGTCCCATGAGCTGATTTTTTCCCCGGGGTTTTGATCTATTTTGTCACTCTTGAACTTCTGAGGTTTAGCGAGTTTGCAGATTGTACGTGGAGATTAAAAGGGCAGTGCTAGATTTATTATCCTAATAACCTTCTGCAGCAGATGAAACATTTATAAACAGACCTTCCTGCCAATTTGTATTGATTTATTTATTTTAACCCAGACAATTGGTTTTCCTGGTGCGCCGCTGATGTTTATATGGCAAGAGGTCTTTGGGGATATAAAGCAGGACTGGGGGCGGGAAGGGGGAAATTGTGCCACTACAAATATATAGGGGGGGATCTGTCAGGGAAGTGGGAAGAGGCCAGGCAAGAGGTTTTGGCATCCTTCTCTTGATGCTAGCGATCATCATTTTCAAGAGTTCTTTTTAAAAGGGACCATCATCCCCAAAGTGAACATGGGGAGGGGATTAATGGTGCCCAGCTCTGTTCTTGCGCTTATTCAGCTGCATCATCTGGACCCCCAGGAAGAATCGGTGAGCGAGGCAGGGAGGTGGCTTGCTAAACGCCTCTTCTGGAAGCACCCTTAGAAAGATGCATTTTAAGCATCTTAGAAAGCTGCCCTTGATGAAGGAGAGGCAAGCGGCTGGTTGACAACAGTAGGAGAGATTCTTCTAGGCTTGTGGAGCAGCATAGATGAAGGTACGGTACTGGGAGTGCGGGGAGATGAAGGGGACAGATGGATGGGTTTGTGTTGGAGGCTGCCCCTTTCCAGCATGTAACTCCTCTGCTGAGGGAACTGCACTGGCTGCCTATTCGCTACCGGGCCAGGTTTAAGGTTCTTGTACTTGTGTACAAAGCCCTAAACAACTTGGGACCAGGATACCTGAGAGAGCACCTTCTCCCCTACCAACCCGGTCCTGGTGGTTCCACATAGACCCATCCTTCAATTGGAGTCCACCAGGGGAAGAGCCTTCAGCGTGGTGGCCCCCCTCCTGTGGAATTCCCCGCCTCTGGAGGTCAGGCAGGCGCCAACCTTGTACTCCTTTCAGCGCCTCCTGAAATCATCTTTATTCCAGGAAGCCTTTCCTTAATATGCAGCCTTGAGTCTCTGTATTTGCTTCTTTTAAAATTTGTTTTAAGTGTTTTATTCTGTTTTTATTTTCATTTTATCTTGTACACAGCTCCGAAATTTTTCAATGGGGAGTGGTATATAAATATTCTAAATAAATAAATAAATAAATAAATAAATCAGGGGTGTTGAACCCCTTTCATCTCAGGCCCACAAATTCCATTTCAGAGTTGCTCTCGGGGGCTGCATTCCTATGGCGGCTGAGATTCTGCACCTCTGTTTTATGGGAACATGAGACAATTTGATAAGGTGTCACGGTGGCTGGGGTGAAATAGGTTTATGGTCACGTGGGAGATGGGGCAAGGTGGTGAAGAGGGGGACTGAGGTAAGGCACAGCCTGGGCAATGGGAATTGAGGACTCAGTCAAGGCAAAGGTGTTCTCTTCCAATGCCGGCATTTAAACTTGTGTCCATTTTGAGCTTACAGTCATAGGCTGTACCTCTTGCATTTCCTGGCTTTTGTGGCCTACTGTTTGCATTCCTTTGCCTCATACTTATGCATGTGTGTGCACGAGAGAGAGAGACACAGAGAGACAGAGACTTCACTGAAAACAGTACTTCATGCTTCTGATGAAGCAGGCATTTGTCATACAAAAAAAGTCTCTTAAGATAACCCCACAAAGAGTCTTCTAGCACCTTAAAGACTCAACAGATGCATTCTCGCAAAAGCTTTTGTGGACTGGGACCCAATTCATCAGCTGCTGTAGAGTATTATGGATTGTTCCAGGTTTATATACAGTACATATGGTGGTGGGCGTGGGGAAAGAATTGTAGACATTTAACTAGATTGCATTTAATTTCCTTCTGACCTTTGTGTTTACAATTCTTTCCCACCCTACCATATGTGCCGTATAGAAATCTGAAGTGCATTATAGTCCACAAAAGCTTATGCCAGAATCCATTTGTTCGTCTTTCAGGTGCTACAAGACTCTCTTAAGTCAAAAATTCTCTCCAGGCAGCCTTCCTGAACTTGGGGCCCTCCAGGTGTGTTGTACCATAATCCCTATCATCCCCAGCACAGCAAGTGGGTTGATGGAAGTTGCAGTCCAAAACATCTGGAGGCTGCCAAGTTGGAGGATAATACTTTAAAGGGCCACAAGAGTCCTGTGTGCATGCGTGCGCGTTACCTACACAACGGAGTGCATTCTCTTTGTGATGTGGGGAATTTTGTCTCGCTTGCTGTGTTCCATTGGTCTTGAGATATGAGATATTATACTTGGGACCAGGATACTTAAGAGAGCACCTTCTCCGTTACCAACCTGCCCAGTAACTGTGGTTGTCAGAAGGCATGCTGGTGGTGGTTCCACATGGACTTCTGGCTGATTTGGAGTCCACCAGGAGAAGGGCCTTCAGCGTGGTGGCCCCCTTTCAGGCAGGCCCCAACACTGTGTTGTTTCCGAAGCCTCCTAAAAATGGTTTTATTCCAGGAAGCATTCCTTGACTGACAGCCAAGTATTTTATTAGCATTCTGTGTTGTTTAGTATAATAACGGTGTTTTCATATTTGTATCTTTTACTGTTTTAATTCTTATTCCGGAACCTGTTTCAGATATGGAGCAGTATACACGTTTTGAAAATCCATCCATCAATAAATTAAACTGTGTGTAACCTTGCGTGAGTGCCTAGACTTGCCTGTTTTGCCCTGGCTAGGATCTGTAGTTGCCCAGAAATTATGTTCTGCGTTAGGCTGCCGGTTTGACTTTATCCTTGGTTGCATGAAGAAGAGAGAAATGTCAGGGATTCATATAGTGGGGACGAGATCCTTCTACTAGGAGTGGGCGTGCTTGGCTCTGATGCCGCCCATCTCAATAAGTTAGGAAGGGGCAGAGCTCTATGGTGTGGCATATGCTTTGGAGGCAGAAGTATAGATTTTGTGTTTTGCAGATTCTCTGGTGTCTTTTGTTCTGTCATCCACTCATTGATAGAATTGAGATTTTTTAAAATGTTCTACTTACGCTAATTCGCATTAGCACATATTTCCATGCTAATATATTTCCATGCGAAAAGAAAAAGAACATGATCTGATACAGACTCGAGTAGGAACGAGTGTTGAGAGGGAATTTGGAGAACTTTGGCTGATTTGGGCAATCTTACAAACTGGTGAGCATCTATTTAGCAAATACACAGATGCCTTTGTTTAACCCTTTGGGACTAACCACACGCTTATGGATAATGGTCTTTTTATTGATTGACTGATATAAAGAAGAAGATTTATATACTGCACTTTAGACATGCTTAGAGGATGGCTTGCATTAAACATGCGCGCACACACATGCACATACACGATGGCTCGCATTCATTGGTCTGTGTCCATATTGTCAGGCATTCACCAGGAGTTTGGATGTTCGCTGTCCATGCACGCATATGCGCAGATGGCTCTGTTGATCATTCTTGCAGCAGAGCCTGCAAGCATTCTTCTGTACAGTCATTGGGCATTGCTTATAGGAGTTCGAGTCCAGTTCATGGATGCAAGCTATCTGTCCGTTTTCAGTGTTCTTCATTCTCCTCCAACTGACCTCATCTCTGCTGGCAGTGAGGTGGAATCTGCCAGCCGCGCACAGCAATTGGGAAAGGGGTTTTGGGTGTTTGAAGACTGTTTCCTTAGCTAGACGGGGCTTTATCCCAGGGCGAACTCTGGGATCGTCAATGTGCGTCCACATGACGCACAGGGGATCCCGGGATCAGGGAGGGATCATCCCTCCCTTGCCCCGGAATCTCGCCCTCCACTTTGGCCCTGGTTTTTCCACGGTCTCGGGCTGAGCCTAAGACTGCGGAACGTGTAGCCCTGCCACGGTTTGACCCGGCTCTGCGCGATTCCTCTGTTGCGCCCATCGAGGGTAGGGTGGGGGGAGCGGGAATTTAAATAATTTTTTTTAAAAAATGCTTACCTTTAGCGCACGAGCATTCGTGCGCTCCTTCCTCTTAAAAAAAAATGGCGGACACCACGCCTCTCCTGCTGAGGTCGTCGCGTGTCACGTGTAGACAGAGGAGGGATCTCGTGATAAACACATCGCGGGATCTTTCCTCCTCTGTTGTGAGCTAAAAGGTAGGTCTAGCTAAGGCCTGAGTCTTTGCAGAACAGCAGTCAAATTTATTTATTTATTTAGAATATTTATATACCGCTCCCCATTGAAAAATTTCGGAGCGGTGTACAAGGTAAAATGAAAATAAAAACAGAATAAAAACAATTAAAACAAAATTTAAAAGAAGCAATAACAGTAATCCAAGGCTGCATGTTAGAGAAAGGCTTCTTGGAATAAAGATGTTTTCAGGAGGCGTCGAAAGGAGTACAAGGTTGGTGCCTGTCTGACCTCCAGAGGCAGGGAGTTCCACAGGAGGGGGGCCACCACGCTGAAGGCTCTTCCCCTGGTGGATTCCAATCGGAGGATGGATTTAGGTGGAACCACCAGGAGCAGGCCCTTGGATGACCTCAGTGACCGGGCAGGTTGGTAGTGGAGAAGGCGCTCTCTCAGGTATCCTGGTCCCAAGTTGTTTAGGGCTTTGTACACAAGTACAAAAACCTTAAACCTTAAATTGAGGCAGGTGATCTTTGGCTGAAGCCATATATATTTCCTGACGCACTGCACCGCTTCCAGCACATGGCTGTCAAAGATGAGCATGTGTGCGGAGAGGGACGACAGCAGAGGCCCATTTGGGAAGTGTGTGTGGGTTCTTTCATAATGGCAGAAGACCCAATTCTTCCTTTTTTTGCCTGCAGAGAGAATGATCATGATAATTGGTTGCTCCCTGCTGGGTATCTCCTTTCAAGTGGTGCAATTAGCAGAACACCCTTGGGAGCTGGTCTGTATGCATGTGGAGGGGTGGCATGACTACATGCGCATTTCAGTTTCTCGGTCAAGCTCTGTGGATGTTATTTTGTAATTATTTTGCACTTTTGTGGAATCTAGGGGAGGGAAATAATTACATGGGGCGAGGGAGGAATCAAAAGAGAAATCCAAACAAAGCCAGCTTGAAAAGAGAATAAGTGTTAAAATATCACGTTGGGTGTGTGTGTGGGAAATCTAGCATAATCTTCTCTCCAACATATTGGAGCTTGAACCCAGGGTTTAAAGTTGCTTACAGATTTGCGGTTGTTAGTGGAGCAGCAAGCCAGGGTCTGGGTTTTGATGCAATGCCAAGTTTTTGTGTCCTGGTAAGTTTAGCGCAGGGGTCTCCAACCTTTTTGACTCAAGAAGGCATATTTGAAACATTGTGGGTGTTGTGGGCACAGAATTACTGCCACGGGAGCACCTTGCCCACATTTGTAAATTGGCTGTCATGGTGGGGATGGCTAGTCCCAGAAGCCAAAATGGTGAGATTAAAAGACTGCATTTGGACAACACAGTAGTCAATGGTGGGTTAATAGTCAACTCCATGGTTGATTGTTGAGGGGGTACTCCCCACATGACATTATTATCAACCATGGTGTGGATTAAGGCAGCATCGGGTTGACTATTAGTCAACGGTGTGTTTGATTGGCACTCCCCCAGTCCTCCCACTGGTATCCCATCAACCATTGCGAGCTCTGCCAGTTGGACTAGAGCGGCAGCCAACACTTTGGTCACTCTTGCCAGGGAACTCTGTAGTCGCTGAAAATAACCAGCTGTGTGTGATGAAATAGTCAATGGTGCCCAACAGACAACACAATAACCAACGTTTGTTCAAGTATTCAACTCTGCACAGCGTTGGTTATTTGCGTTGGTTATTTCAGCCAGATAACCAACCATGGTGTGAAAAAGTCCCGACACGTGACACAGTAGCCAACCGTCGATTATTTATCCCGTCGTTGACTATTTAACCCACCATTGGTTATCGTGTCATCCGAACCCAGTCAAAGAAAGGTCTGAGCTCCGAAGCACAAAACCACTTTTTTTGAACCCAAATCAGAGTGGTGAGGCGCTACGCAGCAGAAGGCGTACAGAGAGAGGTGTCCATGGACAGATTGATGCCCATGGGTGCCATCTTGGAGACTGGGCACTATGCACCACCAGCACACTTGCTCATGGATGCTAAGCCAGGATTCCAAAGGATTCTGGCTTTGTGTCTTGTTTTGTGCGAATGCAGCTGCTCCCTCCGGGTTTTGCCTGAGCGGAGTTGCTGGAGAGTGCTTCTCCCCTACCGACCCCCAGGACCTGTAAACTCTCCATGGCTCGCCAAGCCCAACGCTTATCCAGTTTGCTTTTTTTAGCCATTTGGCCTTCTGCATCTGCTGCCCCCCTTAACTGGGTCTGCTTAATTGTGGCTATGCCTCCAAGGTGCCGTGAACTGGCGGTTTCTCAAGACTCGCAGCCTTGATTAATCTTACTTTATAAACTGCCGTTGACACTTTAAAGACCTTTATTCACCCTTCTTCCTCTTGCTGCCGTCGCTGCCGCCGCTTCTTGGTTGCCTGCAAATTAATTTTAAGAAGTGGGGGAAAGGGAATGGATGTTTTCAGAGCGGAAATTTTCCGGGAGAATGTGTGGTTGGGTTTCCAATATATAAGGAAGCCGAGATACGCATTACGGCCTCCGCCATGGGGATCTGCGTTCCCTTGACAAGTTTGTGTTGATGTTTTTTTTATTTAGAACGTTTTACCCCGCTTTTCTCCGAGTGACTAAATGCAATTAAAATGTTTCTGCTGTAAATGAAACTCGACACAGTCTCCTGCTGTGGCTCAAAGGATCTTCATTATTTGTCCTTTCTCTGCATTGCTTCCTTTAGTCAAGCTGTCGTCAGCTCCTCTGCCGCTGGTTGAATGCTTTCAGAAAGGCTTCGGCAAGCAGCTAGGGCTATCTCTACTGATAGCTGTGGAAGCTGTGGCCCTCCAGACGTAGACGAACTACAAACCCCATCATCCACCACCATTGGCCATGCTGGTTGAGATGGATGGGAACTGGAGCCTGACAACCACTGGAGGACCACCAGTTCCCTAAACCCGACTCTGTAGCAACCTTTCTCAACCTGGTTCCCTCCAGATGTGTCAGGCTAAAATTCTTGGTCATGCTAGCTGGGGAGAATGGGAGTTGTGGTCCAATACATCCGAAGGGTTCCATGTTGGGGAAGGCTGAGAGTTGGGAGAGGTGTTTAAAGTTAGGGGTGTAGTACAATATGAGTGATAACACTCAACCACAAAGGTACTAAGAAAGTTTTATAGATGAATAGTTCAAAAGATACCACAAATGTACAAAAGACAGGCATATAGATAACATTTACAAGATGTTCATCAAACATTCATAATGAAGCCTACAATAAGTTGGCATCCATTAAACATTCATGACAAGAATCAATGATCTCATAAATATGTGTCTAATAAATAATTTCATAAAGTGTCTAATAAACAGTAGTCCGGTACAAGTCCTGTTTCGAGAATTCTTCGTCAGTAGGATGCAACTGGTTCACAAAAGGAGCCGCGGCTATACATTTAGAGTGGAACCTGTGGCGTTACACCCCACAAGTCAATTCCAAATGTATGTCTGCAGTTTGTAAGTCTGTGGTTTTTAGAATGTTGGCCTGAGTGGGCGGAGTTAGAATGTCTTGGGAGGGGGAGGAGTGATATATATAAGGGAATGATGGAGGGGATTGAGAGATCTTTTCAGCGAGACTTGTTAGGTACTCTTAGAGTCTGTAGTGCTCTCTGTATTTATGGTACTTAAGTTCTGGGAAATTTGAGGGTCAGTGTAGTGAGTGGTGTCTTTAGAGTGTGGTGTGCACGTAGTGGAAGTATATTAATCAATACTGAGAATAAAGAAAGTTCAAGAGTGATTGTGTGAGAAAAAGGAAAGCGTGTATGTGAATGAGTGACAGGATTGTATGAAAGGTTTCAAAAAGGTTTTTAATTGTTTTAGTTGAAACAAAGCTTGCGAACTTTTAAAAATAAATTTCAATTGTTTAGTTTTAAAACTACCACAAAAATCCCACGTGTCTGTTTGGCATTTATCATCTTAAGTTTACACATTTAACACCCACTCTGACAATCATTCACCTCAGCAGATATAACTCACAGCGCATTATTATATATATTAAAATCCATTCTCCATTTTAAACCCCTTTCTCCAGATAGTTTGGAGGAAGGTGGGCTTTATCCCTTGCCTCAGGCGTATCAAGCGGTGGTGCTTAGCTTGAGCAGGGAGTAGCCTCGGCCGGGTCTGGTGTTCAGAGCCTGTGTCGTGGCAGAACCCTCCAAGGTTTATCACCATATCATTTTCACGTATTCAAGCCGTCAGATAATGCTCTCAATTTCTATGGGGTGGGCATAGAATTTCTATGGGGTGGGCATCTCAATTTCTTTGGGGTGGGCAGGCTTTAGTCTTTGCAGGATCTACTTTTCTTCCCCCCATAGAAGCCTGGGATCTTCTAGCCAGAGCATGGTGCAAGAGACTTTTGTTTAGAATCGAAGAATTCCGAGCCCAGGACCTGAATTCTTTGCAGCCCTTCCGCACAAAACTGCACTCCCGATGACCCCAAGCGATCTTCATTTCAACAGAATAATTTAGTGCGAGGGGAGTCGTTTAGTTATTGCTGTTGTGCAGCAAGTGGGAGTCGGAAATTCTGGGCGACCTACTGCAGATCATCCAGAGATCTACCATTTCTTCGATTCTAAGACGCCATCGATTCTAAGGCGCACCCCATTTTTAGAGATGTTAATTTGGGGAAAAAAGTCATCTTAGAATGAAAGAAATACTTCCCTCACCGCCCAACCAACCTCCTCCCCCCCCCGCGCTTTCTTCTAATGGTTGTGTCCTTTTCTTTTTTCCCTCTGTGAGAGAAGAAACTGCCGTTTGCGCAGGAAGAAGGGTGTGTGTGTTGAAACAAAGAGTAAACAATGTTTTCGGGCGGGGGGAGAGAGGAGAAGGCGCAATTAAGGAGCTAAAACGCTTAACTCTCCAGTCCCGCTCTTTACTTGTCTCTGCACCAGGGGACGACGACACGCGAGTAAGTCCCATGGAAATCGATGGGACTTACGAATAAATTTGCCTAACAAAAAACCAGGCGCTTACCCTCCCAGCTCCTCCTCGCTCGCATGGCTCGAGGCTGCTGCAGGAGCTTCCTCTTTTCCTCTTACCGTGTTGCTTCGATTCTAAGACGCCATCGATTCTAAGACGCAGTCCATTTTTAGAGCTGTTAATTTAGGGGAAAAAGTGCGTCTTAGAATCGAAGAAATACGGTATTAGTATATCCAGGGCTGCCTTTGGCACACACCCTATTGCAGGCCATCTAGTCCAACCCTGTGGTCAATGGAGGAAGAAGCCAGAGGTAGGACAATCTCCTTAGATGTCTACCCAGCACCTACATGAAGATCTCAAGCGATAGAGAAACCGCCACTAGGCAGTTCTATTATTGAACGCTTTCCATCAAGAAGCTTCCCCTGGGGTTCAACGGAATTCTTCCCTTCAGGGACTTAAGCCCATTAGTGGCGTTTTTCGTGTTCTTCTCCTCCCTCCTGGGGCCGGCCCTTCCCTCGGATTTTTGGATCTGGTTCCTTTCTGATGATATCTCATGAATCTGCTTAGCTTCCTGTGCAGAGCTTTCAGAAAACCCAAATTATCGGGTCAAAAATATATAGATCTTTGTGTGGGGTAATCATAGAAGTTGGGCTAGCTGAAGTTTGCGAATGTGAACGTCCTGCGATTGTAAGAGGCTATTTCTGGCCTGGCAGCTGCGAAGCCGCATGAAAAGTACTTTGATTCTCAGATTCCAGATTGTATTTTATGATGTTCGCTGCTGAGCATTGCGTATTGTTAGACTGTTATTACTCCGTGGGGTTCCTCCATATGTATTTCTTTGTTTCCTGCCTGATGGGTTTATCATTTAGAGTGTTCTGTTTTTATTTATTTATTTATTATGATTATTCTTTTGTTAGGGCCAGTGGCCGGAACAAATATACTGAACTCGATCTGAACTTCATTGCAACATAAGTCTGTGTTAGTTTTACTCTACCCTGTGCCTGTTTGGTGCATTCTCTTCCCCTTCTTATTGTTTTATTATGATTCTATTAGAATGTAAGCCTTTGCGGCAGGGTTTTGCGATTTTATTGTTTTACTCTGTACAGCACCATGTACACTGATGGTGCTATATAAATAAATAAATAAATAATAATAATAATTCCTGCCCTCTGCAGCCTCTGAGCTGTGGAGACCTTCTAAGGAAGGTTATAATTAAATTCTAGAGAAGTTTGCAGAAAGCTGGAGTGGGCATCGGTAGTACTAGGGGTTGAATAGCCTAATTTCAAAAGCCGCCTGTGAATGATCAGACCTCTGGGAAGAGTGATTTGTCTTTCCCTTGGTAGTCTGCTGGGTGGGGAGAAGTGGGAGAGAAAGAAAGAAAAGGGGTGTTGAAAAAAGAGAGCGAGAGAGAGGCCACACCCACTTCTGGCCCCACCCACTGCTGGCATGCAGGCCCCGCTCCTTGCTAGAAAAAAGGATCCCTGCCTCTGCCTTAAAGCTATATGTTCATTACCTTTTTTCTACCTTAGTAGGGCAAAAGCCTCTTTCTTCACTGCATCTCATTTCTAGTAACCCAGGAAGCTTTGGAGGGTAATTATGAGAGCTGTGTTTGAATTTCAATAGGAGGAAAGAAAATGTTTTGTAACTTCTTAATGTACAAGCCTTGAATAAAGTACTGGCTTTATTCCTCAGTGCCATCTGTTTGACTGAACTTTATGTATTAAGCTTGGCTGGGAAAAAAGAGAGAGAAAGAAATTGGATCTATTAGACGCAAAAGTTTGGTCCTCTGGGAGACGTTGGACGAGATCTCAGCACGAGCGAGTGTTGGGGAAGCTGTGAGTTCTGCAAGCCTGTCAAGGGAGCTATTTAAATTCAGCATAGCTAATGGCTAAGATTGGATGTTGAGAGCTTCCATTACAAGGCCAATCTTTTTACCCCATGATTCATTTCCTAATGAGTGTGCTCTCATTGCTTTTAACAAGTCCATGCAGTCCATTTTGCAGTGGAAGAAAATCTATATTTTCAAGTTGAGCAGCTCGGGTATCTAAGAACATTTTAACTGGGGATGCAAACACAGGACCAGATTCTGGCATCACCATTGTTGGGCACCTGCTAAGATGCACACCCCAGCAGCACTCCCAGTGCTGACCTCCCCAGAGCCTCCAGGACATCCTCCTCTTTGCTATTACTGCCTGTTCTCCTGTTCCCTTCTTGCTGTTGCTGCCTGTTCCGTTTTGCAAGCATGCAAGCAGTGACAAGAGCAAAGAGAAGGAACCTCTGCTTGCCTTGCCCTCCTCTTTTGGGCAGTGGTGTGAATCGTGCCCACAGGGGAGAAGGTAAGTGAATGGTGAGCGGCGAAAGTGGCCAGGAGGAAGGGTCCCCCCTTAGGCCCCCTTGTCCAAGCAACCCCCCCCCCCCACAATTAGGAGTGTGAAGGCTGGAGTCTAGCAATATTAAATTGTCCCCAATGAATTAAAGGTGGTTGGGGAGAAGTCTCTCTGCTCATGTTATGTACGTGCAGGCCACCACTGGCCTCTGATGAACAGGTTTTGTCTTTTAAAAACCTGCCAGACCTGTTTGACCAGTGTGGGCAGTGAAGCAAAAGAAAAGGGTGGGTATATCATGAGCAGGGAAGTGTCAAACCACTGTCAGCTCTTTAAAACTCACACGTGGATGCACTATTGCTTGTTGCCAGCTTTGGGAAGCATATTTATTTGTTTATATTAATGTTTATTTGTAATATTTACATGCCAATACCAGATTTCTCTGGACAGCTTACAAGAACAATGAGACAAACTATACATGATAATATATAATACTGCATAAAATCTCCAGCAACAGAGAAAAAAATCGGTATAACAAAAAACAAACCAAGAAATAAACAGATTTTAGATTTATTTTATTTTTTTTAAAAAATAAGAGTTTAGAAGGCCTGGGGAATTTTTTTAAAAAGGTTCCCCCTTTGACCAACCATGGGCTAGCTGCCTCGCTGAAATCTGTCCATCCAAAGGAAAGGACATAATGTCTTTGTGGGCGTCCAGTTTGTGTTCTACTCCTGAGCTGTGCCTTTGCACATGTGCAGAGTGCAAATCTGGGATTGAGGGGTGGGGGTGGGGAGAGAAGAAATGCTTCCAGGTCACATACCTCTCATTTTCAGTCTCAGGAAATGGTTGGTCAATGAGCCTTCTAAAAATAATGGTATAGAAAAGCAATAAATAAAGAAGTAGACTTTTCCCCCAGCATGCCGGGTAAATCCTGCAGATCCATACTCAGCTAGTCTCTGGTCAAGATGACCCACCGAGACAGCCAGTGCGGTGTAGTGCTTGCAGCGTGGAACAATTGGCTTCGAATCCCTGCTCAGCTGTGGTGCTCCCTGGGCGACCTGGGTCCGGTCAAACTCTCTCTCTTCCTTAGCTACCTACTGGAGGAATCTTCATGAGGTTAAAGGAGGAATGGGAGAAGAGGAATCAGGCGAGAACCGTGCATAAATCCTCGATCTCTTTGGAAGAAGACGGCGCTAAAAATAAACCCATCCTGCTTGACTTCCTCAATCAGACCGCTGCCTACTTCTCCATCCACTCCCTGCATCGCCTTGACTGTTCCTGTCGCAATTTCCACCTTTTCGTTTGCAGCTGCGCATCCTGTGTTTGGCGAGAGTCTGCTTTAGCTTTGTGCATTTTGCTGCAGCCAGTCTGAGCAGTGATGCAGTGCAAGCCGTTCAGCTTTTTTTTTTTTTGCTAAGCTTTCCGCAGGCTGCTGGCAAATGGGTGCATCCTTTGGATAGGATTGTTTGTTCTGCTTATCAGAGGGATGTTTAGTTCAAGGCAGGATGTGATACTATTTGCGGGGTAGGGGGTTGTTTCCTAGCCTTGGGTTGGGTTTTGAACCTCTGGAGGGCATAAGCGTGTCTTCTGAGGACGCAAGATCAAAATCAACTCATCACTCATATTGCATCCCTGTCTCCGTGTCTGCTAATGTTATGACTTCCTTGTTTTGAAATGTCCCTGTTCTGCTGGAGGTGGATAGATGCCCAGTTTCTTTATTTTTCATGCCTCGGGGTTGCATTTTGGTTTCTTCCTTCCTTCCTTCTTGTTTTTGCTTCTCTCTTTCTGTCTGGTGGGGTCTGAGTAGCATGCCCATGATAATGATGATAAATGATAATGATAAATTTATTTCTTACCCGCCTCTCCATTCTGGGGAGAGGCAGGGAACAACAGCAAATATAAAATACATAAAACTGAATTAAAACATAATATACATTGTTTAAACATCCTGAAAACATTCTAAAAACATCCTAAAATTCCACTGGATAGGCCTGCCAGAAGAGATCAGTCTTAATTGCTTTCTTAAATGCTAATAGACTGTTAAGTTAACATGTCTCCTTCGGCAGGCCACTCCACAGTCTGGGAGCAGCAGAAGAGGAGGTCCTCTGGGTAACAGTTGTCAATAGGGCTGTGCTCCGCTCCGATTCGGATTGCGAATCCGGAGTGGAGTAACCTGATCCACCTCCGCCAAAGGTGGATCCGAATCGGGTGGAGGGAGCTGCGGATCGAGGCGAAGCGGTTTGCTTCCATCCGGAACTCTGAACACAGGTAAGTGGGGGGGAGGGGGGCTCACCTGCCGCCGCAGTCTGTGTGGCAATGGCGGTGGAGCCAGGTAAGGGGGTAGGTGGGGGGCTTACCTGTGAGCTGCCTTTGAGGTACTTGGCCTCAGTTGAAGCCAGTGCCGGACCGTGGTAAGTGGGGGGGAGGGGGGCTTACCTGGCTCTGCTGCCGCAGTCCATGTGGCGACGGCGGCGGAGCCAGGTAAGGGGGAGAGGGGCTTATTTGCCCCCCATTTTGTCCCACCTTCCCCATTTACCTGCCTCCGCTGTCCGCCGTGGAGGCAAGTAAGTAGGGAAGGGGGGGCAAAATCTCGATCCGCCCCTCCAGATCTCGCTCTGCAGTGTGGAGCAGGGGAGGATCGGATCGACCTGAAGTGGTTCGGGCCCGATCCAAAAGTTCTGGATCGGGCCACGAAGCAGTTCAGGGGGTTCCGTGCACAGCCCTAGTTGTCAATCTAGTTTTTGCTGACTGAAGTAGATTCTTCCCAGAGGACCTGAGTGTGCGGGGTGGATTGTTTGGGAAAAGGCGATCCCACAGGTAGCCTAGACCCAAACCCTGTGTATCCCATGATCCAAACCCTGCATAGAAGAAGACCAGGGTGTGTGTGTGTGTGTGTGTGTGTGTGTGTGTGTGTGTGTGTATATATACAATGCTGTGTTGGCAACTGATTCCTTCAAAACTATACAGCATCGCTGCTGTGAAGCGGAAATGATAAAGCTACATGGCAGGAGGGATTGTGGGCTGTCTGGTTGAAAAACCGCAGTGCTGGCGGCCATTCGGTTTGTCAAGCCCGTGCCCTGCCCTGCATGCCTGCACACACCCGATCCACCCAGAGCTGCATCCACATCATTCACTTGAACTGAGGCCACTGCTAACACACAGAGAAACAACGTGGTGACCTTGGAGCAAAGGGAAAAATTGCGGTAATGGATGCTTTAAAAATCCGCAGTTCCGGGGCGGAAGGGGAACCTGATGTGGCTGTGAGTTGGCGGCTGCATCATATAAACAACGCAGCACCACTGCGCAGCCATAATGGGGTCAACGGCACGTAGGTACCTTCCAGATGACTTGGAAACAAATTAACGCTGCTCCTGTTCAAGCCTTCCTGCTCTTTTGTTTGGAGGGATTCTCAACGTTACCAAATTAATATCTGTCTCTGTGTGCCGTGGGGCTGGGGAGAAGCAACGATTCAAGGCCAAATTCATGAAATTGACCAAATCGTTCAAAGAGACATGGCTTCCTGAAATGGTTCCTCATGTTTTAGCATGTCTCCTTGGGAGTAAGTCTCATTGAACTCAATGGGGCTTACTTCTAGCTAGACATGCATAGGGTGGGTTAATCTCTGATTTCCCCCGTCCCACCCCTCTCTCTCCTCCGCATGGGATGCCTTTAAACCTTTGGGTCTGCTTTCAAATAAAGTGTATTTGGTGTTTTTTTGTTTTTTTTTACAAGACATTCAGAAAGAAAGAAACCCAAATGTTTCCCCAAGTAATTCAGGTTTAAAAGCAGCATTGCGCGGAACGACACGCTGAGACTTTATATTTTTAACAAGCCTGCTTCAATCACTGCCGTTTCTTTGGAGGGGGTATTTAACTGTACTGCACTGCTCCAATGGAACGAGCTGTTGGAGCAACGATTCGCCCACTCCATAAAAGTGTGTCTTTTTCGCTAGATAGTCTACTGCTCTCTGCAAGTATGGCGGCCTCCTCAACCGCTCTCTGCTGTTATAGCAAAGGAGGCAACCATTTTTTTAAAAATTGGCGGCAGCCATTTTGAATTCCCACATATTTGAAAAACTCCTCAAAATGGGGCTTTTGGGACAAACAAAGAGAGCTACTCCTATCCTCTTTTTTAAAAAAAGTTTTGTGATACTTTCTTTCTTTCTTTCTTTCTTTCTTTCTTTCTTTATTACATTTTTATACCGCCCAATAGCCAAAGCTCTCTGGGCAGTTCACAAAAATTAAAAGCATAATAAAACAACCAACAGGTTAAAAGCACAAATACAAAATACAGTATAAAAAGCAAAACCAGGATAAAACCATGCAGCAAAATTGATATAAGATTAAAATACAGAGTTAAAACAGTAAAATTTAAATTTAAGTTAAAATTAAGTGTTAAAATACTGAGTGAATAAAAAGGCCTTCAGCTGGTGACGAAAGGAGTACAGTGTAGGCGCCAGGAGGATTGTGCCCTCAGAGTAGACAACTACTCTGAGGGCACAATCCTCTATACATTTTAAGACAGCAAAAAGTCCTACAACTCCCAGCCTTCCCCAGCCAACAATGCTGACTTTTTCCTGTCTACACATGCATAGGATTGTGCCTTTACACACTTAGCAGAAGCATAGCGTCCAGAACATGGGAAGTAATAGACCTGTTCTATTCTGTGCTGATCAGGCCACATCTAGAACACTGTATCAGAGGCAGTAAGCCTGAATACACCAGGTGCTGGGGAACATGGATGGGAGGGTAGTGTTACACTCGTGTCCTGCTTGTGGGTCCCTGGTTGACAGCTGGCTGACTGTGTGAATAGAATGCTGGACTAGATGGACCGTTGGTTTGATCCAGCAGGGCTCTTCTGATGTTCTTATGTGTCCAGTTCTGGGCGCCACTTTTAAAGAAGGCCATTGGCAAACTAGAGTGTGCCCAGAACAGGGTGATAGGATGCTGGTGGTGGTGGTGGGAACCAAGTCCTATGAGGAGCTGTTGAAAAAACTGGGTCTGTTTAGCCTGGAGGAGAGAAGTTGAAGGGGAGACATGATATCAGTCTTCATACTGTATATCTGAAAGGCTATTATGCAGAAGAAGGAGGAAACGTGTTTTCTGTTGCTTCTGAGTACACGACTGGACCCAATGGGTGGAAATTCAGGGGAGCAGATTTTGGCCACGCGTTAAGCCAAACGTCTTAATGGTAAGAGTTGTTCATCAGTGGGACAGCTTTCCCTATGAGGCAGTGGGCTGTCCTTCATTGGAGGTCTTTAAGCAGAAACTGAACGGCCATCTATCAGGGATATTGTATTTCAGCCTTCTCCAACCTGGTGCCCTCCAGATGTGTTGGACTACAACTCCCAGAATCCCCCAGCCGTGCAACACATGCTGAGGGTTGTAGTTCAACCCATTGGGTGCGAGATCAGGTTGAGGAAGCCTGCAGCAGGGGGTTCCAGCTGGGGATGTTGGACTACATGCTGGCTTGGGGGTTCTGGAAGCTGTAGTCCAACACACCTGGAGGACACCAGTTTGGGGAACTCTGCTGTTCCCATTGCATCCTTCATTGCAGATCTGCATTGAGAAGTGGGTTGGACTCAATGAAGTGGGTTGTTTTATACCTTGAATGGTTTTAATTTTTGTGAACCGCCCAGAGAGCTCCGGCTATTGGGCGGTATAGAAATGTCATAAATAAATAAATAAATGGTCGCTTCTATAATTCTAAACTACTTGTCCGATTTTTGTTGCTGGATGGACTGTAGCTCCATTCAGTTTGGCATTCTGGTTCTGGAAGCTTAGAATGACGGGCAGTTGTTTATCCGGTAATTAAATGTATGCTGCCCATGTACATGGGAGGTTCCATTAAGCCATCATGGATAAACCTTGAGGAATTTCTTTAGGTGAGTTTTTTGTTTTTAAAGCCAATGCCCACCTCAGCTGCATCCGGAAGGTAAGGATGTCCGTCGCTGGGAAATCCACTTTTTTTTCCTTGACAGAATTCCGCGGTGTGTAAGACTCAATTTCCATTTGCAAGCTGAGCTGCCAGCTTTTCCCTGAACCCCAGAAACATAGGTTCTGTGATTTGTGCAGATTTCTGAGCAGAATGCGTAAATTCGGCCGTAACTTGCACATATTGCTCAGACATTGGTGCAAATTGCCCAGAAATTTGCCCAAATCTCAAAACCTTTGGAGGAAAAATGTGCAAAATTCCTGGGGGGGGGGGGAATCCGCAAACTTGTCCAGCTGGCTGCAGATCAAGTCAGGTGGCGCAGTGGGAACCAGAATGAAATGGGTGGGTGGGTGTGTCTGAATCCAGGAAAACCCATTGAATTCCATCCCCGCAAAAGGATTTCTCCGACATCTCTACTTAAAGATAGTCAGCTGAGAACTGACAGTATGTTGATTTGTAACTAGAGAGTAGAGCAGGGTTGCCATTTTCTGAATCCACAAAACCGGGTCAATTTTTTGGGGGTGGAGGGCTAGTTTTTTTAAAACAACAACAACAACTGAGCGATATGTAAAGGTCTAGGGAAAGCAAGCAAGCTATCTAAGCTTTAGTTATCTAACATGACAATCTTATGTGTGTCTACTCAGAAACAAATCCTATTAACTTAAATAGGGCTTATTCCCAAGTAAGTATGCATAGGATTGCAGCCTAAAGTACTTAAGCACCTGCAAATAAACAACAGGCAAAGAACAGTTTAAGCAAACAAACAGAAAAAAAGACACTAAATTACATTTCTCCACTAGTTCTCAGAAGCTAGAGGAGACTTCAATATGGAGACTGACACTCCGCTGAGCAGGCTCAAGGCACCATTTCGGAGGTTGGAATTTCTCCGGCCGGCTGGAACAGGAATCCGGGATTCTTGACTGACCGGCCGGGACATTTTGGAAATGCTTGGAAACCGTGACATTCCCGGTTTTCCGGGACGTATGGCAACCCTAGAATAGAGGTGTTTGGTGTGGGTGCGTTTCCTCTGTCACCAGGTGCTGCTGTGCTTGAGCATCAGACTCGTTACTGTGCAATTCCTGCTGCACATCCCAGGGTGGGTGCCGTCTGTGTGATGCTAGCCCCTGGGAGGGATTTGCCTGAGCCATTGAGAGGTGATTTCCCTGGGACTTGCTTATCTCTGCAGGCATTGGGGCCTTGCTCCGTGGTAGCTTCGCTTTTGCATCTCCGGAGCCATGCTTGCCAATTTCTCCTCCCTTGTTGTTTTGCTGATTTATCTCTCCGGAGAGACCATGCGGCGAGGGGGCTGATTTGTCTAGAAGCATCAGGCTGGCCTGATGTGATGAACCACCTTATAACCCGGAAACTGCAAATCACGTTGTTTCGTTCTGATGACTCTCGTCTTCCTCCGTGGTGCAGCAGTGTCTCTCTGTGTGTGTATACGTATGTATTCATGATGGCATCATCTCTAGTCTACAAGCTCCCTAATGTTTGGGGCTGCTGCAAACTAGGATGAACTGTACGTAGACTCTTGTGCCTTCACTTGGGGTGGTTTCAATTGGTCAGGGGTGACTTGGAAGTGCCTTTTATGCTTGCTGTTGCCATTATAACAGGTTGCTCTGGGGGATGGTGAAATACTTGTGCCTGGCATAGAGAATTCTCTGGTTCCCTGTGGATATATTTTGCTTACGTGCTGGTGTTGGTGTTGGGGAGGCAATTCCTTGCCAGTTTTGCAGGATCTGCCTTGGTTTTTTGTGTTTTGCACCTTGGGCATCCCCGACGGATGTCATTCCAAACTGGTCTCTGTAACCTCCAAACAAGAAGGTTCCTGACTGTTAGAGCAGTACGACAATGGAAACAATTACCTAGGGAGGTTGTGGGCTCTCCACACTAGAGGCATCCAAGAGGCAGCTGGACAACCATCTGTCAGGGATGCTTTAGGGTGGATTCCTGCATTGAGCAGGGGGTTGGACTCGATGGCCTTAGAGGCCCCTTCCAACTCTACTATTCTATGATTTTATGATAAGACTGTACAACCTCCCCGGATGGCTTGATCTCTCTGTTTGTTTGCCTTTCTGCTTGTGCCTTGGCCTAGGCTTTCTCTTGCGGTTGGAGATGTCCTTGTGAGTTTGCTCCCTGTGAATAAATCTGGGGTTTACATAAAAGAGTCGTTCAGGGGCCAAAATGTCTGGCTAATGTTAAAGAGCCAGTAGGGTCAGTGATAGAGCACAACGCTTTTCATGCACAAGCTCCTGGTTCAATCCCTGTCATCTCCAGGTAGGCTAGAAGGACCAAAGGCCTGCCTCTGTAAAAGGGAGCTTTCGACGCCCCTGTCTGAACCAGCCCCTGTATTCAAAACCATGAGGACTGGAATTTTACTTTATTTTTTTACGGGGAGGATCACAGCTCAATGATAGGGCATCTGCTTTGCAAGCAAAGGGTCCCAGGTTCATCTCCAGGTGGGGCTAGAAAAGACACCTAGTGCAACCACTGATCCCTGAAGACAATTACGAGCTAGAACAGCCTTCGTCAACCCTGTGCCCTCCAGGGGTTTTAGACTACAACTGAAACATTTGAAAAAAGATAGAGCATGCTCTTTGTAGAATTTTGTTTTACTGGGATATTTATAAAAAATTAAAGATCGTGGCATGTACTATCCTTACATTGTCTAAATGTAAGAATGAAACGAGGCGAATGAAATGTGTTGACACGCTAATTCAGCCTTCCCCAAGTTGGAGTCCTCCAAATATTTTGGATTGCAACTCCCAGCATTCTTTAGTTAGCTTGGCTGGCTGGGGATACTGGGGTTTGTAGTCCAACACAACTGGAGGGCACCAAGTTGGGGAAGGTTGTGCCAATTTTAGCAGCCCAAAGAACTGTGCATGACATGCTGACAACCACTCGTCTGTTTCAACAGAGTTCAACTCACTTTTATTGGGGCACCTTCAGTTTCACTCTCACTACTTATTCGTTCCATTTCACTCTGACATAACATGTATTTCAATGATATACGGAGCGTGTTCAGAGGAGGGCCATGAGGATTATCAGGGGTCTGGAAACAAAGCCCTATGAGGAAAGGCAGAAAGAACTGGGTATGTTTAGCATGGAGAATAGAAGACTGAGGGCAGACATGACAGCACTCTTCAAATACTTGAAAGGTTGTCACACAGAGGACGGCCAGGATTTTTTCTCGATTATCCCAGAGTGCAGGACACAGAATAATGGGCTCAATTTCTAGGACACCAGAGTCCGGCTGGACATCAGGAAAAACTTCCTGACTGTTAGAGCAGTATGACAATGGAACCAATGACCTAGGGAGGTCGTGGGCTCTCCCACACTAGAGGCTTTCAAGAGGCAGCTGGACAGCCATCTGTCAGGGATGCGTTAAGGTGGATTCCTGCATTGAGCAGGGGGTTGGACTCCATGGTCTTAGAGGCCCCTTCCAACTCTACTATTATATGATGCTATGATATATGTATTCTCTCTCATACTTGCTAGGGATAATCACCTGGAACATGTTAATTACAACTTTGAAATTTGCAAATTTGCCTAATATTGCAATGCAATTGCCACCCATTCCTTGTTACTAATAAACTTAAGAAATGGAAAAATTTCCAGAGAAAAATAAAGCACTGGGAAATGTTCTATTTTGGAATCCCCCCTCCCCATCATTGCTTTATTTTTCCACAGAAAACTTTCTGCAGAAAAATTCCCACCCTACAGCCCTGAATAATCTAGGAGTCCTTTTGCAAACATGCCCAGCTGGGCTTGGAAAATCTGGCTTTGCTCTTCCTTCCTTTTCTCCCACCCGACAATATAGGACCCCAAATATGCCAGCTTCATGTATCTTTATCCCTTTTTAAAAGCCCTTTCCCTCTTAAAAGTTTGGGAATTATCGAGCTGCATGCATTTTGAAATCAACTGGATGTTGTGCTGTTTCTCGGCCCAGTTGGGAAATGCAGGTTAAAAAGTTCCCCAAAGACACGTCAAGCTTTGATCTGTGTTTGTGTGCTGGTGTGCCGACTGGCGCTGGAACAATGGGACTCGGGCGTACCACGGCGCGTTGGCTCCCTACCTCTGGCGGAGAACACCTGCCAAAGGAAATCGCTGTACAGTGAAGTTTAATCAAATATTTTCTTTCCTCTTCTGCCTGTGATCTCAGCTCTGAAAGTGGGGAAATGCAAAAGAATTTGTGTGTTTTGCTAAGGCTTTCGTCTGCCAGCCAGTTGGTTTACTGCTAAACCATCCAGCTAGTTGAAGGTGTGCCACCTCGCAGCTGAATATGGAAATCAGATGAAGGGGGTCTATTCCCTGCCCCCTTCCCAGCCAAGTGGCCACTGTGGACTAGCTGTTGGCATCTTCTGTTGATGTCTTGACCACCGGCTCTGTTGTGGTTTCCTTCTGCGTGGCCCTGTTCTTTCTCTTTCCCCGCTTAGATGGGGGTCTTGCAGGAAACTGTGAACTAAAGGAAAAAAACCCTGTTGGCTCCTAAGCATCTGGACATTTCATGTTGGCTCCTAAGCATCTGAAATATTTGGGTCCTTGTGAGAGGTGAATGTCTATCGGCTTAAAGGACATAAGAACATCAGAAGAGCCCTGCTGGATCAGACCAAGGGTCCATCTAGTCCAGCACTCTGTTCACACAGTGGCCAACCAGCCATCGGCCAGGGATGAATAAGCAGGACATGGTGCAATAGCACCCTCCCGCCCATGTTCCCCAGCAACTGCCTCGAATACTGGAGATAGCACACAGCCATCAGGGCTAGTAACCATTGATAGTCTTAGCCTCCAGGAATTTATCCAACCCCCTTTTAAAGCCATCCAGATTGGTGGCCATCGCTACATCTTGTGGTAGTGAGTTCCATAATTTAACTATGCGCTGTGTGAAGAAGTCCTTCCTTTTATTTGTCCTGGATCTCTCAAAGGAGCATCAAAAAGAGTCTTTTCTGAGCTAAAAAAGCCAGAAGTGTGTGTGTGTGGGTCTTGCCCAACCCTGGCTGTCAGCCCTTCCCCAGACAAACTTACCCTTACAAAGGGGGTGTTGGTACTAACAGTCAGATGGGCTCCTTACAGCAATTGGAAATGGTGCTTCTGAGCATGCTCAGGAAGCATCATTTCCTGCTGGGGTTCATGGGATTCCATTTCCCAAGGCTTCCGATTAAAAGAAGAATACAGATCCTACAGCTACGGTCTGAGGGTCCCTTCTTGCATTGTGTTGGCTGCGTGGGAGGTGTGTCAGCCCGGTTCCTTCCCTTGCCACTGAGTTAACATGAAAAGTCCCAGCTAACACCCTCGCTTCTGCCCAGATCAGCATTTTGCCCAATTTCCAAGAGGGGGAAAATTGGGTGTAGTGTCAGAATGGGCTTCTCTTATTACCTGAGTAGCGTAGGAAAGAGCCACGCACATTTCCAAAGAAGAGGGGCTGTGAACTGGTACAGTCCTGAAACAGTGCAGCCATAGGATGGTCCTGTTGATCTTCAGCCTTGTGAAGGCTAGTCCTTACATTTTTGGCTCTTCAGGGTTGTTGATGGGGAGGATGTTAGTACCACCCATCGGAATAGCTATGTAGGGAATAAAGGCTTTTGTGTCAGGCCGGTGGCTCCGATTTTGGTGGGGCTGTGAATCCATTCTGGGTTTCAGTCAGATCCCACCAGAACTTTAAAGGAGCAATCCAGGGTGCTTCCCCTATTTTGGGGACAGGGTTCAGCACATTGAACAGCTCCTTCAGAGTTCTAGTGGGTTCTGACTGATACCCCGAATGGCATCACAGCCCCACTGAAATTGGAGTCACCACCCTCCAATGGTTGGTGTTCTTATCATAGGCTTTCTATAACCCTGCTAACAACGGTAGTGTAATTCAAGTTCCTCCCTCTCCGAAGTCCGGGCTTAATGAATTGTGCCTTGTGTGCCCTCCTGCCCACTTTCCAGCTGAACCTGCCTTTTGATGTGGCGAAAGCCTTTGTTGCCCAGCCTGCATTTGGAAAAGCAGCTTGCTGTTGTGATTTCCGACGTATCCTTGCAGCCAACTTCAAAAAATGAGTCCTAAAGCCTTCGGTGTCAGAATTAGCTGGACAGCAAATCGATACCGCAAGCGCTTTGCTGGTTTGATGTGTGTGTGTGTTTTCCTTTTGCTCCACTTAAATAGAAAGATCAGCCCAAATTCCCCTGACTTAGCTCCAAAGTAGAACTTGCGGAGAGGAGAGATGTGTGACATTTGTTGAGGTTTTCAGCCTGGTGGCCGGAGCCCTGAGGTTTGGGTGCCTGCGCTCCTCCGCCTTTGAAGCGAGGCGGCTGACGTGGCGATCGATCGGACGCAGAGCCGCACGGCCCTCTGCAGGGTGTTGGCGACAGTTTCTCATTTACTCTTTCGAACTCTGCCAACTTGGCGTAGATCCAGATTAGATGAAATGCAGAGCAGCAGTGGCCGTGGCTGGGCTCTGGCTCCTATTGGGTCAGGTTGTATTCCTTGGTAAAAAGCGCGAGCTGCGGCAAAAATTTGCAGCGTAGAGCACTCCTGTTCAAGGTTCCTGGCTGTAAGCTGTGCCTCTCGCCTTCCTCCCCAATAGTCAGGCAACAGTTGACGCTCCCTGAGCATGCTCAGTCCTCATTGGGCTGTTTGACCCCCCCTGAGTCCCCCCCCCCCCATGAATATCTTTTGCACTTCTGCAAACCTTTGGGCTCCTTCAATCCTGCTGAAACCTTGTGTGTGTCCGGTTCACTTTTGACCCGATGGACTTCCGCGGTGTGCATGTCTTGCTTTACCCTTTATTCAAGAGAGCTTTTTTGCCCCTCCAGAATTCTGTTCTGGCTTCTGGATTTCCTTTGGGGTGCAGGCTGGTAGCTGTGTGTGTGTATGTAGGGGGAAAGCAAGAACCAAGTGCAAACACACACATCCCGGAAGCATTCCAGAAACATTTGTGGATGCTTTCACCTTGGGTTTCTTATTTTTTTGCTGTTTGCTACGGTGAACGATTGCTTAGGTGCAGAGAGCGCGTTTCTCGCAGACATCGCTGTTGCATCTCCGGTGCGCCTGGTAGACCATGTAGCTGCCTGTGATGGGAGCTGACAGCTCAGGGGCACCCGCTGCCCTCTAATGCACGCCTGCCTCTCCAGGCCCAGCCTCATCTGCAGCGCACTCTCGCCCTATGATAGCTCAGGAGGATGCTTGCCTGGACGGGCAGATGGGATGAAAGCTCTCTCCTGGAGAGCTGTCTCTGTGCGTGAACCTCGGGGGCACAGGGGCCTGTTGCTTCTGGAGTGGAGATTCCCCTTCAATGGCACCTGTTGCACCCAGCCGTGGCGGTGGAGTCCTCTCGGTCTGCTCTACGTGAGGGCCTTTTTTGTGGGCACTTCATCGAGGGCAGGGCAAAGTTTGAACTCATCCTGTCGTTTCGGGGGCGCTGCTGACGGCTAGTGCATTGTCACTGGAAACTGATGTACAATCCAGCCTTCCCCAACCTGATGTGCTCCAGAGGCATTGGACTACAACACCCATCATCCCTGCCCACATGGCCATGGAACCCATCCAGTCATTTTGCTGGCACTGCCAATGGCTAGTGCATTTTCAGTGGAACCTAATGTATGATCCGGCCTTCCCCAACCTGATGCACCCCAGAGAGACTTTGGACTGCAACTCCCATCATCCTTGCCCACATGGCCACTGAAGGGAGTTGTAGCCCGACACCTCTGGAGGGCGCCAGGTTGGGGAAGGCTGGCAGAAGCCGAGAGTTCTCTGCCAGGCTCGGTTCCTCAGGCGAGTGCCCGTCTTTGCAAAAGGGATTCTGCTGAGGAGGTTCTAGCTAGGTAGCAGAAGGATTGTTTGATGCAGAAGGAGCGTCCACTAAGACATTTATTATATAGCGCCATCAATGTACATAGTGCTGTACAGAGTAAAACAATAAATAGCAAGACCCTGCCACATAGGCTTACATTCTAATAAAATCATAATAAAACAATAAGGAGGGGAAGAGAATGCACCAAACAGGCACAGGGTAGAGTAGGCTGGCTCCCTCCTTGATGGGCTTTCGGAAGCAGGCTAAAACTTTTTTGTTCAAGCAGGCCTTTGACGAATAATCCAGCCCTCCATCTATGTTAATGTCTTATAATTTTGTTGTGTATTTTTTAATTGTTTATGGTTTTGTTTCCCTCCCCCCCATGTATATTTTAAACTTTGTAAGACCGCCTTGAGGCCCAGCATTGGGCAAAAGGCGGGATACAAATAATAATAATAATAATAATAATAATAATAATAATAATAATAATAATACTAACAGTATAAAAGTCAGAGCAAAATCAAGTTTTAAAAGCTTTAGGAAAAAGAAAAGTTTTTAGCTGAGCTTTAAAAGCTGCGATTGAACTTGTAGTTCGCAAATGTTCTGGAAGAGCGTTCCAGGCGTAAGGGGCAGCCGAAGAAGATGGACGAAGCCGAGCAAGGGAAGTAGAGACCCTTGGGCAGGCGAGAAACATGGCATCAGAGGAGTGAAGAGCACGAGCGGGGCAATAGTGTGGGATGAGAGAGGAGAGATAGGAAGGAGCTAGACCGTGAAAAGCTTTGTAGGTCAACAGGAGAAGTTTATATTGGATTCTGAAGTGAATTGGAAGCCAATGAAGAGATTTCTCCCTTGGTATTGTGGTGGGCAGCTGGGCAGCCCTCGACACTCCCCAGTGCGGATTTGGCACCTTCTTCCCTCCAAAGGTCTGGGGATCCCGCTTTGACGCTGCCTGTTTCCTGGAGCGTGTCGCGAAGGGCCCTTTTCAGCCTTGCGCTCGGAACCCGGCACTTCCCCGCTCTGATTTTCCTCTTGTGGCATCTTCTGCGGTGTCTTCAGCTCCTCCTCAGACTGCCGCTTTCCGAAGCGTGGACTTGTGTGCAGAAGAACTGGAGGCTTCGCCTCTTTTCTTCACCACCCAAACGCAAGGGGAGAGATCTTTCGGAGGTTCACGTTACAGCGTGTGCTGCTTAACGCAGTCTCGTCCCAACCAGCTGCCCTCCAGATATTTTGGACTACCGACTCCCATAATCCCCGACCACTGGCTAGGCTGGTGGGGGTTTATGGGAGTTGTACTCCAAAACATCGGGGGCGCACCATGTTTGGGTTAACGTCTTGCTTCCATTCCTTCCATTCCAAGGCTAAAATGTAGGAGTATTGAATCTCAGGGTTGCGGGCTAAAACTGCCCCACTTGGGCCCCCGATGTAGCTCTTTTGGGGTTCCTCAGATGGCCTCACCCCTCTGTTCCCTGACAGCTGCTAGTTTAGTGGTCTCCTGGCTTTTCGGCAGGAGTGCCGAAAAGCTTGGAATGCCTTTCCTAAGGTTTAGTTACCGGCAGTGAGAGCATTAAGCTCAAATATGGGGTGGGGTTGTCTTTTGCCTCGTCTCTTTTGCCTTCAGCCCCACACACCACTGTCATGGGGTCCCCAAGACTTTCTCTGAATGAGGCTGAATGAGATTCTACATGCCCCTGCCTGTGGGGTTAGATTTCTACACTGCGGGGCTCTTAAACTCTCCAAGCAGAACAGCCCTGTTTTGCAATTGACGTATGCCCACCCAGCTCTTTTATTTTATTTATTTATTTATTTATTACATTTTTATACCGCCTCATAGCCGAAGCTGTCTGGGCGGTTCACAAAAATTAAAACCCCGAAGAGCATAAAAACAACCAACGATTTAAAAACACGAATACAAAATACAATATAAAAAGCACAACCAGGATTAAAACCACACAGCAAAGATTGACATGGGGTTAAAATATGGAATTAAAACAGCAAAGTTTAAATTTAAGTTAAATTAGGTGTTAAAATACTGAGAAAATAAAAAGGTCTTCAGCTGGCGACAGAAGGAGTACACTGTAGGGGCCAAGCGAACCCTTTTGGGGAGCTCGTTCCACAGCCGGGGTGCCACAGCAGAGAAAGCCCTCCTCCTAGTAGCCACTCATCTGAGTGCCTCAATTGTTCTCTTAATTGCAGAATCACAAGAGTGTCTGCCACATGAGCTTCAAGCAGATGATGTGCGTGTGATGCAAGAGTTCCCCTAATGCTCTCACTTACAATTGTCCAGCTGCTGTTCAAGCCCCATCAATACTGTATTTGAGCACTCCGTTCCCTCTGTTGCTTTTCCACTGCTCCAAGCCAGGGAGGCCTTTTCCCCTAGGAGTCTGGCTTTAACAGGAACACAAATGGGATCTGCAACTAAACGTTGCAGCGCAGATGCGCCCTCTTCAGGATCCGATCCCCCCTCCTTCCCCAAGTTTTCCATTCCACTATTTGAGGAACCCCGTGGAGCCGCTCGGAGTCATTGGAGACCACATTGAGCTAGAGAGACCAAATGCGCTGTACGAGGCCGTTCCGTATGTTCACTCCAAGCTGATGTAGGCCATTTTTTTTCCGTTTAAGCCGTTGGAACCTCGTATTTCCATTTCGGCGCTCTGAGCTCCCTCCCCTTTGCCGCTTCTCTCATCTTTGCAGCAATATTTACATTTTTTTTTAAAAAAAAAAAGGAAGGAAGAAATTCTTTGCTGCAGTTTGTACATCGGGCTTGATGGTTCTCTGCTTGCTGATAGCAGAGCCCTCTGTGAGGTGTTTCAGTCAAGCGCATCATTGGAATAAATTGCCTCATAAATTATCAACAAAACTGGCACTTTCCTTCTATCTTCCTTCCTTCCTTCCATCCATCCCTCCACCCCTCTCTCCCTCCCTCCCTCCCGCCTCTTGTACCCACATTGGTACATAGCAAAGTTGAGGGAAGACTCAAAATGGCTGCCTGAAAAGGTTGGTTAAGTTGACTTGAACAGGCCCCCTGCATATGGAGACAACCCACTGGCAAAATCCAGCATGGCGTGATAGATAGAGTGTTGGGCCTTAGCTAGACCTAAGTTTTATCCAGGGATCGTCCTGGAGTCGTCCCTGCCTGCTCCCGGGATCCCCTGTGTGTCACTTAGATCAACAGGGATGACCCCAGGACGATCCCGGGATAAACCTTAGGTCTAGCTAAGGCCTTGGATTAAACAGGGTGAGACCTGGGTTCAAATCCCCACTCGGCCATGTCTGCATTTTTGGCCCCTCTTTGGGGACGTGCCTATGATGAGTGTCCGTACTTCCAAATTTACGACGATAGCGCTACATTTTCACCTTCTGTGCTCAATTTTCCTGATTTACTCGCAGTGCAAAAGCTATTCCTGGGCTCCACTCCAGCAGAGCTCTTCAGAAAACCAGCGCAGCAAACCCTCACCATTTGCAAACCCTTCTCGGCAGCTGAGTGCTTGTTTCTCCGTCGAGAGGAGCTAGCTGGTTTTGCCTAGGGCCATGCTGGAAGAGCGATCTGGATTGGAATGGAAGGGTCCCTTGCTTCCGCAAAAAACCTCATGTCTGCTTCTGTGCCTCGGGCTGTATCCTACTCGCGGGCTTCTTGACAGGGTGGCATCAGGGCGGTGGAGGAATTGGAAGAGGAAGCATACGACGCAGCTAAGAGAGGGCAGCCCAGCAACTGGTGGTGATGCTATGGAATGTGCACAAACATTACAACTTCTCAGGGAGCAAATTAACAATGGCTTCCGTGGGAGGATGGGTGGTTTTCAAAATAATGAATAGAGTGGTGGTGTGTTCTGGGAGGGAGATGACAGATCTGGACCATAATGCCGGGAGAGGGAACCTTATGTCATTCCCCCACACCCCGACACACACACACACACACACACTCCTCAAGAAGCTGCCGTTTGCCCCACAGGGGAAAACTTTTGGATAACTTTAGGGAAAGGGCCCTTTGCTCAGTGATGGACCACCTGCTTTGCAAGAAGAAGGTTCCTTTGGCATTTCTGGTTTAAAAGGATCAGGACGCAGATGATGGGGATGTCCTGTGTTTGAATCCCTGGAGAGCAGCTGCCAGTCAGCATAGACAATATTGGGGTAAATGAACAAATAACGTGGCCCAGAGAGTGTCCTATTGTCCCACACAGGGCAGGAATGGTACAGGGGAAGGAGGTCACCCCCTCTCTTAATACAACAGTGCCATACTAATTTGGGGGCATGATCTGTGACAGCTATAAACTTTTTCAGAACATGGGGGATCCACATATATTTTAGCCCTGCGTTCAGCCACCAACGCATGTGATTGGAGGACACATCCGATAGGGGAATAGCTGTGGCTCAGTGTGATCGAGCCTCTGTTTTGCAGCCGGAAGGCCCCAGGTTCAATCCCCGGTATCTCCAGGTAGGGCTAGGAACGAATCCTGCATGAAACCCTGGAATGCTACTGCCAGTCAGTGTCGACAATACTGAACTAGATGGACCAGTGGTCTGACTCAGTACAGGGCAGCTTCCTATGTTCCGATGCTTTGCAAACCCCGCAAGTAGAAACCAGGATTCCATTCTAGCATCAGTTGTCACTAAAGGAGAGAAGATGTTGGTCCGCTGCCGTTGGCCCCAGTTTGCTTTGGTGGCTGTGGCTAGGAGGGAAGAATTCACCTCCGTCCGTGCTGTGCGCCAATCGCTGAACACCCCCCACCAGCTGCCTGCCCGTTTGCCGTGCAGTCGGTAGGAGCATGGCCACCCGGTCTCTCACTGAGGGATGCACCGTTCACGCTTCTAATCCTGCGGAAATGGCCGCTTCACGGCCACCATTTGCATAAAAGGCCTTTTATGTAAAGCAACAAGCTGCTATTTTTAGGCAAGGTGGCGGCCTGCCAAGGGAGCTGAACAGAGGCGGGTAAGTGGCGCCGTCCATGGAAGGGGTGGGGAGTCGGCTGGACTCCACCCCCCTCTCGGAATCCCGCGCCATCCCTCACCATAGCAATTTATTGTCTTAAGCCTGATGGATTCCCAACAGATGATTCCTTGCAGTTGTCTGCTGGAGAAAAGTGTGGTGCCGTGGTTAGAGTGTTAGACTGGGAGTCGGGAGATACGGGTTCGAGTCCCCACTCGGCCATGGAACCTCATGGGGTGACTTTGGGCCAGGCACATATTCTCAGCCCAACCTACCTCACAGGGTTGCTGTTGTGAGGATAAAAATGGAGAGGAGGAGGATTATGTACGCCACCTTGGGTTCCTTGGAGGAAAAAAGGTGGGATCATAGAATCATAGTATAGCAGAGTTGGAAGGGGTCTACAAGGCCATCGAGTCCAACCCCCTGCTCAATGCAGGAATCCACCCTAAAGCATTCCTGACAGAGGGCTGTCCAGCTGCCTCTTGAAGGCCTCTAGTGTGGGAGAGCCCACCACCTCCCTAGGTAACTGATTCCATTGTCGAACTACTCTAACAGTCAGGAATGTAATGTAATAATAAAATAAAATAAAAATGATAAAAAATGATTGTTACAAGCTGCTGAGGTTCTCAGCATGTCAGGCAAAATGGAAAATGATTGGAACGCGCGCCCCCACCCACCCCGCCAATGCAGGAGAGAGATGGGGTATTTAACTAATTTAAATCTTAAATATCTTAAAAGCATCGTGCACTTCAAGCATCCCAGAGTGGATTTACTTTTTCTTCTTTCCCTTCTGGTGTTTTCTCCCCCTGCCCCTCCCCCCATAATTTTTTGCAATTAGGACAAAATGACTAACTTTACCGAAGGTGGCCCTGTCTTGAATAAAGCATTAGCCCTTCTGGGAATGTTGAACAGACTTTGACGAATTATTTTGATTGATTGATAACATCAAGGAGCACTTGCATAATTTATGTCATGTGCATAGTGTGTGATGCTCAGGGTAAACTTGCCTGAAGCTAGTTTTTTTTTAAGTGTTTGTTTTTGCTTGTTGGAGGGATGTGTGTGTTTATGTGTGTGCGTGTGTGTGCGTGCAATAAAATAACATACTGGCCTAAACAAGCTGTTGGCTTGGTAGTTCTTATATTCAGATTTATGATAAGGGCAGCAGGAGACGACGGTATCCCAGCTGAACTGTTTAAAATATTGCAAGATGATGCTGTCAAGGTGATGCATGCCATATGCCAGCAAATTTGGAAAACACAAGAATGGCCATCAGACTGGAAAAAATCAACTTATATCCCCATACCAAAAAAGGGAAACACTAAAGAATGTTCCAACTATCGGACAGTGGCATTTATTTCACATGCCAGCAAGGTAATGCTCAAGATCCTGCAAGGTAGACTCCAGCAATTCATGGAGCGAGAATTGCCAGATGTACAAGCTGGGTTTAGAAAAGGCAGAGGAACTAGAGACCAAATTGCCAATATCCGCTGGATAATGGAGAAAGCCAGGGAGTTCCAGAAAAGCATCTATTTCTGTTTTATTGACTATTCTAAAGCCTTTGACTGTGTGGATCATAACAAACTGTGGCAAGTTCTTGGTGGTATGGGGATACCAAGTCATCTTGTCTGCCTCCTGAGGAATCTGTATAACGAACAAGTAGCAACGGTAAGAACAGACCGGACTGGTTTAAGATTGGGAAAGGATTACGGCAGGGTTGTATACTCTCACCTTACCTATTCAACTTGTATGCAGAACACATCATGCGACGTGCTGGGCTTGACGAATCCAAGGCTGGAGTTAAAATCGCAGGAAGAAACATTAACAATCTCAGATATGCAGATGACACCACTTTGATGGCTGAAAGCGAGGAGGAGCTGAGGAGCCTTATGACAAAGGTGAAAGAAGAAAGTGCAAAAGCTGGGTTGCAGTTAAACCTCAAAAAAACCAAGATTATGGCAACCAGCTTGATTGATAACTGGCAAATAGAGGGAGAAAACGTGGAGGCAGTGACAAACTTTGTATTTCTAGGTGCAAAGTTTACTGCAGACGCTGACTGCAGCCAGGAAATCAGAAGACGTTTACTTCTTGGGAGGAGAGCAATGACAAATCTTGATAAAATAGTTAAGAGCAGAGACACCACACTGACAACAAAGGTCCGCATAGTTAAAGCAATGGTATTCCCCGTAGTAACCTATGGCTGCGAGAGCTGGACCATAAGGAAAGCTGAGCGAAGGAAGATAGATGCTTTTGAACTGTGGTGTTGGAGGAAAAGTCTGAGAGTGCCTTGGACTGCAAGAAGATCAAACCAGTCCATACTCCAGGAAATAAAGCCAGACTGCTCACTTGAGGGAATGGTATTAAAGGCAAAACTGAAGTACTTTGGCCACATAATGAGAAGACAGGATACCCTGGAGAAGAGGCTGATGCTAGGGAAAGTGGAAGGCAAAAGGAAGAGGGGCCGACCAAGGGCAAGATGGATGGATGATATTCTGGAGGTGACAGACTTGACCTTGGGGGAGCTGGGGGTGGCGACAGCCGACAGAAAGCTCTGGCATGGGCTGGTCCATGAAGTCACGAAGAGTCGGAAACGACTGAATGAATAAACAACAAACCCCAAGATACGAAGAAGACCACAGCCTTAGATGGCTTTAAAAGGGGATTTGAAAAATCCATCATAGGTCTATCAACAACCACAACAGCTAAATAAAACCTCCATGTTAAGAGACACTCAATCTCTGAGTATTATATACTAAAGATACATGTGCCTTTGTGTCTTGCTTTTGTGGGCCTCTCAAACGCATCTAGCTGACCACGGTCGGAAGTAGGACGCTGGGTAGGTAGGCCTGTGGTGTGATCCAGCTGGGCTGCTCTTCATCATTTTAAGAACCTGATACTGCTTATTCTTTCCTTGTTGCTAGCAGTGGTGGGTAAGGAAAGATCTGCGTGAGGATCTCTGGAGAAGGTAGGGGAGATCAAAGCCTTTGTGTGGTGGGCGGGTTGTGCACTCCTGATCTGTATGTCCTGACGCAAAAGGAAAAAGCCATGGGGAGGGAAGAGGAAAAAAAGTAAACTCAGAGGCATCAATTTTTAATGTTTAAATAGCAGTGCTTCTGATGACCAGCTGGAATGGAAGCACTTTGGAGAGAGGCAGAAGGGTCTCTCCAAAAGAGTCTTTTGGCACAGCTGATGGAATGGCCCTCCTTCCCACCTCTCCCTCTGCTGCAGCTTGATGGAATGGCTGCTGCCTGTTGGCAGTTGAAGGAGGAGCCTGATCTATTTAGTTTACTCCTCTTGGTAAATCATGGCAATTTTGCAGTTGTCACACTGGAGATGACAAATCAGCTGTCCCTGAAGGGAGAGAACAGCATATCCTGAAAGTATATCCAGCAGCTTGTTACTGTACTTGGCTGAAGGAAGTAAAGCAAGTGAGGCACATCCACAACATTTCGAGCACTCAGGAAGATTCCTTCTCCGTTTTTTCCTCCCTTCCCAATCTCAAAGTTGTGTTTAGATCAGTGCCAGGTTTAGGAAGAAGCCAAATAAGCCATATAATGGGTGGCCTCATAAATATATTGACAGTATCTAAGATGTATTATAATTGAAATTGTTCTGTCTTACATACGTTGGAAAATCTGGTGTGACTTACAGCAGAGTTGCCTTAAAGAGAGGAAGCGTGGCAACACAGCATTTAGTATCAGAGGCAATAAGCACAGTCTAGAGCCAATTTAAAAGGTGTTCAAATCAACTTACTTTATTTGTGCTTTTATACCCATCTTCAGAGAAGGCTATCGAACACTGTTTAACTACAAGCAGCCCCTATAGCTGGCTTGCACCCCTTCATCACCCTTTCGATTATAATGCAATAATTATTTTTCCTCTTTATGTTTTGTGGATGAGGCCTCTAAATCTTGACATGGCTCAGGGCCTCAGCATGTCTTAATCCCGCCCTGGTTCAGATTCTTTAAGGATAAAACATCCTTTGAGTTTGGGTTCTATTCCCCAAACGACAATGTTTTGGCGTGCTGATTTTTGTTTCAGTTTTTGGAGGGGACTGTTTTATTCCTCGAGCAAGGAGAGAATCACAGCAATCTCTCTGATTTGGTTTCTTGTTCCCTTAAGCATCTCCACGGCACAATGTGCCTTCGGAGATTGCTGCTTTCCTCTTAATAAGGGGTACCAAAGGGCAGCCGAAGGCGTGCCGTACATCGCAGTAGAGATCTATACTCTACTGCCGGCGTTAACACTTGGAGAACATTTTCCTCGATTACATACACATGGAAAAGGGAAAAGAAGCTGGCAGGTTTGATGAACAACCGCCCACCTCCCTCCTTCCCACCCCGATATTCGTAATTCTCAGTGTACTTTCAGAGAAGCCGCGACGTTAAAACCGATATAAATTTGTGCCGTAGGTATATTCCAAACGCGTGCGATGCATTGCGTTGTTTCATCTGCTTAAAAAAAGAAGAAGTGTTTAAGCATTTCTCAAAGGAAAATGAAACCTGACTTGTGAACAGGAAACTTGCTTTGTACAGCCTCGTTGGGGTTTTTAACATTTATTTATACAAAGGCAGCGGCTCGCAGCCCTGCGTGCCGGGGCGCGCATTAGCACCGTGTGAGAGAACAAAAACAGTCCTTGTGAGCAAAGATTGCCTCCGAACAAACAAGGAGGGCGTGGAGAAGTTCCAGGGAAAGGGTTTTTGGATGCACTGAGGTGCGCTTGATCGAGTTCCCTGCTGGGATGATCAAGCTTGCACCAGGCAGTTAAGAAGAGAGCACTTTTGAAACGATCGTCACTCCATGTTCCGGGCGGCGGGCTGTCCTTTTGCTGACAGGTCGCCTTCCCCGGTGCACAGATGTGCTGTACAATGGCTAAAGGGAAAGCAACTGTTTAGATTTCTCTCAGTGTGCCACTTTATGTTAAGAAGAGCCCTGCCGAATCAGACCTTTTAAATATTGAGTTTGTTCTGACTCTATACTGTTAGCTTCACCCCACCCGGTGCCTATTTACACTTCCCTGTGCCTGTTTGCATTCTCTTTCCCTCCTCATTGTTTACTACTACTACTACTACTACTATTATTATTATTATTATTATTATTATTATTATTATTATTATTATTTATTTATATAGCACCATCAGTGTACATGGTGCTGTACAGAGTAAAACAGTAAATAGCAAGACCCTGCCGCATAGGCATACATTCTAATAAAATCATAATAAAACAATAAGGAGGGGAAGAGAATGCAAACAAGCACTGGGTAGGGTAAACAGGCACAGGGTAGGGTAGAACTAACAGTAGAAAGTAACAGTAGAAGTCTGCACAACATCAAGTTTTAAAAGCTTTAGGAAAAAGAAAAGTTTTTAGTTGAGCTTTAAAAGCTGCGGTTGAACTTGTAGTTCTCAAATGTTCTGGAAGAGCGTTCCAGGCGTAAGGGGCAGCAGAAGAGAATGGACGGAGCCGAGCAAGGGAAGTAGAGGCCCTTGGGCAGGCGAGAAACATGGCATCAGAGGAGCGAAGAGCACGAGCGGGGCAATAGTGTGAGATGAGAGAGGAGAGATAGGAAGGAGCTAGACCGTGAAAAGCTTAGATTGTAAGCCTATGCGGCAGGGTCTTGCTTTTTACTGTGTTATCTGTACAGCACCATGTACATTGATGGTGCTATATAAATAAATAATAATAATAATAATAATAATAATAATAATAATGATAATCTAGTCCAGCATTCTGTTCACACAGTGGCCGACGAGCTGTCGACCAGGGAACCAGCCTGGAGAAGAGAAGATTGAGGGGAGACATGATCGCACTCTTCAAATACTTAAAAGGTTGTCACACAGAGGAGGGCCAGGATCTCTTCTCGATCCTCCCAGAGTGCAGGACACGGAATAATGGGCTCAAGTTAAAGGAAGCCAGATTCCAGCTGGACATCAGGAAAAACTTCCTGACTGTTAGAGCAGTACGACAATGGAATCAGTTGCCTGGTGAGGTTGTGGGCTCTCCCACACTAGAGGCCTTCAAGAGGCAGCTGGACAACCATCTGTCAGGGATGCTGTAGGGTGGATTTCTGCATTGAGCAGGGGGTTGGACTCCATGGCTTTAGAGGCCCCTTCCAACTCTACTATTCTATGATTCTATGATTCTAACCCACAAGCAGGACACAGTGAACCAGAACCCTTCCACCCATGTTCCTCAGCAACTGGTGTACATACTGTAGGCACACTGTTTCTGCTAATAGAGGTCACACATAGCCATCAAGACTAGTAGCCATTGATAGCCTTCTCCTCCAGGAATTTATCCAACCCCCCTTTTAAAGCCATCCAAAGTGGTGGCCATCAACGCACCTTGTTAATTTCATAGTTTAACCATTTTATTTTTATTTATTATTTATTTATTGCATTTCTATACCTCTGGGCGGGTTACAAAATTCTCTGGGCGGTTTACAAAACCATGCACCTTACGAAGAAGTCCTTCCTTTTATCTGGCCTGAATCTCCCACCAATCAGCTTCATGGTTTGACCGCGGGTTCTAGTATTATGGGAGAGGGAGAGAAATATCTCCCACATTCTCCACACCATGCATGACTTTGTACACCTCTATCGTGTCTCCCCTTAGCCTCCTTTTTTCCAAGCTAAACAATCCTAGCTGTTTTAACTTTCCCTCACAGGGGAGATGCTGCAGACCCTTAATCATTTTAGTGGCTCTTTTCTGCACTTTTCCCAGCTCGGCAGTACCATTTTATAGGCATGGTGACCAGAACTGCACACAGTATTGTAAGTCTGGTTGTACTGTAGATTTGTATGAAGGCAGTACGACTCTGGCAGTTGGATGCTCGATTCTATTTCTAACAATGCTTAACATGGAGTTTGCCTAACGTGGAGTTCAGAGTCGCTGTGCTTCCTCAGTCTTGAACGTGAGGGGGAGGAAGAACTGGCACCCTCCAGATATTGGACTTCAGTTCCCATCATCCCTGATCACTGGCCTGGAGGTGATGGGAGCTGGAGTTCAACACCACCTGGAGGCTACAGGTTCCCTACCTCTACTCTTGAGTGACCATGTGAAGCTGCCTTACATGGAGTGAGAGTGTTGGTCCATCGAGCTGAGGCTGGTCATGGCAGGTGTCTGGGGGCCTTGGGCAGGGGTCTTTGCCATCTTTGCTCCCTGGAGAGGCCAGGAATTCAGCCTGAGGCCTCCTGCATGCAAAGCACAACCTTCATCACTGACCTATGGCCGCTTCTCCTGATCTGTCCTTCCCAGTTGCCTGCAATCCTTGCTGCTGCTGGAAGATGCGCCTGGCAACTTCCCAGGTGGAAGCAAGAAGACCACGGGTGGCCAGAGAGGCAGAACCTCCACAGGGCAGAGGCGACCTTTGGTGAGCCAGCTTCGCAGCTGACAAGGACGGAAAAGGTCAGAGCTCGTGGCTGGAAGTATCGCTACATTTCCTCTCCCGCAATTCCTCTCGAAGGTTTGGGCGCCCCCTGCCCATTGAGGATTGCCCCCAACAGCAGAAGCTTCGAGTTGCTGGATCAGGCCACAGTCCATCTAGTCCAAAATTCTCTATCTCAGAACGGTGCCCTTCAAAGGGTTTGGACTGCTACTCCCATCAGCCCCAGCTGAGCATGGACAGGGATCATGGATACTGCAGTCTAAAACACCTAGAGGGCACCAGATTACCTGCCCGTGCGTTGTTCAACAGCAGTCAGCCAGGTCCATTCATGCCTGTAATGTTGCATAAATTGCTGTTTGATGGCCACCATTTCCGTAAATGGGCATTGACGAAAAGCGAGTCGCACCACTTGTCAGTTGCCTGCGGAGTGCGCGGCGGCTCGTCCAGTGAGACAAATAGGGCCGGCCATCTGTCAGGGGTTCAGTGAGCAGTGCGCAGTGCAGACAGAGGTGCGTCCATCCCTCCTTCCTTGGGCCTCACAACCAATGCACCGATACCTGGCTATTCTTTATGACCAGTAGCTGATACTTTGGTCTTTGCTCTCTAAAACAGGAGTAGGGAACTGCAGTCCTCCAGATGCTGTTGGACTCCAACTCCCATCATCCCAAGGCAGCATGGTCAATGGTCAGGGATGATGGGAGCTGTACACGGATGATGGGAGCGATATCTAGAGGGCTCCAGGTTTACAGATTACTAAATGGATGGGCGAAACGATTTGTTTACAGGTGGTACGTGTGTAGCAGGAACCTAGGTGGGAATGTTCAATTTGCACTGTCATTCCCCTGCCCACACTCTTATCGGTTATTATTTTCGGATGCCTTTGCATGTGTGCCTTTGCATTGTATCATGGCTTTTGGAGCCTTGGGATCCGTTGCCTCACCAGGCGCTCAGGATCACCTGTGCAGGTATTAAGGCAGTGCACCCATGGAGACGCTCTTCCGGGCGAATAAAAGTATGGCAGAAATGTCTGTCATTTGGCGAGCCCAAACATGCGGTTCAGTTAAAGTTTATGCTGCATTTTGGAGTCCAGTGTTGCTTTTATTATTTATTATTTTATTTATTTATTTATTGCATTTCTATACTGCCCAATAGCCGGAGCTTTCTGGGCGGTTCACAATTTTTTTAGCCTCTCTCTCTCTCTCTCTCTCTGTGTGTGTGTGTGTGTGAGAGAGAGAGAGAGAGAGAGAGAGAGAGAGAGAGAGAGAGAGAGAGAGAGAGAGAGAGAGACAGACCGACCTGTATTAAAACCCTTTTCCTGGCTACGTGATGGTTGATGTTTTGGTCACATCAACTCAGCCTGAGACCTGCAATTGAACCCGGGCATTTCTCAACCTCTCGGGAGTAACCTCCACCCCATGATATCATCAAAGGCCTCGCCTGACCTCAACCCAACACAGCCCTCGTGTTGGTTTTGACACTTTTCACAGATGCTGGCTGAAAACCGCAACGGCGCTCAGGCAGCTGTTTGGGGAGCACCCTGGGCGAGACCAAAGCCTTCCCTTCTGCGGTGTGGTGTCGAGTGAGCTCTTGCAACACATCTGCCACAGGGGGAGGGAACAGGGGAGGCTCTGCCTGAGCGCTGTGCAGCCCCAGGGCTCCTCTGCACGGGCTCCGTTCTCCTGTCCTGACAAGTCCCTTCTGCACCGTGCATGCGTGCACGCGAGCGAGCGAGCGAGGCGCCCTCGGTTTCATCTCAGGCCGCCGGCAAACCTGTCCACCTGCACCCATCACGGCGTGGATGGGAAGTGGCACGGGACTGGGGCAGCCGCGGCGGATTTGGAGCACGCCGCCTGGCATTTTGCCCCCAGCGGGAGCATCGCTGTGGTGGAAACTGGAAAGGAAGGTGCCCAGATCGGTGACTCCTGGAACAGGGCAGAAGAGCACCAGTTCACCACCCCCTCGGAAGCTGCCTTATGCTGGGTGGGAACGTTGGTCCGTCCAGCCCTAGTATTTTCAGCACTGACTGGCAGTAGCAGCTCTCCAGGGTTTCAGGCAGGGTTTCAAGCTGCTTTATATTGAGTCCATTGGTCCATTTAGCTCAGTATTGTCTACACAGGCTTGCAGCAGCGGTACAGCTTTCAGGCAGGGGCATTTCCCTTACTTGGAGATGTTGGGGCTTGAACCTTGGACCTTTTGCATGCAAAGCAGGTGCTATACCACTCAGCTTGCGGCCCTTCCTCTCTTGCCTTCGAAATTACATACAGGTGCCAGGATGCCTAATCCAGTGGTCGGTTCTAACATTTCCCTTTTTCGATTGCGAAATGGTAAGGGTGCATCATAGCCCAAGGTATTATTTATTGATTTGAAATGTTTCTATCCCACTCTTCAGCCAGAAATGCTGCCAGAGTGGCTTACTTGCCCGTTGACTTACAATCTAAAAAGACACGACACACAAGGAAAAAGGAATGGGGAGGGAAGAGGAAGAATATATATCAATCTTTTGGCAGGGCTGGAGGGGCTGTGGCATAGTGGCAGAGCACCTGCTTTGCATACAGAACGTTCCAAGGTCAATCCCCGGCATCTCCAGGTAGGGCTGGAAAATCTTCTGCCTGAAATCCCGGAGAGCCACGGCCGAGCGTCAGGACCGAGCGTCAGGCTCTGTATGAGGCAGCTTCCTATGTTTCCTCAAATCTACTGCCCCATAACAATGGAGGTTCACCTGCTAGCAGTTACTGCTGATAGTAATTCACGACTTGAAGGATACGGTCATCATTTAACCAATGGAGGCTGGTGGCTCCAATGTCAGTGGGGTGGTGAATCCGCTCCAGGTGTCAGTCACAACCAGACAACACTCTGAAGGAGCTCTCCAAGGTGAATCCAAGCACCTTGGAGAGCTTCTTTAGAATTCTGACTAAAACCCGGAGCGGATTCACCACCCCACTGACATCGGAGCCACCAGCCTCTGCTGCCTCTAACCCTAATTAAAACGCCGCTTGCAGTAGCAGCCAGCTTGAGGATCGAGAGAGAGAAAGGGGAGCCTATGCCGACTCTCCCCGGACGTCCGCCGATGCGCCACCGTCCCGCGTGCCTCCCTGAAGGCTTGTCTCGAGTTTCTGGAAGGGACGCAGCCTATTCTGTACTGCTTAGGACAAACGCAGCCCGGAGGGGCGCGGATTATCAACCGCTGCCAGTGATCTAATGCCCTGTCTCAGCTTCGCTGCACATCGGGCAGAATTCCTATTGTACATTAGCTCCAGATCACATCAGGTCATTATCTACCTCATTACAGCTTCTGAGATGAGCAGAGGCTTTCTGCGGAGTGGGGGGGGGGGGTGGGAGGAGAGAGGGAGGAAAGCCCAGATGAGAACAAGCTCTGATTTTTGCGGCTAGAATAAGTGATGACGTTGTGCAGGAACAGCATGTGCCGGCCTGTACTGCCCGGAGGGCATCGGCTCTGACGGCCTGCGCTTGGCTTGGTGACCCTCCGGAGATCGCTTTTGTCTTGCTTTCTGGTTCCTCACTGACAGCGCGATTCGCTGTTTTCCCTGGAATCACCCCACAATGAGTGGGGCGGTGGAGGAGTACAGGTTGGAAGGGTCCCCCCCCCTTCCTACCACCCCCAGAAAACTGAGCCCAACGTTGCTATTTCTGTGGGCTTAATTAGCTAATAATCTGATGAAGGCGCCGCAGTTGTAATTATACGTCTGCTTAGCATGTGCTCTCGGTGCGCTTTAAAGAACTGGCGCAATTTCGCCTGCCATTATCCCCGCCATTAGCTTTATTTGTGGCGTGCAGGGTGGTGGGGGAAGGGAGCGCCTGGCCTGCTAGATAGCAAAACGTTGTGCGCAGGGGTGTACAACTTGTGGCCGCCTGGTAGTGTAGCTCATGGGTGTAAAACATCTGGCCCCAGGACCAGATCCAGCCCAACGCGGGTCACCACCTGGCCCTCTGAGGGTCTGCAGATGGCCACACACCCCGTCCCTTTCCCCTAGTCCTTTCCCCACTACCACTGGCTGTTTGGGGGGGGGGTCACCAGCTTTGGGGGTTCCTCAGCTTGCAGTCCCCCCCCCCCCCGTTTTAAAAGGTTAAGGTGCCTCTTTAGTTTTGATCAGTGGAGGCTGGTGGCAACGATTTCATTCCTGCCCTGAATCCATTCTGGGTTTGAATCAGAAACAGCAGAACTTTAAAGGAGCTAACCAAGGTGCTGAATCCTATCCCCCAAATAGCTTTGGCTGTGGGGCAGTCTAGAAATATAATCATAGAATCATAGAATAGTAGAGTTGGAAGGGGCCTACAAGGCCATCGAGTCCAACCCGCTGCTCGGTGCAGGAATCCACCCTAAAGCATCCCTGACAGATGGTTGTCCAGCTGCCTCTTGAATGACTCTAATGTGGGAGAGCCCACAACCTCTAGGTAACTGGTTCCATTGTCATACTGCTCTAACAGTCAGGAAGTTTTTCCTGATGTCCAGCCGGAATCTGGCTTCCTGTAACTTGAGCCCGTTATTCCGTGTCCTGCACTCTGGGAGGATCGAGAAGAGATCCTGGCCCTCCTCTGTGTGACAACCTTTTAAGTATTTGAAGAGTGCTATCATGTCTCCCCTCAATCTTCTCTTCTCCAGGCTAAACATGCTCAGTTGTTTCGGTCTCTCGTCATAGGGCTTTGTTTCCAGACCCCTGATCATCCTGGTTGCCCTCCTCTGAACACGCTCCAGCGTGAAATGGCTTGTTGCCTCCTGGGCTCCCCTTCCCAAGGCTGATTGCATTCTCTTCTCCCCCTGCCAACCAGGCGCCTTACAGCTGGTGAGCAGCAGGTCTCCCGACTCCCCAGCCCCGAAGCCGCCTCCTCAAGTAGCCCAGATCGCAGCAGGCAGCCTGCTAAAACAAACCACAAGAGAAAGCTAGAGAGCCCCTGCTGGGGGTGAGCAGCTATTGCACAGGGAGCGAGAAAGAGAGAGAAGGAGAGAGAGAGAGAGAGAGAGAGAGAGAGAGAGAGTGTCAGAGAGCTGCCTTTGAGGGGACTGACTTGGTCTATCTTGGCAGCAGCTCTTCAGGGTTTCAGGCAGAGGAATTTTTTTACCACCTGCTCTCCAATTTATATAATAATAATAATAATAATAATAATAATAATAAGAAGAAGAAGAAGAAGAAGAAGAAGAAGAAGAAGAAGAAGAAGAAGAAGAAGAAGAAGAGGGCCTGGGGACTGAACCTAGGACCTTCTGTGTTCAAAGCATATACTCCACCCTGGAGCTTTGGTTCCTCCCAGTGGGAGGAATGCCCCCTATTGGCCTGACCCTCTGCCTGGATACTCGGAGATTTCCTGGAAACCTGACTTTGATGTTTCTGCCACTGGGACCCCTGAGGCGGCATTACTCAACTTTCAGTTGTCAGACGAGTCAGCAGACCTGTTCGACTTGCAGCCTGGGGGCCATCACCTGTGGAGCGCACCTGCTGCTCTCGATGACTGCCGACGCCCCAATTGCAGCCGGCTGAGCTGCTCCATTATGCTGATGGGGCACTCACGTGAGTGTCGGCAGTGAGCAGGGGAGAAAGTGATGGGCGGGGAGGAGGTGACGGGTCATCGGAGAGGCCCAATAGGAGAAATGCCTAGGAGAAAGCTCTGGGGACTCCCGCCTGATCCCACCTGGTTGGCTTCCAAGACTGCAAATGGAAGTGCCTTCAGATGGTTCCCCACCCCCTGCTGCGGGGGAATTTCTGCTTCTCCTTGCCTTCGCTCTTTAAACCATGGCTTTAACCACGCTGGTTTAGCCAGAAAGCCAGACTGTGTTCAGAAGACACTTTAAACCATGGCTTTAACCATGGTGGTTAAGCCAGAAAGCCAGACCGTGTTCAGAAGACACCTTAAACCATGGCTTTAACCATGGTGGTTAAGCCAGAAAGCCAGACCGTGTTCAGAAGACACCTTAAACCATGGCTTTAACCATGGTGGTTATACCAGAAAGCCAGGCTGTGTTCAGAAGACACCTTAAACCATGGCTTTAACCACGCTGGTTATACCAAAAAGCCAGGCTGTGTTCAGAAGACACCTTAAACCATGGCTTTAACCACGCTGGTTATACCAGAAAGCCAGACCGTGTTCAGAAGACACCTTAAACCATGGCTTTAACTATGGTGGTTAAGCCAGAAAGCCAGACCGTGTTCAGAAGACACCTTAAACCATGGCTTTAACTATGGTGGTTAAGCCAGAAAGCCAGACCGTGTTCAGAAGACACCTTAAACCATGGATTTAACCATGGTGGTTAAGCCAGAAAGCCAGACCGTGTTCAGAAGACACTTTAAACCATGGCTTTAACCACTGTGAATAAGGCTTTTTGCTTTATTCACCCTGGTTAAAGCTGTGGTTTAAGGTGTCTTCTGAACACAACCCGGCTTTCTGGCTTAACCACCATGGTTAAAGCCATGGTTTAAGGTGTCTTCTGAACAGGGCCACATTGAAATATGGGAAGCTGCCTTAGTCAGGCCATTGGTCCATCTACCTGGAGAGGCTGGGAATTGAACCCAGGACCTTCTGCATGCAAAGCAGATGCTCTACCACCAAGCTACGGCTCCACCCTTTGCAACCCCCCACTCCCAACCCCAGAAACTGCTGTTAGCCATGTACTGTAAGGGAATAAATGAGTATTCACATCGTACTTATACGTTACCCCTAATCGTCACTTTTTTGGGGGGGGGGACAGTTTGAGTTGGTAGGGGAGAATCCCGACCTGGTTCCCTTGCAGCTGCTTCTAGAAAAAGAAAATAACACAGAGAGACCCAGCAGCTCGGTCATTCCTGTGAATTGCAAGCTCCTTCTTCAGATATCGCAGGGAACCCAGCTGGTTCCGAATTGCACAGAGAGGCGCTTCCCTGTTTCCAGCTACGAAGCAGTTACTTTGACTACGAAGCAGTTACTTTGATGAAGATGCGGCCTGGACGCTGCCTCTGTTCAACCTGGAGTTAATGAGTAATATTAATGAAAAGGCAGGCAGGAGCTATCATGGTGCCATCGGTGGCTAATTAGTCTATGAAAGACTCGTTCAAGAGAGGCATCGCCAAGTCCATGGAAGGTGAACTTCGGGGCCAGGATCATAACAGGATCCGGGCTCCCCTGGCGAGGAAGCTCCTTTCAAAGCATCTGTGACCGGCACTTAAAACAGAGGGTGGCATTTTTGTTCCTTGCCGCTCGGCCGAAGCTGCTTAAAATGCATGAGCGTTACGTTTCTCCCATGCGAAATCTGCGTCTTTCATCCATAGCGACTTCCTATTGTTTGTGAGTTGATTATACTTTCTGAATCATCTTCCGGACATGTGTGGGTTTTTCTTTTTTGGGGTTTTCGAACAAGCACTGTTGGCAAATCTCATGTTGACAAGCACATTTTAAAGCTCAGATCCATTCATGAAATGCAGCTCGGGGGATGGGTGGTGGTGTTGCAGCTGGGGTAAGCGTGGCTTTGGGGGCGCAGAGGAGATGCACTGACCGATATTTTATATCACAGTGTGGATAAAATGCAGCATTTAGTCATCTGGCACATTGGTTAACCGACTGCATTCTTTGGCACACGGTGTTATGATGGTCAAAGGTGCGAATCAGCGAAACTTGGGTTTGTCAGAGCGCCGTCTTAGCAAAAACTTTTATGGCTTGGTAGCCCTCTTTGCCCCACTTCTAGTTGGCACAATAATGTGAAAGCAGCCAAGGTGGAGGCTACCAGTCCTTTGGTTCTGCATATGAGCACCCACCCACCCTGGTATACCTAATTATTTATTTTTTGTTGCATTTCTAGCCCGCCGTTTTTCCTCCGAGGAACCCAAGGCAGCGTACACAATCCTCCTCTTCTCCATTTTATCCTCACAACAACAACCCTGTGAGGTAGGCTGGGCTGAGAGTCTGTGACTGGCCCAAAGTCACCCAGTGGGTTTCTGTGGCCGAGTGGGGACTAGAACCTGGATCTCCCGACTCCCAGCCCAACACTTTAGCCACTACGCCACACTGGCTTATTATCCCAAGAGAGATTTAGTTGGGTGCATCTCCATACTGTCCAGCATTTCTATGGGGCAGCTCCTAATGCCCCAGATGAGGTGGGGTGGACATGTTTAACGGGGTGGACATACCATTCTTCGCCATAATGGGCCATAACTGGGTGTTAGGGGAAAGCAAGCAAGAAATACAAGCATACCTTTGATTAAAATCTATCTATAACTCCTACTCTGCTTTGCACCCAGTGCAGTTCTTGGCTCTTACAGTGCGAGAATTTGTCCGTTTCAGGTGGGGAGACCGTTCAGTTCATTTATTAATGGCTTAAGCCACGAGGCCGTCGCATTAAAATATCATAAGAAGGAAGAGATGCCAATTTGCGAGCGATAAGCTATCTATTAAATCTAGTTGAAGTCGAAAAGGCAGGAACGATGCCAAAAATAAAATAGACCTACTGACACCATCACGCTATGGAACCGTCTTTGAAAGCCAAATTGTAACTCTAAAAATGTCACTCTTTGCTCCGAATAGTCCGAGGATGATTGATCTGCAGAGTGTTCCCACCTTCCTTTTAGCACAAATTTCCAGCAAATTGTAACATCTGCAGCCGAGGAAAATAAAATAAAATAAAAATAAAATAATGCTCCCTTGGATATAATTGCAGCTGCCATTCAGCCTGTTACTACTCACAATATTTATATCTCTCAGGCTGGAGATGTCAGTTATAGGGCTTACTCATCAGATTTCATTCTTTGCTTTGGTGTGCTGACACAGGGTGGGGTGCAGATTTGCAGGGGGGAATCAGTGGGTGGAGGCGGACATTTGCAGGGGGAATCAATGGGTGGGTTGTACGTTGTCAGGGGAATCAATGGGTAGAGGTGAACAAAGGTAGACCTTTGCAGGGGTGAATCAGTGGGTGGAGGTAGACCTTTGCAGGGGATAATCAGTGGGTGGAGGTGGACATTTACAGGGCAGCATCAGTGGGTGGAGGTGGAGATTTGCAGGGGGAATCAATGGGTGGGGTGTATGTTGCCAGGGGAAAATCAGTGGGTGGAAGTGGACATTTGCAGGGCGGAATCAGTGGGTGGATGTGGACATTTGCAGGGCGGAATCAGTGGGTGGAGGTGGACATTTGCAGGGGGAATCAGTGGGTGGAGGTGGGCATTTGCAGGGGGAATCAATGGGTGGGGTGTATGTTGCCAGGGGAAAATCAGTGGGTGGAAGTAGACATTTGCAGGGGAGAATCATTGGGTTTCGGGGTTGTGCTGGAGAGAATCAGTGGAGGGGTATGTGCTTAACCTGTTCAATGCCTGCTGCTTCTCCCCTGCAAATCGTATTTTTCTCCTTTACTTTGGCTTTCAGTCTGGAAATAAGGCCACCTGGGGGATACTCAGCCTGGGAGTGGACTGGGCATCTGGAGAGGAGAATCAGCTGTGGGACAGGTTCAGTATTTCTCCCTGTCCCTAACCCTGCACATTTGGGAGCACATGCTTGCCAAGGCAACATAGATCTACTCCGGGGCTGGGGAACCTTCCTCCTTCAGTTGTTGTTGAACTCCATTAGCCCAAGCTGGCATGGTCAGGGATGATGGGAATTGTAGTCTAACATCTGGAGGGCTGCAGGTTCCCCAGCTCTGCTCTACCCTAACAGTTAAAGCAGTAGACCGCATAAGGCCTGCCAGATGTTCTGGACTGCAACTCCCATAATCCCCAGCCTTTGGGTGTGGGGACTGGCCCCTTTTAGAGTTGTAGTCCAAAACATCTGGCAAGCAAATGCCTCCTTGCAAGCCTTTATATTTGAGTTTCCCCTTTTTCCTGCACATGCTTTGATCACTGATGGGTTTTCAATGAATTGATCTGTTCTTCACTGGATAATACAGCGTAAGATCACAGTGACGGAGAGTGGAGCATATTTTCAAGGCCACTTGGATCACCGTCCCTGGTCGTAATCTTTCTGTTACTTTACGAGTCGTCATGTGCCGGCATCCCTCGGTCGCTCTAAGCGTCTGCTCCAAATATTTCCCACCTCTTCCTTGCGCTGCGCAGTTTAGCTTATTTTGCTGCCGTAACGTTTCGAACGTTGCCTTAGCTTGTGCCCAAGCTGGCGTTTCGGATTCTTGTCTTCTCAGGTTCTGCGGCGAACTCCGGTCTAACTGGGAAATAGATTTGCACATCGTGCAAGACTCCCGAATGTACTAATCAATGGCTGCTTCTTCTACTGAATCCTCCTTCCGGTTCCCTTAGCAAATCTCTAAGCTCCCCCCTGGAGGTGGTAAACATCTTGAACTTGGAGAGTTTGTGGCTGAAGAGGCTATTAATGCCGAGCAACGAGGACTTCTTTAAAGCTGCTCTTCTGTTCTACACACACACACACACACACACACACACACACACACACACACACACTTTTCTTGGGGAAAAACCTTTAAATATTTCATTGACTTTACCCACCCAGATGATTTTCACTTTCATTACCCAAACCATTTCATCATTGACTGGCTCCTTCCAGCTGTCTTACTCATACCTTTGATTCCATACTCTCCCATTCGTACTGTGCATTTTAAACGACATGAAGGCGGGTTTGATCTCCTTGAATACGTTTCCATCCCTCCCCGCTTTAAAGTCCCCTGGTTTGAGAGGTTTCAGACATTCTCGAGGCCTGTTTAAATTAAAACGAGTGGGGGAAGAAACCCACAACCAGCCCGGCAGTGACCTTCAATTCACCCACTTCCCAATTTTCTGTGATATTTTTTAAAGTAGCACTTCTAGAAGGAGTCGTTTCTTTGCCGTCCCAACAGAACAGCCGTGTTTGCCTGCTGGAAGTCTTGACGGGCTTTGAGGTGCTGTGGTGCTCCAAAGCCCTCATCGGTCTGGGAGACTTGGCTGAGTTGTAACAATCTACTGGTTTAGATGCTAACCATCTTGATCACATATAATTGTTCAGACACATTTGGCTGCAGTGGGTGAGATGTCAACACTCCAGATATTTTATTTATTTACTTTTATTTATTTAAAATGATGTTGGGGCTGCTTTTAAGGGTACGTGCTCAGTTGGTGTTCTTCTAGTAAAGGGGCTGGCAGCTTGTGGCCCTCCAGATGTTTTGGTTGACTCAAACTGCTGGCTCAAACTGATGGGAGTTCTAGGGCAAAACATCTGGAATTGCTTACCCCTGCTCTACGGAAGCCTTCCCCAACATGTTCCCTTCCAGATGTTTTTAATGGCAACTTCCATCATCTCTCGCCATTGGTTATGCTGGCTAGGATGGATGAGAGTTGCAGGACAAAACATCTGGAGTTACCCAGGCCTGCTCTAGGGCAGTTTCCCCCCAACACGTTGCTTTCCAGATGTTTTGGATTGCAACTCCCATCTGCCTTAGCCACCATGTCCAATCTCCAGGCTCCCTTGGTCCCACGTTGCCTCCTTGCCATTGCTTCTGGGGTTGTTTAGCTTAGAAAAATAAGGGGAGAAATGAGAAAGTTATACAAAGTTGTGCATGGTGTGGAGAAACTGGACAGGGAGACATTTTTCTCCCTCTGTCATAATACTAGGGAGGTCGTGGGCTCTCCCACACTAGAGGCCTTCAAGAGGCAGCTGGACAACCATCTGTCAGGGATGCTTTAGGGTGGATTCCTGCACTGAGCAGGGGGTTGGACTCGATGGCCTCCTAGGCCCCTTCCAACTCTACTATTCTATGATTCTATGATTCTTCTAGAAACTGAACCAGAGTCATCCCATAAAGCTGATTGGTGGGAAATTCAGGACAGAATTTAGGAAGGACTTCTTCACGCAGTGCATTGTTGGGAAAGTTGGCCTACTCTGACAAAACTCAGCAATGGGGAAGGTTGACCTACTCTGACGGAACTCGGTATTGAAAAGAGCACAACAGCCCAGCTAAGTTGGACGGGGACACTCCCTCTTTGATGTGCAGGGTGAAAGTAAAGCAAGTAGGACAGAATGGGACTCCTAGAGGCGTGTTTGGACCAGCCGAGCCGGAGGGATGCATGGCAAGAGATGATAGCATTGGCCTCTACCGTGCGCTTTGCCTCTTCTGCACATAAATTGGCAGCCGGCATCTCGCTTTGGTCTTTCTGACAAGCGCAAACACTTTGTCATGTTCTCCAGAACCTCGGGAGGTTTTGCGACGGCGGCTGGTGTTCCAGATTCTGCTTATCGTACCTCAACAGCCTGGGTTCCCCCCCCTTTCTTTCTTTTTTAAACTTGCAACTAATTTGGGTCTTGTTTTTTCCAAGACGGATTTTTTTTAAAAAACCAACAAACCAAAACCCATGCACAACCCGCACGAAAGCAAACCCAAACTCAAAGGTTAGCAATGTGCCGTTCCAGAACACAAAGAGAATAGCAACTGTCTAGGGGAAGGCGGGTTGGAGGTCCTCGCTATCCGATCTGCCACACTTTGGGTAATGAGGTTCTGCCAAGGCTCCCTCGGGCTTCCCGCGTCTTTGACGTGTCGCCCAATAAGCCCAAGGATGAGCAGACTTTAAGAGGAGCATAATTGGTCCCTTTGTGCTGCAGCCAGCCAGCCGGTTCTGCCTGTCTCTCCGGCTGATTGATGAAACCCTCCTTGCCCGGGACACTCTGTTAACTGCCAAGGGTGTGCAGCTGGGGAGAAAGTGATGGGCAGCTCTTCGGTTCCCTGGCCCAGGTGCTTGGGCTAAGGTCCAGGGTACACTTGCAGCATGGATGTTGCCCCAAGTGAGATTTAGCTTGCATTTTGTTCCGTTACTTGTACCTTTTCGGTGCTGGGAAGTCACTGCAGCTGCCTGTCTGCAGGCTGTTTCTGTTGCTATTTTATCATGGCATTTTATTTTGTTTCGAAATAAGATTAATAAAATAAAGGCAACAAAAATAAGAAGGATGTACAAAATTATAAATCAAAATTATCAAAGAAACAAAGGAACTCACTAATTATAAGCCTCTAACTGATAATGCTGATGGTAGATCTACATTAAAACAGGATTTATCATTACTGTTGTTGTATTTATTTATTTATTTATTTATTTATTACATTTTTATACCGCCCAATAGCCGAAGCTCTCTGGGCGGTTCTCAAAAATTAAAACCATCATAAAACAACCAACAAGTTAAAAATACAAATACTAATGTAGTTGTTGTTATGTAGCCCATGTCGCCGCGGGCGCTAGTAGTTCTCCTTTCTCACTGTTTTGCCCCTCAATCTCTTCACCACAGAGGGAATCATGAATAATGCAAATGTGTCTCATGCATAGGGAATCCCCACTTCTGAAATTTGCATGCAGCCCGGCTCCACCCCTCCCTTGCACGTCCCAATTGGCCGCCTCTGTCGCCTCCTCCCTCCCTGCTGGTGGCGGCAACGTAACGACGCAGTTGTGCCCAGGGCCTGCCTTCGCGCCACACTGATTGGCCAATCAGGGCTGCCAGTCATCCTACTGATGGAAGGGCTGATTTGCCTCTTTGGGGTGGAGGAAGTTAATTGTTACTAAAACTCAAGCTTTTCACTTTTTCAAACTTTAATTTTTTTCTGCACATCTGCACTGCTCCAGTTTCTGTTTAAAACACAAATGAGTGAAATTGGCCCAGTAGATCTCAAGTAATAAGCTTTACAATATTGCAATGGTTCCCAATTAGCTAAGTACTGTGGACCCCTTGTTTTTCAAATGCCAAGCCATGGCCCCTACTTTTGAAAAAATTGTTATCTCTCTGGTGGTTACCTGTGTGAAGCAATTTTTTTGAGAAAATAAGGGGTAGCCCCTAATAAGCAAAGGATTTTAGTTATACTTAAAAACAGACCATAAAATTTGCGATATTTGGGATATTACCACGCAAAAATGACAATGATTTAGTTAGGAATATAAAGCTGAATTTAATTTTACTAACGTCTAGTTTACAATTGAACACGTTATGACATGTTGAGCAGCTACTAAACCTAAATGTGATGGGAGAAATCATGTCTCTTTTTGTCCCGAACAATCCCTTCCACATCCGGTTCAGTATTTCCTACTTTTAATCTCAAACCTGGATCAACATCAAGCCGATTTCTACGCTTGTTCTTCATATAACAAAGTGTCGAAAACGTTTGTTCACAAAGATATGTGGAACAAAAGGGAACTCGATGTTTCAAAGCTTTTTCACCTAACTTCTTATAATCAGGAAAAACCTTCACCCAGAATTGGTCCAGTCTATATTCTTTGAAAAACGATTTCAATGAACCATCACAAGTCACGTCAGCAAGTGCATCTCGCTCTTCCGCAGATAGAGTTGTTAGTTGTACATCACCACATTCAAAAGGATTCCTTATCCATGAGTTTTCAGGATTAGGTGCAGGGAAGTAAATCACGCAGGTGCTCAGTGATGTTATATTTTACTTCTGGTAGGAATTCGTTGTCAGTGGACTCCAGAAATGAATGGTGAATATGTGAATGGTGCCACGGACCCCCTGGGTGGGTTATGCGGACCCCCTGGGGTCCGTGGACCCCCAATTGGGAACCACTACACTACTGTATTCTTATATCAGATTATTATTGGCTTCAAATCTCTGTTTGGGCCAAATTCATATTATAGATCTTGCAGCATCAGAAAGGATGAAGCCTTAACTTTGTTAAGGCTGTGTGTGTGTGTGTGTGTGTGTGTGTGTGTGTTGAAAAAGAAAAAAAAGTAAAATAGCTGGCCATGCATCAAACCTTAGCAAGAGACAAGACTTCCAAAGGAATTTGGAGGACTTGGGCTGCCATCTGTAGATGTCTCAGACTCTGGCCCTCCGAGGTGTAAATCTGTTGCTCTGCTACCGTGCAGTTTCTGAAGTGTGAGTAAAACTCTTGGCAAAGAGCTTGATGGCATAATGCGCCTTGCAGAGCCAAAACGTATAACGTGCCTTCAATCTAAAGTGGCTCTTTGTAGGGATTTGTGAAGGAGCGAACTCCGAAAATCATCTTGGAGCTTGTCTCGTGCCCGATTCTCATCCGCGATTCGATCACTGCTCGCTCTGCACGCACAGGAAGATTGTGCAAATCCGGCTGCCGTCCAGGGTGAAATTTGTGCAAATTTGCGCAAATTTCCTAATTCCTGCAACTTTCCTCCATAGACTAAAACGGGACTGATTCAGTGTATGGGGGAGATTTGCACAATTTAGGAAAGTTTGCAGAATTTAAGTAGTTGAACTGGGAAAGTTGTGCAAATCGAATGTTACCACATGTTTGGCGATTTACGAATACTTTGGCGGGGCGCATGCTAGCATGTGCAACATTGTTATCTTTTCAGCGCCAGGTCAAGACTTTTCTCTTCTCCCAGGCATTTTAACAGCATTTAACAATATTAAGTTTGTTTTTAATGGACCCCAGAATTGTTGTTTTTAAATGGATACTGTTGTTTTTATACTGTTTTTATGTTTTTGATGGTCTTTAAATTTTGTATACTTTTAATGTTTACCATTTTTAATTGTTGTAAACCGCCCAGAGAGCTTTGACTGTGGGGCGGTATATAAATGTAATAAAATAATAAATAAATAAATAAATAAAATAAAGAGGGCATGTTCACAAAAACGGCATTCCCATACACACTTAGCTTGTTGTTCCAGTGGTGCACCCTCTCCAAGTGCCACCATGGTGCTGAGCCACATCTCTGTTGAGAGGGCAAGATTGCTAGCATCACCTTCCAGAATGAGGACTCCGCAGTCCTTGACATCGTCCCTTCCCCAGCTGCCTTATGAGAAGCAGCTGGAATGTGGGTTATTGTCATGTCTAACCCTACTGCCCCTGTTTTGGGAGAAGATGTTCCAGGTAATCAATCAGAATCAGATTCAGAACTAGAAGATGCAGGACCAGACACCAGCCAGCCTGGACCAGTGGGGGAGGAAGCTCTCACGGATGATTCCCCAGCTGGGAGTCAGCCCTCTCCAGAGCTTATCTCCTCAAGGCCATATCCTACACACTCAGTGGGAAGTGAGGTTTCTTCTGGAGGTGAGCGTCCTGACAAGCTAGCTGATGCTAGGGTCCACCTGAAGCTCAAACGCACGGCACGGAAGGAAGGCGTGAGAAAGTCGGTTCGATTATGCCAGAACCTGCCTCCGCGCCAGGTGCTGTAAAGTTACAGGTGTTTGAGAAGTGGCTTCCTATTCTTCTTGAGCGGACAATTGTCTTGCTTAGTTTGCATAGTTTTGCCTAGGGGGACGTTTCTAAGAGCTTAGACTCTATTCAGATAGAAGAGATGTTTGGTGCTTAATAAAAGCTTTGTGGATTACTTAGCAAGCCTCATCATTTGCCTCCCATTGAAAGCAGGAGCTCTCTGAGGCCCGATCTACACCAAGCAGGATATAACACTTTAAAAACATTATGAAAACGCTATATGTAATGTGTCCTGGACCTGAACAGTTGTCATAACCATTATAAACTGTCATAAGCAGTAGTGTAGATTGTGAAACACAACAGTTATTTCTTTGCACGGATGTGCTTCTCCGGCTATTATCCCTGCACCATCCTTGTCTTTAAAATTGGGAATGAGGGTCCTGTGGCCCTCTGGATGTAGTTGGACTCCAACTCCCATCAGCTCGTTCTAACTGAGCCAGTGGTCAGGGATGATAGGAGTTGGAGTCCAACACCAACTGGAGAGTCATGGGTCCCACCCCCACCCCCTTCATCTGCTTCATAGATTTGTTAGTGGATGGGAGGCACAATGAGTTGACCGGTTGTATGTTTCAGATTGAGGACATGACGTATGTATGTAACAGGAAGTTCAGCGGAGGCTGAAAGCGTGTTCACAATCTGGCAAAATCGGAAGCCCCTGTTCTCATTGGAGCGTAGGAATCTGCCTTCTACTAGCACAGAGTAGTTCTCCATCTAGCCCAGTCTTGTCTTGCGATTGTCCAGGCAGATCTCTTTCCCATCCTCACCTGCCGTCTGGTCCTTTGACGTTGCGATACCGTGGGCTGAACCTGGGACCCTTTTCGTGCAAAGCGTGTGCTCTGCTGCTACCAAGTTACGAATCCTTGCTCTGATTTTTCAAGATCATGTATTTCTGCAACGACGACTGAGACAAATAGAAGTCTGTGTATCAAACGCCGAAGCCCTGGAGTGCTGCTGGATTTAAGAGAGGCGATCCATCGACCACATTCCTGGTGTGCAAAGATGGTCTAATTTATTTAATAGCGGATGCGCCATCTCGGCGGGCCATTGATGAGATTGCTCATTGATGGGAAGCGCCTACTCTGCCTCTTGGTCTCAGGGCTCCCAGCTCCAGAATAACAGCAAGAGCTTCAATATTTGGAACTTTGCAGGCTTTCTTCCCCGCTTTAAAGCTGCTCCTATCTAGCTTGTGCTGCTGGGTGACGGGGATCCTTCCTGAGCCTGCAGCTATACATAACCCATTTGGGAGGGCCATTAATAACCTTGCATTCTGCCTGCAGTGGTGGAAAGAAGAAAGAGTGGAACAAATATCTATTGAACGCCTGGCAGTTGGGGAGGTGAGAGGGCGCCTGCATTGCACATACAACGACCGGTTTGGGGCCAACCTGGCTTTGGAACCTGTAACTGTATCTCCTGGCTCCTAAAAGCAGCTCTGTGTATTGGGTGGGGAAGTGAATGAAGACTTCCGTGGTAGTGTATTGATTCTGGGATCCTGATTGACTTTGGTCCCAGTCAAACCAGATTGGAGGGTTGCCCAAACTCTCCAATCTGGTTTGACTGTTACCTAAGTCAAACCAGAATCCATACAGGTACCCCAGAATCGATCCAGGTATTACGGCAGTTGTGTGGGTGTTCTTTTAAGGCCAGGAGCAGGCCCCCTGCCACCACTGCTGCGTTACCAAATTTCATTGCAGTTTTTATTAATTACGACAATTAACAAAACCTTAAAAGTCCTGGTGGCAGTGAAACCAAGCTTGTGAAAGAGAAGGTGATTCCTGCCTGGAGTAAGCAGCCAAAACTCTCCCCACGGCCTGAGTTCGATCCCAGCGGAAGCTGGTTCTCAGACAGCCGGCTCAGGTCGACTCAGCCTTCCATCCTTCCGAGGTCGGTAAAATGAGTACCCAGCTAGCTGGGGGAAAGGTAACTGCGACTGGGGAAGGCAACGGCAAACCATGCCGCTACAAAGTCTGCCAAGAAAACGTCAGCGAAAGCAGGCGTCCCTCTAGGAATCAGCAATGACTCAAGTGCTTTGCATGAGAGGTTCCTTTCCTTTCATTAGGGGCAGGAATACCACACTCCATAGAATCATAGAATAGTAGAGTTGGAAGGGGCCTATAAGGCCATCAAGTCCAACCCCCCGCTCAGTGCAGGAATCCACCCTAAAGCATCCCTGACAGATGGTTGTCCAGCTGCCTCTTGAAGGCCTCCAGTGTGGGAGAGCCCACCACCTCCCCAGGTAACTGGTTCCATTGTCGTACTGCTCTAAGAGTCAGGAAGTTTTTCCTGATATCCAGCCGGAATCTGGCTTCCTGTCACTTGAGCCCCCTTTCCGTCTTTCGGGTTTTGTCCGCACTCTTTGGTGCTCTCTTTGCCTGCGATGTTCCAAGAGCCCTGGGAATGGCCATCTAAATAGCTATATTTGTCGGTGAGGGTGAAGACCCGTCTTCATCTTGCCCTGCATTTGGGGCCATTTCCCTGCGTCTGCGTCCCGGGCGTGTGCTCCTTCGCTGTACCCGGGAGCAAGTGGCCACGCACCAAAGCAGCAAACTGTTGCGCGGCATCGGGATTTCACTGGGAAACGAAAGCAAGATTATTGATGCTGTAGTTTATCGGCATTTGGCTTCCTGCCAAGAAGCCTGGGAACTTTGACGAGGAAAAAATAAGCCCACGTCAGACGGACCCCTCTGTTTTGGTGGGGCTCAGATGGAGCCAAGATCAATATGTCATTTTCTGTGCTGCTAATTTGAGTGGGTGGGTGGAGGGTGTGGGAAACCGCAAGGCCCGGTATTACAATGGAAATCGGGCCGGGTCGGGAGTGGGCGGGGGAGAGAAGAGAGGGGGAAGTGAAGCCGAAGAGAACTACTTAGTTTGCTGCCATGCATGGAGGAGATAAATTGTGCTTTGCGCCTTGGGAGCTTCACCGTCTGGTTCTCCCAGCCCATCTGCTTTCGCTGGCACTGTTTGAGAGCAGTGTGGTTAATTAGCCGAGTGCCCCAACGGGGAATGCGTAAGGCGCTGCCGTTTGGGCAGTGGGGATGTTGTGCTCTTTGTAAAGTAGCACTGGTGGCTTTTAGGGAAAGCCCTTCACTTTTATACCTGGCATTTGCAATAGCATATAGTTGCCTAAATCCCCCCCCCCCCCTGTCTAATACACAGACGCTCACAAAATAACACACACTCTCATGCCCTCCTTTTATATGCTGGATAAATTGTGTTTTTAGGGAGCAATCCTATAGCGCCTAGATAGTGTCTATTTATTATTTATTTTATTTATTTATTACATTTTTATACCGCCCAATAGCCGAAGCTCTCTGGGCGGTCTAAGGGGCAATAGGATAGTTTGGGTTCCTGGCTCTGAGGCTGGACATAGCCCTTCGACCTGGGAGTGGGGAATTGGAGATCTGACCCCACCTCCCCCTCACAGTCATTGCGGAAAGAACCACACTGGTCTGAAAAGCTACCTCGGAGAGATGGAAAAGGGGGCATTTCAGTGGGAGGGCAGGGGAGGAGAGTGGAGGGGCAGGATATAAGATCTCCTGAGCCTCTGCCAGCTTCATTTTCTTCCCCTCCAAAATGCTTTTGCTAGATGGGCAAAAAAGCCCATCTAGTGAAAAATGCAGGGCGGAAAAGCTCCCTCGGAGAGATGGAAAAGGGAGCATTCCAGTGGGCAGGCAGGGGAGAAGACTGGAGGGGGCAGGATATAAGATCTCCTGAGTCTCTATCAGCTTCATTTTCTACCCCTCCAAAATGCCTTTGCTAGATGGGCAAAAAAGCCCGTCTAGTGAAAAATGCAGGGCGGAAAAGCTCCCTCGGAGAGATGGAAAAGGGAGCATTCCAGTGGGCAGGCAGGGGAGAAGACTGGAGGGGGCAGGATATAAGATCTCCTGAGTCTCTATCAGCTTCATTTTCTACCCCTCCAAAATGCCTTTGCTAGATGTGCAAAAAAGCCTGTCTAGTGAAAAATGCACTGCGGAAAGATGGGGAGTTGAGAAGATTGCTTCCACTGTTCTTCCCACCTTGCATAGAAGGAATGTAAGCCTCCTAGTTCAGGGGATGACTGTCAACAGGGGCAGAACCCATAGGATTATGCCTTTACTCTTTCATTAGATATTGAGCTTCTATTTAGGCTGTTTTATGTAGATGTTCCATAAGCATATCGATTACATAAGAATTACAATTAGTGAATTCCTTTATTCCTTGATTTATTGAGCTTGATTTATTATTACGTGTGTTTCTTTTTGACAAGTGTCTGAACATGCCTACCGTGTTAGACACTGTGGTAAATGAGATGATGTCTGTCCTCTTATGGTCTGTTGGCTTGGACTCCTTACCTTTTCCCCAAATCAAATATCTTCCCCCATAGTTAAGTACTGGCATGTGTTTCTCCTCTCCCTCCCTCCCTCCCCCTCCCTCTTAGCAGAATGAAGCATGGAATTTCTGTCTGATTCTCTGTTAGAAAGTGTATGGAAAGCACTATTGGGACAAAAATCCAATATGTGCTAATTTGCCAAAAGTCCAGTGATGGCCCCTGAATAACATTGCAGTTCTGCTCAGTCCTTTGGGCTCCTATTCTTTGTCTCTCCTGTTAAAATCAATTCCAGTTCAATGACGTTTCATTGACAAGACAAGGTACACACGGCTTTCCAAAGTGAATGGGAAAGTCTAATTCCTAAGGCACTGTAACAATCGTGACCCAGCAGCTGTGCAGTAAACTCCAACCTCTGCTTCGTTCTCATTTTCTTCATCACATTACTTGCTTATTCCCTTTCTGTGAAATGGGCGTTTTGTGACTGGCTGCACCCTGGAGGCCATTTTGTGAAAGCGCCCATGACTTTTCTCAAAATCCAAATGTGCCGCCAAAAGTTGGGAACCCCTGTCTCCAGTTGTTTGGACCTGTGGTCCTACAAGCCCTGTGCTTCTGGGTGCCCTTTCTGGTGATCTAGCCGACCACAACCAAAATCGGATGAAAATGCCTTTTCAGAGATGAAAAAAATGACAAATTAAAATCTGCTTTTTTTCTGCAGTACAGTGCCGTCCTCCATTTTACTTATGTGTAGGAATATACAAGAATTCTGTTTCAGTTCGCAGATCATCCGAACTTATTCCACCCGCATCCCCGAAGGTGAATGTGAACCGGAACACATTTTTTGGTAAAAACATTTGAACACTCATGAACTTGCGATAGTGATATGAAAAATGCACATTTTGAAATGTGTGTTTTCCCCCAGAATTTGCATTTTCACAGTTTAGTCAGTGGAGGGAAAGTGTGCACTTTTGAAAAAGGTGCACAGGAGTACCCACTTTGCCCATTCGAAATGTGCACTTTTCCAGTTCAAACAACACCCCCCAAAAAACAGTTGCAAACAAAAATGGGAGCGGGCTGAACAGAGCTTCGAAGTGAGGTTTGAAGAATTTGTGTGGCGCAGAGCGGTAAAGCAGCAGTTTCTGCAGCTGAAACTCTCCCCACGGCCTGAGTTCGATCCCAGCGGAAGCTGGTATCAGGCAGCCGGCTCGGGTCGACTCAGCCTTCCATCCTCCCGAGGTCGGTAAAATGAGTACCCAGTTAGCTGGGGGAAAGGGAATAATGGCCGGGGAAGGCAACGGCAAACCACCCCGCTATAAGGCCTGCCAAGAAAACATCAGCGAAAGCTGGCGTCCCTCCAAGAATCAGTAATGACTCAGTGCTTGCATGAGAGGTTCCTTTCCTTTCCTTTCCTGAACATCCCTGGTTTTTCCATCCCTGCTTCTGCATCGCTTTTCATGGTAAACTCTGGCCCTTTCTACACCTAAGGGTTATCCCAGGAAAATGGAGGGATCGTCCTTGCCTGCCCCCAGGATCCCCTGTGTGGCATTTGGATGCACAGGAACAATCCCGGGACAATCCCGTGATATAGGGCTGGTCTAGCGATGCCCTATGCTCAAAGTGGCTCACACTATGTCCCCCTGTCTTAGAGCACACAGCGCATTTTGGTCTCTCCTTTACATTCGCTTTTCGTTTTGTGCATTTAGCCTGTCCCAAGTGAGCTTCTGGAGGGTGCATCAAGTCTTCCCCTCTTTAAATGATGAGCCAAATATGCTTTTCTCTGCTCCTGTGAAATAATTGTTCTTCCTTGCCCTACCACTGCATTTATTAAAGCCATCTCTTCCTCCCGGTAATTTTGCCGGAATAGCTCGGCCGAGGTCCCCTCGGAGCCCTTCTCAGCATTAATTCTGGCACTTCTCTTTAACCTCTTTCATTTCCGTCGCCGGCGGCTTATTAATATCGGTCGCTTTTGTTGTTCTCCTACTCGCAACGATGGTGCAGGGTACATGGGCAATGGTCTCCTCTTCCACAGGGTTTGTTGCGATGTGCTAATTGCGGGTTTAACACCTGGGGAGATGCAGGGCTCTTTTATCAGTGGCAGTTCTTAGTACATGTTTTCGGAGCGGCTTGGAGTACTTCTGTAGACAGGAAATGACACCTAGAAGGATTTCTGTATGCACATCATTTTAGACCAGGCATGTTGAACCTCTGAGGTCCGCTTTCGATTTCAGAGAAGCTCTCGGGGGCCACATTCCAGCAGGGGGCAGGTCCAAAGGAAAAGGGGGCAGAGACAAAATTGCCAGCAGCATATTTTAGCTTAAAGGTCTTACTGCTGGTGACTAAGCTTAGGAGAGGCATTTCAGCCTTTTAGAATGGAGAAAAGAAACCCAGTTCCAAAAGCTGGGAAGGTGCCAAATAATCAGTGAAGGAAAGGGGGTGGGGCCATCTGGGGAACTCCAGGGAGCCAGATGGGACCCCAAGCAGGCCAGATTTGGCCCACAGGCCTGAGGTTCACCACCATTGTTTTAGACTAGCATTCCAGGACAAAACACTTATGGAACTTGGTTCAGATGTAATGCCAAACCATGGTTTGCCACTATGGAAGTGAACCTTTTAAGGACCTGTGGGCTCATGCACTCTCCTCATAGGCCACAGTTCCATTCCTCCCTTCTTCGTTTGCAGAAAACGATACCTTCCTTTCTCATTCTAATTGGTTAACTGTAGTTTGTGCTAGCCTGTTTTGGTAGCATTGAAACCACAATTTGATCCTGGCTTACAGAGCAAGCCAGGATCAGTAGTTTCCATAGTTTTCTGCATTGGATGAAACAGCAAAGCTGTGATTTGCTGCAAGCCAGGGATGGGTTTGTCATTATGTCTGAACCAACCCATAGTATCAGAGGTAGAGCTGGATAAAATTGCCAATTTCAGAATCTCTCAGTCTCACCCTTTTCTAACCTTAAGTTTGTTTTTGTCCAATTTCTGCATAAGTTTGCTTTTTGAAAAAGCCTGCACAAACATTCGTATGCATGTTCTTGTAAATTCCTCCTAATTATCTACATTTTTGTACTTTGATTAATACATGCATTTTTGCATACAGTTTCCCCATATATATTATGCATTTTGAAAACTTCATTTTCATGAATTTTTGTGTGCATGTTCCCTTAGCATATATGTATGTTTGTATGCATTTTTTTAAAAAAACAACAACGGAGAATTGCATCACAAAATTTGGAAAAGTGAATAATGAAAGGTAACTTTGGTTCAGTTCGTGTATTGGTTCAAGAAGTGTGCATGAATTTCTCCCCCATCTGTAGCCAAAAGGCAAGCTGATCAAAAGGAGGGCAGGGCTCCTGTATCTTTAACAGTTGTATTGAAAAGGAAATTTCAGCAGGTGTCATTTGTATGTATGGGGAACCTGGTGAAATTTCCTCTTCATCACAACAGTTAAAGTTGCAGGTGCCCTGCCCTTTTTTAAATCTGGTCACTCAAGTATAGCTCCTGCAGCTTTAACTGTTGTGATGAAGAGGGAATCTCACCAGGTTCTCCATATATAGAAATGACACCTGCTGAAATTTCCTTTTCTATGCAACTGTTAAAGATTCAGGAGCCCTGTCCTCCTTTTCATATGGTCACCCTATCATTGGGAAGTCATCTAACTGGACCCTGGAAGTTGGTAACCATGCTAGAACTATTGCCATTTCATGTCTGCATGAGCCAATAAGTCCCTAGCTCAAATCTCATCACAGCCACAAATTCACCAGCCCAGGAACAGGGACAAGGTAAATTCACATCTACTGATAAATCTCTAGATGATTTGCAGTAGATCTTACAAGGGCTTCTAATTCCCACTACTTTAACGAGAGCAAGTAAAATTGCAGGGGGAAAAGTCTCTCGATTAGCCAGCCTTGTGCTAATTGATTATCTTTCAGTCTCAATGTTCCTCATCTGTTAAAAAGGAGTACTAATTGGTTGCTTGGCCAGTTTTAGAGTTGTGCGAATTTCTGACCATTTAGAAGTAGATTTATATTTATGGGGTGATGTAGATTCATTCATTCATTCATTACATTTTGATAGCCAATAACCAAAGCTCCCTAGGCACTTTACATAAATTAAAAACCTTAAAAGTGCAGTAACTGTACAATTTATAAAAAATGTGTACATACAAACATATAAGCAGACGTACTTATGCACACACACATATACCCAAAAGCCCTTGTAACAATCTACAATAAGAACAATGACAATAGAGAATTGATTTCACCCCTTGAGCCTTGATTTTGTGTCTGGCTCTGCTTAGCAGATCTCAAGTTTCTAGTGGAAAAAAAAGAGCTGTTCAGGAGAAGGCTATCAATGGCTACTGGACCTGATGGCTATGTGCTACCTCCAGTATCCGAGGCAGTAAGCTTGTGTGCCCCAGTTGCTGGGGAACATGGGTGGGAGGGTGCTGTTGCACCATGTCCTGCTTTGTTGGTCCCTGGCCGATGGCTGGTGGGCCACGGTGTGAACAGAATGCTGGACTAGATGGACCCTTGGTCTGATCCAGCATGGCTCTTCTTTAAGACACATCCTACTTACAGTGGATAAAGTTAGGATAGTTGAAAGTTTTCCAGGCCTTTCAAGTTGTCATCTCTGCTTCTTTTCTCACTAGGGCCTGGAACCACAAGGAGAGTCCCTTGCTGTGTTTTATTTTATTTTAGCAAATTGTATATCCTGTCATTTCATCCAAAGATGCCCAAGGTGGCGGAACGATATAAAATCCGAGAAACAATTTTAGAAAACAATATTGAGAGAGAACGAAAGAGAGAGAGAGAAACAAACAAAAACCCACACAGATGAGCCAGATCAATTTTAAAATGCCTGCCGGAATAAATCTTCAAAAGGCAGAGAAAGATAATTAAAGAGAGCACCAGATGGATCTGCTAGAGCAGAGAGTTCCACAATCCAGGCGCCGACACAGAGAAAGCAAACTGTGCTTCAGATACAGACAGGATACGCAGGAGACCTTCTTCAGTCGGTTTTAAGGGGCAAGTGGCTTTTAAAGGCAGGAGATAGTTGGGACGTTACATGTCTGCACATACCGAGTTTATGATTATGATTGTGCGTTCTTGTTATAAATCTGTGGTTTGGTTAAGTATCTCTAGGGTGAGAATGGTGGATTTGCATGTGGGTGCTGATTGGCTGAGAGAGGGAGAAGGAGGGGTAAAGTGTATGCATGCTATATAACCTGGGTGCTGTGACTGTGCGAGGCTGACCGGGACAAGATGATGGAGGGTTTAGATCAGAGATAGGGAAATGCACTGATAGAGTCAGGGGAGGAGTTAAGGACCCAGTGAAGGTCTGTGGTGCTTGAACAAGGACCATTCGAGTGTGTGATACAGAACGTTAGGAAACATTGGGTAATCATTAGAATTATTAAGAGTTATTTGTTTATTATTCAGCAATGTATTATTGTAATTACCGTATTTCTTCGATTGTAAGACGCCATCGATTGTAAGACGCACACTAATTTCACTACCACCAACAGGAAAAAAAAGCTTTGATTTGAAGAAATAATAAACACACCCGCGATTCTAAGACACACCCTGGTTTTAGAGATGTTTATATGGGGAAAAAAGTGTGTCTTAAAATCGAAGAAATACGGTAATAAAGCTTTCTTTGTTTATAAAATCCTATGCCTCCTGCTCGTGGCTGCATAACGGGGAGGTAATAAAGAAAGAATATAAGGTTGAAGCATAAATCTGTGGCCCTTTCTATGCCTCCCGGCCTTCCGGGAGGGAGGGGGGAGGATCTCATGATATTCTGCTCGCGACATCCTCCCCCTGGATTCACACACGGCGGGCGACATCACGGGAGGAAGGAGGGATGTCGCGCCCGCCATTTTCTTTTTTTAAAAAAAGTGGAGATGAGCGCACTTGTGCTCCAACAAAACTGTATTATTATTATTATTATTATTTTAAAAAACCATCCTGCTCCTGCTCCCCGCCCCGATGGGCACTGAGTGCCCGGAGAGCTCCTTCCCCCATGCTCATTTCCTGCCTCCTCACGTTTACTTGTGAGGAGGTGGGATGAAGCAGGGGCAGACAATCCCGAGACTGCGGGAAGAATCGGATTTTCCTAGGGTTTATTTATCCCTGGGAAAACCCGTCCCCATCCCCCCCACCCCCAGGAATCCCTGTGCATCATTTGAATGCACAGGGACTCGTCCGTGACCAGCCCGGACTATTAAGCTGGTGTAGAAACGGCCTGTGTGTCCATACAGAGAGAGGACTGAGTAAAGCTTGCACCTGAGCCTTAAAACTCCTGGTGGCAGTGAAACGAAATGTGTGTGAGGGAAGGGGGTTCCTGCTGGGGTGAGAAAGGCCTTGGACAAGGGGAATTCTCACTAGGATCGCAGCAGGAATGCTACCATAATCCTGTATGTATTCTGGGTCCAAACTGTTTAGGGCATGGAGTTTTTTGGGCCTATAACTCTCACCATCCATCACTATTGGCTATAGAAGGTGAAGGTCAAAACATCTGGAAGGACACAAGTTTCCCACATCTGGTTTGTACTATGAGTGTCCAGCAGGTTGAATTGAACCTGGAAATGGATCGGTAGCCAGTCCATGAGCTCTTTTATATAATATTATTTAGGCCCTATAAAGCAGCGCTCTCATTTTAAAATCTTGAGTGTAGTCTCAAGGACTGGAATATGTTTTTCTCATCTGTTTGTCTCCCTTGAGCCTGCAGAGCAGTCTTTTGCTGCTATCACTCCTAAATACTCAAAACCCCTAAGGCAGACTCCCACGCCCTGCCCCAAATAATGAGATTTCAGAAACAGATATCAGTCTCTCTTTTATTTGCCTTCAGGCATACTGGAACCATGCTTTTGAGCTTTTATCTGTAATCAAGAGAACCAAGATCCGTGTTAAGAACTAAAAGTTCATTCTCATCATTACAGAACCTGGAACTTTCTTCTCCTTCTCCTTTCCTTGGCAACGAGCATTAAAAGAGTAAGAGTTGGCAATTTGGATGAGGGATGCTTGAGGGATTCCGTATTTGTGGATCAGAATGCAATTGCTCTTCCAATTTCTCACTGCTCCAAATTTTGCAATGCATTTGGCTAAAAGATGAAGGAGAAATAGTACTGACGTGTTTTAAAATGCTGATAAAATGTGTCCGTTTAGATAAATATGTTTCTAAATGCATATTTTTGTGAGCAAGGACCTTCAAAATTACATATTTAAATACATATTTATATACATATTTTATTGGAATTAAACACACACACACACACACACGCAAGCATTAATGGAAACAGGATGGAATGGACTTAAAAATAGATACAGGAGAAATTGCCAATGACTGGGTATAGGCAGTTCCATACATTCCTAATTCTGATGGTGAGCGGAGAGTGTTCCTGTGTCTTTAATAGCTGTAAGATGCTGCCTTATACCAGACTAAACTATTGGTCCATTTTGCTCAGCATTATTAACTCTGATTGGTGGAAGTTCTCTAGGGCAGGGGTCCCCAACCCCTGGGCCACAGACCGGTACTGGTCTGTGGCCTGTTAGGAACCGGGCCGCGCAGGTGAGCTGCTTTCACCCACCCACCCCCACCCCACCTCAGCGTACCTGGGTGCCGGGCGCCATCTCGCCTGCCCAGCCAAAGCAAAGCCAGGATGCTGGAGTGGGGCAGCAGCTTCGGAACGGCGCACCCAGCTGGAAGCCGCTCTGGGAGAGCGACTTCCGGGTGCGCCGTTCCGAAGCCGCCTGCCTGTCCCAGCGTCCTGGCTTTGCTTCGGCTGGGCGCCCACCCAGCTGAAGCAAAGCCAGGATGCTGGAGTGGGGGCGGGCAGGCGTGGCTTCCCAAAACCATTCCCTCAACACCCCCCCCGGATCCATGGAAAAATTGTCTTCCACGAAACTGGTCCCTGGTGCCAAAAAGGTTGGGGACCACTGCTCTAGGGGGTCTTCAGCCCTGCTACTTCGGACCTTTTTCTTTTTGAAGTTGAGATGCCAAAGGTTGAACTGGGGACATTCTGCATACAAAACCATTTTGAAAATCTATGCTACGGCCAGACTTGGAATATTACATAGTTCTGGTCACCACATCTGAAAAAAGGATATTATTATGGAAATAAATGCAGAAAACGCTGAAGCGCCTTTCTGATGTGACAACCAGAGCAGGCAACTTTTTTAGGCCCTTTGACATATTTGGCAATTTTATGTTCTTAATCAATTTTTAAATCGTGAATTTTATTGAACAAAATAAAAAGCATAAAAGAAAAAAGAAAAGAAAAGTATGGACATATGCAACAACATACTTCAAAAGCCTCAGTTTCAAATATCACAACGTTCTAAATCAAAAAAGAAGAAAGGGAAAATAGCATAAATTACACATAAATGTCCGTGAAGGCAGACCAAATGTCTGAGTATAAGTTGATTTATAAATGGCGCCTGTATGCCACTCTTTCAAATGTTGCTAATGTTGCTAAGGGCCTTGCTAGACGAGGCCTTAGCACGCCTTGAGAGCCAGTTTCCCTGCTGTGCGTCCACATGACGCACAGGGGAATCCGGCCCCAGGCCGTACTGAAGCCTCCTCTAACGCGCCATAAGCGAAGTCGCTTATGGTGCGCCTTTTCCGCAGCTCCGGCGGAAGACTTCTAGAGAACGTCTAGAGACGTTCTAGAGAACGTCTAGAGAATGTCTAGACGTTCTAGAGAACGTCTAGAGAACGTCTAGAGACTTCCGTGGCTTTTTGCGGCTACTCGCTTACTCGCGAGTAGCCGCAAAAAGCCACGGACTGGCACAGCGCTCTTATGAGCACTGTGGCCATTGGGCCAGGGGCATCCAGGGGGGGAGATGGGGGGGAAGGCCGGACCGGCAGGAGAGGGGGATGGCGGAGGGAGACAGACGCGACACATGGGAGGGCGAGGGGGGCAGAGGGAGACAGACGCGACACACAGGAGGGCGAAGGGGGCAGAGGGAGACAGACGCGACACACGGGAGGGCGAGGGGGGCAGAGGGTGACAGACGCGACACACGGGAGAGCGAAGGGGGCAGAGGGAGACAGACGCGACACACGAGAGGGCGGAGGGCGACACACGGGATGGGGACGGGGAGGGAGGGCGATGGGGGAGCTTAAGTAAAAAAAAACCCCTTACCTTGTCCGGAGTCTTCGGGCCGCACGTGGCCCCTTTAAAACAAAACAAAAAAATGGCAGACGCTGCAGGGCTTCCGTAGTCCCTGCGCGTCGGCCGTCTAGGAGGCTGGGTTAGCGCGCCGTCGCCCCGCCTCCCTGCCGGCTTATCCCGGCAGGTCTAGCAATGCCCTTGTCTCCAATCCATGGCATTATAGGGAGTGTGGTTTTATCTTTCCAATGTTGTAGAATCAGTCTTTTGGCGGTCAAGAGGGCGCGAAAAAATATTTGGCAATTTGAGAAAGTGCCCCGGGCACCACCCCAAAATGGGCGGGTTGCAGGTGAAAGCGTCACCCTGCAGCCACCAGCCAGCATCATTTTGTGGGAACGCTTCTGAGCCCAGAAACACTCATGGGAAAAGAGGATGGAAAGAGCTACAGGACCTTACTCTGCTTTGAGCTGAACCCAGCTGCCGGGAAAACATGTAGGTATTAAAAAACAACACCACCCAAACGTAGGAAGGGTAGGGGACATCAGAAACCCCAAGAAAATTCTCTGAGGGCATGCTGATGCCCATGGCACCACTGTGGCCCCATTCAGACAACACGCTAAACCATGCTGCTTAACCATGGTTAATGGAATGCACCTGGGCTACAACATTTTTTTAAAAAAAGAGGGGGGCCGTGTGTGTGTGTGTGTGTGAGAGAGAGAGAGAGATGGTAGAGGCTCATAAAACTGTGTATTGGAGAAAGGAGTTAGAGATCAATTTCCCCTCCCTCTCTCATAATATTAGAGCATGGGAGTCATTCGGTTAATCTGATTGACTAGAGATTCATGACAAGAGGAAGTGTGGTACGTACTTGATTGATAGAACTCACTCCCCCAAGACATAGTGATGGCTGCTGACTTGGGCAGCTTTCAAAGGGGATTAGACAGATTCATGAAGGATAAGGCTATCAATGGGCAGGATTCAATGGGACACGGCTGCCCCAGCTGATTCTCTTCTCCCTGGCAGTTCTGTTGCGCAACGGCAATTGCACAACGGCAATTTGGTGCTTCTGGAACAATGTGAAAGGAGTGGAAATGCTCGTTTCTGGAAGGAGGCAGGTTGGTGGAACTCACGTAAGGGAGCTGCACTGACCTGGCTTCTTCCAGAAATGGACGTTTCTGCCCGTTTTGGGGCTTTGCCTAGAAAACGCTGGATTTCCCATGGGTAAGTGTGGCAAAAACTACAATAGTACTATGATTATGGAATGTTGGGAAGGAGGAAGATGGATGGGGGGGCAATTAAGAAGCGGTTAGAAAAGGGAGGAGGAAGAGTTAAGCCTGGTCCAGTGAAGAGGGTGTTGTGTTGGTCAGTGGGACAGTGAAAGAACTGGATTTGGAGAGAATGATATCAGATTCAGACAGAATGGTCCCAAGAAGCAAGTGGATTGGAAAGTCTACAGCTAAAGAACAAGACAAAGAAAGACACAAATCATGAGCTGCCTTAAAGAACAAGATACAGATCTTGAATGACCAGGAAAGCCAGAAAGTGAGCTGCTACAACAGTTAAAGGGTTATTAGATGTTACAGGGATATTAGGCTACTTTCAATTTTGCGGTTAATGTGCATAAAAAGTTCAATTCTCTTAATTAACATTTATAAATATTGCTACCATTTATCAGCGTCTGCTGGAATTTGTCCAATAACTTGCTCAGATTGTCCTATAAAGAACCATTGCATAAGCAGTGAGTCTTGCTTGTGCAATGGCATTGGCGGGACCCATCGCTTGCAGAAGGGAATTGGTGGGGCAGAAAGGAATCGCCAAGGGCCTAAATGCCCTATTGGATTCTGCCCAATGGTTAGGAATCTTGTCGACCGTATACTGTCTCCAGGATCAGAGGGAGTATGCTTCTCAATACCCCTTGTTGGTGAAGAACTGCAGAAGAGGGCTGTTGCCGTCACATCCTGCATGTGGGCATCCCAGAGGCATTCTGGTTGGCCGTTGTGGGGAACGGCATGCTGGGTTAGATGAACCTTTGATCTCATCCAGCATGACTCTTCTTACGTTCTTCAACCCTGAGTTCTACCAATGATCTAAAACCACTCACCGTGTCGCAGAGGCCATTTCTGCTGATGCAACGTTTCTCAGCTCTTCAGCACCTGCAGAAAGGTCCTCTTCTAGGTAGTTATCAAAGGTATTCAGACCCAGTCCTCCTTCACAAGTGGAGTTGTGATTGGCAGCAATGAAACTCAATAAGGGCTGGAGCATCCTCACTTTTTCCGGGGCAAGGGGGCTGGCTCTGGGTTCTCAAGGACCCTCGCAAAAGTACAAAAATGTACATTGATGGCGCTATATAAATAAATAATAATAATAAAAGAGACAAAGGCAAGTGTGTCTTTAGCTTTGCCCTTTTGTAATGCCCCGAGTCTCAACCTGTTGGTTGGTGCCAGCCTGCAGCCGGCCTATTTTCTTTTATAGGGGTAAACTCTTGGGTGTTGTCCTTTTTGGTGTCTTGAGAGCCCTTGGGCAAGACACCCTCAATAGGCCTCCTCCCTCAGTGAGTATCGTGTTTCTCCAAACCTCCTGCCTTCTTGGGAGACAATCACGAGGCCTGCTAAGAAATCCACAAAGTTTATTTAAGCAATAAACATTCCTTCCCACCTGAAGAGAGTCTAATCTCTAGGAACTTTTCCCTAGGCAAAACTATGCAAACTAAGTGAGACAATTGCCGTTTCAAGCAGAATAGAAAGCCTTTTCCCAAGACGTGTTAACTTCAGAGAGAGTAGTTCTGAGGTGGCTTCTGATGTGATGCAAGCCGGGCTGACTTTCTCTCGCGTTTCACTCCATCTGTTTTAATCTGCGGCGTACTCTAGGATCGGCTAACCCCTCCATGCTCTCCCTTTTGGAAGAATGTTGGCTTCCCACTGACTGTGTATTGTTTGCCCTTGACGAGATAAGCTCTGGAGAGGGTTCACTCCCAGCTGGTGAAGAGCCCATGAGAGCTTTCTCCCCCACTGGTACAGGCTGGCCTGTGTCTGGCACCGGCTCCTCTACTTCAGAGTCTGATTCTGCTTGATCACCTGAAACACCTTCTTCCAACCCAAGGGGAGCAGGGCTAGACATGACAGTGAGTTTACCTTTTCACCACCATTGTCACCAGGTGCTATTGCTTCTCATCCTCTTTCTCATTGCCACCAGTTGCATCATCATCATCATCATCATCATAATTTTATTTCTTACCTGCTTCTCCCTTTAGATCGAGCCGGGGAACAACATTAGTGCAGGAATCAATATATTTTTTAAAAATTCTTGATTTAACATTAATCTGGGTAGGCCTGCCGGAAAAGGCTAGTCTTCAAAGCTGCCTTAAAATCACAGAGGGAGTTAATATTACGAATCTCCTCTGGCAGGCCGTTCCATAATCCAGGGGCGACAGAAGAAAAGGTCCTCTGGGAAACTGATGTCAGCCTAGTCATGGCTGACTGAAGTAAGTTCGCCCCAGAGGACCTGAGTGTGTGGGGCGGACTGTATGGGAGAAGGCAATCCCGCAGGTGATTGCTGGGCAGGCAGAGAGCCAACAAGAAAGTTGGCAGTGGGATCTGCTGCTCCTCCTTCTCAGCACCACCATTGTCTGGATGAAGGAGGAAGTCACCATGGAGAAGAGGAGGAACAATTCCAGGAGGCCCCCTGCTGGGGTGTGGGCCCTTGACAGGTGCCCCACTGTGTTTACCCTTGACGCCAGCCCTGGCACCAAGGCGAACATCAAAGAGAGATTTGTTGCCATTATTGTTTCACATTTTTGAGAGCCTCTGAACCACTTGGAGGAATCTGCTTTTCATTAAAATGTCTGTTGGCTCTCTGTGAATTGACATTCAGCATAAATCAAACAGGCTGCTTGACAAACAGAAACACGCATGAAGTCATTCGGGAAGAAACGCAGGTTCTCGTAGAGCTGTCTTGCACATTTTTGTGTGTCTGGTAGCTCGCTTCCTGGAAAAATCTCCCCGCTAATTTTCCTTCATTAGCTGCATTAAAACATTAAAGAGGATCTGTTCCTGTTTCAAAGCTGGAATATCAGAACTGCCAAGCTGCCGATGAGAGAGATAATTAGCAAGTGAAATGTTCTGTGTTTTTAGTCAAATTATGCTCTTAATAGCATTGAGCTGTAAGAAAACATGATAGTAAAGGGCTGTAACCAGCTGGCTTTTTTTTAAAAAAAGATCAATAGCAGTTTGTTTAGAATAGCAGATTTAGCTCTGTGAAAACAGCAAATATTCAATATACCCTTATGCCTGCATGGGACATGTTTTAAACAAGCTCACTTGGTTAAACTTGTCGATGTCTTTAAAGCATTCATTTTAGAACAGGAACAAAGGATAGAAAGAATCATGCTAATTACAGAGACAATTAGGGCTGTGTATGGACACGGACACACGATTCTCTTTGGAGGCAGATTTGGGAGTTCTGAATTGGCCCTGATTCGACTAGGGGAGCTTCAGATCCAGATCCAAAGTGAGATCTGGACACAGGAAGTGGGTTGGCCATTGTGGGTTTTTGGGCACCCACTGATCAGCCGGGCATGCCACCAACTGGGAGTCCATTGGACTCCCCACAGATCACTCCCAAACCTGGACTTATTGCCGCACCTGCCCATCCATGGGACTTACCTGAGCTGCCCAGAAGCTGCCTGTCCTCGTTGAGAGCCAGAAATGTTGCTTTACGGCTGCTGTAGTTTGAGACCTTAGACTCAGGCCCCTATCGTCATTGAAAATAGCATCTCTCCTTGAGGACAGGTAAGTCCCGCGGGTGGGGGTGGCAGCTCACTATCACTCCGAGTCAAACTGAGGCTTCCCGAAGTTCTTCGAATTGCTTTGACCTGATCTGGTCCTGATCTGGATTTGGGTCAAGGCAGGCCAATTTGGTTCAGATTTGGGCTTTGGGCCTGAAGCAATGCACAGCCCTAGTCTTCCTCTTCTCCCTCACCTTGCCCCTTCAAGCTTGACAGACCCTCGTGAAAGATAACCCAGAAACTTCCCCTCTTAATGACAAATGCACTGGACTTAGTAGTAGCCCAGACCTCTTGGCACCTGTATCGCTGTGATGATGGCTCATATGCATTTGTTTCATGCTTCCTCAGTCCAGGATAGATTTAATATTTGACTTCATGGAATGCTTGACAATATTTTGATTAGTGTCCAACATAGGGATGGACCAATTGGCCAGTTTTGTTTCCTTCCACATTTGATTTTAAAAACAATCAATTTCCATCCCGTTTATGAAGAAATCAGAGAAGTTTGGAAAGTGCATAGATTCCCCCTCCCCCCCCCCCCGCACTAAACTAAATTCTAACCCATCTGCACCATCCAAATTCAATAGGTACAACTATTCCCAGCATGGAGAGGACCAGGCGTTACCTTCCAGCCATGTAGCTGTTAAAGATGAGGAACCTGTCAGGAAAAGAAAGAGGTGGCAAACCCAGTTCAGCATTACAAACATGGCCAAATATATAGGGATTCAAACTTAGGCTTTTAAGAGAAATTCTAAGCTAGTCTTCCTCAACCGGTTGCTCTCCAGATATTTTGGTCTTCAGCTCCCACCAGTTAGCATGACCAATGGCCAGGAATAGTGCGAGTTGTGGGCCAAAACATCCAGAAGGTGCCAGGTTGGGGAAGGCTGTTCTAAACACTCAAAGGTTCTCAGCCAGTTTCTAGAAGGATTAATTAGTCATTTTCTAGATAGATGGATGGTTTAGTCATTTTCTAGATAGATGGATGGATTAGTCATTTTCTAGATAGATGGATGGATTAGTCAGTTTCTAGATAGATGGATGGATTAGTCAGTTTCTAGTTAGATGGATTAGTCAGTTTCTAGATAGATGGATGGATTAGTCAGTTTCTAGATAGATGGATGGATTAGTCAGTTTCTAGATGGATGGATGGTTTAGTCAGTTTCTAGATAGAGGGATGGATTAGTTAGTTTCTAGATAGATGAATGGTTTAGTCAGTTTCTAGATAGATGGATGGATTAGTCAGTTTCTAGATAAATGGATGGTTTAGCCAGTTTCTAAATAGATGGATGTATTAGTCAGTTTCTAGATAGAGGGATGGTTTAATCATTTTCTAGATAGAGGGATGGATTAGCCAGTTGTTAGATACATGGTCTTCAACTCTCATCACCTCCAGACAGCATGACCAATGGCCAGGAATGCTGCGAGTTGTAGGCTAAAAGATGGAAGCCTCCATTTCATGCCAAGCTTGAGTTAAAAAACAAAAAAAAATGCTCCGTAGGGGAAAACCCTCCTTTGACTTCAGAAATTGCAATATTAATGAGAGATCGTTTTCATGACACGTCATACAACAGGTTGTGAGTGGGGTTTTTCTTTTTCTTGGAGCAGAACCATGTTGGGGTTTCTTTTTTTAAATGGAATTGCAGTGTCATTTTAATTATTGATAGCCAGAAATACTCGTCCACCGTGCGTCCGCCGAGATCTTAAATAGTTTCAAATGGGCTGCTTCTCTGCTGGTCTGGGTTGTGTTTTTGCTTGATAAATACTGCATCACGGAGCACTCAGGGGGAGAGATGGCAACCTACCAACGGTTAGCACGAGACAGAATGGGCTTGGAAGAAGGGTGATTGTTCCAGGGCTATCAGTTATTAATCACTGTTGACTTTTGCAGTGCCGATGCTAGTTGAATGGGAAAGAGACTGTTGGCATTGGTCAAATAATAATAATAATAATAATAATAATAATAATAATAATAATAATAATAATAATATAGAGACGGGGAACAACAGCAAGCATAAAAGACATAAAATACTGAAATACATAAAATACTGATTAAAAACATAGTATACTGTTAAAAAAAAACCCTAAAAACATCCTAAAAGCATCCTAAAATTCCTCTGGATAGGCCTGCTGGAAGAGAAGGACAAGGAACAGGAAGAATATCTAGTGTTTCGTATTATACTTCTTCCTTCCTTCCTTCCTTCCTTCCTTCCTTCCTTCCTTTTATTTATATCATGCCCTTCCACCAAAAAGGGGAACTCAAGGCAGCTAGCAATAAAATCTGAATTAAAACCTAACACACACACACAAAATTAAAAACACAATTAAAAACTTACAATAAAAGAAATATTCTAGTTCACCCGTTTTTGTTTTTGTTTGTCTGATATTTATTTAAGGCATTTCTATACAGCTCCTTGCCTCTAAAGAGATGCGGACGACAAAATCAAATCAAACACACTTTGAAAGTTCCCCAGAGTCTACAAATACACTCTTGACCAGAATACAATTCACGAACAGAAAGGATACAAAAGCACCAAACTTACCAACTCTACTGCACTTAGTTATGGGACGTCATGAAAATCTGGAAGTTATAACTTTACTGTAACAGGTTCTACTATTATAAGGAACCCGTTGCATCCTGGTCTCCTGGTAATAAGCTTGCTCTTGAGTATTCTTTGAACTTCTGTTGCTATCTAAAAGAAATGTAGTATCCCTTTAAAGTGCTGCAGGTCACCACATGCTGAGTGCCTTGGCTACATACATAAGAACACCTGTCCTTATAGTTCGGAGTATCCTCTGCGGTATGTGTACTTTGTAACTCAGTTTTGTTTTGATCTTGGAAAACAGTGCAGTACAGCTTGTAAGATTGTTGTATTTGTGTTCTTGTGAATTGTATTCTTGTAGGGTGACCATATGAAAAGGAGGACAGGGCTCCTGTAACTTTTACAGTTTCAGCAGGTGTCATTTGTATATATGGAAAACCTGGTGAAATTCCCTCTTCATCACCACAGTTAAAGTGCAGGAGCTATACTAGAGTGACCAGATTTAAAAGAGGGCAGCTTTAACTGTTGTGATGAAGAGGGAATTTCACCAGGTTCTTCATATATACAAATGACACCTGCTGAAATTCCATTTTCAATACAACTGTTAAAGATACAGGAGCCCTGTCCTCCTTTTCATATGGTCACCCTAATTCTTGTCTACAAAACAAAATATTACAACAGCAATTTGAACAATGATGGAATTAAAACATGGCGTTAAAAACTTCATTCTCAAATTATAAACGATTAAATGCCAGGCAGAGCAGAAATGTTTCTGCTGCCTGCTGAAAAGATGTCAGGATGGGAACTGGTCTAACCTCCTTAGGGAGGGAATTCCGCAACCAGGGTGCTGCCACAGGAAAGGCCCTGTCCGGCATTCTCACCAAAAGGACCTCTTTTTAGGGTGGGACATACAGCAAGGCGTCAGAAGATGCTTGCATCCTACAGGCAGGGTTATGTTGATGGCCATTGGTTGACATTGCCTGCCCTTTCTCCCTTATTTTCTTCTGTCCTGCTTTTTTGCAGATTAGATTAAATTTCATTGTGTGTATTGGGGGTGTGAATATATGGCTGAACGTATAAAAGACTAACATCAAGTATCTAACAGGGAGGGACTTTTATGGGGAAAAGATTGAAGCTGTAAGGTCAACATTAAAAAAAACGGACTGGAGAAAAGAATGTGCAGGGTTAAAACAGTTTTGAACAGTTTTCCATTGATGTGTATGCGATTAAAATTAATATTGCGTAAATTAGTATGAAGAAACTAACTGGGTCACTGCAGTGCAAGGTTTCCTAGATTGTACCCTGCTTTATCAGATCCATCAGGCGTGACAGACTTCAGGCTTCTGGAATCTACTTTTTTTTTACTGGAATCTCAAGGTCCACCAACTGGAGTCAGTCAGGTGCAAAAGAGTGGCTCAAAGCTGTAGAATTAAGGAATGGAAAGTCTTGGCCCACACTTGAAGCTCTTTGATATAAAAATCCATTCTTGGTTTTTCACCCCACCCTCCTAAAGCTGTCTTAATTTCAGCAGCCTAATTTGGGGGTTGGAGGGACACCATTTTATTGGTGCTGTTGCTGAGCGGATCCCCTGCAAAACACACAGAGATCTATCGGTAGATGAAATGTACCTTCTGCTAATCCATGAGATGACTTTGATTAGTGAAATGTGGTGTGTTACAGCTCAGTGGAAAATAAAACAAGTTAACAAGGTGAAACCTGAATGCTGGATTGCCTTGGCAGAGAATGTATTTATTTTCCTTTTTAGCACACTGTTTATATATCCCTGACTGGAAATACTAGGCATGCAAAGACCACATTCTGGTAGCTGGGGGAAAACAGGAATAAAAATGCATAATCTGAATATTTACTGGCGCAACAAAGCATGAATACTTAGCAATTTCTGCAGCAACGAATTGGAGATTATTATGATTTTGTGTAGCAACAGAACCGCACATAATCCTTTATTTAAATATGGGAAGCACAGTCAGATTTCCTAACAAACTCTTAAGTTTTCTTGGCTTAACCTTTCAGTCTTTCTGATTGTAATGTGTGTGGGAGTTAAACTACATTCTGCTTAAATGCTTAGCATGTAGCTGAACGTAACTTTTGAAATTACTTCCAGATAAGCGTTCAGGACCCCCAAACAGTATTAGGACTACTGTATGTAGAGAGTTAAAGTTTCCTCCCAGCTACTACTAATCCCACTCAATTTGCCCCCTGTACAGGGGCTAAAGGGGAATGCCCCCTCCACCCCCCGTCCCCGATCTCCTTGCCCTGGCCCCATTCTTCTTCACCCCATCTGCCATGTCTGATGCCCCCCTGTCCGATCGCCCGCCCACTCGCCATGCCCGCCTGATCACCCGCCTGCCTGATCACCTGCCCACCATGTCCGATGCCCCCTCTGCCCCCCCGTCCGTGATCCCCCCACCCTGGCTCCGCTCTTCCCCCCATCTCTCCCGCCGGGTCCGCTCTTTCCCCCCTGGCCCCCATCTCTTCCCCCCCCCAGCACAGCGCTGTGCCCAGTGCGCAGCTTCTCCTGGCTACTCGCAATTAAGCGAGCAGCCGGGAAAAGCCACGGAACCAGCTAGACCTTCCGCAGCCCTGGGCTCAGCCCTGGGCTGTGGAAAAACCGGGCCACAAGTGGATCCGGTTATCCCGGGTCAAGGGAGGGTTTAGCCCGGCCTGACCCCGGGATCCCCTGTGCGTCATCTGCACACACAGCAGGGAGCCCGGGCCTCGCACCGGGCTAAACCCTCGGCCTAAGACATGTCTCACTGGGGCCAAGTCTGCCTTTTCCAGGATGGGGGCAGCTGGCATACCAACCAAAGCTAATCACAGGAAGTCCCGGTCATATAGTGACCACTTGCATATCCCAGAGCAATCCAGGAGCACTCTAGAACTGTGAGAAAGGACCCTTTTCAACACAGGCCGTTCTTCCAATCCCGAATTAGCTTATCTGCTGACCAACAGGAACTCTGACGTGCTCGTTCACCCCCTTGCAAGACTCTGCTCTCTTTTACAGGCTTCACCTAGTCTGCTCTGGTCTTCCTGGGCCTCACTAATCCGATCTGTAATGACCCTGTTTTAGACGGGAAGTCATTCTGCTCCTTTCAAACCACTCAGGATTTATTCCCCCTGACCCGCCTGGCTTGAAACATAGGTGTTTTGAGTATGTATCTTCAACGAGTTACCAATTTATATGTGTTTTGTTCCCATTTATTTGCTTAGTGAAGCATGTCCTGGTTTTCCCAATGAAAGGGCTTTGCTAGTTAGATCTGACCTCAGGGGTGGGGGGAATAGCTTCAGATGAACCTTCCCTTTGGTTTCCCCCACTGGCTTTGGCTTTCTGGCTCACGGTTCACCCCAGCACCATAACACGTTTAACCTATAAAGCCTTACATGGCTTGGGACCACAATACCTGATGGAACGCCTCTCCTGACATGAACCTACCCGTACACTACGCTCAGCATCTAAGGTTCTCCTCCGGGTGTCTACCCCAAGGGAAGCTCGGAGAATGGCAACCAGGGAGAGGGCCTTTTCAGTGGTGGCCCCTCTATTATGGAATGATCTCCCTGACGAGGCTCGCCTGGCGCCAACGTTGTTATCTTTTCAGCGCCAGATCAAAACTTTTCTCTTCTCCCAGGCATTGAACAGCATTTAGCAGCATATGCTGAGTTTTTTTAACTGACCCCAGAATAGTTGTTTTTAAATGGATATTGTCTGTTTTTGTTTGCATTTTATGCTTTTTATGGTTTTAAATTTTGTATATTTCTTTTTAATGTTCACTGTTTTTAACTTTTGTAAACCGCCCAGAGAGCTTTGGCTATGGGGCGGTATATAAATGTAATAAATAATAATAATAATAATAATAATAATAATAATAATAATAATAATGGGTGCAAACCACTCATTCCACTGAGTCCAGCAATAGTCGGCCGAGGCAACGTTATGAATCAGCAACTGTGACGCAAAGCATCACATGACCCTCTGTATCTTCAGTTGTAAATGAATTGTACTTACCTCCTTGATTTCGTTGTCCCAGTTCGTTGTTGCTGAGTACTAGCGCTTATTTAGAAATCATGTGCCCTGTTCTAACGACGTTAGCTCTTCTCCGAAAATGTTGAATTGAGTGATCAGCCAATTGCTACCCTGGTTTCCACATGTTGAAATTACGAGCATGAGCAGATGAGTTAGCAAAGGGGGGGACAGGAAGGGAAGAAGGGGGACAGGAAGTGGGCGGAGTTAGCAAAGGGGGGACAGGAAGTGGGCGGAGTTAGCAAAGGGGGGGACAGGAAGTGGGCGGAGCAAACTGAGAAGCTCGCCTAAACACAGAGGAGACAGAGAACAGCTACAACGGAAGAACAAACAGTGTGCCTTGGATTAATGAATTTATAACATAAAGGGAAAATGTAAGTACTTCTAGATCCCCATAGTGTGCCCTGTGATTATCAAAACCGACACAGACAGCAACGTTAGGAATGGACAATAACCACGTTATTAGACTACTGTAGATCTGGCCCTGGGCAGCGAAGGCGGTAATTTTGCTGCTGCCTTGACGTGCCCGACTTTTGTATGCCCTGCGTTTGTGTTACTGGGGACCCTTTGGTTGCCTTATCTGGTCTCCATAGCTTATTGATGTTTATTCTTTGTTTGTTTTTTCCTTCTCCTTGTCTCCTCTCTCTCTTTTCTGTGCTGGCAGCAAACACTGGAGATGAACCTCACGAACCTGGTTAAGCGCAATAGTGAGCTAGAAAACCAGATGGCCAAACTGATACAGATCTGCCAGCAGGTGGAGGTACGTGTTGGCTTACGGATCCACGGTGGCGGTGAGGGGATGATGGTACCTGTGTGCTGGGGGTGGGGTGGGGGAGCAGTTGATGCTTTGGGGTGAGGGGCAGAACAGCCAGAGGGAATTCCGTCGTTGGGTGCTGGTTACCAAACCCTCTGCAAGGTGATGCAAGAACGTGGAGCAGCGTGGGCAGCTGTTCAGCGTCGTCTAATAAAACAGCCTTTCCCAAGCTAGTCATTCCAAAGGTCTTGGACTGCAACTCCCACCATTGGCCAGTTTGGCTGGGAATCATGGGAGTTGAAGTCCCGCAGGCCCACCAAAATCGCACCCACCTGTTTCCTTCCTTCTAGTCTTAGCCTTAGCTCCTGGCTCGTTCAGGGTTTCTTTTTCTTTCTCAAGTCCCCTCTTTTTCCCCACCTCCCCTTACATCTTTTTTTTTTAGATTGTGAATCTGCAGCCAAGGACCTGTTCGTTTCGTTTTTGTACATCACCTAGTACAGACTGTTTGACAAACAGAAACATGCATGAAATCATTCCCCGCTGAGCCGTCTTGCACGTTTTTGTGTCTCTGGTAGCTTGCTTCTTGACAAACTCTCCCTGCTCATTTTCCTTCACTGGGCCTGTTCGGACGACACGCTAAGCCATGGTTAAGCCGCTACTCCGTTTGCAGCAAATGGTTAGTGGGCGTGTTTAAACTGTGGTTATGGAGCATGGTTGGGGCTGTGTCTCATACTAGGCAGAAGCCTCTTCAGGCACTGAACATTTCGAGGGCGGTGGATTGGCTTTGCACACGGCAGGAACGAAAAAGCAAAGGAGCAAGGAGCTCGCCTTGAATCCCATGGAGGAAAATTGCCCCCTTCCTATCCAGGCAGTCTCTGAAACTCTTTATCTCCGAAGAACCCAATCAAGCACCTTTTTGTTTGGTTTCCCAAGGGTGCCGTCTCATCCCTTCCTGTCCACCCCCAGCCATCTCATTACGCCCAGTAAAAAGCAGATGCCAACAGATTATTGCTTCCCGGTGGCTATTAAGCAACGAGGGCAGCGGCTCCATCAACAACCAGCCCTCGCCCAGCGCATCTGAAGGCAACAAAGCACTTTAATGCCTTATTCCTTCCAAAGGCGAACAATTAATAGTGAATTAGCTCGCTGCTTTGTTTACCAAGGCAGTGCAAGGGGAGAAGCCATAGCAATTAGTTTCTTCTTAATGGGCTATTGATTTTCAGTTACTAAATTAAGAAGCGGTTCTTTGAACAAGCTCCTTCTTCTTCTTCTTCTTCTTCTTCTTCTTCTTCTTCTTCTTCTTCTTCTTCTTCTTCTTCTTCTTCTTCTTCTTCTCCTCCTCCTCCTCCTCCTCCTCCTCCTCCTCCTCCTCCCTTCTTCCTTCTTCTTCTTCTTCTTCTTCTTCTTCTTCTTCTTCTTCTTCTTCTTCTTCTTCCTCCTCCTCCTCCTCCTCCTCCTCCTCCTCCTCCTTCTTCTTCTTCTTCTTCTCCTCCTCCTTCCTTCCTCCTCCTCCTCCTCCTCCTCCTCCTCCTCCTCTTCTTCTTCTCCTTCTTCCCCCCCCCCTCCTCCTCCTCCTCCTCCTCCTCCTCCTCTTCTTCTTCTTCTTTTAATAATGGAAGTAGAGATACTGATCTATGGCAGCCGGATCTATAATTGGTTATTTAGTTAGTTCAGGGGCATTGAGCCTCAGGCCCATGGGCTAAATTTTGCCCAACTTGGGTCTCAGTCTGGCTGCTCATTCATGGAAAGCTTTCTGAAACAGCAATGTTTTCAGGAGGCACCAGAAGCAGTACAACATTGATGCCTACCTAACCTTCAAAGAAAGGGGGCCACCACACTGAAGGCTCTTCTTCTGGTGGACTCCAGTCAGAGCCCAGGTCTATGTGGAATCACCAGGAACATGCCCTCAGATGACCTCAGTGACTGGGCAGGCTGGTAAGGGAGAAAGCACTCTCTCAGGTACCTTGGTCCCAAGTTGTTTAGGGCTTTGTACACTAATATTAGAACCTTGAACCTGGTCCGGTAGGAAATAGGCAGCCAGTGCAGTTCCTCCAGCAAAGGAATTATATGTTGACTCTCCCTGCAAGTGCATTCTAAACTCCACATCAGGCCTTGGGGGTTGGAAACTCTGTTTTTCCATCATAACTGAAAGCAGAGCTAGATATTAGGGATGGACAGAAGGTAGTTACGGCCCACTGGTAGACCAGCTGCCAATTTCAATGTGGCTACGTTTGGCTCATTGCTTGTTAGAAGTCTTGCAAAGAATGTTTGGTCTGGTCCTACTATCAGGATAAGGCTCAGGCTCCCTGTTTTGGTCTCAGATGCTGAGTCAGACTCGGAGCCAGGACTAGAAGGAGCTCAGCCAAGGAAAGGGAGTTGGGAAGGAAATTCCGCAAGACTTTCCAGGAGTCAGGAAGGAAGCTTTCCAACAGCTCATCGAACGGGAGGCCCAGGCTCAGAGATCATCTTCTCCCACCTGCAGGAGCATCCGTCTTTGTCGAAAGGGGAGGGAACATCGGAATTGACAGAGCCCACAGTCCGCCGCAAGGTTAAGCAGGTGGAATTGAGAGTTGGTGGGAGGCAGTCCGCCAGACAAGTGACATGTCAGAAGTTTCGCAGTGTGAACCCTCCCTGAAAGAGGAGTCTGGTAAAAGCCTTTTGGGCACTGCGGGAAACGGTCCAATTAGTTGATCAGCAACTGCCTTGCTTTGTTAGACTAATTAAGCTTAGAAGATGGCTCCTAGCATTCACACGCCTTTCAGGTGTGAAGAAGTGTTTTTTTTACTGAATAAAGATTTTGTGGATTGCTCGGAGGGCCTCTTTGTTGCCTCACATCTCGGTGGGAGGGTTTGGAATCACTACACCAGCGAGGTAGCCTTAGCCCACTATCTCTGCCCACCAGAGATAGTGGTGTCCCTTGGGGAAGGCATTTGGCCTGCAAAACAGTACCATTCTCTCCCCACACTTTTCTGCTCCCAGAATATCTCCCTGTTTCTGCCAATCTGTCCTCTGGGAATAGATTTGATCTTTGTTCACAGCAATTTCATTTTCAAATGTCACTCGTTGTGGGAGAGGGATCAATCTCCTCTCCCCTGCTCTGCCCACCCCACCTCCCCCCACTTATCATGGCCGAACCGGTGTCCCCAGCCCCTGGGGCAGGGCTGTAAAGAGAATCATAAGCACCAGCCCTGAAGCAAGGGGAAGGAACGCGGCGTTTAAATCTCACAAAGGAATTTATTGGCCCCAAGAGGCTACTAGCTGGAGGACGGCTGTGCCATTGGAGCAATGTAATTTATAAAAATATATATGGAGTGAGCCCAGTGGTCTCTGGAGATCAGGGGCTTCATTCAGCAGCATGGTGACAACAGCCAAACGCCGCTGCCCGAGATGTGTCCCTGAATGTATAGAGCGTCTGCCTGCCCGCCCTTCGCCAAGGAAAGAGCCAACACATTCACCGGAACACCAGAAGAACCAGGAAGACTATTGTTGCTTTGGCAAAGTCCCCGGCCAAACATGAAGCCCTGTATAGCTCATCCTGCCCAGCCTGGGTAGGACCAATCCAGAGCCTGAGAACTAAGGGCTGGGCACTGCCTTGCATCTGGATCCTGAACCGAAGCAGGCCAATTTGGCCCTCCTTGGCCCAAATCCGGATTGGGCCTGGATCCGGCCAAAGCGGTCTGGATCAGATTGGACTGAGCCCAAAGCGTTTCGACTGCTTTGGCCCAATCTGGAGGAATGGTGGGTCACTGCCCCACAGGCAAAAAATTTTTAAAGCAAAATTTCCAACTGCACAAATGCCCTGTCAGACTCCTCCCACGCCCCTGCCCAAGCCAAACACATTATTTCTTTTTCATGACTGGACAGATTCTCACCAACACTAGTAGCACCTTAAACATAAAGACGGATTGACAGGGCCATACGGATACCCAGGGAGGACGACAGACCAAGAGCAGTACACCACTGGTTGTCACCTCCAGCCCCCAATTGAAACCACTGCAACGGATCACCAGTGAACTCCAACCCATCATCAGCACAGACACTTCTCTCACACAAGCCTTGGGAGGCAGGCCAGACCTGGCCTACAGACCACCTCCCAACCTGAAGCAGATGCTAACCAGCAACAGTACACTGGACAGAGACACAGACAGAGGAACCAGAGCATGCAACAGGCTCAAGTGCCAACTCTGCCCCCACATCTATTCAGGCAACACTGTCACAGGACCCAAAAACATCAGTCACACCATCAAGGGCTCTTTCACCTGCATCCTTATATAATTTGTGTTACATGCCATCCCTGACTTTGTCTATTGTTAAGTTCTTAATAAACACATACATGTAACACATGTCTTATTTTTTTGTCACCACTTTTTCCAACTGCACATTATTAGATTTCCAACTGCACATTTTTCCCCAGCTGCACATTTTATGTCCAACTGCACACTAACCCCCCACCCCGCTGCCCCACCTACCCATGGGACTTACCTGACTCATCTGGCAGTCGCCCATCCTTGATGAAAGCCGCCATTTTTAAGGACGATGGAGGCTCCATTGTTTTCTAGCTATAATGTTCAAACTACAGCCTCCATAAAGGGGCAGAGGCTTGCCAGGTTAGGGGGAGCGAGCAGGAAGCCTGATAGACTCCTGGTTGGCCTTGCGCAACATCTGCCCTGCTTCAGATGTGCAGATCTCACTTCAGATCAGGATCCGAAGTTGGTTGGACCTGCCCAAAGCAGCCCGAGGAGGATCAGGGCAGATTCAAAAGTTCCGAATCGGCCTCCGAAGCAGATCAGGGTGTATGTACTGAGAACACTACTGTAGAAGATGCTCCAACCTGCAGTTCCATGGATCACCACATGGGGCAGCTGCACATAGAGATGAGGGTTGCCAGTTATTATCCCAGTATTATCCTTGATACAAGCTATGTTGTCTAAGGCAAAAAAACAGCGATTTGCCCAAGGCTTTGCAGCTGAGTGAAGATTTTGACCCTGGTTGCTCCCATCCAAGATTAGTCACCTTTGCTCTGGTTCCTCCTTTCTCTGGTCCCCGTTGCATGCATCTCATGACTGGTCACCTCATACTCAGCCACTTTCAGAGGTGCCTACGAGGTTAATCTTCCTCCTGCTGAGACATCATTTTCCAGCTGCTCCAGGTCCTGGCCCATGAAATGCCACTGAAGGCAGCACAGTGTTTCTGCTTACCCAGCAGCTTGATCAAAAGCGAGGCAGATGAAAGGCATCCAGGAAGACGATTCCCTTCTTGGCCTTGCTGAAAGGGCAGCCTACCCAAAGGGGGAGGGGGGAATGGTTTCTCTCTCTAACTGCTTCTGGCTTTTAGCCGTGCTTCTGAAGTCATTTTCCTCCTGGTAACAATGCCAGCCTTTGCTTTTCTGTTTCATTTATGGAGGATGGACAGAGGGGGGAAAGGATGGGCCAAGCTGAGCGCTGATAAACCGCATTCAGTGTTTTTAGAGACATAATTCTTGCTTGTGCAAGGGGTGGGGATTTTGGGGTGGAAGTCACAGTTAGAGAAGGAAAACTTAAGCCTCCTCTCCCCACATGTTGCACCCTCCCTGCCCAAATCCCCATGTGTGGCATTAAAGCTTTGAAAGAAATTGCTTCCATTGGCTCACCTGGGATCTTTCCTTCCCCCCTCCCCAGTTATTGCTGTGCAGGAGAGGGCAAGGAGAGGAAGCAGCTGGGTGGGAATGGGGAGGGAGAGAGACAAGGATGAGCAGGAGGAAGAGAAAGGGAGAGAAGGGGAGAGAGAAAGATGGGAGAGACAGGAAGAGAAGGAGAGGGAAAGAAAGGGAGAGACAGGAAGAGAAGGGGAGAGAAAGAAGGGGAGAGACAGGAAGAGAAGGGGAGAGAAAGAAGGGGAAGGGAAAGAGAGAGAAGGGGAGAGACAGGAAGAGAAAGAGAGAGAAAGAAGGGAGAGATAGGAAGAGAAAGAAAGAAGGGGAGAGACAGGAAGAGAAAGAGAAAGAAGAGGGAGAGACAGGAAGAGAAAGAGAAAGAAGGGGGAGAGACAGGAAGAGAATGAGAGAAGGGAGAGAGAAAGAAGGGGGAGAGACAGGAAGAGAAAGAGAGAAGGGGAGAGACAGAAGGGGAGAGATAGGAAGAGAAAGAAAGAAGGGGAGAGACAGGAAGAGAAAGAAAGAAGGGGAGAGACAGGAAGAGAAAGAAAGAAGAGGGAGAGACAGGAAGAGAAAGAGAAAGAAGGGGGAGAGACAGGAAGAGAATGAGAGAAGGGAGAGAGAAAGAAGGGGGAGAGACAGGAAGAGAAAGAGAGAAGGGGAGAGACAGAAGGGGAGAGATAGGAAGAGAAAGAAAGAAGGGGAGAGACAGGAAGAGAAAGAAAGAAGGGGAGAGACAGGAAGAGAAAGAGAAAGAAGGGGGAGAGACAGAAAGAGAAAGAGAGAAGGGAGAGAGAAAGAAGGGGAGAGACAGGAAAAGAAAGAGAGAAGGGGGAGAGACAGAAGGGGAGAGACAGGAAGAGAAAGAGAAAGAAGGGGGAGAGAAGGGGGAGAGACAGGAAGGGAAAGAGAAGGGGAGAGAGAAAGAAGGGGGAGAGACAGGAAGAAAAAGAAGGGGAAAAAGAGAGAAGGGGAGAGAAAGAAGGGAGAGAGACAGGAAGAGAAAGAACGAGAAGGGATAGAGAAGGAAGGAGAGAGGTGTGGAGTGATAGGAAGAGGAAAAGACAGAAGGGGGAGAGAGAAGGGGGAGAGACAGGAAGTCAAAGAGATCCAATGAGGAAAGAGAATGAGGGGGAGAGAGAAGGAATGGAAGAGTGGGGGATTGCACATGTTTTGAACGTCAGCTCCCAGCATTCATGAACATTAACCATGCTTGGCAGGGCTTCTGGGAGTTGAAGTCCAAACCATCTAGAGATCTACCTTATGACCACCCCTGCTCTAAAGGACTTCCCGATGTCACACTGTTCTGCCTGAGTTTTGAGGCCATCTTCAGAAGCCCTGAAGGTGCCTCCACCTTTGGAAGTGGCTTGAGTGGTGACCAGAAGGAGGACCTCCTCTATGGCAGATCTTTTTATTTGCTCAGGACTTTTAATGTATTTTACATCCGTTGAAGGCTGTTTTGCTCTTTTAGCAATTCCTTGCCATTTTTGTGCTTTTATTGCTTTTTAACTATAAATGGTAAGCTTTGTCAGGAGGTTTTTAAGAAGGAAGAAAACCGCGCAAGGAAGCCAAAAAATCCAAAAAGGAGCAGAACCCCTCAAAACGGTGCTAGAAAATAAAACTCCACGGAATAGTAAAAGGCTCTTATGAGATGCCCCATTCATAAAACCTTTGAGTAGAGCACAAGAATTCTGCTGTTTTAATCAATTACCTTGTGGCATCTGCATTTTTATTATTTTTTATTACAAATTGCAAGCTGCTCAGGAAATCTTTAAAACTGAAGGGAAGCTTATTAAAATATTTTAAAGTAAATGAAGTAATAGACATTACCATCTAATGAGCCCCCTTCCCACACAGACACATAAGATAATGAAGTCTGGAATCTAAACTTAGCTAGCTGCATTACTACAAGCAGTGAAGACTTTCAGAATGCATCTTCCCTGTTTTGACTGTGAAAGGCCCAGCACATGTCTCTTTGTGTTCAGGTCTGTCTGTCAGGGTGAGGGCTAAGCATGGTTAGACACTAGTGAGGCCTGGGTTTCAGAATTCTACTATGGATTGGGTCTTTACAGGAATTGAGGCATGTCAAGTTTCCGAGAAAGGCAGGAATAGAAAGAGGACAGCACCATGGAAAGCTCCGAGTGATGCTCAGGATGAAAGCCAGACAGGCTTGTCTGTATGTTGCTCCAACAAGCAGCAGATTGTGACTGAGCCTTAAGTATGGGTGGGTGAGATTCTTTTAGGTTGGTTATCCCAGCCTCCATACTGACTAAGGCCTTTTCTCTTAAAGAATCCTGGTCTGTTTTATTACTCTCAGGCTGTGATGATGTGGCATGGTAGTGTCTTTATGGCTGGAATCCTCAGAGTTGAGGACGGCAGTGTCAACTCCTCTGGATTCAAGGTGCAGGTTCCTGGGGTCTTTCTGGAGAGCTGGATCCTGAAGAGATAGAAGCCTCATGACACTTTTCTTTAACCCTGACTTCTCCCTGAACAGTTAACTCAGGGGCCTTTTCTTCTGCGGATGAGAGGTCAGAATCCTTTTAGGATGAGGGTTTGGGGTTTAGGTCCATGACACTTTCCTTATGGGTCACTTTTGGGAGCTTTGTGGTACATCTGGCTGCATTGGGGCCTTCGTTTTCCAGAAAGAAATGCCTTCATTGGAGCTTTTTTGCCCTTGAAAAAACGCACACCAAGCAAACCAAGAATCAACAGTTGGGTTTGAACTTCAGATTGCAATCAGCGATATAGTTTGGTCTTGCCTCGTTGGCCATCTTTGAGGCCAGTTTTACTCCTCCTACTTCTACAAGTTCAAGCGAAAAGGCTGAAGCTGAATAGCTTCTCACCTCTCCGCCTCCCCCCGCCAGAACAATGGATGGCCTACAGGTCCCATGCAATTTTACAAGCCTGCTAGTTGTAATGTTTCGAGTAGAGGAGATTTCGGTTTTGGAACTCATTCCCTCTCCCTCTCCTGCTTTTGAAATGTGATCTGACACCCTTTAAATTTGATCACCCAACTCTATTCTTGCCTTTAGTCTACATTTAAGAAAAGAACCTCAACAGATGCAGACATTAAAATTGCTTTAATTGCAGTCAGCGTCACCTTAGCCATCCTAACGTTATTACTGACAATTAAAGCACATCTTTGAGCTGAGCTTTTTTAGATCAAAGCAAGGCGTCGTTTCATCTTCTTGCAACTGAATTTTACATAGGGCCATATCGCTCAGATCCTTTTCACACTTGATAGCTTACGGGGGGAAAGCTTGACTTCTACTCCCGTGGACCTTCCTTTGATGCAGCAGGGTCACCCTTGAGCCTTCATAGTCTAGTCTGATCAAAGTTAAGTCCTTTGCAAGACATCAGTCGCTTTACAAGGCATCGGCCGTTGTAGAAGCTTGTTCAGATGAACTGGTTACTATGAGCTGCTTGGTAACTCAGATCAGCAAAGTCTTGATAAGTAGACCAGCGAGAAACTCTGGCTAAGGGACAGACTAAACACTGCATCGAAGATTGTGTGCGTAATGAACCAACTTTTTTTTTTAAAAAAAGAAGATGATGAAAACTATCCTCAGGAGGCAGCAGTTGCAAACGGAGGAACCGTAGGGGTGGAGGGCATGTTTAATTATCCTCATGGCTCAACATCCACCCTTTCTCTCACACACGCATACACACACGCACCTGGAATCTCATAGGGTGAGTGGAAATCAACTGGGGACACATTTGGGAAAACAAAAATAGGTAGCAGATAAAGAGTTTAGCAGCCCTTCTCCCAACCCTGCCCTTCTACTCCTCTGCTCAAAATCGCAACCTCATGAGATTGATCTAGCCTGTCTGTCTGTAGAGGGCCTTCTTGGTGGCTGCTCCCAGCCATTAGAACACCCTCCCCAGTTGAGGCTGGTGGCTCCTATTCCAGTGGTGTAGTGAATCTGCTCTCCGTTTCCTTCAAAAGCAGTCGGAACTCTGATTGCGCTGTCCAAAGTGCTGAAGCCTGTCCCCAAAATGGGTTCAGCACCTTAGATTCCTCCTTTAGAGTTCTGGCTGGTTCTGACTGAACCCAGAGCAGATTCATCAATCCACTGACATCGGAGTCACCAGCCTCTACTGTGCAGCCCATATCTCTGGTCCTGTTCCTGGCAGGCAAAAACATTCATGCAGGCATTTGATTTCTATGTTGATTTATTGTGGGAATAGGTTTTAATCTGGTGGGTTCTATTAATTTCTCTTTTTTTATTGATGCGTTTTGCTGGATATGTGTGTAATTATTTTTTTTAAATAATGTTTTTGCGTTTTAATTATAATTCTGCATTGCCTGTATTTTATTGCTAGCTACCCTGAGAAACAGTTTTAGCAGGAAGGCAGGGTATATACATTAATTATTATCATGATCTTATATCAACTTCTGCTGCGTGGTTTTATCCTGGTTGTGCTTTTTATACTGCATTTTGTATTTTTAGATTGTTGGTTGTTTTATTATGTTCTTTATGGTTTTAATTTTTGTGAACCGCCCAGAGAGCTTTGGCTACTGGGCGGTATAAAAATGTAACAAATAAATAAATAAATAAATAAATAATCATCTGCCTATTCTAAAAATGTCAAGGCTTTGTAGCATTTAAATTTAACAAATGCCATCCCTGGCCCACAGACCGCAGACAATCTCTCTTCCCTAGGATCCAAAGTCTCCATCCTGTTCCATGCAGCTTGCCTTGATTTTTCATTTTACAAATGTGTATGTATATATTTCGGCTAGGTAAACACAGCCATGCATGAGGCCAAACTGATGGAGGAATGTGATGAGCTGATGGAGATAATCCGTCAGCGCAAACAAGTCATCGCTGTCAAGATCAAAGAGACAAAGGTAAGACCGTGATGCGCCGAAAGAGATTCAACAGCCCTGGGGTAGAATAATGAATCTGCTCAGATCCGCCTCAAGCTCTTGGGATAGGATGGGCTGCAATTCCCCAAAGAGACAGGATGTACATATCTCTTCCTTTCCCGACTTTGACTCTTCCTTCCTTAGCTTTGGCAGGCGTATACAAGTGACTTCTCTGTAGCAGCACCCACCTTCTGGGTTGAGTTAAGACATGCTGAGGCCCTAAGCCATGCCAAGATTCGGAGGCCCCATACCATAAAGAGAAAAAAGGGAGAGGGCCTTTTCAGTGGTGGCCCCTCAGTTGTGGAACGATCTCCCTGGCGAGGCTCGCCTGGCACCAACATTGTTATCTTTTCGGCGCCTGGTCAAGACTTTTCTCTTCTCCCAGGCATTTAACAGCATATGCTGAGTTTTTTTAACAGACCCCAGAATAGTTGTTTTTAAATGGGCATTGTCTGTTTTTGTTTGTATTTTATGCTTTTTATGGTTTTAAAATGTTGTATATTTCTTTTTAATGTTCACTGTTTTTAACTTTTGTAAACTGCCCAGAGAGCTTCAGCTATGGGGTGGTATATAAATGTAAACAACAACAACAACAACATTATAACAGGAAGGGTAATGAAAAGGTACCACCCAGCATTAAGGGTTGCTTGTGGTTAAACAGTGTTAAATAGCCTTTTCCGAAAATATGTATAAAAGCAGTAATTAAGTTGCTTTTCAAACTGGCTCTAATCTGTGCTAATCTGTGTTGCCACACTTCCTTCATAGAAGGCAACTCTGCTGTAAATCACACCAGACTTTCCAGTATATTTAAGTCAAAGTAATTTCAGTTATGATATATCTTAGTTACCTGTAACATATTTAGAGGCCCTAGGCCATGGCTTACTTGGCTTGCTCCTAAATCCAGCACTATGTAACATCTTTTAAACGCTTCTCGAAAATGCGTCTGTTTTCACAGACTTTCTTCGGGCTACAATATAACTGCTGCTGGGTTTATTTCGGCTTTACGTGATATTTTTAAACTTTTAAAGCTTTATATTACATTTTCATCTGCTGTATTTTATAGTTTTAATTGTGCACTTGCCAGATAGCCTCAGCTGTTGGGCAGTATACAAATGTAATAAATAAATAAATAACTATTAAGAATTGAGGCCCTACTTAGGCAATTTAATTATAAATATTCCATAAAAATATCAGTTGTAGACGAAGATTGATAATTAGGGGATTTCTTTGTTTCTTTAGTGATTGTGATTAATTATTATGTACATCTTTTTTCTTTTTGTTACCTTTATTTTGTTAACCTTATTTCAAGATAAAATAAAATTTCTTCAGGAAAAAAAAAAAGACAAGCAACTATTTGGACTACCCTGGGTTTGCAGAATTCTATTCCCCCCCAATTTCTTTCTTAAAACTTTATAATTCTAGTTTAATTAAATGTAATCCTTCTATGAAGTTGGATGGTTTTACTATCATGCTCTGTACAATCTCACCTTTTGTATTTGTGGGAATCGGGATGCAAAAGACATAATCCGTTAGTTCTTTGAATGTCCCATCAGTGAATGAAAACAGTTACGGCTTAGATTTCTTTGTCCTGTTTTGCGGGATTACAGAAATGGGCCCGACCAGCAGAAATAGGAATGGCTGTTTGCCAAAAGATAGTTAAAAATAACGCCCTTATTGTGGCTACCTATGTGCTAGTGGCTATGAATGCCAACAAAACATTTTATCACTGAGAATCAAAAACAAGGGGGCTGTATCTCAGACTTGGGGTCCCAGTCTGGCCTCTGTGTTTCCCCAGAAGGCCACTCACCTTTCCTCTGGGCCTCACAACAACCCAGTGCTGCAGGTTAGACTGAGAGATAGTGACTGTCCCAAGGTGTGATGGGGCTGCAAAAAAGGCAAATGCTATTTTGGGCTGCATTAATAGAAGTATAGCTTCCAAATCGTGCAAGGTACTGGTTCCCCTCTATTCGGCACTGGTAAGGTGTCATCTTGAGTATTGCGTCCAGTTCTGGTCACCACACTTCAAGAAGGACGCAGACAAGCTGGAGCGGGGTTCTGAGGAGGACACTGAAGATAATCACAGGTCTGGAAACAAAGCCCTGTGAGGAGAGACTGAAAGAATGGGGCATGTTTAGTCTGGAGGAGAGAAGAGGCGGGCCAGGCTCTCTTCTCGATCATCCCAGGGTGCAGGACATGGAATAACAGGCTCAAGTTACAGGAAGCCAGATTCCGGCTGGACATCAGGAAAAACTTCCTGACTGTTAGAGCAGTGCGACGGTGGAATCAGTTACCTAGGGAGGTTGTGGGCTCTCCCACACTAGAGGCATTCAAGAGGCAGCTGGACAACCATCTGTCAGGGATGCTTTAGGGTGGATTCCTGCATTGAACAGGGGGTTGAACTCGATGGCCTTGTAGGCCCCTTCCAACTATACTATTTTATGATTCTACGGTCACCCAACAACCTTTGGAGCTAAGTGGGGATTTGAACCCGGGTCTTGCTCATCCTAGGCGCTGTGCCACACTGATTCAGTTCAAAGAGGGCAACGTTCTCTGTGCCTATTGCATGCACCCATCTTTTTAAAGGTAGCCTTGGTCCCTCTTGCTGGGAGAACCCGTAATTTTCTTTCTAGGGTTATCATGAGGTTAGATGAGGTAAGGATGATAAAGCGTGATTTTGAACACTTCAGGGAGCTCTAACGAAACCATGCATAGTATTAAGGTGATATTTGGAGATTAGGGAATTTGGAGCTAAATGCCATCAATACGCTGATGACACGCAGCTCTATCTCCCTGTGACAACTGAATCAGGTGAGGCTGTGCAAGTCCTGGACCAGTGCCTAGACTCAGTAATGGGCTGGATGAGGGCCAATAAACTGAGACTGAATCCTGGCAAGACGGAAGCCCTGTGGGCGATTGGTTCCCGAGTCCGGGAGACAGGCTCATTGCCTGTTCTGGATGGGGTTGCTCTGCCTCTGAAAGAACAGGTTCGTAGTTTGGGGGTACTCTTAGACCCGTTTCTGTCGTTGGAGGCTCAAGTAGCCGCCACAGCTCGGAGTGCCTTTTACCATCTTCGGTTGGTTCGCCAACTACGGCCTCTCCTGGACAGGGATAGCTTGACCACGGTGGTACAGGCATTGGTAACCTCAAGATTGGATTACTGCAACACGCTCTATGTGGGGTTGCCCTTGAAGCTGCTCCGGAAGCTGGAGCTAGTGCAGAATGCTGCAGCTCGGCTGTTGTCTGGAGCTGCCCCTTTCCGACATGTAACTCCTCTGTTGAGGGAACTGCACTGGCTGCCTATTCGCTACCGGGCCAGGTTTAAGGTTCTTGTACTTGTGAACAAAGCCCTAAACAACTTGGGAACAGGATACCTGAGAGAGCGCCTTCTCCCTTACCAACCTGCCCAGTCACTGAGGTCATCCGAGGGCCTACTCCTGGTGGTTCCACCTAGATCCATCCTCCGATTGGAATCCACCAGGGGAAGAGCCTTCAGCGTGGTGGCCCCCCTCCTGTAGAATTCCCTGCCTCTGGAGGTCAGACAGGCTCCAACCTTGTACTCCTTTCGGCGCCTCCTGAAAACATCTTTATTCCAAGAAGCCTTTCTTTAACATGCAGCCTTGGATTTCTGTGTTGTTGTTTTTTTGCTTCTTTTTAAATTTTGTTTTAACTGTTTTATTCTGTTTTTATTTTCATTTTACCTTGTACACCGCTCCAAAAAATTTTCAATGAGGAGCGGTATATAAATATTTTAAATAAATAAATAAATAAATAAAATATGGGAATAAAGAATGGAGGATTCTATTAGCAAAAGCCACAGTTTCAAAAGACTGTTGGCGATCGTATCAGACGGACATAGGCTGGAATCCTAGATGCACTCAATAGGGTCTTATGCCCCCAGGGACAAAGATGCCTAAGCTTACACTGTTGGGCTCCACGCCCCTGCAGTGGAGGTTGGTGGCTTTTATTTTGGTGGGGCTGTGAATCCATTCTGGGTCCAGAACCAGCCGGAACCCTAAAGGAGCTCTCAAAGCTGAAGCCTAGCAGCAAAATGGGTTCAGCACCTTGGAGAGCTCTTTTAGAATTTCGGCTGGTTCTGACTGAAACCCAGAATGGATTCACAGCCTCACCAAAATCGAAGCCAGCAGGTCTCCAATGCTCCCTTGCATGCTTCCTTGTGTGTAAGGGCCCAAAATAATAATAAAAAATCCCTTAAATATGTGTCTATTAGTTACTTCTTTTCCCCACCCCGATTTTTACTCGGGAGTACGCTCAGGGGCTCTGATCCGGATCAGGACCCTAGCACTGGAGTAGGGGGACTTTTAAGATTTGAATTTGTGGCCCTGCAGTTTCTCTAGAATAAAAATGAGAAATAAAAGAGAGAAAATGTCAACTACTACAGAGGATGCACATTTAAAGGAATGTCTGTTTTGGTCCTAAGTTCCAGTGAACATGATAGGAGTTGGTGACAAGTAAACATGTGGAAGAACAAGAACAGGGGCAAAACGAATTCTAACTTGGCCCTTGGATATTTTAACCAGAGCTGTAGAATACTGAAGCTGCAAGGGTGAGAGTTATTTCCCAGTGGTTTTCACCCCCAGGGCTTAAGTGGGCTGTTTGGTAGGGCCAAATTGCTCTCAAGGGCCTTGAGTAGAGCAGTGTATATGTCCTAAGTCCAAAGGAAGCACAGAAAAATTGCAGATTATATATTGGGGTTAGAATTTAGAGTGTTCATTTTAAACAAACAAACAAAAACCCACACCGTTATCAAGTTTCTAGTCCTTAAGCCTGCAGAAACATGCTCGAAAATTGCATGGGAAATGGTTCAGAAAGTCTCCGATGCTGGAAGGGCTGGATTGGGACCTTTGGAGGGCCACGTGCGGCCCCTGGGGGCTCAGGTTGTGCACCCCAGGCTTTGAGATTTGAATAGCAGCTTACTGGGCAGCCTTTGAGTAAGGAATCTGAGATTGGCTCCCTTGTAGGTTGGACTCCATGTGGATGTCAAGAATGTCTGAAATCCCATCTTGCTCCGGAAAGAACAGGGGCCTTTCCTGCCCATCCGCCCTTCTTTGGTGCTCAGGGACTGTTGGGCATCGTGCCATTCACCTTCTTGCCATGCCAGGTGTTTGCAGCTTTTCCTATCTGGAAGCCGTTCCCCCCCCCCCCCCTTTCTCTTCCTTTCTTCTGATCATTTTCTTGATGAGCCTGGGCATAAACGAACCATCCATCAGCCCATTAAGTCCCAGCAGGAGAGTCATTTCCTTGTGCAAACAGCCATTTGAAGTTTAGTCTGCCTGCTGCTCCCTGGAACGATAGCGCCTCTGTCTTGCTTGGCATCAGCCTTGACGTTTCCCGGTCATAATGAATGAAGGTGGGCAGGGGAAGATTGGCAGGGACAATGCCAGCAAACAGAGCTTGGCAGCCCGGCGGAGAGAAAGGTGCTAATTGCTCTGCACAGCTGCACTTTACTAGCTTCCTGTTCTCTCTCTCCCATCACCACGTTTATTTATTTATTTACTGCATTTCTATACCGCCCAATAGCCGAAGCTCTCTGGGCGGTTCACAAAGAAGAACGCCTTAAAATACAACTTAAGTATCAAGTTTTAAACCACAAAATAAAACCGAGCGGCAATGCGGAGGTTTAAAAAGCAGATTAGAAACAGCAAGATAAAAGACTAGGGCCATAGCAATCCCCGGGATCGTCCCTGTGTGTCCACATGGCGCACAGGGGATCCCGGGATCAGGGAGGGAGGATCCCTCCCTTGCCCCGGGATCTCGCCCTCCTCTTTGGTCCTGGTTTTTCCGTGCTCCCGGGCTGAGCCCGAGACTGCGGAATGTGTGGCTGGGTGCTGCGGGTTGAGCCAGCTCTGTACGATTGCTCGTGAGGAGCCGGGAGCCGTGCATGGGGCGCAGCGCTACTCGGGAGTGCTGCACCCATCAGGGTAGAGTGGGGGGAGCGGGGAAAGTAATTTGAATTTAAAAACCCACTTTCCTTAGGCGCACGAGCATTCGTGAGCTGCTGGTCCTTTAATAATAATAAAAAATGTCAGGCACGATGCCTCTCCTTCCGAGGTCGTCGTGCGTCACATGTAAACAGAGGAGGGATCTCGTGTTACACACCACTCAAGATCTTCCCTCCTCTGTCGCGGGCTAACAGGTAGGTCTAGCTAAGGCCTAGGATGGTAAATACTCATCATCATCATCATCATCATTATCGTCATCATCTATTGCATTTCTATGCCACCCCCATAGCCCATGCTCTCTGGGTGTTTTACATAAGATTAAAACAATTAAAAGAGAGATACAAAATTTTAAACCACAAAAACATGCAGCCTACACAAGAACATACAACTGTAAATAGCTATAAACAACTTTAAGCTGTCAGTCAAACCGAAAAACAGATCCGGGATCGGTGAAGCTCATTGCATATGCCTGGGAAAAGAGAAAAGCCTTGACCTTCTGCTGAAAATATAGCTATTTCGAAATGTTAAAATACTGGGAAAAGAAAAAGGACTTCCCCTGGTGTCGGAAGGGGTAATGTAGATGCCAGGCAAAACTCTCTAGGGAGCTCATTCCACACCCGGGTGTTACAGTGAAAAAGGCTCTCCTCCTGGTAGCCTCCTGCCTCGCTTCCTTGTTAGGAGCTCACGGAGAAGGAGCCCTGAAGATGATCTTAGGGTCTGGGCAGGTGCATATGGCAGGAGGCATTCCTTTAGATCAGTGGTTCCCAAACTTTTTCAGGTAACTGCCCCCTTGGTTCCACAAACTCATGCCCAGTGCCCCCTACCCTACACTATAAAAATCATTATTCAGAATAGCGGTTTTCAACAACCCACTAAGGAAGATAATAACAATACAATTCAGAACAGTAACAATTAATTGAATATTTATTCAAAATCCAAAGCACTCGCCGCAGGCTTGCCAAGGGAGGGAGGAAAAAGAGAGTGAACGCCTCGGTTTTGCAGCCAGCATGGCGGGGCACACCAAGCAGGGTATGTCTCTTTATTAGCATTTTAGTGCTTTTGAAACATTTCAATTCACCGTTGAAAGGACTCTTCTTAAACGGTATTAATACATGTGTGGATTCTTCCCCTATATGGCTTGGGACCAAACAACTTCTCCCATAAAAATGTCTCTGGGTTTTAAGACCTTCTGGAGAGGCGCTTCTCGGAAAAGACCACCTCGAGTGCCCCCCCCAATGCGAATAAAGCAAAACAATTTTCAAGGTAGAATTTGGAGATCCTTAATAAACTCAGAGATTCTTAATGAACTCAAACATTGCCTGTTCGCCCATTCCTAGTATAAGTTTATCCTTCATTTTAAAACAAATATATTTCATCAAAACCGTTGTAAAACTGTGCTGGGCACTATATGTGTGTGGAAGCTATGTTAATGACATCATGGTTGCTGGACAATAGGCACTGACCTTGGCCGGTATTACCCTGATATGCTTTATAAAACACGCAACAAAAACAACAACCCAAACATTTTGCTCCAGTCTGTTAAAATCAGTTGTATTTTCAGAGCAATGAAGGTGCTTCAAACCATTGCTACCACACTTCATTCCCTCACCTGCAAACTGGGGTGGCACTGTCCAGGTGGCATTCCACCACATACTTTCCCACTCATGTTTGAATTGGCTTTGAGAGAAGTGCTGTGAATCCCTTGCGTCACTTGTTAAATTTCCAAGGCGCTTTTCACGTGCGTTGCCAAGAGGCAATGGATCTTTTAAGGATTCAGAATAGAATGACCGCACCAGTGGGGGAAGGCTAAAGATTGTATTAAGCAAGAATAAACAAATGCCCCAGAAAAGCAGAATGCTGCAATGCAGGGATTGCAACAAGCAGCTACGAAGCAAGATCGTACGCTTGCTTCGTCGCTTCAAAATACGGCAATGGGCATGGTTCCGATACCGGGTGCAACTCCAATACCAATGTCCATTTCTGGATCAGCCTGTGTTTGGATCCATCCTGGCAGTGTCCAAGCGATTCATACCTAGTATTATGCTCATATGAATCCCAACCGCTCCCCTGGCTGTACTCCAGTGACTTTGAATGTTTGGCAGTAGGCAAGCATAGATAATTCCATTCCAGCTACTCTGGCTAATCCTGAGATCTTGCCAGAGGCTTATCTACTACCCAATCAAGTGGTTCAGTCTTGAAACAGGTAACCGGCCATGGCAAGAAGAAGCCCCGTTAACCACTAAAAGCAACAGCCTCAACTGGAGGTCTGGGCACAGAAGGAGCAAGCGTTGTGCACCACCAGCTCCTCCAAATAGTAATTGTCTCCCACGTTTCCGCTACACCCTGTTGCCTTCTGTTGAGTAAGGGGGTTAGGCAGGCCCCCACCTTTGAAAAGAGCCTCTCTACCTCACTATTACATTTCCATAACCATTCACAACCTCTTCCACTTACCCCATGCATGGCTACAGTAGCTTCCTGCCTTATGGCAGGTCAGATGGTTTGTCCATGTAGGCACCTGTTAATGACTCTGACTGGCAGCAGCTTTCCAGGTATGCCAATGTAGGGGGGGGGAAACGCACCAATAAGCGTGGATGCTAAAAAGGGAGATCAACTCTGGTGCTTGATAAATGCTCTACAGAGCATTTTTGGATTTAAAGAATAAAATAGTTTTTAACACGTTTATTTATTTATTTATTTTATTTATTTATTACATTTTTATACCGCCCAATAGCCGAAGCTCTCTGGGCGGTTCACAAAAATTAAAACCATCATAAAACAACCAACAAGTTAAAAATACAAATACAAAATACAATATAAAAAGCACAACCAGGATAAAACCACGCAGCAAAATTGATATAAGGTTAAAATACAGAGTTAAAACAGTATAATTTAAATTTAAGTTAAAATTAAGTGTTAAAATACTGAGTGAATAAAAAGGTCTTCAGCTGGCGACGAAAGGAGTACAGTGTAGGCGCCAGGCGGACCTCTCTGGGGAGCTCATTCCACAATCGGGGTGCCACAGCGGAGAAACTTTATCAAGCTTTATCAAGCATTATCAACTTTATCAAGCACCGGAGTTGATCTCTCTTTTTAGCAGCTTTCCAGGGTCTGAGGCATAGAATGTGCTTTCCTGACTCCAGGTACCTGATCCTTTTTTAATCAGAGGTGTCCAAACAAAGGACTTCCTGGTTGCAATGCATGTTCCGCTATCATTGTACCAGTGAGAAATCCATTCCTGCACCTGCCGTTTCTCAGCTGGAATCCACCGCTGTTGGGTTGCTGGGTGCGTTTGCAGCTGGAAGATCTTCTCCTGGGAGCCTGTTATAGTCCTGCTTTTGCAGCCACCCTCGGGGGTATTTCAGTGTGCAGTTATGAATTCACGGTGCATTTGACACCGGCGTTTGTTCCATCTCAGAGTTTGAATAAGACAGCTTTGACGTATGGTGGCTAACTGTGTTTGCGTGTGCGTGAATTTCTTGCTAGTTGCATTTGGCAGGACCCATTACTGGGTAGCACGGTTACCCCAGGCCAGAGTAATGGCAGAAATATCTGTCATAAATCAAGCTGTCATCGGGTGTAAGTGCGCAGCTCCATCGCAGAGCATATCTGCCATCAGCACGAGCTGAGCCTGCTTTGCATGCCTCCTTCAGTCTGAAAGAGAAGGATCCCGACGCCGCGTGAGATTTTATCCGTATTGAAGTCACAGTTATGAATTCTCCGGCACTTGCTTCTCCAGCGTGCCCCCACCCCTTTTGCACAAGGGAATTCACTGCTTGGGATGGGCCCCTTCAGAAAAGATGAAGGCTGAGTCCCATTCTTGGTTCAGGTAAGGTTCAACTTCCTGGCCTGTCTAACTCAAGGTTTCTAGGCTCATGTTTCTCAGGGAAGTCCAAAATGAAGCAGTTGCCCTTCCTAGAAGTCAGGTCACAGTCAGACCAGGCATGTTTTTTCAGGACCCTGGACAGATCTACAGTGGAGCTCACTTAGGAAGAGCTGTTGTCTCAGCCAGCTTCCGTGTTCTGCAAACCTTTTTTTTTTTTTGGCCTGATGTTAAAGCAACAAAATAGAAGAAAAAGGGTGAATAGGGATAAGACTGGGCTCACCGGATTTCCCCAGAGCACCCGGCTTGGCTTGCATTTGCGAACCGAGCCATGGTTTCCTCCTCCAAAACCTGGGAACTTCCTCAGGGTTCCCTCCCTTCTTAAATTTCCATTTACACAGATTGCAACTGCTATTTGAGTAATATGTGCACATTTCAGCCCTGAATGGGCACATTTCAGCCCTTAATTTGTGTGAATTGCATCTGTAATAGGCTTAATTCGCGCAAATTGCAAATTTGTGCAAAACTAAGCAAATTACAACCGTTGCTTGCACAAATTCAGCAAATATGCATAAATGACGATTTTAGAGTTGGAAATCCATGAGCTGGCATGACTCCATACAGATTGAGATAGGGTCACCTCACAGGTAAGCAAGGTGGAATCTGGGGGGGGAGGCAAGCTGCTGAAAGCTTGGTGAACGTCAGCCCCTGGATGGATTCCTCCAACATCCATGGTGGTGGTGGTGGTGGGAATTAGGAGAAATGATGTTGCGCTCCTGGGTGAACACCAGGGCTTGTTCACTAGAATCATAGAAACATAGAATGGTAGAGTTGGAAGGGGCATATAAAGCCATAGAGTCCAACCCCCTGCTCAATGCAGGAATCCACCCTAAAGCATCCCTGACAGATGGTTGTCCAGCTGCTTCTTGAAGGCCTCTAGTGTGGGAGAGCCCACGACCTCCCTAAGCAATTGGTTCCATTGTCATACTGCTCTAACAGTCAATAAGTTTTTCCTGATGTCCAGCCGGAATCTGGCTTCCTGTAACTTGAGCCCATTATTCCATGTCCTGCACTCTGGGAGGATGGAGAAGAGATCCTGGCCCTCCTCTGTGTGACAACCTTTCAAGCATTTGAAGAGTGCTATCATGTCTCCCCTCCATCTTCTCTTCTCCAGGCTAAACATGCCCAGTTCTTTCAGTCTCTCCTCCTAGGGCTTTGTATCCAGACTGGGATTGTTCATTCTTGCTTTTGTCTAGGTTGGGTGCCTGAATATTGATTCCTGAAGTCGGTGGTGTATTTAGGGAAGAGATGGAGTGATGCAATGGGGTTGCATTCTGGGAAGTAATGGTACTGGAGGTGTTGAGGGTTGTCTCGGGGCGAGGGTTAATTGTGCCATCCTTGATGGAAGTGACAGGCACCATGAGAGAGGGAGAGGGAGAGAGAAAGAGAAAGGGAGAGGGGGAGCGAGAGAGAGGGAGGGAGAGAGAGAGGGGGGAGAGAGGGAGGGAGAGGGAGAGAGGGGGGAGGGAGGGAGGGAGAGAGAGAGGGAGGGAGAGAGAGGGGGAGAGAGGGGGGAGAGAGGGAGAGAGGGAGGGAGAGAGAGAGGGAGAGAGAGGGGGGGGAGGGAGGGAGAGAGGGAGAGAGGGGGGAGAGAGGGAGAGAGGGGGGAGAGAGGGAGGGAGAGGGGAGGGAGAGAGAGAGAGAGAGAGGGAGGGAGACAGAGAGAGAGAGAGAGAGAGAGAGAGAGAGAGAGGAATTTCTTCCCATGGCCCATTCAGGGCTCTGCCATCTTCCCATCACTTGTCAGAGCGGGACTTCAAACTGACAAGCTGCCCCAGGGCAGCTTCTACAGATCAGATTTAGAAGCTGATGAGGAAGAGCTGCTGTCATGCCGTCTCGGTTGAGCTCAGCACGGAGTGCCAGAGAGCCCAAATATTTCTGGGGACGGAATTGGGCCAAGCCGCCTGCGTGGGCTGAAGGGCCAGTGGTGCGTCTCCTACGTGAGCACCAGCGGTGGCGGTAAAGAGAGAGAGAGAGAGGGATGCATCTCTGCCCGGTGGCATTCTGATTTTCCAATTGGCGCAATAGCTGGATAATACGCCGTGTTACATTCGACTTATTGAGCAGCTGCGTCAGCCAAAGGCCATAGCAAGAGAGTAATGTCTAGCATTTATATAGTGCATGATCACTGCCTAAAGTGCCTTTCTTTTCTTTTCCTTTCCTTCCTTCCTTCCTTCCTTCCTTCCTTCCTTCCTTCCTTTCTTTCTTTCTTTCTTTCTTTCTTTCTTTCTTTCTTTCTTTCTTTCTTCGTTTTTAGGCAGAAGGGTGAGGGATAAACTTTTTAAAAAGAAAATAAATGCTTTTTTTTTTCCAAAAAGAAGTGCAAATGCTTCCTATGCGTTGCTTTGGTAATCCGTACAGGGCTGCTGTCTAGCAAGACGTCATGGTCCCACTCTGTCTTGCACTGGTCAGAGGCACTTCTAGAGTGCTGTGTGCAGTTCCGGGTAGCACATTCTAATAAGGACAACCTGGAGCCATATCCAGAGGAGGGTGTCTGGGATGGTGTAGAGTCTGGAAACCAAGTCCTCTGAGGAACGGTTGAAAGAGCTGGATATGTTTCGCCCGGAGAAGAGAAAATTAAAAAGGGGGATTTGTAGGGCTGTGCAACCCCTCCCTGAACTGCTTCGGATCCCGAACTGATTCGGGTCGATTCGGACCTCCCCCGATCTGCTCCGGAACTGGATCCAGAGTGAGATCCGGAGGTCCGAATCAATATTTGCCCCCCTCCCCACTTACTTGCCTCTGCGGTGGAATAAGCCCCCGTCCCCCCCCTTACCTGGCTCTGTCACGGTCCAGGCAGCGGCTTCAACTGTGGCCCAGGCCTCAGGCCTGGGCCGCAGTTGAAGCTGCCCCCCGGACCGCAACAGAGCCAGGTAAGCCCCCCTCCCCCTTACCTGGCTCCACCGCCGTCGCCTCACGGACCGCAGTGGTGGTGGACGGGGGAGCCAGGTAAGCTCTCCTCCCGACTTACCTGGCCAGTTCCAAAGCTTTGGATTGTCTGAGCCACTTCGGGCTGATCCGGACCTCCCCCGATCCGCTGCAGAACAGGGCTTTGGCGGTCTGGATTGGCCTGCTCCGCTTCGGATCCGGTGATCCGTAATGGAGTGGAGCACACCCCTAGAGATTTGATCATGGGTCTTCAAACATCTGTGAAGGGGCTGCCAGGCAGAAGATGGAGCAGGCTTGTTTTCTGTTCCTCCAGAGGGCAGGATTAAGAACCAAGGGGCAGAAATAGCAGGGAGGCAGATTTTGACTGAACATTAGGAGAACCTTCCTTGTGTCAAGAGCTGATCAGCAGTAGATCGGAGCGCCTCGGGAGGAGGTGGGCTCTCCTACACTGGAGGTGATTTGGCTGAGGCTGGATGGCTGTCAAAGACGCTGTAGTTGCATCCTGTATTGCAGAACTGGCATTGAACGGGGGTGGGCTAGATGACCCTTGAGGTCCCTTCCATCTCTATGTTAATGCCTCCACATGGCAGATAGGAGGTTGAAGTTGGGAGAAGAGTAGCTCGCCTAAGGCCACCTAGAGCAATTTGTGGCCAAGATAGAAGAACAAAAGAACATGAGTCCATCTAGTCCAGCGTTCTGTTCACACAGTGGCCAAACTTTTTTGAAATCTTTTTTTGCTTGGAACAGACCCCCATACGACCAAACGCCTCTGGGCGCATGTACATAATTAACGGAGCGTAATGCATAATTAATACAGGAGATGCAAGATAAAAGAGGAAGATCAAACAACAAGGATCCGGCTCTGATGCTCTATCTTTAAGGAAGCCGAGGAAGGATAAAACGCGAAGGTTGCTCAGTCCAGGCAGGCTGACGGAAGGCGGATCAAGATATGCTGCCACTAACGCCATCCGCACATGTGCCAGTGTTTCGGGGTTTTGTTTTTGGTAAATGGCAGATGTGGGGGAGGGGGGCACGATCCAGATTGGACAGCAAAGCGTTACAGTCCTCCTTCCCCACCTGTACAGCACAGGGTCCTGAACTAGAACACCAGCCCCTGGCATTTCCTTGAGTGGCATCACGTCTACTTTGGCCCCAAGATAGGCAAGAAATTGGCAACAGAATCTGGTTCTAGGCAGCAACCAGCTTTCCCCCAGACCATTCCCTCTTCTTCTTCTTCTTCTTCTTCTTCTTCTTCTTCTTCTTCTTCTTCTTCTTCTTCTTCTTCTTCTTCTTCTTCTTCTTCTTCTTCTCCTTCTTCTTCTTCTTCTTCTTCTTCTTCTTCCCTTTGTCCAAGAAAGCCATCATTAGTGATTCATTGATTTTGTTTTCCTTGGTGGCTGGCAGCAAGATAGATGCTCTTGAGGCACGTGGCACTTTGCAAAATAACAGAAAGCCAAATCAAAGACAAGCCCCCCCCCCCCCCGTCCCAGTGAGCTTACAATCTAGGTCAGTCTTTCCCCAACTTTGTGCCCTCCGATCTGTTGGCTGGCGGGGGGATATCCTGTATCCATTATCAGAGGCACAAAGCCTATGTACAGCAGTTGCTGTGGAACATAGGCGGGAGGGTGCTGTTGCACTCGATTTCTGCTTGTAGAAGACTAAATCCCCCACAGTGACGGAGCCTGCTTGGGGTGGCCACAACGCTTCCTTTCCTGTTGTCTGCTTGGCAAGGAGGGTTCCCTAGTGGCAGGCTGACTTGCCATTGAGTTCTCTCGTGCACTTTCCCATTCTACAGCCTTCTCCGCCCACCCTGTTACAACTTCATTACCCTTCTTCCCTTGATCTTGATCTTGAAGAGATGTCTTTCCAGACCGTTTCCAGATCCCTGTTTGGTGGTGACGCAGGAGAGGGCCTTCTTGGTGGCTGCTCCCAGGCTGTGGAACTCCCTGCTGAGGAAGGCTAGCTTTGCGCCCTCTCTGCTGTCCTTCCACTGGCAGGCAAAGACTGCTTTATTCAAGGTGGCCTTTGGCCAGTAAGCCAGTCTGTTGGGTTGGCTATTCCCCCCTGGTGGTTGTGTTGTTTTAAAAATTAATGCATTAGTTTTATTATTGTTGTAATCAAACTTTATTTATGGTTCTCAGCTGCCTTGGGTGCCATTTTTCTTGGTAGAAAGGCAGGATAAACAAACAAATGAAACATCATAGATGCGTTTGCCAGTCTGTTGGTGCTGGCATCCGCCCTTGCCTTCAAACCCTGCGTGCTGACGGGTTTCCAGCTAAGCATCCTATGTCTTCCTCTTCAAGGTGATGAAGCTGAGGAAGCTGGCCCAACAGGTAGCCAACTGCCGACAGTGCCTGGAGCGGTCGACCGTCCTCATCAACCAAGCCGAGCACATCCTGAAGGAGAATGACCATGCCCGGTTCCTGCAGACAGCAAAGAACGTGGCAGAGAGGTATCGTGCCGCTATAAAGGGATTGGGAGGGGAGGTGGCACTATTTGGTCCTTGGGATGCTGTTCTTCCCAAGGCAGTGTGACTCATGGCATTGTTGAGAGCAATTTCGTTCATCCTCTCTCCGATACATTAAACCTCTGTCATCTAAAGAAGGTGATTCACAATGGGCCCAGGACAGGCCAACGGAAGTACTGCTGTAGAGCAAAGGCTCAGGGCCCTAGGGAACCCCTTCTCACAAAAGCATGAAGTGGCTTTTAAAATGATGATGGCGTACCCTGAAGGGTAGATCTGTTAGTGGCCAATAGCCATGATAGCTAAGTATGGAACTGAAAGAAAAGTAACCCAGAGTATCAGAAGCTGGGGGCAAATTCTTGACTTTCTCCATTGTGAGTCTTTTAATAGTTGTCTGGCAGACCACTGTCAGAGGCAAGATACTGGGGTTGAGGATGAGCTGTGGTCTGACCCTGCATCACAGTTCTTATGTTTGTAGGCCGCTAATCCAGTCTACCTACATCCCCCATGCATCTTTGCCAGGAGCGGGCAACTTGCGGCCTTCCAGACGCTTTGGCCTACAACTTCCATCAGTCCTCATCACTGACTGTGCTGGCTAGGGCTCGTGGGAGCTGTAGGCCAAAACATCTGGAGGGCAACCAGTTGTCCACCACTGCTCTCTCAGCCACATTTCTTTGTAGCTCAATGGGCAAACACCTGCAGAAACACGTACAGAAAGTCCCTGCTGGTTCAATTCCTAACATCTCTAGATAAGAAAGGATCAGGTAGCAGGTGCTGGAAAAGACCTCTGCCTGTCACCCTGGAGAGCTATTGGTCAGAGTAGACAACACGGGATTAGATGGATTTTCTGCCTTTTACCAGGATGACCTTGAACCCATATTCCATATACAGGCAGCATTACATGCACCTGTTGGGGTTATATTATTTATTTATTTATTTATTTATTTATTTATTTATTTATTTGTTTAGAATATTTATATACCACTCCCCATAGAAAAATTTCGGAGCAGTGTACAAGGTAAAATGAAAATAAAAACAGAATAAAACAGTTAAAACAAAATTTTAAAAGGAACAAAAACAGAAATCCAAGGCTGCATGTTAGAGAACGGCTTCTTGGAATAAAGATGTTTTCAGGAGGCGCCGAAAGGAGTACAAGGTTGGTGCCTGCCTGACCTCCAGAGGCAGGGAATTCCACAGGAGGGGGGCCACCACGCTGAAGGCTCTGCCCCTGGTGGATTCCAATCGGAGGATGGATCTATGTGGAACCACCAGGAGCAGGCCCTCAGATGACCTCAGTGACCAGGCAGGTTGGAAGGCGCTCTCTCAGGTATCCTGGTCCCAAGTTGTTTAGGGCTTTGTACACAAGTACAAGAATCTTAAACCTGGCCCGGTAGTGAATAGGCAGCCAGTGCAGTTCCCTCAGCAGTGGAGTTACATGCTGGAAAGGGGCAGCTCCAGACAACAGCCGAGCTGCAGCATTCTGCACTAGCTCCAGCTTCCGGAGCAGCTTCGGATTATAGGGAGGGATTCATCCATGGGTGGAGAAAACAAGGACAACAGCAGGCTTCTCTGAGCAGAAGCTCACTTACTTGCTAGCCATAAGAACATCAGAAGAGCCCTGCTGGATCAGACCAAGAGTCTACCTGATCCAGCATTCTGTTCACGCAATGGCCATCCAACTGGATCAACCCAGAAGCAGAAGCTGAGTGCAACGGCACCCTCCCGGCCATGCTCCCCAGCGAGGAGCTGCTCTGTGTGACCTTGAATCTTGGCTAGCTTCTCTATCCTGTCTTGTCTCTGCTCCTGTTTCTCCCAGCGTAGCTCGCCCAACATCATCACAAGAGAGGGAGGAGTTTGGGATTTTGTTGCTTTCAATTATTTACCCGTTTAATGAGAACTTTCCTTGAAGTACACGCCAGCGTCTCCAGCTCAGCCAAATTAACAGCTGGGAATGGGAGCTGCTGTTGCAGCGTCAGGCCTCCTCTCCCCGAAAGAGATCAGAGAGAATAAAGAAGTGGGCCGTCCCCGCTCCATCAGCCCAGGGACAAGAGCAAAAGCTCATATCGTACGGCACGCGCTCGGATTGTTGCTGCCAAACTGGATCAGATGTGTAACCCATGGTAACCAGTGGTTAGTTTCAAACAACGAGAAAGTGAGGGCTCAGGTTCTCCCGGGAGCTTTGCCCTCTTGTAAAGAAACTCTGCCTCCCAATCCTGCTATGAGCTGGTGCTAGTTATTCCGTGGCTTGCGAAGCATCAGGCTCTGAAGCTCTGTTTTTCTTATTACTTCATAAGCGGCGGTTACTGCAGCCGAAACGCTCCCCACGGCCTGAGTTCGATCCCAGCGGAAGCTGGTTCTCAGGCAGCCGGCCCAGGTCGACTCAGCCTTCCATCCTTCCAAGGTCGGTAAAATGAGTACCCAGCTAGCTGGAGGAAAGGTAACTGCGACTGGGGAAGGCAACGGCAAATCACCCCGCTACAAAGTCTGCCAAGAAAACGTCAGCGAAAGCAGGCGTCCCTCTAGGAGTCAGCAGTGACTCAAGTGCTGGCACGAGAGGTTCCTTTCCTTTCCCTCATTAAATTAATTCTTCTGGTGCTGAGAAGTGTCGGGTTCAAAGGAGTTGTGTTTTGGGACTTCTTGGCTTCAGTCTTTGGGGCAAGTTACCTGTGCTTGTGACAGTTTCTTGAATTGCCCACAGGCCTCGAAAGGTTGCATGCTCCTGCTCTTAAGTAACCTTGGATCCAGCACACTCTCCACTAAATCCCAGTGTCCTCTGAGAAGTGGACCTCGGACCTCCAGTGAGCAGAAAGGCCTCGGGTAGCATTCCTCAACTAGATCTCACCCCCTCAGGCTGTCGTCTCTGCCCAAGAAGCCAGTGAGTTGTCAAAATACTCACTAGCTTTTTAAGAAACGTGAGGCAGTGGAACTCCTAGAAGGACTTTCCTGGCCAGGCTATAAAATTCCGGCAGTAGCTCCAGGCCAGTGCTGGGGTAACTTGTCTCTGGCCTCATTGCAAGGTTGCTAGCCGTGGTCCTGAATCAAAGGCAAGCATTCTGGGGCCAGTACCTGAAGCCCTGTCCAAGGTCCTGAACCTTCATCTGCACCACTTGGCTGCCTTACCTTGTTCCCTCTTTGCCCGAGCCATCGCCTCACTGGGACACGGGAATCCCTGATGGAGCAGGACACTGGTGGAGCATACAGTAAGACCCAAGTTCAGTCCCTGGACTTCTCTTGACTAAAAGAACTGCAAAGAGCAGGAGCTGAGAAAGATTCCTGCCTGAGACAGCCGACAGAATTGGGCTAAGTGAGTCCATGCTCCGAATCAGCATAAGACAGCTTAGTGTGAAATCATGAATTATATGAGAAGGGGTTTGGCTCAGTGGCACACCATGCTGTTTGCATGCAGAAGGGTCCAGGTTCAGTTGCTGGCATCTCCCGGTTTAAAAGGGTTTTCGATCCTGGGGAAGACCTCCCAAGAGAGCATCTGACAATTTGAGTAGAACAGGACACGGCTTGATGGACCGGTGGTCTGAGCTTCACATGCAGGCCTTGGGGCTGAATCAAGAGTGAGCCCTGTCCCAATTAAGCCCTGCATTAAAGAGGGATTGCAACCCAGTGGAGAGCAAGAGCAAGAGAGGGCCAGGATCTCTTCTCGATCCTCCCAGAGTGCAGGACACGGAATAACAGGCTCAAGTTAAAGGAAGCCAGATTCCAGCTGGACATCAGGAAAAACTTCCTGACTGTTAGAGCAGTACGACAATGGAATCAGTTACCTAGGGAGGTTGTGGGCTCTCCCACACTAGAGGCCTTCAAGAGGCAGCTGGACAACCATCTGTCAGGGATGCTTTAGGGTGGATTCCTGCATTGAGCAGGGGGTTGGACTCGATGACCTTGTAGGCCCCTTCCAACTCTGCTATTCTATGATTCTATGATTTTTCTCCCCCTCTCAAAAAACTAGAATCCAATGGGGTCATCCCATAAAGCTGATTGGTGGGATATTCAGGACAGACAAAAGGAAGGACTTCTTCACACAGTGCATAGTTAAACTATGGAATTCGCTACCACAAGATGGAGTGCTGGCCACCAGTTTTGATGGCTTTGAAGGGAGACCCAACAAATTCATGGAGGAGAAGGCTATCAAGGGCTGCTAGTCCTGATGCCTATGTGCTACCTTCAGTATCTGAAGCAGTAAGCCTATGTATACCAGTTGCTGGGGAACATGGGTGGGAGGGTGCTGTTGCACTTGTGTCCTGCTTTTGGGTTCCTGCTCAACAGCTGGTTGGCTGCTGTGTGAACAGGACGCTGGGCTGGATGGACCCTTGGTTTGACAACCCTATATGTGTAATTTGGGCCAGTTGTCTTCAACTGGTGGGCTTGACCCACAACCGAAGCAGAACAATACCTGTGTTCTTCGGCTCCTGGGACACGGGAAGAGCTCTGTAGGCCTTTGCAGGGAGAATAGGCTTTAGTCATATGCAAAGAGGAGATGATGGCTAAGGGTGTTAGCTCTTTTGGGACATGCAGCTATGGCTGTAATCCTATGTACAACTTATGCATAGGATTTCTTTCTTTCTTTCTTTCTTTCTTTCTTTCTTTCTTTCTTTCTTTCTTTCTTTCTTTCTTTCTTTCTTTCTTTCGTCTGTCTTAGAACATAAGAGCTGTGCTGTATCAAATCATTCAGTCCAGCGATCTCTTCCTACAGTGGCCAGCCAGCTGTCTGTGGGAAACTCACAAGTAGGAAATGAGTGCAATAGCACCCTCCCAATCATGTTCTCCAGCATATACTGGGGTACATAGGCCTACTACCTCTGATACTGAAGGTAGCATATAGCCGTCCCATTCACACAGCATGATAACCCGTGGTTCAACAACAACCAGCACTTGTTGGGTTAGCGCATTGTGTGAACCCAGCCAGAGGGAGTGTAGAAAGAGGGAGTCAAGGCAGGAGGGTTGGAGAGATGGCTTTCTTACTTTCTCTGCCCTAGACTTTCTGAGGTTGTCCCTCTATGTGGGTTGCGGTGGTGGTGGTGGCTCCCCCTTCCAGGCTGTTAAATAACCTGAACAGCCAAGGAGGGGGACCCATAGCTTTTCCTCCCCCCACATATGGACACACACAGAAGAAGACAAAACCAGAGCACCAACTCTCCAAGCACCACAACTCAGGGCAAGGACATACACAGAGGTCACGAGGAGCCAAACCATAAACTTATACAGGAACTACTGGGGAACGTGGAAAAGATTCTCCTGCAATCACCATATTTTCCCCTCTTTCTCCACCACTCATCTCTCTCTCTCTCTCTCTCCCTCTCTCTCTTTCTCTCTCTTCTTCCTTCCCATCCCATCCCATCTCTCTCTCTCTCTCTCTCTCTCTCTCTCTCTCTCTCTCTCTCTCTCTCTCTCTCTCTCTCTCTTCCTGCTGGAAGAAAATCACTTCTACCCCATGCATTTCAGCTTAGGGAAAAAAAGCTTCCATTGCACCAATTGAAGTCCACCCCGCCCTGCCCCCAGCTTATTTGCCATGCAGGGGGCAATTTTGAAGGGTCACAGTTCACAGGACCTCAGCGTTTAAGCTTAGAAAACAACCTTTCATTAGCACTGTTCGAAGCGTTATTTCTCATCTTAATTGTCATGCCAGGTGAGGTGGAGAGATTTTTAGGGTGGATTACAATTCACCGGTTGGCTCTCCTTTTGCCAGCTGTGCCTCCCCTGTAAATCACCCCCCTGCCTGACAAATAAGCTTGGGGGGGGGGGAAACTTCCCATTGGCACTGCCGTAAGCTTCCCCTTAAACTTAACTGCGATGTGCCACGGAGGCTGGTTTTGGGGGCACAGGGGGTACAGCCAATGAGAAGGGCAGGGTTAACTCTGTTTCTCTTTAAAAATATTAATTATTTTAACACAGTGTTTTTATTCTTCTGTTCACTGCTGTGAAATATTCCAATGTGAGGCGGTAAACAAATATAAATAAATAAACCCTTCACTGCCCAGCTTGGATCTCCATGTTAATCCCCCCCCTCCAACAGGGCAATTAAGCTTAGGGCAAAAGCTCTGGGCATTGTGAAATAAATTCGGGTCCTGAGCCCCTTGAACCCAGAACTAGTCACTTCCTCATTTTAAGGTATTGGAAACTTGCAGGAAGGAGATACAATAGTTAAAATTGTGTTTTGAAACATCGTAACCTACTTTGAGAACCAGACAATCAAAAAGCGTAAAAAGTCTGGGTGACTCCCATTCACTCCTAAAGTGGGTTGCATCGTGCTGGCCTAGACTACTTCCTCTTTTAGAAGTGTGTGTTTTTTAAGCAAAGGAGAAAAAGGTGGAAGGATATAGATAGGCAGGAGAAACAAAGGTGTGTGGGAGAGAGAAAATCCCAGAGGCGAGCCTGACATGGACGGTAAAAAATAATAATTAAAGGTGGGTCCCATGGTACACGTTGAAGTAAAACATGGGTTAGGTTGGGATGTGTATGGCTGTTACGGAGATCAACAAAGGATTTGGGAATTGTGGGGTGGGTGCATCACCGCTCAACCACCAGTCCCTTGCGTAGGCAATTGAGATCTTGCATTTTAAGGTCTCCCCGCACCCCGCACCCCCTTGCTGGAGGTTACATCGCTCGAAGGCTGTTTGCAGCTCTTTAATCAAAAATCAAAGTGCCACCTGGGAGTTGCAAACACCACCTAATGTATATTGATGCTCTCTTCTGTCTTTCAGGGTCGCCATGGCAACCGCATCCTCTCAAGTTTTGATACCCGATATCAATTTTAACGATGCCTTTGAAAACTTTGCTTTAGATTTTTCCAGAGAGAAGAAACTGCTGGAGGGGTTGGATTATCTAACAGGTTTGTGCCAATTCTGCAATTCCAACCCCCCCCCGGTCCTTCCTCCTTCTCCCCCCTCTCCCCTCCCTCCCCCACCTTGGTCTGCTTTACCATTCCTTCAGTGCTACAGAAGCTTGTGAAAAGAGATGGGAGAACTCTCTCCCCAACAAGCACGTGCCTTTTAGGGGAAACAATTGCTCTTTCAGTCTGTAAATCCAATTGCTTCTCATAGCACAGTTTAACTAAAATTTAACATTCCACAGAGAAATGTGACCTGTTTCCAGGATTCCCATTTAAAATACTATTTAGGCTCCCTTCCCCCACTTTTTTTTTTAATGAAAACACATACACATGAGTTTTGACAGGGCAGCTTGGTTTTAATTAGTCTGTTAACCTTATTATATCCAAATGTGTGCATGAGATTTTGTTGTTATAACCAAGATCAAATTTCCCTGTCTTCTGTGGATGGGCACCCCGTGTAGCCATCTGTCGCTTTATGCATGAGGACCACCAAATTGCTCTGGCAAAATCTCTTGATGGGCATAAGCTGCACAGCAATGCCCTGTAGTAGATCTAAAGACGGGTCAGGAAATGAAATAAGTGGCTTATAAGTCATCCTGGGAAAGGTACAGAAGATGCCAGGCGATGGCCATAATTTTCCCTGTCCGGGAGTGGGGACAGAGAGTAGTGGCCAGCTGATGTCTGAATATCCCTCACTGCCCTTCCAGTCTGGTTATTTAATACTGTACTCTAATGAGTACAAGAGAAAGGGCCTTTTCGGTGATGGCCCCGTACCACTGGAATATTGCCTTCTACCAGCTCAGACTCCTTGTCCAGCTAGCCCAGTATTCTCTCACCTGACTGATAGCAGCTTGCTAGGGCCTGAGGTATTGTGTCTTTCCTATCACCTATTACCTGATCTTTTTTTAAAAATAATAATACTGGAAATGTCAGAGTGAGCTTGGGACCGTGAGAGTGCAGAACAGGTGCCTGACTATTGAGCTCCGTTCACTCCATCCCTGAGCCACTGTTCCTCTCTCAAATAGTGCTGTTACGCATGGCTTTTTCGTTTCACCAAGGCCTGCGGAATGGATTATGCTCTCTGCGTATTTAGTGACGCATGCACAGTGCCATTAGGCATTTCTCATCCGGACCCCAAATGTGCTGGGTCGTCTCTGCATAGAATCGTTAACAGCGGTATAATGCAAGGTTTTTTGGGGAACCGATAAGTTGGGTCATCAACCATCAGTAAATTGGATGTCTAGCTTTTAAGCAGATGAGTCTGTCAATTAACTGATTAAAGTAGCATGTAATTACATACAGCAGCACTGTGTAAAGGTGCTCTTTTGACAGTTCTGAATGAAGGCAACTGCATATGAACGTGTAAAATGGCCTGCTGCTGCTTCAGCCTTTCGAAAAAGCATTGCAGGGTGGGTGGTTCCATTGCTATGATATAGGTGCCAGCCAATCAGCACTCTGGTGCAGGGTCCAAACCAACAGCGAAGTGCACAAATGACTTTTTCTGCAGCAAAGTGCACAAATGACTTTGAGAGAAATGGATTTCTCTAAGCTTGGTCCTGAAGCGGACATTGCTGATCTGTACATGACTGAGTGAGTGCACCTCTGCAGTGGCTGGACTGTTCATTTATGTATTTATTTCGTTTATATCCCATTGTTGTTTATTCGTTCAGTCATTTCCGACTCTTCATGACTTCATGGACCAGCCCACGCCAGAGCTTTCTGTCGGCCGTTGCCACCCCTAGCTCCCCCAAGGTCAAGTCTGTCACCTCCAGATTTAATCTTGACATCTCACCAATAACCACATCCAATTTGCCCTGGCTCATAGATCTTACATTCCAGGTTCCTATGGTGTGTTGATCTTTAGAACATCGGATTCGTTGTTCACCACCAGCACCGTCGGCCGCTAGCCGTCCTTTCGGCTTTGAGCTAGCTGCGTCATCACATCTGGGGCTAGTTGAACTTATCCTCTGTTCCTCCCCAGTAGCATTTTGACCATCTTCCGACCTGGGGGTCCCATCTTCCGATGGTATACCGACATATCTCTGGTTGTACTGATCCATTTAGTTTTCATGGCAAGAATACTGGGGTGGGTTGCCATTACCTTCCCCACCTTTCTTCTTTTGCGGAATTCATGGTGGCTACATGTGGTTTCCAGGTGTTCTCTCCTCCAAGCACTGAGCAAACCCAGCACTGCTTAACTTCAGCACGGTGGTTGCCTCATGCGCCTTCAGACCATGCTCTGGGATAATGTGCTTGCCCCTCCCACGAGTTATATTTTGAAGCTTTTCTAAGTTTCTGATCTGTAGCTGCTAACATGGTGACCACATGTGAGAGGGCCTTCTCTGCAGCGGCCCCGCACCTTTGGAATGAGTTGCCACCGGAAGTCCCCCTTGCTCCATCATTGGAGGCTTTTAAGAAGGCCTTGGAAACGTAATTTTTTATCTTGGCTTTCTCTTGACGTGATTGCTGTCGTTGCTGTGATTGTTGTTGTTGATGTGGCTGGTTTCGTTGTTGGCTTTTATTGCTATTTATATTCTATTTTATTGTGTTTCTCTTTTTATCTCTTTTTAATATTTTAGCTGTTTTATGAATTTTAGCGCTGTGAGCTGCCTTGGGAAGGCTTCTGGCCTAAAAGGCGGCCAAGAGATATTTTAAGTAAATAAGAAATAAATGGCTACAAAACTCTCATGTTTTCTATAAGGCATGGCCAAAGCACACATCCAGAGAGCTGCTAACATCTTGGGTCTGTTATGTGCCCTACAGCGCCCAACCCTCCGTCGGTCCGTGAAGAGCTTTGCACTGCCTCCCATGACACCATCACGGTCCACTGGATCTCAGATGATGAGTTCAGCGTCAGCTCATATGAGCTCCAGTACACCATCTTCACCGGTCAGGCCAACTTCATCAGTAAGTAGCTGTAGGCTAGCTTATATCCCCAACTTCTCCAGCGACCTTAAAAGTATCCACACCCAATGGAATATGGCATCTTAGTCATGCTCAGTGAATGCTACAGCATCCAAGACATGGAATAATGGGCTCAAGTTACAGGAAGCCAGATTCTGGCTGGACATCAGGAAAAACTTCCTGACTGTTAGAGCAGTACGACAGTGGAACCAGTTACCTAGGGAGGTCGTGGGCTCTCCCACACTGGAGGCCTTCAAGAGGCAGCTGGACAAGCATCTGTCAGGGATGCTTTAAGGTGGATTCCTGCATTGAGCAGGGGGAAGGCCCCTTCCAACTCTACGATTCTGTGATTCTATGAGGGCTGGATTAAGCCCTAAACTTTATCAAGTTTCAGAGGCCCCATATCATAAAATTAAAGAGAAAAGGTGTATTACATTATATAAGGAAGGGTAATGAAAGAGTACCACCCAACATTAGGGGCTGCTTGTAGTTAAACAGTATTACATAGCCTTCTCTGAAGATGTGTATAAAAGGACTAATAAAGCAAGTTGATGTGAACTTTTAAAAACTGGTTCCAATGCTAAATGCTGCGTTGCCACAATTTCTCTCTATAAGGCAACTCTGCTGTAAGACACACCAGACATTCCAACGTATTTAAGCCAAAGTGATTTCGTCTTAGTTACCTTACATCTTAGTTATTTCCAATATATTTAGAGGCCTCAAGCCATGGCTTACTTGGCTTGTTTCTAAATCCGGCACTGGGAACATCAGTGCTGGATTTACTCTCTCTCTCTCCCCTGACCAAACAGGTGGAAAGGGGGTATAGGAATTAGGACTCTCCTAAATTTTGCCTCTGGAAATTATCATGGCAAAGATTTTTGGGGTGGGAAAGCTTCTCTTTCTCCTCCTCTTCCTCCTCCTCCCCCTCTCCCTCTCCCTCTCCCCCTCCCTCTCCCTCTGTGTTTCTCTTTCCAGGGCTCTTGAGAAGAGAATTTGAAAATGCTATCTTAGGGACTTATCGGCTTACTGTCATAAATAATGCCTTTATTGACTTCTTTTAAAAGATAGCTTCTTGTGGGTGGGAACCTCCTTGCTGGATGTTGTGTAAAACAGAAGCAAATTCACAAGCAAAATTGGTGCACTGGAAGTGGGTGAAGTGGATCCATGCAGAGTTCAGCAGACGGCGCAGGAGATGTAGGCTGTGGGCATTTGCATCTGTGCTTACTGCGCCATCTCTGAGCTGCTGAAAATTGAATGTTGCTATAGTCAACTGGGCTCCACTCATGCCTAGCACAGCTGGCACCACCCAGCGGCTTCTGCACTCACCCTGAGCTCTTGGCATGGCAATAAGGATTGAGACTCAACAGTAGCAGGAAATAACAGGATGCCGTTACAGAGCAGGAGGAAGAGGGAAGGGTGTTCTTTGTGTGTAAGCCTGCTAACTCCATACAGTAAAGGCAAATCTCTGAGTGGGCTGGCTTATTTCTGGTTCGTAATAGCTTGTCTGCAAGGCAACCGGTCGGAAAAGCAATGGAGTTTAAGCAGCAGGGCAGAATAGTGTAGCGGCCACAGGTTAATGTGATGTGATAGAGATTGCAGGGAAGCTGCCTTCCCAAGACAGTTGTTGTTTGTAGGTAATGAAACACATCCGTGCAGCACCAGCTTCAAATTCCATCATGGCCTCATTATCATTGTGGGTCCCTTTTATCCCCTCCTCCCATCGGCCCTTAATCCTTTCTCTTACAACAGCGATGAGAGCAAAATCACTTGAGTTATTTCATTCACTAGCTAAAAAAACCCGCATCAGTGTTCAGAAAAGCACATGGTACAGTCCTCCTGGATCATTTTAGAGTGCGTGGAATAGTCCTCCGGGGTCATTTTAGATTGCAGGTGAGGAGAAATCAGGGTTGAATTCTTACCCTGCCTGTGGAAAGCTAGCAGGTCAGGGGGAAAGGGCCCTGGCCTCACCCTGATATGCTAGCTTTCCATGCACAGGGAATTTTTAGCACGTGATTTTGAAGTGCTGCATTCTTGAGATATATCCTGAATGTCTGAACGGGCACTTTGTTTCATCTGTCACTGATGAAGATGTTCAGGTGCAAGCCTAACCCGGGAATGAGGGCAGCTCTGTGCGCCTTGCTGGGATTACAAGAGGAAGGAGATACATGCCATGTTGGTCCTGCTGAACGGGGTGGTTAACAACAGCTGTTATCTCCTGCTGCTCCATCACTAAGGCATCTCCACAAACACAGGCTTGTAAGAAGAGCCAGATAACCCACATCCTGGGATTCACTTGTGCAACTTATCTTGTTCTTGACTTTGTTGCCTGTCTGCCGGGTTCGCTGTAGCAGATCAGCAGCACCCTCCAGCTGTTTTGGACTACAAATCCCATCTGCCCCAGTGAGCATGGTCAGGGGTAAAGGATTATGGGAAGTGTAGTCGAAAACCTCTGGAGGCCACTGGGTTACCTACCTCTGTACTAGATTCCTCATTCGTGCCCAGCTAGATGAAGCCAAAAGTCCATCATGTCCAAGGGGGTTGAATCTCTTTCAGCCCGACGGCTGAATTTAATTTCGGAGAAGTTCATGCCAGTGGTGGGCGGGGCCAAAGGCAAAATGGGCGTGGCCAAAGGGCCAGGATGAAAATACTGGCCTATTTTACCTGAAAGCTCTATCTGCTGGCAAGCAAGGCTTAGGAGAGGCATTTCAGCCTTTCAAAATGGGGGAGTGCGAGAACCCACGAAATGATGAGTGGCCAGGGAAAAGGGGCCATGGGAGGAACCCCAGGCCAGCCCAGTTTGACCCCCAGGCCCATGCCTGAGTTCCTGCTCTCTTTTCCTTACACCCTCTGTGCTCTCCCTCCTCCTTGCTGCAGGCCTGTACAACTCCATGGACAGCTGGATGATCGTCCCCAACATCAAGCAGAATCACTACACGGTGCACGGGCTGCAAAGTGGCACGCGGTACATCTTCCTCGTCAAGGCGATCAACCAGGCTGGCAGCCGGAACAGTGACCCGGCCAGGCTCAAGACAAACAGTACGTGTTTTCCAGGCCTGGGCCTTGCGAGCGGGTCGCAAGCGGGGAGGGGAAGCCATGGTGGTGTAGTGGCTAAGATATTGGACTGGGAGTTGGGAGATCTGGGTTCTAGTCTCTGCTCGGCCATTGATACCCACTGGGTGACTTTGGGCCAGTCACAAACTCTCAGCGCAACCTGCCTCACAGGGTTGTTGTTGTGAGGATAAAATGGAAAGGAGGAGGATTATGTACACCGCCTTGGGTTTCTTGGAGGAGAAAGCGGCATATAAATGCGATGATGATGATGATGATGATGATGATGATGATATGGTTGTGTTGCCAAAGCTGCTTTGCAGATGTAAGGCATGCTCGGGGCTGCTGCCTCCACTGCAAACTCTCCCTGCTGTGTATGGCTACCTAGGGATGGGCAAATCACCTGCCTTCGAGTCCTCAGAAGTTCGCCCTGTCGCTACTGCCACCACCCGCCCACTGTCCGCCCTCACTCTGGAAATTACGCATTTCCCCCATTGTGCAAATGGTAACTGTAAAGGCCCCATTTACACAACGGGGGAAATAAGTAAAAATATATATGGTATTTTTGGCCCCATCCATTTTGTGTTCGGTCCTTCTTGGCCAGAAAGGGTTAGAGCAACCTTTTTCCAACCCAGATGGTGGACAACAACTGCTGTTATCCCTGATAGTTGGCCATGCTGGCTGGGGGTGATGGGACTTGTAGTCTAATGGCACCCAGGGATCTAAGGTTGGGAAAAGCTGGCTTAGAAGCTGACGGAAGGAGTTTGTGTGCAAATGATGGCGAATGATCCCGGTGTTACGACATCAGCTTGGATCCTGAGATAAGTTAGCTTAAGGAAGTTCACGGAAGGAAAGTTCCCTGTCCCCTCTTCCACCTGGCAGCCTGCCCCCAACCCTCTCCCCCCCCCACCCCGCATGGCTCACTCTGCAACATTCAGGTGGACCCTCCAGAGAGGCTACAGGAGAGGGACAGGAAACTTTCCTTCGCTGAATGCCCTACAGTTAACTCATGTTTGGATTCCAGGGAGGGAGAAAGGGTGTGCAATGAGATCCAGCACTTAAGGTGCACTCTACAGGCAGGCCACGAACCTACTGTTTGGAATAACCTGGCCCAGCCTTGCTGGGCCTGCAGAACCTGAATTTCCACAGGTCCCGGGAACCACCCCCACTCTCCAACATCCCAGGAGTTCTGCCTCTCTCTCCTCGCCTTGATGTTTCAATCCCGTCTGCCTTCCGCACTTGACTGGGTGTTTAAAATGATTTATGGCCGCCACCGCTGCCATCGCTCTCTGGGAAGCACAGTGTGTGTGAAAATGAAAACCAAATCAAATTTCGCCCATGCGTTGGGGGAGCGCGGTTCAGCTTTGATGAAAGCTGAGGCCCAGACCTGTTCTCGTTCTCTCTCTCGGATATTTGTGCGGGCTCTAAGAAGGATGCATTTTTGGCTTGACAGATTAGCTGACTGCTTGCAGACCACTCTCCCTTGGAGGGGACTTCACTCATGTCAATAAATTACTAAGGAACGAGGGGTACAGGGGGTGGGAAGTGGGGTAGTGAGACCAGCTCCCTATGTCAGCCAACGGAGCTATTAGAATGGAGCTTAGCGCTCTGCATCACAGCAAAAAACCCGTTTGCTAGATTAACCGAGCACCCAATCAAAGACTCCGTTTGGATCCCTCGCTGTGGATCTGTCAGCCTTTGGCTTCCTACGCTTGTCAAAGGCAGAGCAGGGATTTCGGGAGAAATGCCTCGGAAATTTGAAGTCCTCTGATTATATTGCCGGTTTGTAAGACGAGACTGTGAACAGAAGCGGCGCCTCCTCCACCGCCCCGGCCCTTTCCACGCTGGGAAGATTGCTTGACTATTGAAACTGCCGGCATCTCCCGGCTCCGAGGAGGAGAATGAAAGGGCCGGGAGCGTTCAGATAGAGATATTTGCAGTCGGTATTGTGGTGCTCAGCTATAACCCATCCTTCTCATTAAAGTTGCCCTGTGGACTTCTGTGGGAGGCACCAGCAGAAGGAGCTCCAGAATCCAGAAGGCCTTATTACTAGAATCCAGTGGGGTCATGCCATGAAGCTGAATGGTGGGAGATTCAGGACAGATCTTCACAGAGTGCAATCCTGCAATATTTGTGTGGTTACCTCCTTTTCTTTCCCTAGCTGTGCCTTGCGTGCAGTCATAGAATCATAGAATCTATCATAGAATAGCAGAGCATCGAGTCCAACCGCCTGCTCAATGCAGGAATCCACCCTAAAGCATCCCCGACAGATGGTTGTCCAGCTGCCTCTTGAAGGCCTCTAGTGTGGGAGAGGCCACAACCTCCCTAGGCAACTGATTCCATTGTCGCACTGCTCGAACAGTCAGGAAGTTTTTCCTGATGTCCAGCTGGAATCTGGCTTCCTTTAACTTGAGCCCGTTATTCCGTGACCTGCACTCTGGGAGGATCGAGAAGAGATCCTGGCCCTCCTCTGTGTGACAACCTTTTAAGTATTTGAAGAGTGCTATCATGTCTCCCCTCAATCTTCTCTTCTCCAGGCTAAACATGCCCAGTTCTTTCAGTCTCTCTTCATAGTACATGAGCGATGAGGAACCTCAGGCCCGTGGGCCAAACCCAGCCCAATCTGACTGTCTGTGGTTCCACAGAAGGCCACACCCCTTTCCCCCAAACTCCCATCTTTTGCCAGCTTTTCTGTGTTTTTCCGTGTCCCCCCCCCCCCAATTCTGAATGGTTGAAATGCCTCTCCTAACTTTTGGTTATTGGCAGTAAAAAAATTATGCTACATTACATTGGCTATCCCTGCCCCCCGGGCTCCTTTTCCTTTGGCTTCACCCCCTTGTGCTTTCAGTCCCACCCACCACTGGAATGCGGCCCCCAAGAGCTTCTTCTCAATTGAATTCGGCCCTCAGACTCAAGGAGGTTCAACACCTCCGGTGTCTGTATTGAAAATATTTCTATTTCCATTCTAAAACATTGCTTCCCCTGGAGGCATTTCACAACAGCACTTAAAACACTGAAAGGTGTCTAAAAACCAATCAATTGTGCTATGGTTCGAGAGCTAGACGAATCTGACTTCATCCCATCCTTGAACGCCAACAGGTGACTTCTGCAGTTCTGTTGAGGAACAGAAGTCAATTTGTTATACACACACACACACACACACACCAACACAAGTGTACATTCTTCTGTCATATATTGTTCAACGTTTTCCTTAAACCTTGCTAAGAGATTGAAGTTGGTAACGCCACAAAGCTCAAGAACACCCCGGAGGGGAAGCTGGCCTGCCTGCCTGCCTGTTACAGTCAGTTGCAGATTAACTGAAACAGGTTCTGAGGAACTCAGGGACGTGGAGTCACAGATCTATCTGCAAAGCAGGCTGATCAGTGGGGCACCGATTTCCCCCACCCCCTGGGCTGCTCAGAACAGTTCTGGCCCGTTTTCTTATCCACTGTATTTATTTACTTACAATATTTATATACCGCTCCCCATTCAAAATTTCAGAGTGGTGTATAAGATAAAATAAAATAAAAACAACCTTTCCAGGCCTGCTTGCAGCTTGGGGAGTGACTGTAAGGAATGTGGTAAGAAATGGCCTTTCTGGGTCAGGCCAAAGATCCCTTGCGGATCCCACATGGAGAAGGGGGCTGGACAAGATGACCTTGGCTGGAAAGATAACAATGTAGGCACCAGGTGAGACTTCTTACGGGAGGGTATTCCATAAATGAGGGGCCACAACTGAGAAGACCCTCTCTCCTGTAGCCCCCTGCCGGACACCTGCAGCAGAGCCTCCGAAGAGTAGTTAAGCATCCAAGCAGGTAATATGGGTGGAGATGGTCCTTTAGAAACTCTGGTCCCAATCCGCTTAGGGCTTTAAAAGCCAACAGCTAGTGATAGGCGAACTCACTCAGGTCTGACTCATGGGATGCTCACCCTGCAGCTGTTCACCCCTGTGTGAGCTTTGGCAGCTTGGCAAGCATCCAGTGAGGGCCTGGCAGCCCTACGCCCTAGTCAGGAGCCCACATAGTGCATGACAACGGAGGCTCCGGAAATTACGTAAAGGCCCCGTGTGGCGCAGAGTGGTAAGTGGCAGTTACTGCAGCCGAAACTCTCCCCACGGCCTGAGTTCGATCCCAGCGGAAGCTGGTTCTCAGGCAGCCAGCTCAGTTCGACTCAGCCTTCCATCCTTCCAAGGTCGGTAAAATGAGTACCCAGCTAGCTGGGGGAAAGGTAACTGCGACTGGGGAAGGCAACGGCAAACCACCCCACTACAAAGTCTGCCAAGAAAACGTCAGCGAAAGCAGGCGTCCCTCTAGGAGTCAGCAATGACTCAAGTGCTTTGCACGGGAGGTTCCTTTCCTTTTTTGCTTCCCCATTTACACAATGGGGGAAATGCACAATTTCTGGAGCCTCCATTGTGCACAACAGCAGAGGCTTGGGATGAGAGCAGACTGCTGCCAGGCACTCGACCCGGGGGCCCATGAACATGCTATGGGGAGGGAGGGGCAACTGGATCCCAGGGAGGGGCTGATGTTGGCTTGTCCCTCGGACTCCTGGACCTGGTCAGGCGTCCGCGATATCCCTAGTCAACATCATTGCTTTGAATTGGGCTCAGAAATGGACTGGAAGCCGGATTATATCGCCCGGTCCCAACTAGAAGCCCAGCAGCGACAAAAAAGTTTCCGAGCCGTCTTTTGAGGCAGCGGCAACTAAAATGCATTATCGTGATTAAGGTGGCTGCAGTGCTTCCCTCCAGTTAGTGGCCCAGGGAAGCTGTTTCTGGCCCGGGGGGGTGGGGGGGCTTTTGTGTCAAGCCCTAAAAAACATATAGTAAAATCTCCAGCTGATACACAACACGAGGAATTAGGGGGTCTCACAACTAACAATGCATGGGAGCCTGATGCAGTTGTTACAATTCAGCTGTGTGTGTGTGTGTGTACACGTTGATTGACTGTCTGGAACGGTAGAGGAGGGCGTCCCTCCGTCTTCAGAAATGTGCGCTCCGACAGCTGAATCTCGCCACCGTTGCCCGGCAGGCTCCCAAAAACCTCATTTTCTGCCTTTGATTGGTTTCTGCAGCCCGAGCCACGCGCGAGGAAAAAGCCCCCTTGAAGCTGCGACTTTCCATCGGTGGTGGAAAAATTACTGTGAAGCCGCGAGGGCGTGCTTTCTTGTGCCGCGTAATAACAGAGCGTTTGCTGCGGGGAGTGACTGGTGCTGGCTGTGGATGTGGGGGAGAGAGAGACTCAAGGATGCATGGGCGTCTGTTATACCAGCACTTAAGGGGGCTGGTTCTCTCCCTGCAATGTGCCTGGAGGACTCCCATTAATGCTAATAGAGAATAAAACCTTCAAGGCACTCCAACCACTTAGATCTGATTTCTCCTGCTTTGCCTGGTCTTCAGCTCCATTTCCGCCCCTCTCCGAAACATCTCCCTGACTGTCTGTTAGCAACCCCAGAGCAGATGGATGCGTTCTTAACTGTGAAACTGGAGCCGGTGTCCAGTCGGGGCCATTCCAGTTAATGCCTCCGTAGGCCGCCGGCAAAGTTGAAATTTCTTTAGTTGCATTTTAAAAAACAACAACTCACACAGACACATCTAGGCAAGCATCCAAAAACCATCCCAAGAAGGCATCTGGGCGATTTTCATGTGTGACCCTCAAGCCTTTCGCACGCTCGGCATGAACGCTGCTCTGCAGGAGAAACTCAGGCGGCTGCTTTTCCTAAATTGTAGCATGGTTTGTTTGTTTTATTTAGTGTATTTGTATCCAACCTTTTCGGCTCAAGCCCTCCCAAGGCAACTAATAAAAGTCAATAAAATACATATATCAAACAACAGAGCCTTAAAACAAGATCAACAGATCTACAGCTCAAACCGCAGCAGCTGTTAAAAATATCTCAAAGCCAGCGTAAAACCACCAGTTAAATGCCAAGCAGAACAAAATCCAATTAAGGGCCATGCACACTTTCTGGGAGAGAGAGTTCCAAAGATGTGGGGCCACCACTGACTAGGCCCCGTCCGTGGTACCCACCAATCTGATCGCTCTCAACAGCAGGCTAGGCATCACAGCCGCTAAGGTCGATCTTAAAGCCTGGGCAAGTTTGTTTGGGTACTTGTAGTCCTTCATGTAAAGCCCAAAATGTTTAGGGCTTTAAAGGGGGGAAAATAACACTTTAAATTGAGCCCAGAAACAAATCTGCCACCAATATAACTGGTATGAAAGTTTGGCATTCTCCCTGTAACCCGCTAAGTTTGGGAGAGCCAGTGGGGTGTAGTCATAGTGGATGGAGTGTTGGGTCAGACCCAGGTTCAAATCCCCACTTGGTGATGCAGTTCACTGCTTGACTGTGGGCCAATGGTTGTCTCTTAGCATAATCTACCTTCCAGTGTTGTTGTGAGGATGAAAGGGGGTGGGGTGGGGGGGAGAGAAAACACTTAAGCTCCTTAGAGGAAACAGGATACAAATACAATGAAAGAAGGTTTCATATTGCTCTACCCTTTAAGGTGTGCTATAAGCCTATATAGGCCCGGTTCAGATGACATGCTAAGCCATGGTGGTTAAGCACTTTGAGCTAAACATTATGGCTTAGTGTGTCATCTGAACAGGCCCATTTTATGGAAGCATATTCCTTATTTTTATGAGAAGCATCTCCTGTGACTTACTATTCTTCCCAGGCATTGAGCAGGGGCTTGGACTTGATGGCCTTATAGGCCCCTTCCAACTCTACTATTCTATGATTCTATGACAGTGAGTTGATCCTGTCCCATCACCGGGAACGTGAGTGTCCTATTCAGCTGTTTGCTATGCAAACACACACACACAGTTAATTGCAACGGAGGACTCAATTAAGCAGGTCAAGAGTGAGACAGAGTTTTTACAGGCAAACACAGATTTTCCAGAGATATGTCAAGGATGTAGCCAAGGTCAAGTGTACAGCATAACAGGCAAGTATAATGAGAATCCAGAGGCAGCATCAGGAAGAAGCCCAAGGTCAATAATACAGAGGTCCAAACATGAATTAAGGTCAGGATACAAGAATGTAAGAAAAGCCATGCTGGATCAAACCAGCGGTCCATTTAAACAAGCATTCTGTTCACATGGTGCCCATGGGAAACCCACAAGGTGAACGAGTACATCAGTACCCTCCCACCCAAGTTCCCCAGCAATTGGTGTATATAGGCATACTGCCTCTTATATGGGAGGTAGCATAGGGCTAGTATCAATTGGTAGCTTTATCCTACATGAATTTGTCCAATCCCCCTTTAAAACCAATCAAATTCGTGGCCATCACTTCATCTTGCAGAAGTGAATTCTATAATTTGACTATAATTTTGCTATTTTATTGTTTTACTCTGTACAGCACTGATGGTGCTAAATAATAATAATAATAATAATAATAATAATAATAATAATAATAATAATAATAATAATAATATGATGTGCTATGTGAAGTCCTTTGATCTGTCCTGAACCTCCTACCAGAAGCTGTAGCTGAGAACCGGTGTTGTTTTTAGCAAAGTCCAGATGGATACTGCAGGCTTATATTCCTAAGGCCTCCTGAGCCTCACCCACAGCTCAGCCGCAGTATATGACAATCCTTACTCCTGAAGAGTTCTTCCTTGGAGTCAGGTGTTTCATCTTAAAGAAACCTTACCAATCTGCCTCTTAAGGCAATGATGTTCTCTGGGATTGGGTGGACACTCAGCCTCTACCTCTGAAGCAAAACTCCCCTGTTCTGGCAGAGGAAGATCCGTGGCCTCCTCCCCTGAGGGCTCAGGCTCCCCCGGGTCTCCTGATAGAGGTGGCTCCATGGCTTCATCTGTCTCAGGGATTTCTAGCTGTTCAGAGAAGGAGGAGAATCCCTCCAGTGGAGGCATGACAGTGAGTCTTTTTCTAAGATGTTGCCTTTTGTAGAAGGGTCAAAGACTTCCAAAGGCAGGCCGGCACTGAGTCACAACTTGTGGAAACAAGTGGAGAGGGGGGCATAGCTCCATGGGAGACCACCTGTTTTGGGGCAGAAGGTCCTAGGTTCAATCCTGGACGTTTCCAGTTAAAAGGCTCAGGTGGAAGGTGATGGGGAAAACTCTTTTCACCCTGAGATTGGGGAAACGCCCTATATATAAATTAATAAATAAATAAAAAAGCAAGTAAGCTGTTTTGAAAGAGGAACATTTTTATTCATTTGCTTGTTTTCTGCTTTGCACTTTCAATCTCTTTCTGGTCCTTGCAGGCCAGCCCTTCAAACTGGACCCCAAGATGGCTCACAAAAAACTCAAGATCTCCAATGATGGGCTCCAAATGGAGAAGGACGAGAGCTCCCTGAAAAAGAGCCACACGCCCGAGCGGTTCAGCGGGACAGGGTGCTATGGTGCAGCGGGCAACATTTTCATCGACAGCGGCTGCCATTATTGGGAGGTGACGCTGGGCTCCTCCACCTGGTAAGTGCCTGCATTGCTGATGCCAAGCCAGTGTAGAACAAATGGACTATCCCAGTGGTCTTCAATGGTCCAGACCCAAGACCCACCTCCGACTCCCAGCTTGCAAAACACGGGACCCACTTTCACCATTTCCCAGCTGCCCAATATGGAGGCAACAGCTTTGCCCTGACTCCTCTGGACTGTTCTCGTGACCCACTTTTGTGTCGCGACCCACTGATTGAAGACCATTGGGCTATCCTACAAGCAGTCTTTTTTGCAGATGTGGGTCACCAGTGCTGGTTGGGCTCCTTTCCCTTACTCCAGGGGTGGGCAACTTTTGGTACTACAGAAGGCTTGGCCTCCATCACCCATCATCCCTCACCATCAGCTGTACTGGCTAGGGCTGATGGGACTTGTAGGCCAAAACACCTGGAGCGCCAAAAATTGCCCACCCTCTGCTTTACTTGGAGTCCCATCTACGTCTGGCACGTGTTGAACCCCTTTCATCCTGAGGGCCAAATTCCATTTCGGAGAAGCTCTCGGCCACATCCCAGTGGTGGGTGGAGGCAAAGGGGGAGGAGCCAAAGGCAAAGGGGCGGGGCTAAAGTATCAAGACGTTGTAGCTTAAGGCTCTTACTGTCAGTAACTAAGCATTAAGAGAGGCATTTTGAGCTTTTACAATGGGGAACAAAACTGAATAAAAGAAAAGAAAACATGAAACGCTTGGGGGTGGCGGAAAGGTGTGGAGCATGGCCTTCTGGGAAAACTCAGCTAGATTTTGCCCCCTGGCCTGCTGTTCTGCACTGCTGGCGTATGACCTTTCCTCCCACCCAGCCCCCGACCACAGAATTTAAAGACAGCTATTTAAGAGAGTCCTGGTGTTGCTGTATGAAGCCAAAGTCAAGCCAAGAGCTTAAAATCATAAGATCACAAAGGAACCTCCTTTCTGTTTCCAGCCAGCCACTGCCCAGACATTCCCAGAAAGGTTATAAGCAGGGCTCTTCCTCTGTTGCTGGTCTCCAGCCTCTAGTAGTTAGAGGTACACTGTTCCTGAACGTGGCAGTTCTATTTTAGCTGTTGTGGTTATTAGCTGTTTTTATCATCCATGTATTTGTTGGGCATCTCAGCCCTTGCTTGTGGCAGGGACTACAAGAACCCCTTTTGTGGTTAATATACAGGGCCTGTTCAGATATGCAGGGTGGGTAGTTAGGGGAACCCCATGGTGCAGAACAGGATGCTAATCACTACAAAGGGTCTCGCCGCACTAACGGGAACCACATGGTGCCACGTGGTTCCCCTACTCACCCCTCCGTGGATTATTATTATTATTATTATTATTATTATTATTATTATTATTATTATTATTTTATATAGCACCATCAATGTACATGGTGCTGTACAGCTCTGTGTAGTTAATTCATGCATCCCAACATCCTCTGTGTCCAGCAGCTACTTTGATGGGGGGGAAAATGTCAGCAAGAGCATTGCCAGAAGTGGCGATCGCTCTTGCTGGCAGACTATAGGGTCATCGCCATTTCTGTGTACGTTTTCGCCAAAATGGGCTGAAATGCCCATAGATTTCCTGCCAGATGACATGGAACCACCGTGGATGCCCATTAACCATCTGGCAGAAGACGGTTAGCAGCCGTGGGTAACTGACCATCGCAGGAAGGGGTTTCTCCCGCCGCACGACATGCTAACCCACTGTGGATCACATTTTTGAGCAGGCCACGGTGGGTTAGCGTGTCATCTGAACAGGCCCACAGTCTCACAGCCCTGAAAGTGACGGCCCGCTTCAGCCAAGTCGTTTGGTCAAGTGGAGGCTAGTGGCTCTGAAGTCAGTGGGGGTGGTGAATCCGTTCTGGGTTTCGGTCAGAATTCTGAAGAAGCTATCCAAGGTGCTGAACGACCAGCCTTCAGTGAGTTTAATTTGGGATCCCAAAAAGACCAAATGCATTTCATAGAATCATAGAACCATAGAATAGTAGAGTTGGAAGGGGCCTATAAGGCCATCGAGTCCAACCCCCTGCTCAATGCAGGAATCCACCTGCCTTGACCACTGTATAAAACATGATCATTACTGACGGCAGTGGGGACAGAATATCCAGGGTTAACACCAGGAGTAGATCGCTGGCTTATTGTGTTCATCCTGCAAGGAACCTCCTTCTCTCCCCACCTATGCCCTTGCTAGCCAAGGCCCCCTTTCAGCCCTGGCATGGGGACAGAGGGATCGTGTCCTGTGAAGCATCACAGGACAGCATGCCAAATGGCCGGCCCAGGCGATGGACAGATTTCATTAGTGCGCAATCTTGCAGAGAACTGCTCTTGCTTTGCAAACGTGTACGTATGTCTCTCTGAAAGCCGTCTGCGCACGGTCTCCTTCGCTGGAGGGCTTCATTTAAAAATACACGTCGGCAGCAGCAACAGCGCCGGCTGTGTGTACTCCTTCCAGGTACGTGCGAGAGACCCGGCGCTCACTCTGCGCTGCAGGGAAGGAGGGCGCGGATAATTGAGCTAGGGTACGGCTGCGATTCAGAACCAGCCTCGGGCGTGTGTCACACAGAAATGCATTGATCAAAGACACAGCAGGGACCTGCAACTTCCAGCGGAGGCAGCTGAAACATGGCCGGCCCCCGCACGGTTCCCCAATTGCCCTTCTCCAACCCGCCATCCATTCTTCTTTTGTTTGCCCCCACGAAGCACTGGGTTTGGTTTGCAGGGGGCTGCGGGAGGGGCTCCACCTGGTAGCTCTAGAGAGTCGCTTTAGCGCCTGTGCGAGACTGTTGTTGCTTTTGCTCGGCTCTCAGGCCTCTTGTTGCTTTGCAAGGTTGCTGTCTCTGAACCTTGGTCTGGTGGTTGAGAGTAGCAGAACTCAAGCGATCAGTTCGTTTTGACTCCTAGCCTGCCCCAGAGACTCCAAATGCATAACAGCATGCTTCAAGCACAAAGTGTCTAGTAATGTTGAAGCCTGATCCTCATTCTAGCCTTCTCTCTCTGTTGTTATTTATTTATTTATTTATTGCATTTCTATACCGCCCAATAGCCGAAGCTCTCTGGACAGTTGTTGTTGTTATTATTATTTTAAAAAGGTCTTCTTTCTTTATTTCTTTATTTTAGAACATTTATATCCTGCTTCCCATTTTAAAAATCCCAAAGTGGTTCACAACATATTTTACAACATTGGTATTGTCAAGGGAGCAATCCTATTAGATCTGCCCTTGGGACTCGTAAGCCTCCGCACCCTGCAATTTAGCTAGACAAGTGTTTTCAAAGGCCGCTTCGCACGGCCCCTTTCCCTACTCTTACAAGAGGCAGATGGCGCGGTTCTCTCCACGCTGGCTGCAATTAGGTGGGGGGGAAGAGAAGGGGAGCTCAGACTCCTGGGTCCAAGGTTGGAGCGCTGTTTCCGGCCTCGGATCCAGGAATCTGGACAATCCTATTCTACACCCCACACTGTCTAGGGGCCATAGGGTTGCTCTCCCCAATCACAACGGTGTTTAGATAACTTGATGGTTGGGAAAAGCCAAGGTAAACAAGCAAGTTTTAAATAATCTTCAAAAGCATATCTTCGTGGTTACCTGGTGTATTGCAGAGGGGAGGTCATTCCAGAAGGAGCTTCTGTAGCTTCCATTACAGGGATGGGGGAACCTCTGCCACCCCCACCCTCCACCCCCATGATCCCAATTGAGCCCTCCAAGTATCCAAGATGGCCGCAAACCTTTCCCATTTACCCAACTGCCAATTGAATAGTTGTTTCCTAGTTTTTGTGTCATTTCCTCTCCCCATTCTAAAAGGTTTAAATGACTCCCCGAAGGCTCAGTTACTGGCAGCCAGCTTCTTCTTCTTCTTTGCTTTTTTTAAAAAAAATAAATGTATTTATTGTCTTTAAACAGAATTCTTTACAAAAGAAATCACTGCGAACACCAAGACATTATTCTATTCAGACAGTGGAAACACTAAAACTCCAATAGACGTTAAAAAGCAGTGAGACCCGCCTTACCACAATAAAACATCTAGACATAAATAACCTTTGGACTTACAATAAAGGAAATGGATTACCATGCATCCCACCTTGCTCATAATACCAAAATCTCCTAAATGCCTGATATCCCCCCGTTCAAATTGATTTACTTTGAATCTTCCGTGCTTAAACCAAAGAGCCCGTGTAATTTTGCTTAGGGTTGCCACATTTTAATCTACCGCTGTTTTAATCTAGTTATTTCCTTTCTTTTCCAATACTTGGCCTGACAAAGCCATCCTGCAATGGCAGCAAGTGCTTTAAGCTACAATATGCTGGATTTTTAAAATTTGTTTTGCCCCCGCCTGCACTGAAATGTGGCCTCCAAGAGCTCTGAAATTGAATCCAGCCCTTGGAGGTTCCCAACCCCTACGGAACACACTTCGGCCTGGCATGTTCAGCAAAACCAGGGCTAGAGTCTTTCCTGGCCTGTACCACTTTAGACTGCAAGGGTGGGATGGGGGGGAAATTACATTTTTTGAATGGCGTTCCAAGCCCTCCCTGGCCATAGAGAACCAGCACATTTAGAGAGGTCTAGGCTGGAACGGCTTCAGGTGTTTTCATTTTCTGCTCACAGAAAGGTTTCCGCATGATAGGAGAGGACTGAACATTCAATCTCCTACACGTATGGGCACAGTCCATCGAAGTCTCTTGTTGCATGGGTTTCATAGAATCATAGAATCATAGGGTTGGAAGGGGCACACAGGGCCATACAACCTCCTGCTCAATGCAAGAATCCAGCTTAAAGCATCCCTGATAGATGGCTGTCCAGCTGCCTCTTGAATGCCTCCAGTGTGGGAGAGCCCATGACCTCCCTAGGTCACTGGTTCCATTGTCGTACTGCTCTAACAGTCAGGAAGTTTTTCCTGATGTCCAGCCGGAATCTGACTTCCTGTCACTTCAGCCCGTTATTCCGTGTCCTGCACTCTGGGAGGATCGAGAAGAGATCCTGGCCCTCCTCTGTGTGACAACCTTTCAAGGACTTGGAGAGTGCTCTCATGTCTCTCCTCAGTTTCTAAAAATGTATCTCAGTGCTCAGGCAGGTGCTCAGGCAAGTCACCAAGAGGACAGGATTTTGCAAAGTGGCTCTTTCTTTGTGTATCCCTGCCGTCCTGCTGAAGTGAAGAGCTCGGAATGGAAAGTAACGAGGGCCGCAGTTCTTGGGATCTAAAGAAACCTGTAGAAAGAGTCCGGTCGCACCTTGGAGAGGCTAGCCGTTTTATTGACGTCTAAGCTTTTTCCAAGAAGAGGCCTGCTTCCACGGGAGCTGAGACGGTAGGTTCCACTCCTCAGACACTGCGGAAGACGACTGAACTTCGCAATGTAAGTCCTACAGATGAAGGATATCCCTTCATAGCTGGGTTGCGAAACACGAGGACACACTCCATTGTCTTCTCATCATCTGCACTTGATGCAGCATGAAATTAGGAATCGTCCATAGTTGCTTTAGCAGGAAAACGGTAGGAGGGGGTGTATGAGTGGGCAGTTTCATTTTGCAAGAAAACCCAGCATTTCTGTGTGTTTCTTTGTTTGCTTTGTTGTTTAACAGCCTGCCCTTTGACAGGTTCCTGGGCGGCATGCAAGAACTTAAAATTACAATAAAACAAATTAAAACAAAGTATTAATCACACAGAGGAGGACCAGTATCTCTTCTCGATCATCCCAGAGTGTGGGACATGGAATAATGGGCTCAAGTTACAGGAAGCCAGATTCCGGCTGGACATCAGGAAAAACTTCCTGACTGTTAGAGCAGTACGACAATGGAACCAATGACCTAGGGAGGTAGGGGGCTCTCCCACACTAGAGGCATTCAAGAAACAGCTGGACAACCATCTGTTGGGTATGCTTTAGGGTGGATTCAATGGCCTTAGAGGCCCCTTCCAACTCTACTATTCTATGATTAAGCTGAGAACATTGAAAATACCACAGTAACAGTCAGCAGAATTAAAACAGACTCGAGCAGTGTAAAAGCAATGCACGTAGAATTGAAAAACCTGGAAATACAAGCAGTCTTTGCCTGGCACCAAAATGACATTGAGGTAGGTTCTGGGTGAGTCTCCCTGAGGAGAGCATGTCACAGTCTGGTGCCGCCGCCAAGTAGGTATTTCCTTGTTCCACCTGCCACACTTCAAATGGCAAGGATGCCCACTCACCAGGGACTTACTTGTGATATTTTTATCCCTTCATCCAAGGAACTCAAGGGGGGATACATGTTTCCTCTTCCTGCTTATTACCCACCCAGTGACCCTGTAGTGTAGACTAGGCTGAAAGAGATAACAACTGGCCTAAGGTAACTCAATGCGCATCATGGCCAAGTGGGGATTTGAACCCAGGCCTCCCTGGTTGAAGTCCAGTACTTAGCCACTACACCACACTGGCTGAGTCAAATTAGTTACTCAGCTCCAGTTCTTGTCTCTTGCCCTGGCTGGCTCCTTGAACCTGCCTCTTTGTTCACCCCCACTTCCAGGTACGCCATCGGTATCGCCTACAAATCCGCCCCGAAGAACGAGTGGATTGGTAAGAACTCCTCCTCCTGGGTCTTCTCCCGCTGCAACAACAACTTTGTCGTGCGGCACAACAACAAGGAGATGCTGGTGGACGTTCACCCACAGATGAAGCGCCTGGGCGTCCTCCTGGACTACGACAACAACGTCTTCTCCTTCTACGACCCGGCCAACTCCCTGCATCTCCATACCTTCGAGATCAGCTTCATCCTGCCCGTCTGCCCCACCTTCACCATTTGGAACAAATCTTTAATGGTAGTCTCGGGTCTTCCCGCCCCGGACTTTATAGATTACCCTGAACAGCAAGAATGCAACTGCCGACCGCAGGAATCCCCGTATGTATCAGGGATGAAAACTTGCCATTGAGGAGTCGGGAAGTCCCCTTTCCCTTCCAGCCGAGCCTCAGGAACTTCTGCGCAACGAGACTGGAAGGCGGGGGACTGGATCCTGTGGTGGCCGGCAGCTACAAGCCACATCCGGCCAGCTTCTATCCCAAGGAAAACCCACCTGTTGGAGGAGTGTGTGTGTGGGGTGGGTGGGAGGGAGGGGGGTGTTTCACAGACTAGATTTAATTTTATTTTTTTGGGTAGCACTACTGAATTTTCTCCGATGGAGTTGGCATGTCTTGTTCATTTCCTGGTGGGGAGAGGGTGTTGTGGCAGGGCGTGGGGCAGGGTGGTCCTTCACATCTGCCAGGAAGTTGAAGAACTAAAGTTTTCTACTGTATGGAAAGAGAGGGGGGGGAGGGAGGGAGGAGGGGAAAGAGGGAGAATGAATGAATGAATTCTTAAGGTACCTTGCAGTTCTTCAACACACCATTTTGAGAGAGAGCCAAGCAGAATTGGAAAACACAGGACTGTCCCACATATTGCTGTCATAAGTGACCGTTGTACACATGTCTTATTCATTTTAGGCGTGTGCAGACGTTGTCTCTGTGCATTTAGACCGTTGCTGGGCCAATGGATCCCTGACCTGAAATCTATTTTCCAGGGCTCCAGATCTGTTACCCAGAGTCCTTAGGGTGCGTTGATGCCAGAAGATTGCTTTCTTACCTTTTGCCATGCAGGGCAGGGGGTGATTTTCATGCTGGAACCCCCCCCCCCAACCTCTCCCGGCATGGCAATATAACTTAGGAAAAAACCCAATTTCCATTGGTTCCAATGGAAGCTTTTCTTCTAAGCTTATGTGGGGGGGGGGGGGGGGTAAGGGCAATTTTCCTCCAAGAGGGAGAGACAGAGAGAAAAAGCCAGGAGGGGAATTGGGATAATCTCAAACAGGGTGCAAATTAATTGAATAATATATTTTATTTGAGCTGATTTGGATGAGACGTTCATTGGCCGGCTTTGCCGCTTGGGGAATGTAAATAAATCCTAGCAATTATTTCTAAATATGAATATTTAGGTATAAGTGAGCTTATGCAAATTTAATGCAAATTTGTGACCCCTCCCCCTGGGCGTGGGACCTGACTCTTTTAACTGCCTAGCAACATCGTGGGTGTGGAGAAAGGAGTGGGACCACGCATGATGGCACCACCCTGTGGCATTGCGTGTCCCATGAGAGCTTTGCCCTCCCACATGTTCAGTGCAATGAGTGCAAATAGGGGTTCATGCATGAACAGCCTAGGGTCCCCTTTTGCTGACGTCCTGCCAAACACACATACAGTTAAGGGGGCTGGGGGCATCCATAGAGTTGGAGGAGGGGGCTCTAGGAGGCGCAATCCTGCTTCCTCCCCTACGCATGGTCTAAATGCACAGAGACAATGTCGGCGGAGAGCTCTTGGCTTCACGCAACGCCTCCATGCTGGAAAGCCTTGGCGGATCGCAGCTTCTGCGTGCGCATGTTGACACGCAGCGAAAAATCCCCCGTGGCTGCGAAGGAGCGCAGATTGATTTCATTTCCTGCTCAGAAGTGCCTTCCATGCAGGGATTTTGTCAATGCATGGAACCGCCCAAAGTTCCACGAGGGACGCGTTCAGAGATGGGTGGAACAGTGGCCGTTTGGGAAACTCTAACTACGGCAACTGGTTTTGGAGAGCGAAAGGAATTGCTCCCTGGCTCCACGGGCCACAGAGATGACTCCAAATGCATTTTCTTACCTAAGTTTGTTTCGCAGGAGTTTTTTCCCTCTCTTTTTTTAATAACAAAAATGTCTTACCAGCAGCAAAGTGAGGGCTGGTAGCTGCTCCCATCTTCTTTTCCCATGAACGCCTCTGGGCCACATGTGGGACTCAGAGATTCTTAGGAAATGACAGGCTGAGGCTTTCATCTGCAGTGCGCCCATTTTGTGGTGGTGCCCAGGACCCTTTCTCCAATTGCCAAATCCGCCCACAGGCCCCCCAAAAGGCTGCCTACTCCGGGTTTACTCTCTTTTCTTGGCATTCCGACGGGTAGAGGCCAAAACCAATCCTGCGTTTTCTAGGTTTGCTTATGACCAGTCTCTTGGCTCAGACCATTTGATTTGAGGTTGGCCTTCCGCAGAGAACCTGTAACATTGGAGTTCCCTGGTACGACACAGTCCAATGTCTCCTGTCTAGCTGTGGCACATGTCAGAGTTGGCTTTCCATCTCCAGAGGAGAACATAAATGGATGGTGGAACCAGGAAGCCTTTAGAACAGCTTTTTCCAACCCGGGTCCCTCCAGATGTATTGGAGGACAACTCTTAGCACCCCGTTGGGCATGATGATGGGAGATGTAGTCCCAACACATCTGGTAGGAGCCACCGTTTTGGAGAAGGCTGCTTTAAAACATAGCCAAGAGCTGCTGGTCTACCGAAAAGTTGTACCAGACCACATAGTGTCCTGAAGAAGAGGGGGACTTGGGAAGAGTTGGTAGGCCAGTGGATAGAGTGAAATAAACCACAGCGCACAGGCATGGCTGAAACAGTGAGGCATCCTTCTTTGCCTAATGCAGGCACATGGATGATGGTGCCCTTTATGCTTTCTCTCCCTTGGGCGGGTGGCTCTGTGGCTATAGTGGTAACATAAAACAAATTGTGGGCATAGAATGTCCGTGTTTGCATCACGGTTGGCTTTAGGTCTTGTCATGACATTAGGATGAAGCACAAGGCAGGATTCAGACAGTGGAGGGACCAAGTAATGATGGCATAGAGAGTTTGCAGTGGGATGGCATTGCTATTGAGAGCGTTTGGGGATTCCATGGCTACTGGCAAGATCCCATTGGCATTCCTCCGCATCTACAGACGCGTTTCTGTGCTTGCTGCCAAATTATTCAGCCAAATTTCTAAGGGCTGCTTTGGTTGGCTTCCTTGGTGTTGTGCGATTGAGATGGATCATGGCTTTAAAAACAGAGGGCCTTTGCTTAGCCTGGAGACAAAATCTAAGGAGTGTATGAACCCACCAAGGCCAAGCAGAAAACTCCCGACAACAACTCAAAATGTCCTCCTGCCCCAGATAATTTTGGACCTGTAAGTACAGGATCACCTTCATGCTGAAGGACAGCGGCCCTTTTATCTCCTGTGATTCTCTGTGTTTGCAGTTTTGCACAGTATCCGATAATCTGTCTTAAACCGCCGAGAATTTCCATTGGTGTTGAAAAAAGGGGGAGGAAACTTACCGGCCTTCACCAGCGGTTAGAGAACATGGAGACAAAAGGTCTTCAGAAGGCGTTGCAGTTTAAGGTGGTGGCGGGGAAAACATCTGGGCCCTTTCTCTGCCAGCTGCCCTCCGGCTGCCTTCCCAGCCCACAACGGCCTCTCTCATCCCACATGCCTCCTGGCACTGCACCCTGCTTTGTCCAAAATCTCCAGTGCTCAAGTTGAGCCACTAATTAAACAGCATGCAAGATGAGACATTATTCAAGATAAGGAAGCTGTCTGTACAAAGGCATTTGCATAATTTACTCTTGATTCAGAATGTGGAGTTTCCTGATGCAGGGTTATGGGGAACGGGGAGTGTAGGGGGCTGAGTAGTCCATCGCACCCATATCCATCCATCCCCTAGGAATTCCGAACTGTACGATGTAGAGGGAGAGAACTTGGCTTGTGCCTTCCCTTGCATGGTGTTGCTGCTCACCAGGCAGGCAGTGACATGTAACTCCATCTCGTGTTCGTCTTTCCTCTTCCCCTTTGCTTTGATGGTCTTCTAAGCCCATAAAATCTCTCCTTTTGCACCAGGCTGGACAGCAGCCGTCCTGCTCTAGCATTTGAATCTCTGCTTTCTTCCTTCTCCTCTCTTCTTCTGACAACTACCTCATGGTGAATACTTCCAGGCAGAAAGAAAAGCGGGCTCCATTTAGGGAGTCCCATTGTGTTCGTGTTTAGCGTCAAGGGTGGCGGCAGTGGCAGACAGAGTCTGATAAAGCGTGAGCCCTTGCATGGATCGCTGGCGGCTGAGGCAAGAGAGGCTTCAGGTTGTCTGATCCAACAGGCGAATCAGGATGCCCGAATCAGGTCTGTGTCAGTTTCATGCAACTCCGTCCCATCCAGCTTCAGCATCAGCACACGCACACTGAAAATGCTCATTTATTTTCAGATGCAACCCTCCCCAAAATATGCACTGCTGACACATCTTTCCATAATGCACCCGTTTTTCTACATAATTTTTGAGCCAGCAACGGCACAATTCGAAGTGCTGTGTTCCGATCGACGTATTTGTTCGGGAAGTGCAAATGCGATCGGTTCGCTTCAACCAAACGGAATTCTCCCCCGTACCTACAGACACACATCCTTGGTTTACAAACAAACACATGCGTCCCAAATTTGGGAGCTGCGCAGACCTTTTTCAGGGTGGCAGGCAGCTTTTCCATTTCTCCAAAGGTGCCTCGAGCAAGCCCCTCTGATTGGTTTGTTGAGTCTTCCCCTCCTCTCAAGCCTCGTGTGGCGCAGAGTGGTAAAGCAGCAGTTTCTGCAGCTGAAACTCTCCCCACGGCCTGAGTTCGATCCCAGCGGAAGCTGGTTTCAGGCAGCCGGCTCAGGTCGACTCAGCCTTCCATCCTCCCGAGGTCGGTAAAATGAGTACCCAGTTAGCTGGGGGAAAGGTAATAACGGCCGGGGAAGGCAACAGCAAACCACCCCGCTATAAGGCCTGCCAAGAAAACATCAGCGAAAGCTGGTGTCCCTCCAAGGGTCAGTAATGACTCAGTGCTTGCACGAGAGGTTCCTTTCCTTTCCCCTCCTCTCAGATCCTCCCACAGTGACTTCCACTGTATTTATTGGCTTCCATGTTTCCTCCACATACTGTACATGCGTAAATATCATAAAGGCCCATGACAACTGGGCCTGAACACCAGCAAGTGGCTAATTGCAAATTAGGGCCTGCGGTTTGCTTGTTTTTCAAAAATATTAATTTCATTGAAACAAAAATGTGCTTTGCTCATGCCAAACCAAGTCACATATCAAGGCTATATATTTTGGAGCCTGAAGCTGGTAGATCCTGGGCCAAGCCTGGCCCTCTTGATGTGTGCTGCTCAGCCCATCCTATCACCAACCAAGGTATGGTGCAAGGAAGGAGGAAGCAGAGACCATAGCTGCCAACAGGCATGGTCAGCTATGGAAGATACTTGGATGTCTTGTCTACACAAGCTTCCTTCCCTTCCTTGGTGTGGACCTTGGGGAAACGGGGTTGCTGAATGGTTCTCACTCAGGTAGTAAGCCCGTTTTTGGGTTGTACCACTTGTGTGGGTGGTGGGGTGTACTCCTTCATACACATTTTACAAAGACACACGTAATATCAGGAAGAAAGGTTGTGTCCTATTCTCTCGTAACATGCTAGTTTCTTCCATGGAGGAAAGCTTTGTTGAATACAGTGGTATAAGGCCAATTTAATCCCATGAGCTCCTCCCTCCCTTTGGTCCATTCAGGGACCATTTCACCCCCTGAGCGCCCCTTGCAGTCTGAAGCAATACGAACCCTAGCACAGGGCTGTCCGCTTTCCAGTGCGGTCTAGGAATTCTCAGTACAATAAAACCAGCTTATTCTACACCACGCCAAACCATTGAACACCTTTCATTAACAACGGGAAAGATGCACTTTACAGTATGTTCCCCTTCAAAAAAATCCAATTAGTCTGGTTTTGGCATGGAGGAGAAGGCGTGTGATGGAGAACCAGAGCCGCTGCAAAGGAGGTCTTGTCGACTTGATTTTTCCAACCTGAGCAGATGGTACTTGTCTGGGGGACTTCTTCAGGTGGGCTTCATGACGGAGGGAAGCCTTGATGGGAGGAAAATTCCGCCCTACGATGCACAGGGCTCCTGCAGCCCTGACTACCTCTGCTCTAAAGTCTGCACCCAACCCAGAGATGGTGTCCTGGCATCACCCTTCGCGACCTGCCTGGGCTGTTTCACACTGCCTGTTGGCCCGTTGCTTTTGGAAGAGCTCGGATCCTGGCTGACAGATGCTTCCTCCAGGCTCCTGTTTTTAACAGCCTGCCATCTCGCTCCTTCCGCCTGTCACATCAGGCGGCCCACGCGGCGGCTGGGCCGCACCTCTTTCTCCTCCAGGGCTTTCAGTTTGCGGAGGAATTCCAGTGCCTCTGTGAGGGTCAAGGATCCGGCCGCAGAGCCTTGGCTGAGTTCCGCTCACGCGGAAAGGGAATGGGCTCCAGGGCAGCCTTGCTGCTGGCTGCCACTGCCGCGGTGAGCGATGCTTTTTCATCAACTCCAAATTGCCTTTGCTAACAGCACTGGGGCGATGATAGCTTCTCGTGGGGGCAGTGGATCAGAAAGAGCCAGAATGCTTCCCCAGTGCAGTATTTCTCCCCCCCCCCTCCAATCCTTGATGTATCTGTTAACAGTTTCAGAGGCTGGCTGCTTTAATGAAAGCAGGACAAGATGTTGCAGCTGCAAGCAAATGACACCTCCCTTGTCACAGGCTGGAAAATTATCTCTCTGTGCGAAAGCATCTTTGGTAGAGAAACATCTGCTCAGACCACTGGCGAGGAAGAACAGGCCCTGCATCTGAGATCATCACGGGCATTTGGGCACTGTTGTCTGACTTCCTCTGCAGCCAAATGCTGCGGAAGTAGGTAAATTGTCACCCGGTCCTTGAGTGTGGGGTTTGCTTCCTTTGGTTTTGCTCTTGGGTCTCGCTCTTGGAGGACCTGGTCACCACTTCCCTGGCCTGTTGTCTGCACACATTTACTGGCGAGGGTAGCAGGGAAGGTATGGCCTCCTTCCCAGGCCCCACGGCGGTACTGATGGGGATTGCTTTGGAAGGCCATGTGGCATCTACTAGCTCTTGAGGACAAGGGTCATTTAATAATGTGAAGGTAAGAAGGTGGTGATGTTTATGGCTGTGGTCCAGCTAGTGGGAAAAGTCTATTTTCTTTGCCTTTGGTTGTTAGGATACAAGCCACACTTGTGTTCTCCACTTGCAATTTGATGGGGAGAAAGGGACACTCTGTTCTAAAAATGTCCTTGGGTTAGGCAGACATCTTCCACTGCTTTGTGGCCTTTGAACCTCACTTTCCCTATCTGCTTGTCTACATGATACCTGGTCCTCACAGTAAGCTATTTCCCCCATAGTAACGCTTCACACCTACCAATAGGTAGTGCCCTCTTGATGTGGCAACGCCCACTGGTGATGCACCCCATATTGCGGGGAGATTCTGTGTATGAGGCAACAACCTTTGGGACTGGACCATGTGGTATTGACATGGAAAATCTCTGTGTTCTATAGTGTGTCCATGTACCAAAGAGAATTATGCATAATTCACCCTATGGATCAAGCCTGACCCTTTAGTCGACAGTCCAGTGATTGGTGGAAACACCTCAAGTGTTGGATGTGACACTTCGGCCCCCTCGGCCAATAGGATCTCAGTGCTTCCTGCAGCTGTAAGAAGGCAGAACTTCCTGCTTCCTCCCTCCGTCTATTTTAGTGGGATCGAAGAGGTAAAAGAGTTTGGGGACCCCACAACTGAAGCACTGGTGGAACTACTTTTTCCTCTGGGGATGTCCATCAGCTCTTCATGACCCCCCCAATGCCGCGCCTGGCTACTTGTATCATATTAGCTGCATTGTATCTGATTTGGGGGATGTGGTGAAATTTTGGTTACCGTGAAACCTGTCAGACTTTCTTTTCCTATGTAACATAATCGGGGTTTTACAACTTCTTTGTTAATGTGTATATATAAATATATATATACATAAAAATATAATATATATGTATACATTACAGAAATGTCTTTTGTGTGGAGTGCAACAACTGACAACTGGCTAAGTTGTGTATTTACATTTCTGGCACAAACATTCCTCCTCTGATGGCAAAGGTCACACCCAAGATCAGACAGGTCTAAATGCTGATCTACCTCCTGCCCACCACACACACACACACACACTTTCTTACACAATAGATTCTCAGTGCTTTCTTCAGACACAAGATGGCAGCACAATCTGCATTTTTGTCCCCCCCCCCCCTCAATTTTGATGGGATCAAACTGGTGCAAGGGCTTGGGGAGCTCAGGGATGGAGCATCTGTTTGCATGCAGAAGGTCACACAGGTCCAATCTGTCACACGTCCAGTTAAACAGAATTGGAAGACCCCTTCCTGAGACCCTGGACAGATGCTGCCAGTCAGAGTAAGCAACGCTGGGCCACTTGGACAGGTGTAAGGCAGCTTCCTTTGCCACCCCGAACATAATACCTCATAATACTAGAAGCCAATGGGATCATCCCATGAAGCTGATTCGTGGGAGGTTCGAGACAGATAAAAGGGAGGACTTCTTCACACACTGCATAATTACTACCACAAGATGTTGTGATGGCCACCAATTTGGATGGCTTTAAAGGGAGATAGAACAAATTCATGGAGGAGAAGGGTATCAATGGCTATTAGTTCCGGTGCCTATATGCTGCCTTCAGTATCAGCGACAGTATGCCTCTGTAGCACTAGTTGCTGGGGATCATGGGTGGGAGGGTGCTGTTGCACTCATGACTTACTTGTGAGGTTGCACCTAGTTGGCCACTGTGGGACAAGATGGCTGGAAGCAATGGACCTTTGGTCTGATCCAGAAGGGCGCTTTCTATTTTCTTATTAGGGTGTTTCAGATGCTCATTCTCCACATTGAAAGAACATGTGAGGGGAGCCACATGGGCTACCTGGTAGTCCCATGCCCAACTGCTGATGCACCTGGCAGCTACACACCCATGGAAAAGCTCTGTGTGGATGCATCGCTGTGCATGGAGATCCATTCCTGACATGTTCCAGATGGCATGGGCATGGCCACCAGGAACAGCAGGAGTGTGGCTAGCCCTCATGACTCCACACACATTCTTCCACAGTGTGGGTGTTTCTAAACTTTGCTACTGTTACATCCAAAGCTGGATTCTTGGCCTCATTGTGCCCACCTTAAGAAGAGCCCTGGTGCTGGATCAGACCAAAGGTCCATCAAGTCTAGCATCCCGTTTCTCACAGTGGCCAACCAGACACCTCTGGCAAGCCCTCAAGCAGGACATGAGGGCACCTTCATCCGCCGTACCATATTAGCAACTCAAAATGGTGTCCTTAGGTGTATGGTTACAACACTCTCCTCAGTCTTACCTACTTGGAAGTGGTGGGGCATGAGGTGGGGGTGAGAAAGCAGGAAATACGCTTCTCCCAAGCCATGTTTTTGCATGCACCATCCATGGCTGCATCGTTATTTCACAGAATCATAGAATAGTTGAGTTGGAAGGGGCCTAAAAGGCCATCGAGTCCAACCCCCCGCTCAATGCAGGAATCCACCCTACAGCATACTTGACAGATGGTTGTCCAGCTGCCTCTTGAAGGCCTCTAGTGTGGGAGAGCCCACAACCTCCCTAGGTAACTGATTCCATTGTCGTAGTGCTCTAATAGTCAGGAAGTTTTTCCTGATGTCCATTCGGAATCTGGCTTCCTATAACTTGAGCCTGTTATTCCATGATCTGTACTCTGGGATGATCGAGAAGAGATCCTGGCTCTCCTCTGTGTGACAACCTTTTAAGTATTTGAAGAGTGCTATCATGTCTCCCCTCAATCTTCTCTTCTCCAGGCTAAATATGCCCAGTTGTTTCAGTCTCTCTTCATAGGGTTTTGTTTCCAGACACCTGATCATCCTGGTTGCCCTCCTCTGAACACGCTCCAGCTTGTTGGTGTCCTTGAATTGTGGAGCTCAGAACTGGACGCAATACTCTAGATGAGGCCTGACCAGGGCCAAATAGAGAGGAACCAGTACCTCACGCGATTTGGAAGCCATACTTCTATTAATGCAGCCCCAAAATAGCATTTGCCTTTCTTGCAGCCATATCGCACTGTTGGCTCATATTCAGCTTGCGATCTACAACAATTCCAAGATCCTTCTCGCTTGTAGTATTGCTGAGCCAAGTATCCCCCATCTTGTAACTGTGCATTTGGTTTCTGTTTCCAAGAACTTGGCATTTATCCCTATTAAATTTCATTCTGTTGTTTTCAGCCCAGCACTCCAGCCTATCAAGATCACTTTGAAGTTTATTTCTGTCTCCCAGGGTATTAGCTATCCCACCGAATTTGGTGTCATCTGCAAATTTGATAAGCATTCCCTGCACTTCGTCGTCCAAACTGTTAATAAAAATGTTGAAGAGCACTGGGCCCAGGACTGAGCCCTGCGGCACCCCACTCGTTACCTCCTCCCAGTTTGAGAAGGTACCGTTGGTAAGCACTCTTTGAGTCCGATTCTGAGTCCGATTTGTATTGGGAGCTCCTCTTGGAGGATGCATAAGAGAGGTGGAGGCACACAGGTCCTTTTTCTGCACAGAATCTTGATCCATCCCCTTGTCTTGGCAAGCACAGGTGTAACAGCCATGCTGGAGTTAAGGAAAGCAGATGTCACTTTTCCTGGCAACCAGCCCAGCCCTACCCTGGATCCAAATATCCCAGGACACTATTCCCAGACCATCCGGGCGCCATTTGGGCAAGCCAGTGTTTGAAAGGAGCCGCCCCTCTCCAGAATGAGATGTTGGCTGGTGGGGAGGGAGGTGTGGCAGCCCCCGGCTGCCTTGAGAAAACGAGCCGCTCTGATGGAGCTGGAGCCTGGTTGAACATAAGTTTGTAAAATATTTATCAGGCGGAGAACATATGGCGCAAACCGGCACTGTAAAATTAAACATTTCTTTCTTTATTCCTTTGCTCAGGGCTTTCTCCCATGAAACATTCATTTTGCGAGATGGGGCGAAGCTTTGTGCAGCAGAGGCGGCTTTTATTGGGGTTGGGTCTGCAGCTCTCTCAAAGGCTGCTTTGTAGGGCTGCACTCAGAATAGGAGCAAGCGGCACTTTGGGGCTTTTGTCCTGCGTGAGGGTTTCCCGGCTGACAGCTGGTTGGCCATTGTGTGAACAGAATGCTGGACTAGATGGACTCTTGGTCTGATCCAGCAGGGCTCTTCTGATGTCCTTCTGAGGAGCAATTGCAACTGATGACAATGGTGGTGAGAAGGTAGACTTACTGACCCTGTTCAGTAAGGAATAGGAGCAAGCGGCCCTTTAGCTGAATATGAGCCAACAGTGCGAAATGGCTGCAAGAAAGGCAAATGCTATTTTGGGCTGCATTAATAGAAGCATAGCTTCCAAATCACGTGAGGTACTGGTTCCTCTCTATTCGGCCCTGGTTAGGCCTCATCTAGAGTATTGCGTCCAGTTCTGGGCTCCACAATTCAAGAAGGACACAGACAAGATGGAGCATGTTCAGAGGAGGGCAACCAGGATGATCAGGGGTCTGGAAACAAAGCCCTATGAAGAGAGACTGAAAGAACTGGGCATGTTGAGCCTGGAGAAGAGAAGATTGAGGGGAGACATGATGGCACTCTTCAAATACTTAAAAGGTTGTCACACAGAGGAGGGCCAGGATCTCTTCTTGATCCTCCCAGAGTGCAGGACACGGAATAACGGGCTCAAGTTACAGGAAGCCAGATTCCAGCTGGACATCAGGAAAAACTTCCTGACTGTTAGAGCAGTGCGACAATGGAATCAGTTACCCAGGGAGGTTGTGGGCTCTCCCACACTAGAGGCCTTCAAGAGGCAGCTGGGCAACCATCTGTCAGGGATGCTTTAGGGTGGATTCCTGCATTGAGCAGGGGTTTGGACTCGATGGCCTTGAAGGCCCCTTCCAACTCTGCTATTCTATGATTCTATGACATGCTAAGCCACGGTGGTTAAGCATTTTGAGCTAAACTTTATGGCTTAGCATGTCATGTGAACCATGACTTAGCATGTCATGTGAACCATGACTTAGCATGTCATGTGAACCATTCCTAACCATTTTGGCTATGTAACCACAATTTACATGCAGTCACTAACCATTTGCTGCAAAAGGGTTAGCGGCATAACCACGGCTTAGTGTGTTGTCTGAACAGGCCCACTGAGGAATGAGGGCTATTGAGGGTGTCTTACCTAAGGGCCCTCAAACACTCAGAGCTGACACTGAGAACATGTCTTACCCATAGGTTCAATCCCCAGCATCTCCAAGTAGGGCTGGGAAGACCTCCAACTGGAATCCTGAAATACTGATGCTAACGGACCAATTCTGTATAATTCAGTTTCTTATGTTCGAAAGTAGAGATGAAAATGTAACGTATTTCAACTACACTCCATTGCTGTGTTTCAGCAAAAGCATCTGATCCCCTTAGAGGAGAGAACCAAATGTACCCCTAACCGAGCAGACCCAGATGAATGAAGGACATATGCAGGTTCTGTGAGTATCCTCAGCAGACCAACTCCAAAACTGATAGGGGAGAAGAGCTTGGCAGACAAAGTGTCAGGGGACCCACAACATCCTCTTAACATCCCTGGCCAGGCTGCTAACCATCATAGGCTTACAGCTAATAGGGACTGAGAAAACATCTCAAAAATCCAATTTCACGTCCTAAGGTTCTTAGGCCTAAAGCTCATCTGTTCCTGAAGCTTAGGATGGATTTCCAAATTAAAAATATCATGTTGTCTTGCTCATAAGCTGAGCAGTAACCCCAATGGAGATGGCTTTTAAAAGGGGAGAGAGAGAGAGAAGGAGAAAGAGAGGAGGAGGAAGAGGAGGAGGAGGAGGAGGAGGAAGAAGAAGAAGAAGAAGAAGTATTATTATTATTATTATTATTATTATTATTATTATTATTATTTATATAACAATTATTGGCTATAACCCATGCTGGGTTGCCTTAATAAAATTTGATTTGATTTGATATAACAATTACTTTTATATTCTATCTTCATTCCACAATGGAGCCCAAGGCAACATTCATAGGCTTTCCAGGGGTCTCTCTTTCAGACTCTGACCAGCCAAGATCTGCTTATCTTTTGCAAGGTGGCCAGATCATGCGCCTTCAAACCACCCCCATGTTCCATTGGTAATCAGGCAGAATTTCTGGAGTTCTCCCATGCCTCTGATTTCCCCACACATACACATTGGCAGAACTATCCATGGGTTGTTTAAACCATTGGTAGCCATGACCCTGCTTCAGTTTTGCTAAACAATCCAGTAATGTCCCATCCCTGCGTTGTTCACCATGACATCTGAACCCAAAACTCTGAGTTGTTGAGGGAGAAGCAGAGTTTAAACCCAGCAACATGAGAATATAAAAAAGAGCCAGGCTGGATCAGACCAAGGAAGGGTAGTCCAGCACTCTTTTTACACAGGGGCCAACCAGCTCTCAACTAAGAGCCCACAAGCAGGACACGGGTGCAACAGCAGCCTCCCACCCATGTTTCCCAGCAACTGGTGTACATAGACTTAATGCCTCTGATACTGACGGTAGCACATAGCAGTCAGGGGTGGTAAGCACTGATAGCCCTCTCCTCCAGGAACAAAACTTGCTCCCACTCATTCATGACTACCCATGGCTAAACAACTTATGGGTAACCGTGTTGTGTGAACCAGGTCATTATCTCAATGCTAGGAACTTCTTTTTGAGAAATAGCGAATATTCTCCAGGTGGAATTCTGTGCCCAGTACACGGCCCTGTGCGCACACGTCATGAATGCTGGATCCATCGAGCAGTGTGCTGAGCATAAGGCAGCTGCTTACATCAAGTAGAGCAGCATGGGCAGAAGAGGAAAGCTCAGCCTCTCCTCTGTGCCGCATCAATAACGGCTGCTAAATTGTCAAAATGAATTCAAATATAAGTCGTCTTCCCACCGGGCGTGGAGCTCTTCGATTTTGAAGGTGCAAACTAACAATGAGGCCCAGCATTGGGCAAAAGGCGGGATACAAATAAATATAATAATAATAATAATAATAATAACAATGTCCGGATGCTGCAGTGATGCTGCTGGATGAAGCCTTGGAGACACTTTGATCCCTCCTTTGGACTCTTCCCTGTGGCTTCTCCACCTCTCCATTCCTTAAATCTTTTCGCACACGCCTCCGACTCGCCTTGTGACAGATGCCCCCATAAGGCTCGTCCTTTTGCAATGAAACAGAAGGATCGGCCTGACATTTGTTAGCAGCAATTTTTTCCCCGCTCGGAAACCTCAACGTGGCTTATTACCCTGACAGGAGAAGGTTTGTCTCACGGCCCCCTGATCAATCTTTGATTGCGGCCGTTTCCACCCAAGTGATAAACCTTACTTCGAGCTTGTGCAAATGTTCTGGCGGTGATAAAAAATGGTTTTGGAACACAGGCGCCAAGGAGCGATGATCCTGATGACAGCAGGAAGCGTGACTGCTAGGTTGTCCTTGTAAATATGAGAATCATAGAATTCGAGAGTGGTAAGACCCTGAGAGATTATCTAGTCCAGCCCCTGCTCAGTGCAGGAACTACAGTGCAGGAAGCATCCCTGACAGATGTCCATCCATCTTCTGCTTAAAGACCTCCAGTGGAAGGGAGCCCACCACCTCCCAAGGCCATCTGTTCTTACTATTAGGACGTGTCGTCTAATGTTTGCCAAAAGTTACCTTCCCTGCAATTTCCAGTTATTGGTTTTAGTCCTACTCCTCTGGAGCAACACAGAACAAGTCAACTCCATCTTCTCCCTGACAGCCACTTCCTCTCTCCCCTTCATCTTCTCCAGGCTCAACATGCCCAGCTCTTTTGACAAACTAAACATGCCCAGCTCTTTGCACTCATGTCCTGCTTGTTGGTCCCTGGTCGACAGCTGGTTGGCCACTGGGTGAACAGAATGCTGGACTAGATGGACCCTTGGTCTGATCCACCATGGCTCTTCTTATGTTCTTTCAACTGTTCTTCATGATTTCCAGATCTCTGACAATCCTGGTCAAGTCACCGTCCTCTGGACACACTTCAGTTTGTCAACTGCTGCTTCCAGATGTGGCTTTTATTGTGCAATCCACCTGCCTCATGCACAGAATTTGGAGGAGGCAGATGTTGTCTCTCACTTCTAATTTCCTGTGTTTTTCCACCACCACCCAATAGTCCATCTTTTGATCAGTAGAGATAAGAGCATCCATGTGGAAGTCCCCAGTGCCACAATCTTCTACAGTATAGTGAGATGTGCTGCATTTCTCTTTAAATTGTAATAATAATTTCTAAATTATTACAGTTTAAAGGCAATGTGGTGTAGCAGTTAGGGTGTTGGACTAGCACTTTGGAGATCCAGGTTCTAGTCCTCATTCAGCCATGAAGCTTACTTTGGGCCGGTCACTGACTCTCAGCCTATCAGAAGAACATCAGAAGAGCCATACTGGATCAGACCAAGGGTCCATCTAGTCTAGCCCTTCATTCACACAGTGGCCAACCAGCCCTCTACCAGGGACCCACAAGCAAGACATGGTGCAACAGCACCCTCCTACCCATGTCCCCCAGCAACTAGTGTATAGCAGCCATTGATAGTCTTCTCCTCCAGGAAAGCCTTCCTACCGCACAGGGTTGTCGTGAAGATAAAATAGGAGGAGGACCACGTGCTTACACTTTGAGTTCCTTGCAAGAGGGGGAAAAGGTGGGATATAAATCTAATGACGAATAACAAATAAATATATGTGCATCTAACTCATATGAATTAGTATATGTAGTTTTGATGCAGATCTGTTCCTCTTTCATCCTCTTTTTGGGTGATGCATTTCCATAGCCACCTTAGCTTCCAATTAGGGTTTCTTTCAAGGGATTTTCAGGTTTAATCCCACCCCCCTGCTCTATAGTTCACCCTTCTGGAAAACGGTATTCTGAGGTCACCGTGAGATGCCGCATCAAGGGCCCTCTTGATAGATCTCATCGCCAGCCACAACTTCAGCTGCCGATCCAGCAATTCCGCAGGAGGAGGCCTGGTCAATTCTCATTCACAGCTATTAGAGCGGCTGTCAGGTAAGATTGTGCTCACACTGGCCCGCCCAGGCCATGGAGCCAGGGCAGTCGGCAACCGAAAGGTAGGGCTGGGATTGTAATTAAATTGCCATTAGATGGATAGCAGATTGTCTGGCAGCTGACAGTGAGTGAAAATGTTCCGTCCTGTCATGTTTTATCAGCATGAAAACCATTTGCAAGTTGCTCTAATTACAACCCTAATTGCCAATGTGATTAGGGGCCCTGCAGCTGTTCATTAAATGCATGTCACCCTTAGCCAGCAGGCTGTGAAGGGAGTATTTACTTAATGGAATTGCGTACAAGGTGAGGGCAAGGAAGTCACACCGAAGAGGCAGCCGTTTAAGCGTCAGGATTTCGACATCCGACTTTCCAGGCTGGTTCGGAGCTCTTGAAAATAGCACCGCTGTGTGATTCACATGGACAGAGCTAGTTCTAGGTTTGGGGTGTGGGTCTTGGCCACAATGCTCTCAGTGGAGCCCCATCTTGTACCGTTGCCACTTGCCTCTGGGCCCAAAGGACACCACTTGCCAGAGAAAGGAGGTGCAGGGTGTGGAGGAAGTAGAAAGGGAGACATTTTTTTCTCGCTCTCCCATCTTATATAAGAATACGGTAATGTAAGGCTCATTACTAGAGATCCACCAGACCAATTTTGCTCATTTTTGTTTTAAAGTAAAGCTCGAGCAGTGTAGACATGCAGAAAAATTTGAAACTTCAAAGAAGTTCGAAGCTCAAACTTTGGGTAGCTCGGGAAGAGAAGGTGATGACACAAAGGGCATGTTAATGCTTATGCTCCCGACTGTGCATGTAATGTAACATGTGAGACAGTGTGTGTATGCACCTGTCATAATGTTACTCCTGTGATCTCTTAGGCTGCTGGGCCAATGAAAGGACAGGCACAGAATGGTGGGGAAGGGGCTGAAGAAAAGTCCATTGTGATAGTTAGAGGAGGAGGAAGAGAAGCTGGGGAAAAAGTGGTGAAAGGATGCCAGAGGGAGAAGAGAGAAAAATCTTAGATCTTGCGTTTTCAGGCTCAAACTTCAAGAGATGGTTAGATATCTTTTAAAGAGAACATCTTTTTTGTTATTGTTTTCACTTTTGAAGGTTTATTTGTGATATGTTTATTTTAAAAGTGTAAAGTTGTTCCTGTCTCAGGGCAAACGGTCACATATGTTTTTATCCAATCATTCTCAGACTACTACCCCCAGTGGCAACATGGGATTTTCACTAGTCATGCTAGAGCCTAATGCGGTCATCCCATGAAGCAGATTCAGGACAGATAGAAGGGAGAATTTCTTGACACAGTGCAACATTAAGCTATGGAACTCACTTTCACAAGATGTAGTGATGGCCAACACTTTGGATGGTTTTAAAAGGGGATTGGACAACTTCATCGAGGGGAAAGCTATCAATGGATGTTAATCCTGATGGCCATATGCTTCTGCCCATATCTGAGGCAGTATACCTACAGTATGTACACCAGCTGCTGGGGAACATGGGTAGGAAGGTGCTGGTGCACTCATGTGGGTTTCCATAGGCAGCTGTTTGGCCACTGTGTGAACCAAGTGCTGGACTAGATGGACCGTTGGTCTAATCCAGCAGGCCACTTCTTACATTCTAAGGTGTGCTGAGATTGCTGCTCCTTTTCCACCCTCCTCTCATTTCTTGCTCACCTGGAATAGGCAGCAAGGCCAGGAGGCACCAAAGGTTGACAGTGGGCTCCTACGGAGTCGTGGTCTATGCCAAGTGCCCATCAATACTGACCCCGGGTCCTGGCCCTGCTCACAACCCTTTCAGCCCATGATGGCTGGTTAAAGAGGGTTGATTTCTGTGTTTTTTTTAAAGTGCAATGATGCTATAAGTAGGGCTGTGCACACACACACCCCGAACCGGTTCGTGTCGATCCAACCCTCCCCCGATCCGATCTGGAACTGGATCCAGAGTGAGATCCAGAAGGCCGGATCAAGATTTGGCCCCATTTTGCCCCCCCTTCCCACTTACTTGCCTCTGCCAGGTAAGCCCCCCTCCCCCCTCCACTTACCTGAGTCTGGACCTTCGGAACGGTCCAAATTGCTTTGGACCATTCCAAACCGATTTGCGCCGATCCAGACCTCCCCCGATTCACTTCAGAACCAGGCTTCAGAGGTCTGGATCGGTCCGCTGTGCTTCGGATTCAGGGATCCAAAACGGAGTGGAGCACAGCCCTAGCTATAAGGTAATTTTAGACTCTGGATTTAATTGTTTCACACACACACACACACACACACACACACACACACACACACACACCCTCTTAGTTCAGCCTTTCCCAGCCTGCTCCTGGGAGAACTCCATAATGGGGTGTAAAGCCTCAGGACAGCCTGTATGCTTGGACATTCGCCTGCCTGCTGCAGGCACATATCATTCCTTATGTGAGTGAGAGTCCTTGCCGCCTGACAGCGATCTCCCAAATCCCTCCTCCCCTTTCATCCTGCTGCAAGGTAGATCCAGGAGCACGCAGTTAATTTTATAATTGTTGATGATTGTGCCTTTTCTTTCTTTTTTTTACCCCAGCTTTCCTCCAGAGGAGCTGAAGACGGTATCCGTGATTATTAGCATGCCGCCCTAGGAACATTCCTTTGCTTCTCCTGGAGTCCCCGACCAGAACTCTTCGGAATTATTTTGAAAGTGTCAAAAAAGAAGAAGAAGGAGATGACATTAATGGCATGCCTTGATCAGAATACTTTGGAGGCAGACCTGTTTGTTATGCACAGGAATGTGCTGCCACAGGACTTGGGGACAGGACTGCGGTGCGCGGGGAATGCAGAAACGGCTTGGGTGTGTTGCTGAATATGTGATAGACTTCCCAGATGCTGCCAGTCACTGGCCCATAGGCGTTCGTGGCTATGGCGGGAGCAGACTGTGACATGAGGCCCGTCTAAGATGTGACCATCTGAAAGCCTGAAGCTTAATATCCCTCTCTGCAACAAACAGCTGGAATTGAAGATTGCAGAGGAAGGAGGATCAGAGACAGAGATATCGTGACGTACGATAGCAAGAGAAAAAGCGGAGTGGCGCTCAGAGTTGCTGTGGTTTTGCCCCTATCTGACCTCTTCAGATGGGTCTGCTTTGGAACCACCTCCCCCCCAAAGAACCCTGGGAGATGTAGTTTTGTGAAAGTGAGCGTCACAAAGACGACATAACCAGAGCACTTGGTGGACCAGGTGACAGGTCAACCTTCAACAACCTGGTGCCCTGCAGATGTGTGAGCCTACCAGGGGCCATGGGTGGCTGAGAATGATGGGAGTTTTGGTGAAACACATCTGGAGGGCAACAGGTTGGGATAGATAAGTCTTTGGTGTCAGGTGGGTTTTTGCCTCCAGCTGTTTTTTGGCAGGGGACCCTTTCCCCCAGTTCTGTTGAATTCAATGGACTGATCACACTCCATAGACTTCAACAGAGGTAGGGTAAAGGGTGGCTTGATAAAAATTAAATTGAAAAAACAACTTGAGGCAGGGAGGGTCACCACTCACCAAGGACCCTTGAGGCAGCAGTGGCCTTGGTGATGGTGATGGCTTTAATAGAGTGGGGACACATATCCCTTGCAAGTGTCCCTTGGGGCAGCAAGGGCTTTGGTGGTGGTGATGGCTTTAATAGAGTTGGGATGGGGGAGCAAAGAAAGAGGGAAATCCGGGAGAGGGGGAATGACAAATGTATAGGCAGCCCCCCACAATGGCAAATATGCCTGCAGGCCCAAAATGTTTGCCTATCCCTGTCTTAAGTCATGACCTGAAGGCTTGCAACACCTGTGGCAGACGCCTTGCTGAAGCTGACCAGTTCTGGATCCTGCCAATGCCTTGATGGAAGACCTTGAGTTCTGTAGAAGAAACAGGGATATAAATTAAATAAATGAACCAAATAGCCCCTGGAGGCTGGTGGCTGCTATGTCAATGGGGCTGTGAATTCTCTCTGGGTTTCAGATAGAAGTCTAAAGGCGCTATCCGAGGTTTGAGGATATGGTTCAGCACCTTGGATAGCTCCTTTAGAGGTCTGGCTGAAAACCAGAGAGGTTTCACTGTCCCACTGACATAGGAGCCAGCAGCCCCTGCTGCAAATAGCCCCAATGCTTTTGTTGACAACAAGCAGCCACCTACCTGTTTCTCAGGTGCTTCCAAAGGAGGTAATAAACGTAAGAACTAGGGGTGTGTGGAGCGTGTCTGCTCCACCCTGAAATTTGGGGTGGAGCTCCAATGAGAGGATTCTCCACTCCAATTTTCAGGGTGGCTCCCACCCATGTTCCCCAGCAGCTGCTGTATACAGGCTTACTGTCTCTGATACTGGAGGTGGCACATGGCCATCAGGACGAGTAGCCATTGAACCACCCTTCGCCTGTACCTTTTCCCAGCAGCTGACATTCCAAAGGATTCCATGAGGATTCCTTCATGAGCATCTCTCGTGCAGGCCCAACTATTGGGACCAGGACAAGGGCTCATGTTTCTTGGCCAACAAGGGTTTCCCCAAGGGAAAGAGGAGCCTGCAAAGGTAATTAAAGCCCGCACTTAACACAATAAACGGAGCAGGATCGTGCAAACAAGGGCCAGCTGGAAACATCTGACATCCCATTATGTCTTTTTGCTCCATTTAGAACCATCCGTTTGAAACACTTCCTGCTCCCCATGCAGGGCTTCTTCCCGGGAAGACAGGCATGCTTTAAATAGGGTCATGCCACCGCTGCACTTCCTGGGCTGTCACAAAACCCGTTCTTACAGCAGCCTTGAAACTTGACTGTTCAATCCTGCTCATCCATACACCCCATAAATTATACGCCCCATAAATCCAGGTACTGCTGGCAGGAGCTAGGCAGCGGCGATGGATAGCAGGAGCCGGGGAGAAGACGAGATGGTGTCAGCGTCACAATGGCTGGTCACTTCCAGGCGCTATTAAAATGAAAGGCTGCACAGTGAAATAAACTGGTTATTGTACCAACTTCCAGAGGGGGACGCCAACTCTGTGGCAGAAGCAGACAGATGAGTCTTGTGTGGCCTTAAAGATTAATATTGTCCCATGCTCCCCACTTTCCTGAGCAGTGAGGACTTCCAGGGTCAGCTCTCACTGGGGTTGGCTTCCTTTGGGAGGTGGTATCAGTTGAGATTTATGGATAGTGTTGCAAATGGGGTGTTTTTAGGTGAAGCGTCCGCACGTTGCAGTAGGCAACCTCTTAAAGAAGGCATTCTCTCCGATGTGTGATGGTGGGAGGAATGCTTCTTCTAAGCACATTGGCAAACTGGATTATGTCCAGAGGAGGTCAGCCAGGATGGTGAGGGGTCTGGAAAGCAAGTCCTATGAGGAGCAGTTGAAAGATCTGGGCATGTTTATCCTGGAGAAGAGATGATTAAGGAGAGATGGAATAGCCAACTTCATATATTCAAAGGGCAGGGCCAGCCCTCCCATTAGGCAGAGTGAACCCCCCAGCCTCAGGCAGCAGAATGGGAAGGGTGGCAAATCCTTCTCTACCACCACCAGGAAGGCCCACCACCACTCACCACTGCTTCTTGACCACACCCTCTCTCCTTGTGTGGCAAATGCCCCTGTGGGACATCAGCCAGCAAAGCTCCTCAGAGCAGTTGCTGTCCAATCTCTCGCTCTGAGGACTCCCTCAGAGCACGAGATGGGGGCAAACAACTCCCTAGAGAGCTGAAGGTGACATGGTTCTCCAGAAAGTTGGCCAGGCCTCAAATGCCTAGCTCTGGGGGTGGGTGGGTGTCCTTCCTCAGAATGAGACATTATGGATGTGGTGGTCCTGGGGTCCACTTGCACAGAATTCCACAACGGTCAAGTTCTTGCCTTTGTCTTGACCTTACTGTCTATCAGTTCATGTTGCTGTTGTTTTTCCTGGTACATCTTCAAGATTGAATAGTGCAGGAAAAAATATCTGAAGTCCATTTTTTTTTTTTGCTCATTTAGGTCTTGGAAATGCTTAATCAATTGCACTGAGCTTGGGGGGTTGATTAAATAGCCCCCAAGGTCCCTTGCAACTCTAAAATTCTATACTTCTATAAGGAAGCACTTACCACATGCAGTTTTTATAAGTACCTGACTTAAAAATATTTGTAAGATTAAAAATCTGCTATCTGATTTAACAGGAGTACTTTTATAGCTAATCAATACTTTTTGAATTGATCGGTTTAATCCATCAATTTAAATGAATCACTTTAAACTGACTGATGGACTGGAATACACTAAATCTTGAATTTACACTAAATTAACATGTCCTGGGCTATAGAGCCTTTCTTCGAGGAACATTTTAATACCAAATGTAGAAACTTTCCCAAAGGCTGGCTGCTTTCGAAACAAAAGGTTTGCACCAACTGTTTGTCGTCGGATTAATTTAATTTTCTGTGCATCTTTTATAGCCACATTTGCATCCCAGATTTAGAACATCAAACAGTTGTTTACAATACACGAGTCGCGAGGTGATTAAAGGCTCTTGCAAATGAATCGGGAAATTGAGCGATTGTCTCTGCCGTAACTTCTTTTCACAAAGACACGTAAATCCGTTCTTAAATTTTGCATGCCTCCATCATGACATCACACTGACCCAAATTATGCACGTTCCAATATTTCATGTTGATGCGCTTCTAAGAATGTCACATCCACCATTTTATTGCACCAGAAGGAAAAAAGGAAAAAAGGAAGCGAAAGGAACAGGGTCACCTGTGAAGAAGGGGGTTCGTGAGTAGACCATGCTGTGGGTCATTAAAGAGAGGCCATTAAATGCTACCAGAAACTCCGGCGCTGTTTGTCTTGAAAGCAAAGATGCCCAACATGCAAGCAAGTGTGAGAAGTTAATTAAGCCAAGTCAGGCAAACGTGCTAATTACCCCCAATAACGAGCTGCAAACACACGGCTCACTTAATTGGAAAAGGAATTACTCATAACAGGAATGACACGACTCAATTATCGCAGGACACGGCATTGTGTGCTAACGATGCTGCACCCAGTATTATATTTGCTCTGTTATTCCAAATTAGTTGTGTGGGTGCATGGGTGGGTGGGCGCTTTGTTCCGTACAGCATGCTTTAGATTCCGGAAATCTTGGTAGCCATTTTAGTACATTCAAGATGGCTGCTATCTGGTTCAAGGGAGAGAACGTTGTGCTGAAGCACTGGTTTGGGACAAACTACTGGTGTTGCCATGACCACAGTTCATGGTCTTGGGCAAATGACTCACAACCAAGCAGAGAGAGCTTGGTGGGAGTGGGACAGAGTTGAGGGGATCCCCTAAGTTATGGGCTGAACTGTGCTGGAGGCTGCCATTTTAAATTCCCCACAGTGCCTTAGAATGGCCATAATATCACCCCAGGGCATTGTGGGAAGTTAAAATGGCTGCCAGTATTGTGTGGCCCCCACCATCTTAATTTTCCATAGTGTACTCTGGGACACTGATGGAAATTTTAAATGGTTGCCTTCCGGCCACCTGATATTGGGTGCTCAAGGCAAGCATCAGTGCTGATGGGTGCCTGAAAACTCCAGGTATTTCAGTGCCTGAAAACACCAGGTATTACTAGCAGGAAGCCTGGGGTGAAGGCTGAAGAGGAGCCTTGGCTCACCTCTAGTCCTCCTGAGTGCCTGTGGAATTTGGAAAATATGGAACCAGAGTCACAACTCTTGACTCGGAATTTTGCTCTGTTGTCTCTTCCCTCCTGCTAGAACAGCTCCTTTAACTTAGAAAAGTTATATAAACGTAGGGATTTTGACTGGTGCAGCTTTTCCTACAAAGTTGCGAGTGTGTGTGTGCGGAGGGGAACCGCATCACGGTTTGGATTGTGTTCCCAGAACGCTGTCAAGCAGAAGGGAGCTGAGCTAAATTTCTAAAATGAGAGAGGTGCTTGGGCTTTGGGATAGGCATGTTGGAGGAATTGGCGATGGATTAAAATGGGTTTGGATTTCTGTGGATCCGACCTGCGTATTTTGCAGCAGAATCATGCATGACTTTATCGAGTCATGCAGATTCTGTAGACTTGCGGAGTGGGTTTTTTTTTCCACTAGAGGGTATTTGCGGAAATCCGCAGTTGCGCTGCTGCATATTAGTGTTAATTTGCACCTGTGCTAATATGCTATTAATGACCCCCTGCTTAACTCAGGGCATCCATTCAATCCTGCCCTCCACTCAAGCCCACTCTCCTTGGTTCTGAGTCATTTGTCTGACACCATGAAAGGTAGTCATGGCAGCAAAAGTGTGAATTAGGCCAAATGCGCATTGCTGCAAGTGGAATGAAATTTTCACACATCTCCCCGCCCCCGGAAAACCCAACAACAACACCCAGATTCCGGCCATAAGCAGATGATGAAATGAAAGGCATCTGACAATCTGTGAAAGACAGATGGAATGGATCTAACAAAATCTGTACATCCCTACTTGGGGCTATGTAGGACCCTTCAAAGCAAAATGGGTTTAAGAGAACTTGTACAAAATTCAGATGGAGTTACTGCCACGACACAGGCTCTGAACACCAGACCTCACGGCTGCCACCACTTCTTATGGGGCGACACAGGCTCTGAACACCAGACCCGGCCGAGGCTACTCCCTGCTCAAGCCAAGCACCACCGCTTGATACGCCTGAGGCAAGGGATAAAGCCCACCTTCCTCCAAACTATGTGGAGAAAGGGGTTTAAAATGGAGAAGGATTTTAATATATATAATAATGCGCTGTGAGTTATATCTGCTTAGGTGAATGATTGTCAGAGTGGGTGCTGAATGTGTAAACTTAAGATGATAAATGCCAAACAGACACGTGAGACTTTTGTGGTAGTTTAAAAACAAAACAATCAAAATTTATTTTTAAAAGTACATAAGCTTTGTTTCAAATAACAACATTTAAAAACCTTTTTGAAACCTTTCATACAATCCAGTCACTCATTCACATTCGCGCTTTCCTTTTTCTCACACAATCACTCTTGAACTTTCTTTATTATCAGTATTGATTAATATACTTCCACTACGTGCACACCACACCCTAAAGACACCACGCACTACATTGACCCTCAAATTTCCCAGAACTTAAGTACCATAAACACAGAGAGCACTACAGACTCTAAGAGTCCCTAACCAGTCTCCCTGAAAAGCACTCTGAAAAAGAACCCCCAATCCCCTCAGTCATTCCCTTATATATATCACTCCTCCCCCCTCCCAAGACATTCTAACTCCGTCCACTCAGGCCAACATTCTAAAAACCACAGACTTACAAACTGTAGACATATATTTGGAATTTACTTGTGGGGTGTAACGCCACAGTTACCATTAAAGAAATTTTAATAAAATGTGATAAAACAACTCATCCATGCTATAAAATATAAAAAGTAATTGTAAAAAATTAAGTATATCATATAAATATATACCCAAATGGAAGCTAAACAGTACACAAACATTGGGTGTGTCTACACCAGTGGTTCTCAACCTGTGGGTCGCGACCCCTTTGGGGGTCGAATGACCCTTTCACAGGGGTTGCCTAAGACCATCAGAAAACACATATTTCTGATGATCTTAGGAACCGAGCTACATAATTTTGCTACATAATAGTAGCAAAACTACAGTTATGAAGTAGCAACGAAAATAATTTTATGGTTGGGGGTCACCATAACATGAGGAACTGTATTAAAGGGTTGCGGCATTAGGAAGGTTGAGAACCACTGGTCTACACTATACTTATATAAATGCAATAAAATAAATAAATAAGTAAATAAATAAATAAATAAATTGGTGCTGTGCGGCGGACGTGCCCTGCAATGCCTCATCCTGGTTTACCAATGGCCCTTGCAGATGCAGCCTTGCTGGCTGTGAACTCCCCGGGAGGCTGGCTGCCTTTTCCACCCCAGAGCGCTTTCCCACCATGCGTCCTCCAAAAAGAGCAGTCAGCTGTCACTGATGCATTGGATGCTTGAACGTTTCCACCCCACCTTTCTCTTCTCTCCTGCAAAGGTCTGCTGTGGGGGAAAGGATGGAAACTTCAGTAATCCGAGGAAGAGTCCCCTTCAGTGCCTTTGCTGGGTTGAGGTTAATTAGATAATCACTCACATGTTGCCAGCTTGTCAGGCGCTAACAATGCCATGATTGCCAATTATGAAAGCGGGGCTTCTGTCACCATTTTACTTCCAGCCCCCTTCTTTGGGAGGGCGCCCATGCAGCCGCACACACATCCCAGTGACACCTTTTGTTATGCAGATGAGGCAGTTTCTTTCCCACAGTCCAGAGGGTGGGGGGAAATAATAATCACAGGGAGCGAAGGCATGATCCCTGCTTGGGGGTAGCTGCCATTAATGGCTTGGCATTTCCCCCCCCCCGGCCTTTCTCTCACTCTGGCTGGCTAACCGCGTGATTTAATTATGATCTTCCTCTCATAAAAGATGGCCTCCTTGGCTCCCTTGCTGGCATGGCTTGAAAGGGCTTCTTTGCCGCTGAGAATGTTGTGCCGTTTGTTGCATGCAGCGCCTTGCACCCATCCGCATGTGCAGGCAAGAAAGGGCTGGTCCTGTAGATTCAATTAGCATCCCGCCAGCCAGAGTAATTTATGGAAAGGGTTGCTTGCCAAAGTCATAGAATCATAGAATAGTAGAGTTGGAAGGGGCCTACAAGGCCATCGAGTCCAACCCCCTGCTCAATGCAGAAATCCACCCTAAAGCATCCCTGACAGATGGTTGAATGCCTCTAGTGTGGGAGAGCCCACAACCTCCCTAGGTAACTCTAGGGTGACCATATGGAAAGGAGGACAGGGCTCCTGTATCTTTAACAGTTGCATAGAAAAGGGAATTTCAGCAGGTGTCATTTGTTTGCATGCAGCACCTGGGGAAATTCCCTCTTCATCACCACAGTTAAAGCTGCAGAAGCCGTGCCTTCTTGACCAGATACAAAAGAGGGTAGGGCTCCTGCAGCTTTAATTGTGGTGATGAAGAGGGAATTTCCCGAGGTGCTGCATGCATACAAATGACACCTGCTGAAATTCCCTTTTCTATGCAACTGTTAAACACACAGGAGCCTGGTCCTCCTTCTCATATGGTCGCCCTAGGTAACTCCCTCAACCAGGAGTGTTGGGCAGCCTTTCCCAAACCTGGGGCTCTCTAGATGTTTTCAGCTAGTAGTCTCATCATTCCCAGCCATTGGACATGATTGCTGGGGCTGATGGGAGTTGTAGTCTTGGGCTGCTGGGAGTTGGGGCTGCTGGGAGTTGTAGTCAATATATATGGGAAGGTTAGGGTGACCATATGAAAAGGAGGACAGGGCTCCTGTACCTTTAACAGTTGCATAGAAAAGGGAATTTCAGCAGGTGTCATTTGTATATATGGAGAACCTGGTGAAATTCCCTCTTCATCACAACAGTTAAAGCTGCAGGAGCCCTGTCCTCCTTTCCATTTGGTCACTCTAGGGAAGGTTGAACCCAATTCTGTGGTCGAAGGGAAGCAAATGTTGATGCAGGGCCAGCTCTAGGTCACGTGGTGCCTTAGGTGAGGAGCTTGCTGGTGCCTGCCTTCATTTGTTCAATGTTTGGCTACAGGGCCAGTGTCAAGAGTGGGCATGGTTGGGCACCTTCCATTAGCAAGAGCCTTCTGGGGTGGCTCCTCCTCTTCACCGTTACATAAGGACATCAGAAGAGTCACGATGGATCAGACCAACGGTCCAACAGACCAACCCTGCTGCCCATGTTCCCCAGCAACTGTGGTACATAGGCATACTGCCTCTGATATTGGAGGTAGCACGTAGCCATCAGGACCAGTAGCCAATGATAGCCTTCTTCTGGGGGAATTTATCCAACCCCCTTTTAAAGCCCACCAAATTTGTCCTGCCTCCACCAGAGTCCTCATCATCAGAGGACAAAAGGGAAGAACAAACTCCAGCAGATTCTGGGGAAGAGGCTAGCTGCTAAGTTGAATAGGACCCCTTACTTTCAGGAGGCAGGGAAGACCCAGCAGAAAGCCCTAACAGACTAGACTATGATGAAGGGGATCAGGAGGCTCCTCCAACCCCAGGTGAGCACAGGCTGATGAGAGTCAGCAGACTGCCAGAGCTCTACAGCTGTGGAGCTAATTGCCAGCACTCGATGTCAGGAGTCAAAAGGCTCGGAGCAGCCCAGGGAAGATGCTGGAAACAACACGCACACCCCAGGCAGGATCTACACTACTGCTTATAACGGTTTATAATGGTTATGACAACTGTTCAGGCCCAGGACACATTACATATACTGTTTTCATAATGTTTTAGAAGTGTTATATCCTGCTTGGTGTAGATTTGGCCCCACCAGATCTCCGTGCTTTTGGACTCCCTGCATCTAGAAGCCCGGCTCTGTGGATCCAGGACTGCATTATTTGACTCTGCCGGCATCCCAGCCAAATAAGGAATCCAGCTGCAGATTCTCTGGCTTAACCTCCACACTTGATGACGACCACATAGGGTAACCATATGAAAAGGAGGACAGGTCTCTTGTATAGAAAAGGGAGTTTCAGCAGGTGTCATTTGTATATATGGAGAACTTGGTGAAATCCCCTGTTCATCACAACAGTTAAAGCTGCAGGAGCTATCCTAGAGTGACCAGATTTAAAAGAGGGCAGGGCACCTGCAGCTTTAACTGGTGTGATGAAGAGGGAATTTCAGCAGGTTCTCCATATATACAGATGGCACCTGCTGAAATTCCCTTTTCAATACAACTGTTAAAGATACAGGAGCCCTGTCCTCCTTTTCATATGGTCACCCTACGACCAGCATAACTCCCTTCGCTGGCAACCGCAGACAAAATTGGTGGCCATCACTAAGTCTTGTGGTAGTGAATTCCCTACTTCAACTCTGCGCTGTGTGAAGAAGCCCTTTCATCTGTCCCGAATCTCCCACCAATCAGCTTCATGGGATGACCCCCACTGGGTTCTAGAATTATGGGAGAGGGAGAAAAATGTCTCCCTCTCTCATTGCAACCTGCTTCTTCACCTCCCTCTCCCTCTGGCCTAGGCAATGGTGGTGGTGAGAAGAAGAAGGAGGAAGAGATGCCATTGCTTACTTGCCCGGTGGCTCTCTGCCCGTCAAACAGGCAAGTGGTAGGAATGATGAAAAAAAGGAGGAGCAAGACCAACTGGTGACAATGGCAGTGAGAAGACCGACTCACTCTAGAAGTTGCCCCACTAAAGGTATTTTCCCCAAGTGTCCTCCAAAACATGGATCTGGCACTACTTCAATACTCTACTTTGTATTGTGTTCATAGCCAATTCCAGGCCTCTGATGCACAATTTGCCTGCATGAGTCATATAAGAGAATAAGTTTGCACACGTGCATCTGATTGTGATCACTCATGCATGAATGAATGAATGAATGAATGAATGAATGAATGACCTTTATTGAATAAGTCTACTGACCATTTCAAAAAATCACATATTATTAAAAACAAACAAATACTTAAAATTTATGATTAAAATTCTAAAACAATATACAGTTCATAATTAATACATTATATATGACTAACAGTTAATAAAACCCCACATATATTGCAACATTTGATAAAAACTTATTAATTAATCCATTTTTTCTAATTCTTTTTTCCTTATACTGGCTGCTTTAAGAGCGAAGAGAGCAACCCTCTGGGTCACAAAATAGTTAGAACCACGTAGGAGAAAGGACAATTTATCCTTGGCTGACCAGTCTCTCATGCGTATTAAAAACATAGATAGATAATGTTCTCTACATTTTGAATATAAACAACATTCAAGTAAATAGTGGGCTAAATCTTCAATTTCAGGGTTGCCACATATACATAGTCTATCTTTCGATGGAATACCTTGGAATCTACCCTGTAACATCATTGTGTCCATCAGCTCGAATCGAAGCCAGGTAAAGGCTACTCGATGGGCACTCATGCTGTTTGTTGGGTAGATGCTGATGCTGTACGTTCCCCACAAATTAAGAACACCAACCCCAAACAAAAACATTAACACAACGCTGGCCATACAGGTGAGTGTTGATGTCTTTATGAGTGAAGCTGAACTGTTCATACTGTTCTTTTCATCTGTTGGGTGGCGACTGGCATAGAGAGTCCGTGACAGATGCTCACCTGAAGTTTGCTGTTTTTCAACAGATTAGCCATCAAAATTGCTACCCATCAGGACTTGCTGCCCGAGACAATATCTGTCTCTTTCCAAAGATTGCCCAAATGAAGAAGTGTGCTTGCATCAACAATTCTCAAAAAGAACTCTTTGCCAGGATCTCGTACCTGGTTCGTTACCTGCATTCGTGGTCAAAGGTAGCAAAAGTTGATGTGTAGCATTTTTGACAGACCATCTGTAACGATTTCTGCCTTTCAGAATCTGTTACCTAGATCAATATTTTCTTCTCTCTCTCTTTTTTTTTTAATCCTCTCCCAGGGGATGCAAAGGAAGAAACGGAGCATTTTAAAGCTTTTCTGTAGGACTCCTGGGTGATTGGATGTGGGAGGAAGGAGCTGGCAGGGCTGGGATTATCTATAGGAGCTCTGCCAGAACTCTGCCATCAGCTTGGAGGGCTAATCCAGCTACCATGTGGCAGAGAAAAGGAGCATTGCAAGACTTGCTGCTATGCCCGAAACGGCAGGCTGTAGGGAGGGGGAGACTGTTTACTCCCAGGGACTGAGGGTCTGGTGGTGTGCCAATTGCAGTGCCATGGAGATCTTTAAAACAACCACAACTTCACATATATACTGATGGGCTCTGAGCCAAGAAAGCGACTGACCAAGAAAGAGATCTCGGAGTTGTGGTGGATAGTTCAATGAAGATTTTGACCCATTGGGCAGTATCCGCTGAATCTTTTCATTGTGCAAGTGTTTGCCGGTTATGCTTGCACAAGCAATTGGGCAATGGGCTGCACAATGGGTTATGAAATGGATTGCACAAGAATTACACACAATGCATTATACAATGCATTGCATGGTGGGTTGCACAAGTATTATGCACAATGGGTCACCCAAGAGTTATGCATGGCGTATTGCACAATGGGTTTCACAAGAGTTATGCACAAAGTGTTGCACAACCGCTTGCACAAGAAGTGTGCACAACACATTTCAGGTTGCATAAGTGTAAAGCAAAACTGCTTGCACGTGTGTGCTTGCACAACCGTAACTTTAGCTGGATTCTCCTCCTGCGCATGGTTCAGAACCTCATTTCTGCTAGTGCAACATCTTTGCACTAGTGGAATGACACAGTTGGAAACTTCCCCCTGTGTGGCTGCTGTGAAAATGGTAAATTCCATGTTGGGCACAATTTAAAAAGGAGCTGAACATAAAACTGCCCCTATCATACTGTCCTTACACCAATCTGTGGCCACACTTGGAATACTGTGTACAGATGTGGTTCTACACCACCACCCCTTTATGCCATGATGCCATGCTTGCTCCCGGTCCAATAAACCATCTTGGCCACCTTGTCTTCTTGTCCCATCTCCATTTATAATGACATCAAAACCCTGCCTGGCTGAAACTCAAGGTCTTCCTCAACCCACCGGATCGTGAAGGAAACCTCTGTTACCGAGGACATGCAAACGCATCTGTGAGATTTAACCAGAGAGGACCTGATCAGTTCACCAGGATATTGAGTTAACAGATCGGGGTGGGTGGCTGGCTGGATGAGGAGCTGTCACTCTGCATTAGCCTGGCCATGCAAGATGCGAAAAAGATGACATTGTTTGGCTGACTCTCTTCTCCAAACCGCCAAGCAGAAATGCTTGTGCGGGTGGGGAATTGCATGCTGTTGCATGCTGGCCTCCCTGGAAGCCAAGGCCTTGCCCGAGCGGGGTGGATCAGGGTCGCAACTGAGATCGAATGTTCAGTGTGATGAAACACCAGGTGCCTGCCTTTCATGGGTTATGCACTCTCTGATTCCCTAAGCAATACGAAATGTCAAGGAAGGTGGGTGTTGTTGTTTTTTACATGGTCAGTCTCCTTGCCAGGGAAGAGTAGAGGGAACTTTATAGTGCCTTTTATCATCAAATTATACCTACGAGGGCACACATTTTTGATAGTGCACATCAAACTGTGCACTTCCCTCCCTCCCATAGGCTAACACATTTGTAAATGTGCATTTTAAAAATTGCACAATTTTCCAAATATAAATCCCCATTGCAGGACGTAAGAAGAGGCTTGTGTTTGCATTCGGAGCTGCAGGTGGGGCAAACCCGAGTCCCAAAAAATGAAGCAAAATTAAATTCTTGTACATCCCTAGCCTTTGGCAGACTTTGATGTGATCTGTTAATGATGTTCCCCTTTTAATTACCATATTTCTTCGATTCTAAGACACACTTCCCCCCCCCCCATATAAACATCTCTAAAAACGGGGTGCGTCTTAGAATCACGGGTGCGTTTATTATTTCTTAGAATCAAAGCTTTTTTTCTGTTGGTGGTACTGAAATTAGTGTGCATCTTACAATTGATGGCGTCTTAGAATCGAAGAAATACGGTACATCTTTATGGACCGCTGCTATTGTTTGATGGATCTTCCTGTAGTTCGTGACGTCAATTTTGTACCATGATTGTGGTTTTAGGTGATTTTGATCTCTTTTGTTCTATATACTCTTAAAGTTTTATTATCGGAAGCCACCCTGGGTTCCTTCTGAAGAAGAGTGTGTTGCAATGTTAAAAAAATTATAATACATAACATTAGCATCCATGACCACTGTTCTTTCTCGTCCCCAGATTCTAGCCCCATCACGTAGACCTAAGAAGAAGCTGTCAACCTGGCTTTGAGAGGCTAAAGGGGGGGGGGAAATCACCAACAGATTGGTGCAGTAAATCTACCATAAATACATTTTTGTACCCAAGAGAAAGCTGCAAAGAAAATAATTGAAACCAGGTCAGCCAAATGTCTTCTCGCCTGTTGCTGCAAAGTTTGAGAATTGTCTTTGATACCCTCCATTAACTTGAATCTTGGACAATTTGCAACACCTTCACGCAAAGTTGCCTTCCAGAAATGTCTAGGAACAAAAATGACCCCTCCTTCCAAGTACACACTTACAAAGTTCCCATCTGTTGGACTCTGTGGTTTGGCTTCTGTCTTTGGTTTGGGATTGAGAGGAGGCAAAGGTGAACACGTCACTTCTTCTTCTTCTTCTTCTTCTTCTTCTTCTACTTCTTCTTCTTCTTTTTTGCTAATGGAAACTCCTAATGATGAGTGTTATTAGTGTGATGAGTTTGCTCAGCCCCAGAACTGATTTCTGACCCTAGGATCAGCTCCACGAGCTCTAGTTTCTGCTCTCATTAAAAAAGAGAAAGAAATACCCATGTATTACCATCTTCCATTGAAGGGAGACATTCTTCCAGGTTCTGGTTTTGCAGTAATGGTTTCACACACCCTCATCCTCAAGGAAATGGAAATATAGGTCAACCATCACAAGCAGGGATGGCAGAAAAATCAGCAATGGAATCAAATGAGTGCAGAGTTCTATGAATTTGACCTGCAAATTCTGCAGCAGGCTGGATTTTGCTGAGTTGCACGGGTTCTGCGACTTGCGGGATTTTTTTTTTTTAACTTGCTGGGATTTTATGTAAATGTTTGTGAAATTTAGTCAGAGAAAACCCGATTCTGCCAATGAGCAGAAAACTCACAAATTCCAGATGGAATGGATTTTACAAAATCTGTACATCCCTAATTGCAAGGTAAAGCTCTTTTCAGAAGACAATGGATGTGTTTGGGGCTTAATTGAAGAGCCCACCATTACTACCCAGAGAATTCTGTTTCAAAAATTGGACTCTTGTGTCTGGAACCAGTCTCTCGTTTATGGGAAGAACAGAGAGCTGTGGCGTACGTTAGAATTTTAAAACAGACACAAAAATGGATTCTGCAAAAAAAAAAAAAAAAAAAAAAAGTTGCAGAATGGAGTGCTCCTGTTCAGGGTTCCAGCCAGCCAGTCAGCCATGCCCTGTTCCATTCCATTCCATTCCATTCCATTCCATCCCATCACCCCACATGGTTGGAGACTAAATAATTAAGGCTGCAATCCTACATGCATTTACCGAGGAGTAAGTTCCATTGAACTCAATAAGACTTTCTTCTAAGTAGATGTCCAAAAGATTACCAAAGACTTCCCAGCTGCTCCATAGATAAACTGGCATCCCTGGGGGATGCTGACATTGTCTTGCCCTCCTGCTCTGTTTCCCTGGAGGCTCTACCAGCCACCGTTCTCACTACCACCCAACGTATATAGCATGTCAGTGCCTTCAGCTCTTTCCCCCTTCCTGCACACTTTTTCTAGCTCGGTTCATGGAGAAAGGGCGCTGAAAACCAGCCAGCTACATTCCCCTGAACAAAGCAAACAGATGCTGTTTTTGGCTTTCAAACATCCTGCCTGTTTTGCAGAAAGGCTCATTGGGCAAAAGCAGGGCTAGAGTGCTCTAATGCTGTTCGGCTACAACTGGATCTTTATTATTGTGGAAAGCTTACATTACCTTGGGACTGGGATGCGTGGGTGGCAGAACCCTCCGTAGATTCATGAGTGGCTGAGCCCTTGTAGCACCTGCTTCCACTCAAACCCTTTAAATAAGTGTTCAAATGGGGAAGATCCTAAAGGTACGATGAACAGGTGCCTTACTTTACAGAGGATAGTCCTCTTTTTGAATAAGGGCCGGCCCTGCCATTAGGCAGGGTGAAGCAGTCGCCTCGGGCGGCAGATGCTGGGAGGTGGCAGCAAGATGTTGGAGAAAAGAGCTGGCTGCCATTGAAGATGGCAGCCTGCTCTGTGCCCCCTGAGTTAGCCTTCAGGTGCAGTGGAGGATGCTGTCCCCATCATCGATGCTGAAGACAGAGGCCGTGTCTACACCAGCCTGATAGTCCAGGCTGGTCCCTGCACATCTAAACGATGCACAGGGACTCCCGGGGCCAGGAGGGACAGACACAGGTTTTCCCAGGGATAAAAAAAACAAACCTAGGGGAACCTGATTCTACCAAGACCGTAAGAGGTGTGGGCACCTGTCCCGGCTTCTTCTCTTCTCCCAGCAAGTAGCGGGGTTCAGCAGAGGGAAGGAGCCAGGCTGGGGGCAGTTGACAAATATTGGGGTGGGGTAGAGAGTAGAATCAGGCCCTTTTTTTAAAAAAAACCCAACCACTTACCTTTTGCTGGAGTACAAGTGCACTCCGGCTCCTTTTCCTTTTTTAAAAAAATGGCAATGTGTGCGTCATCTCTCCTCCCATCCGGGATGTCATGCCTCCATTTAGAGACTGCAAATTTCACACCAAAATTAATTCAGACAGGCCACCAACATCTAAACCGCTTTCTCCCCCAGCAAGCCAAATGGCGTTCCTTCTTCCCCTTAGCTGTGTCTCCCGTTGGATCTGTTTCTTATATTCCAAGTACAGAGGGCGATTCCATGAAGGGGTCAAGTTTGGAGAAAGCTTTTGGGAGACTGAGATTTTTTCTCTCTCTGAATATCTGCCAGGCTTCTTCTCCACACACCCCGTTCCTGGAATCCACTTCAGAGATTCCGTATGCCCTTGTTATAGCCATGAATGTACTACTAGGACCGAGTGTTTGGACACATCAGAGACAGACCTAATTGAAGGTGGATAAGACTGATGATTCTGAGGAAGAATAATTTTTCACCAAAAAGATAAGGAAGGAAAAGATAACCACCACTGCCCCTGACGGCGGTAGACTTCTGAGGCAGCGTATTTAGGAATTCATCATACAGTAATCTTCATAAACTTATCTTCTTTAAAAAAGACCAAATGAGGTTCTTTGGTCCCATAAGCAACAAAGAACTATTTCAGCCTCTGAAATCTTTCCTATCTGCCTTATCAGAAAATGCTTCACATCCCCATCACAATTATTGATGAAATGTTGGTTAGGGATGGACCAAAGGCATAGATCCACGTGGGAGACCACAAGAGCGGAGTTAAGTATACTAATATTTGATTCTGACTTTTGTATTCTGACTTCCTTCTAAAGCAGGGGTCCCCAACCCCTGGGCCACGGACTGGTCCGTGGCCTGTTAGGAACCGGGCCGTGCAGGTGAGCTGCTTTCACCCCCCCACCCTGACCCCAGCATACCTGGGCACGGGGCGCCATCTCGCCTGCCCAGCCGAAGCAAAGCCAGGATGCTGGGGTGAGGTGGGGCAGCTTTGGAACGGCGCACCTGGCCGGAAGCCGCTCTGGGAGAGCAACTTCCAGGCGCGCTGTTCCAAAGCCGCCCACCCGCCTCAGCGTCCTGGCTTTGCTTCAGCTGGGCAGGCGAGATGGCGCCCCACGCCCAGGTATGCTGGGGTCAGGGTGGGGGGGTGAAAGCAGCTCACCTGCACGGCCCGGTTCCTAACAGGCCACGGACCAGTACCGGTCCGTGGCCCAGGGGTTGGGGACCCTTGCTTTAGAAGGAAGTCAGAATACAAAAGTCAGAATCAAACATTAGTATAACTAACTCCGCTCTTGTGGCGCCCACCCAGCCAAAGCAAAGCCAGGACACTGGAGGGGGGCAGGGGGAGCTTCCCAAAACCATCCCCTCAACCCCCCCGCCCCAGTCTGTGGAAAAATTATCTTCCACGAAACCGGTCCCTGGTGCCAAAAAGGTTGGGGACCACTGTTCTAAAGGACTCAGAGAAGCTCCACATAGGAACATGACCCCCCCCACACACATATTTTGGCCTATAACTCCCATGAATCTTCACCATTGGCTACGCTGTCCAGGGTTGATGGGAGTTGTAGGCCCAAACATCTGGAGAGCCACACAAGTTGCCAACCCATGTTGCAGAGCTCTTCTTGGGTGGGCTCCATCCAGACCCTGACCAAGCCCAGACTTAGTTTCCCCCCCCAAAGCATTAGATGCCTTCACACCATGCCAAGCATATGACTTTTCATTGGGTCTTTCTTTATTCAGTGCATGGATCCTTGTTTGCTGCAATCTACGGTTGGGAGATAGCAACCACAATGGGAATATGCCCTAAGACTGCTATACAATTGCACACAAGAGTAGCAGCTGGAGCCAGGGGCGGATCAAGGGGTTTTGTGAACCGCCCAGAGAGCTTCGGCTATTGGGCGGTATAAAAATGTAATGAATAAATAAATAAATAAATAAAATCAAGAAATCATTGTTGGGTGGCAGGGACGGGACCAGGCATGGATTTTTGGGTGAAAGGACTGCAAGCTCAGTTCCGGTATTGAAAACAAATTCTTCATCTGAGTTTCACGCTCAGAAATGCCCTGTTCTGTAATTCTACTCTGTACGTCTGCCCCAAGCCACTGTTGTGCACCTGACTGAATCCAGTTGATGGACGCTGCGGTTCTCGTAAGAGACCAAAGTGGATTGTAGATGCCTGAAGGTGGCCTCATATGCCTTACAGCAACTCCTGGTAGCTGAATCTGGTCAGGAATTGTCTCCGCAGCGCTATTTGTTTCTGAGCAACTTCATCCTGTTTTTGGACACCTGCTCCTCTTAGGAGGATGGCGGTGTGGGTGCCAAGTAGGTAACATTATGTATTTTATTGATCTTCCTTCAGGTGTTGTGGGAGCCTGCCAATTTGGGGGTGTCACAGTATTCTTCTCGGGGCAGGATGGGAAGGCAGCCAAATGAGAGGTGCATTTTTTAGGGCAAGCAGAGGAAGCCGTGACGGACCATGTTTACGCTACCGATAATTGGCCGATTTACAAAGCGGGGAAACATTTGTCCCATTGATAATGGGATCTTTGCAAAGCATGATTACAGGTAGGTGACTGAAAGCATTGACTTTGCAGCTAATGGACATTTCATGAAGCATTTCGCGTGTGTGACTTGGGCACGAGAGATGGCTGCAGTGATCTGGAAATCCCCCAACATGATTAAACCGCTGTCTGTTGTGTTGTCAGGAAGGTGATGCATTTTAATTCCCCCTGGGATGCCTTTTGAAGGTGTCGTGCAGAGCTCTTATTAAAACGAGAACACTGGCGGCCTGGGAAAGGATAGTAGCTGACCCTACATGAATGGGGTGGGGGGTGTCTTGGGGAATGCGCTTGCCAACTGGTAATAGATCATTCCTTTTGGGGATCATCTTGCAATGTGAGTTCATTTGCAATCTCAGAGGATGCTTGCAATGAGTGTGTCCATCTTTCTCCTCCTTTCTCGAGGGTGGCCAGAGGAAAAGCAAGGAATATTGGCAGTCGCCGCTTGACACACTGAGGCATGACGGAGGCATAGCTCAGCAGTAGGGCATGTGCTTTGCATGGAGAAGGTTGAAAATTGCTATCACATCCCCACTTTGTCTTCACTTATTAAGGCTGAACGTACCCTGTTCCTTCCATCTTTCCTCATAGGACTTAGTTTCTAGTCCCCTGATCATCTTAGGCCTCAGCTAGACCTACCAGGTCTAGCGCAACAGAGAGGTGAGGATCTCGCCATATATTTATTGCGAGATCTCCCCCTCTGTTTACACGCAGCGTGTGATGACCTCGGAGGGAGAGGACTTCGCGCCTGCCATTTTGTTTTGTTTTTCCTTAAAGGAGAAGAGCGCACGAGTGCTCTTGCACAAAAGGTAAGATTTTTTAAAAACAATTTCCCCCACTTCCACCACCCTACCCCCGATGGGTGCAGAGCTCCTGAGGAGCTCTGTGCTCCGTGCACAGGTCCCAGCTCCTCATTAGTAACCATGAGGAGCCAGGACAAACTGCGATGCCCGCACACACACTCCGTGGTCTTGGGATCAGCCCAAGACCATGGAAAAAGCGGTCTCAATGGGTAGGGTGAGATCCCGAGGAAAGGGAGGGATTATCCCTCCCTGCTCCCGGGATCCCCTGTGCGTCATGTGGGGATCACCGCGGGATATCGCTCCATCTAGCTATGTCCTCTGTTTCTCATCCCTCACTCCTCCTCCTCCTCCTCCTCCATTATTATTATTATTATTATTTATTTATATAGCACCATCATGGTGCTGTACAGAGTAAAACAGTAAATAGCAAGACCCTGCCGCATAGGCTTACATTCTATTAAAATCATAGTAAAGCGATAAGGAGGGGAAGAGAATGCAAACAGGCACTGGGTAGGGTAAACAGGCACAGGGTAGGGTAAAACTAACAGTATAAAGTCCAAACAGCATCAGGTTTTAAAAGCTTTAGGAAAAAGAAAAGTTTTTAGCTGAGCTTTAAAAGCTGCAATTGAACTTATGGATCTCAGATGTTCTGGAAGAGCGTTCCAGGCGTAAGGGGCAGCAGAAGAAAATGGACGAAGCCGAGCAAGGGAAGTAGAGACCCTTGGGCAGGTGAGAAACATGGCATCAGAGGAGCGAAGAGCACGAGCCGGGCAATAGTGTGAGATGAGAGAGGAGAGATAGGAAGGAGCTAGACCGTGAAAAGCTTTGAAGGTCAACAGGAGAAGTTTATATTGGATTCTGATTCCATCATCTCCATTGCCACTTGCTTCCTCCCCCTCCCCTCTAGCCCCAGAGAAGGGGCTGAGCAGACCATCAGTGGCAGAGATTAGGAGGAAAAGGAGATGCCGCTGCATGTTGGCTGCCTGTCTGTCAGACAAATGAATAGGTGGTCGCAATGGCGAAGAGGAAGAGGAGCACAAGCTGGGATCAGCGGTGGTGCAGAGGAGGTCAGCCTACTGAGAATGACTTGTCCTAGAGCCCCCCAAACAATGCACTCGGGCTTCCCAGTTTGCATACTCCAAGGGTGGCAGACTTCAGGCTAGCTGGATCTACTTTGCTTTTTTACTAGAACCTCGAGGTCCTCCAACTGGAACCTGGTGCAAAACCGTGGCTTGGGGGAAGAACCAATCACCTACCGAACCCCTGATGAGCCATGCACTGGGGTGACCTACATAAACACATACCCATCTACCAATCAAGGGTTCTAACAATCCAATTTTAGATCTAAAATGGCTGTGGTTCACCCAAAGATCTACAAGGATATCATGATAGTGGCCACACCTAGAATACCCCCAGAGAACATTGGTTACTGGGCAAACTATAAATAGAATAAATAATTTAATAAACAAATTAATAAAATATTTTGATTACATTCCCCCTCGGGAGGTGTAGATGAATAAAACAGGAGGGGTGGGGATGGGATAGTTTTGACTGGCGGCAGGTTCTTTTACGTCCCTCCTTGCATCCCGAAAATCCTCAGCAGTATCCACCAGCCCTGACTTCTCTTGCTTGTCAGAGTAGCGATGTCCTTGGGGTAGCAGCGGGCAGGCATGTGTTGACGTGATCCAGACAGCTGCCCTTGGAATCCGCGCTGATGAATTTCACAACCCGCTTCACAAGTGATATTTATCCCATAATCGGGCTGCCAGAGCCACTTTCCAATGGCGCGTCATCTGCTTTTGCTTAAAGAATTATGTCCCCCTGCCATGTATATAATGTAATTATAGCCTGGCCCCGGCATTATCTCTCCTCAGGGCAGGAGGTGTCATGTCACTATAGCTGATCTCACAGCATCATTCCTGTGCGTTGAAACACCATCACTCTTTGACAAGGGAAGGAGGGCAAGAAACAAGCCAGTGGATAGAACAGAAAACCAAACGGTTATCCAAAGGAAGCTTCATGCGGAGTTCCGGAGTTCCAGATTTAACCACAATTCCGTCTCTATCATGCTTCACCTGTAGTGTTTGCTTTCGATCTCCTTATGGAACACCAAGTATAAGTGTGCGGACTTTCTGCATATATAGGGTGACCCTATGAAAAGGAGGACAGGGCTCTTGTATCCTTAACAGTTGTATTGAAAAGGGAATTTCAGCAGGTGTCCTTTGTATATATGGAGAACCTGGTGAAATTCCCTCTTCATCACAACAGTTAAAGCTGCAGGTGCCCTGCCCTCTTTTAAATCTGGTCACTCTAGTATAGCTCCTGCAGCTTTAACTGTTCTGATGAAGAGGGAATTTCACCAGGTTCTCCAAATATACAAAGGACACCTGCTGAAATTTCTTTTTCTGTGTAACTGTTAAAGATTCAGGAGCCCTGTCCTCTTTTCCATATGGTCACCCTAGGTTCCGCATCATTAATGGCTATACAATATGGACCTCAGCATATAAGGCATTTGTTCTGCCACAGAACTAGGCACAGACTCTATCACCAGCCTGCTTGGTGGTGTCGTGATTCTAAGCCCTCCCACCGAAATGCAAGGCAATAAAGAGGTCTGTTGTGTAATCTACAAAGCTTTATTCAGTAAATAGATATCTCTTCATACCAGTAGGGAGTGCAAATGCTAGGACTTATCCTCTTAGCTTAATTAGCCTAATGAAGCAAGGCAGTTGCCTATTAACTAAATAGACGGAGTACCCAACAGGCTTTTACCAAACCTCTCCTTCAGACTTGGTCTTCAAGTTGTAACCTTTAGTAAGTGGCTAACCTAGAAAACTGCCTCCCACCTCCTCTCAACTCCAGCAGACTCTGGGATCTGTCAATTCCGATGTTCCTCCGACAAAGACTGAGTTGCCAGGAGGGAAGAGGATGATCTCTGAGCCTAAGCCGCCTATCTGATAAGCGACTGTGAAGATTCCTCCTTAACTCCTGGAGTGTCTTGGAGAATTGCCTCCCCCACTTCCTGACTTAGTTGGTCTACTTCTTCTTCAAGCTCCAAGTCTGATTCAGGGTACACACCATGGAAACCAAGCCTAATCCTGACAGATGGAGCCTTGAACGAAGGTTCAGCTGTTTTGTGAAAGGTATCATCTTATGAAAAGTTTTATATTCCCAGGGATAGACTAGCAGCCAGAATTGGCATATGAGAGTCATCTGGACTGATTTAGGTGCAAGGAACCCACGCAATGGATGAGGGGTGCCAGGCTCATGAGGCAGTGGACTCTGGATAGTCTGTTACAAACAACTCAACTATCCACTCAGCAGCTGGAAGAAATAGTACAAATAGTTCACCTGGCCTGAACCGCTACAGCTTTACAGATCCCTGCAGTTGAACTCGTCCTCACATGCAACAGGGATAAATCATGCATGCAAGTCGTGCGTCGAAGTCATGAAATGGGTTACAAAATGCTGTAAAAACTCAAGTGCTCTAAAGTCAAACTAATGGACCAGCTGGAGTCAAGGACGCTTCTCATCCCGGTGCCATTTGATATTGGGCCAGCCCTGGAAACACTTAAGGTAAAGGAGAGGATTCCCATAAAATAAGGAAATGGTTTCTGTAACGTGATAATTGCACAGACCTGGCAAAACTCAAAACTGGTTTGGAAACTGTTTAGAACTATGATTGGTAATTGCTCTCGTGGATGTGGAAGTAATGCCTCAAGGGCTCACAGTTCCCTACAATGAAAGCCGTATATAGGAAAGGAGGACCGGGCTCCTGTATCTTTAACAGTTATATAGAAAAAGGAATCTCAGCAGGTGTCCCTTGTATGCATGTAGCACCTGATGAAAGCCCCTCTTCATCACAACAGTTAAAGCTGCAGGAGCCCTGTCTTCTTTTGTATCTGGTCACTCTAGCTAAAGAGGGAAGGGCTCCTGCAGTTTTAACTGTTGTGATAAAGAGGAAATTTCAGCAGGTGTTGCATGCATTTAAAGGACACCTGCTGAAATTCCATGTTAAAGATACAGGAGCCCTGTCCTCCTTTTCATATGGTCACCCTAGTATATAGAGACTGACGAAGGTCTGTGACAGACAGGCAGAACTCCCTTCAGAAGCAGGTCCATTTTTTCTTTGCTTTGGCTTCCTTCCACCTTTGCTCCTCTTCATATTATTTATTACTAAGTTTATACCCAGGGCTGGCCCTATCATTAGCAGAGTGAGGTGGCCAGGCAGCAAGTCCTGGGAGGCCGCTTTATGAGACATGAGGCCTTCCCCTAAGCTAGCTCACAGCCTTTAGTTGCAGTGGAGGGGACTCTCCCATCATCAGTGTTGAAGAAAGATTAATCTGCCAGTCCAGTCAATTTTTGTACCTGAAATGTGAGAGGAGCGCCATTTTGTTCTTTGTCTGAGGAAGCAAAGTGTCTTCCACCAGTCCCGTTTATATGACAGCCTTTTCACTAGTGAGCTCAAGGCATGCCCGGAGGGGATGTTCTGAGGTAATGACTGGGTTCACACAACATAGTAACTCGCACTCAGTGGTTGAGTGTGCGTTGTTGTTAAATCGTTGGGTTGTTTATTGAATTGTGGGTTGGCATGTTGTCTGAACCCAGGACATTTTCCTCAGAGTGGCTTGTTAACCATGCAGTGTGGGTTATTTTTGTCGAACAAGCCACAGCGAGAACCCAAGGTTTGCAGTGGGGCTGTTCAGAGTGCTTAACACGCCTCCCTGGGCTACGTTTCACCAAACAACCCATGGTTCAACAACAATCCACACTCAACCACTGAGTGTGGGTGAGTGTGTTGGGTGAACAGCCCCAAGGCCTCTTAAGACCTGACAAAGAACAGTTGATAGCTGCTAACATTCTGGTGATGTGCTTCAAGGGAACTAGGATAGCACAAGTAGGCATATGTGATGCCTTCCCCCCATTATTATTATTATTATTATTATTATTATTATTATTATTATTATTATTATTATTGTTCCATTTATTTGTATCCTGCCTTTTGCCCAATACTGGGCCTCAAGGCGGCCTTAAAAAGTTTAAAACATTCTCTCTCTCTCTCTCTCTCTCTCTCTCTCTCTCTCTCTCTCTCTCTCTCTCTCACACACACACACACACACACACACACACACACACACACACACACACACACACTAATGTAGATGGAGGGACAGATTATTCTCCAAAGGCCTACTGGAACAAACAAGTTTTAGCCTGCTTCCGAAAGCTCATCAAGGAGGGAGCCAGTATAGCTTCCCTAGGAAGAGAGTTCCAGAGCACTGGAGCAGCCACTGAGAAGGCCCTCTCCTATGTTCCCACCAAGCGCGCCTGTGAAGATGGTGGCACTGAAAGAAGGGCTTCTCCAGAAGATCTTAGAGCACGGGCAGGCTCATAAGGGAGAATACAGTCTTTCAGATAACCTGGACCCGAGCCATATAGGGCTTTATAGGTCATAACCAGCACTTTGAATTGTGCCCGGAAACAGACTGGAAGCCAGTGGAGCTGTTTTAACAGGGGAGTTGTATGCTCCCTGTAACCAGCAATCTGGCTGCAGCTCTTTGAACCAGCTGGAGTTTCCGAACACTCTTCAAAGGCAGCCCCACGTAGAACGCGTTACAGTAATCCAATCGGGATGTAACAAAGGCATGTGTCACCGTGGCCAGGTCTGACATCTCTAGGAACGGGCGCAGCTGGCGCACTAGCTTTAACTGTGCAAATAGACAAGGGGAGGGGATAAGTGAGGTCTCTCTGCATAGCAGGAACTCAGTCTGTGCTGGAAGTGAATCTGGGAAAGAGTGAGAGGGTAGTTTTGCTCTCTGCAGGAAATCCTAAGGCACTTTGGGCTCCCCCTAGAGGTCTGATGGAGAACAGGAAACAGTTGGACTATAATGCTGTGAACCATCACTGTACCCTCAACTTGCTTATGTGAAAATAAAACTCCAGTGACTTCCTAAGGAAATTGAACCACGGGTAAGCACTGGAATCCCCTTCAAGTTCTCTCTACACAGTAATGGGGTATATGCACGTAAGAATATTATGGGTTTGTAAATCGGCTTCATTGCTTAACTCTGGGTGGTTTATTATTCCCACGTGTGCACGCACACATAAACACACTGGTTAATATCCAACAGGGCTGCTCCACCTCTGCTAGTTCTATTGCGCAAGTAGGACCCATCGCTTGCACGACACAGAATTAGCACTTCTTGGAGGAAGCCCAGAAAAACACACAGAAACACACATTTCCAGAACCGGGCTGGTCAGTGGGGCTCCCTGCTATGTCTTCTGCTGATCTGAGCACTTTCAGAAAGGAGCATTTCTGATAGTTTTGGAAACAGCACAGTTGTCTGTCTGTTTCCATTTTTGTCTGTCTCTTCTGCCAAGACTCTTGTTCATGCATTGGTTATTTCTCAGTTGGACTACTGCAACCTTCTTCTCACTGGCCTTCCTTCTTCTCACATCAGTTCGTTGGTTTCTGTCCACCACTCTGCTGCTAAGATCATCTTCTTGGCTCGCCACTCTGACCATGTTGCTCCACTTCTGAAATCTCTTCATTGGCTTCCAATTCACCTCAGAATCCAATATAAACTTCTCCTGTTGACCTACAAAGCTTTTCACAGTCTAGCTCCTTCCTACCTTTCCTCTCTCATCTCACACTATTCCCCCGCTCGTGCTCTTCGCTCTTCTGATGCCATGTTTCTTACCTGCCCAAGGGTCTCTCCTTCCTTTGCTTGGCTTCGTCCATTTTCTTCGGCTGCCCCTTACGCCTGGAACGCTCTTCCAGAACATTTGCGAACTACAAGTTCAATCGCAGTTTTTAAAGCTCAGCTAAAAACTTTTCTTTTTTCTAAAGCTTTTAAAACTTGAGTTTGATCTTACTTTTATACTGTTAGTTTTACTCTACCCTGTGCCTGTTTGGTGCATTCTCTTCCCCTCCTTATTGTTTTATTATGATTCTATTAGAATGTAAGCCTCTGCTGCAGGGTTTTGCTATTTTATTGTTTTACTCTGTACAGCACCATGTACACTGATGGTGCTAAATAAATAAATAAATAAATAAATAAATTAAATAATAATGCCATTGAGCAAGCAGGAGGTCCTGCTACTGGACAGGTAGTCTTAGATATTGCCCACCAACACCATTAGCACTGAAGAGGGAGCCCTGAAGCCAAGTGATCAAAGCTGGGCAGACCAAAGCCAGAACAGCTGGCAAGACCAACAGGGCTCATTTCCAAGTTGGAAAGCACTTGCTTCCGGGACCACCATCCCTCCCAGCAGCTCTGTTTTTTAAAGCGTGGTCTGGAAGAGTTCACAAATTCCCTCTCCCCTCCCAACCTACAGCGACACCTGGACTCCTGGGATCTCACCTTAGCAGCACATTCATGAATGGTGATACTGACAAATTATAAAAGATGCAGAGAGGATAGCTCCAGAGATGATAAGGGATCTACAAAGCCAAAGCCAAGGAGAAAAGGCTAAAGGAAGCGGATTAGATTAAGTCTGTGATACTGGAACTTAGCAGTTGGAGAATCTGAGCTTGAAAACAGAAGGGGGGAGAAGCAAATTCAGTCTGTGTCTGGGAATGAACGCTCCAGAACTTAAGAAATTGCCTGCTACAACCTCATGAGCAAGCAGGAACTGAGCGGGACTTTTAAGCCTTGCCCGTTAAGACAAGGGGCAAGGCTACCACCCTCTGAATAATTTCTTATCTCTTCCCATTTCCAGCAGAATAAATCATGGAAAATATGTTGAGTTACGTACTCCCCTAGTAGTGAAAATTTAGTACGTAAGAAGAAGAGCCATGCTGGATCAGACCAAAGGTCCATCTAGTCCAGCATTTCATTCACACAGTGGCCAAACTACTGTTGACAGGAAACCCACAAGCAGAACATGAGTGCATATTCCCCAGGAAATGGTGTACAGGCATACTCCCGCTGATACTGGAGGTAGCATATAGCCATCAGGACTAGTAGCCAATGATACCCTTCTCTTCCTGGGATTTATCTAACCCCCTTTTAATGCCATCCAAATTGGTGGCCATCACTACGTCTTGGGGGTGGTGAATTCCATAGTTTAACCGGGCACTTGCTGAACAGGTTAGGGAAGCCTTCCCCTGGTGGCTGAAGACGTTACTGCAAGCTTCAACTACAGGGATACATTATAATTAGTGTAAATTAATTAATGCAGTTTAAAAACAAAATAATCCTAAGGTGCACACCCTTAGAGCCCCCTTAGTTTGCATGCCAAGTGTCAGGTGTCTAGGTTTCGTGGTGCTGTCAGACAGAGACACATTTTATTATAATAGATATATCACAGAAGTTAAGTGTACAGTGTTTCCAGGTGGTCTTCTATTCAGCCACGGACCTCACCCACATCTGCTTCGCTTCAGCAAGATTGCTGAAACGTATGCCTTCAGACCATGCATCTTTGCTTCCATTTTAGTTTTCCTGACGTGGTGCCTGCCCATATCTTTTGGACTACAATTCCCATCATTCCCAGCCAGCATGGCTATTGGTTGGGCATGAATGGAGTTGTAGCCTAAAACAGTTGTAGGGCCAGTTTGTGATCAACACAGCAAAGATGTTGTAAACTCACTGATCGGAGGGGCAAAGGTCCAGCAGAAAAATGCACCGACCTTTTTAAGGGGCTTTGCCCATAATTGAGGCAACATTATTATCATTATTATTCTTGTTGCTGCTGCTACAAGAAAGCTTGAAGGGAAAAAAAATCCATTTGATGAGGGCTGGGAAAGCACTGAATAAACGCACAGCTGAATTTTATTTTTATTTTTAAGTCCAGAAAATTGCACGCCACAGCCAGCCGCGTGTTGACAAAAGCTGGGCTGGTTGGAACATCCTGTCTTCCCTTAATAGGGATCACAAGAGCTCAGCACAGCCGACGCAACAGTTGAAAGGAACCATGATCAAAATTTCGGAGCTACACAAAGAGGGAGCCTGGCTGCTGAAAGATAATTATTTGTGCGAAACTGAATTTCCAGAACGCTGCACAGAGTAGGGGCTTTGCTGTTGACGCTGTTTCCTTGGGTGGGTGAGCGTTTCTCTTAACCCTTCCTGCCACTGAACCGGAGCTGGAAAGGTGTCCTTCGTTGACCTTGCAAACAAGCGCCTGCCACTGGGAAGTTCTGTGTTGTGCACCTGGCCTTTCTGAATCGACAGGGGATTTGACGGGATTACAGCGTCGGCTGGCCATGGGTCCTTCTTTGCAGAAGACAGTCTTCTACTGATTAGACACACAGGACAGCCCTCCAAAGGTGTCCTCTATGCAAAGCCCTGTGCAAGTCTGGTTTAAAGATAAAGCGCCATAAGAAGGGAGAGCAACAGGAGCTTCTAAGGCCTTAGCTAGACAGGGCTTTATCCTGGGGCGAACCCCAGGATCGTCCCTGTGCATCCACATGATGCATGACGCACAGGGGATCTTGGGATCAGGGAGGGATGATCCCTCCTTTGTCCCAGGATAGACCTCTCCATTTTGGGCCTGGTTTTTCTGCAGTCTCGACGGTGGAACGTGTGGCCCGTTGCCGCGGGGTTGACCCGGCTCCGTGCCCATTGGTGGTAGGGTGGGGGGAGCGGGGAAATTAAAGTATTTTTTTTTAAAAAAAAACTTACCTTTCGGCACTTGAGCGCTCATGCGCTCCTGTCGCTTTTTAAAAACAAATCAATAGCGGGCGTGACGCCTCTCCTCCTGAGGTCATCGCGCCTCGCGTGTAAACGGAGGAGGGATCTCGCGATAATCACATTGCAGGATCTTCCCTCCTCTGTCGTGGATTAAAAGGTAGGTCTGGCTAAGGCCTAAGTTGCTCATCAACAGCTAGTAATGATTAGATGCAGAAGCCAGCTGGTCACAGTCTTCTCTACTATTGGTGGCCAGGGGAAGGGGCGGGGATTGTGAAAGGAGGCGTGGCTGCCTGGGGGAGCGCCTGGCCTATATTCAACCTATGATCTGCACACCTCTTCTATATTCAACCTGCCTATTTGCAAATAAGCAGAGATAGCACAAGGCACCAAAACAGTGGAGGCTGGTGGCTCCAGTTTTGGTGGGGCTGTGAATCCACTCTGGGTTTCAGTCACAACCAGCCAGAACTCTAAATATATTTATGAATTTATATCCTGCCGTTCCCCCTGCAAGGAATGCATGGCAGCTTAGATAATCCTCCTCCTCTCCATTTTATCCTCACAACAACCCTGTGAGGTAGGTTAGGCTGGGAGTCACTGGCTGGCCCAAAGTCACCTGAGTGAGCTTCATGGCTGAGTGGGGACTAGAACCTGGACCTCCTGAGTCCGAGTCTAACACTCTAGTCAATATGCCATATGGACTGTCAAGGCGCTGTCTATTTGGGGTGGTAGTGGTCAGCACCTTGGATAGCTCCTTTAGAATTCTAGCTGGTTCTGACTGAAACCCTGGATGGATTTACAGCCCCACCAAAATCGGAGCCACCAGCCTCCACTGTGCCAAGTCACCTCTCCAGTGACCTCTTTCTAAAAAGGCAGCAAACCTGAATAGGTGCTGCACTCCTGGAACGTCGCCCCACTCAGAAATGTAGGGGGAGTATATAAAAGCATGACTCCCATCTCCCAAAACACTCCCCTGGAAAATCAACGTGGTATCCAACAGCCGCACATTTTCTCTCCCAATATTTCAAAGCTTGTTAGACCCATGGAGTTGCGCCTAGGGAGGCTTAACTGGTGCTTGGTTGGCGTTGTGCTAATTAATATGGAGCTCACGGCCTCTTTGCAAAGGTGAAGTGACAGTTTACAGTTTAATTTTTCGACTTTCTCACCCAACTCTTGCTGTTTAGTTCTCTGGGCTTTTTTCCTTTCGTTTTGCAATGAATCAAATGAATATATGGAGATGCTGGCGCATCCGAGCGGATCAGTGCAGTGCCCCATTACTCTCAAGGGATTCTGGGTGCAGTTAATTTATGAAATGGGTTTCAGAGGGCTATTGGAGTTGTGAGCAAATGAGAAGACAAGTGCCAAGAAGTGAAAAATGCTCTCATTTTTCTAAGACATCTTTTCACTTCTTGTCATCTGTTTATAAGAATTTTGCATTTCTCTCTCCCTCCTCCTCCTCCTCCTCCTCCTCTCTCTCTCTCTCTTTCCTCCTCCTCCTCCTCCTCCTCCTCCTCCTCTCTCTCTCTCTCTTTCCTCCTCCTCCTCCTCCTCCTCCTCCTCCTCCTCCTCCTCCTCCTCTCTCTCTCTCTCTCTCCTCTCTCTCTCTCCTCCTCCTCCTCCTTCTCTCTCTCTCTCTCCTCCTCTCTCTCCTCCTCCTCCTCCTCCTCCTCCTCCTCCTCCTCCTCCTCCTCCTCCTCTCTCTCTCTCTCCTCCTCTCCCTCCTCCTCCTCCTCCTCCTCCTCCTCTCTCAATCTCTTTCCTCCTCTTCCTCCTCCTCCTCCTCGCTCTCTCTCTCTCTCTCTCCTCTCTCTCTCCTCTCTCTCTCTCTCTCTCTCCTCCTCCTCTCTCTCTCTCTCCTCCTCTCTCTCTCTCTCCTCTCTCTCTCCTCCTCCTCCTCCTTCTCCTCCTCTCTCTCTCTCCTCTCTCTCTCCTCCTCCTCCTCCTCCCTCTCTCTCTCTCTCTCTCTCTCTCTCTCTCTCTTTCTCCTCTGCCTTTGGGACAATATACACTAATACCCTAAGAACTCAATCCTATGCATGTATTGCACCTGAAATATTTAAAATCAAAATCAGGAGGCTGGAATTGTGCATACATGGAGTATTAGGGAGAGATTCAGGTTTACATACAGTATATTTGGTGGGAGATAAAATCACAGTCCATGTGTTAACGAGCTCGCATAGTGCCAAGTTGGTTTTGTTATCAGTAAGAACTGTGCTGCGAACAATCACAGTTTATAATGTGGTTGTCACCATCAGTACTTTCTGCAATGAATTTCCTTCTGTCCTCACTGTTTACAATTCTTCCTGCCACCCCCCTTCACCATATAGATTGTATATTTTCAGAAATACTCTCACGTAACAGAGTTTCCCCCTTTCTTTCTTTCTTTCTTTCTTTCTTTCTTTAAACTGCCCTTTCTCCCTCAATCTTTAACCAATCATCCTGAAATTGTCATGTTATGTAAAAATAGACATGTCTTCTGACATATGCAATTTTCAGGAAGATTGTTCAAACCCTTTCGATTTTAGTAGGGTTATAACAACTCCCAATTTCAATTTAACCTTAAGGAATCCTTATTTTACTGCTTGCCTTATCTACAGGGACCACAACTGTGGCTCCAATAATAACCTGAAACTCTTTATAGCACTTCATGGATGTGATGAAGTGGTCTATAGTCCATGAAAGCTTATGCCAGAATAAAATTCTTTGCCTTTAAGGTGCCACAAGACTCTTTGGTAAATGCAATAGCATGACCCCTGTTTTGTTGATATAATGAGGGAGGAAGAGGATGGAAGGGCCTTGCAAGGAGGAACCGAGCAGAGGGGCTTGAAAATCCACCTGGTTCGAAAGCAATTGCAAAATAAAAAGAAACTGAAAGATCTGAGGCTATACTGTAGAGCAGCCTTTCTCAACCTGGGGCGCTCCAGATGTGTTGGACTACAACTCCCAGAATGCCCCAGCCAGCTGGCTGGGGCATTCTGGGAGATGCAGTCCAACACATCTGGAGCGCCCCAGGTTGAGAACCACTGCTGTAGAGGCATTTTTGGAAAAGCACTGATCTCCTTCCTTTTCATCTCACTGTCCTCCTTCCTTCCTTCACTCCCCACACTGCTAACACCAGCTTGCCTCTCCTCCTCATCCATCTTTTCCTGGTCGGACTTTGGAAGAAAAGGATCAGACCGTGACAAGAGCATGGTTTCGAGATGGCAGAAAAAATGACTGATCTCCTTCTTGACAGTTAATCCCATCAGAGACTGTCAAGCTGGGCCTTTTCCGAGAAAAGTTTTTTTTTTTAAATAAAATAAAATAAAATAAAAAGTCACAAAAAAAGGAAGACATGTTCTTTAAAAATGAACGCCTGCTGACATTCAAGATGCAAACTTATATATAAGGCTATCTGGTGAACCAGGGATGGGGTGGGGCTGTCTGGGAAACCACAGAGGGACAAATTCCATTTTGGAGATGAGTTCGAGGGTTGCGTTTCTTTAGTGGGTGAAGTTGAAGGAAAAAGGGGTGGAGTCAAAATTCCATCATATTGTAGCTTGAAGCCCTTACTGCCAGAAACTAAGACTTAGAAGAGGCATTTCAACCTTTTGGAATTGGCGGGTGGGACGAAATGCATAAAAGCCAGGAGGAAGCCACCAAATTATCAGTACTTGGGAAGAAGGGGATGAGGCCACCTAAAAGCACCATCCATGTTTAGACAGAAACAAGTCCTAGTTGGCCCCACCCCTTTTCTCTTTAGCCACACCTCCTTTTGCCTTTGTCTCCATCCACCACTGGAATGCAGCTCCTCAGAATTTCTCTGAAATGAAATTTGGCCTTTGGGCCGAAAGAGGTTCAAAAACCATGTACTAGTCAGAAGGAGACAATGACCCTGTTCAGATGACATGCTGAGCCAAGGTTGTGAAGCGTTTCGAGCTAACCATGATGGCTTAGCGTGTTGTGTGAACCATTCCTAACCATGGTGGCTACATAACCATGGTTTAAACATGGGCACTAACCATTTAATGCAAGAGGGTTGGCGGCCTGACCAGGACTTAGTGTGTCAACTGAGCAGGCCCAATGAAGACAAGTGAGATACTATGGCCTTAGCTAGACTTAAAGTTTATTCCGGGATTGTCCCGGGGTCATCCCTGTTCATGTAAATGACACACAGGATATCCCGGGACGACCCCAGGATGATCCTGGGATAAACCTTAGGTCTAGCTAACGCCTAAGTCAAGGTTGAGGAAGAGGAGTCCAAAGACTGGGTTAAGTTCTGGAGAGGCTCATTGGTGTCTGAAATTCTCCCCTTCTCCTTCTCCTTCTCTCTTACTCCTCCTCCTCCTCCTCTCCTCCTCCTCTTCCTCCTCCTCCTCTTCATAAAAGACAGTAATATTCCAGTCATTGGCCTTCCATAATGGTTGTGTGTTGTAATTAAACTGCCAAAGCACATAAATGGGCAGGTAATTAATTTTAATATTAGCATTTAACTATTACCTTGTTTCAGCCTTCGGGAGGAGACATTAATAATATTGATTCAGCAGCCTCCACAGGGCCCATTAGTGGAAGGGGAACAGAGTAGTCAAGATAAACTAGTGACAATGCAAAGTACCCAGATTTCTATGAAAATAGGTGGTGAGATCAAAAACACATCTTTTGGAGGCATGCCTGGCATGGGAGAGGGTATACAATGTCCCCCTCTTTCTGGCTTCTGGGGGCCTCTATCTGCTAGAACCTAGCAGCTTCTAGAGTTAGGAAGGACTTGGGATGTTTTCCAGGTTAAAGTAGCCAAAAAGCAAATTCTAAGCTCAACTGCCTTCCAAGTGTGTTGGAATACAACTCCCATCATCCCCAGAGAGAATGCAATAGCCATGAGAGCTGGGGTGATGGGTATTCCAACACACTTAGAAGGCACTAGGTTGAGAAAAGCTGGCATAGATTCTACCTGTCCATCCAGGGACGCTGTATTCAGAAGCAGTGTGGTGCAGTGGTTAGAGCGAAGGTGGGCAGAAGATAGACCTAGATCTACTGGTAGATCTCTGGGTGAAGATTTCTAAATGGCAAGGATCTCTGACTCACACTTGTTTAACAACTGCACTAACCATATGATCCTCTCTCTGTGCTAAATTATATAACTGAAATGAAGAAAGCTTTGGGTAACCAAGACTGGGTTTATTTATTTTTGGTATGAGCTGCTCTATTCAGTTCTAGTGCTGAAAAAAGATTTCTGGGCTCAGAATTCTTTAATCCTTAGCATATGTCTTTTGCAACATGCTTTGGCTGGTAGATCTTTGGGTTCTAGTAAAAAAAGAAAAACCCATAGTAGGTTCAACAAGACTGATGCCTGAGTTACAGTATGGGAGTAGCACTGGTAAGATTCAGAGCTTCTTGACACATAGGAGAAATCCCACAGCTTTACTGGGGCTTTCATCTTCCACAGCAGAATTATAGTGGCAGGATTATAGCACAACATTGACCTTACACGCTGGGGAGATCCTGCGATGTCTCAGGGATAACTTTTAATACTGCATTATCTCTGATCTTTTTAAAAAGCAATTTTACTGGGGGATGGTGCGGGAGATGTCCTGGATGTTGACGACATCATGTAATGGTCATGTAAACTTCTGTGAGTGGGCAATCATGAGTGTGCAATAAATTACTCATTTAGAGAAGCCCACCAGGTCAAATTCCCACTTAGTCCTGAAGCTCTCTACTTCACCTTGCAGTGGCGGGGGGGGGGGGGGGGAAGGGGGGCGGGATTTACTTAGCCTGGTCTACTTCACAGGGCTGTTGAGAGGGGAAATGGAGGCAGCCATTTACGCTATCTTGAGTTCCTTGGAGGACTAGCAGGATATAAACATGGGAAATAAATAAAAAGCTGGCAATCCTAAGGAAATATGGGATTTGAAGTGCAGGAGATTTGAAAATGTAACTTCCAGTCTCTCTCTCTCTCTCTCTCTGTGGTCCAGTGTTCTACCATTCCTTTGATGAAATTTATTTGGTTTGCATTCATTGCTGTGTAGAATTTATTAAGCCTTGCAAATGATCAAGGCTGGGAAGATAATTAGCATCCAATAATAGAATAAGAATAGATTGCGGAAACAATAACATTTTGCACTTCATTGCCAGGAAATAAAAAAGGAGGGGGGAAGAGAAACCTCATGAAAGGGAAGGAAAATTGCACTATTTTCCGTTAGGTAAGTCAAGAGCTTGCATAATCTCTCATTACTGAACGTTAATGAGGATTGACAGAGTCCTATTCAATTCCAGAGATAACCATCAGATGCTTCTATATTGGGAGGACACTACTGCCACCCCTGCAAGACAGATCAGACAACATTAATGCTGCTTGAAAAGGGAGAAAGAAAACCCATTTTATTTCTCCAGTCTGTCATCAGCATCAAAGCTGTCTTACATTTTGCCATCCTGCTGCTGCCAATACAACAGAAATGACTGAGCTAAAGGGTGATTCTGGAGGTGCTGGACAGCTGTTCCCTTTTCTGCGCCTTAACGGATTTTCTGCAGCAGGAAAAAAAGATGGAAGAAGCCCTGGGGGTAAAAACAGGGAGGTTATAAGTGGAAGATGACAATGTCTGGACATCCCCCCTCCCCACAATTCCATGAATACAGCAGGGGAATGCATAGAGAAAAGACTCATGTGGAGCACCAAAAGATAGAAGAGAAAAAATGCATTTACGGTAGGCCCATTGAGAGATGTTATTGGAAAAATCTGCCAGCAAAATGGCATCGATGAACCCTTAAAAACAGGAATGCAGAACCTAAGGTCTGGGGACCATCTGCCCCCCCCCCCCCGCTCCAGGTTCTCCAGATCACCATGTCCCTTCCTGGCTTTTGTACAGTTTTCCACCCATCCCCATTCTGAAAGGTTGAAATCTAAAAGTTTAGTTACTGTAAGGAAAATAGGCTGATACTTTTGGTGATTTGGACCCTGCCTCCTTTGCCTTCGGCTCCACCTGCCACTGGAAACCCCCCCCCCCCTTGAGAGCTTCTCCAAAATGGAATATGAAAGAGGTTCAACATTCCTGCTCTAAGCAATGCATACAAAGACCCAAAAGATTTGTAGAAGAGGTTCTGTGATCAGGACCCTGGACAGCTTCCCGTGAGCTTGGACCGCCTGACCTTTTCTCCTTCATTGGATGTAATAGGGAGATGTTGCCTCAGCAAAGAGCTGAAGCCTTATAAAGGCAGGGAAGGCCTGTTCCGCATTAGGCCCTCTGACTCCTTGAAGGATCCAGCCATTTCCTTAAAAAGGACCCTGGCCTGGTGTTGTATCCTTGGGCTTCTGCAAGATTGAAGAGTTGGAGGTGCTGCTGATGACTGGTCCTCTAAGGATGGTGGTAGGGCCATGTCTTCCGGCCAGGATGGTATGGGAGAAGGTACCAAAGATTCTCTCCCAAATCAGCCCAAATCTCATCCTCATCTGAGTATTCCTCAGAGCATGGGGGAACCCTGAATTCAGGAGCCATGACAAACACTAGGCCTAAGTAAAAGGAACCATTTGGGGGTTCCAAGCATAGCATTTCTTCTGCCCAAAGGACAAGTGAGGTCCACTTGTGCCAGTGTGCAGTGCAGACAAGCCATGTGAGGAACCCTCCATAGGCAGAACCCTTCAGGCACTGACCTGATTCTCCTTCAATGGAGAGTATAGAGAGAGTAAACAGAGTGACTAAGGAGCAGTCATTTTCTCTCCCATCACCAGAGCTTGTAGGGTCATGGACTAACATTGATTGGCATGAGATTCAAGATGGACAAACAGAAGTGCTTCTTTGAGGAATGCTGAAATGGTAAACTTTCATTCCCAGCAATATGGGGTGACAGCCGGTGCTGGCTGCAGAATTTGGGTGGGGGGGAGCCATGGACAAGCCAGTCTTAATCACCCCCCTTAGTGAGTCTACCTCTTCATCACCATTGCCACCAGTTGATGATGCGCCTCTTCCTTGTCCTTATTGCTATCATTGGCATGATTGCTAGACAGAATGCCAGGGGGCAAGAAAACATCGACATCGCCTCCTCCTCCTCCTCCTCCTCCTCCTCCTCCTCCTCATCACCACCACCATCTTTGTCTGGGCCAGGGTGAGACTCATGTTGACAAGCAGTTTGCGACGGTGAAGGGCTTTTTCAGTGGCCCCCCTGCTCGAGTGTGTGCCCTTGGAAAGGACCTGGCCATGCCAACTTAAAGGTTTTGTCACACAGATGAGGGCCAGGATCTCTTCTCAATCATCCCAGAGTGCAGGACATGGAATAACGGGCTCAAGTTACAGGAAGCCAGATTCCGGCTGGACATCAGGAAAAACTACCTCACTGTTAGAGCAGTACGACAATGGAACCAGTTACCTAGGGAGGTCGTGGGCTCTCCCACACTAGAGGCATTCAAGAGGCAGCTGGACAGCCATCTGTCAGGGATGCTTTAGGGTGGAATCCTGCATTGAGCAGGGTGTTGGACTCAATGCCCTTCTAGGCCCCTTACAACTCTACTATTCTTTGATTCTATGACCCTTGACACCTGCCCCAGTAACAGCTGATATCCCAGAAAGCATTGTCACAGAAAGCTTTTTTCTTTCTTTTTAAGGGTTGGACAGGTGATGTTTGCCCTGTCCTGGACGGGGTTGCACTCTCCCTAAAGGATCGGGTCCGTAGTTTGGGGGTGCTCTTGGATCCAAAACTGTCACTTGAGGCACAGGTGAACTCAGTGGCAAGGAGCACCTTTTATCAGCTTAGGCTGATATACCAACTATGCCCTTACCTGGACAGAGATTGTCTAGCTACAGTTATCCATGCTCTGATTACTGCAATGCGTTATACGTGGGGCTGCCTTTGAAAACGGTCCGGAAGCTTCAGCTGGTACAAAACAGGGCAGCCCGTTTACTAAGAGGGACTGGCCGGCAAGATCACATTACGCCAGTCCTTTTACAACTTCATTGGTTGCCAGTCCAGGTCCGGGCCCGATTCAAAGTGCTGGTATTGACATTTAAAGCCCTAAACGGTTTGGGGCCAGGTTATTTGAAGGAACGCCTCCTCCCATATGTACCTGCCTGGACCTTAAGATCATCTACAGGGGCCCTTCTCCGTGAGCCCCTGCCAAAGGAAGTGAGGCAGGTGGCTACTAGGAGGAGGGCTTTCTCCGCTGTGGCACCCCGGTTGTGGAGTGAGCTCCCCAGAGAGGTCCGCCTGGCGCCTACACTGTACTCCTTTCGTCGCCAGCTGAAGACCTTTTTATTCTCTCATTATTTTAACACTTAATTTTAACTTAAATTTAAATTTTACTGTTCTAACTCTGTATTTTAATCTTATATCAATTTTGCTGCGTGGTTTTATCCTGGTTGTGCTTTTTATACTGTATTTTATATTTGTGCTTTTAACCTGTTGGTTGTTTTATTATGGTTTTAATTTTTGTGAAACGCCCAGAGAACTGGGCGGTATAAAAATGTAATAAATAAATAAATAAATAAATAAATAAATAAATAAATAAATGTCAGTGCCTGAAAACCATGAGAGCTAAGAGTGGAACTTCCATATTCAAGAAATAGTATGTCTCTGATTATCAAATGCTGAAGACAAACAACAGGGGATACAGAGGAGTGTTGATGCAGTGGATGTTGGTGGAAAATAAGGTCTGAGCTAGCCAGATCTAAGGTCTGATCCGGCACAGGCAGTTCTTTCAAAAGTACCGAGAGCTCCATCTTTTGGGTGATGGAAAGGCTACCTTTCAGCCGCATGGATATGATAAGATATTGTCGGGGGAAGGAAGTGCAATTAGACAGAGGAAAAATGGGCTCAGCCCTTGGAGATTTTGTTCTGACCACCAGAAAAATGTGATGTCCAATCGGCCTGGTGTTTTGGCTAAATCCCTAATCTTAACAGAGCCTGTTTATATATGCACTGCCAAGATAATTTAATGAACTGGTGTCCAACACCACCTGCTGGCCATTGAAGAAAAATCCAGCCTGACAGTCATGGCAGCCTGCTGTTGTCAACTCTTGCAAATCATATCATGGAATCATAGAATAGCAGAGTTGGAAGGGGCCTACAAGGCCATCGAGTCCAACCCCCTGCTCAATGCAGGAATCCACCCTAAAGCATCCCTGACAGATGGTTGCCCAGCTGCCTCTTGAAGGCCTCTAGTGTGGGAGAGCCCACAACCTAGAAAAATAGGTTAGACAGGACTTTGAACATGACTCCTATTTTCTAATAGGGGAAGTACCTTGGCTCAGGTACTATAGCATTTGTTTTGCATGCAGAAGGTCCCAGGTTCAAGCCCAGCCAGCTCCAGTCAAGAAAATATAATAATCATAAAACTGGGCTAGATGAACAGTTGGCTGATGTTCTATAAAGTATATTAATTCCCAAGTGTGATATTTAAACGTGCGAATATTCTACTATGTTACTGAATTCTGAAGTTGCAGTTCCCCCCTCTACAGATTCTAGCAACAGAGACATAATCTGTCCAGTGATTCCTCCAGTTATTGTAGTGTAGATGTGAGCAAGATCCCTTTCATGAGTAGTTGTTAAATACGGCTGAGCCTGGTGTCATTCTTAGAGGAGGTGGTATTGGAGTTTGAGTTCCAGTAGGGTGACCAACTGTCAGGATTTCCCCGGATTTGTCCTGGTTTTTGTTCTTTCCATGGTGACAGGGGGGATTTTCTATAATTTTCAATAATGTCCTGGAATGACACACCTTCCCCTTTAAGGCTGCCATTAGCATGGCAGGAGGGAATGACATGCTTTCTTGAGGCACATCATTCCCCCACCCTGAGCTCCAATTGAGGTCTTAAAGGGGAAAGTGGGTCATTCGTGGACATTATAGAAAAGGCCCCAATTGGAGTGGATGGTGGTGGTGCAGAATGAAATCCTTTCCTGTCCTCCACGCCAATCGGGTTCTTTAAGGTGGCGGGGGAATAACGTACTTTCTGCAGGACTCAGAAAGCTGCTTCCCCACACACACACATTAGGTGTCCTCTTTTTTGGTTTCCCAAATATGGTCACCCTAAGTTCCAGTCACTCAATCACCTCTTGTAAATCTAAATCAGCCATCTCGATGGACTGTAGCTCAGTGGCAAGAGTCCATGCTTTGGATGCAGAAGGTTCCAGGTTCAATGCCCGGCGTCTCTGGGTAGGTCTAGGAAAACTCCTGCCTTTAATAATAATAATAAATTTATTTCTTACCCGCCTCTCCATTATGATCAAGGAGGGTAACAGTAAATATAAAATATGTAAAGCTGAATTAAAACTTAATATACCTTCTTAAAACATCCTAAAATCATTTTAAAAACATCCTAAAATTACACTGGATAGGCCTGCCGGAAGAGATCAGTCTTAATAGCTTTCTTAAATGCTGATAGACTGTTAAGTTGACAAGTCTCCTCCGGCAGGCCACAGTCTGGGAGCAGCAGAAGAGAAGGTCTTCTGAGTAACAGTTGACAATTTTTGCTGACTGAAGTAGATTCTTCCCAGAGGACCTGAGTGTGCGGGGTGGATTGTACGGGAGAAGGCGATCCCGCAGGTAGCCTGGACCCAAACCATGTAGGGCTTTAAAGGTAATAACCAACACTTTTGTTTTATTTTGTTCTGTACAGCACCATGAAAATTGATGGCGCTAAATAAATAAATAAATAATAATAATTTATACTTCACCCAGAAACTAATTGGCAGCCAGTGAAGAGATTTTAAAACTGGTGTAATGTGGTCCCGTCCCCCCAGGTGTACTGGTGACCAGCCTGGCTGCCATATTTTGAACTAGTTGAAGTTTCCGGACTAGGTAGCCCTATGTAGAGCGCATTGCAGAAGTTGAGCCTTGAAGTAACAAGTGTGTGCACTACCATTTTTAGGTCTTCTAACTGTAGGAAGGGGCACAGCCTTGGAGAGCCATTGCTGCCGGCCAGTGTTGACAATACTGGTCTAGATGGGCCAAGGACCTGACTAGGCAGCACCCTCTGTTCCTATTCTACTCATCCCTTTATTAAGTACTATGAGTCTAGAATCTTATTTTAGTTTCAGATTTCTGATGTTTAAAATCTGCTACTGCATTTTAAATCTTTGCATTGCTGCTAAATTTTGTTTTGTTTTTAATTTATAATGTCGTTTTTAAAGTTTGATATTGTGCCTTGCCTTGTATTTTATGACTTTCATTGCTGGGAACCACCCAGAGAGCTTTGGCTATTGGGCAGAATAGAGATTAATTAATTAATTAATTAATAGAAAGAAGTAGCACATGCTTTGCATACAAAAAGCCCCCCTGCTTAGTTGCCAGATTCCCCACATAGGGATGGGGAAAGCTCCTGTCCAAAACCTGGGGAGGCTGCTGGTGGTCAGAGTAGAAAATATTGGCAATACGGGGCTGGATGGACCAATGGTCAAACTCAGTATGAGGCAGCTTCCTAGATTCCTATGTCTAGGGGCTACTGAGAAGCCAATGTGGATAGTGGAACATCCATGTAATATGACCCCATAGTTCCATTGCCATTAGCAGATTCTGCCCCAGTTGAAATGTGCCGACAGTCCTCAAGGGGAGCCCCACGTGGCACACACTGCAGTAGTCCAACCTCTAAATATGCTCATCATGCGCTTTACAAATGCCTGCCAAAACCCAGGTGCTTTGCTGGCTCGATCGAGCAAATCAAAGCGGAGAAAGGCATTCATCATTGTAAACAGTACTGACATTGATTGATCACCGTTGACATTTTCCTCCCTTCTGCATGCTAATGAAAGAAAATCAAAAGAGTGCTCAAAGCCGGCTGCAGCCGAACGTGGTGTTTTGGACTGGGTCCCAGCAGGCCCAGCAATGTTGATCACATTTCACTGGGGCTTGGTCGTTTTGCACTGGGCTGTGGAAGAGGCCACTGGTCTTAAATGTTTTTGCTGTGTTGTCACTGCATGTGTTTTGCTAGATGAAAATTTATTTATTTAAATAATAAATAAATAAATAAATGGCCTTGGAAGGGCTTCTGCCCTAATAGATGGCCTAGAATAAAATAATAATAATAATAATAATAATAATAATAATAATAATAATAATAATAGCAGCCAAAGTATTACTATCAACATCAGACACCCTCCTCTTTTGTCCACCCACAAGATCCATTTAGGCTGGCAGGTACCAGAAACAGGGTTTTCTTAGTGGTGGCCCGAGACCTTTGGAACTCCCTCCCCAGAGAGATACACATGGCCTCATCACTGCTGGCAATTTTTTTTAAAAGCCCTGAATACACATTTATTCTAATCTGTATTTTGTGCTGAAAAATCACTTCCTGCTGCTGTGTATGTTTAATTTTAGTCGTACGCTCATGCTTTTTATAATGTTGTAAGCCACCTTGTGAGGGCGATGTATCCTCTAAAGGAGGTTTCCAAGCCAGACCTCTAAAGGAGCTATCGAAGGTGCTGAGCCCATTTTGGGGATAGGGTTCAGCACTTAGGAGAGCTTCCTTAGAGCTCTGACTGAAACCCAGAGCGGATTTACAGTCTCGCTGAAACAGGAGCCACCAGCCTCCACTGATATAAATGTAACAAACAAACAAATAAAAACTACTTCACACAACACATGAATTTATAAATTCACTGCCACAAGATGTGGCAATGGCCCCGGGCTATTAATGTCTGTAAGGAGATAAGACAAATTCCCGGAGAAGAAGCCTATCAATGGCTACTAGTCCTGATGGCTATATATTACCACCAGCTTCAGAGGCAGTATGGCTACGTGCACCAGTTGCTGGGGAACATGGGCAGGAAGTTGCTATTCTTTCCATGTGCTGTTTGCGTGCTTTTCAGTGGTATCTGGCTGGCTACAGTGGGGATCCAGATGCCAGACCTGATGGACTTTTATTCTGATTCAACGGCATTGTTATGTTTGACTTCATTTGCTGGTTGGATTAGTATTAGTGTTTGACATTTGCCAGTTTAGTAGGACTCACACCTGACACCTGTCAAAATAAAAATAACAAAGCGCTCCAACTGAGGTAGGATGGAAGATTAACATAATATTTCCAATTTATAAGAAAGGAGATAAATCTAAACCTCAGAATTATCAGCCAGTCAGTTCACTGGATATTAGCTCCAAGATCTATAGCCGTTTCCTCTTCCGAAAGCTGTTGGACTGGGAAGATGAAAATAATATTTTGCATCAGGAACAAGCTGGGTTTAGGAAAGGCCACAATACTGTGGACCAGATCTTTGTTTTGCACCATTTAATTTATAAATGTACTATTGGTGCTTCCAAAATTCTATTTGCTGCTTTCATTGACTTCTAGTCAGCCTTTGATTCAATTTAATAGGAGTCAATTGTCAGACAAGCTTGCAGGGATCAATATTGATAAGAGACTGCTGTTCCTGATTCGGGAACTTTATACAAATACAATGAGGGTAAGAGTCAGCACAGAAGGGAGATTACACCAGTCTTAAAATCTGTTCGCTGGCTGCCAATTAGTTTCCGGGCGAAGTATAAAGTGTTGATTATTACCTTTAAGGCCCTACATGGTTTGGGTCCAGGATACCTGCGGGATCGCCTTCTCCCGTACAATCCGCCCCGCACACTCAGGACCTCTGGGAAGAATCTACTTCAGTCAGCAAAGACTAGGCTGACAACCATTACCCAGAGGATCTTCTCTTCTGCTGCTCCCAGACTGTGGAATAGCCTGCCGGAGGAGACTCGTCAGCTTGACAGTCTGTTAGCATTCAAGAAAGCTATCAAGACTGGTGTCCTCTGGCAGGCCTATCCAGGGGAATTTTAGGATACTTTTAGTATGCTTTTAGGATGTTTTTAACAGTGTATACTATGTTTTTAATCAGTATGTTATGTATTTTATGCTTGCTGTTGTTCCCCACCTCGATCCAGTCGGAGACGCAGGTAAGAAATCTATTATTATTATTATTATTATTATTATTATTATTATTATTGTCGAAAGAAATCTGTACAACCAAAGGAGTCAAACAAGGATGCCTGCTAGCACCCCTTCTGTTCAATCTTTACAGTGACAATATTGTAAATGAGTTAAATTGTCCAGAGCACTTCCATCCCACAGTAGGGCCACAGCTAGACCTAAGGTTTATCCTGGGATCATCCAGGGTTTGCCCCTGCCTGAGCACTGGATCCCCTGTGTGTCACCTAGATGAACAGGTTTGACCCCTGGACGATCCAGGGATTAACCTTAGGTCTAGCTATGGCCTAGGACACAGTAAAGTTGCAATATTAATCTATGCGGATGACTTGGTACTGCTATCCATGAACAAAATCGGCCTGAAGAGAAGTCTGGATAAACTATGATTTCTGCCAAATGGAACAGCTCAGAATTAACTAAGCTAAATTCAAGGTGTTGGTCTTTGGTAAATGTCCCCCCAGATACAGTTGGAAGCTAGGTGGAAATAAGACAGACCAGATGTCCTCCTTCAAATACCTGGGTGTATACTTTGATGAGACAAGTTCTTGGAAGATTCAGCCCCAGAATGTTAAATAACAACACAGAATATAACTCGAGCTATCCTGAAATTCTTCTACTCTAGGGGAGGCAGGTCCAGCGCTGAAGGTTTTTCTTGGGAAAGTGGTTGCTCAAATCCAATATGGGTTTGAGATTTGGGGTGGGTGGGTAAGGCATAAGACTTTGAAGGAGTTGGAAGTTCAACATCTAAGGTCCTCTTCCGGGTGCCTACTCCGAGAGAGGCTCAGAGTGTGCCAACGAGGGACAGGGCCTTTTTGGTGGTGGCCCCCAGACTATGGAACGATTTCCCTGACGAGGCTCACCTGGCACCAACGCTGCTATCTTTCCGGCGCCAGGTTAAGACTTTCCTCTTTGCCCAGGCATATGGCAACACATCTTAATCACCCACATGTTTAGTTTTTTAACGGTTTTTAATGCTTTATGTTTGTACGTTCTGTGTTTTAGAATTTTAAATTTTGTATATTTGTTTTTATCTTAATTTTAGAATTCCTGTAAACCACCCAGAGAGCCCTGGCTATGGGGGCGGTATATAAGCATAATAAATAAATAATAAATAAAGTAAGTTTCTGAGATATTGCTGGCAGTACCTCCAGGGACCCCAGCTCCCTTCCTCAGAGCAGAGACAAGTGTAATATCTGTAGTAGCCAGGCCTCAGAAGGCAGCCCTTGAGTATTCTAAGAGAGTCCTGGACATGCCAGAAGACCACCTCCCCAAGCATTGCTTGAGAGAACAAATGAAGTGCCACTAGGCTAAACCATGCCAAGAGTTGCTAACTTCCAAAAACCTTCTACCAGATATTTTTACATCGGGAGCGAAAAGCAAATTGAGAGACTGCATATATGGCATAGATAATAGTCAAGATTTAAATCTAATCCAAGCGTCAAACTTTTCACAGTGGTACTACCTGTTTAAAACAGATCACGGAAGAGCTCAAGACCTACAAACCCTTACTTTTGTTTCTTTGGGAACGTCATTTGCAGAACTACGCTTCCAAACCATGCCTACAGCATTCTTGGATGGAAGATATAGACAATGTTCCAAGAAACATACTGTTCTGTATCTGTGGTACGGGAGGGGTAGAGGATTTCTCACGTTATTTACTGCGCTGTCATCTATATGAAAATCCCAGGGAGAGGCTTCCGGGCCAGATTTTGGTATCCTTGTAGGGAAAGAGAACCTATGTGAAAATTCGCTGGTTATTGTCAGATTGCGACCCTGACGTTGCACACAAAACAGCTTTTTTGGCTAAAGCTGCAAAACACATCTGTGAAATCACTCTGAATGCTATTGCACAGGTGATTCATTAATTTGATTTCTGATTACATTCTGGTATTGCATGGCGTATGAAGTTATTTTCTTTGTAATGACTATTAGTCAAATACAATAAAATGTTCTGATCTGATCTGAATTGAGGTACTGCCTTACTTTCCATCCATCAACGGTGAAATTTAAAATTAAGTAATTTTGTGCCAGCTAGCCTGGGCGTTTTGGGCACTGCTTTCTATGCAATAGCCAGCAGATGGCAGGCTAAAACCACTGCATAGATCTGCTCATTAACTTGTTAAACTTTCATTTCCTGTCTATGGAACGATCCCATGTACCATCCCATGGCTGGCTGGATTCTTGGAGTTGTAGTCCAACACATCTGGAGGGCACCAGGTTGGGGAAGGGTGCATAAGGAATCCCCAAGAAGGTTTCCTCTCCCCTTGTATCTGCACATTTCCGGCAAATACAAGTTTCCACTTCGCTTCAGAAAAACCTCTTCAGGGTGGGAATAACGCCCCCTAATAAGGCCTGATCCAATACCCTTGGGGGTAATGGCCCCATCAACAGAGGGGGATTTTCTGCTGAGCAGACACATAGGACTGGGGCTGCCTTTGCGCCCCCCTTCCCCCCCCCCGCCTAGAAGCCCTTGCCGCGGACCAGAAAAAGAGAAACTAAGACAACGCTAAAAGTTCAGGGGAGGGCACCCCAAAAAGAGGGAGCAGTTGATCTGGTTTGCAGGCTTTTGAAAAACAAAAATGCAAACTTTTTTTTAATTTGTTTGTTAAAAAGAAAGGGGGTAGCAGAGAAGATTTATGGAGGCTGGCAGCCTCTTTTCCTCCCAGCTACAAGCCTTGACCAACCCACACACGAACTGGGTCAGCAAAACGAAACCGGAGAAGCCTGAGCCGACTTCTGTTGCTGTTGTTGTTGTTGTTTTGCTTCTGTTGCATCTACACCCCCGATGGTCAGGGCGTGGGGAAGTTGAACGGCTCGGTCTGCGAAGGAGGAGAGCGAGCGAGAGCGACGCCCCTTCTAATCCCCCGGGGCTCTGCCGGCCGCTCCTCCTCGGGGCTCCCCGTCGAGGCGAGGCGTTCCCCGGGTTTGTCAGGCTGCAGAAGCAGCGCTCGGGTGGCGGGGGCTCGGCGTGCGCCTCCAGGCCCCGGACTTGGAGAGGAGGCGCAAGGGCGCTCCAGCGAGGCCCCGACGGGCGGACGCCAGCGGGCCTCCGTCCTTCCTCCGCCCCGTCCGGAGCAAGCGCGGCGGCGGCGGCGGCGGCAGCCTGGCCCTGGCCGGCCTGCAGGCGTCCGAGCGGCGCGGAGATGCCCTTCTGGAAGCGCACGGTGGAGCCCCGGCGGCTGCTGCCCTCGCCGGCCGCGCACCCCCGCCTGGCGGCGCTGCCGCTGGCCCAGCTCCACGACGTGTGCGGCCTGGCGACGCTGGCGCTGCTCCGGCAGCTGGCCGACCTGTGCGGCCACTCGGCGGCGCTGCTGGCCGACCTCGAGGGCCGCCTGCTGGAGCTCGGCCGGCGCGCCCACCGCCTGCGAGGACGCCTCCGCCGCGTGCGCGGGCTGCTCCGCCCCGGAGCGGCGCCGGAGCCAGGTAAGGAAGGCGGCTTGCTGGGCGCCCGTCGAGGGCGCAGCCGGGCGCCGGCCTCGTGGCCTCGCCTCTCTTCCCCGAGGGCCGCGGCGCGGGACGGCTTTGCTGCCCCGCGCGGCGCAAGGACCTCATTGCAAGCCCGGACCGACGAGGACGAGGACGAGGACGGGGCGGGGGAGCGGGGTGGCTCCGAATTCGGTGGGGCAACGATTCCATCCTGGGGGTTCGGTCCGGACCAGCCGGAATTCTGAAGGAGCCGTCCAAGGTGTCGAACCTATTCTGAGGATAGGCCTCCTCACCTTGGATAGCTCCCGTGGAGTTCTGGCTGAAAGCCAGAATGGAATCGCTGCCCCACCAAACTCGGAGCCGCCAGCCTCCATTGGTGGAAGGGGAGGGCGTCATTTCTGGCTTTCAGGAGCCGCAGGGGTTAATCCATCATAGTTATATTACAAGCTTTTCTGGGTTCTATTCTCTCTATCGGTGGTGTGATGGTCTATGTCAAAGCGCAGACGCTTATTTATTTATTTATTTATTTTATTACATTTCTGTCCCGCTTCATAGCCGGTATCATGACAGTCCTTGTAGCCCCCCCTCCTTCCCGTCCCCCGTCGGGAGAGTCCAAAAATGCAGGCAGCTGTGTGGACCCATCTTCACAAATGCACTTCTAGCAATTTTTTTATCTCCCACCATGTGCAGGTCTTTCGTCAAACTCGTGGGTCTTCACCAGTTCAAAGCACACACACGCCAAATACCTGAAATTACAAGAAGGGGCATTATAATATTCCTGGAAAAATCCATCCACCTCCCCAGCTATTGGGAGGATTGCACCTAAGATCAGAGGGAGCAGCAGATTTTGATGTGGGACGAGGGAGGGGTGATGTCAGCATCTTTGCTGATAATTTTATTTTGCTGGGTCTGTGTCCCTGAGCGGTCTGATACCACTACATTACTGGATGCATTAGAGCAGGCTTCCCCAACCTGGTGCCCTCCAGATGTTTTGGGCTACATCAGCTGTTTTAATAATTTTACAGTTATGGTTTTAAATTTTGTATATTGATTTTTAACGTCCAGTCTTTTAATCTTTGTAAACTGCCCAGAGAGCTTCGGCTATGGGGCGGTATATAAATGCAATAAATAAATAAATAAAAATCTGTGCCAGCCAGCATGGCTAATGGGCAGGGATTCCAGGCGTTGTTGTCCAAAACACCTGAAGGGCATCCAGCGATGATGAAGAAAAGACCCTTTGTCCATGCTCAGAGGCATTTTTTTTAAAAAAATTAAAAGGTGGCTTTTCGATTCCCAGGGGCTGCAACATAGAGCCCCAATCGCCTCCAAGCCATGGAACTGTAGAGGTTTCCATGACTCTGCATCTCCACACCTGGACTAAGAAAAGCTGCTACTGTTGGATATCTAGCCTGGGAAAGAGGAGACATGCTAGGATCTTCAAAGACCTGTCATGCAGAAGAGGGTAAAAACCTGTTCTCTGCTGCCCTAGAAGGCGGGATGAGGTCTTATGGGCTTAGGCTGCAGAAGGGTAGATTGTGGTTGAACATTAGGAGAAATGTCTTGGTTGTAAGAACCGATTGCCTAGAGAGGGTAGTGGACTCTCCCTCGCTGGAAATCTTCAAAAAGAGCCTGGACAACCATCTGTTGGGGATGCTGTAGCTTTGAGCATGGGGTGGACTAGATGCCCTTGAAGGACCCAATGACTCTAGGTTTCTATTACAGTCCATCATCAATACCCTCTCTCTGCCGGTTAATTGTTGGATTCTGGCGTGTGTCTTCCTCCCTTCCATCCCCTATTGGGTTTTCTGCTTAGCAGGCTTAAAAAGAGGGTCAAGGCGCTTGTGTTTTAAGATGGCTTTCTTGGCAAAGGTTTCACTTTCCAAAAGCGTCTCTTCTCAAGAGAGCAGTTCCGCTTCCAACTCTGCAGGCCTTTTGGATTGTGTCGGCAGCGCCCAGCGGGCTCTCCTGCCGTGGCCATTTGTCCCGCCATCTGCTCCGTCTGTTTGCTCCCTGTGTGCAGAGAGCCTGGGCCAAAAGCAGGTTGGATTGGCGTCGGAGTCATGCCGCAGAGCAGGCCGAGAACAATCAAAGACGAAGGAACGTGGTTGGGACAGCTGCCTGTTCTGCGGTTCGGGACGTGCCCACAGGTGTGGGGCTTTCTTTGGGCAAACTGCACCTGGATTTAATTTGTTCAAATTCAGGGTGCAATCCTGTGTCAGAAAACAAGTCCTCCAACTCCCAGCGTTCCCTGGCCATTCTCCCGTCATGGACTTGTGCTGCGACCTTTGGTCAAATTGTTCTTTCTCGTCCTCAGTTCCGCATCTGTAAAAGAGGAATAAAAGTAGCCACATGTTTCTACCAGGAAACAATGCCCTCTGCTCTATAAACCACATTCCCTTTTCCCATTTGTGTTTGGGGGGGGGGTTATGGAAAGATGAGGGGGTACCAATTACGATGTCTTTAAAGAGTGTTAGATGGATTCCTGCAGGAGAAGGCTATCAATGGCTACTAGTCCTGATGGCTATAAGCTATATCCGTTATCCGTGGCATCATGCCTATGTGTACCAATTGCTGGGGAACATGGGCGGGAGGGTGCTGTTGAACTCATGTCCAGCTAGTTGGCCTCTGTGTGAACTCATGTCCAGCTAGTTGGCCTCTGTGTGATCTACGCCAAGCAGGATAAAACACTTTGAAACCGGTTTGAAAACTGTATACGGAGTGTGTCCTGGGGCCCAACAGTTGTCAAAACTGTTATAAAGCATTTTAAAGCAGTAGTGTAGCTCCTGCCCTGGACTAGATGGACCCTTGGTCTGATCCGGCATGGCTCTTCTTATGTTCTTATGGAAAGCATTTTGCACATGCTCAGACACTTCAACTACTCTTAAGATTTATTTATTTCATGTTTATCTACCCTCTTAACTAGCTCAGGGCAGTCTTTTAGCATTTAAGAAAGCTATAAAGACTGATCTCTTCCGGCAGGCCTATCCAGTGGAATTTTAGGATGCTTTTAGGATGCTTTTAGGATGTTTTTACGATGTTTTAATAATGTATACTGTGTTTTGATTAATATTTTATGTATTTTATACTTGCCATTGTTCCCCACCTCGATCAGAATGGAAAGGCGGGTTAGAAATAAATTTATTATTATTATTATTATTATTATTATTATTATTATTATTATTATTATTATTGTTAAATTGTTCCCTCCCCTTTGCCCTCACAACAGCCTTGTGAGGTAGGTTGGGCTGAGAGAGGGTGACTGGCACAAGGTCACCCATGAGAATTTTGTTTGGCTGGTGGTCAGGATTTGAACCTGGGTCTCCCTGGTCCTAGTTTGCTGCTGTACATTACACTAGGGCCGGATCTACACTATTGCTTTAAAGCGCTTTATAACAGTTTTATAGCGCTTTAAAGCAGTTAAAGCGCTTCATAACTGTTATAAAGCACTTTAAAGCAATAGTGTAGATCCGGCCCAGGAGTAGGCAAGCTAGTGCCTTCCAGATGTTTTGGATGACAACTTCCATCATCCCTGCCTATTGGCCCAGATTTGTGGGAGTTGTGCTCTAAAACATCTGGAAGTCAGCAAGTAGCCTTCCCCTGCTATTGAAACCTTGGGTTTACAAACAAGTAACGGAAATCCATGTTCTGAGCCATGTGTGTAGAAGCGGCCAAGCGCCTCCTATTGTAATAGGATCCTCCTTTTGCTTTTGTAGTATATTGGGATGCATGAAGTTTAGGATGATTCATGGGTGGGAGTTTCCAGATTCAGGGCGTTGGAGAGGGGGAGCGCAAACGAAATCTAAAGCACGAACACCATTTCGGATTGGATCCAACACAGGAAGGAGGCTGCTGACTCCTTCACTCCCACAGGGTGGAGGGCGGATGCTTTTCCAGTTGTCAGTCCAGCTTTTGTGAACGATCTTGCCAAGCTGTGGAGGAGATCTGAAATCTTAAAGCAGCTGGAGGCTGGGAACGGAGGGCAGGAAATGGGAGTCCACGAACCCTGTATTCCCCCGAGCCTGTGTCCATGGCCCACTGCAAAACTGCCCAGCCAGCAGCCTTGCGGAGACAGGAAGTTGGACTGGAGAGGACTCCTCTGTAAAATGGGAACAATGTCAAGCAACATTGCTGGGCTGGTTCAAGAACAAAACAATACAAGGACTGAAGGCGTGATCCAACCAAAGTTTAAGCACTTTTTAGCCTTTTAGACTGTGGTAGGAGAACAAAGTCTATGCCAAAATCTCCCCAGTGAGGCTTAACAAGTATTTCACTGGATCATGGCCACTTTCTGAATGGGGAGGGGCCGGAGCACAGGGCTGCCTGGAAAATCCAAACTGCTACTGTTGCGTGCTCAGCAGTGGGAGAAATGCACTCTGTATATGCTTAGAAACACCAGTCCTTTGTAATTATTTTACATGGTTTACAGCTTTGGAATTGAAAATAGGTTCCGGGGGTAAATCTCTGTTGAGCCTGGGCTCACATTGCTTCCTTTACATAATTTCCTTTTACCCGCCACTAGAACATACCAGCTGACAACTGAGACAATAAAACATGGACGAGGCTCTCCTGCTTTGTTTTGCTTTTTAAGAAACACAAGCACCAAACATTCGTAAAACAACATTGTAAAACCGCCTGTCTGAAAAAAGAAGTATAAGAAGAAAAGGACCTTCTCAGCTTGCATGAGGAAAACGAAGCAATAGGAGGCTCTGCCAGACCGATTCAGATTATACAAACAGAAAGAAGAGCTATGTTGCATCATCAGCTCAGTGGCCCACCTAGACTCACATTCTATTCCTGCAGCGGCCAACCTGATGCCTGTGAAAGCCCACAAGCAGGACATGAGTGCAATAGCACTCTCCTGCCCATGTTCCCCAGCAACTGGCATTGTGAGGCACACTGCCTCTGATACTGGAGGTAGCATATAAGCACCAAGACTAGTAACTATTGATAGCTTTTTCCTCCATTAATTTGTCCATCCCCCCTCTTAAAGCCATCCAAAGTGGTGGCCATCACTACGTCCTGCAACAGCTTAACTCCGCACTGTGTGAAGAAGGCCTTCCTTTTGTCTGCCCTGAATCTCCCACCATTCAGCTTCATGGGATGACCCCGTTGGGTTCTAGTATTATTTTGGGGATCCTTCTAGAGCTGGGGTCCTATCGCTGAAGGCAAAACCAGGAATGATGTAGAACATCTGTAATGGGAAATCCTGAGATGATGATGGATGATGATGATGATGTCTGGAAACAAAGCCCTATGAAAAGAGACTGAAACAACTAGGCGTGTTTAGACTGGAGAAGAGAAGACTGAGGGGAGATGTGATAGCACTCTTCAGATACTTGAACGGTTGTCACACAGAGGAGGGCCAGGATCTCTTCTCGATCCTCCCAGAGTGCAGGACATGGAATAATGGGCTTAATTTACAGGAAGCCAGATCCAGCTAGACATCAGGAAAAACGTCCTGCAAAGGCATATCAACACTTCTTCTTCTTCTTCTTCTTCTTCTTCTTCTTCTTCTTCTTCTTCTTCTTCTTCTTCTTCTTCTTCTTCTTCCTCTTCTTGTTCATCATCATCATCATCATCATCATCATCATCATCATCCCAGAGTGTAGGACACGGAATAATGGGCTCAAGTTACAGGAAGCCAGATGCCAGCTGGACAGCAGGAAAAACGTCCTGACTGTTAGAGCAGTACGACAATGGAACCAGTTTACCTAGGGCGGTCATGGCCTCTCCCGCACTGGAGGCATTCAAGAGGCAGCTGGACAACCATCTGTTGGGTATGCTTTAGGGTGGATTCCTACACTGAGTGGGGGGTTGGACTCGATGGTCTTATAGGCCCCTTCCAACTCTACTATTCTATGATTCTATGATGATGATGGTGATTTTAAAGCAGTTGTGTTGGGGAGTTTGATTCCAGTCATAGCAACAGTGCTTCCTCAGTGCTGCTGTTCTGATCAAACGAAAATGCTCGTAGGAAGGCTGGATCCTGGATCTCCTGTGTCATCTTTGTCTTTGGGCTCACCTCCCCCAACTCAGTACCCTTCAGATGTTTTGGACTAGAACTGCCATCAGCCGGTCAGATGGCCTGTGGTCAGGACTGATGGGAATTGCAGGTCAAAACTTCTGACGGCTGTTTTTTTGCCTCGAGAAAGCCCTGCTCAGGTGGGAGATAGGGCAGCCCACTGCCTCTTGTAGTGCAGCCCTCAGCAACGCAGTATTTATTTATTTAAGGATGTTTATGCCGCCATTCAGCCAAAGAAGGCTCTCACGGCGGCTTACAAAAGTATTTCTTGAGAGTCCCTGCCCACAGGCTTACAATCTAAAAGACATGACACAAAAGGAAAGGGGATTGGGAGGGAGGAGGAGGAGGGGGGGAAAGGAAAGCAAATTCAGGCACTACAATCTTAGTTGCAAAGTTCAGCAGTTACAGTTGACAGCAGGAGGGAGGGGGCTCTCAGCTGGAGCTGGACCCAGGCACGGTGGAGAGGTATCTTGAGTTCTGCGTGGAAGGGAAAGGAAACCTGGTGTGATGGTTACTGATGAGTTGCTCCATCTTTCAGAAAACAAAATGAAGCAAAATCTAGCGTTTGCTTTTGAGTTGAAAACTTGCGGGGGTTAGAGGCTTGTTCCTCCATGCAATCCCTTTCTGGCATTGGGCCTGGTGGGAAAGAGAAGTAGTTTCTTCTTGCCGGAACTCTGTCTGATATTCCCATTTCCCACCCCTCCTCCTTCAACCGTGTCCCACTTAGCAGAATCACCGCTGCCGCTCCTCTCTGGACCCACACACCGCTATTTTAAATGGAACAAATCTGAACTTTAATATTTATTTATTTCATTACATTTATATACCGCCCCATAGACAAAGCTCCCTGGGCGGTTTACAAAGGGCTAAAAGACTGGACATTAAAACTCAATATACAAAATTTAAAGCCGTAAAAACAGCTAAGATTTAAAACTATTTTTAAACACTCAGCCAGGCCAAAGCTAGTTCTGGAGTCAGTCAAAAACTCAACATATGCTGCTAAATGCCTGGGAGAAAAGAAAAGCCTTGACCTGGCGCCGAAAAGATAACAGCTTTGGTGCCAGGTGGGCCTCATTGGGGAGTTCGTTCCATAATTGGGGGGCCACCACAGAAAAGGTCCTCTCCCTTGTTCTCAGAAAATAAAAAGCACAGTAGCTCAGAGCAGGTACAGAGTGCCGTTCCTCATGTGACTGAACGATGGCAGCTTGGGCGACACATTTAGAATTAAGGAACTCGGCTGCTTTCAAGGCTGGGATCGCACACCATTTTGAGCCCTGGTATAATCTCATTTTAGAAATTCAGCATCCTTGAGAACACAGTCCAATTTCTCAAACACACACACCAACCGCCTTTCAAGTTTATAGCTGAAGGTGTCACTCATGTTCTCTCCCAGCTTCACTGAACCCCAAGACCTTATTCCTCCCTGCATAAACAGTGTTGCTTGCCTGCTATAATTTAGATGTCTTAGGCACTGTCTGTTTCCTCTGTGGGGAGTTGGGCTGAGAGGCTAGCAGCCTCTAAAAGTGCTGATGTAAGCTGCTAGCTTGAGCACCTGGAACCCATAAGGGGGTTCCAACAGATGCTTCATATTTCAGGGAAGGGAGAATCGCTCAGTGTTAGCGCACCTATTTGGCTTGCAATCCAGGCTCAATCCTTTGCACCTCCAGTTGAAATCGTCTCTGGTAGTGGCCGATGGGAATGGCATGTCCAACAGCTTGCTGCCCCCTCCCTGAGGGGGGGAGGGGGCAGCAAGCTGTTGGAGGAAAGACCTGTGTGCCGTGCAACCTATTCTGTGTCCTCTAAGTTAGTGTGTTGTTTTCAGGTACGGTGGAGGATGCTGTCCTACAACCAATGTTGATGACAGATTCATCTGCCACTGACTTTTGTACATGGGAGGGAAGGGGGCGCCATCTTGTTCTTTGCCTCAGGAAGCAAAATGGCTTGGCCCGGCCCTACTGATCGGGTCTGGCAGCAGGCTGTAGTATCCTCAAACAACAGCCAGGGTCCCAGGAGGGCCCACTGTTGGCACTATCCCTTAGCGCCCTCTCCCCACTTGCACTGGGTGTCTGGCTTGAGTGTGCCACTCCCTTATTTAATTACCCACAATGCCCCAGTGCAGCTTTACTCCAGGGCATTGTGGGAAATTGACATACTGGGTGACTTTCAGCTGCCTGGCATAGATAAGCCTGCAGAGTAGGAGACTCTCCAGCAGAGGGCACTTTGCCAGGGGACTCTCACATATGTCCTACTTTAGACAGGACAGTCCTCTGTTTGAAGATGTCCTCTGTTTGAAAGGCTGTTCATTCTAACTCTGGTTTAAAGGGAAATGCACATAAGAAGGGAGAGAATCGGGTGCCTTGAAGTTGACCACCCACACTTAGCACCTGAACAGCACATTGAGCAGGCAGACAGGGTCATCTGGCTGCCATCTTCCCCGCTAGGATGAGAGGGTTCGTGTTTCTATTTAGAGTACAGTAATTGTTTCTACATCAGCATCTACACATATAAAATAGCATGTGCAAATTTTATGGTGGGTGCCCGCTTGCGTCCTCTTCCTTTCAGCCACGCAATTCCTCTGTTTTGGTGAGCGTCCGTGGCCACCCTATGCTCAAAGTTGGAGGCAGCCACGGTCCTACCCTGCAAAGCCCACTCCCTGAGCACGGCTCAGTTTATACCACTTTGGGGGCACCAAAACAGGGTGATGTCTTTGCAGAAACTGCAATGTCTTCCGTGGCTTGGCAGATGTGTCTTCTGCCCTTGACTTTCCATGGGAAAGAAGGCGCCTGGCTTTGCAGGGGACGGCTGGTCCTTGTCAGGAGGCTGGTTTGCCCTTCCTGAAGGCCAGGATCACGGATACATTGTTGCAGGAAGAAGCTTTCCCGTTCCTGAAAGGCCTTGGCAAAGACGGGAGGTTGCAAGGCCAAAAAACAGAGCTGGGGGAAAAAAAAGAAAACCCTTTCTCCTTGTGACCGTTGAGTCAGAGCGGAACTACTGGCGTGGGTGATCTCAGCATGCCCCGCGTGGATGTTTGTTAAGGAGAACATTGGGCCTGCTTTTCAGCCGGAGAGGGCGCAGGGCGCGAAGGTAGCTTGAAAAGCACCAGCCCATCTTTTCTCAGACGGTGTCACACGGCCTCGAGAGGGGAGGGGGTGAATTTGGGAGTCTCGCTCAGGGATTTGATCGGCGGTTGCAGGTTTAGAGAGACAGCCCGAAATGCGCCATGGTAAACCGTGGGTTAATTTGCCCGCAATTTGCCGCCGTTGTGTGTGAACTGGGTCAGTATGTATCTTGGAAGGGTTGGGAGTTAGGCTTGGTGGGGGATGCATGCCATGAAGTAAAAACAAATAAATAACCCTCTCCCTGCACCTCACAGGGGTGTTTCAGGAAGAAAGGATGGGAGAAAGAAGACCCTTTCCCACTCTCCGGGCCAGGGATGGAGAAACTGCCCCTCCAGATGTTGTACCACAATGCCCATCAGCCACGTTGGCTGGGGCCGATTGGAGTTGTACTCCTGCAGCATCTGGAGGGAGCCCAGAATCACCTTCCCTGATTTATAAGCTGTAAAATGCTCATGTTCTCGCCCCCAAAAACCTCCTCTGCCCCTGCAAAGGCTGAATAGTGCTACAAAGCTTTTGTTCAGAGCTGTCTGGAGCCCTGAATAGGATCACTCCTGTTCGGAGGCAGGGATACACTGCTGTTACAATGCGCCTCCCATCTGCAGAAGACCCTCCACTGTATCCAAAATAGCGACGGGCCAGAGGAGCGATACGGCCTGGCCTGTTGGGAATAAACTGTTTACTATTCTTGGTTTTGGGCACAAAATTCTGATGTTCGCTGCCTTCTGACCTTGCTGGCTGAGGCTTGGGGAAGCACGGGGAAATGGGGGTGGGGTGGGGTGGAGATCAGCTGCACTTTCCGAACCTGGTGGGCAGGTGGGCATAAAGCCTTAAAATCTTAAGCTGCTGAGCCTGCTCAGCTCAGCCAAGATTCGCGTGCTGGGTCTTGCACAGCGCTCCACTTTGATCCAGCAGTATCTCAGGTTCTGCAAGTTAAGTTGAAAGTCCCAAGCGCCAGCTTGATAGATTCTGTAGCAGGGGTAGGGCAATCCGGTGCCCTCCAGGTGCATTGAACTACAACTCCCATTATCCCTGTCCACTGGCTGTGTTCGGGGCAGATGGGGCCTGTAGTCCAAACCCTCGGGCAGGTACTGGTGTTGTTATCCCTGCTGTCTAGCAATGCAAAGGACAGCTCTTTTGGAGCTGTGCTTGGGGCTGATGGGACCTGTAGTCCAAACCCTCAGGCAGGTGCGAGGGTGCTTATCGCTGCTGTCTATCAATGCAAAGCTCTCTGCAAGACAGCCCTTTTGAAGCTGTGCTCGGGGCAGATGGGACCTGTAGTCCAAACCCTTGGGTGGGTGCCAGGGTGCCTATCCTTGCTGTCTACCAGTGCAAAGCTCTCTGCAAGACAGCCCTTTTGGAGCCCTGGCTGCATTGCTGGAGGCTTCCAGAAGTCTTCCTGGAAGCAGCTAACATGAGCTCAATTTCCTTGAAGCTCCACATTCCCTGCAGGTTTTACGGAGCTCCTCCTGCATGCTCTTCAGCAGAAGCTACAGGATCATAAGGGTTGGAATTGTGACCAAAGCTGGGCTGGGGCGAGGAGACGATAAAGCGGAGTGGGAAAACCAGAGTCCAGTTGCAAAGCAGCCTCTGTCCAAGTGGAACTGGAGGGGCTGGACGCCTCACTGGCTTGCAAACGGCACCGAGCAGGGAAATGACTTCCAGATTGCAGGCTCTGATCCAACGGGCAGCCCAGGGTGTAGGTTTTGGCAGAGAGGAAGCGTGCTTTGGCGCTGAGGCAGCCGACGCAGGGCTCCGAGCCCCACCATGCGTGGTGTTGCTGGCCCTTGCCAGGAAGGGCCTCCGTTGGGTCAGTTTTGCTTTGGGCTGAAGGTCACACACCTGCACTGTGCGCAGCCTCTGCTTTCTTTCTCCGGCCTGCCGGGTGCTTTGCTGTAAACAGCAGGGTCATCCGAGAGAGCTCGGGGGCAGTCCCTGGAAACGTTGGCTTTGTCTGATGGAATGCGACATGCTCTTTCACCGCTCCAGTGCACGTCCGCACGTCTGCGCACTGCACAAATCAATGGAATGGCAGATTTGCTTGTAAAAAAAGAAGAAGTCTCTAGCTCTCATGGGGAAGAGGGGAGGGAAGCACCCTCTGCCATTTGAAACGTGTGGAGGAACTGCAACATCAGCCTTCTTTCATCAGGTGGCTAGGATGGGACACTCCTGAGGCTGTAGACATAGGGCCAAGAGCAGGCGCAGGGATGCCCTTCCCCTCGTGCATTTGAACATTATTTTAGTGAGACCATCTATAATCTGCCCTGAGGATCTTTGGTTAAGTTGCTAGGATTGTTTAAGACAAGGGAACCATCCCTATTTATCCGTCTCAAATTTACGAACTGCGGTGGAAGAACCTGCAGGAAATTCCTGGCAAATCCACCTCCGTCCGCCCAAATTCCAGCCATGAAAGATCAGTGAAATAAAGCTTGTCCTACCACCACCAAGGTGGCTAAAGTTGCTGAAATGACTATGCTTAAAGAAGGTGATGAACAAAAACTCAAAGTAGCACGATCAGGGACTTAAGCAGAAATGTGGGAGGAGGTGCCCTGCTTCTGGGTCCCTGGTCATAAGAAAATAAGAACATAAGAAATATTTTTATTTATTTATTTATTTATTTATTACATTTTTATACCGCCCAATAGCCTAAGCTCTCTGGGCGGTTCACAAAAATTAAAACCACAATAAAACAACCAACAGGTTAAAAGCACAATTACAAAATACAGTACAAAAAGCACAACCAGGATAAAACCACGCAGCAAAATTGATACAAGATTAAAATACAGAGTTAAAACAGAAAGATTTAAATTTAAGTTAAAATTAAGTGTTAAAATATTGAGAGAATAAAAAGGTCTTCAGCTGGTGACGAAAGCAGTACAGTGTAGGCGCCAGGCGGACCTCTCTGGGGAGCTCATTCCACAACCGGGGTGCCACAGCGGAGAAAGCCCTCCTCCTAGTAGCCACCTGCCTCACTTCCTTTGGCAGGGGCTCATGGAGAAGGGCCCCTGAAGATGATCTTAAGGTCCGGGCAGGTACATATGGGAGGAGGCGTTCCTTCAAATAACCTGGCCCCAAACCGTTTAGGGCTTTAAATGTCAATACCAGCACTTTGAATCGGGCCCGGACCTGGACTGGCAGCCAATGAAGCTGGAAAAGGACTGGCGTAATGTGATCTCGCCGGCCAGTCCCTGTTAGTAAACGGGCTGCCCTGTTTTGTACCAGCTGAAGCTTCCGGACCGTTTTCAAAGGCAGCCCCACGTATAACGCATTGCAGTAATCCAAGCGAGAGGATTGGATCTAGCAGACCCTTGGTCTGCTAGATCAGACCAAGGGTCCATCTAGTCTGTTCATACAGTGGCCAACCAGCTGTTGACCAGGACCAACAAAGCAGGACATGGTGCAACAGCACCCTCTCACCCATATTCCGCAGCAACTGGTGCACACAGGCTTGCTGCCTCGGATACTGGAAGTAGCACATAACCATCAGGGATAGTAGCCATTGATAGTCTTCTCCTCCAACTGTCAACAGCTGTTTGGCCACTGTGTGAACAGACTAGACGAACCCTTGGTCTGATCCGGCAGGGCTCTTCTTACATTCTTACGTTAGGCTCCAAATCAGGCTCTACCTCAGAGGTGTGGAACCTCTTTCAGCCCGAGAGCTGAATACAGTTTTGGAGAAGCCCTTGGGGGCCACATTCCAGTACTGAACAGGGCCAAAAATGCCCCAAACAACAGCAAAGTAGGAGTGGGGCCATGTGAGGAACCTCATAGGGCCACATTGAGATCCCATGCAGGCCAGATTTGGCTCGCTGGCCGGAAGTTGAACACTTCTGCTGTGCCAGGTGTTGTGATGGGTTCAGGTTGCACATTTGCAACTGCCTTCCGCATTGCATCTTAAAACCGACCCTGCAATCTTCATGACTTCAGCATCAAGTCAGCCTTCCCCTTTTCTCCTCTCCTCTCCTCTCCCTCTCCATGCCATCCTTTTCTTTACAACATCTTGCCTGATGAAGAGACCTGGAGATCACAGAAGCTTGCACAGTTTTTGAGTTGGCCTAATAAAGATACCCCCCTTGATGGATTTCAGAGTACACATTTGGGATCTCTTTGAGCAGCCTGAAATATGCAGGTCTCTCCTTGCAAACACTGCTGCCACCTGGCAGAGGTGGGCAGGTGGGCCTAGCTCCACCTGACCAATTCATCTTCCCACTTTCTTTTTTCCTCCCCCACTCTCTGTGTGGGTGGCTTAGAAGCAGCATGTGCTCCTCCTGTTCCACCCCCACCCCCACGGCCCTCCTTTTCCGCCACCCCTACGGCTCTCCTTATCTCCCAGTGAGTGCTGGGCAGCTTCTCTGCCATACTTCAAGCTTCAAGAGAATGGAGCAGGGGTCTCCTGGTGGTACTCAGTCCTCCTTGCCGGTGATGGGACGCAATGGAACAGAGGTAAATCTGTTAGGAAGGAGCACTCTCTTGTGTCTCCTGATGGGTGAAGAGTGAGTTCTACCAGTATCTTGGGACGTAGCCTGTCTGTGCTCAGCAGTCTGGGGTGCTGTGAAGCCTGTGAAACCCACCCTATGGATGGTGAAGTCATGGATTTAGGGGGCGGGGGGCAAGGCTGCAGCTCAGAGGATAGAGGGTTCCACGGCCGGAATTTGGGGCAGATGATCCCCTAAATTTGCAACCACAAGATTAGACAAATTGATGGAGAAGGCTATTAATATAGTTACTACTCATGATCGCTGTGTTCTACCTCATCAGAGATGCTATGTTTATGTACATCAGTTGCTCAAGGACATGGGCGGAGGGGGCTGTTGCATTCATGTCCTCCTTGCCTGTTTCCCACAAGCAGCTGGTTGGCCGCTGTGTGAACAGAACGCTCGACTAGATGGACCCTTGGTCTGATCTGTCCATCTGATGTTCTTAGATGGACCAGGCTTAGTAGAAAGCAGGTCCATATATGTTCTTGGATGGACCACAGTTTACAAATTATGCATGGTGTGGAGAATATGGATAGGGAAACACTTTTCCCCCTCTCTCAAAACACTAGAACCCAATGGGGTCATCCCATGAAGCTGGTTGGTGGGAGATTCAGGACAGATAAAAGGAAGGACTTCTTCACACAGCGCAGAGTTAAATTATGGAACTCACGACCACAAGGTGTAGTGATGGCCACCCATTTGGATGGCTTTAAAAGGGGGGTTGGAGAAATTCCTGGAGGAGAAGGCTATCAATGGCTACTAGTCCCAGTGGTTATGTGCTACTTCCAGTATCCGAGGTAGTAAGCCTGTGTACACCAGTTGCTGGGGAACAAGGATGGGAGGGTGCTGTTGTGTCGTGGGACGATGCAGCGGGACGATGGCTGGTTGGCCACTGTGTGAACAGGGTGCTGGAATAGATGGACTCTCAGTCTGATCCAGCAGGGCTCTTCTTACGTTCTTCTTATATGCACCAGACGACACAGTTGTGTATTTCCAGCGGTTTATACAGAAGAAGGAATTTCTGGATACGTCGCTTTTCTCACCCCTGCAGCACAATCTACACTTGAGAAAATTCCCATTGTACACAACGATTGGTGCTGTAGGAGACTGGCATTTGGTCACTGTAGTACAGACGATTCTTTCTTTCACGCTAAACGACTTCTAAGCTCTGTACAAAGATTAAGAAAACGAAGCCGTCTCTGCCACGGGCTGCCGTGATCCCAAAAGGGGTAGCGTGGAGGAAGGCGCAAAGGAGCAGGAAAACAAGCAAACTCGGGCACGGATCCTTCAGAAAATACAGCACAGGGGTGGAACTGGACCAACAAACCAGACTGAGGCTTTTTCTGCTTCTGCCTGTGCTGCCTCTTACTTTATGCAAGATTGAAAGAGACCCTCTTCAACCTCTGCAAATAGGCTACTTCCAGATGTTGCATTGCAGCAGAAAAGGGTGATCTGTAGCATGGGGCGGTGGGGGGGGGCCTTTAGCGGTCTCACGCCCTACTCCAGTTCAGGCTGTAACTAATGGAGGCTGGTGGCTCCGATGTCGGTGGGATGGTGAATTCGCTCCGGGTTTCAGTCAGAACTCTGAAGATGCTATCCAAGGTGCTTCCAACACATCTGGAGGTGCTTCCGCACCTTGGATAACTCCTTTGGAGTTCTGGCTGGTTCTGACTGAAACCCGGAGTGGATTCACCGCCCCACCGACATCGGAGCCGCCAGGTGCCATTGACCGTAACTAAGCCTGAGCCCCTGCAGTTGAAATGACCCCGTATTGCTTCCTTCTCTGCCCCTGCCTCAACCCCCCACCCCACCCCGCCTTTGTTCTGTTGTTTCCTCTGTCTTGATTTTTTTTAGGTTGTAAGATCCTCAGGACAGAGGCTCTGTAAAATACCATGTAAATTAAGGATGGGGAACATGTGCCCCCCCCCCAATGTTGTTGGACTGCACCTACCAACTTCCCTTACTGTTGGCTAGACTAGCTAGGCTAATGGGAATTGTAGTCCAGCAATATCTGAAAGGGCTGCACCTTTCTCACCATGGAATGGTGGAACTAAACAGTTTTGGGCCAGGCTATCTGAAGGAACGCCTCCTCCCATATGTACCTGCCTCAGGGGTCCTTCTCCGTGAGCCCCTGCCAAAGGAAGTGAGGCAGGTGGCTTGCAGGAGGAGGGCCTTCTCTGCTGTGGCACCCCGGCTGTGGAATGAGCTCCCTAAGGAGGTTCACCTGGCACCTACATTATATGCTTTTAGATGCCAGGTGAAGACCTTTTTATTCTCACAGCATTTTAACAGTCTATAAATAAATTTTAACTTGGTGTTTTAAATTTGTAATTTTGCATTGCTGCTGTTTTTATCTGGTTGAGCTTTTATATTGTATTTTATATTATGGTTTTATACTGTTGTTTTATACTTTGAATGTTTTCAATTTTTGTGAACTGCCCCGAGAGCTCCAGCTATTGGGCAGTACAGAAATGTAATAAATAAATAAATAAATAAATGGAATTAAATAAATAAGAGATTGGAGCTAGTTATAGTATAGCAAGCGGACAACATGTGGCCCTCCAGATATCTTGGCTCACCACTCCTATCAGTCCTAGTCAGCATAGCCAAAGGTGAGGGATGATAGAAGTTGTAGTTCAATACATGGAGGGCTGTGTGCTGCCCGGTCATGTGGCATAACCTTTCTCAGCCCGGTGCTCTCCAGATGTGTTGGGCTGCAACTCCTATCCTCCCCAGCCAGCATGGGGGATGATAGGAGTCCAAAACATCTGAAGGGCACCAGTTTGGGGAAGGTTCTTCTAATCCGATGCTTTATGGGGGTGGGTGGGAGGGATATGGAAAAGCCTTAATGCAAATTAGAACCATGCTGCTCTTTCGAATAGCAGGAAACCCCCACCTTGTCTGCGGTCTTCAAATGGGAAAGGAAGGTGGCTGGGGAATTGGAATCGCCGAGGCTGCCAAAGAGGATGAAAGAAGAAAGAGTGGTGGTGCAGGACCGATCGCCTTGTTTGAGGCAGAAACCGTCAACAGCGGGAGAGGAGGGCTTTGCCAAAACCTTCTTGCTAATCCTACTTAATGGGTGGTCTCGCTTGTTGCGTGGCTCTCTCGTCTGCAGTGGACTCATGCCACCCATGGTGTGTGTGTGTATATAAGTATGTAAAAGATTTACACATCAGCTCTCTGCTTGGGGATTGGACAAGGATGCACGTTGTCTTGGGTCAACATTCCTAGACATTAGGGGAGATGGGTTAGCTCGAGGTTGGAGAAGACACTCAGCTAGGGTGACCATATGAAAAGGAGGACCGGGCTCCTGTATCTTTAACAGTTGCATAGAAAAGGGAGTTTCAGCAGGTGTCATTTGTATATATGGAGAACCTGGTGAAATTCCCTCTTCATCACAACAGTTAAAGCTGCAGGAGCTATACTAGAGTGACCAGATTTAAAAGAGGGCAGGGCACCTGCAGCTTTAACTGGTGTGATGAAGAGGAAATTTCACCAGGTTCTCCATATATACAAATGGCACCTGCTGAAATTCCTTTTTCAGTACAACTGTTAAAGATACTCCTCCTTTTCATATGGTCACCCTAACTCAGCAGGGTGCTGGTTGCTGACTCCCTTCCTGTGTCAGTGGACACCCCAGTGGTGGGCAGACGCAGCACTCTGATCAGTTCCTCGGGGAAAGCCACCATTTTGATTTGATTTGATTACATTTATATATTGTCCCATAGCCGAAGCTCTCTGGGCGGCTTACAGAGATCATTTTAACTTCCCCTAATGCCCCTGATGTACCGTCACTCCAGTACATTGTGGGAAATTAAACTGGCCATTCCGAAATGGTGATTGGGGCCACCATTTAAAGGTTTTTCTATATGAGGCTTTTAACCTGCACCTTTACCGAGGCTTCTGCTTCTGGATTCTTTGTGGGATTAAATTGGCTCCTTTACACGTGTCCCCCCCCCCCCCTCTTGCCTTCCTATGTGTTCCATTATACAACCGCTAGGTGGAACTGTGGTATAGTGGAATTGTGCAATTACACTATGTTTCTATAATGCCATTCTGTGGGGGGGGGGGGGGAAGCCAGACTTTAATCATTGGGGGGGGGGAATGTGATCACGGTTGAAAAGCATGGAAGAAGCCCTGGAGGAGGATGACATCATGTAAAGGACCCACAAATGACTGTGAGTGAGGAATCACAAGTGCACAACAAATCCTGCGTGTAGAAAGGCTTTAAGATTTCTACAATGTCCTTGACCATCACTAGGTTGGAAGCATTGGAGGAAATTTAAACGGCGACTAACCATTTAGTCAGGGTAGCCATCATACCCACAACCACCTGTACATTGGTGGAATCCTTAGTTAATATGCTTATATCTCAGAGGTTTTGCACTGTGCTCGTAACCATTCATGGACTCTATTAGGATCCCTCTTCTGCTTGGTATCTACGGACCTGCAGTTGCCCGCTCTGTGCCCTCTCGCTGGCAGCTGAGAGCCAGGAAGAGAATGGATAAGAGCTCGATTGAGCTCTGCCACATCAGAGATCCAAGCTGGCTTATTCTCAGAGCTCCCACCACCAACACTAATTCATGCTCTTCCTGGCAACGTTTCCCACAAAGTACCAAGCACACTGTACCCGTTGGCAGCACCCCAGACAGCCGCCGGGGTCTGCACACACACAAACACAGGGCGATGGCTGTTCGCATAAAGTGTGGCTTGAGTGAGGTTCCCCTGGCTGAATGAGCCAAGTGTGCTTGCCCAGAGAATCGGCATTTTGTGTGTTTGTGTGCGTGGTGAAAGAGAAGGACCTCGTATTCAGAGGTCCCTCTCTCCAGGGTTTGTTGCACAGACTGGAACAGATCTTCCTCTGAGGGTGCAGCTAGGCGAGGAACCCTGGACAGGCCAAAGTGGAATCCTGATGGACAATGGAACTTGCACTGGCCGGCAGCAACCTGAAGCAGCTGCTTCCTAGGTCATTCTGGGGGGAAGGAGTTCCTTTTGGGGATGCAGGCAGGTGAGGAGCACATCTGGAAACCTTGTGTTAATTACATGTGGGTTTTTTGGGGGGATGTGTGTCTGTGTGTGTGTGCTTTTTCTTCTGTTCTTTTTAACCAACCTTCCCCAACCTGGTGCCCTCCAGAGGTTTTGGGGGGAGGGTGTTTTTAAGAACTTTTGCAGCAGGCAGAAACTCAACAGGCAAAGCATCCCCATCATTACTTCTCTGTGTTGGGTGGGGGTGGGAAATGCAGCTGCTGAATTTTGGCCAGTCATGCAGTTCTTAAAGGCGCAGTATCCCTGTTGTGATGGTGGGGAGGGAGGGAGGGAGGGAGGGGGGTGTAGAAAATCTGGCAAGCCTAATTTCTCTGGGTTTGTCCCTCAATGGTGATTCAATTCCCCCCTTACTGATCATTTTTGGAGGGGTCGACCAGTGGATTGAATGGGCTGCGTGATTTTCATTTCTTTCGGATGTCTCCTTTGAATTGCCACGCTGAGAAAGGCAGGGCAAAAAACAGAACCGTGTCAATAAATACTAGAATAAAAAGCACAAGATTACAGGAAACGTGAAGTGAAAGAATTCCCCGGGCTCGCAGGAGCCGGCTTTAAGCCACTGCTGCCACCTACAGGCTTATGACAAGGGTGAAAGAAGAAAGTGCAAAAGCTGGGTTGCAGTTAAACCTCAAAAAAACCAAGATTATGGCAACCAGCTTGATTGATAACTGGCAAATAGAGGGAGAAAACGTGGAGGCAGTGACAGACTTTGTATTTCTGGGCGCAAAGATTACTGCAGACGCTGACTGCAGCCAGGAAATCAGAAGACGTTGACTTCTTGGGAGGAGAGCAATGACAAATCTCGATAAAATAGCTAAGAGCAGAGACACCACACTGACAACAAAGGTCCGCATAGTTAAAGCAATGGTATTCCCCATAGTAACCTATGGCTGCGAGAGCCGGACCATAAGGAAAGCTGAGCGAAGGAAGAGAGATGCTTTTGAACTGTGGTGTTGGAGGAAAATTCTGAGAATGCCTTGGACTGCAAGAAGATCAAACCAGTCCATACTCCAGGAAATAAAGCCAGACTGCTCACTTGAGGGAAGGGTATTAAAGGCAAAACTGAAGTACTTTGGCCACATAATGAGAAGACAGGACACCCTGGAGAAGAGGCTGATGCTAGGGAAAGTGGAAGGCAAAAGGAAGAGGGGCCTACCAAGGGCAAGATGGATGGGTGATATTCTGGAGGTGACAGACTTGACCTTGGGGGAGCTGGAGGTGGCGACAGCCGACAGAAAGCTCTGGCGTGGGCTGGTCCATGAAGTCACGAAGAGTCGGAAGCGACTGAACGAATAAACAACAAAGCCACCTACAGGTGCTCATCGGTATGGCTTAAACCTCCGAGGAGAACAGGAATAGATTTTCACAGCCGTTCATCGCAGGCAACTTTGGGTTTCCGAATTGGATGGGCTGAAGCAGAGTTTTATCCATTTGGCTGGATGCCAGAAGTAGAGTAGAGGAGGAATTCTGCCAATCCGTTGTAGTCATTAGTAGAGTGCATACGTGTGTTATGACAATGTCTGTACATCTGGGGTATTGAAACTCTTGCAGCCTGAGGGACGTATTTCAGTTTAGAGAAGGTTTTTTTTTTGAGGGGGCTACATCCCAGTGGTAGGTGGGGCCATAGGGGTGAGGCCAAAATACCAGCAGATTTTATCTTCAATCTCTAAGCAAAGCCATAAGAGCATAAAGAGCCAGGCTGGATAAGACCCAACACTCTGTTTACACAGTGGCCAACCAGCTGTTGACCAGGGACCAACAAAGCAGGACATGGTGCAACAGCATCCTCCCACCCATGTTCCCCAGCAGCTGGTGTATGTAAACTTACTGCCTCGAATACTGGAGATAGCACACAACCTTCTAGGCTAGTAGCCATTGACAGCTTTCTCCTCCAGGAATTTATTCACCCCCCTTTTAAAGCCATCCAAATTGGGGGTCATCACTCTGTCTTGTGGTAGTGAATTCCACAGGTTAACTCTGCACTGTGTGAAGAAGTCCTTCCTTTTAATCTGTCCTGAATCTCCCACCAATCAGCTTCATGACCCCATTAGGTTCTAGTATTATGAAAAAGTAAGATTAGGTGACCATATGAAAAGGAGAACAGAGCTCCTGTATCTTTAACAGTTGCATAGAAATGGGAAGTTCAGCAGGTGTCATTTGGATATATGGAGAACCTGAGGAAATTCCCTCTTCATCACCACAGTTAAAGCTGCAGGAGCTATACTAGAGTGGCCATATTTAAAAGAGGGCAGGGCACCTGCAGCTTTAACTGGTGTGATGAAGAGGAAATTTCACCAGGTTCTCCATATATACAAATGACACCTGGTGAAATTCCCTTTTCAATACAGCTGTTAAAGATACAGGAACCCTGTCCTCCTTTTCATATGGTCACCATAAGTAAGAAAAATGTCTCCCTGTCCACATTCTCCATGCCATGCATAATTTTGTACACCTCTATCTCGTCTCCCCTTAGCCTCCTTTTTCCCAAGCTAACTAATCCCAGCTGTTGTAACCTTCCCTCATAGGGGTGATGCTCCAGCCCTTTAATTGTTTTAGTTGCCCTTTTCTGCACTTTTTCCACCCTTAGCATGCAACCTTGTAGAATGGAGGAAAAACTGTGCAAACCCTGGGAAATTACCAAACTGTGGGTGGTTGGGAAAAGGGCATTGGGGTCGGAGTAAGGAGGCGTGGCCATCTGGGAACTCCTGGAGGGCCAGATTGGGCTGGATTTGACCCATGGGCTTGAGGCTGAACAGCCCTGCTGTACACCAAAGAGTCAAGTGGAGGGTGTAGTTGCTTTTATAGTTTATTGCACATGCTTGCGCTCTGAAGGCTATGTGTTGTGAATGCAAGCGCACGCATTCTGGACTCGTGACTTCCAAATGTGCTGGTCCGTAATCTCCATCATTCCCCATTGGGCATGGTCATTCCCAATCTATGTCTGCAAGGAATGATAGCAGTTGCAATATCTAACACGTCTCGATGGCACGAGGCTGGGAAAAGCCGAGGGACTGCCACGTGGTGCTCTACCCCTTGCTAAGAAGATCGTGGAAGTGGGCTTGCACCATTTGGGAAGGCTACATACGAGGGTCTTACTGACCTGAACGTTGCTGCCCTTCAACAAAAGAACTTTCAAACAACTGAATTGCAACTTACTTGGAAGTTTGATTCCATCTATTTGGGCTTGAATAGAAACAATGGTTTTCTGTCCCATTACAGGTCTTAAGTGTTAATGAACGCCATCCTCCTATGCTCTCCCGATCTGCTGCTCTTGGGAGAGGGTGCTGGGCTTATTTTGCATACATTTAAGCTTGAATTGTCACAGTCTGTTCTTTTTGCATTTTCTTGCCTTTTGATCCCACTTTTTACAATTTCTTTTAGAAATCTCCCTCCCTCTCTCCCTCTGTGGGTGGGTATTCACTGACTGAGAGTAAAGATTCATGCATCTGATGTCCATAAAAGCTTTAAGGAACTGCAACACTCTTAGTTCATTTTGCGGCAAGAAACAAATACTGTAATCCCTCAAGAAGCTGATATGGGTGTAATGTCCCTTTTGTGTTTTGAAAAGTCTCTCCCCCCAAAAAAAAATTGGGGAAAAGGAACTCTGCATATGTTCAGAAACATGCAGCCCTAGGCGAGAGTATTTCTGTAAACCAAACTTCCTCTCTGATGAATAATTGGCACTTGCTGAGGATTTCTATACATAGTTTTGAATAGCTTGCTTAATGGTTGGCTTTGTGTGCGCGCACGTGTAACCATTTAAATTCATGACCCTACAGCTATCATTTCCTTGCCAAAATGTGGAACTTTGTCATCTGCCGGTCGGAGGCACAGCTCAGTTGTTTTTCCTCTTAGTGGTGCCCCTGAGTTCTTGAATGGATCTGAGGTGGGGTGAGCAATAGGGATGTGCTCCGCTTCTAATCGGACCGGCGAATTAGAAGCGGAGTGGGGGGCTTCGCCTGCCCTTAAGGCGGAGGCGAAGAGGATTGGGGGGCCAGCGGAGCGTGGCGAAGAGGATCGAGGTGAAGGCGGATCCTTTGCCTCGATCCGGAGCTCTGCCGGAAAGGTAAGTGGGGTTTACCGGGCCCTGCCACTGTCGCTGTCGCCCATGCGGCGACAGCGGCCGGTCCCGGTAACCCCCCCCACCCCCCTCTCCCTTACATGCCTCCGTCCGCGGTCTGTCGGCGTCTTCAATTGAGCCCGCGGTTCAACCAGGAAGCGGCCCAGACTTCCTGGTTGAACCGCGGGCTCAATTGAAGACGCCGACGGACCGCGGACGGAGGCAGGTAAGGCCCCCCTCTCCCTTGGTCCCTTACCGGGCTCTGCCGCCGTCGCCACATGGGCAGCAACGGCGGCAGGACCCGGTAAACCTCCCGCCCTCCTCTCCCGGCCTTACCTGGTGCCACTCCCCTTCACTGCGGAGCTCCGATTCGGAGCCGGAGCTCCGCGGCGAAGAGGAGCGGAGTATGGGCAGAGCGGCGCGGAGCGGGCTGACCCGAAATTTTCGGATCGGCCTGCAGGGCGGAGCGGGGGGTCCGTGCACACCCCTAGTGAACAACCCCCTGAGGTGGGACGAGCAACCAGGATGATCAGGCATCTGGAAACAAAGCCCTATGAAGAGAGACTGAAACAATTGGGCATGTTTAGCCTGGAGAAGAGAAGATTGAGGGGAGACATGAGAGCACTCATCAAATACTTAAAAGATTGTCACATAGAGGAGGGCCAGGATCTCTTCTCCATCATCCCAGACTGCAGGACATCGAATAAGGGGCTCAAGTTACAGGAAGCCAGATTCCAGCTGGACATCAGGAAAAACTTCCTGACTGTTAGAGCAGTACGACAATGGAACCAGTTACCTAGGGAGGTTGTGGTCTCTCACACCCTAGAGGCCTTCAAGAGGCAGCTGGACAGCCATCTGTTAGGTATGCTTTAAGGTGGATTCCTGCATTGAGCAGGGGGTTGGACTCGATGGCCTTATAGGCCCCTTCCAACTCTACTATTCTATGATTCTCTGTTGGGAAACACGGCTGCTCTGTGCTTTGTATGAATGCAGTTTCCCCAGGAAATCAGGGTATGGGAAATCATGCAAGGTTTCTTGGGGCTTTGAGCGTGAGGAGGAGTGCCTTAAACAGTGGCGACAAATCCCAGAGGGGCAGCCATGCGTGTGCCGCAGCAAAAGAAACAACGGGTCTGCTGGCACCTTAAAGGGCTAGTAGCGCATAGCCATCAGGAGTAGTAGCCATTGATCGCCTTCTCCTCCAGGAACGTATCCAACCCCCTTTTAAAGCCATCCAAATTGGTGGCTGTCGCTACATCTTCCTTTAGCATTGGCGATAGGACAGCACCCTCCACTGCACTTGAATGCAGCAAGCCAATTTGGGAAGTGCATAGCAGGCTACATGGCACATAGGTCCTTCCTCCAACACCTTGCTGCTGCCTCCCAGGCTCTGCTGCCTGAGGCAACTGATTTACACTGCCTAATGGTAGAGCCAGCCCTGCCTCTGCTCACTGGACCTCTGACTCTGGGCTTGCAGTCAGCTGGAATTAAAGCCTGATCACTAAACACCCCCAGGGCTTTCCTCTGGCAGAAGTTGCAAGTTTGAAGCTGCAGTGTGCTTAAAAATCCTGCAGGTGGCACTGCAGGAGAAGAGCTTCTCCTATCCAGCTTCTAAAGGTCTTCACCAGGACATCTGCAACTCAGCTATCTCAGCACAGGCTGGAGAGGAGAATTGGAGGCAACAGGAAAAGAGAAATGCTCCAAAATGGATCTTCTCCACTGTCCATTTCCCCCACAAGGCTGCGATCATTACCCTTTTTCTGGTGTCATTTCCAGAGTGTACACATCAGGAGTTGGCCGCCAGCTACATTTGCCAGGAAGGGGGCGTGCAGAGGACCCATTACTGAAGGTAGAGGGGAGTCATAGGTCAAGGCAACCTCCCCCAAGCTGGTGCCTTGCATATGCTTTGGACTACAATTCCCAGCTGGCCAGGCAAATGATGGGGATGATGTGAACTGTAGTCATGCGGTGTGGGCAATGGTTAGGGATGATGGGAGTTGTCATCCAAAACATCTGGAGAGGCCCATGTTGGGAAGGCTTGGTCATGGCCTCCCAACCCACCTTCATAACGGAATCTCTTGGCAACTCTGTCCACCACACATTCTTCTTGATTACCAATTAGCGAATGGACCTGGCTTCACCAGGGTTAGACTAGCCTTCAGTTTGATGCAGAGAAGCCTTCTAGCAAATTTATACAGCTGTCAGAGTTGGACACATTTTGCCTGGCCCATTTGAGTGAAGCCATTCCCACTGGCATGCCAAGACACAGCCCCTGCCGTGGTGGACTTCCATAGCCTCCCAAGAGAGGTGTCTGTCTGTCCACAGTTCAACAAACAACCCACACACAAACCCTGAGTGTGGCTTAGCATCTCGGGCAAACCCAGTCAGTAGCTTGTCAACTCCATTGCATGTGCCACTAATTACTCTCACGGCCACAGCTTGCCATGTGATCCAAACCGAGGCAGCGTGGCTTGTTTGAGGGGGCATCAACACTCAAATAACCCACGGACATTATTTGAGGGTTTCTGCATGAGGTACTGGTTCCTCTCTATTTGGCCCTGGTTAGGCCTCATCTAGAGTATTGCGTCCAGTTCTGGGCTCCACAATTCAAGAAGGACGCAGACAAGCTGGAGCGTGTTCAGAGGAGGGCAACCAGGACGATCAGGGGTCTGGAAACAAAGCCCTATGAAGAGAGACTGAAAGAAATGGGCATGTTTAGTCTGGAGAAGAGAAGATGGAGGGGAGACATGATAGCACTCTTCAAATACTTGAAAGGTTGTCACACAGAGGAGGGCCAGGATCTCTTCTCGATCCTCCCAGAGTGCAGGACACGGAATAACGGACTCAAGTTAAAGGAAGCCCGATTCCAGCTGGACATCAGGAAAAACTTCCTGACTGTTAGAGCAGTACGACAATGGAATCAGTTACCTAGGGAGGTGGTGGGCTCTCCCACACTAGAGGCCTTCAAGAAGCAGCTGGACAACCATCTGTCAGGGATGTTTAGGGTAGATTCCTGCATTGAGCAGGGGGTTGGACTCGATGGCCTTGTAGGTCCCTTCCAACTCTATTATTCTATGGTTCTATGATTCTATGCCCCACCCACCACCACCAGGCCAGATGACATAGCAAGTTGTACCAGTGAGGGTAATAAAGGAAATCCAGCCAGCATGTGACTTATTTCCGTTGCTGCGGTTGTGAGAACTCTCCCATTACGTGGGTGATCCAGGGTTGCATCTTCCAACATAATTTTCTTCTAAAAGCAGCCATCCAGGGACCCAGTTTGGTGCAGCGGGGAATGGGTCTTACCCTTTCCTCTTGTGACATGTACCCGGTCCAAATCTCTCTCCCACCCCTTCAAGCGACCATTAGCCATAGAACAGGCTTCCCATTCTGCTTGGTCACTGTGAAACATGGGGTGCCTGAGTAGGCTGGATCAAGGCAGGCTCTCAGGGCCGTCTCATGTTCTTTCTCTTTTTACGAGAGTGGGTGTGAGCTTTTACGACGCCTGGTGAATTTTATGGTGGCTTGGGGATGAACATTATGACTTGATAATGTTTGGTGGGTTTTTTAGGGCTGTGCACGCCCCCCCCATCCGCTTCATGGCCCGATCCGGAAAATCTGGATCGGGCCTGATCCTCTTCAGGCTGATCCGCCCATTCCCTGCTCCGCGGAGCGAGATCCGGCTTCACCGCTGTTGCCGCATGGACGGCGCTGCTGCCGCTGCTGCCAGGTAAGCCACCCCCCTTATCTGTGTCCGTCGTCACGGGCTTCAATTGAGGGCCCAGCTTGAAGCTGGAAGAGGCCTTGGCCTTCACTTCCGGCTTCATCCGGGGCCTCAATTGAAGCCCGCGATGGACGCAGGTAAGCCTCCCTCCTCCCTGCCCTCTTACCTGGCTCTGCCGCCACTGTCACTGTATGGACAGCAGCAACGGTGGTGCAGGTAGGCCAACCCCCCCCCCCGCCCCCTTACCTGCATCCGTCGCAGCCTTTACTTCCGGCTTCAACCTCGGCCTTCACTTCCGGCTTCAACCGGGGCCTCAATTGAAGCCTGCGATGGACACAGGTAAGCCTCCCTCCTCCCTGCCCCCTTACCTGGTTCCATCACCGTTGCCACAGGGACTGCAGCGGCGCCAGCGCCAGATGAGTCCCCCTCCCCCCCCACTTACCTGTGTCCGAAGCTCCGGATTGAGGCGATCCTTTTCGTCTCAATCCGCAGCCCCCCCAACTCTCTTCGCCTCTGCCTTTTCTGGAGGCGAATCAGGCCGCCTCGCTACTGCTTCTCCGAACCGAAGAGAAGCGGATCACAGCCCTAGTTTTTTTTTAGGGTTGTGGGCTATGGTCAGGGATTCAGTGGTGGAGAGGCTTTTCTTTTCACCAATGAATTCCACTTCCACGTCATCAGTGAGAATGGAGGGCATCATCTCGGAAGGGGAGAGGGTTTCCTTTGCAGGCAAGCAAGAACAACAGAAAAGATTGGAAGCGGGAGAGGGCGCGGGCGGGCGCCTGCAGGCAAGATGACAGCAACCCCAGGAGGGGATCATTAGTGCTGGGTGTGGTTGCTTTGCTTTTGGGAGGCTTCCAGTGCAATCTGATCCAGGTTTACTCAGAAGTAAAGCCCACTGTGTGCGATGAGGCAAGCTCCCTTGCAAAAGTATTTTTAGATTTGCGGCCTTAACTTTGTGTCACTCTATTTAGATAAATATACATAAAACATTGGTCATTTCAAACTCCAGAGAAGTGGATCTTTTGCTATCTTCTTTTGTTTTGTTTTTCTGGAATGGATCTTGGTTTCAACCCGGGGCATTGTCTGTGTTGCCACAAAACCAACCACCCCCAAAGGTCTGTTGGCATAAGGAGTGGTGCACTTGCTACAAAAAGAAACCTTGCGTTGCCCATTCATCCCCTATTGGGAGGAAGGGTCACACCCACTCTGATAGGATCTTCTCCTCTTTGGAAGGCATCTCTTTTCTCTTGGGGCTCTGCATAGTAGTAGAGACACACCCTTCTCTGTTGTATTGCTGGCCCTCCTGGACTTACAAAGCCATCACGTACCTCCTTTCTTTGTGTGTAGTTTTGTTTGAGTTCTAATGGGGCTGGAGGTTGTTGAGGGCCCTTGGGCAAGTCACCCACAATAGCTCCCCTCCTCAGCGAGCTGACCTTCACATCACCCTTGTCACCAGTTGCTCTTGCTCTTGTGGCAACATAAGTTGTTTATTCGTTCAGTCCTTTTTGACTCTTCGTGACTTCATGGACCAGCCCACGCCAGAGCTTTCTGTCAGCCGTCGCCACCCCTAGCTCCCCCAAGGTCAAGTCTGTCACCTCCAGAATATCATCCATCCATCTTGCCCTTGGTCGGCCCCTCTTCCTTTTGCCTTCCACTTTCCCTAGCATCAGCCTCTTCTCCAGGGTGTCCTGTCTTCTCATTCTGTGGCCAAAGTACTTCAGTTTTGCCTTTAATACCATTCCCTCAAGTGAGCAGTCTGGCTTTATTTCCTGGAGTATGGACTGGTTTGATCTTCTTGCAGTCCAAGGCACTCAGAATTTTCCTCCAACACCACAGTTCAAAAGCATCTATCTTCCTTCGCTCAGCTTTCCTTATGGTCCGGCTCTCGCAGCCATAGGTTACTACTGGGAATACCATTGCTTTAACTATGTGGACCTTTGTTGTCAGTGTGGTGTTTCTGCTCTTAACAATTTTATCAAGATTTGTCATTGCTCTCCTCCCAAGAAGTCAACGTCTTCTGATTTCCTGGCTGCAGTCAGCGTCTGCAGTAATCTTTGCGCCCAGAAATACAAAGTCTGTCACTGCCTCCACGTCTTCTCCCTCTAATTGCCAGTTATCAATCAAGCTGGTTGCCATAATCTTGGTTTTTTTGAGGTTTAACTGCAACCCAGCTTTTGCACTTTCTTCTTTCACCTTCGTCATAAGGCTCCTCAGCTCAGCTGCCTTATACTGGGTCAGACCCTTGATCCATGTATTGTCCACACTGATTGGCATCCTCCTCCAAGGGTTCCTGCCCTACCTGGAGATGCCGGGAATCGAAACTGGGAGCTTCTGCATGCAAAGCAACGGCTCTACCACTGAGCCATGGCCTCTGTCCCTTATCCTCTTACTCATCATTGATATCACTTGTTTGCTTGGCAGGCAGGCAGGCAGCCAAGGAGCAAGGAGGCAGGAGCATCTACTGCTTCTCCTTCTCAGTACCACCACCACCATTGTCAGAGCGAGAGGCAGGTGAACATGGAGATTGCAATGGTGGAAAGGTTGAGCAAGTCCAAGGGCCTCTTCTCAATGGGCCTCTACTGGGGTGTGGGCCCTTGGCAGGTGCTTGACGATGCCTACCCATGAGGATGGTCCTGTGCGTGTGTACAAATAGATTACCGGCTGAAGGCAACTCTTCATGCAACTGACGAATCGGATTTTTCTGGCCCAAGAGAGTTTAAGGTGCAATACATCTGTTGGTCTTTAAGGTGCCATCAGACGCTTTCTTGTTGTGATTGCTGCTTCCTTACTGGCCGTTTTGTGTCCTGTCTGAGGCCTTGGGAATACAGTTGGGGGTGAAATCTAAATAAACAAATGTAAACATGGTTGCAGAGCTGCAACCAGTTGTCAGCCCCTGGGCGTATGTGGCTATTTACTATGTATGTTTGCAAGCACGTGTGCATTTGTTGCATGGTGGGTTTGTTTATATGCATGTGAAAAAAACAAAAACAATAAAAAAAAAATCATCACCCCATCCCACCCCCCAAAATGAATGCAAGAAGACTCTCCTGTTCTTCCAGGCTTTTTCAGTTTTTTTTCAAAGTCTATTAAAATATTTTATAATATTGTGGGTGTTTTACTGTCTTAGTCCTTGCCAAGTTGTTTATTATCCCAGTCCCTGCGATGGGATATTTTATTGTATGCTGTGTTGGCACGTTTGTTAGTTTTGTCTATTGTTGATTTTATTGCAATTTCTATTCCTTATTATTGTGAAAGTCCTAGAGAAATTGATTTTCGGAGGCGTTTAATAAATTTAATAAATAAGTAAATCAACAAAATGAGCAGCCCGCACCACGTTGGTGGTAGCCTGTGTGCACTCCTTGCTGGGGAACATGGGTGGGAGGGTGCTGTTGCACCATGGTCTGCTTGGCTGATGGCTGGTTGGCCACTGTGTGAACAGAGTGCTGGACTAGATGGGCCCTTGGTCTGATCCAGCAGGGCCCTTCTTATGTTCTGAACATCACCAAGGCCTTTTGGATCTTGCTGGCTGCCCTATGTCTTCGCCTGCTGCCTTAGCTCAGGGTGGGCTTGCATAGCCGTGAATTCCTGCATGCTGCTGAGTGGTAAAGTTTTTATTGTTCAACTATAAGAAGAGACCGGCAGCTCCGCCCTGGAATATGTAGGGATGCTCAGACAGTGCAGGGAGGGTTCATTTACTTTTGGTTGCCTGGAAGGCAGAGGGCAGATTTCATAATATGAAGATAAGGAGGCAATAAACCCCGAGGTCTTTCTGCTTTTTCTGATCAGGACCTGGTGGGGTAGAGAGAGGCATGTAAGCTCAGATGTCCTCCAGAGCCTGCAGCTGCAAGTACTATGAAAACCTTTTGTTACACTTGAAGAGAGGGAGGGAAGTGGGGAGAGGCTGAAGGGACATAAAGCTCATTTTTGCTTTTGCAACATCCTGTAAAGGCCAGGATCTGCGGCGTTCTTAACTGGCTGATGACTGGTGTGTGAAGAAGACCCCAGAAGCCAAGGTATGTCCAGAGCCATGCTTTTCCCTCTGGTTACGGTTCGCTTTTGTTCCTCTGCTGCCCCATCATTAATGGCTCTGCGTTGGACCATTCCTGCATGCCTCCTGCTCCTGGGGTTGCTGATTCTAGTTTTGGGTAGCAGCTGCCTCAGCTTCTGCTACAACAAATTGGTGAGGTTCATGGTAATTGAGGCCAAGGGCACCAGTTCACCAGGGCATGAGAGATAAGGGTGGAGAGGCAACCACAGCGCAGTGGTGGAACACCTGCATTGCATGCCGAAGGTCCCAGGTTCGATTCCTGGCATCTCCAGGTAGGGCTAGGAAAGAACCCTGCTTGAAACCCTAGAGAGACGCTGCCAGTCAGTGTTGGCAATACTGGGCTAGATGGACCAAGGGTCTGACTCAGTAAGAATAAAGCAGCTTCCTACGTTCCTGTTTTATTCAGCCCAAGCTTATATTATTTTTAGGTGAACAACAATTTCAGTTTCTGTTGTTTTAAACCTGTTACTGTCTTTTAAATGTTTGCATGGCTGCTAAGTTTTGTTTTGGTTTTTACTTTTATTTTATGCTGACCTTGTTCAGATGACACGCTAAGCCACGGCGGTGAAGCATTTTGAGCTAAACGTTCTGGCTTAGCGTGTGGTGTGAACCGTTCCTAACCATGGTTGACAGCACAACCGCAGTTTAATCATGGGGCCTTGTTAGACGAGGCTTTAGCCCAGTGCGAGCCCCGGGCTCACCCTTGTGCATCCAGATGGCGCACAGGGTATCCTGGGCTCAGGCAGGGGTGAACCCTCGCTGGGCCCAGGGTAACCGGCACTGCTTCTGGCCCGGTTTTTCCTGCGGTGACCCCAGGCGTGTAGCCAGGTCCGCCGCTTTTCCCGGCTACCGCATTTACTCCTGAGTAGATGGGAAAAGCGGTGGACGGGCCACAGAGCTCCACAGGAGCGCTGCGGCCATCAGGGCTATGGTGGGGACATGGGGGGTGGGAATCGCGGCCTACGGGACATGGGGGGTGGGAAACGGAGGCCAGGGGAGATCAGGGGGGGGAATTGCGGCTCAGGGGACATTGGGGGGAATCGCTGCCCAGGGGGCATTGGGGGTGGGCATCGGACATGGCGGGCAGGCGGGGGGATTGGACATGGTGGGCAGGGGATTGGACATTGCGGGTGGGCAGGGGGGGTCACCGCCAGGGGGGGAAATCGGGGGCAGGGGGGAGTGGGGAACCCTTTTTTATTTTAAAAAAGAACCTACCTTCATCGTTGGTGCGCTCTTGCGCACATGGCCCCTTTAAGCGAGAAAATAAAATGGCCAACGCGACGGGGCTTTCCTTTACCCCGTCGTGCCGACATGTAGACTGGGGCGACAGCCCGTGCTAGCTGCAGCGTGGGCTCGCCCCTCCTCCCGACCGGACTTTCAGGTAGGTCTAGCAAGGCCCATGCTCACTAACCATTTGCTGCAAAAGGGTGAGCGACCTAACCATGGCTTAGCGTGTTGTCTGAACAGGCCCGCTGATTTTAAACTCTTGCCCCTCTTCCTCGTTGTTAGCAATCGTTTGCTTGTCAGGCAGAGAGCCGGTGAGCAAGTAGGCAGCGGCGTCTGTGGCTGCTCCCAGAGCAAGAGGCAGGTTGCAAAGCTGAAGAGGAGGGGCGACTCTGGAGGCTCTGGTTAGTGGGGCCCTGCTGGGGTGTCGGCCCTTGGTAAGGTGCCCAGTCATGCCTACCGTTGATGCAAGCCCTGCGCAAATGCATACTTCTTCTTTTTTAAAGTACTTCATTTATTTATTTCATTTCTATCCCACCTTTTTTCCTCCAAGGCAGCATACATAACCCTCCTCCTCCCTGTTTCTTTGTTATTGTGATTTTAGAATGTAAGCCATACGGCAGGGTGTTTTGTATTCTGTTTTATTTTGTTCTGTACAGCACCACGAACATTGATGGTACTACATAAATAAATATTAAGAATAATCCTCTCCATTTTATCCTCACGACAACAACCCTGTGAGGTCGGTTGGGCTGAGAACCTGTGACTGGCGCAGTCACCCAGTGGGTTTCCATGGCCGAGTGGGGACTAGAACCCCAGATCTCCTGACTCCCAGTCCAACACCTTAGCCACTACACCATACTGGATCTCAAGTATTACTTTAACGTAAAAGAAGTATTTTATCATGACAAGTTGTAAGCTGGAAAAGGCCATAGAGCACATGTATCCCAGGTTAAGATAAGATAAGTAGTGCCCTGCTGGATCAGACCGAGGGTCCCTCTAGTCCAGCACTCTGTTCACACAGTGGCCGGCCAGCTCTCGACCAGGGACTACATAGGCTTACTGCCTCAAACACTCGAGGTAGCCCACAGCCATCACGGCTTGTAGCCCAGTTTGGCTAGGAATGAATCCTGTTGTCGGTCAGTTTTGACAGTGCTGGGCTAGATGGACCAAGGGTCTGACACAATATAAGGCTATTGGACAGTATAAAAATGTAATAAATAAATAAATAAATAAATAAATAAGCAAGCAAGCTTCCGATGTACCTCTCTCTCTCGCGTGCGTGTGCACCCACCCACCCACATCTCTTATTTGATTTCTCCCTTGCGCAAGTGGCATTTCTTGCTTTGGAAATGCATCAAGTTTACACTTTGCAGGCACCCGCTATCTCAGAGATTTCTCCCTCCCTCCCTCTCCCTCTCTCACACACCAACTCCTCCACAAACACCCTCACTTTTCTATTCTTCCTGCAGAAGTCAGTCTTGGGTTTTTTTTCTAGTGCATTCTTTTCTGCAGCCTGTAACTCTCTCCAAAGTTTTTTGGGGTGGCAGGGGTGGGGGTGGGAGAGGCAGCAGGACCGTCTGCCCTGCGAAACAGATGGATCCCAGCCCTGCGAAACAGATGAATCCCAGCCCACCGCCCAAACGCTGTGTGGCCAATTCTTGCCTGTGGAAATGCTCCAGCCAGCCGCACGATGTGCTGACGGAGATTAGAGCCGGATAAGAGCACAACATGCACGGACAGGCACGCATGCAACTCCTGTCCCAAAAAACAGACATGCGAGGGCAGACAGTCGGCGGTTGAATGCTTTGCTTGTAAAAGGCCCTAGGTTCAATTCCCGGCGTCTCTAGATAAACTGGGAAAGACCCTCCATCTGTCTGAATCCCTGGAGAGACACTGCTGGTCAGGGTAGACCAGGGATCTACTGGTAGATCTCTGGTGATTTCTAGTAGATTAGCATGGGTTTCTGGCTCCCAGGTACATTAATAATAGCAGACTCGTTAGGTCCACCAGATATGCAGACACTAAATTAGGTTGCTGAAAAAGAACACCGGGGGGCGGGGGAGGGGAGAGACCAGGGCCTAATCTACACCAAGCAGGATATTGCACTATGGAAGTGGTATATAAAAGGCAGGAGCCACAGTGCTGCTTTATAGCAATATTGCAGTGCACTGACAACTGTTGGGGACCATTGACACATATCATATAACACTTTCATACCGCTTTCATAGCGCAGTATCCTGCTTGGTGTAGATTAGGCCCAGGGGTGTGTGTGTGTGTGTGTGTGTGTGTGAGTGAAAGGACTCGTGAGCTTGGTTCCTGTTCTGAACACAACATTCGTCGGCTGGGTACAGTATGTGTTCAGAGGAAGCCTGCTCCTTGATTCTCCCAGTAGGTCCACCCGCCTGAACCGCTGTTTCGCACCTGGCTCTAGTTGGTGGATCTTTGGGTTTGAGTATTAAAAAAACAAAAGCAGAGCTGCCTGCAAACCTGAAGATAGTCCATCATTTGGGGGTAAACGATGCTGAGCTACAGGGGCGATCCCTTGGAGTCGCTGTTAAGCAGCTTCCAGTGTCCCCCCACCTTCCCCACCGCTAAGCACAAGTCAAAGACAAAGGGATGTAAACCCAGTGGCAGAGACTGAAGTATGGACTTCCCATTCTTGCCCAGGCTCTCGCACAGGGGTGAGCAACGTGGGGCCCTCCAGAGATCTTGACTTAGCCAGCCTACGGAAGGCCATCAGTTGCCCACCCTTGCTCAAATATATGACAGTGGCACGGAGCGCTGCCTGCTCTTCCCGCTGCGAGTAGGGCTGGTGTCAAGGGTAGGTATGATCGGGCACCTGCTGAGGGCCTGCACCCCAGTAGGGGCCCACTAACGGGAGCCCCCAGAGTTGCTCCTCCTCTTCATCTTTGCAAGGGCCCCACCGGCAAGAACCTCCCTGGACTTGCTGCTCTTCACCATTGCAACCTGTTTGTCCACCTGCCAAAATCAACGTCTTCTGGAGCTTGGGTCTCTTCCGGCTTACTTGTGGAACTTCACCCTCTCACAGGAGTAGGCACCTTGGTGCCTTCCAGATGTTTAGTGCTACAACTCCCATTACCCCTGACCACCAGCTGGGACTTATGGGAGTTGTAGTGCAAAACACCTGGAGGACAACATGTTGCTTACCCCTGGTCCGGCCTCCTCCAAACCCTGGTGGGCTACCACTCCCATCACCCCAGCTGTGCTTTCTGGGGAGGATGGGAGTTGTAGTTCGAGGCTTTCTGGAGGGGGCTGGGCTGGGAAAGCTGCTGTGCTGGAATGCTGGTCCTTAATGACCCGTTCTTGCTTGCATGTGCAATTTGTAAACAGGCTGCCCTGCTCCTGGTTCTTGGCAGCTGAATGCGTGTGGGCTTCTAGCTCAAGACAGCTTTAAAAGAGGATTAAACAACCCCAGGGTGGAGGAGGGCACCTTGCTGGTGGCTAATGGTCGTGAAGGCTTAAACACAGCCTCCAGGATCAAAGGCAGCAGGCCTCTCAATACCAGTTGCTGGGGGACAACCGCAGTAGAAGCCTGTTGTACTCATATCCTGCTTGTGGGTTTTCCGGAGGCATTCTGGTTAGTCATTGTGGGAAACAGGATACCCTTGGGCCTGATCCAGCAGAGCCAGAGCTGGCATCAGCAACTGGCATGCTTGGGCAGCTGTCATGGCCCCTGCCTCCCCATTCCCCACAGGACTGGTTCAGACAACACACTAAGCCATGGTTAGGCCACTAACCCTTTGCAGCAAGTGGTTAGTGAGCCTATTTAAACCGTGGTTATGTAGCCACCATTCTTAACCGTCATAGGTTATCGAGTTGTCTTGTGGGACTTTCTTTTTTTAACCCATGATGGCTTATTTGGCCAAACTAGCCCACGGCTGTTTTTGGGTTTTTTGTTGCCACTGAATTTTTGTGGCCGGTTCAATTTCAGCAGCACGGGGTGTGTGTGTGTGTGTGTGTGTGTGTGTGTGTGTGTGTGTGTGTGTGTGTGTGTGTGTGTTCCCTGGTGAGCTCCAGGGGATGGAACCTGACCCCGTCAAGACCCTCTGAAGTTGTCCACCTGTCCTGTAGACAGTGCTGGCGAGCCTTGGAGAGATTAGGGCTTAATCTACACCAAGCAGGATATTGCACTATGAAAGCAGGATGTGTGGATAAATATGGATAGGGAGACATTTTTCTCCCTTTCTCAAAAACCCGGGGTCATCCCATGAAGCTGATTGGTGGCAGATTCACGACAAATAAAAGGAAGGACTTCATCACACAGAGCAGAGTTAAATTATGGAACTCACGACCACAAGATGTGGTGATGGCCACCAATTTGGATGGCTTTAAAGGCGGGTTGGATACATTCCTGGAGGCGAAGGCTATCAATGGCTACTAGTGTGCTATCTCCAGTATTCGAGGCAGTAAGCCTGTGTGCACCAGTTGCTGGGGAACATGGATGGGAGGGTGCTGTTGCACCATGTCCTGCTTTGTTGGTCTTTGGTCGACAGCTGGTTGGCCACTGTGTGAACAGAGTGCTGGACTAGATGGACCCTTGATCTAATCCAGCATCAGGGCCCTTATGTTCTTAAGAGGCAGGAGACACAACACTGACAACAGTTGGGGCCCATTGACACATACCAGATATGTCGCCTCAACTTGTCCTTCTCTTCCAAAGCTCTAGAACAGCCTTTTCCAACCTGTAGTCCTCCAGATGTGCTGTGCTACAAGCCCCATGATCCCCAGCCACCATCCCAAAACAACACCCATCACAGATACAGCACCAACAGGCGAGAACTTTGTGCACCCATCGCACAAGCGCGTCAGTGCAGTTGTGTTTCATGCTCCACTACAGGTCATTACGGGGTGAGCACACTTGTGCGAATCGGCTTTTAAGGTGCGACGAGAAGAAGAAGAAGAAGAAGAAGAAGGGGAGCAAGGGGAAACCTCAGGCACAGATATGTGTCTTTCTAATACTAGAACCAGTTTAAACACCCACACACACACACACGCAACACAACAAGCACACAGGGAGCTCTCCAGAGCACGCATGTTCCGACCTGTGTGAACAGGCCGTTTGGACATGTCCTGCTCCAGCCTTTTGCAGCCTCTTTCCCCAGCCCGGTGCCCTGCAGACGTGTTGGACTGCCACTCCCGTCATTGCAAATCCCATGCTGTCTGGGGATGATGGGAGTTGCACTGAGGTCTACCTGGAGGGAGCCAGGTTGGAGAGGGCTGCTTTCAGTGTTTGCTCCATCAGGAACGTTCAGCGTGTGTGCAGTGGGGAGGGGAGGGGAGCGGTGCGAGCCGGCCTGGGCACTTGGCGCGTGGCAAAATCCCCGCTGCCCAGCAAATGGGGGCCTGTGCCTTTAAGAAGGGCCTGGTGGGGAGAAGCAACTGCAGAAGGCTGCTTTTGCCTGAAGCAAATCTGGCTTGAGTTAGGGAAGCCAGCGAAAGGGGTGAGCTGCTCCAACCCCCTCCCAAAGCCTAGGCAAGGGGGGCAGCAGCCTGTTCCGGGTAGGCAGAGGGCCTGAGAAGTGCCCTGCACTCTTGGACTGTAGCTCATGATCCACTTGGGAGCCGGACAGCAGACGGATCCCGCAGGGCTGGGCTCTTTGAGGATTCCCAGAGCTGCTGCTGCAGCAACCCAAGTATGTAAATTGCCGTGCCTGCCGTTGTTTTGTGATTCTCTCTCTCTCTCTCTGTGTGTGTGTGCTCCCAGAGGTTTTTGGCAGGCTTCTGAGAGCGGCAGCTGACTCTTTGGGGAAAGCTGCAGGGCAGTGCTGCTCCCTGGCACCAGAGGCAAGGGAGGGCGTGTCTGCGCCCTGCGACAGGATTGCATGAAAGCCTCAGGGTGTGTGAGTGTGTGTCTCCTGGCAGGGCTTAATTCCTCCATGGAAAGGTGGCAGAAGGAACAAGCTTGTCCAGAATTTCCCCTCTCAGCTGGATGGGAGCCTGCGTCTCCCCACACCCTCTGACCTGCAGGGGCTGCTTGTGGGTGTGGGTGTGGGTGCGAGAATGAGAAGAGGGCTCCACTCTGCACATGTTTAGGGGCTGTCTTGTTTGGATGACTTCCAATGGAACCAGGTCAACACCCCTGGGGCACCGCAGCTCACAACTTGAGCCCCGGCCATGAGAAATGGCAGGCACATACGTGGGAAGGGTGGAGAAGTTTTCGGCTTGTCCAGTGCAGCATTCGGCTTACAACAGTGTTTCTCAAACTTAAAAACAACAACCCTTTGGCTTCCCTTTCTGGAACTATTCCACCTTGTGCCCTCCATGCAAACCTGTCAATCTGCTCAACATGTGGTTGTGTGGAGGCATCTCATGCAGGGTTGCATTCAGCCTGATGCTGTTGCAGGCAAGGAGCTGTGGATCAGTTTCCTAATCCAATGCTGGCTGTAGAGAGGAACAGAATGGGGTAGAGTCTGATGCACCCCTTACTCCTAAAGGTACACCCCTAGGACCTTCCATTGGATCCTTAGCCAGCCTTGCAGCCTCCAGATGTTTGAACTACAACTCTCATCCTCCCCAGCTGTAAGCTTTGTAGTTCACTGCACCTGGAGGGTGAAAGGCTGTGTGCTAATTCTACCCAAGCTCCTTCCTTTCTACAGTAGCTTTCCCCAACCTACTGCTTTCCAGATGTTTTGGGCTGACAACCCCCAGCACTCCTAATCATTGGGCATACCTGCTGGGGCTGCTGGGAACTGAATTCCAAAACATCTGGAGGAACTAAAGTCCAGAACATCAGGTTGGAGTGGCAAGGAATGGTGGCCCCCAGACTATGGAATGATCTCCCTGACGAAGCTCGCCTGGCACCAACGCTGCTATCTTTCCGGCGCCAGGTTAAGACTTTCCTCTTTGCCCAGGCATATGGCGGCACATCTTAATCACCCACATGTTTAGGTTTTTAACGGTTTTTAATGCTTTATGTGTGTATGTTCTGTGTTTTAGAATTTTACATTTTGTATACTCGTTTTTATCTTAATTTTAGAATTTCTGTAAACTGCCCAGAGAACCCTGGCTATGGGAGTGGTATATAAGTGCAATAAATAAATAAATAAATAAATAAGGAATGTCCCTAGGGTTAAGGATCACTGGATTTTATTCTTATTACTACAGTATGTATTTATACCCTGCCATTTTACCGCTAGCATGCAAGGCGTCTTAACCAGAATCAATACAATGCAAAATAAATGTCAGAAAAGGACAGAAAAGTTGGGGAGAAAATGGTTGGAGGCAGGAGTGTTCACAGAGGTAATTTAATCCAGATTAGTTGCCCTGTAATACCGCTTGGTCAGCTGCAGACTGGTTGAATCAGGTGTGTTCCCGTGTTCAAGGAAGCAACTTTTTGGATTTATGATGATTGCTTAGCAAGATGGCTCTTAATATCGTCTCACCTGCCGTGATAAATGGTTCGTTCTCACAACCAGGGTTGTTAACGAGTGATAAGAGAGTGCTTTTTCTCCCCTGTGATCCAAAGAGAAACTGAAAGGCTTGAGTGGTGGTTGTAAATGCCACCGTAGTGATTCTGAGAGCACTCCGGTTTAATTAATTTGGAACAAAGCGCATGTATATCACCCGTGGAAGTGCCCTGATCAAGGAAGCGATGAAATCCACACTTTTGCTGTACTTTACAACACCACCCCAAGTTTGTATTTACAAAAGGGTTGTTTCAAACGCATTAGCTCATCTGCTTTTAAGTGATTTCGAGGACACCCCTGAGTGGGTGACTCTAAAAAGCGTGCTGGCAAAATTGCCATGTTGGTACTCTTGTTGGATTAATTCCTGAGAATATAAACGAATGTAGCAAAAATTTCATTTCTGCTGTCAAACATTTGACAAACTATTTGCCATGCAAATATTCAGTGGGTGGGTGCACCTTTTCCTGCCTGCCACAGAGGTGCAAGACTTGGAAAGTTGTGCCTGTTTGAACATCTGCTTGATCCTTGAAGGCATAGGAAGCTGATCTCTGCTTCCTGTCCCCAAAAGAATCATAGAATAATAGAGTTGGAAGGGGCCTATAAGGCCATTGAGTCCAACCCCCCTGCTCAATGTAGGAATCCACCTTAAAGCATACCTGACAGATGGTTGTCCAGCTGCCTCTTGAATACCTCTAGTGTGGGAGAGCCCACAACCTTCTTAGGTAACTGGTTCCATTGTCGTACTGCTCTAACAGTCATGAAGTTTTTCCTGATGTCCAGCCGGAATCTGGCTTCCTGTAACTTGAGCCTGTTATTCCGTGTCCTGCACTCTGGGATGTTGGAGAAGAGATCCAGGCCCTCCTCTGTGTGGCAACGTTTTAAGTATTTGAAGAGTGCGATCATGTCTCCCCTCCATCTTCTCTTCTCCAGGCTAAACATACCCAGTTTTTTCAGTCTCTCTTCATAGGGCTTTGTTTCCAGACCCCTGATCATCCTAGTTGCCCTCCTCTGAACACGCTCCAGCTTGTCTGCGTCCTTCTTGAATTGTGGTGCCCAGAATTGGACGCAGTACTCTAGATGAGGCCTAACCAGGGCCCAGAGTGAGCATCCCTAGCTGACAGTAATGCTTGTGGTTTGCTGCCACTATGTTTTGCCAAAGGAGACTCTGTGTTAGCCCTGACTCATTGCTGATCACTCTTGGCAAGTCAGGGCTGACTGTGGAGATGTCCTTGGCCACCAAACGGGCCCTTTCACACAGTCCACTTTCCAAATAGAGGAACTCAGGAGAGCTCTCACTGAGGGCATGCCTACACCAGCCATTTATCCCAGAATCGTTCTGGGATCATCCCTGTGCATTCAAATGCCACACGGGATCCTGGGAGCAGGCAGGGACGATTCCTCCATTTTCCTGGGATAACTCTTAGGTGTAGAAAGGGCCTGAGTGAGAGCTTCAGGACACATGAAAAGGAAGGGCTTCTTCACACAGCACAGAGTTAAACTGTGGAATTTGCCACCACAAGGTGGAGTGATGGCCACCAATTTGGATGGCATTAAAAGGGATTAGACAAATTCATGGAGGATAAGATTCTTAATATGGCTACTAGTCCTGTTTATGGGTCTCCCAGAGCTAGCTGGTTGGCCACTGTGTGAATAGAATGCTAGACTAGATGGACCCTTGGTCTGAACCAGCAGGGCCCTTCGTATGTTCTTACGAGAACCCCGTGCAAGTTGGTGACTGTGGTTATACGTTATCTCAAATTAACAAAACATCCTGTTTCTAAGAAATGGAGTGGGGAACAAGGGTGGTGGACTAAAAAAAATACCCTCTGCGTAACGGCGCACAGAAGGGTGCCATTTTTTCCTCGTTACTGGAGGGGGAAGGAAGACAAGCCTGTCCCTGAAAGTATATTGTGGAGGATACATCTCACAGTGGCTACGAAGCATGATGGCTACGCACTGCCTCTAGTATTGGGGGCCGTGTGCCCTCTGTACAGCAGTTGCTGGGGAACACCATGTGCTGCCGCTGCATTCATGTTCTGCTTGTGGGCTTCCCATTGGGACATCTGGTTGGCCGCTGTGGGAACAGAAGGCCTTTGGCTTGACTCGGCATGGCTCTTCTTAAGTTCTTATGAATTGGGTGGAGCGCGCATTCCAGGGCCTGAACTGATTAGATTGGTCTTCTGCATGCAAAATTGTACATTAAACAAGCAAGGGAGGTGTTAATAAGTACAAGCTGCAAAATATGGACTCCATGTCGTCGTCCCCCCCCAATGCATAACTCTGTTCTTCTATTCTCTCTGTCTGTCTGTCTGTCTGTCTCTCTGTGGAACCATCTGTTTCCAGTCCTATTTCTTGCTTCTATTTGAATCCAGGGTCTTGACAAATAAAACCCTCTTGGGACCGACAGTAAACATGTTCCCAAGTGCTTGCTGTATCCCAAGGAGTGGCAGGGCAGGGCGGGTGGGGAACTTTTGGATGGACTCAAATGAGGTGGGGAAGGGACAAGGAAGGGAATAATCAGCTGTGCAACAGTGGAACTTAGGAGATGTGTTCCAGTTCTGCTCCTGTGTTCTTTGCAAGCTTATTGAAGGCTCAAGAATAGCAGATAGATGCATTGCTGGGTATAATTTATATGGGTGGGAAGAATGGCATTGTTAAGGTTTCCGTGGGCCCGTGGGCAAGTCGCCCTCAATGCCCCCCCCCTCGAATGGTGAATCTGTCTTTTCCCCGCCATTGTCACCAGCAGCTATTGCTTTTCCTCCTCCTCCTCTTTCTGAACATTGCTCCCGCTTGCCTGCTAGGCAGGCAGAGAGCTAGGGTGTAAGTAGGCAGTGATGTCTACTGCTCCTCCTTCTCACCACCTTCCTTTCCTCCGTTGCTGACACAGTTTGCCCTTGGCGCCGGCCCTGCTTGGCCTCGCCCTGTAGGGTTGGGATCCTCGAGAGGCGATCCTGTACAGTTGTGCTCTGAGTGTGTTCCAGCAGGGGGTGCTTTCAGCTCCATTTTGGAGAAGCTGGGGGGGGCAAATTCCAGTGGTGGGTGGGGCCAAATGCAAGGGGTGGGACAAAAGGCAAAAGGGGCGGAGCAAAACCTACCTACACATTCTTAGTGCTAGGAGGAATGAAGCCTTAAAGAGAGGCATTTCATGTCTTTAGAATGGGAGAGAACACCAAATGATTGGTGGTTGGGGAAAAGTGTGGTGTAGTGGTTAAAGTATTGGACTGGGGGTCGGGAGATCCGGGTTCTAGTCCCCACTTGGCCATGGAAACCCACTGGGTGACTTTGGGCCAGTCACAGGTTCTCAGCCCAGCCTACCTCACAGGGTTGTTGTTGTGAGGATAAAATGGAGAGGAGGAGGAGGGTTATGTATTCTGCCTTGGGTTCCTTGGACGAAAAAAGGTGGGATGTAAATGTGGTGATGATGATGATGATGGGGCCATCTGGGGAATTCTGAAGGATCAGATTAGGACCTTAGGAAGTCTGGATTTGGCCGATTGTGCTAAAACATGCCCCAGAAATCTCTGTGATGTGCATGAGTTCAGTGGCAGATGGTGAGATGTTCCTTAGTAGATTAATCAATGAGCAGCAGAGGCTGGTGACTCCGATTTCGATGGGGCTGTGAAGCCGTTCTGGGTTTCAATTAGAACCAGCCAGAACTCTAAAGGAGCTATCCATGGTGCTGTGCTCTGCCCACAAAATAGCTTCAGCCCCTTGGGTAGCTCCTCTAGGGTTCTGGCTGGTTCTAACTGAAGCCCAGATTGGATTCACAACCCCACCAAAATCAGAGCCGCCAGCCTCGACTGTCAGTTTGGAGTGTGTTCCCTGAAAGTAAGAAAATCACTGCTGTAAAGAGTGAGGCTTAAGCCTATCCCATATCCCCCTCTTCCCCCTCCCCACCCCGGGCGGGTTCTGCTCTGCCACAAGCATGTCTTTCAGATATCTCGGCATGTCTTTCAGATATCTCAGCGTGGTTGCTTCATGGTCGTTTGAAACTTAATATGGCAAAGACTGAATTGCTTGTTTTTCCTCCTAAACCTTCTCCTCATCTCTCTTTCTCTCTTACTGTCAATGATGTTACACTTACTCCAGTCAAGGAAGCTCGTAGCCTTGGCTTTATATTTGATTCCTCGCTCTTCTTTATTCCTCATATTGAGACAGTAGCTAAATCCTGTCGTTTTTTCCTGTATAATATTGCCAGGATTCGATCATTTTTGTCTGTCTCTTCTGCCAAGACTCTTGTTCATGCATTGGTTATTTCTCGGTTGGACTACTGCAACCTTCTTCTCTCTGGCCTTCCTTCTTCTCACATCAGTCCGTTGGTTTCTGTTCACCACTCTGCTGCTAAGATCATCTTCTTGGCTCGCCGCTCTGACCATGTTACTCCACTTCTGAAGTCTCTTCATTGGCTTCCAATTCACTTCAGAATCCAATATAAATTTCTCCTGTTGACCTACAAAGCTTTTCACTGTCTAGCTCCTTCCTATCTCTCCTCTCTCATCTCACACTATTCCCCCGCTCGTGCTCTTCGCTCCTCTGATGCCATGTTTCTCACCTGCCCAAGGGTCTCTACTTCCCTTGCTCGGCTTCGTCCATTCTCTTCTGCTGCCCCTTACGCCTGGAACGCTCTTCCAGAACATTTGAGAACTACAAGTTCAATCGCAGCTTTTAAAGCTCAGCTAAAAACTTTTCTTTTTCCTAAAGCTTTTAAAACTTGATTTTGCTCTGACTTTTATACTGCCTGTTTGGTGCATTCTCTTCCCCTCCTTATTGCTTTATTATGATTTTATTAGAATGTAAGCCTATGCGGCAGGGTCTTGCTATTTATTGTTTTACTCGGTACAGTGCCATGTACATTAATGGTGCTATATAAATAAATAAATAAATAAATAAATAATAATAAGAAGAAGAAGGCGCCTTATACTAAATCAGACCATTGGTTCACACAGCTCAGAATTATCTATTACATGGACTGGCTTCAGCTCTCCAAGGGTGTTTCCCTGTCTGACCTGAAGATGCCAGGGATTATGTCAGAACCATTGGAATGTGAAGCATGTGTGCTACCACTCAGCTACAGCCATCCTCCGTTAACGGCTGCTTAGCAGGCGACATTCAGCAGGAGAAACCTGTATCTCTGTCCTGGGGAAAGCAGTGTGGACTGAATTTCTGCCTGCAGTGCAGAGGCCAGCAGTAAGTCAAGCTACACCTGTAAGGTCCTCCTTATACCTGTACACCCCTCCTTCTCTTTCCTATCATTGGTCCCACTTGCTTGCTTGATGGACAGAGAGCCAGGGAGCAAGTAAGCGGAGGCAGTTCCTGCTCATCCTTCTCACCACCACCATTGTCTGGGCCAGAGCAAGAGGCAGGTGGACAACCAGGTTGCAGAGGTGAAGAGGTGGAGCCTCTCACGAGCAGGCCCTGGTGGGGTGTGACGCTGGCCATGATGAGAATCCAACGAAATTCTCTTCCCAGGCTTTTCCAGGACCTGATTGTGGGCCAGCAGTAGATCAGTCCAAACACAGAGCAAGATCATAATTCTGTCATTTCAAGAATGCTACTTGATTATTATTTTTAATGCCTCCCAGGCCCATAAGCATTACGGGGACTTGAATGCAGCCAAGATCTGCCTCGCCGGCCTTGCGGTTGTGTACCAGTTGCATAGCCCTGGTGGCCTGGCTTGCAGATTTCTCGCCTTGTGTTGCTGGCGTGATGCTGCCTCCCGGCCGGCTGGTTCACTTTGCACACCAATGCCCATGGAGACGGGCTCCCTCAGCAGTCAACGACGCAGCTTCTCTGCCAGGGGATGCTGAGTACCGATCCAATTTGCCACTGTTTCCATAGCAACTCCCACGGCTTTCTGGTACTCCGTCTTCCTAACACAGATGATGGTGTTGAAGAATTGGCCTCTGTAAGCGAGGCACAAAAGCTTTCTTCTCCTGCACACATCCACACATATGTATTCTTTGGACAGCTGACTCTGGCTTTGCAGGAATAACTGTTTTGAGATCCCTGGGCTGGGCATCTCCAAGCCAAAGGATACTTTTCTACCCTCATCTCTGCATGTGCTGGTGTCTACTCTGCCTCCCACAAACAGCCAGTATCCCCCTCCCCCCCCCCCCCCCGGCAAGCCTTCATATGCCAGGGAGAGAATTTGATGGATTTTAGTGACTGGCAAAATGGGGAGCTATTAAGCTTTTCTAAACCCAGGCTAAGGGTTGTATGTTCTAGGGATGTGCTCCGCTCCGATTAGGAGCGTAGAAGCAGTAGCGGATTGGCCTGCTCCGCCTTACCCAGAGGCGGAGTAGGAGCGGACCGCGGACCCCCTAGAAGCAAGGCGAAGAGAAGCGACCATTTTTCGGAGCTCCGAGTTCAGGCGGAGCGCTCCGGTCGCCATCTTGAAAACATTTCGCCATAGGATTGCATTGCGGCAAATAATCGCGCATAACTACGTTGTTTTTGAAGCTATCGTTCTGGAAATTCTTGTGCACAGAGAGTCGTGGATGGGGGTCATTTTGAGACCACTCTCACCTCTCTGCGTGCTGTGGTTCACGTGCAATATTTTTTTAAAAATCGGGGCAACCGCGGGGCTCAAACTGCGTTTCGGCTTTTCGCCCATAGGATTGCATTGAGGGAAAGAATCGGGGATAACTGGGGGGGGGTTTAAGCTATCGTTCTGAAAATTCTTGTGCACAGAGAGTCGTGGATGGGGGTCATTTTGAGACCACTCTCAACTTTCTGCGTGCTGTGGTTCACGTGCAATATTTTTTTAAAAATAGGGTCAACCGCGGGGCTCCGTTTCGGCTTTTCGCCCATAGGATTGCATTGAGGGAAAGAATCGGGGATAACTGGGGGGGGGTTTAAGCTATCGTTCTGAAAATTCTTGTGCACAGAGAGTCGTGGATGGGGGTCATTTTGAGACCACTCTCAACTTTCTGCGTGCTGTGGTTCACGTGCAATATTTTTTTAAAAATCGGGGTTTGGGTTTTTTTTATTTTTTTATTTTTATTTTTTTGGAAGCGATGACAGGCACATTCAACTCCCAATCCTGATGAGAATTCATCTCCTCAGAAAGCATCCTCCTCCAATCCCAGCGTTGGAGGGGGGACTAAGGCAGACCCACCCTGAGAACTTTCTGTTTTGTGTCTCTTTGTGGGTTGGCGTTCGTGGAGGGAACACTTACTTAGCTAGTGCTCCTGCTTTGGAGATAGATTAATTTAATATAGGTTTAGTTTGGCGCGTGTGTGTGTTTGTTTGCTTCTTTCTGACTTGTAGCTTAGTTTGCCCTGTGTTTTCCCCTTACTTTGATTTAATATAAACTTTATTTTTGAATTTTGGAGTGTGTGGTTGGGTTGGTTGGGTTGGTTGCCCCCCCCCCTTCCCTGTATTAAAGCCTGACTGTTCTGCTTTTGTGAAAGCTTTCTTTTGAAAGCATACACACACTTTTTGTCCCATTTCCCTACATTTATATTCTTAAACATATTTTATTATATTCTTTCACATAGTCCATTAGTATATATTCTCATACATATTATATTAGTATTCATATTTTGTTCTTCTTATAGTAGTGGTTGGTTCTTTTCCCCCCTCCCCTCTCTTAAATCCTGATTGTGTTTCCTTCTATCTTCTATATACCAAATATACCAAAAAAATTGGATTCTCTTTTTCTTCTCTGTGTAACTTCGACGGAGTGGGCTGCTTTTGTCAAGTTCAACAGGCAGCCACAGATTGAGCATTTTGGGGAAAGCATACGCACACCATTTCCCTATTCTTAAACATATTATTATTATATTCTTTGACATAGTCTTAGTAGTCTATTAGTATACATTCTCATACATATTATAGTAGTGGTTGGTTCTTTTCCCCCCTCCCCTCTCTTAAATCCTGATTGTGTTTCCTTCTATCTTCTATATACCAAAAAATTGGATTCTCTTTTTCTTCTCTGTGTAACTTCGACGGAGTGGGCTGCTTTTGTCAAGTTCAACAGGCAGCCACAGATTGAGCATTTTGGGGAAAGCATACGCACACCATTTCCCTATTCTTAAACATATTATATTATATTCTTTGACATAGTCTTAGTAGTCTATTAGTATACATTCTCATACATATTAGTAGTAGTAGTATTCATATTTTGTTCTTGTTATAGTAGTGGTTGTCCCATTTCTTGTCCCATTTCCCTACATTTATTAGTAATATTCTTAAACATATTATTATATTCTTGTAGATATTCTTAGTAGTAGATATATATATATATATTAGTATATTCTCATACATATTAGTAGTAGTATATTTTATTGTTCTTGTCCCATTTCCCTACATTTAAACATATTATATCTTCTTATACATATTCTTAGTAGTACCTTATACATAGTATTAGTAGTATTAATATTTTGTTAGTCATCATGAAAAGAGGAAGCAGGCGTGCTGAAAGCAGCAAGGCTCAGTCTGCCAGCAGTAAGCAGGCTTCCTCTCCTCCTGTGAAACTCAAACGGGCAACTCCTTGGCTGACTGCTCCAAAACAGAAGCAGGACAAGCAGCAGGCAGAGCCACTCTCTTCTGCAACTTGTGCCCGGCGTTCTCTTTTTGAGGGTGGGAATGGGAAAAGTGCCCGTTTGCAAGAGGCACGTGGCAGCAGTGCCATTAGAGGAGGAGGAGTATCCCCAACTCCTTCATTCTCCTTTCAGCCCACGAGCCCGATGATGGACCTAGACGAGGTCCTCAGCACAGTGGAGGGGGGGGAGGAGGAGGAGGAGGCGGTGGGCCTCCAGGATGTGGGGGCTGAGGAGGAGCAGCAGCAGGCCGAGGCTCTCTCCCCAGTCTCATCCCACACCCCTGTTTCTGTGGCAACACCAGAGAGCTCAGGCGGGCAATTGGTGGTGTCACCACGGAAACGAAAGACAAGCATCGTGTGGGACCACTTTGAGTTGGGAGCGGATCCCCGCTTTGCTGTCTGTCGCCACTGCAAACTCAGCCTAAGCAGGGGTTCATCGACAGGGCATTATGGAACCAGCAGCATGAAGATGCATCTTAAGAGGCAGCACCAGTCGGTCTTGCTGGGGAAAGAGGCGGGCAAGGCGACTGGTTCCAGGGGAAAGCCGAAGGCGGCGGCTGCTGCTGCTGCTGCTGCTGCTGCTGCTGCTGGCACTTCCAGTCTCAGCTCTCCATCTCCCATCCCCACAAGGGTTAGGCAGGCAACCCTGCCGGAAATGGGGTGGGGGAAGTATGGAACCACAAGATGGCGTTTTCCAACGCCCTCCCAGATCACCACGTCAATCGGTGAGATGGTGGCGTTGGACGACCAGCCATTCAGCCTCGTCGACAACGCAGGCTTCAAGAGGCTGATGGCGCTTGTGGTGCCATACTACAAGCTGCCGTGTCGCACCACCCTGAGCAGGCGGGTGGTGCCTTCCCTGTACCGTTCCTGCAGGGAGTTAGTGCTGGGTCGTCTGTGCCAGGCAGAGGCACGGATGGTGCACTTCACCTCGGACATTTGGTCCAGCGAGGGCGGAGTGCACGCTTACCTGTCCCTGACGGCACACTGGTGGGCAGCCGTGGGGCAGGAAGGATCCAGCACTACAGGGACTGGCAAGGAGGGCTACTGCTGGGCCCTCCTCCACACGCAAGTGATGGACCAGTCCCACACGGCAGGGGAGATTACGGAGGCCATGAACCGCATGGTGGATGGGTGGCTAGCTGGGCAGAAGGTCACCCGCGGTTACATGGTCACGGACGGGGGAGCCAACATGGTGAAGGCGGTGCGCGACGGCGGATTCGAGGGCGTCCGCTGCATCGCGCACGTCTTGAACCTGGTGGTGAGGGATGGCCTTGGGATGGGCAGCAGCAAGCCCAACCTCGGTCCCCTGTCCGGGATCCGTAACCTCCTGGAGAGCTGCAGAAAGGTGGCAGGCCATTTCCACCACAGCGTCAAGGGCAGTCGCTTGCTGCGGGAGAAGCAGGAGGAGTTGAATCTCCCGCAGCACAGGCTAGTGCAGGATGTGGTGACACGCTGGAACTCCACCTACCTGATGCTGGAGCGGATGGTGGAGCAACAGCGTGCCATCCACGACTTGTTCAGGGTCAGGGACATGGGCGTCCACCACCTGGGCAAGCAGCAGTGGGACGCCATGTCCCAGCTGGTGGCGGTCCTCAAGCCGTTCCTGAACGCCACCGAGACCCTGAGCAAAAGCTCTGCCCTCCTCAGCCAGGTGATCCCTGTATGCAGGCATCTCCAGAAACAGATGGGCGACTTTCTGGAGTACAGGGATCCCGTCACCGGCAGGCGCTTCGAGCCCGAGGTCCGCGAAGCGGTGACTAGGCTGAGGGACGGCGTGACGCGGAGGCTGGAGCCCATCCAAACCGACAGGGTCCACATGTTGGCAGCCATGTGCGACCCTCGTGTGAAGGATGGGCTTTGTGGGCCAAATAGCAGGCAGCACTGGGTGGAAACGCTGGTGGGCGAAGTGCGGGCGGCATGGGCCAAGAGGGTGGGGCAGAGTGAGGCAGAGGAGCAGGCCACCCCTCCCCGCAGCAGCACCAGCAGCACCAGCAGCAGCCTCACCTGCATCCCTCCCAGCAGCAGCACAGGCGAGGGGTATTGGGAAGAGGCTCTGCACACCGTGTTTGGGCAGAGACCCTCCCCAGCCACCAGCCAGGATGACGCTGCAACCACCGTGCAGCGTTACCTGTCAGAGCCCATCGAGGACTCCTCCATGGACCCCCTGGCCTACTGGTCATCCCGTTTTCAGATTTGGCCGGACCTGGCGCGGGTGGCCATGGATCGACTCAGCTGCCCACCCACCAGTGTTCCAAGCGAGAGGGTGTTCTCTATGGCGGGCGACATAGTGACCCCTCACCGCTCTCGCTTGGAGCCGGACTTGGTGGAGCAGCTGGTCTTTCTGAAGGGCAATCTCCCCCTGCTGGGATACCCCACCCTCAAGCCCTCGTGGGAGTGACAGGCAGGCTCCCTTTAATTCCACCCCTCCTTGGGTTGGCAGGCACACTACAGTTCAGGCAGGCTGGTTTTTTCTCTGTAGGCACTAGGCAGAGTTTGTCACCGTGCGTGTGTGTGACTGACTGTGAGGGCAAAGCACCGCACTTGAGTTCATTTCATTTCTGTGGCGTCCGGTACAGCTTAGTCAACTCATCCGGATAGTTTTCCACCCAGTTCCAAAAGACTCCATTTATTTATTTATTTATTTATTTATTTATTTAATTAATTACATTTATATACCGCCCCACAGCCAAAGCTCTCTGGGCGGTTTACAACCGTTTGTCCATGATTGACTGCACGTTTAGGTGAGGTGCAAGCAGGGGGCAAGGCAATGCCTGGCACCACCACCACCACTAGCCAGGCTGCCTCTCTCCAGCAGTCCACGGGTCGCCCTTTGGAGTGCCCTGGGAGTGGAAGACGTACTCCCTGATCCAGAAGTATGGTTTTTTGAGAAGCAAACAGGCGAGTCCTCGCCTTTGAGAAGCAACCTTTCACTTGAACTCATGGAAGTCATTGACTTCAGCACAGCCACTACATAGAGGCTGTGGACCTCTGGGTGACTCCATCAGTGTGCTGATTTTGAGAAGCAACCTTTCACTGAAACTCATTCACTTCCCCAATTGAGGGTGAGGGAGGTTACACTCCAGCAGTCCACGGGTCGCCCTTTAGATAGCTCGGGGATCAAATGGAGTCCTTGATCTGTGTGCTGATTTTGAGAAGCAACCTTTCACTGAAACTCATTCACTTCCCCAATTGCGGCTGGTACTCCAACAGTCCACCGAACGCCCATAGCACAGCCACTTAGTGCATAGGGACAGTTTAAGTTTCCTCCTGAGAAGTGAGCACTCACTTCAACTCATGACAGCCATTGACTTCACCACAGCCACTACTGCGGATGCTGTGGTCCTCCAGGATGTGGGGATAAGTAGCAGTCGCTGGTCGAGCTTCTCTCCCCAGTCTCATATGGAGCAATTTTGAGCTCTCACTTCGACTTCAAGTTCAGACACTTGAGCACAGCCCCTACGGTGGAGGCACAGCTGGCCGTGCCTCTCTCCCCAACCACTGACTGCACAGGGACAGTTTAAGTTTCCTCCTGAGAAGTGAGCACTCACTTCAACTCATGACAGCCATTGACTTCACCACAGCCACTACTGCGGATGCTGTGGTCCTCCAGGATGTGGGGATAAGTAGCAGTCGCTGGTCGAGCTTCTCTCCCCAGTCTCATATGGAGCAATTTTGAGCTCTCACTTCGACTTCAAGTTCAGACACTTGAGCACAGCCCCTACGGTGGAGGCACAGCTGGCCGTGCCTCTCTCCCCAACCACTGACTGCACAGGGACAGTTTAAGTTTCCTCCTGAGAAGTGAGCACTCACTTCAACTCATGACAGCCATTGACTTCACCACAGCCACTACTGTGGATGCTGTGGTCCTCCAGGATGTGGGGATAAGTAGCAGTCGCTGGTCGAGCTTCTCTCCCCGGTCTCGTCCCACCCCTCTTCCGCTGTAACCCTGTCTTTGAGAAGCAAGCTGTCACTTCAACTCATGGACTTCCCCTATGTGCGGGTGGTACTCCAGTAGTCGACCGATCGCCCATAGCACAGCCACTTAGTGCGTAGGGACAGTTTAAGTTTCCTCCTGAGAAGCAAGCTGTCACTTCAACTCATGGACTTCCCCTATGTGCGGGTGGTACTCCAGGTGTCCACCGATCGCCCATACCACAGCCACTTTGTGTGTACGGACAGTTTAATTTTCCTGAGAAGTGAGCACTCACTTCAACTCATGGACTTCCCCAATTGCGGCTGGTACTCCAACAGTCCACCGAACGCCCATATCACAGCCACTTAGTGCATAGGGACAGTTTAAGTTTCCTCCTGAGAAGTGAGCTTTCACTTCGACTCATGACAGCCATTGACTTCACCACAGCCACTTCTCGGTGGATGCTTTGTTCCACCAGGATGTGGGTGAGGAGGATTAGTTGCAGCAGCTGGCCGAGCGTCTCTCCCCAGTCTCGCAATTCAAGTTATCTGAGAAGTGAGCTTTCACTTCGACTCATGGACTTCCCCTATGTGTGGGAGGTACTCCAGCAGTCGACCGATCGCCCATAGAACAGCCACTTAGTGTGTACGGACAGTTTAATTTTCCTGAGAAGTGAGCACTCACTTCAACTCATGAAACTCATGAAAGCCATAGACTTCCGATGCAACCTCTCTCTCCTCAGTCTCATCCTCTTCCTCTTCCCCTTCTGCTGTAACCCGTCTTTGAGAAGCAAGCTTTCACTTAAACTCATCATTCACTTCCCCAACTGAGGGAGGTAAAGTCCAGCAGTCCACGGGTCGCCCTTTGGAGTGCCCTGGGAGTGGAAGACGTACTCCCTGATCCCGAAGTATGGTTTTGAGAAGTAAGCTGTCACTTGAACTCATGAGCCTCTGTGCAAAAGCTGTCCTTGTGTGTGTGGTTGTGAGTGTTACTGCAGCTGCCTGTCTCGCTGCGAAAATGAAACAGGCAAGTCCTCGCCTTTGAGAAGCAACCTTTCACTTAAACTCATGGAAGTCATTGACTTCAGCACAGCCACTACGTAGAGGCTGTGGACCTCTGGGTGACCCGATCAGTGTGCTGATTTTGAGAAGCAACCTTTCACTGAAACTCATTCACTTCCCCAATTGCGGCTGGTACTCCAGTAGTCCACCGAACTCCCATAGCACAGCCACTTAGTGCATAGGGACAGTTTAAGTTTCCTCCTGAGAAGTGAGCACTCACTTCAACTCATGACAGCCATTGACTTCACCACAGCCACTACTGCGGATGCTGTGGTCCTCCAGGATGTGGGTGAGGATTAGTCGCAGCAGCTGGTCGAGCTCCTCTCCCTGGTCTCATATGGAGCAATTTTGAGCTCTCACTTCGACTCCAAGTTCAGACACTTGAGCACAGCCCCTACGGTGGAGGCACAGCTGGCCGTGCCTCTCTCCCCAACCACTGACTGCACAGGGACAGTTTAAGTTTCCTCCTGAGAAGTGAGCACTCACTTCGACTCATGACAGCCGTTGACTTCACCACAGCCACTTTGTGTGGGATGCTGTGGTCCTCCAGGATGTGGGGATTAGTAGTAGCCACTGGTCGAGCTTCTCTCCCCGGTCTCGTCCCACCCCTCTTCCGCTGTAACCCTATCTTTGAGAAGCAAGCTGTCACTTCAACTCATGGACTTCCCCTATGTGCGGGTGGTACTCCAGTAGTCGACCGATCGCCCATAGCACAGCCACTTAGTGCGTAGGGACAGTTTAAGTTTCCTCCTGAGAAGTCAGCACTCACTTCAACTCATGACAGCCATTGACTTCACCACAGCCACTTCTCGGTGGATGCTTTGTTCCACCAGGATGTGGGTGAGGATTAGTAGCAGAAGCTGGTCGAGCTTCTCTCCCCAGTCTCATATGGAGCAATTTTGAGCTCTCACTTCGACTCCAAGTTCAGACACTTGAGCACAGCCCCTACGGTGGAGGCACAGCTGGCCGTGCCTCTCTCCCCAACCACTGACTGCACAGGGACAGTTTAAGTTTCCTCCTGAGAAGTGAGCACTCACTTCGACTCATGACAGCCGTTGACTTCACCACAGCCACTTTGTGTGGGATGCTGTGGTCCTCCAGGATGTGGGGATTAGTAGTAGCCACTGGTCGAGCTTCTCTCCCCGGTCTCGTCCCACCCCTCTTCCGCTGTAACCCTATCTTTGAGAAGCAAGCTGTCACTTCAACTCATGGACTTCCCCTATGTGCGGGTGGTACTCCAGGTGTCCACCGATCGCCCATAGAACAGCCACTTAGTGTGTACGGACAGTTTAATTTTCCTGAGAAGTGAGCACTCACTTCAACTCATGACAGCCATTGACTTCACCACAGCCACTACTGCGGATGCTGTGGTCCTCCAGGATGTGGGTGAGGATTAGTCGCAGCAGCTGGTCGAGCTCCTCTCCCTGGTCTCGTCCCACCCCTCTTCCGCTGTAACGCCCTCTTTGAGAAGCAAGCTGTCACTGAAACTCATGAAAGCCATAGACTTCCGAAGCAACCTTTCACTTCAACTCATTGACTTCCCCTTTGAGAAAAAGCTAAGCTCCAGTAATGCACCGTTTTTCCGTGGGACAGCTCTCTTTCGAGAAGCTGCACTGCATATGCAGCAGTGCCATGGCTTTGAGAAGCCGAGACCCATCCCAGCCACCGGGAACCGGAGGAAAACTCCAGCAGTCCACGGGTCACCCTTTAGATAGCTCGGGGATCAAATGGAGTCCTTGATCTGTGTGCTGATTTTGAGAAGCAACCTTTCACTGAAACTCATTCACTTCCCCAATTGTGGCTGGTACTCCAACAGTCCACCGAACTCCCATAGCACAGCCACTTAGTGCATACTAGGGACAGTTTAAGTTTCCTCCTGAGAAGTCAGCACTCACTTCGACTCATGACAGCCATTGACTTCACCACAGCCACTTTGTGTGGGATGCTGTGGTCCTCCAGGATGTGGGGATTAGTAGTAGTCACTGGTCGAGCTTGTCTCCCCGGTCTCGTCCCACCCCTCTTCCGCTGTAACCCTGTCTTTGAGAAGCAAGCTGTCACTTCAACTCATGGACTTCCCCTCAGAGAAAAAGCTAAGCTCCAGCAGTCCACCGATCTCCCGTAGCACAGCCACTACATTTCCTGAGAAGTGAGCTCTCACTTCAACTCGTCTTGTAGTGCGCCCGCCGAGTTGAGCACAGCCACTACAGTGGAGGCGCCTGCCCGCCTGCCTGGGAGCCATCCTTGTGAGGTAGCTGGATCTGCTGGGACTGACTCCCCCACAGATCTATGGCTTACTTGTGCAAGGTACCAGCTTTTCTGGGCCCGCCAACCCATGCCTGCCTGCCTGTCTGCCCGCCTCCCCCAGGGTGCTGCTGTGGTGGGGCATCTGCCAGGACTGACTCCTCGCCTGCTCTGCCCGCCTGGTGCCTGGGAGATGGGCTTTGCGGTTCGTGGCCAGCACCCTCCGGCACGCTTGCTCCCAGTCGTCCTCCTCTGTGCCCCTCAAGGCGTAACTGCTGGCTTAGAAAGAAACAACCAGCCATCTTTGCCTCACTTTGCGCCCACTTATGGGTTGGTTTGCTATGCGTTAGTGCTCAAGCCATCCTTGCGGCACTACAATGCATGCTGCCTGCCTGCTTTCCCTCCCTTCTCCCCTTCCCGCCTTGCAGCGATGGTGTATGTGTCTTGCTTTGACTAAGGGGAGAAGTCCTTCCTGCGCTCACTTAGACTTTATCAAATTCAATAATCCCTTTTTCAAATGTGCCAGAAGATTTAGGGTTATCTCGTGGCATGTTGGGATTGCCTTGGAACTGGCCCCATTGAGCTGTCTGCAATTGCAACTTTAAATCCCTGACATACTGGAGTGTTCAAATTTCAAAAGTTCCCCTAACATCAGGGGATGATGGGATTGCCTTGAAACTTGGTGTCCATGGGGACACATGGGTAAGCTGTCATGGGACCAAAGGATAGGTTTCTAACGTGCAAATTGACGTAGTTGTAGAATGGGACTTGATTTGGGGTGAGTTAAAAAGTTTAAGCCGCGCCAAAAATCAGGGGATGATGGGATTTGCTTGCAACTTGGCGTGCATGTGGACACATGGATAAGCTGCCCTGGTGCCGAGTTTGAGGTTTCTAACATGCAAATTGACGGAGCTATCCCAAGGGGTGTGAATGGGGTGCCCGATTTTCATAAATTCCCCAAAAATCAGGGGATGATGGGATTGCCTTGAAACTTGGCGTGCATGTGGACACGTGGATAAGCTATCATGGTGCTGAGTTTGAGGTTTCTAACGTGCAAATTGACGTAGTTGTAGAATGGGACAATTTGGGGTGAGTTAAGCCATGCCAAAAATCAGGGGATGATGGGATTTGCTTGCAACTTGGCGTGCATGTGGACACATGGATAAGCTGCCCTGGTGCCGAGTTTGAGGTTTCTAACATGCAAATTGACGGAGCTATCCCAAGGGGTGTGAATGGGGTGCCCGATTTTCATAAATTCCCCAAAAATCAGGGGATGATGGGATTGCCTTGAAACTTGGCGTGCATGTGGACACGTGGATAAGCTATCATGGTGCTGAGTTTGAGGTTTCTAACGTGCAAATTGACGGAGCTATCTAAAGGGGTGTGAATTAGGGTTATGGGAGGTGCGTTAGAGGGTAGAGCCGCGCCAAAAATCAGGGGATGATGGGATTTGCTTGCAACTTGGCGTGCATGTGGACACATGGATAAGCTGCCCTGGTGCCGAGTTTGAGGTTTCTAACATGCAAATTGACGGAGCTATCCCAAGGGGTGTGAATGGGGTGCCCGATTTTCAAAAATTCGCCAAAAATCAGGGGATGATGGGATTGCCTTGAAACTTGGCGTGTGTGTGTATACGCCCATGAGGTGTCATGGTGCCAAACGTGAGGTTTCTAACTTCAACGGAAAAAAAGTTGTTTACTTTTTTAGCTTTCAATGCAAGCCTATGGGGGGGCAAAAACGGAGCTCCGGATCCGATCCGGAGCTCCGAGCGGAGCGGAGCGGAAGTGGGCGGAGCGGGGGCGGGGCGGAGCGACCCGCTCCGAAAAATGGCGGATCTGCAAGTGAAGCGGAGCGGGGGGTCCGTGCACACCCCTAGTATGTTCTTAGTAAATCTATGCTTCTTTCTCATCCTGCAACGCCCCCTGCAGTTCTAAACTGGGGGTCCTGTAGCAGCCCCACCCCCTCGCACCTCGCTCCCCACTCTTAATTTTACAGCATTACTTGAGAACGTAGAAAACTTCTGGATCGGATTCTTCAGCCATTCAGATCTCAATAACCCTTTTCTGTTTCTGTGATTAGTTTCTAAAACAGCCTCCTCAAATCTGGTGCCCTCCAGATGCAGGGAGGACTACATTCCCAGGGGCCATGATGTCTGGGGATGATGGGAGTTGTAGGCTGTTGTAGAAACTAAGCACAGAATCAGAAAAAGTCTTCCAAACTCTGGCTCCCAGCTTTACCCACAAGACACTCAGCTTTAATTCTGAGTCAATAGGGTTCTCTCTCTCTCTCTCTCTCTCTCTCTCTCTCTCCCTCTCCCTCTCTCTCCCCATCTCTGTTTTCCCAGTTCTAATCCCCCTCCGCTTGCCGGCTATCACATTTTAGTAGGGCTGCAGGGTTTTGATCGAGCAAAAAGGTACCTTAATTAATTGGGTAATGTATTATTATTAATATTATTATTGTTATTATTTTTAAAAATAAATCCTTATAAAAACTGCAGGCAGCGAGTATGATCTAAGAAGAGGCATTCTGCTGAGTGCAAGAGAATAATCAAAAACAAAGGAAAAACTTGGATTGGGTCCAGACTAAAGCTGCAATCCTAGAACTACTTATCTGGAAGGAAATCCCATTAAACTCAATGGGATGTCCTTCTGTATACTTTTAGTTCATTGAACTTGGTCACTACTGAGATCAATGGGACTTAAGTCATGGCTAACATTGGCTGCATCCATCCCATTGTCCTTACTCATGTGAAAACTCATGCACATTTACTCAGGTGTACTCAGTAAGCCTATGCGTGTTTCCTCAGGAGTAAGCCCCTCTGTGTTCAAGATCGTTTAAGACTGCAATTGTTTAAGATAGGGTGACCCTATGAAGAGGAGGACAGGGCTCCTGTATCTTTAACAGTTGTATAGAAAAGGGAATTTCAGAAGGTGTCATTTGTATATATGGAGAACCTGGTGAAATTCCCTCTTCATTGCAACAGTTAAAGCTGCAGGAGCTATACTAGAGTGACCACATTTAAAAGAGGGCAGGGCACCTGCAGCTCTAACTGTGGTGATGAAGAGGGAATTTCACCAGGTTCCCCATATATACAAATAACACCTTCTGAAATTCCCTTTTCAATTCAACTGTTAAAGATTCAGGAGCCCTGTCCTCCTTTTCATATGGTCACCCTATTTAAGATTGCACTTTCATTTCATTATCGGTCAATTGATTAAAACGCATGTGCTTAATCGACTAAGGATGCAATCTTATGCATGTTTAGAAAGAAAGAAAAAGGTAATACAATTCCCAGCATGTCCCAGTCTGCATGGCCGGTTGGAGGAATGCTGGGAGTTGAAGGTTTCATTTCTGTCTAAACATGCATAGGATTGCGCTTGAAGATTTCTTTTATTAAGCTACAGCCCTAGACGTTAGCTAAAGGGACGTTCTTGGGAGTCAGACGAGGTAGAAATAGAGTCTAAATCCAAGCAGTGAATGCTCCATAGCAACAGCAGTAACCACGTGTGCTTGTGTACATGGATTCGTGTGCTTATGTGCGTGTGGGAGGATGCATGTACCAGGGTCTGTCTCTGTGTACATGTTTCTTGCTGTACATCTTGCCTGTCTGTCTGTCTGTCTATATGTGATATTTGAGACATGCAAGGGTATCTATGGGTACGATGACACCCATGACACCCATCCCAGATCAAGCCCCACACACGCATGGCGTGCGCTGACCTTCCAGCCATGGACGTTTGTGGGAAACGTCCGGCCACATCCGTGCCTCCTCCCAGCGTGCGCACAGTGCACACGCGTGTGCAACCTTGCACCACCGCAGTATAGGCTGCCCACCCCTTGGCCTGCCCAGGCGCTTTCCCAGGTAGGAAGGAACACGGTGGCATTGGAAGGGGAGGAAAAGGGAAGGCGCTCTGCACATGCTCTGAGGAGGCCTCCTCTTGGGCATGTCTCCCCTGGGCAGCGCTGAGCATCCCCGACACCCCCCCCCCCCACCGCAACCTTGCTCCTGTGTGCGCGTGTCGAAGAGCCACCGAGGGGCCGCTTGCACACGCGTGGGCGTGCAGGTGCTTGTTCTCGTGTCAGCCTGCGCTTGTGAGATCCGTGGCGGGGGGGGGGGGAGAGCGGGAGGAATAGTCTCTCCTCCCCCCCCCCCTCCTCTCCCTTCGTTCACAGCCCGCCCGCGGGCGGGGGCAGGTGGCGAAGACGATGTTGCTGCGGCGGCGGCGGCGGCTGCAGCTGATGCACAGGCGGCATCGGCTCGGCGGAGGCACCGGAGCAGGGCATGAACTCGGCCGCCGTCTCCGCCAGCCCTGGGCAGGAGCGGCGCGGCGCAGGAGCGGCGGCGCCGGGCTGCTTTGGAGGCGCCTCCCCGCCGGGCTCCGGGGCCTGAGCTTGGGCGATGCTGGCCTGCGCCTCGGAGCGCCCCGCAGCCCGCCGACATGGGCAACTCCCCGCCGGTGATGCTGGGCAAAACGCCGCGCAGCAAACGCACCCCGCGCACCGCCGCCGTCTCCCCATCCGCCGCCTCCTCCTCCTCCACCACCACCGCCGCCTCCTCTGTCGTGAAACCAGCAACAGGTAGGATCGGGGCCGAGGGGAGACGTTGAACCCATTAGATGGTATTTATGGTCCATTTGCAAGTGGATCAACACCCAACCCCAACCCCCCCAATTCCTCTCCAAATCATTCCACCCGCTCGGTGTCGCAAGGCGGATTTATTTATTTATTTATTTATTTTTATGTTTTGCGCAGCCCTGGCGCGCTTTCAGACGACCGGAAACTCCCGTGAAGCGGTGGGTCGTCGCCCCGTGCACGCGTGTGAGCAGGTGGCCCCCTCTGCCGGGGAGAGCTCAGGCGTGTCCGCTTGGCGCAGCTCGGGCCCCCCCCCCACACTTTTGGGTGCCTAGGGGCGAGGCGTGACACGCCATCTAGGGATACACGGGTAGGGAGCGCGTGAGAATGGGGGTGTAGCGGATGGTGCACGCAGGACTTGGCCTTTCCCACGAGGAAAAGCCTTCCCGCGTAAGAACGTCAGAAGGCGAGCATTGCTGAGATCGGGTCCATCTTGTGAGTCCGGTAAATCTGTTCTCTACGGGGCATGAAAGCAAATAGAGGGGAGGGGGCTTTATACCTGAAATAGCCCCAAGGGGCAGGGAGGAGAGCAGTGGAGGCTGGTGGCTCCGATTTTGGTGGGTTTCAGAAACCATTCTGGGGTTCAGTCAAGAACCAGCCCAAACTCTAAGGATCTGTCCAAGGTGCTGAACCCCATCACCGAAATAGGTTCAACATGTTAGGTAGTACCTTTAGGCTGGTTCTGACTGAAACCTGTAATGGATTTACAGCCCCACTGAAATCGGAGCCACCAGACTCCACTGGAGGGGGAAGGAGGAAGAAGTGACTCTCCTCTCCCAGAGGTCGTCAGGAAAACCCCTCCCTCCCCCTCCTCAAGCTGCAGAATGGATCCTCGAGATTCAGGATGTCAGGACTGTGCAGGCTGCAATCCTAAGCACACCGGGTTGGATCCAGACTCAATCATGCTTGGGCAAGCCCCGTTGAAATCCTGCCTAACTGAAACCCCGTGGATTTAAATGGGCCTTCTTTACTTGCGACTGAGTTTGGATCCAGCCCACTGGCTCGGGAGGAAGCCCACTGAATACAGTGGGAAAGCATTCTGAGTAAATATGCACATGGCTGCATTGTGACGGTGTGTTCCTTGTACTTTTAAAGCATTCACCCCAACCTGCTGCCCTCTGGATGTGTGGGACTGGAGTTGCTGGCACAGAATGATGGGAGTTGCAATCCGCTGTATCAGGAGGGCATCAGGTTGGGGAAGGGTGCTTTCAAAGTGTGGAGCAGGAAATGTCCAAAGGGCCTGTCAACACAGGTCAGAAGATACATGTTCTGGAAACCTCCCCTGAATGCTGTTTGTGCTGTGTGTTCATCATTTAAAGACCTGTCATGGCGCATGTAAACCAGCTGCATTGTTGGGTTCGTGTGATTGGTGCAAAAAACCTCTTGTCTGTTAATGCTGCGTTTGTAACTATTATTATCGTTTGCACACAAGCAATTACTCACTTCATACGTACCTGTGAACTCCTCTCTGAGGCCGTCGTCCTATGTACAGTGACTTGGGAATGAAGTCCCCCCCCCCCCCCCGGATTCAGCAGGACTTACTTCTGAGTAAAACATCCAAAGGATCCGACTGAAAGGCGCAAATAGCAAAAAGGTTGCACTCTGGTTGCAATCCGATACATGCGTACATACTCTAACGCTCTGGGATTTGTTTCACATGAGAAGCAGTCTATAAATATTGCAAATGAATAAATCTGTCTGCTTACCAGGGAGTAAGTCGGGCTTACTTCTGAGTAGATGTACGTAGGTTTGTGCTGTGGGGCTGCAACCCTATACACCTTTCCCTGGGGGTAAGCTTTATTGAACACCGTGGAATTTATTTTTGAGAATACATGGGTAGGGTTGCATTGCACAAGTACCAAAATGCCTCCATCCCGTTCTTTCCACCCACACTTTGGTTTTCCTCTATGCCTCTTTCCCCATGCCTTCCCATGGGCTGGTTTTCCACTTGCCATACTGGAACACGCACACACCCTTTGCCCTTTTAGCAATTTCTTCCCTAAAAACAGCCCCAAAGGAACTGTTGCTGTGAAATGGGTGGTCTGCATCTCTCAAGCCTATGTTGAAATCTGGTGGGAATGGTAGGAGGTTCAGCCAGGGCTGGCTGCTTATTCTGAGTGAATGTGAGGATGCCCTGATCTGTCAGAGTGAGACTATTATGGGACTTTAGATGTATCCCATGAAGGTCAGCATGGCATAGTGTTTAGAGTTTGGGATTTAGATTGGGAAGATCCAGGTTCAGATCTCCACTCAGTCATGAAGGTGACTAGGTTACTGGATGACCTTGGCTCTCTCAGCCTAGCATACCTCTCAGGATAGTTGTGAGGCTAAAAATGGGATGGGTGGGCAGGGTCATGTATGTCTCCTTGGAGGAAAGGCAGGATATGAAAGTGATAAATGTTTGTCTTCCCAAAACTGTGTCTTAAGAGTAGTGAGTCACCTGGACGTCATTTATTCTAACCCAGCTCTGTGGACACAAGACGCCGGAATCACCAGCCTTAGGGATCCAGGAAAAAAATGCTTCCTGAACTGAAGTAAATATGATTCCCAGTGTGAAAGGCTGATTCCCAACCTTGGACTAATCAAATATAAATTAATCTGGGGTCTTTGTATCCCTCCTGTTAGAAATTTATTGGTACATTTCCATGATTATGTAGGGAAATTCATTAACAGCACAAGCCCATACATTACTCAAAAGGAAGTCCCGTTGGATTCAATGGGACTTACTCTCAGGTAGGGGATGTAGATAAGGATGTTGGAGAAATCTGCAAAAGAATCAAATGAATTCAGATTTCTATGCAGCTGCTCCATGGATTCTCAGGGGATTCAGCAGAATTGCAGACACACACATCCATTTTCTGAAATTTTATGCAAATTTTGTCATAGAAAAATACATAAAATAAAAAAACCAGCCAAAAATACGCATTTCCCCCATAAGCTATAGTATGTAAATTTGCACATTTTTGAAAAAGCGAATTGGCTCAAATGCTAATTTTCTCCAATTCGGTGAAAATATGCGTAGGATTGTGCTGTATAGCTCCTGTCCTTTGAATGTGTATCTGCATAAAAGCAAGCTGCGTTAAACTGAATGGGATTCACTTCTGAGTAACCAGGCATAGGATTGAGCCAAAAGTCACTGAAATGGAGGAACAGGCTGATAATATGATTTGGTTAAAGGGAGGCTGAGCCACTGCAGAGGACTATGTGAATAAATCAAAACCTGCCAGTTCTCTGGAATCATTAGAATTCTATAATGAAGCTTCATTTTATTTCTAATCCTGTACTAGTGTCATGCACATTTTATATGGCTGCATTTTTGTACTCCCATTCCCCACCCCACCCCGGCTGTTTCTGCCATGATGTGGGGAGGCGCAGAGCGGTAAAGCAGCAGTTTCTGCAGCCGAAACTCTCCCCACGGCCTGAGTTCGATCCCAGCGGAAACAGGTTTCAGGCAGCCGGCTCGGGTCGACTCAGCCTTCCATCCTCCCGAGGTCGGTAAAATGAGTACCCAGCTAGCTGGGGGAAAGGTAATAATGGCCGGGGAAGGCAATGGCAAACCACCCCACTATAAGGCCTGCCAAGAAAACATCAGCGAAAGCTGGCATCCCTCCAAGAGTCAGTAATGACTCAGTGCTTGCACGAGAGGTTCCTTTCCTTTCCTTATTAAACTTATATAGCGCTCCCATAGCCAGGGCTCTCTGGGTGGTTTACAGAAGGATTTTGTACACAGGATTTTACAAGGGATCTTTCCCTTTTAGAGTAATTCAACTGCAGGACAGTATAGACTTATTGCGTATGTGTGTGTTTGTGTCCGGCACTATGCATACAGATTTGTGTGCTTGAGATCCTGTCGCTTGTCAATCCACAAGCCCATGCGAGCATGGATGTTGCAGCAGCCCAAAAGGGGGCATCATGCCAAGCCAACCAGCAGTGGCGATATGGAATAGCAAGCAGCTGGCTCTATGATACGAAGAAGCAGGGAAGCGAGCTCATTTCCTGTCCAGGTTGAAGAAGCAGGCCCAACCTGGAAGTTCTTATGGACTGGGGTGGATGGATGGAGTTGTCACATGACCTCCTGTGGCCTATAGGTGTTCAGGTGGCTCACAGCTGTTGCTGAACATTTCCTTGCCATTGGCGGGAACTGGCACGCCCAACACAGCTCGTGTGATCCCTATTGGGCCAAGCAGAGGAGGCACTCTGGTACGCCATCCTACCCCGACCAGGCTCCCTCCAGATGTTTTAGATGACACCTCCCATAATCGCCAGCCAGTGTGCAGGCTGGGGATGATGGGAGTGGTAGTCCAATTGAAATTGGCTTGTTTGTTTTAATCGATTGATCTCACGGATGAATTGATTAAACGTTTGCAGCCCTAGTGGAAAAATAACCAATGGAGGCATGCCACGTGCGGGTGTAAATGGTGCAAGATGGTTGTTCTTGGCAAGCACGAGTTGCCCAATAGCTTCCCACGCTAGCTTGATGTTCTGTGTTTTTTGGAACACACACACACACACACACACACACACACACTCCTATCCATCTTTGCACAAAGCTAGTAAAAGACATTCCCCCTTCTGTCCAGCTACCGAGTGATATAGCAGCTCATCCCTTTCTTGTATTATCTGTACCTCTTCCTTTGCACCCTCTTCCGTCCTGCAAACCTTTCTTGGAGAAGAAGACAATGGCAATCTGCAAAAACAATGAAGAATCTTGTGGCATCTTGAAGAGCCAGTGTGGTGTAGTGGTTAGAGTGTTGGACTGGGATCTGGGAGATCCGGGTTCTAGACCCCATTTGGCCGTAAAGCTCACTGGGTGACTCACTGACTCTCAGCCTAACTTACCTCACAGGGTTGTTGTGAAGCTAAAAAGGGAGTGGAGGAGGACCATGTACACCACCTTGGGTAAAGGCAGCATACAAATGTAATGATGCATAAATAAATGTATTATGGCATAAGCCTTGGTGGACTAGAGGCCACGTCATTAGATGTGTATCCTAAATTGGCAGGTGTGTGTCTACAAACACAAGAGTGTAGAGGAGGGGTGGAGAATGCTTGGCCCTCCAGATGTTGGTAGACTGCAACTCCCACCAATGTAGCCATTGGTGAGAGATGATGGGAATTGCAGTCCGTCAACATCTGGAAGGCCATCCCTGATGTAGAGAAAGACTGGATGCATAAATATAAGATGGGTGATGCCTGACTTGACAGAAGTTCATGTGAAAAGGGTCTGGTTTCAGAAAACCACAAACTAAGCATGAAGTTGAGCATGTTTGTCTTGGAGAAAAGACGTTTAAGCGATGTCAGGATTGCTGTCTTCAAATATGTGAAGGGTTGTCAGATAGTTGATGGCTGAAATGGGTTCTCTGTTGCTCCAGAGCGTAGGATGCAAACCCGACAGGTACAAATGACGAGAGAGGGGATTTTTCACTGAACCGTTGGAAGAGTATCTTGACAGTGTATGCTGTTCAGCAAGGAACAGACAGCCATGGAAGGTGGCAGACGCTCATTCGTTAGCGGTTTTCAAGTAGAGGCTGGCTACCGATCGGGGATGTTGTAATAGTGGCTTTCTTGCATTGGCAGGGGGTTGGTCTAGATGACCTCTGAGTACTCTTCCCACTTTGTGAGTCTAGGCAGTAGAGGCTGGTGGCTTCGATGCCGGTGGGCCGTGAATCCACTCTGGGTTTCAATCAGAACTCTAAAGGAGCTATCCAAGATGCTCAATACGATACTGAAATAACAATCACAGCATCTTAAAATTCTTAGGGTTTGTACATTACATACATTGTACATACATTAAAGCATACCTGTACCTAAGATCATTACAGTGACCATTCAGAAAGCAGCATGGATAACACGAACTCCAAATCACAGAATAAGGGGAGTCAGCCCTTAGCCCTTCTCTCCGCACATCATGCAAAGACAGACAGGTGGTATGTTTACAAAGCCCCTCTTGAAAACTACCTAATTAGACCAACAGGCATTAAAAAGGGATGGAAAGTTGTTGCCATGGTATCCAGGTGATTGCTTTTAGCTCACTAATTAGCAGACAGAGGCAACAATTGTAATATGCAGGAAGCAGGGCTGGTGGATGCCAGACAGGAGCGGATTGGCTGAAGAAGGCAGATAGGCTATAAGCCTATTTGGCTACCTTGCTTCCTGCAACGTAGCTGCCGGGAAATGCCAGGCAGGTCATTGTTGAGGGAGAGGAAACATGTAGAGACTGCTGTTGATCCGCAGTCTTGATTGTGAGAAGCCAAGCTTAGCCGGTGCCGAAGCGAAAAGATGGTGTAGCAAGCCTTCTTCTAACCTGGTTGCCGTCCAGATGCCCGTGCTGCCTGGGGATGATGGAAGTTGGAGTCAATCACATTGGTTGGGGAAGGTTGAAATAAGCCAGAAACCTATTCCATCTATAGCTGACGGAAAGTAATTCCATTTTAGTTTCAGCTTCTAAGATACTTTGGTGTGGTTCCCCCCCCCCCACAACATGCTGGAAAAATCTATATTCAGAAGCCTTTTAAATGTTTGTTGCTGATGCCCCCCAAGGATTTTGATCTTCTCTCTATGCATGCCCCAAGCCGGAGCCTAACATTTATCATCAGTGTCATCATCATCCTGGCACTGCAAATTTACCATCCCATTCATAGGTGGCAAATTTGGGTAGGCATATCAACAGTTCTTCTTCTTCTTCTTCTTCTTCTTCTTCTTCTTCTTCTTCTTCTTCTTCTTCTTCTTCATCATCATCATCATCATCATCATCATCATCATCATCCCAGAGTGTAGGACACGGAATAATGGGCTCAAGTTACAGGAAGCCAGATGCCAGCTGGACAGCAGGAAAAACTTCCTGACTGTTAGAGCATGGTACGACAATGGAACCAGTTACCTAGGGAGGTTGTGGACTCTCCCACACTAGAGGTATTCTAGAGGCAGCTGGACAACCATCTGTCAGGTATGCTTTAAGGTGGATTCCTACATTGAGCAGGGGGGTTGGACTCAATGGCCTTATAGGCCCCTTCCAACTGTACTAGTCTATGATTCTATGATTCTTTTGGGGACAGGAAGCAGAGATCAGCTTCCTATGCCTTCAAGGACCAAGCAGATGTTCAAACAGGCACAACTTTCCAAGTCTTGCACCTCTGTGGCAGGCAGGAAAAGGTGCACCCACCCACTGAATATTTGCATGGCAAATAGTTTGTCAAATGTTTGACAACAGAAATGAAATTTTAGCTACATTCGTAGCTCTTGAGCCGAAAGCGGTTTTCCCATTTTTTAAATGAGGCCGCGAAGGAGGAGCATATGACACCAATCCTTTAAGCACTGAACCTGCTGCCTGTGAGCAACAGGGCCCAATTCAAGGTGTGGATACTTCTGTACAAAGCCCTCAAGGATGTAGGACCAAAATACTTAAAAGAGTGCCTCCCCCATACCAACTGACCTGTGTTTTAATACTGGCTGGAGAGGCCTTGCTTGTGATCCCACTAGTAGGCATGGGGTGTGGTGATTCGAAGCAGGGCCTTCTCAGTGGTGGCCCCCTGGTTTTGGAATTCCTTCCCTGGGGGAGTGGTGGTTGACTCCCCATGTTGTTGACTTTTAGACAACAGTTAAAAACATGCCTATTCAACTGAGCTTTAGGGATGTGATCTGGGACTTTATAGGTTGCGGTTCTGTGTCTTGTCTTATGTAATGCTTTTAGCTATATGCTTGGAGGTTTGATATCTTTATTGTGTACTACCCTGGGCTTCCTTTGAGAAAGGGAGGTATATAAATAAAAGAAATGTTACAATGTTGTGTAATTCTGGGGACACTAGATGTGGTCCCATTTCCCCACCACCATCACCACTGTCCCCTGGAATGGCGCCATGTCATGATTTAGCATTATTTTAAGGAAGGTAAAAAATAGCTGCCGGGAGGCAGCCATTGAGGAGTGCAGTGGCAGCAAGAAAAAGTTTAAAAGGCGGGGGGGGGGGGGGAGAGAAATGAAACAGTAATTGTCACTGTACCCAGTAACTCCTCCAGAAAATGCAAATAATCCCCCCAATCAACCCTTCTTTCTTCTCCCCCTCCCCCTAAATCCCCCAGTTTTGAGTTTTCAATTGAGAAGTCCAGATCCGCTGAGTAAAAAGAGCTACACATTTTCTATGGATGTAAAGCGCAAAATTTATTTATTTATTTATTTATTTAAACATTTGTATCCTGCCCTATATCACAAGGATCTCAGGGCGGCGTACAGGTAAAAGCACACAAACAATATAAAAACAATAAATATACACAGCTAAAAAAATTAATAAGTTAAAACCACTGTAGGATTTAAAAAACAGTACAACCCATTGAAACAATTACAACTATGAACAGGCTTGGTGAATTTGGCATCGGGGAGAACATTCAGCAGCACTCTTGTTCTGTTTTGTTTTTGAAACGAAATCATGTTTCTAGCCCTCATGTCCGTAAAGATGGGCTTGAAAACTTGTAAGCAATTCCTGAGGACCTCTTGAAAGCCGAGGGCAAGGGATGGGAGGTTAAGCAGGATTTCCAGTGGTCTGGAGGCAGGGTTTCAACAGGAAAGGGAAGCAGGGTGGTGGGGGCATGTGGCAGAGCAGAATGGGAGGAAAGAGAGAGCACTCTGTGTGTGTGTGTGTGTGTGTGTAGCCAAATAACTCCGGCCATTGTAGTCCACTTACCTTGGCTGCTGCTCCATTGCCTATCTGTACCCGAGAGCCTTTGCAAAGAGATTCCTTGTTCTCCCAAAACTCATATCAACAAAGGGGAGTGGGTTAAAAAAAAGAGAGCATTCTTTCAGCCCAGAGCCCCGGAGGCCAAGCACAATTACTATGCAGCTATGAGGAACCTGGTTTTGCTCCAGCTAGGCTTTCTTTTCCTTTTCCTTTTTTCCTGAAACGGTTAAATTTTATTGCAAGAGAGGAATCTCAGCAATTGACTTGCAGGAGCCTGCGGAACGACAACCGGCTGGTCCGCTCAGCCTAGCGTGGAGTCCCAGGACTAGAATCTAAGAAGGGAAAGCCAGGTGTGTCGGACTTCCACTCCCAGCAGGCCATGCTGGCAGGGGCTTCTGGGTCCAGAAGCCGAGAACATCTGGAGAATTACCTTCCGCCCACTCCTGCCCTAAGGAACGACAAGGAACTGTGGATTTCTGCTTTTTCGGGGGTGGGACTAGTTACGCACTGCATGCAAAATGCATGGAATGGAACCCTAACTTTGGTTTTGTTTAATAGAAATGCAGCTTGCGGGAAGGTTTTTTTTTTTGCTTTAGCAGGGGAAGAAATAGGGGAAATGGTACTTATGTGTTCCAAATCGTGTTGCGTATAACGGCAATTTGCTAAAGCGCAATAAGCCATCTTTGCTTGATCCAAATCATATGCCTAGCAGCTTTTCCCCTCCCTACGAAGGTCAAAATATGGGTAAACATACATTTTGAAGACTACGAGGGCAGGCGAGAAGCTGTGGGGGCGAGATCTGGAGTGGAATAACAGGGGGCAGGGAAAGGGTTAAAAGCATCTCTGCCCCCTCCCCACCCCCTCCCCGGCACCTTTTCTCTGGTCAAAATAAATGGCTTTTCTTTTCTTTTGAAAATATCAAAGTTGGGTCTCCATTACAACGTTTACATGCAATGTGCAATCAGTCCCAAACGCCCCCTGTCCTTAGGGTTCAGGGCTGATAACATTTCAAAAAATGTGATTAAAAATAGCCCATTTGTAAAAGCAGATTAAAATGGCTGCTCGTTTGTTTAAGAGAAGCTGTTAAAGGCTTTGCAATACTTCTGCAAAAGGCTCAAATGTAAACTGGACTTGAGGGGTGGAAATTCCCTCAACTTTCAGAGCAGCCACCGAGAGCACCTCTTCATGTACCGATAGGGTGTTCAGGTGCTCCCTTTTATAGAGGACAGTCCTCTGTTGAAATGGCTGCCAGAGGACTGTCCTAGATTTGAAGATGTCCTCTATTTGAAAGTCTGCCCTATTCAATTCTGGTTTAAAGATGAAGAACCATAAGTACCATTACCCATCAGTAGTTATCATCTGGACAGCAAACTGAGCAAGGAGGTCACCTCATTCCAGTCTTCTGCACAATACTGGGATGTACTGTACATTTCTATTAAAATTAAAAGATTGCTTTCTAAATTTGCACCTATTCATATAAATAAGCATATGCACATTTCACTATTTATTTATTGCATTTCTATCCCGCCTTTTTTCCTCCAAGGAACCCAAGGCGGCATACATAATCCTCCTCCTCTCCCTTTTATCCTCACAACAACAACCCTGTGAGGTAGGTTGGGCTGAGAGTCTGTGACTGGCCCAAAGTCACCCAGTGGGTTTCCATAGCTGAGTGGGGATTAGAAACCAGGAGCTCATCTACACCAAGCAGGATATTCCACTATGAAAGCGGTATATAAAAGGCAGGAGCCACACAACTGCTTTATAGTGGTACTGAAGTGCACTGACGACTATTGGGGCCCATGACACATCTACACCAAGCAGGATATAACACTATGAAAGTGGTATGAAAGTGGTATATGGTACGTGTCAATGGCCCCCAAGAGTTGTCAGTGCTCTTCAATACCACTACAAAGCAGTAGTGTGGCTCCTGCCTTTTATGTACTGCTTTCATAGTGGAATATCCTGCTTGGTGTAAATGAGCCCCAGATCTCCCAGCTCTCAGTCCAATGCTCTAGCCACTACACCACACTTTATGCCAATATGTGGCCTCTTTTGTCCTCTTCAAAAGTCGCCGATCTATCCCTGGTGTGTGGACTTGACACACGAGGGATAGAGTCAAGAAGGTGTTCACACGAGTGGGGTACCGCAGGGCTCATTCCTTGGCCCAGTGCTCTTCAACATTTTTATTAATGATTTGGACGAGGAGGTGCAGGGAATGCTTATCAAATTTGCAGATGACGCAAAATTGGGTGGGATAGCTAATACCCTGGGAGACAGAAACAAACTTCAAAGTTATCTTGATAGGCTGGAGTGCTGGGCTGAAAACAACAGAATGAAATTTAATAGGGATAAATGCCAAGTTCTACATTTAGGAAATAGAAACCAAAGGCACAGTTACAAGATGGGGGATACTTGGCTCAGCAATGCTACAAACGAGAAGGATCTTGGAATTGTTGTAGATTGCAAGCTGAATATGAGCCAACAGTGCGATATGGCTGCAAGAAAGGCAAATGCTATTTTGGGGCTGCATTAATAGAAGTATAGCTTCCAAATCACATGAGGTACTGGTTCCTCTCTATTTGGCCCTGGTTAGGCCTCATCTAGAGTATTGCGTCCAGTTCTGGGCTCCACAATTCAAGAAGGACGCAGACAAGCTGGAGCGTGTTCAGAGGAGGGCAACCAGGATGATCAGGGGTCTGGAAACAAAGCCCTATGAAGAGAGACTGAAAGAATTGGGCATGTTTAGCCTGGAGAAGAGAAGATTGAGGGGAGACATGATAGCACTCTTCAAATACTTAAAAGGTTGTCACACAGAGGAGGGCCAGGATCTCTTCTCGATCCTCCCAGAGTGCAGGACACGGAATAACGGGCTCAAGTTAAAGGAAGCCAGATTCCAGCTGGACATCTGTTAGAGCAGTACGACAGTGGAATCATTTACCTAGGGAGGTGGTGGGCTCTCCCACACTAGAGGCAATCAAGAGGCAGCTGGACAACCATCTGTCAGGGATGCTTTAGGGTGGATTCCTGCATTGAGCAGGGGGTTGGACTCGATGGCCTTATAGGCCCCTTCCAACTCTGCTATTCTATGATTCTATGATTCTGTTGACTTACAGTCAGCAACCGGCCGCTCTTGGGCCAAATCTGCCTTGCGAAGAGAATCGCTGGGCTCCAACCCAGTCAGTTTGGAGGGAGCAGCAGATGTCAACGTGGGACTTGACAGCAACATGCTTTTGAAACAGTGGGGGTGGGGGGGGGATGTAGCCCACGATATTCCACGCACTGGCCCAGGATTTTTGCATCCTTAGAGCCGTTTCCCCAAGGTGTGCAAAGCCTGGGACTTGCAAGCGGTATCCCTCGAAAACTAGGCCTCGCCGCACGCAGACTCATTCTCCCTGTTCCCAGCGCCTTGTCAATCGGAAGGAAGAAGGGACAGGCCCGGGACAATGGGCCAGCGGGAGTTGACTCAAACAGCCAATTCCTGGTGATTTCCTCTCCCTCTCCGAGGGGGCCAGAGAAAGTGGGGGAGGAAGTTTAGCTTGCTGAGGGCTGGAGGCAGGAGGATGGGCAGGAACAAAAGGGGTAACTCCCTCCCTGTTACAAGTCCTGAGGTGGCAGCAGCAGCAGCAGCAGCAGCGTTGACCCCTCCAGAACTGCAGCTGTTTTGCAGAGAGTTTGCTCCTGCTGGAGGGAAGAGGCTGGATTGAAAAGCAGCGAGGGGGTCCGTCTGTCGTAAGAACCGGGCCGGCAGCTGTGCACTCGGGGTTCCTTGCGTGGAGCCTCCTGTAAATGCACTGAGGCTGCTGGTATCACATGTGGGGTCCTCCGGAGTCATGGAGAGGGCAGGATCTTTGCTTACGTCTTTGCACAGGGCAGGTAAGGAATCCTGGTTGGAGGGATGAGAGAGTCAACACAAGGGAATCCGCGTGTGATAAGGAGTTCTGATGTGCATGGTGCATGACTTGCTTTGGATGCCGGGACATCAGGGGCTGCCAAGGGCATCGCTAGCCATGTGCTAGAACCATGATTAATCACAGAATTGTGGATTTGGAAGGTACCACCAAGATAATCTAGTCCAACCCTCTGTAATGCACAGGAAAACCAATTAAACCAACCATGAGAAGTGGCTGTCTGGCCTCTCTTTAAAAACCTGCAGAGATGGAGAACCCACAACCTCCGTAGGTAGACTGCGCCACTGTTGTATAGATCTTACCGTAAGGATGTTTTTCCTTATATTTAATTGGAATCTAGGTAGCTTTAAATTATACCTTTTATTTCGGGTTCTTATTTCTGTGGCCGTGAAAAATAGTTCTTGAGCGTCTTCCCTGTGGCATCCATTTATGTACCTGAACACTGCTAACACGTCTCTCTTCAGTCTTCTTTTCTCCAGACTGAACATCCCAAGTTTATTTATTTATTTATTACATTTATGTACCGCCCCATAGCTGAAGTTCTCTGGGCGGTTTACAACAGTTAAAAACAGTGAGCGTTAAAAAGGTATACAAAATTTAAAACCGTCAAGAACATAAAAACAACAGTATAAAAACAACGGTATCCATTTTAAAAACAACAGTTCTGGGGCCTGTTAAACAAACTTAGCGTTGTTAAAAGCTATTAAATGCCTGGGAGAAGAGAAAAGTCTTTACCTGGCTCCGAAAAGATAATAGCGTTGGCGCCAGGCAAACCTTATCGGGGAGATCATACCATAATTGGGGGGCCATCACTGAAAAGGCCCTTTCCCTTGCTGCCGTCCTCCGAGCTTCCCTTCAGCCTGTCCTCATAGGTTGCCTGCTTTGTGCTATAGAGCCACTGAGGCACACATGTGTATGTTTATGATGTGGGGGGGCAGAGGGGGGTTCATAACAAGCTTCAAGGGCCTGGACTTGGAGCTAATTGCAACAAAGCAAAATGTTAGGAACAGAGAAAGCAGTTGTACATCAAGTTAGAGCATTGATCTACCTAGCTCAGTGTCGTGTACACTGGCTGGCAGCATTTCTCCAGGATTTTAGGCAGGGCTTTTTTCTCAGCCCCACCTGGAGATGTCAGGAATTGAACCTGGGACCTTTTCTATGAAAACCATGCGCCGTACAACTGGGCCACAAGTTATCCCCTGTTTTAAGAGCATTTGGAGTTATTCTATATACGTACTGCAAAAAAAGAAAGAAAGAATAAAGATGTTATCAACACAATTCAAAGGGCTCCCCCCCTTTTTTTTTTAAATAAACAGATTTGTGCCTTTGGCACACATCCATGCCTTGTAGACATGCGCCATGGGTGGGACGCCTTTAAAGGGTTGCCCCACTCCTCAACAGTGAGAGTTGGAGATCTATTCTTTGAAATGAAAGCTATGATGTTGCCTTGATGTTGATGTTGATGATTTTTAATTGTGTGCGTTGTCTATGAATATTGGGCAGGAGTCAAAATTCCTGGCACCATCTCTTCTCTTTTTCTGGGAAGGGATGGAAGAGGACAGGTTGCTTAAAAGAAGCATTGCTTGCAAAGGTGATTAGTCCTGATGGAGACCCTGGAAAGGTTGGGTTTGCAGGTTATAAGAGTCAGTTTCCTCGTGAGTAACACTGAGGACTAGTAGAATTTTTCTCATGCCTAGTTTCATTTCCATGTATTTAGATGGAGCAGGTTGGAAGTAAGTTGGAACATTAGAACATGCCTTATATCGAATAAAATAATTAATGCCCAGTAGTGTCTATGCTAGGGAGTTTAAGAACTCTGCAATGTAATCAAATGAGTTGAGATTTCTATGAATCTAACCCATGGATTCTCCAATAGACCTGGGTTTTCCTGCATTGCACAGTTTCTGCCGACCTGCACATCAGTGTTTTTTATTAAACTTTCTGGAATTTTATGCAAATTTAATCATAGAAAAATATGTAATTTCCAGTGGAAAATATGTATTTCCTCCATAGGCTAAAGCATGAAAATGTCTATTTTGTGACGGATTTGCACGTTTATGCAAGTGCGAATTTGCGCATAGAAATCCAAACTCATTTTAATCCATGGTGGATTTCTCCGACACTTCTACTTAGGTTCCTTTGTGAGGCTGCTGCAAGGCGAATTGGAATATGGTGGTGACATTCATGAGAACAATAGCATTCTCCTGTTTGTGTTCCCCAGCATACCGCCTCTGATACTGGCGGTAATATATAGCCATCATATTGTGGCCATTGAGAGCCTTCTCCTCCGTGAATTTGGCTAATCCCCTCTTAAAGCTGTCAAAGCTTTAAAACCGGTTCTCCGTGACCTGTTGAGCAGGGGTCTTTCTCATCTACCTGATGCTATTTTGGAACTACTGATAGAGGGTATTGAACCTGGAATCGTGTGCATGCAGCAAATGTGCTCTTCTGCTGAGCTGTGATCCCTCTCTAGAGTGGGCAGTGCCAGGGATTGAACTGGGACCGTCCTCACACAAATATGCTCTGCTACTGAGCTGTGCCCCCACTCCCCAAAGCAGTCATAGCTGTAAAACAGGGTTGCAGAACCTCAGCCTTGGGGGCCAAACCTGGCCCTCCTGGGAACCCCACCCAGCCCTCTGGGCATTTCCAGGTTTCTGTGTAGTTCCCCCCCACTCATTCTAAAAGCTGAGTTACTGGCAGTAAGCACTTTAAGCTTTAATAGGCCAACATTTTTGCCCCTGCACCTTTTGGTGTTCACTCCTTTTGCCTGAAGCCCTGCGCACCACTGGAATGTACACCCACACCTGAGAGATTATTATTATTATTATTATTATTATTAATTTATATAGCACCATCAGTGTACATGGTGCTGTACAGAGGACCGTAGCAGAGGAATTCTTATCTGAGATGGAATTCCACCCTCAGGCTGAAAGAGGCTCAGATTCCGGCTGGACATCCGGAAAAACTCCTGTCTGTTAGAGCAGTATGACAATGGAACCAATGACTTAGGGAGGTCGTGGGCTCTCCCACACAAGAGGCATTCAAAAGGCAGCTGGACAGCCATCTGTCAGGGATGCTTTAAGGTGGATTCCTGCACTGAGCTGGGAGTTGGACTCGATGGCCTAATAGGCCCCTTCCAACTCTACTGTTCTATGTTTCTATGATTCTTTGAAACCTCAAACATTTCCCTGGCCAAATCCAAACAACTCAACCTGTTCCTTTCAACCAGACGTGCATTGAAGTATATATGGTTTCCATTTTTTCTCTCTCTTTTTTTTTAGCACTGTCACCAGATAAATGGAATCTTAGTTTGATTATCCGGATGAGTTTTATGTGTTTAATCAATGTCTTAATAGGTTAAACGTGCACATAGGTAGATCGATAGGTATGTTTTGTTTTTGTTTTATTTGTTTTTTGAGATGATGCGCTTGTGTGTTGTGGGAAGAGGCATCATTTTAGAAGATGCATTCCCTCCTGTGTAAGAGGGACTGGGGGGGGGGGGGCGTTTCTCAAAAATGTAAATTTCTGTCTGATTATTCAGGAGCACCTTTTTTACTCAATCCAAAAGGTTTTTAATTGGTCAAATTAACTGTCACGCTCTAGCAATTTTAGGCAAAGACTAGCCTAATGAGTCAGTAGTGGGCATTAAGGAAATGTCCATTGCACACTATATAGGGAGCCAGTGTGGGGTAGTGGTGTTGGACTGGAATTCAATAGATCCAGGTTCTAGTCCCCACTCAGGCATGAATAGGGTGACCATATGAAAAGGAGGACAGGGCTCCTGTATCTTTAACAGTTGCATAGTCAAGGGAATTTCAGCAGGTGTCATTTGTATATATGGAGAACCTGGTGAAATTCCCTCTGCATCACAACAGTTAAAGTGCAGGAGCTATCCTAGAGTGACCAGATTTAAAAGAGGGCAGGGCACCTGCAGCTTTAACTGTTGTGATGCAGAGGGAATTTCACCAGGTTCTCCATATATACAAACGACACCTGCTGAAATCCCCTTTTCTATGCTACTGTTAAAGATACAGGAGCCCTGTCCTCCTTTTCATATGGTCACCCTAGGCATGAAGTACACTGGGTGACTTTGGGACAGCCATTGGCTCTCAGCCTAACCCGCTTCACAGGGTTGTTGTGAGGATAATATGGTGAGGAGGAGCACCGTGTGAGCCGTCTGGGGTTTCTTTCAAGAGGAAAAAAAGGCAGGATTTAAATGTAATAATAAATACCAAAATAATAATAATAATAAAATCTAAGTAGCAGATGACTGAAGAGCCAAGGAAGGAAGGGCTCCTGCCTCTTTGCTTGACCCCACAGGTCAGAGCATAACGCATCATGTTATTTCAAAGTTCCTTGGCAACAGCCACAGCATTTTAAGAACCTGTGTGTGACTTAAAGCCTTGGGATTTTTCCACCTCTGTTCATCATTGTGTATTGTGGGTTTTTCATATATCAGGCATGAAATCAGCTCTTGCTTCAGCTGGATCTTCAAGGAAGTTTGTGTTACTTTTGCATTGCAAAGATCTCTCCTCTACTTTCCTTTCTGTCTAGATCAGATCAGTTGTTAACATAAATAGCTCACCCCACATGCGAAACACCCTGAGGCTGCGATCATGTGCATGTAATGACTGGGCTTTCATCTTCTGAATAAACATGTTTAGCATTGTGCTGGAAGCCATTTGTGCTATCCAAATTGGCAGAGGAGACGGAAGATCCCTGAGAACTGCTTTCCACAAGTGGGCGTCCTCTGGTGTCTCGGACTACAGCTCCCATCATCCCCATCTGGCAGGCTGGGGGTGATGGGAGCTGTAGTCCAGGATGTCTGGAGGCCCTACGCCATATTAGGGGAAGTTGACTTATAGATTAATAATTGTCTTATAATACAATAATTCATCCCTTCACGAATTGTGAAATAATGTTTCCTTACACTGGAGGGCTAGAGTCCTTCTGCCTCTCTGCTCCATAAGCTCAGATGCACCTTCCTCTCCCCAAGGCCCTCTCTAGCATACTGACCTCTCCCTGTAGGAACTCTCTACAGTCCTGCTTGATCCTGGCCTGAGTTGGTGGAAGACTGCTGTCACTACCATATTCCAATTCGCCTTGCAGCAGCCTCACAAAGGAACCTAAGTAGAGGTGTCGGAGAAATCCACCATGGATTAAAATGAGTTTGGATTTCTATGAATCCAACCTGCAGACCATGCAGCAGACTGCTTTTTTTCTGAATCACACAGATCAACATCTAAGGTCCTCCTCCGGGTGCCTACTCCGAGAGAGGCTCGGAGTGTGGCAATGAGGGACAGGGCCTTTTCGGTGGTGGCCCCCAGACTATGGAATGATCTCCCTGACGAGGCTCGCCTGGCACCAAAGCTGCTATCTTTCCGGCGCCAGGTTAAGACTTTCCTCTTTGCCCGGGCATATGGCGGCACATCTTAATCACCCACATGTTTAGGTTTTTTTAAGACGGTTTTTAATGCTTTATGTATGTATGTTCTGTGTTTTAGAATTTTAAATTTTGTATACTTGTTTTTATCTTAATTTTAGAATTTCTGTAAACTGCCCAGAGAGCCCTGGCTATGGGAGTGGTATATAAGTGCAATAAATAAATAAATAAATAAATAAATTTGGGTGGGGGGGTAGTAGCCTAAATGCGCAAGTGTGCTGCTGCGCATTTGTGCAAGTGGAATGAAATTCTCGAATATCCCTCCCAATAAATTTCCATCAATGCGCAGACGACAGAACCAAAATACCTGAAAATCCATGAACCCCAGGCAGAATGGATTTCTGTCCATCCCCGGACAGAAGCCTGCCTCAGAAGCCAGCAACACGGTTGAGGTCATTTGGGCAGAATGCCATTGAATGATCTTTCTGAGACCACCTCTCAGACCGTTGTGCTTGAAAGTTCACGGCAAAGGTAGCTGCTTTGGAGACGCCTGGGAGCTACAGCATGTGCAGCCAGGGCTGGTCTTCAGGGTGGAACTCCAGGGCCCCTATCCCAGGGCAGACCCATCCAGAGAAAAGCAATTTTCCCATGGGAAGCCAAAAAATGTGTTTAGTACCAGAGCAACAGAAAGCAAGCTCCCATTTTATTCCTATCGTCGAGAGAGTGCTATAATTTTTGTGAACCGCCCAGAGAGCTTCGGCTATTGGGCGGTATAAAAATGTAATAAATAAATAAATAAATAAAGTGGATTTAAAATGTGAAAATGCACATGCTCAGAATATTTGGTTATTTTTTTAAATCAAGGCTGGTGTGACATTCCTGTCTCTGAGTTCTTTTCCCTCCAGTTTCCTCCCACAGGAACTGGGAGAAGAAGAACTAGGGTGTCTGCCTCTGCTTTGGTCAGTTGTCCGTACTGAATCCCCCCAACTTTTACCTTGTACCAAGGAGACACTCTATAGTTTAACTGATTTCCTTCAACTTTTGTAAGTTACAACAACTGGAAAATAATTTCCCCCCCTATTTGGTAGCGTTAACAAATCAAGCTGACATGTGGAATTGTATAAATAATAAAACAAATAAAATTGTATTATGTACAAGGAGGTTTATGGAGATTATTATTTAATCATATTGTACTTAATCCTAAATGAGCCTCGTGTGGCGCAGAGTGGTAAAGCAGCAGTTTCTGCAGCTGAAACTCTCCCCACGGCCTGAGTTCGATCCCAGCGGAAGCTGGTTCTCAGGCAGCCGGCTCGGGTCAACTCAGCCTTCCATCCTCCCGAGGTCGGTAAAATGAGTACCCAGTTAGCTAGGGGGAAGGTAATCATGGCCGGGGAAGGCAGCGGCAAACCATCCTGCTATAAGGCCTGCCAAGAAAGCATCAACGAAAGCTGGCGTCCCTCCAAGAGTCAGTAATGACTCAGTGCTTGCACGAGAGGTTCCTTTCCTTTCCCTACTTAGTCCTACCCTACCTATCTACACCTTCTAAAACCATCATCCCAAACTACTCTCATCAGATGTACATTAGCTGAAATCCTTATCCCTTAATCTTGACCCTTAAACCCTCCTATTAAACTTCGCGGGATTCTCTGCATGCACACGCCCCTCCCACCTATCACTCACACGCCAACGTTCCATTAACTCCATCCTACCTGGATAAAAATCTTACAACTCCAACACAAACGTTTCCATGACTCTGCATACGTTAAGGTTGGCAAGGAGGATTTTGTTTTGTTGTTCTAACATATCAGTGGTGAAGCATGGAATGTGAGTTTGCGTCCTTCACAACTGAAGGAATCCATATGGCTCTGGCTGAAGATCCATAAGATCATTATGTCCCGGATCCAAGATTATCCACCTGCTCCGCTGGATGCCGGAAGCAGCAGTATTAAGAACATAAGAAGAGCCCTGATGCTGGATTAGACCAAGAGTCCATCTAGTCCAGCACTCTGTTCACACAGTGGCCAACCAGACATCGGCCAGGGATGAACAAGCAGGACATGGTGCAACAGCACCCTACCACCCATGTTCCCCAGCAACTGGTGCACACAGGCTTACTGCCTCGAATACTGGAAATAGCACACAACCATCAGGGCTAGTATCTATTGATAGCCTTTGTTTCCAGGAATTTATTCAACCCCCTTTTAAAGCCATCCAAATTTTGTGGTAGTGAGTTCCATAATTTAACTGTGTACTGTGTGAAGAAGTCCTCCCTTTTTTTTGTCCTGGGTCTCCCACCAATCAGCTTCATGGGATGACCCCATTGGGTTCTAGTATTTTGAGAGAGGGAGAAAAATGTCTCCCTGTCCACATTCTCCATTCCATGCATAATTTTGTACACCTCTATCATGTCTCCCCTCAGCCTCCTTTTTTCCAAGCTAAACAATCCCAGCTGATGCAACCTTCCCTCATAGGGGAGATGCTCCAGCCCCTTAATCATTTTAGTTGCCCTTTTCTGCACTTTTTCCAGCTCTATAATACCTTTTTTTTTAGGTGTGGTGACCAGAACTGAACACAGTATCCTAAGTGTTGTGGCCTGACCAGCTCCATGTAGCATGATAGGACACCTTGTATCCCAGCCTTAAAAGCACCTAAGCTAGACTTTCCGTTTACCTCCTGAAAATGCATTGCTGGCTCTTTAAAAGAACTCTGTGCTACTTCCGAAGAATTCTTCTTTCTAGCCTTGACATGTGATCTCTGGAGTTCTTCCCCCTCCCATCCTCTCTCCTCCTCCAGGTCCTTGAAGTCATGGGATGTGCAGGCATCTCTGAATAAAACTCCTAGCTTGCGTGGTTTTTAAGAGAGGGAGGGGAATCGCATGTAAAGCCTGCATGGTAGATTGCTAGGACAGGTGTAGGGTTGCAACCGGGAGGGACCGGTGCATTTCTGCAGCTGTTCAACAGCATAAAGCCTGCTGACCATGGGTTTTGCTTTTGGAGGAGATAAAAAGCAGTTCCCTTTTCGTTAGCAGCTGGGAGAGAAGAGGAAAGGTCATTCCAAGGGCTTTCAATGTAAATATTGTTCTACTTTGCAAAGCCGCCCTCGATGTAGACTTGGCTGTGTGGCCGGGTGGGGTAGCTCAGCCTTCCCTAACCCAGGCATGCTCCAAATGTGTTGGACTACAACTCCCATCATCCCCAGGCAGCATGGCTAGGAAGCACCGGGAAGGCCAGGGTAGCTCTTTCAGGTTATCTTGAATGAAAATCTCAACTGCTTGCTCAGGAAAAACCAGTTTGGGTCTAAATATGTCCCTACTCCAGGAAATAAAGCCAGACTGCTCACTTGAGGGAATGATACTAAAGGCAAAACTGAAGTACTTTGGCCTCATAACGAGAAGACAGGACACCCTGGAGAAGATGCTGATGCTAGGGAAAGCGGAAGGCAAAAGGAAGAGGGGCCGACCAAGGGCAAGATGGATGGATGATATTCTGGAGGTGACGGACTTGACTTTGGGGGAGCTAGGGGTGGCAACGGCCAACAGAAGGCTCTAGCGTGGGCTGGTCCATGAAGTCACGAGGAGTCGGAAGCGAATGAACGAATAAACAAAGGGGAAGGAGGCAAGGGATGCAGAAAGTGGGTGTGGGTGTGTGCATCTGCCTGCCAGAGTTGGGCAAATGTTTCCAGATACCAGAAACTGTTTGGGGGGAACGCTAGATGTTGCTTTGGAATGAGTCCTTACCTCTGTGCTGGCCTCCGCACCCACTTCACGCCTGCTCAATCTGTGCTTTGTAAACAGGCAGCTTATAAATGGGACCTGCAACAAAATGTTGCAGTGTGGTGGGGTACCAGCCAGCTATGCCCTTTTGCAAGACACTCCAGTCCGTACCCCCCACCCAGTTTTCCATTCTCCCTCCCACATGCACACACCCACGCATGCATGCACCAACAGACATTCAGTATTCTGTCCTCCCTTACAGTCTGTTTATCTAAAGTGCGTAGGGGGGTGTAATTCTGCAAACTTTGGGGTTCCACCAGTCTTGCTGATACCACCCTCTTCTGTGTGGATGGTGCAGTTTTGGCTACATCTGGATCAACACTCAGAGAATTGGGTTTGCTCTTAGTATCTATAGGACACTGCGAGTCTCCTGTGCTCTGACCAAACCTGTCAAGGCCTCTCTGTTCTTGCCCTTACTAAAAGGCGAAGGAGGACAAAACAAATATGAAGGTTTTAATCTCCATCTTCCTTGGGGAGGAATATTTATATATGGATTCACTGAGCAGAGAAGTGATGGACAGGAAAGTCTGCTACAGCCAATTTGGAAACAAAAAGCATTTAAATCAAGGGAGGGGGAAAACCATTTTTCTGTAGAGGCCCAATTGTCCCGGGGGAGTAATATTTCAAGGGCCAAAACCAGCACTAAGCAGCCCTTTCTCTTTCTCTCTCTGTCTCGCTGTCCCTTTTCCTCCTCGTTCAGTGGGCTGGTGGGAGAAAGACAGAATGGTTTCCCCAGAGGTGCAAACTGACTTCTTGCAGAAATTGACTTGAGGGCCAGGGCCACCGGACCCTGATTTCAAAACTATCCAGGAAGAGTTCCTGTTGCCGTCCTCCAAATGCTGAAAATGAAGTTGTGCCTTCATTGGCCAAGTCTGTCATCTTCAGCAGAGGGCAAGATGACTTGGGTTGGGGATGTTGACCCGTCGGCGTGCTTTAGGACAGAAGGAAAGCGAACGCAGCAGCTCTCGTGTTCATGGGCCGGGCAATTCTGCAGGGCAGTGGTCTGGTTTTTGAGCAGCGTTCCGCTTCACCTTGCTCCGAAAACCCAGCCGGGCGCACGCTGGGCCGGCAACGCCATGCCGAAGGCTCGTGATGTAATGGCAATGCGCCACCATTGGCTGAATGAGGATCCTGAGGGCAGGAGGATGGGTTGCTTAGCAACCCCTCTCAAGAGCAGCTTCGCCCTTTTGTGGGTGTCATGGGAGGTCTGTTCCGCAGCGGCAGGCGGGCACAAGGCAGGTTGGCAGGGCGCTGGAATCTCGCTCTGCTCTCCACCTCCAGGTTGCGCTTGGGCACTGCTCCGTCCTCTGGTGTCCCTGCCGATAGTGCTGCTGCAGCTGCTGAAATCACAAGCTTTGCTATCCCCCCTCCCCACCAGTTTCCTTAGAACTGTGGCTCACCGTGGCAGCTAGCAGGCGGACCTTCTGTACCTCTCAGCTGGACTTTTCGCAGGCTCTTTGGTCTCCTGCCCCGGCTGAGCTCTGGAGCCGCACATGATGTGCTTGAGTGAAGTCATGCCTCTCCTGCACTCTCCCAGGCTGTGAAAGGCTGGCACATGTGTGCACACGCGAGAGCACGCCCTTTCACCTAGCTCGCGGCAGAAAGCGCACCGCTACGGCCCACACTTCTGCGGAAAGATACACGGGGTCGCACCCACCAAAAGGAACCGTTCTGTGGAAGGGAGGGGAATCTTCCGTGCTCATTCTCTCTGGGGGGGGCAGGAGAGAGCGAAAGGGAGAGGCCTAGCGCAATCAGACAGGAAGCGCCATGGGCTAGTTCCTTCCTTGCACTGCTCTTCACCGGTTCCCCCGCCACACTTCCCCATCTGTGTTTCTCCACTAGTCTCAACCGCTGTTCTTTCTCAGATGCTTTGAGCTTCTGGTGTGAGCTCATTCTCCCAAGTCCTTTTTTTTTTTAGATGCTCTTGGTGGCCCCACCCTCAGTAAGTGTGCCCAGCTCCTTCTCGCCTCCACAGCTGACTGCCAATGTTTTTCTTGGGGCGCGTATGTCTTGCCTTCTGGACCCCAATTCACGCCGTCTCCCCGAGGACATGGCGGGCAGAGCTTAAGGCACCCTCTCAGGGCTGATGTTGAAGGTAGGTGTGGTTGGGCACCTGCCAAGGGACCACAGCCGAACAGGGGCCTACTGACAAAGGCTCCTCCTCCTCTCACCCTGGTCCAGACGATGGTGGTAGAGAGAAAGAGGAACTGTTGATGCCATTGTCTGCTTACTCCCTGGCCCTCTGCCTGTCAAGCCAGCGAGTGGGAGCAATGAGAAGGAAGAGGAGAAGGACCAAGATTAGCTGGTGACAATGGCTGTGAGAAGGTGGATTGGCTGGAGGGAGGGGCCCATTGAGGGTGTCTTGTGCGATGGCTCTCCAAAACCTAGAACCAGCACTGCTGCTGCTTCTGGTACCTCTCGCTGCTCAGTGGAAGAGCGCAGTAAGGAGGAGCAATAGCAGGGCCATGCGCACTGGAAATAGCATGTTTGGGGAGCCCTGCTGGGCCATGGGCCTCAGCCTGTGACCATCAATGCATGCCCTGAGGCAAGCCTGCCTGATCTCCCTTCTCCATGGTATGAGAAGCAGGAGACACCTCTTCCACCCTAGTCTGGGCCAAGCGGTGTGTGGACGCTACTTCAACTCGGGCTTCCTTACTGGAGCGTGTTCAGAGGAGGGCAACGAGTATGATCAGAGCAGAGACTGAAAGAACTGGGCATGTTTAGCCTGGAGAAGAGAAGACTGGGGGGAGACATGATAGCACTCTTCAAACACTTGAATGATTGTCACACAGAGGAGGGCCAGGATGTCTTCTCAATCATCCCAGAGTGCAGGACACGGAGTAATGGGCTCAAGTTACAGGAAGCCAGATTCTGGCTGGACATCAGAAAAAACTTCCTCTCTGTTAGAGCAGTATGACAATGGAACCAGTTACCTAGGGAGGTTGCGGGCTCTCCCACAATAAGAGGCATTCAAGAGGCAGCTGGACAACCATCTGTCAGGGATGCTTTAAGGTGGATTCCTGCATTGAGCAGGGGGTTGGACTCGATGGCCTCATAGGCCCCTTCTGACTCTACGATTTTATGATTCTATGTCTGTACTGAGGAGAGGGCTGGAATGCCCTCCCGAAAGAGGGTTTGGCTGGGTTTGGCTGGCTCTGTCTGCTCTTAGTGTTTATACGCTTCTGCTGCCTTTTAGTCTAGGCATTTCCCAACCAGGTGTGTTGGGTTATATCCTATCATGCCCAGCTAGCATGGTCATTGACTGGGGATGATATGGGTGTAATCCATTGTATTAAAAGGGCAGCCAGGTTTGGGAAAGGCTGTTGTTGTTTTTTAGTCTTTAGTTGTTATGATGAAACATGAAGCTGGTAACATGTTCATGGCAGGAAGAAAACAGGACCTTGGATAGCTCCAAGTGGGTCCTGTTGGGTGGAATCCTCTCTTACCAGAGCAACAGGAGGATGTTGTCTCAGCAGGGAGCTAAAGCCAACTGAAGCCTTATGCAGGCTGACAAGACCTGTACTATGGTCAACTCTGCCCCTGCTGGAGGAGCTGTTTGGGTTGTTAAAGGCCAATGGCAAGGCTGTGTCCTCTGGCTGTGAGGGCCCTGAATAAGGCAGTGGCTGCTCTACCTCTAAGGAAGTAACCTATGCCTCGTCCTCATCAGAGTCCTCTGCTGCACATTGGAAGGCCCTAAGGCTGAGGGGTGATGATAGCCAGCTGCTAATGATTGTCAGCTGAAAGAGATGGAAGTCTTCTGCCCCGTTTCCAGCCGTCACTTGATAGTGTCAGACAGCAGTGTCTGATATGCAGCACAGTATAGGTAGAATAAAAATGAATGAACTCAGTGGTAGTCCCAGGCCATGGCCTGAAAGCCCATGTTGTAGCGAGGCTGCTGAAGCTAAGCAGGTCTGGGTTTCGTCAGTGCCTGGATGGGAGACTGCCGAGGAAGTTGAAGAAAGGTGGGATGGACATGTAATACATAATGAGAATGGAATCCATCCGTTGTATTTTCAAGGTCAAGGGGTTTGATGCATTACATTCCTTGTTAAACATCTCAGGCATTAAGGATGAGCACAGATACTGCATGAGACCTTGGGGAGCAGCTGACAGTCGAAGCAGATGATGTTGGGCTAGAGGGGGCACTGGTGTGGGAGACAGCTCTTTGGATCTTGCATCTAATGAGAGGATTCATATCTAGTTTATACACACCTCATTGCAATTTCTATAGTGGGAATTAATTCCCCAGGGCTGCTTGCAAAATTCTCCTTTTGCTCCCACTAAACCTCTGGGTTAATCACAGACAACCTCGTCTAAAGGCCCAGGATGGTCTTGACAAAGGCTGCGGAGGCTGTTCCATCCAAGAAATGTCCTTCCCAGAGGACAATGCTCTGTGCTGCTCATCTGTGCTGGACAAAGGAAGCCCTAACTCAGTCCAGGAGGCTTAAGACCCAGGGTATGGGCTGAGAACACATTATGAAGACATCCTTGGTGGAGCTAAGCAGATCTAGGTCTGGTCAATGCCTGGATGGGAGGCTGGCAGGGGACATCGCTCAGTGGTGGAGCACCTGCTTTGCATTCAGAAGGTCCATGATTTGATCCCAGTATCTCCCAGTTAAGGCTAGGGAACAATCCTTCCTGAAACCCTCAAAAGCCACCGTTGCCAGTCAGTATCAACAGTACTGGGCTAGAAGGAGCCATGATTTATACTAAGGCAGCTTCCTATGTGCCTATGCCTTGGGACCCCATGCATGAACAGTATTGTCTTATTGAAAGCCAGCGTGGTGGAGGTACAATGGTGAGAGTATAGGACTGGGGCTTGGGAGGTCTGGATTCGAGTCACCGATCAGCTATGAAGCTCACCGGGCGACTTGGGGCCAGTTGCTGATTCTCAGCCTAAGCTGCATCACAGGGTCGTTGTGAGGATAAAATGGAGGAGGAAGAGGACCATGTAAGCCGCCTTGGATCCCTTGCAGAAGGGAAGAGGTGGGAAATAATAATAATATAACATGTTCAATAGTCAGGAAATTTCTGAATCGGTAGAAGGCAGCATGACTGTCATGTTCATCTAGAAAAACTGCCATGAGCGAGAAAAGAGAGTTAACAATAATAATGATGGTGGTGATGATGGTGATGTGCATGATGGAAGAAAGCTGGTTTTTAAAATACTAAATATAGCACAAGCACATGGCAACCCTTCGTGGCCAGATGGGTTTATTATGCATTACTTAAGGAGGGGGCTTGTTTGGCTAACCCTATACACTAGTCCAGCCTTCCCCAACCTGGTGCCTTCCAGATGCATTGGACTACAAGCCCCATTATTCCCAACCAGCATGACCATTCACTTACTTCATTTTGGACAGAGGCTCCGTGCTACAGGCAGAAATCAACAGGTGCACACACACACACACACACACCCAAAAAATAACACCCACAACCCTCTTCCTTGTGTTTTCACGCCAAGCAAACTTTCACTTGATGATTTCTGCTTATTAAAACGTGACAGTTAGGAAACTCTGACCTCTGCCCTTGTTTCCTTTTCCTTAGCCGTACCGCAGCCCCTCCCTTCTCCAGAACTGAATGTCAGAATGGCCCCTTCCTCCTTGCGGTTCCCATTTCACAAGCTATATTTGCAACGTTGTGGTTGGCGCATGATGGGAAATGGGTGGACGGCGTCGTTGGTAGAAGGGTGGGGTTCCCTTCTACCAGCCGCAGCATCAGCCCGGACATTTCTGGACTGGCAATTGTGAGCTGATGGACTCCTAAGGTAGGGTTCTGGGGACCCTTCCCCTTTCTTATCCTGCTGGACAGTTAAATGCTTGAGGTTAGAAGAACCCAGATGCAAGAGAGAAATCTGGGGTGATTATGCATCAGGGCTCCTTGTGCGGTTTAGGGAAGTAAAAACCTGGAAGTTGTTTTATACTAGATCAGAATATTTGTCCATCTAACCCAAAATCATCCCCTCTAATCTTCCCCAACATGGTGCCCTCCAGATGTTTTAAACTACAGCTCGCAGAATTCCAGACCATGGCCATGCTGGATGGGGTTGAAGGGAGATGAAGTCCAAAACATCTGGAGGTTACGAGCTTGTCTACTCTGGATGACACCCGTTCTCCAAGGTTTCGAGCAGGGGTCCTTCCCCATGCCTCAGCCACCTTTTTTTTTAGCTGGAGTTGCTAATGGCAGATCTACACCAAGCAGGATATAACACTTTTGAAAACTGTATACGGAGTGTGTCCTGGGCCTCAACATTTGTCACTACTGTTATAAACAGGGCAGCACGGTTACTAACAGGGACGGGCCGATGAGACCACATCACGCCAGTCCTTTTCCAGCTTCATTGGCTGCCAGTCCAGGTCCGGGCCCGATTCAAAGTGCTGGTATTAACATTTAAAGCCCTAAACGGCTTGGGGCCAGGCTATCTGAAGGAACGCCTCTTCCTGTAGGTACCTGCCCGGACCCTAAGGTCATCCTCAGGGGCCCTTCTCCGCGAGCCCCTGCCAAAGGAAGTGAGGCAGGTGGCTACCAGGAGGAGGGCCTTCTCTGCTGTGGCACCCCGGCTGTGGAATGAGCTCTCTAGCAAGATTCACCTGGCACCTACATTATATGCTTTTAGACGCCAGGTGAAGACCTTTTTATTCTCCCAGCATTTTAACAGCCTATAAATAAATTTTAACTTGGTGTTTTAAATTTGTAATTTTGCATTGCTGCTGTTTTTATCTGGTTGAGCTTTTATATTGTATTTTATATGATGGCTTTATACTGTTGTTTTATACTTTGAATGGTTTTAATTTTTGTGAACCGCCCAGAGAGCTCCGGCTATTGGGCGGTATAGAAATGTAATAAATAAATAAATAATAAATAAATAAACCATTTTAAAGCGGTAGTGTAGATCCTGCCTGGGTATTGAACTGGGAACTTCCAGCATGGAAAATTGGCCATGTTGGCTGGGGGTTATGGATTTGTAGTCCAACGCATCTGAAGGGCACCGGCTCGGGGGAAATCTGTACTTACCCACCACCGGGTAACTCTAAGGGCTGAAAGAAAAACACTGTAGGAGCCTCTCTGTGGCTTTATTTCCCAAAAGCAGCTAAGGGAGTGGAGGTTTCAGTTTTGATAAAAGCGGTGCTTAAAGAGTGTGCCGTTTCTGTTATCGTGGTGCCCCCCACCCCATATAAGCTGCTTAATTAGCCCCACGGGAGCTGGGAAAGGGAATACAGGCATGCTATAGGCATCTGTATTTTTCTCTTACCCAGTGGGAGATGATTCAGATCTTCCAGCCAGCTTGAGAAGAGCACACACACATTCAGTGGTGCTGCTGTGATAAAAACTGGAGGCATTTTGCAGCCGCTTTAAGATTATATATTATTATTATTATTATTTAAAGGGAGATGTAATCGTGTCTCCAACATCACATTTCTTTTGGCCCTGAGATAGCAGCAGTCGGAGGAGGTTGTGGTTGTGTTGAGGGAACCTGCAAGATCCTTGGTTCTCATGCTGTATGTAGATATTGCCAAGAATATGCTAGGTGCTGCTGAGGACAGGATGGGAGCGAATTCCTTCTTCTCCTGCCCCAAGTTTCCAGCCTGGGAAATGACATCAAGCAGCGAACAGCGGTGGTGAAGTGGTCCATTTAGAAGGGCAGCTAAAATGATCAAGAGGCTGGAGCATCTCCCGAAGGAGGGAAGGGTTAAACAACAATTGGTATATCGGTTTTTAATGTTCAGTGTTTTAATCTTTGTAAACCACCCAGAGAGCTTCGGCTATGGGGCAGTATATAAAATAATAATAATAATAATAATAATAATAATAATAATAATAGGGATTGTTTAGCTTGAAGGGGGGAAAGGCAAGGAAGGGGAGACATGATTGAGGTGTACAAAATTAGGCATGGTGTGGAGAACGTGGATAGAGAGACATTTTTCTCCCTCTCTCATAATACAAGAACCTAGGGTCAACCCATGAAGCTAATTGGTGCAAGATTCAGGACAGATAAGGAAGGACTTCTTCACACAGTGCAGCGTTAAACTATGGAATTCACTGGCACAAGATGTGGTGATGGCCATCAGTCTGGATGGCTTTAAAAGGGGGTTAGATAAATTCCTGGAGGAGAAGGTTATCAATGGCTACTAGCCCTGATGGTTGTGTGCTATCTCCAGTATTCGAGGCAGTAAGTCTGTGTGCACCGGTGGCTGGGGAATATGGGTAGGAGAGTGCTGTTGTACCTGTGTTTTTCTTGTGGGTCCCTGATCGGCAGCTGCTTGGCCACTGTGTGAACGGAGCGCTGGACTAGATGAAACTTTGGTCTGATCCAGTTTGGCACTTCTTATATTCTTAAGTGCAGACGCTCATCATGATCATCCCCAAAGCTGGGGGGGGGGGGCAAGAAGAGCCAAAAGTTTAGGCCACTGTGTTGATCCTTATCAACAAACCAGTTCAAGCAGTTTTCAGCTTCTACCAGGAGCTTTTGTCAAGCAAATGGATCTTCATTGCCCATTCAAACCCAAGCCACTCCAAAAGACTTTGCATTACAATAAGGAGCCATATGGTGTTGATGGGGAAATTCATGTCCAATCAGCTACCCTGGGGATTGCAGCTAAGATCAGAGGGTACGGGGAATTCAGTGGGGGGGAGCAGATGACGTCAGCATCCCTGCTAATCAGAAAGCTCCAGGGCTGCATTCCTGCCAGCCTTTGCTCCACTGTACCCCTGTGGAACAGGTTAGGAAGGATTGTTATGATGGCTTGGGATGGAGAGCTATTCCGAATACACTTAGGGCACAATCCTATGCATGTTTAGACAGAGGAAAGTCCTACAACTCCTAGAATTCCCCAGCCAGCATGAAGGGGTCCTCTACATGATGACCTGCCCAGACCAAATCTAGTTGCGGATCAAATGACCTAAGAAGGAAGAGCACAGCAGGGCCCACCTACCAGTTTAATTTAAGTATATTTTTAAAAATGATTTAAAATACTATTTATGTAATAATTTTAATATGATCTTATATTACTAATATTAATACACTTAAGGCACAATCCTATGCATGTTTAGAGAGATATATAACTTTAAACGTATTGGGCTATCTGTATTTAAACTCTGACTTTCTGCAGCAATTCTCTCTCTCTCTCTCTCTCTCTCTCTCTCTCTCTCTCTCTCTCTCTCACACACACACACACACACACACACACACACACACACACACACACATATGCCTGCCCATGCTTTAAGATCTTCAGGGGAAGCCCTTCTCTCAGTCCCACCACCATCACAGGCACGCCTGGTGGGAACGCGGGACAGGGCCTTCTCGGTGGCTGCTCCAGTGCTCTGGAACTCTCTTCCCAGGGAAACTAGACTGGCTCCCTCCTTGCTGTGTTTCAGGAGGCAGGCAAAGACTTTTTTGTTGCGGCAAACCTTTGGCGAATAATTGGGACCTCTGTCTGTGCCGAGGACTTTTAAAACTGTCATTTTAAATGTTTAAATGTTTTAATATTGGAATATATTTAATATATTTTTAACTTTGTATATTTCTATTTATAGGTTTTTAATATATACATTTTAAATTTTGTAATGCTGCCTTGAGGCCCAGCATTGGACAAAAGGCAGGATATTATTATTATTATTATTATTATTATTATTATTAACAATAATGATGTACCTTTACCTCCCACCCCCAAACACAGAAGGTTCCATAATGGTGTGATTTTAAAAGCGATTGTATCTGTCCTGGTAGGGCTGTAGGGGATATCTAGGTTTGAGCCATGATCTCCCCCCAACCCCAAACAAAAGTGTTTTAATTATTAATTGAAATATTTATTTACCACCTTTCTGCCTAAAAAGCACTACCCCCTTCTGCCTACATTATATGCTTTTAGACGCCAGGTGAAGACCTTTTTATTCTCCCAGCATTTTAACAGTCTATAAATACATTTTAACTTGGTGTTTTAAATTTGTAATTTTGCATTGCTGCTGTTTTTATCTGGTTGAGCTTTTATATTGTATTTTATATTATGGTTTTATACTGTTGTTTTATACTTTGAATGGTTTTAATTTTTGTGAACCGCCCAGAGAGCTCCGGCTATTGGGCGATACAGAATGAGACCTTTTCCAGCTTCATTGACTGCCAGTCCAGGTCCGGGCCGATTCAAATTGGTGGTATTAACATTTAGGCATGGGGCCAGGCTATCTGAGGGAACGCCTCCTCCCATATGTACCTGCCCGGACCCTAAGGTCATTCTCAGGGGTCCTTCTCCGTGAGCCCCTGCCAAAGGAAGTGAGGCAGGTGACTACCAGGAGGAGGGCCTTCTCTGCTGTGGCACCCCGGCTGTGGAATGAGCTCTTTAGCAAGGTTCACCTGGCACCTACATTATATGCTTTTAGACGCCAGGTGAAGACCTTTTTATTCTCCCAGCATTTTAATAGCCTATAAATTTTAACTTGGTGTTTTAAATTTGTAATTTTGCATTGCTGCTGTTTTGATCTGGTTGAGCTTTTATATTGTATTTTATAGTATGGTTTTATACTGTTGTTTTATACTTTGAATGTTTTTAATTTTTGTGAACCGCCCAGAGAGCTCCGGCTATTGGGCGGTACAGAAATGTAATAAATAAATAAATAAATGCTGATATTGTGGACATCTCTTAAAAGGACCAGTCAGTTGTTCCTGGAAACATGCATTGGGTGTTTTCACACAGGACACCCAAAAGCCTCTTGGCCTGGAATGCTTGTGAATGTCATTAGGGTGGAGCATAAAGAGGCAGAAGGGCCCAGGTAATGTGCTTTGTTCGAGGCCAGTTTTACATCTGAATTGCAGTCGAGAGAAATACAAAAAAGTAATTTAAGCATCTCTTATGCAAATAGGCTAACAGTTTTTATTCCGAGTTTATTGCTTCTTTCCTTCTTTCCTTCCTTCCTCTGCCTTGCAGCAGCGAGCTGAAATATGGGCCTAGAGGGAGAGAAATCCCACCTTTTGTCCTCTGGTACAATCAATTGCGTGAGCTGAAGAGTGGAATAAATTCAGGACTGTTTTAATAATGGAGGCCATTAAACACACACACACACACACAGATCAGTTCATTGATAATCGGTGATACTGAGTGATTTTTCTCTTCATGCGCTGGCAAGAACCAAGTCCCAAAGCCTTATTATTACTGAGATCCATAAGGGCCCCTTGAAATGGAACGGCAATCATACGAAGAGATCAGCCGTGATATGGCCAAACTCACGTGTACAGGGCGGCTTCTTCTGCTTCCAAAAGCACCCGGCAGCCTTCCCCAACCTAGCGTCCTCCATATGCTTTGGACTACAACTCCCATCAGCCCCAGCCATGATAGAGGTGTACAAAATTAGGCATGACAGTGGATAGGGAGACATTTTTCTCCCCTGCTGATGATACTAGAACCTAATGGCGTCATCTCATAAAACTGACTGGTGGGAGATCTCAGGACAGATAAAAGGAAGTACTTATTCACACGGTGCATAGTTAAGCTATGTGTGCCATGTGGTGTAGTGGCTAAGGTGTTGGACTGGGAGTCAGGAGATCCAGGTTCTAGTCCCCACTCGGCCATGGAAACCCACTGGGTGACTTTGGGCCAGTCACAGATTCTCAGCCCAACCTACCTCACAGGATTGTTGTTGTGAGGATAAAATGGAGAGGAGGAGGATTATGTATGCCACCTTGGGTTCCTTGGAGGAAAAAAGGTGGGATATAAATGAAATGAAAATGAAATGAAATAAAACAAGCTATGGGGTTTGTTAGAACAAGATGTAGTGATGGCCACCAATTTGGATGGCTTTTAAAAGGGGTTAGACAAATTCCTGGAGAAGACTTATCAATGGCTACTAGTCCTGATGGCTATATGCTACAGTCGCTGGGGAACATGGGTGGGAGGATGCTGTTGCATTCATGTGCTGCTTGTGGGCTTCCCACTGGGGCAGCTGGTTGGCAACTGTGTGAACAGAACGCTGGAGTAGATGGAACCTTGGTCTGATCCAGCAGGGCACTTGTGATGTGAAGCATCTGGAGGGCACCAGGTTGGAGAAGGCTATGGTCTCGAATTGAGTCATAGCTGAAGGCCTGGAAACATTTGCTTCACCTGTGGATTTGTTCCCACCCACACCAGCAGAGATCCTCAGAAGAGGTGAAGGGAAGCTTTGCCAGAGCATCTGTTGCTGTTAAAACTGGAAAGGTGTGTGTGTGGAACATGTCTTGAATGGGAGTGAGTCAACCAGCAGGAACCATGTGGCTGGCCTTTTGGTCTTTTCCCATTCAAAGCACAGCTCCTGTTTAGAAATCGCAGAACAGGGATTTAGACTGCACACTATAGGCATGAAGGTAGAAAGTTTGTGAGTTCTTTGGGGTCGGACACCCAGCTGGAGCTGCTAGGCAGGTGGATTGAACTCTCAGGCTGCCCGGTACCTATCCTTAGTCCTCCAGATGTTTGGGACTGCAACTCCCAACCTCCCCTGTCTCTCTTTTGCATTAGCACCCAGTGCTCACAAACCAATGCTCCCGATGATGCAAGAATATTTATTTATTTACTGCGTTTATATCCCGCCTTTTTTCCTACAAGGAACCCAAAGCGGCATACAGAATCCTCCTCCTCCTCTCTGTTTTATCCTCACAACAACAACCCTGTGAGGTAGGTTGAGCTGAGAGTCTGTGACTGCCCCAAAGTCACCTAGTGAGCTTCCATGGCCGAGTGGGAACTAGAACCCGGATCTCCTGACTCCTAGTCCAACACCCCAACCACTACACCAACCTGGGGTGAAGAAAAGGTCACCTTTATAGTGGTGCAGCCCCTAAAATTGAAAACGGCTCTGCATGTGATGTGCCTACCCCATTGGACCTCCTGTATTTTTGACACCTGTGTGACAGGCAAATTCAGAAGGGGGAGTTTCCCCCCAACATGGAAGTCCAACAATGGGGAAAAGCTTCCTCTGTTGGATTTCTGCCTGCCACATAGCTGTTTCAGAGGCTTTGTCAGGGAGGAAGTGGCAACCCGGGTGCAACCAGGTTGGTCCTTCTTCCACCTGCCTATCCAGCCATATTCTTTGAAGATGCTTTTATCCTCTTAGCCTTTCAGGCAATGCCCCCTCCCTTGCAGCCATGTGCCCTGCTAGATTGAACTTCAGTGCCTTTTTCTCATTATTCTGAGATTCTTAGCACCTGGTGTGGACAAGACATTCTGTATCCATGGATACAGCAATGTTCTCTTCTTGCAGGAACAAGAATATCCATCTTGAGTTGACAGATTTTGTATAGTTGTTTGCCAAGGCAGAGTTCATCCATTGCAAGGGGTTCTGGGATATGCTGAACAAACCTCCAGGGGGTGTCCATTAGCATAAGCAAGGAGCATGCTGGGGGAAACGTGGCCTTTCGCTGATTACCTCCAAAAACCTGTCGTGTCAAACAATTATTGATCTTCCAAAGAAGATTACAAGGGATAATGAGAGGATTTTCCATTTTATTGTCATGGCCGTTCCAGTGTATTGTGCCCTCCTGTCCCCTAGGGGGTGCTGCTCACAAATGAGGCACAGCCAGTCCAGGAGATGTATTCAGCACCTTTGTGATGTGTTGGCCCTGTATTGGCCATTGTAGCGGCACAGACTGTTGTCTGTTGAGTTGTCAACCTACCGGTTATAGTACCCTGAAAGGTTTTGAGCAAAAAAACTTTAATTTTATCCCCAAGGGCTGTACTATAAGAGATGCAGTGTGGGAAAAACCTGACTGTGACACTATTGCTATCCTTAGGGCACTTTAAGGAATTTCTTGGGAAGGGATGCACCACCAAAGCAAACCTGCACATTGAGATTTGGTGCGTGATAAAACCAGGCTGGAGCTATTGGGCAACTATATCCAAATCCATATCTGGACTGTGCATCCTCCAGCCCAGGGTCCCTAAGACCAGTTTCTTGAGTGAGAGATTGCTTTGAAGGGTAGCCGGCAGAAGGTCCTGCTCTGTTGACCAAGTCAAGGAAGAGACCTCCAAGCTCTTCATATTTATTCAAGGTCTAGTCAGTGCCGAATTCTCATACAGCCTGTCAATCGGAAGAGCCAGTGTTGCACACCCAGGGCTGGCCCTACCATTAGATAGAGTAAAGTAGTCAACAGATGTTGGGAGGGGGCAGCAAGATGTTGGAGGAAAGGCTGTGTGCCATGTGGCCCTCTAAGTTAGCCTGCTGCCTTCAGGTGACGTGGAGCATGCTGTCCTATTATCAGGATTGATGACAGATTTGACTGCCAGTCTCATTGGCTTTTGAACAAATGGATACTATGATGAAATGGGGGAGATTCTACGGCATGCCAGTAGAAGACAGGTCTTGTGTTTGTGGAGAGCCAGTTCCAGAGGACATAGCACATTATGTGCTATGTTTAGCCTAAGCATGTTTAGCCTGGAGAAGAGAAGATTGAGGGGAGACATGATAGCACTCTTCAAATACTTAAAAGGTTGTCACACAGAGGAGGGCCAGGATCTCTTCTCGATCCTCCCAGAGTGCAGGACACGGAATAACGGGCTCAAGTGACAGGAAGCCAGATTCCGGCTGGACATCAGGAAAAACCTCCTGACTGTTAGAGCAGTACGACAATGAAACCAATTACCTAGGGAGGTTGTGGGCTCTCCCACACTAGAGGCCTTCAAGAGGCAGCTGGACAACCATCTGTCAGGTATGCTTTAGGGTGGATTCCTGCACTGAGCAGGGGGTTGGACTCGATGGCCTTGTAGGCCCCTTCCAAATCTGCTATTCTATGATTCTATGTATTTCACTACCCCTTATATATAGATCTTAGAAAAAGTTATTTGGAGCCTTTTTTAAAGAAAGTGAAATGCAGGGGTGCTAAGGAAAAACTGAGTTATTTATTACATTCAACTGATCCATATGTGATACAAAGAGTTGCACTATTTGCAGTAAAAGCTAATAGATGTAGAGCAAAGTTTTTAGATACTATTAGTGTGAGTTGTTCTAAAGATTCAGAGATATAAATGAAATGTCACTGAGAAGTAATTAAAGGTTTCTGTATGTCTGCTGTGCTCCCATCTTACTATCCCTTCAGTAATCCACGTTACGTATTTGATAGCTCTGTAATTTTAACCCTATGTAATTTTTACAAGATGTAGTATAGTAAAATGTCAAGTTGGTATGTGTTGCGATGATCTGTGGATTGAGCAATAAACGTATTGTCGTTGTACTTGTAATGGGAGGAGGTGCCATTTTCTCCTCAGGCGGCAAAAAGTCATCAGCCAGCCCTGTAGCTAATGCCTATACTCTTCTGCGGCCTATGCCACGCATGGCAAGATGGTTTACTGGGCAGGGCCTGAGATGGTTTACTGGGCGGGGCCTGAGATGGTTTACTGGGCGGGGCCTGAGATGGTTTACTGGGCAGGGCCTGAGATGGTTTACTGGGCGGGGCCTGAGATGGTTTACTGGGCAGGGCCTGAGATGGTTTACTGGGCAGGGCCTGAGATGGTTTACTGGGCGGGGCCTGAGATGGTTTAATGGTCAGGGCCTGAGATGGTTTACTGGGCGGGGCCTGAGATGGTTTACTGGGCGGGGCCTGAGATGGTTTACTGGGCAGGGCCTGAGATGGTTTACTGGGCGGGGCCTGAGATGGTTTACTGGGCGGGGCCTGAGATGGTTTACTGGGCGGGGCCTGAGATGGTTTACTGGGCGGGGCCTGAGATGGTTTACTGGGCGGGGCCTGAGATGGTTTACTGGGCGGGGCCTGAGATGGTTTACTGGGCAGGGCCTGAGATGGTTTACTGGGCGGGGCCTGAGATGGTTTACTGGGCAGGGCCTGAGATGGTTTACTGGGCAGGGCCTGAGATGGTTTACTGGGCGGGGCCTGAGATGGTTTAATGGTCAGGGCCTGAGATGGTTTACTGGGCGGGGCCTGAGATGGTTTACTGGGCGGGGCCTGAGATGGTTTACTGGGCAGGGCCTGAGATGGTTTACTGGGCGGGGCCTGAGATGGTTTACTGGGCGGGGCCTGAGATGGTTTACTGGGCGGGGCCTGAGATGGTTTACTGGGCGGGGCCTGAGATGGTTTACTGGGCGGGGCCTGAGATGGTTTACTGGGCGGGGCCTGAGATGGTTTACTGGGCGGGGCCTGAGATGGTTTACTGGGCAGGGCCTGAGATGGTTTACTGGGCGGGGCCTGAGATGGTTTACTGGGCGGGGCCTGAGATGGTTTACTGGGCAGGGCCTGAGATGGTTTACTGGGCAGGGCCTGAGATGGTTTACTGGGCAGGGCCTGAGATGGTTTACTGGGCAGGGCCTGAGATGGTTTACTGGGCAGGGCCTGAGATGGTTTACTGGGCAGGGCCTGACATTTCAGGTGGGAAGCTACCTTAACCCAGCCAGACGATCTGCCCATCTAGCCTCGGATTGACTTCTCAGACCAGCAACAGCTCACTGGGGTTTCAGAGAAGAGTCAGCAGCTACTCCCTGAACCTTTTTTTAACTGGAGATGCCAAGGATCAAACATGGGACTTCCTTCGTGCAAAGCATATGCTCTCCCACAAAGCTATGGGGACTTTATTTAGGGTGGCCTCTTAAGTATCACCAAAAAAGAGGAAAGGCACCACCAAAAATGAGGACACCAATTTGTATAACATTAGCCTATGTGGGTTAAGGCTTATCTAGTCCAGCATTCTGTTCACACAGTGGCCAGTCCACAAGCAAGATATGAGTGCAACAGCATCCTCCCACCCATGTTCCCCAGTAACTGGTGTGCGTAGGCATACTGCTTCTGATAATGGAGGGAGCACATGGGCATCAGGGATAGTAGCCATTAATAGCCTTCTCCAGGAATTTATCCAACGCCCTTTTCAAGCCACCCAATGTGTTGGCCATAACTACATCTTGTGGAAGTACATTCCATAGCTTAACGACGCACGGTGTGAAGAAGTACTTATAGAATCATAGAATAGTTGAGTAGGAAGGGGCCTATAAGGCCATCGAGTCCAACCCCCTGCTCAATGCCAGAATCCACATTAAAGCATACCTGACATGACCAATAAAAGGAAGCATACTTCTTTTTATCTGCCCTGAATCTCCCACCATTCAGCTTTATGGGATGACCCCAGATTCTAGTATTATGGGAGAGGGAGGAAAATGTCTCCTTATCCACATTCTCCACACCATGCATGATTTTGTACACCTCTATCATGTCTCTCCTTACTGTTTCTCCAAACTAAACTAATGCCAATACAACTTCTCTCACCATACTGATGGAGAAGCTACCCTAGGTGACCTGCATAGCTGACTCAGTCTGCTGTCCAGGTGCTAACTGTTGATGGGACCATCAAGAACCTTGTTGTCTCTCCTTCACGTTCTTTGACTTTAAACCAGACCTGGACTGGGCAGCCCATCAAATAGAGGACAACCTTCAAAGAAAGAACTGTCCTCTGACAGTTCTCCAAAATGCAAGATTGCGTTTGGCAATAATGTGCCAGCTATACTCTGGGGATTGTTTGCCATTTCTGATGCCGTTTCATCATAGGACACCTGATCAGCTTCTGTAGAACCCCAATATTCTTAGCATCCCAGTATCTCCAGTATCAGAGGCAGTAAGACAATATACATCAGTTGCTGGGGAACATGGGTGGGAGGGTGCTGTTGCACCGTGTCCTGCTTGTGGGTTCCTGGTTGGCAGCTGAACAGTGTGCTGGACTAGATGGACCCTTGGTCTGATCCAGCAAGGCTCTGCTTATGTTCTTATGAAAGCCACTGTACATCTGCTCTGAGCGCCTGCACTGTATGCAGGTCCCAGGTTCGATTTCCACATAGGGCTGAAAAAGACCCTTCCTGAAACCTTGGAGAGCCATAGCTGTCAATCATCATCAGCAATATTTTGCGAGGTGGATCAGTGGTCTGACTCCGTCTAAGGCAGCTTCCTATGAGTCACAAAGGCTAATTTATGACTCTTGCGAACAGCATCCGCTGATGGGCAGTAATACTGCAGGTATTACTGTGGATGTTGCTTGCTCACCTGTGATAGATGAGGGCAGAATTTGGAGCAGGCACGCATACAGACAGACAGGCCCTGCTGATTTGAATGTTGTAAATCCTGCAGGCTGTTTCTGCTAGCCTGCATGTATTCTTCCATGTTCAGGTTTGGGCTGCATTTGCAAAGCGATGCGCGGATTCCTTCTCTCTCTCTCCCCCCCCCCCCCCAGCCCCGATGCACAGTGTGTGCGGGGCGGCAGGAGACAAGAACATTCAGTGAAGTTTCTGCTTCTGTGTCCCTCCCTCGGTCGGCATGGCAACAAGACAAATTATTTAAAGGGGGGGAGAAAGTCTTCCATTATGACAGGTTGCCGTGGCAACCCGAATTCAAACAGCAAGTGGGCGCAGGAGGCAGAACATCTCCTTCTGGACTGCAAGTTGGTGCAAAGCTCGCCTTTGCAAGAACTTCTCAGTGTGGGGGACCTTCCTGCAATGGAGACCAAGGGATCCGGATCTGGGATGGGGAGGGGGTGTCTAGGCGCTCTATGGGCCCCCACCCCTCCTGTGAACAATCTCAGCTGACTGGACGACCACGAGTGGAGCAAATCTCCGCTTGGTCACCCGCCATCGTGGCTTGCCTAGCAGGGCCTCCTTGGTGGCTTTTAACAGTTGCGTGGCGGGCAGAAGTTAAACTGGTGTGGCCTCGTTGCATCTCCTTACATTGGGGTGAAGCTGTGCTGGTTGGATTGCTTCTGAGGCACATCGCCCTCTGGTGGTCCCCAGTAGATTTACCTGGTGGTGGAGCTCCTCTAATCATTGACTGCTTGACAGCTGCCATTTTAATTTCCCACAATGCCCCCAGCATAGCATTGCTCCAGGGCATTCTGGGAAATGAAAATGGCAGCTGCCTGCTGCTGAACACCAGAGAATTTTTTAAAGTGGGTGGGGTATTCAGGGCTATCTGCTGTTTCTGGCATGGCTCTTGTCCTTTGAATAATGGAAAACCAGATGCTGGTGTCTGTGTTTTAGGTAGGTAGGTGGAAGATGCATCTGGCTGAACTTCCACACATCTGATGAGGGCAGAAGAGCCCTGCCAGAAGAAGGTGACACCACTCCTGCCAGTCACCTAGAGTGGGGTAAGCAGCCCAGTGCCCTCCAAGTATTTTGGACCACAACTCCCGTCAATCGTAGCCAGAACGGCCAATGATCAGGGAGGATGGGAGTTGTAATATGGAATATCTGGAGGTACTGAGTTGCCTGCCTCTCACCTAGAGAGAATTCTCCTGCTCCTGCCTGCAAATTCTGGTTCCATCTAATTTTCAGACAATATTGTCACAAGAAAATGTGCAAGAAGAAGATAAGAATCTACTGTAGATCTCTGAGTGATTTGCAGTAGCTCTCCAAGGGTCTGTGACTCCCAAGAGTTTAAAAATGTTGAGTAAAACTGCAAGGTATTTTTTTATTTAAAAAAACTTGTCATGGCTGACCTTGTACTATTTTATTTATTTATTTATTACATTTATATCTCACTTTTTTTCTTCCAAGGAACCCAAGGCAGTGTACATGCCCCCCCCCTCTCCATTTTAACTTCACAACACCCATATGATGGAGGTTGGGCTGAGAGTCTGTGACTGGCCCAAAGTCACCTAGTGAGCTTCCATGGCCGAGTGGGGACTAGATCTCCCGATTCCCAGCCCATCACTCTAGCCACTACATCACACTGGCTCAAATCCCTTCTCTCAGCCTTGGTGTTCCTCACCTGCAAAATAGACATCTTGGTCGGTTACCTTTGCCAGGTCTTGGTCAAGCTCTGCTGTCCAGTTTTTGAGTGTTGTGTTAGCATCCCAAATCTGTAGGAACTCAGCTGTAGATTTGTACTTGTATATGTGTGTGTGTGTGTGTGTGTGTGTGTGTGTGTAGTAGGTTGATTTAATTCATAGAATCATAGAATAGTAGAGTTGGAAGGGGCCTACAAGGCCATGGAGTCCAACCCCCTGCTCAATGCAGGAATCCACCCTAAAGCATCCCTGACAGATGGTTGTCCAGCTGCCTCTTGAAGGCCTCTAGGGTGGGAGAGCCCACAACCTCCCTAGGTATTGATTGGTTATGAATTAGTTTAAGTTCTGGTTAGTATTTTAATTTTATATCAATTTTGCTGCTTGGTTTTTATTCTGGTTGTGCTTTTTATATTGTATTGTGTATTTGTGCTTTTAACCTGTTGGTTGTCTTACTATGGTTTTAATTTTTGTGAACCGCCCAGAGAACTTCGGCTATTGGGCGGTCTAGAAATGTAATAAATAAACACAAAATAAATAAATAGTACTTTATCTAACGTGTATTTATTTATTTTGTTTATAGCGCTGTGTTTTGTATTTTTCAGTTAATTGGAATGCGCAATATAATTTATTTATTTATTTATTTATTTATTACATTTCTATACCGCCCAATAGCTGGAGCTCTCTGGGCGGTTCACAAAAAGTTATAAGTTGATATTATTATTATTATTATTATTATTATTATTATTATTATTATTTGGCTCCACCCCCTGAGTCTCCACTTTGTGTCTGGCTCCACCCTTTGGCCACTCATTTGCATCTGTGCTCTTATTGGTGGACCTCTGGGTTCCAGTATACAAAAGGAGATTCCAGAAGCCATTGGAAATACTGTGCATTGTCCTAGGGTAGCAATGGTGAATGGATTGGCATGCACCACCTGGTTCAGGGAAGGAGGATTTGGGTGCCAATTGCAATACTGGCTGGGAATGGGATTCCCCCACCCCTCCTCTGGGTGCCAAGATGGATCGGGCCAGCCCTGCTTCAAGCTGCCTTTCAGCAGGGAGGGGGAAGTCCCAAAGGGCTGCTCTCTCCGAATTGCAGGATCTTGTGACAAGCACGCACCTTTGGCCTACTCTTGAGCCTTCTCTAGCTCTCCCGATATGTTGGACTGTAACTCCCATCTTCCCCAGCCATTAATTGGGAATGATGGGAATTGGAGTCCAACACATATAAAGGGCACCATGTTGGGGAACGGCAACTTAGACTCAAGGAAGGAACTTTGGAGGGACCCACAGGAGTCTCAGCGGGCATTATTTAGCCCCTGTGACCTAGAAGGGTGGACTTGGGAAGTGTATGTGTTAACTGCTGCCCTGCTATAATGGAAGACCGCAAGGCAGCCTTCCACCACGTTTCTGATGGCTGACATTTTCTCTGCAAGATGCTGGAACGTTTGCATCATATACTGAGGCAATCTGGGCTAAAGGCAGCAAGAATCCCACTGGCGCTCTCAGGGCACCAGTCTTCCAAGAGTTGAACCCTGGTCCCATTCTTGGAGCTCATCACACACACACACACACAGAGAGAGAGAGAGACACTCAGCTGTGGAGTCAGCCCCTGGCTCCCCATCCCCACCCTGTTCCTGGGCCGTATCTTCAAAAAAGCAAGCAGGAAACTGTTTGCAACAGGAAATCCTCATTTGCCTTCTTTCCGAAGCAAAAACGGTGAGGGTTTCCTTTGGGGCCCTTTGCTGCAAAGATGCTGGTGTGTGGGGTACGAGACAGAGCAGGACCTCTGTGAGAATTCTGCTCTCCCAGGCTGAGTTTTTTTTTTTTGAGGGGGGACAGAGGCCGTAGCTCAGTGGAAGAGCACCCACTCCGCATGCAAAAGGTCACGTTCTGTATCCCTGGGCAGGCTCCTGGATTTCGGTTGCTCCCAACGGGTGTGCTGCTGACGCCTGTTAAGGGATTCTCCTTTGGATGCTTTTTTCTGGCCTGTTGCTGTGAGCAGCACTGAACAACTGGCCCTAGCCACCATTTAGGGTTCCCAAAGTAGTGTTGTTCCAAGGCATTGTGGGAAATTAAAATGGCAGCTAGATCCCATAGCCTCACACTACTTGGAATGCTTGTTGCCTGTCGTTTGCCACTACTGACCGAGGAGGGGGTCTACGAGGGGACACTTTGCCCAGGGCCCCCTCAGACCTGGAACTGGCCCTGAACCTCAGTGTCTACAGGTAGGGTTAGGTAAGACCCTGGTCTGAGAGCTATTGCTAGCCTCTATTACGCATCATCAAAAAAAAGATGGGTTATTTCCAATGTCAGAGTAGACCCACTGACATGAATGGTATTTCAGTTAGTCTAACTGAAGCCCTATTGATTTCAATGGGTCTACTCTAAGTAGGACAAACATGGGATACCACCCCAGTTTGTATATGAAAAAAAGATAGCTGTGCAGCTGCAAATTTAGAAATAATATCTGCCATTTAAATAGAAATAACATACATCTCACCATAGTGGGGGAAACTGACGGGGTGACTGAAAGTTTTGCTCTACGGTTGCTAAATGTTGATAGAATTTCAGGGCCCTTTGCTGTTCTTCTGCCTTATGGTTGTTTGATTTTAAGCCTGACTTAGATTGGACAGAGAGGACACTTTCCAACAGAGGACTGTCCTCTGTAAAGTAGTTCATCTGGCCACCCTAGCCAGTGTAGACAATGCTGAGGTCGATGGACCCATGATCTGTTTTGTTTTAAGATCTGCTGGAGCTCAGCACTAGAACATAAAAAACAGGTCCGCCACATTTTTTATTGTTAGGATAAATTGTTCGGCTAAATCAGTTAGCCTGATTGATTAAAAATCTTTGAACGGAATGACTGGGGCAGCTTTTTTTTTTTAATAAGGCAGCAATTTTCAAAATACCAAAATCTGGCTGATTTATTTTTTCTTTTAAACATATGTATTAAATCCTTTTCAAGTGCAGCTTTCAAGCAGATCAAACAATAAAAGCCCAGCAACTGTGCAATCAAGTCTAAAAGTAGCAGATTTTGAAAACCTTGTTAAAAGTGCAGATGGCAAACGCCATTTTCGAAGCAGCGTTCTCCCATCTCCCACATAGGGAGGAAAAGCTGAATTTGATTCAGTTTAGAATTTATACCTCTCTTTCCATGGAAGTTTCCAGTACAGATAACACAAGTGAAGAAATGATTTTACAAACAAATGAACGATCTCTTAAATCAGTCAACAATTTCAAACAAATAATAACTCGAAATACAAAAGGAGCTTAAAATAAGATGGCTTCTGCTGACAGCTGATGTGTGCATCACGGAAAACAGCCTTACACAAATTGGGGCCCTCCTGATATTTTGGACTTCAACTCCCATCAGCCTCAGGCAACATGGCCAATAGTCAGGGATGATTGGAACTGTAGCCCAACAACATTTGGAGGGGTTCCAGGTTGGGGAAGGGTAACTCTAAAAAGCAAAAAGTACTTTCCGCTCTTTCAGAACTACTGTTTTTACTCTCTCTCTCTAACACACACAATTAGATAAATCAGCCAGTATTTCTTCAATTATATGTTATTCCTAATGGAAATTAATAGAATCATAGAATAGTAGAGTTGGAAGGGGCCTATAAGGCCGTTGAGTCCAACCCCCCCCCCCCCCACTCAATGCAGGAATCCACCCTAAAGCATCCCTGACAGATGGCTGTCCAGCTGCCTCTCGAATGCCTCTAGTGTGGGAGAGCCCACAACCTCCCTAGGTAACTGGTTCCATTTTTGTACTGCTCTGACAGTCAGGAAGTTTTTTCTGATGTCTAGCCGGAATCTAGCTTCCTGTAATTTGAGCCTGTTATTCCATGTCCTGCACTCTGGAATGATCGAGAAGAGATCCTGGTCCTCCTCCTTGTGACTACCTTTCAAGTATTTGAAGAGTGCTCTCATGTCTCCCCTCAGTCTTCTCTTCTCCAGGCTAAACATGCCCATTTCTTTCAGTCTCTCTTCATAGGGCTTTGTTTCCAGACCCCTGATCATCCTCGTTGCCCTATTGAACATGCTCCAATAAATGACAAGAGTGCATCTGAGCATGCACAGAACTCCTTTCCCCCCTCACTACTTATGAAAAAGAAGGGTTCTCCCTTGACAAAGAGCTTGCCTTGGAAGTAGTCAAGCTGCCCAGCCCAGCCCAGCCCAGCCCAGCCCAGCCCAGCCAAAGGTGGGCAGGGCACTGTGCTTAAATGAAGAGTTGCCAACCTGTTAAGGTGACTATCACCTTTCGACAGCTAATTACGCCATCTACTGGCAGCAGGGAGCAAATGCAAGCAGGATATGCCTGCAGGGCTCCTGGCTGTGAAATCCAAGTTGCAGGAGGAGAGACAGCTCATGCCCCAGATGAGATGCTATGTGGGCAGGAGAGACGGCATCCAGCCACTTGCAGAGACACAGGCGGAAAAGCATTCTGCTATGGCCCTCAGCCAGCCAGGTGCTGTGCCTCTGCTCTTTGAGCTGGCTCACATGCATGCATTGTGTAGATGGAAGGATTTGCTGCCCGCTCTCTGCTGTTTCCTCGGCTCTCCATCCCAGCCTGCTTTTTCCCCTCCTTGCTGATCTCAGCATTCCACAGGTTATGTCAGCGTGCCCCGGTGGAAGTGGGATTCGTGGATGGGTGTTTATTGTCCTCATAGCCCTAGAAGAGGTTCTCTCACCCCCACCCCCATGTCTTTCCCTGTGCTGTCTTTGGAGAAAGAGACAGTGGCACACCTCCCCCCTAATGAGAGCGTGCAGCGATGAGCAACATGGACCCAGTGACAAAAGAAGATCCATCATCAGCCCAGAAGGCGTGGGGACGCCTTTTGTGCCTGGAAGGCAGGGAATAGAAGGGGTGGCCACTTCTGAATCACCCCCCTCCCTCAAAAAGAAGAAATGCATAAGCAAAACCCGAGGGCATGCCTTTGCATAAAATTTGCATATGCTAATTTATAAGTAGAGATGCAAATTTAGAGACAGTTATCACAATTTAAATAGGAACAGAGTACATCTCGCCATAGTGATGGCATCTGAGCAGGTGACCCTGTGCACCTGCCTGTTCAGCCCACTGTTCAGGTGCGAACTGAAATGACCAGGAAGTGGCTGTGATTCGCCGTGGCCAGGATCATCAATTAACAGTCCAAGTTCGTTATGGCAGGAATATCCGTCAGGAGTGACGTTAAACAGTACAGGTTTCCGGGACGTGCAGAAGAGTTGTCAAGGTCTTTCCAGGGTCAGACCCTCTCCCTCATTGACGTGTTCGGAGCCTCCCTCAGAGTAGGCACCCTGAGGAGGACCCTAGATGTTGAGCTCCGTTGGAGTTCTGAGTGACTCTGATTGAAATCCTGAGCATTTCACCGCCCGCTGACATAGGGGGCACCAGCCTCCACTGCCATAACCTACTCCTTCCAACAGAGGTTGTGCTTGACTCTCTCTCTCTCTCTCTCTCTCTCTCTCTCTCTGTGCCTTTTCTCTCCAGCCACCTCTAACTTAGACCTGGACATCAAGAAGCCCACTCCACCCAGGCTGCTATGGCACCAGCCCGTCAACGTATTCCTCGCCCGGCCTGTTGGCGTGGAGGAGCTGCACCATGAAGCTGAGCTCAACCTCCAGAGCTTGCTCCAAGGTATTTTTTGGGGGGGGGACGTTAGGGTGGGTGGGTGGACTGAGTCCCCCGATGGACTTGACCCTCTGGTTCGTAGGGTGGCCACCTATGCATTGCCAAAGAAAGGATGACCCAGATTTGCATGACGTTAGCACATATTGATTTATATGTATAGATGGAAATTTAGAAACAATCATTGAAATAGAAATGCAACGTTGTCTCATCGTGAGGAAGGTTGTGAACAGGGGATCTGTGTGGTTGCCCACTGACTCTCGGTGTGCAAATTCAAGGCCCCTGCTCTAGCTTCTGATGGGTCTTTAAATCTGATAGCTTTTCTAATAGAGGATGCCTTCAAACAGAAGACTGTCCTCCATAGAGTGGGACACCTGGCCACCCTAAAGACTAGGAGCTCTCAGCCACAGCTGTCCAGAGGTTGCCAATGTCTGTGACCTTGGGGAACAGCTGCCTATAAATCTTAATCTAAAGCTGAAATGCTTATGGAGCATTTACAATAAGACGGCCTAAGTAGAAAGCACTCAGTACCTAATATGTTGTACAAGTCATACAACATATAAAACAAGCACATGCGCGTGTATATCATTTGGAAACATTGACTTACGCTTGAAGGTGGCTGTTGCAATGACTGGAATGCTTTCTTTTCCTTCCTTCCTTCCTTCCTTCTTTCCTTCCAGAGGAGTATGAGGAGCCGTACTCTGAAGCCAGGGTCAGTGGCCAGACCTTCCGCTATGCCAGCCCTCTTTCTGCGGACAGGCCCCTGGATTACAGTCCCCGCCCCCCATCTGCCAAACGCCTGGAGTTTGTGTACATGGTGAGTCTGGATCCATCAAAGGGAGTGACTCCTTTCATTCAATGCCTTCCAGGCATCCAGGTCCAAGGGCTGGCAAGTTCTTCCTCTGCCCTACAGATGGGGAAATGCCCAAGTGCCCAGAGAAGAAGGCAAAGCAAGCAAGCAAATCTGGAAGTGTAGAGGACAGTGGCTTATTTCAGCAACCAATTGCCCAGACTGCAGGAATGTGGCATGTCTTGGGACTTTATAGTCAGAGATGGCATGGGTTTGGCTCTCCAAGATCACCTGACTTCCAGGGCTAAGAGGAATTTTGACCTGTAGTGTTAGAATCCCATCCTCTACTGTCTGAAGTCTCCATTGACCAGTGGCCCTGGTGATGCAGTGGCCACAGGATCCTGATTCGGGATAAAAGCCATGTCACAGTACTGCCCTGTTCTGTGTGGTTACCTGAGCGGTTCACTGGGGAAGCTAAGTTTATTTAGCAGGGTCAGATCTGAGCGATGGGATCCAGTCTATGTAGAACAATTGAGAAGGCAGGTGAGGTTGTGTTAGAGGGGCAGAGTCTGGTCAAGGTAAATGCACCAGGCACAGCAAGCTAGGTAAAGGCAGAAGCCCTCTTGTATAAAGGGCAGCTGCAACAGGACCACGGAGAGCTCAGAGTGAGCTTTTTCTGGCTGGTATTTTTTCCTACTAGAAACATAGAAAGATGTTGTCTCAGCAGCAAGCTAGAGCCAACTGAAGCCTTATGTAGGCAGCCATGAATTGTAGTGTGGTCAGTTTCAACACTTCTGGAGATGCTGACTGGGCCATTAAAGAACTCCGGCTTGATTCTATAAGTCTCAGACTTCTATAAGTTGGGGAAATGGAGGCTCTGCTGGGGAGTCCTCCTCTGATTCAGAGGATGATGGCAAAGCTGTAGCTTCTGGCTGAAAGGGCACTGAATACAGAACTGGTTGTCCTTCCTCTGGAAGAGCAGTCTGATCCTCGTCTTCATCAAAGTTTTCTCCTGTACTCTGAAAAAGCCAAGGGCTGCGAGACATGACAAGTGTCTTCCTAGCAGCTTGGGTAGAGAATGGAGAATCTGTGCCTTGCTAATGAAGATATCAAAGTTCTACATCAGGGTCAACGCCAGCACCTGCCATCTCTGAGCAATTGCCAAGACTCCAGCAGGGCCCGCTGCTGAGGCCTCCCTTGCACACCCCCACACCAGAGTTCCAAGAAGTGCTGAATAGCTGGATGTAGCTGTTGGTTTCCCACAATGCTCTGCATATAGCATGACTCTGGGGCATTGTGGGAAGTTAAGGTGCAGCAGTGCCAGGTGTGTGTTTGGGGAGGCTGCAGGGAGAGGAAGCAGATCAAGATGGTGATGGAGAGCCTATGGAGGAGGGATTTGCAGCAGACACAGCCCTCCCGTCTGACTTCAAACCTTCTCCACACAGACACTGTTTCATTGATTTCCCTCCATGTGCCCCTTCTGCTTTCTGATAGCCTTCAAGCCAGCAAGTGAAAGAGAACGAGACCTCCACGCTGGGGGTGAGAGCCCCAGAACCCTCTATTAGCTTGCCTGCTACCCCGGACAAGCACACGGCCTGGACCCGAGCCGGCCCTCTGCCTCCCCTGGATGAGAAGAGATTGCACCAGCCGTGTTTGACCCAAGCCAACATTGTCCCCATCAACGTCTCTGGTAGGTTTGTGTGTGTGTGTGTGTGTGTGTGTGTGTGTGTGTAAGGAGGTGTTGAAGGTCTACTGATAAAGTCAGATACAGTAAGAAGCTGAGATGAAGCATAAGGAGAAGACTTTTGGGTCCGCAAGATGGCCAGGGAGGGGGTCATGTGTGATTCTCAGAGAAGCTAAAAAGCATGGGAGCTTTGCTACAGGGGGTGTACATCAGGGCAAATGTGCACTGGCATGTGCAATTTGCCTCATCAGGCTGTGCCTTCTCAGACGTTTCATCCCCACATCATAGTTATTTTTTATGTGAGGGTGTTTATATTATGCTGTGAATCTGATTTCATCAACATCGCCTAATAAATCCAAGTCAACTAATATGTCTACTTTCTTGTCACCTCGGTTCTCATAGTGCATAGCACACCTCGGTTTTCATAATACGTGGGCCCTGTGTACTGCTCATCTCTGTCCCAGGCTTCAATGTTTGGCAGGATGGGAGTACCCGGAATTCTGAGATAACTCTAGGATAACGGTTCTGACTCTTTGGCAGCGACTCATTGACTGCCTTCCGACATAACGCCACATCATTGCCATGGTTTGGCATTTTCATCTGAATCCATTCCAGATTATACACTATGGTTTACAAGGCCAAACCGTGATAAACCATAGTTAGAAGCAGTTTGCCTGTATTCACAGGTCATTGGCAAAACCACGGCCATTTCCCATCTGCAAGGGGTGGTTCCAACACAGAGATGGGTGTAAACTTAGGTGCTGAGGAGATGGACATTCAAACCATAGTCATGGTAGTGCTGGATTCTTAAACCATGGTTAGCACAAACCGTGGTTTGATGTGATGTTTGAACAGATCTGTTGCCTCTCTGTTCGCTTCAAATTGCAACTCCCCACTTTTCCCCACTGCTTCTTCCATCTTCTTTCTTCCCATAAAAACATCCATTAAGGAGGGAAATATGGAAGAGCTGGGCAACGTCTTTGGATTGGTCGCACTAGGAACCCTGCACCCAGAAGCACCCAGGCTCTCTCAAGAACTACAAGTCCAACATTTTGTTTCTTTTTTTAAAAAAAACCCCACATTTTTCTAAACTCCCTGGACAGTTGATACAGCTTCCCACAGGGCAAGCGTGAGGAGCCAACGAGAGCATCACGACGAACTGGCTGCAGGAGTAGGGGATGATGATGATGATGATGATGATGATGATAATAATAATAATAATAATAATAATAATAATAATAATAATAATGTGTTGAGATCCCGGGGTCAGTAGGAGCAATGCTACTGATAAGCTTAATGGACTCCGGAAATATATATGAATGAGTTAGACCTCTGGTTTTGTGAGTACACAGATGTTCTGATACAAGATCCCAAGGAAAGGAAACAATGGATAATGTTTATTTGTCATAATGTATAGTTTATACATACACACATATTGTGGCAAGTCAATCCCCAAATGGGAGATATAATAACAAAGTGGCTAAATTTTGTGCTGCTGCAATTGGGCGTGGGATGATATTAAATGTCTGACAATGTCTTTACTTGCTAAATATTGTATTTTTATGAGTGGGACACGTGCATATATTTCTTTTAATCTGCTTATTCAATTTTGCTTTTTAAAATTTTACTGTAAGTGCTTTTGTATCGTATTCACAGAGCTATTCTACTTTGCAGGTCTTGCGACCGCAATAGACTACTACTATACGTATTGTGTACACACACACACACACACACAGAGCACGCTCCCATTGGCCGACAATTAGGGCTGTGCACGGACCCCCCCCCCCGAACCGCTTTGTGGCCCAATCCGGAACTTCTGGATTGGGCCCGAACCGCTTCGGGTTGATCTGACCCTCCCCCACTCTGCTCTGTGGAGCGAGATCCAAAGGGGCAGTTTGAGATTTTGCCCCCCCTTCCCTACTTACTTGCCTCCATGGTGGACAGCGGAGGCAGGTAAGTGGGGAAGGGGGGACAAAATGGGGGCTGAATAAGCTCTCTCCTCTGCCCCCTTACCTGGCTCCATTGCTGTTGCTCCACGCGGTGGTGGAGCCAGGTAAGTCCCCCTCCCCCCCACTTACCTGCCTCTGGCGCAGTCCGGCGCAGGCTCTGGACCGCAACAGACACAGGTAAGCCCTCCTCCCCCCCCCGCCCCCTTACCTGGCTCCACTGCCATCACCGCATGGACTGCGGCACCAGCGCCAGGTGAGCCCCCCCTCTCCCCCGCCACTTACCTGTGTTCGGAGCTCCGGATGGAGGCAAACCACTTCGTCTCGATCCGCAGCTCCCCCGACCTGATTTGGATCCGCCTTTGGCGGAGGCGAATCAGGCCGCTCCACTCCCGCTTCTACGACCCGAAACGGAGCGGAGCACAGCCCTACTGACAATGCATCCCAGCGTCTGTGGTTGCTCCCGCATCCATCTCTGTGTGATTCCAATGTTTGGCCAACTTTGACGGCAACCCCATGCCTCCGTTCTTTTCCATCTCCACACGCAGATGTCTTCGTCCTCAACATGCAGGCTGGCTTGCAAATCGCACAAGGCGAAGCGGCTTTCTCAAGCTCGGAAATGTTTTGCTCACACACAAGTGTCTGTATGTGGAGAGGAACATAGAAAAGGGGGCACACAAATGGCCTTTCCTATGCGCTAATTCCCTCCGGGCTAGAATGGCCGCATGGCAGGATGCTGCTAGGATCTCCGAGGATAAAGGTGGGGCCTGATTTACCCAGGAGAAAGCCCCTGGGTTTTCTCATCAGTAAATCCTGGGTGTACAACACAAGTTAAGGTGGCCTACAACGCCCAGCTACGTGATTCCCATCCATCCTCCACCCAGACTGTTGATTGTCTTTGTTTTGGCTACAGGGCAGCCATTTGCTCGCCACGCAAGTACACGCCACTCTCTCTTTAATACGGAGACCGCCATGAATCCCAAGTCCTTGCTTCGCCGGAGACGGACGGTGATTGGTTTTCCGCACCTCACCCTGCGGGACCAAGGTGACGACAGTGAGGCTGCCGTTCCCTGCCAATGGAGCCAAGGGTGGGGGTGGGTGGTTTTGCGGGGCTTAGGAGCCGTGGTAGAATGAAGGGTTTTCCCCACACGATCCTGGCAGATAGGAAAGGTAACGTTGGAAGGGAGGCTGTTTGCTTTGGGTTGACTGGTAGAAATTTTGTGCCGGGTTCCAAGACACCATTTGTACCTCTTCAATTTCAGAGGGGCCCTCAAGGGGAGGGGCTGCATTCCAGTGGTGGGCGGGACGAAAGGTAAAAGTGGGAGTGGCCTGAAGCAAGAGGTGAGGGGGCCAAAATGCCGGCCTTTTTCAACGTCAAGCTCTTACAGCCGGGAACTGAGCCGTTGAAGAGCCGTTTTGGCCTTTTAAAATGCAGAGGGAAACCACAAAGCAGCTGGGAGACCATCAGACTATCTGGGGTCGGAGGAAAGGGGGCAGGGCAAAGGGAATGGGGTGTGGCCATCTCAGGGAGCAAAAAGGGCTGGATGGGGACCCCCAGGAGGGCCAGATATGGCCCTCTGGGCCAGAGACTCCCCACGCCTGGTGTAGAGTAAGTTTAGCTCATGGGAGGCCACCCAGCTAAGCCCCAGTATGGTCCGTGGCCCTCTGCTTCACGCCTGCCTTTCCCTCTCCCTTCCAGGCAACAGCAACGGCCTCATCCTCAACCCTCCGGCGACCATAGCAGAGTCCGTCTCTTGTAACTTTGTCCTGGATATGGCCAACGGGAGGAGCTCCACCCACCAGGTTCGGTCTCCTAAGCCTCGGCCGCAGCTGAGAAAGACCTTCAGTGACCTTGGGGGTGCTCTGCAGGGGAGATGCTGCCAGGCTGGGCCAGGGGCACGCACAGAGAAGCCCGGGGTGATGTACACCAGCCCGTCATGCAATGGCCCCAAGGAGGACTTGGTCTTCTCCCCCGCTTGGAGCGCAGCCTCTTTTGGCTACGTGAGCCCATCAGGGAGCCAAAACGAGCTGGCAGGGCTGGACGTGACCCAGTTGTCTCCCTGCAGTGCCGGGGGAACCCCGGACTCTGACCGCCCGCCCTCCTTCTTCATCGGCAAAGACAACGCAGTTGGGAAGAACGGCTCTGGGGTGTTCTGTGCCTCTCCCGAATCCCCTGTGGATGCCGGCGGAGGCTTGAGATGCGGCCCGAGAGAAGTCAAGACGCGCCTGGTCCCTGCCAGTCCAGGTGAAGAGGAGTGTCCCCGACTGGAGAGGGACCGAATGGCGTGCAGGTTCCGCGAGAGGTCCCTCTCTGTCCCCACGGACACGGCCTCCCTGTGTTCTGTGGACATCGGGGGCAGTGAGACCTGTGGCCTGAGTTACCCCAGTGCCAGCTCTGAAGGCAGCACCAGCACAGACAACGTCTCGCTGGCGGTGGAGCAGGAGGCCCGGGCCCGGCAGCAGCGGCGGCAGCGCACCAAGAGCATCTCTCTCAAGAAGGCCAAGAAGAAGCCCTGTCCGCCGGCCCGCAGTGTCTCTTTGATTAAGGATGGGCAGGTGAGCGTAGCTGAGGCTGTGGCCGAGGTGCCGCCCCAGGACCAGAGGCCCAAAAGCCTGTGCTTGCTGCCGGACGCGCCAGTCCACAGCCAAGTCCAGAGAGACGCAGCCAGGGAGGCGGAAAGCGTGCCATACACCCAGCAATGGTACCTTCCGGAGTGGAGTTCCGGCGACCCCTATTGCTCCCTGTCCGGCTCCAGCACGGCCACTGGGACTACCGTGATCGAGCTCTCCAAGGCACGGGGTAGTTCCGAGTCCCTCCCGTCCCCGTCGGTGTCCCGGGCCACCACGCCATCCCAGCTCTCTGCTGAGGTCAGTTTGAAAATGTCCTCCCCAGGGAGGCCAACGGGGGTGATGTCCCCCTCCAGCGGCTACTCCAGTCAGTCGGAGACCCCAACCCCGACCGTCCCGACGTCTGCGGTCCTGGGGCATGCCCCTCACCAGAGCGGGCGGGCAAGGCCCCTTGTGCCGGAGAGGAAGTCTTCGCTGCCCCCGGTCTCGCCCATGGAGCGGAGCCCCAAGTCACGGCTGTCGTTCGACCTGCCCTTCGCCCCACCGACCCACTTGGATCTCTCGGGGCTCAAGATCTCGCTCAAGGGCAAGGCCAAAGTGAGCCGGCACCACTCGGACTCCACCTTTGGGGCCAAGCTGGGCCCCAAGCTGAGCCCGGTGCAGCCCGTCATGCCCATGGTGACGCAGCTGGACCTGCGCTCTGTTCGCCTGCGCTCCGTCAGCCGCTCCGAGACCGAGGATAACCTGGATAGTCCCGAGCCTGTGGAGGAGCCCGGCAAGAAAATCCGGCCACCGGTGGCTGAGAAACCGCCACTCTCCCGGAGGCCCCCGATGCTCTTGCATAAGACCCCGCCGGTCCAGGAGGAGTCCCCCGTGAGCTCCCCAACCTCTCCTCTGTCACCCCAGGGTTTGGGCCCCATAGAGAACATTTACCTGGTGGCCAGGAGGCCTGAGCACCAGTGGGACATGGACACCTGGAGCCCCATGGAGTCGCCCTCTCCCGTGGGGGCAATCTCCCCCGCACAGGGCCCCCCTGGGACATTTTTCTCTGCCGCACGGCGCCTCTCTGAAGACAGCTTGGAGGAGGATGAGCCGACGCAGCCAAAGCTGCTGGCAGAGAGATCCCCTGGCGGGGAGAGCCGCAAAACCAAAGTGCCACCTCCTGTCCCCAAGAAGCCCAGTGTGCTTTACCTGCCACTGGCGAGCTCCCCACTCCACCCAGGGGCTTGTCACGGGGACCCGAGATTGGCCACCAGCCCCATCATTATGCTGGACGAGGACGCCGTCTACCCTGAGCTGACTGCTTGCAAGGTGCCGTCCCCGGCGGCCAACGAGGTGAACATCAGCCCGAGCAGTGCAGGTGTTTCTTGGGGGGACCTTTCAGGTAAGTGATCCATCCTCCTGGTCTTTGGTTCTCTTCTTCGCTAAGATAGTTTTAGACTCTTCTGCTTTGCATGCAGAAGGTCCAGGTTCAGTCCCTGGCAAATCCAGTTTAAAGGGTCAGGATCCGTGGGAGTCGGCCTCATGCATGTGGGAATGAAGAAGGCCGGGCGATTTGTCCATTTTATTTATTTATTTATTTATTACAGTTTTATACCGCCCAATAGCCGAAGCTCTCTGGGCGGTTCACAAAAATTAAAACCATCATAAAACAACCAACAGGTTAAAAGCACAAATACGAAATACAGTATAAAAAGCACAACCAGGATAAAAACCACACAGCAAAATTGATATAAGATTAAAATACAGAGTTAAAACAGTAAAATTTAAATTTAAGTTAAAATTAAGTGTTAAAAGACTGAGAGAATAAAAAGGTCTTCAGCTGGCGACGAAAGGAGTACAGTGTAGGCGCCAGGAGGACCTCTCTGGGGAGCTCTTTCTGCAACCGGAGTGCCACAGCGGAGAAGGCCCTCCTCCTAGTAGCCACCTGCCTCACTTCCTTTGGCAGGGGCTCACGGAGAAGGGCCCCTGTGGATGATCTTAAGGTCCGGGCAGGTACATATGGGAGGAGGCGCTCCTTCAAATAACCTGGCCCCAAACCATTTAGGGCTTTGAATGTCAATACCAGCACTTTGAATCGGGCCCGGACCTGGACTGGCAGCCAATGAAGTTGTAAAAGGACTGGCGTAATGTGATCTCGCCGGCCAGTGTGGTTTAGCCCGGTGTGATCTATTCTGGTTGAAAGCAGCTTCCTAAGGTCTCAACAGCAATCAGGGTTCTCTTTCCTATCACCTGAAGTCTCATTCTTTCCCCTCTCCCTTTTTTAAAAAAGATGTAGGTGCTGGAGATGAAACCTGGGACCTTCTATATTCAAACCATGTACTGTGCCAGTCAGCTGTAGCCCCTCTCTTTGCAGGGAGAAAATGTGTAATAATTGCATCCCCATGGATTTTTTTTTTCTCAGTTCAGGAAACTATGATTAGCTTCTGTGTTCGTAGTGCTTGTTTCAAGAACCAACAACATCAAAAGTCAGACTCCCCCCCCCCAATACAGCGCCCTTCCAAATGTTTTGGATTGCAACTTCCATCATCTCTGACCATTGGCCACACTAGCTGGGGATGATGGGAATTGCACTCCACAACATCTGGAGGGCACCATATTGGAGAAGACATGCCTGTGGTTGCCACACCTGACAATCTACATTTACGTGGCACTTGAATTCCTACCCAGGGGGCCTTTTCCGTGTCCGAACTTTGGAATGCCTGAAGAACATCTTGCTTGTCCCTCCAGATGTGTTGGACTACAATTCCCACCGTCCCCAGCCAGCATGGATGGACGAGGCTTACTCCCTTTTGCTTAATGGGCAGGATGGGCCAATTGTCATGCTTGCTGGGAATTGTAGTCCAAGACATCTGGAGAGGACCAGGTTGGAGAAGGCTGGTCTTTAGCCGTGTTTCCCATGAAGATGGCAGCCTCCAATTTCTTAATACAAACTAGTGGTCTCAGTGAGTCTTTACAGATTAGGAGAACATTTGTAAAGTCTCCTCTCCCTGTCTGTCTTGAGATACATGTGCATTATGTATTTATTCCTTGCCCTTCCTCCCAGGACCTAAAAGCAGCATATGTGGGTTTTTTTATATAAAAAAAATATTTATAATTTTATTTATAAGATGATTTTTATTTTATTTTCATTTTTGATTATTTTATTTTTATGATTTTTAAAATTTTATTTATTTTTATTTACGATTTTATTTATTTGATATGTGATGATTTCTTTATTTTGGACTGGCCCAACATCACCCTCTGATCTGCATGACTAAGTGGGGATTTGAACTCGAGTCTCCCCAGCCCTAGTCTTAACATTCTAACCATTGCGCTACATCAACCGTCATATGGTGTAATGCGTGATGCTCAATTACAGATGGGAAAAGGCCTGGCTGACAATCAATCTTTAGTCTGAATGATGCCTGGGCAACCTTGCTTTATGCCTGAGATGAGGAGCTGGGGACCTTACAGATGATGGCAGACTCCAACCCCCATCAGCCCCACCCAGCATTGTCAGAGGGTTGGGGATGATAGGAGTTGTAGTCCAGCAGTATCTGGAGGGCCACAGGTCTCCCCACCACCACCCTTGAGGGTTATGCATTAAAAGAAGAAAAACATTCAATGGGGGGAAAAATGCACACGAGAAGAAATGAGCTAACCCCTGATCCGCTTTTGATGCTGTGACAACGGTGTCAATTAGTGTCTGTCTATCGCAGGACGTTTTTTCTGGTCTGTTGGTTTCTGTTGCTCCACATCCATTCTTCTTGTTCTTTCTGGCGCCCTGTCTATCTGCTTTCCTCTCTTTCCTCCCCCTCTTTCTCACCAGATCCTTCTCAAGCCATCACCCGCCAATGCCGCCCAACCCTCGCCACCTTCTCCCGGCATTTTACACCCCTCTCTTCATTTGCCACGCATGAGAGCCAGTGTGGTGCAGTGGTCAGAGTGTTGGACTGGGAGTCGGGAGATCTGGGGTTCTAGTCCCCACTCCACCATGAAGCTCACGGGGCGATTTTGGGCCAGTCGCTGACTCTCAGCCTAACCGTCGCAGTGTTACCGTGAGGATAAAATGGAGAGGATCATGTAAACCGCCTTGGGTTCCTTGGAGGAAGAAAGGCAGGATATAAATGTAATAATCAATGCATTCTGGAATCCTGTAGCAGCAAACGCTGCTCATCCGTTTAGGAGCTACAACAGGTTTGTTAGCTGTGCAGAACTAATCACAGTTTTGGGAGTGGGGCGGGGAGTGGTTTAGATTTAGAAAAGAGTGAGGAAAGAAAGGCTTAGAGCACCACTTCCCCATTTTCTAAGTGCATCTAGTTTGTCTTTTTGACAAGGCTGATTATCTCAGGACAGCATCAAAAAATGTTCCTTGAGGGAACATTTACCCCGAAAAGACATCATCGAGAGGGGAGCAGGAGGGCCTCTAATGAAATGCCCTCAATGTGAATGGAACCAAAGTCTTCACACGTCGTCTCCGAACTTTCACAAATATGGGCACATGGCATCTTACCCCCCCCCCTCCACCATCACCCCCACCACACCATGGGTAGGATCCAACTAAAGACCTTCCTAGAGTAGAGCCATTGAAATGAATGGGCGTAAAGTTAGCCACTTAAGCCCCATTCGTTTCAATGGCTCCAGTCTAAGGAGGGCTGCAATTCGATTCTACCCTTTACCTCTGGCTCCCACATAGCTTGCTCTTTTGGGAAGTGCCCCCTTTCTCCTGGCTTGTTCTCCGCTCCTTGAATCGCACTGGCAGGAAGCAGCCTGTTTCGCCAAGATTCTTGCTTTCTTTCCTTCAGGGAACTCTACGGACTTGAGGGCCGAAGAGAAAAGCTTTGTAAGTGACAAAACGGCCGCGTCGATAACCGAGGAGGAGGACGACGTGTTTGTGACATCATCCCGAACCACTGAGGATTTATTTACTGTCATTCACAGGTGGGGGTCCATCCAGGTGTTGCGTCCGGGGAGTCGATGGCTCCTCTCGGGGCGTGGTGCTGTTTGCTCACCCCGCCTCTCTAGCCTCACCCTAGCCTGCCTTGAGATAGGGATCAGTTCGTCTTTGTCCTGACTAGGCCTGTGGCCTGTGAGAAGCAGACTGTAACATGGGAATCACTGTTCATATCAGGACCTTGGATAGCGCACTGCAGGAATGATGGCTGGAGCGTTCTCCCATAAGGAGACGTTGTCCCAGCAAAGGAATGCTGTTCTTTAAGGGCTAGGGTCTGTACCTTCAGTTTCATGCTCCTGTGTGGCTGAGGGATTTGAGAAGCTGCAAGGGCGCCATCATCAGAATTAAATGATGGGAGAGTTACATCCTCGGGCTGGGACAGTAGAAAAAAGGGGTGTTGAGGGTTTCCCCTGAAGTGGGGTGAGTTGTGACCCGTCTGAATCTGAGTCCTTGGGGTAATGCAGAGCCTCAGATCTAGGGGGCATGACACTGTGTCCACCCCCTCAGTTCATGCTACTTCACTACCCCTCGCAGTACCCAAGTCCAACGCAGTCCCCCCCCCCATTGATCTCACTATAATTCGCAATAGCCAGTTTGAGTCTAAACTGGAATCACAGCTGCTCTGCTAGGTGGGCTGTTCATGGTAGCTACCGCAGGCAGGCAGGAGCATTTTCCCATTTGAGACCGCTGCTCCTCCTTAGCCTCTTCAATTATTGCCACCACAACTCAGGTAGCCTCTGTGGACCACATCTCCCACCTTCTAGCTTTTATGAGATTTCATCAGGTGGTGCATGCATGTTTTCCTTGGACATCTGCACCATACTTTGGTTTCTGTGCAGCATCACCCTCTTAGGGTTCACTTTGATTTGAGAGAGCGCACAGTTCTGTTGGGGAGAAAGTCGAGCCCAAAGCTATATGCACATCGAGTTTAAAGCCAATCCCAATAAATGATGCCTTTTTTGGCCCATTGCACAGTTGATAAAAACGTTACAAGATCCTTCCACATTAGGTATTTTGAGTGGGGTTGCCTTACTTTGTTCACTTGCTTTTTAGCAGCATCTGCATGACATCTTCATCCAGTCATTGTTGTTCCATGTTTTCCCCATGATTCTTATGTCTTTTCTCAGACCGCAGAAAAAAAATCAGAACAGTAGCATGATCACCACAGGTGTGAATGGTTCTTAAAACTACTCTTCTGCCTTTTCTTAGAAGGATGGTTTGGATGTGGAGAGATCAGTGATGTCCTGGTGGTGTAGCAGAGCCAGGGCTGACAGGGACACAGCGCTGGCACGTTTCAATTAGCAGGGACACTGACATCATCTGTCACCTGCCTCACGCTTCCCTATTTCCCCTGAGCTTAGCTGCAATCCTTCCAGTAGCTGGGGGATGGGGGAATGATGGGTGGGGATTTTTTTTTAATGTATTGATATTTTTCACTGCTTAGATTAATTGTCTCTTCTGCACCTGCATGGCAACACCCACTAGTGTGGATGAGATATAGCAGAATGTACACACGGAAAAAAAGCTGAATAGCCCTGGAGGTGTAGGAAGTCAATTACAGCTGTGCTTGTAACTGACAACACAAGAGTCAATTGCAATTCTGCTTGTAACTGACAATACAAGTGTCAATTGCAATTCTGCTTGTAACTGACAATGCAAGTGTCAATTGCAATTCCGCTTGTAACTGACAATGCAAGTGTCAATTGCAATTCCGCTTGTAACTGACAATGCAAGTGTCAATTGCAATTCCGCTTGTAACTGACAATGCAAGTGTCAATTGCAATTCCGCTTGTAACTGACAATGCAAGTGTCAATTGCAATTCCGCTTGTAACTGACAATGCAAGTGTCAATTGCAATTCCGCTTGTAACTGACAATGCAAGTGTCAATTGCAATTCTGCTTGTAACTGACAATGCAAGTGTCAATTGCAATTCCGCTTGTAACTGACAATGCAAGTGTCAATTGCAATTCTGCTTGTAACTGACAACGCAAGAGTCAATTGCAATTCTTCTTGTAGCTGACAGCAGAATATGGTGTACCACTGCTGCAAACACCCGCAGCAGACTGGCGAATCACATACAAACCTCCAATGATGTCTTCTTGTGTCCTAGCGTACTAGTTTGGATTGTGAAGACCTGCTGCCTCCCGCCCTCATTCGAAATGGCTTTCTGATATGTCTGTGTTTACAGGTCGAAGCGGAAGTTACTGGGCTGGAAGGAGCCGAGCGACGCCTTCGGCAACAGGCAGAATTCCCAGGGGCCCTCAAAGAACGCAGTGGGGTCCCTGAGCAATGAGTGCCCTCCAGGCAGTACAAGAACCTCCAGCAGGAATGAAGACTTCAAGGCCCTCCTTCAGAAGAAAGGGGGCAAAGGCGCCTCAGGCATCCGCACATCTGCAGCCGAACTCCTCAAGACCACCAACCCTTTGGCTCGCAGGGTCATAACTGAGTTTGCGGTGGATGGGACAATCCAGGGCCCTAAAGCCCAGCCATGAGCATGTTTTGAACAAGCATCATCTCTCCGCCCTATGGCCTAATAATCCATCCCCCCCGTTCCCCACCGATCAGGCTGTCCGTCAGGGTGAGCCTACTCCCCTTGGAGGTGTCTTGATCTTCTGGCAGTGGCCAGACCTTTTCTGGTTTTTGCTGGGGTGGGGTGAGGGGATGACTCCTGATTCAGGAAAAAAAAATGTCTTAAGTGTAGAGCACACCCATTCCTTATGGAATTAGCCCCACAACTCTGCTCTTAAGGAAGGAAGCTTTATTTCCCTTTCCAGGTTGAAAGAGGGGCCCCACGACATAGATGTTCCTAGACAGGGCTATCAATGGGTTGGTGCTGGACTTGAGCCTAGCACTTTCCCCAATCACATGAGGAGCGGAATACCTCCCCCTCTTTCTCTTCCTCTCTCTGTCTCTCCCTTTTTCTCCCTTTTCCAGGGTCCATGTATTCTCATTTCCTCTTTGCAACGAAGCTAGCTTCAAATTGTTCAGTTTCTTTGGCATGTGGTCCTATCAGTATTCGTAGGATGCAATGTATGGCTGTTGTGACATATTCATTTATAGGGTTTTTTCTCTCTCTTCAAATATTATTTTTAGTTGTGATGGCAAAGCTCCTAAGGGGTGGCTAGCTGGTCACTCAGGGAGCTGAGCCTGAATAGCACAGCAGGTGCCATTCAAGTGGAGGATTCTCTTTGCAAAAGATCTCTATTCAAGATGGTGCCCAGTGCTTATCTGAAGACTGCAGAAGCTCAGCTCCAGAGAATCATAGAATAGTAGAGTCGGAAGGGGCCTATAAGGCCACCAAATGCACCCTCCTCAAGACAACCTTGAACGTCTAACATTTTGATGCTGGCCCGAAAGGATCAGAAATGGGGTTTTTTTGGCTGGCACTTGAAAACGTGAAGAGGGGTAGATACGTTTAAAAAGAAAAAGTGATGCAAGCAATCAGCTCGAAATCTAGCCTTACCAAATGATTAGCGCCAAATCTCAGATTTTGGACTAGAAGACCTCCTAATTCTACAGACCACTTCTCTTCCTGGGCTGAAAGGGAATCAAAGCCAATGGTAGACTGGGTTCGGGTGGCACGATAGTCAACGGTGGGTTAAATAACGGTGGATTACATAGTCAACGGTTGGTTATTGTGTGATCTGTCGAGACTTTTTCATACCATGGTTAGTTATTTGGCCAAAATAACCATCACAAATAACCAATGCTGTGCAGAGTTGATTATTTGAACAGCTGTTGGTTATCGTGTCATCTGTTGGGCACCATTGACTATTTCGTCGCACACGGTTGGATATTTTCAGTGACTACAGAGTCCCCTGGAAAGAGCGGCAATGGCTGCTCTAGTCCAAATGGTAGAACTCGCAATGGCTGATGGGATACCAGTGGAAGGACTGGGGGGGGGGGAAGAGGGCGAGGGATGTGTCAGTCAAACACACTGTTGACTAATAGTCAACTTGACGCTGGCCTTAATCCACACCACGGTTGATTATAATCATGTCATGTGGAGAGTATCTCTTCGATAACCAACTATGGAGTTGACTATTAACCCACCATTGACTATTGTGTTGTTCGAACGCAGCCGTATAGTAGCTCTTGCTGAATTCCTGAGCTAATTTGTCATAAAAGCCTTGTTCTACAAAGAATGGAAGCTCTCTAGATGGGCCCACTGGAGGGACCCTTTGGAGCTTTTTGTGGACACAAGACTTAAAGTGGTAGGTCTGTCATTGGGTGCCTTCTTCAGTAGTGGACCTGTCTTGGAGTTTCACTGGTGGGATAATTTTATTTAAGGGTAGAATGCAAAGCCGTAAGGCTAAATAATGGCTGGCTGGGAGTAGCTGTAGCTTGGTGGGATTCCTCCCACCCACCCCCAAAGCTTTTTCCAGATGTTCTTAGTTGGTTTAATGGAAGCTGCAGTCCTAGAAATGTTCTGGGTGTGGTCTTTTAGCCTTGAGGCATGCAAAGGCTACAGTTCTGCCCTGATTCACTGCCCTCTCCATGTACCCACATCATCTTTGGAATACCAAGCTGTGATCTGTGTCTACAACAACAATCCTAGAAGCTGCTTGCTGCCAACGAAGTCTAAAACAAAATGATACAAGCTGCAGAATAGTCATATGTTAAATATTTTAGTTCTTAGTAAGTTTTATGGGTGGGGTTTTTTTTTAATGAAAGCCTCCTATTTGCCAAAGTTCATTTGTTGCAAATGCGGAACGCTGAATTACAACAGTAAATGCTCTGCATGGTGGCTCAGAATTCTCTACTGAAGAACCCCAATATCTTAGCAGAAAATCATTCCTTTGTGTCTTTCCTTATGGTGGACACCATAATTTCCTTATTTGTGTACATTCCTTATGGTGTCTGGATTATGTGGGAGTTGAAATTTGCAACAAGTGACCCTTGGGGAAAGAGTGATCACTCCAAACGTCTCAGGAATTACAACGGCTTGTACCCAAGGTTAGTCCTAGTTAGAGTAGACTGATTGAAATGAATGGGACTTCCCATCATAATGAAAGGGATTTTGCTGCTACTTATTACTTGCAACTTCTATTCTTCGTCAGTGTCAGCTTCTTGAATTCGCCCCCTTTGCTCCAATTTTACTCCTGCTGGATCCTTCCTATATTCCTTCCTTCCTTCCTTCCTTCCTTCCTTCCTTCGTTTTCACTACTTACAGTATCTGGAGTCTCTCTCGTATTCACACAACGTAATGGCTTTGCAGTGAATGCCCAAATGGGAGATGCAGTACTGGGTCCCTCTCGGGTCTCCCCGCTGCTTTGCAATTCTTCTCTCTCTCTCCCTTTCTCTCTCTCTCTCTCTGCACAGTGGATTGCTTTCCCCCTTCTTCACTCACTGCCTCTTTTTCCACTCGTGCAACTAGCCCATGAACTGACTGAACAAGAGGCAACAAACCAGAAAAAACAATATTTTGGGGGGGGGGATGCAAAGACAATCACTAGGAAGGCCCAGAATGGTCACTGCTGACTGCTAAAGTCCTGCCTGACACTACTAACATCTGGTCCACTTGCTCCAGATACTGGCAGATCGCCTCCAGCTTCTAGGCTCCCATTTCTTCATGGATTCTACAGTGTGGATCTTCAATGCACACCTCTGTTCCACCAGTTTGATTTCATTTCAGAAGCTTCTGCTTCAGTTTTAGCTTAAATGCAGCTTGCCGTGTCATCCAAACTCATCCAAACTCTGGTTAACTTTAGCTGTGGTTAGTGGGCGGGGGGAAGGTTTATTCAAACCATAGTTTATGAAGCTGGCTTGTTTCAATTGAACATAATTAAGACTAACCACAGTTTAGAGTTCGGACAACTGTAATGGAAGTGGGAGCTTCCAATCTCCTCACAGTTGCACTGGAGGACAAGAGGAGAGGTGGCAGCATAAGCCATAGTAGCTGGGACTGATGGGAATTGTAGTCCAAAACATCTGGAGGGCAGCAACTTCCCTCCTCCAATGCTAGACAATAGTTTGGCATTACATCTGGACCTTTGCATTATGCATCTCAAATCTTGTCATGCATGCTGGCCACCTGGGACTGGAGGAGGCGTCATTCATTTGGTCAACCCGGTCCGATTTTCTGATTACCAAAAAGTGCCCCTAATGAAACAGGGTAGTATCTATAGCAGTTTGCTAACAGAAACCAAGTGTAACTTGCCACTTATGAAAATTGAAACAGGGTGCATATAGGGCTTAGTTTTGTATGAATCTCATTGTATCCAGGCCAATTGTATGAAATTCAAGGTAACTCATCACAACATATCCAACCTAATGTTGGGTTGAAGCAAGACTGAATTCTCTCCTCCCCGCCCCCCCCCCACTCTCTCTGTGTGTATGATACATAGCATTAAAACTGGCCAAATCCTGTACAGTTCCCAGTATCAGCTGTGCCTCGACGGTCTTTGTCTCCATTGGCAGAACTCCTGGAGTGCTTCCAGACTAGACTATTTTTTTCCTGCTATCGCCCCGCCTCATTCACAGAATGTTATGGGCAGGAGGGGAGGGGTTCCAGATGTCGTCATCTTCCATTTATAGCCCTCCTGTGTTTTCCTCACCACTTCTCCCATCTTTTTTTCTTACCAGGAAAAAAAAAGTCTGTTAAGGAAGAGTAGCTGCACAAGGCCTTTGGTTGGTTAGCAGACAGAGCGGTCCGTCTGGAAGCATCCCGGCCCTCTGCAAAACACCCACAAATTATTCTGTAAAGCAGGGGTGAGCAACTCAGAGAGGTCCTGGAGCCATTTTTGCCCCATCCTGAAGTCTCCCCATAAGCCGCTCTTACCCTGTGGACCCCCTGAATTTTAAAAGTAGTTTTTAAGAGGAAGAAATGGCCTCCATAACCAATACAGAGTTCTGGATGGGTCAAATTTAGCTTGCAAACAAGTTAAATTTGACCGTTTGGATGCTATGGGTGCCTCCTTATCACCTGCTCTGCATTGCCATCACAATGAGCGGGTAGCAAGGCCTGCGTGTTGCTCACCCCTGCTGCAAAGGGAAGGGGAGAAATAGACGCCGGAATACGTGTTACTAGTTGCTTTGCTGTGATGCAGTTTTCGCTATCTCGGAGTTCTGCTTCACATTTAACCCCGTCTGCTAATCTCTGTGTACTGGAGAACAGGCATGAAATGTTGTCAGCCATCTATTGTTTAGAAAAACATGTTTTGCGTGATGCTCGCTGGAAAGTGTTTGTATTCTCAAGCCTTTATGAATTGAGGGGAGGACCCCACCCCGGATATATACATATATATATAAATGATATATGGGGAAAACTCAGGAACCTCCTCAAGTGCTAAACTCTTCATGGGAAGTTGTACTCAACACAGTCAGGCCTGTAACCACACTGAGAGCAGTGTCAGAAAATGGGTCAAGTCTTGCCTGAAATACGCCACCTGAGGCAGGCAAGGGACTCCAAGTATCCTAGCAAAAAACCCAACAACTTAGCATATCAAGGAAAAGGCGTTAGCTTTTAGCCTTCTCCCTGATGTGCTAGCTTTCTATGTATGGGGCAACTGGATTTTTAAAAGTAATGTGAGGGAGCATTCCGACCGTCTGTTCCACCACCTCCAGTCTAAAGTTGTGTAGTCCAGGAAGAAATATGCTACCTGCTTCTTCTTTTTTTGCAAGGGGTGGGGTGGAGGTGGGGCGTCCATGTGCAGTTTCCCCTCCCCCCACCCCTATAGATTGCGACCCAAGAAACGTTGACTTGGAAATAAATCCCATTCGATCGAGAGACTTTGCTTCCAAGTAAAGCGGTGGCATCTGGCACTCTGGTAAAAAGGAAGGGATTCGTTTTAATCAGACAAAATTGCATGACAGACGCTTGTGTTTGCTTTCTCAAGGTTTTGGAGAACTGGAAGAGCCTGAAAAAATGCATTGGCTTTGAGATGCCCTCTAGAAACACTCCACAGAGTAACTTAAAGCTCCTTCCCCCCCCCCCCCACAGTGGTTCAGGAAGTCCGCTTCCTATGGGCTTCCTCCTGATCTCTACCCATATTAATTCTCTCCAGCCTGGGCTGTAATCTGTTAGCTGCATCAGCACAGTTCTGTGACACCTGTGCTCACGAGCCCGGGGCCAGTCCGATTGGAGAGGTGCCAGGCTGATGCAAAGCCCAGTGGAGAGAGAAGACAATGAGCCCAATGCTGTTTTGGAAACAATCGCGATCCAAAATATGTCGTCTGGGACATTGTTTTGCGACATCTGTCCAAAATGGCCCTTGGATTCGACACAGGTCCGCTTTCCCGTTGATGATTTGGACTGGAAAATGCCTCTCCCAAGGCTTAGTTTCTGGCAATGAAAGCTTTAGTCTACCAGTCCTGGAACACTGACCTGTTTAGTTGGCCTTGTTTTGGCCCAGGACATCTCCTTTACTTTTCTGCTTCCCCTCCTTTCTCCCCTTCCCCCATCCTGCAGGCTCTCTTTTTTTAATTCCCCGTGACCTCTAAGGATCTCAAAGTCTTGCAAATACAGGCACAACAGCATCACCTGGAAGTTGTCCCAGTCACCTATCTGGCACATTTTGGCATATGCTTTCCACCTCACCTGCTCTGCTGGATTCCTCCGAAATTCCTGTCTTTCATAGAATAGTAGAGTTGGAAGGGGCCTATAAGGCCATCGAGTCCAACCCCCTGCTCAATGCAGGACTCCACCCTAAAGCATCCCTGGCAGATGCTTGTCCAGCTGCCTCTTGAAGGCCTCTAGTGTGGGAGAGCCCACCACCTCCCTAGGTCATTGGTTCCATTGTCGTACTGCTCTAACAGTCAGGAAGTTTTTCCTGATGTCTAGCTGGAATCTGGCTTCCTGTAACTTGACCCCGTTAATCTGTGTCCTGCACTCAGGGATGATCGAGAAGAGAACCTTTATTCCGCAGCATCCCGTGTGAACCTGTAGACTGTCAGTTCTCGCACCTTGTTTGAATATATTTGCTTTGAAAGGCAGCGTTGGGAGGAAAATGTGAGCATGAGCCAAGAGACCAGGGAAATAGAAGCAGATGTGGATGATTATCACTGGGAATTAAGACTCAAGCGCGCACAGGGCATCTAAAGAATTCCTTCAGTGTACTTTGGCGATCTTTGAATTTAAGAGTGCTAAGCAGGAGTTGCCCTGTAGCTTATAAAATCCAAACATTCTCTAATGAAAAGATTACTCTCTCGTTTGCAGCATGAAAGAATGAGTTCTGCTGCACTGAACTTTTGAGGACTTACTAGGCGCATTCTCGGTGGAAGGGCACATGCTCAGCGGTTCGCTCTTTCCAATCTGCCAATCATTTTGTTTCCTTTGGCCGCGGTGAAGTGGGAAATGTTGGAGGTCCAGGCGCTTCCCGTGACAGTTTCCATAGCCAAACTCCCAACGCGAGTCCAAAAATCCAAGCAGCTGGGTTGATCTATATTGAAAAATGAGTTCTAGCCATTTTCACTGCATAAGCCTGTGTGCACCAGTTGCTGGGGAACATGGGTAGGAGGGTGCTGTTGCAACGTGTCCTGCTTGTTCATCCCTGGCCAATGGCTGGTTGGCCACTGTGTGAACAGAGTGCTGGACTAGATGGACCCTTGGTCTGATCCAGCATCAGGGCACTTCTGATGTTCTTAACCCAGGAGCAAGTCTTTTGTAAAACTGATGGGTCTTAATGACCCACTCAAGTTCAATCCACCCCAAAATAACAGGAGTGGGACAGTGCTGTTGCACTCATGACCCTCTTATGGGCTTCTCAGTGGGACATCTGTTTGTCCACTGTGGGAACAGAATATTTTCTTAATGAATGAATGACTTGCAACCAGATCCAAAGCCAAAGACGGCAGGGAGTCATCCAGCCGTCTTCGTCGTCTTCTCTTCCTTCACCATGTGTCTCTTCTTCCTGTGTGGAGCACTCTGGTGACAGTGTCATCCTGAGAAACAGCCGGGCTCCTTTCTATTAATATTCCTTTGTCTCCCGGGACGTATTACCTGCCCCTTCTGCTTAGATGAACCAGAATTCGCTTTAAAAATGCGTTTAGCTCTGCTTGCTGCTGCTTCTTTCTTGGCTTTAATTACACGTTCCTCCATTGGTTGCCATGGATTTGCACAAATAGGGCTGTAATTAATGTCCCAGCTCAGATGCTAAGGGAAAATAGATCATAAAAATGTCCACGGTTCATTGATCATAAGATTTTCCCCCACCTTCCTCTTTTGGTTCTGCTCTTGCTGCTGCTTCTCCTGGTAAAGCTAGGAACAAACAAAATGGCACTGATGGAGGACAGCCACCTTGATATGGGTCCCAACAACTTGGCTGGCTTCCTCCACCCGCCCCCCCCATCCAACATTGAATAGGGTTGGATCTGGCAGGTATCAGTCCATGGCCAGGGTCAAGAGTAGGCATGGTCAGGCACCTGCCAAGGACCCAGACCCAGCAGGGGCCCATTGACAGGAGGCCCCTGGAGTTGCTCCACCTGTGCAGTTGCAGCCTGATTGTTCAACTGCCTCTGACTGGGGGCTAACTGATGTTGGGCCGCAGTTCTTAAGGCTCATTAGTTTTAGACCAGAATGGAACCAGGCCCCATCTTTACCCTATGTGTGCAGTGTGCAGGGAGTGTGAGGTGTGATCTCCTCCCCCTCCACCACGTTGTCCCCACTCACACTTTCTGGCTGTCATCCCTCTACTCCAAGCCCTGTCCACACACCGGTGCAGCTTGGAATTGAGGCTTACAAGCCAGCACACAACGCTTTGGCACGGGGTGCTCCGATGTCCGTGAGGTGGTGAACCCACTCTAGGTTTCAGTTGGAACCATTCAGAACTCTAAAGGAGCTCTCCAAGGTCTTGAACTCCACTCCCCCAAATAGTTCAAGCACCTTGGAGAGCTCTTTTCGCGTTGCGAGTGGAACCCGGAGCGGATTCGCAGCTCCACCGACTTTGGAGCCACCAGCCCACACTGCTTTGACTGCCCATCCGGTTCCATTGCTCTTTCTTTGGCCTTCTCTCGCCAACGGCATCCCGCCCAGGGCAGCTTGATTGGCATTTCCCTTTGCAAATCCAACGCAGCCATTTGGGGGGCCGGGCAAATAGAATCCGGGCCAGAGAGTCCTTGGAGCTAAGAGAGCAGCCCTCCTTTGTCACCTAGCAGCTTGCAGTAGGAACAGAAAGTGAAAGGCTGTGTTGTTTTTATCCTTTCTTAGCTTTTAGTGGAGGCGGGGCTGAGCACTAATCCTACAGAACAGGTTTTTCTCCCGTTAGGGGCAGGGAGGACAATGCAAGATAGGGGAGGGGACACAGGAGGCCATGATGTTTGCTCTTTTGTCTTGTTTCGGAAATTTCTGCCCCTAGCAAAACTCAGGGACATACGCTGAAGTACCAATGATTGTGTGGCTTTAGAACAGGGCCGACATCAAGGCTCGGCATGGTGGGGCACTTGCTACGGGTCCCACACCTTAGCCGGGGCTCACTGACAAGAGCTCCCTGGAATGGCTCCTCTTCTTCACCAGTGCAGCCTGCTGGTTCACTCACCTCTTGCCCAGGCCCAGACATCGGTGGTGGTGGGAAGGCGGAGCAGTAGACGTCATGACCTCCTTGTTCCCTGGCTCTCTGCCTGTCAAGCAAGGGAGTGGGAGCAATGAGGAGACAGAGGAGGAGAAGTAAGACCAGCTGGTGACGATGGCAGTGAGAAAGTAGAGTCACTGACAGAGGAAAGCCATTGAGGGTGTCTTGCCCATGGCTCCTCAGAAACCTGGAGGCGGTTCTGCTTAAGAGCCTGGATTCTTTCCCAAAAAAATTTAGAGGAGGTGGCCCAATGCCAGGAGAAGATGAACTGCCAACTCTACCTTCTCTTCTTTGGTTAAGTCTTGGTAGCAAAATCCATCACCTGTCTGTGGTTTCATGAGCCCAAGGGGTTTGATGCTGGAGATTGAATGAATTTGATAGAGGGGTGGTGGGTGGGATTCTCCCATCTTGAATCTTGCTTGGAAAACTTGAATGTATGTACCCAGATTCCTAATTAAAGATGCTGTTAGAATGAGGCATAGGGAGATGGGGTGGAAGGTGGGGGGTTGGCGAATGGATGCTTAACGTTAACCAACTTTGTCCAGTTAATGCTTGATATGATGAACTTTTTTTAAAAAAAAAAAACACCAGAAAGACTTTAGGCTGCCATTCTGGATCCACTTAACTGGAAGTAAGCCTCATTGAACTCAGTGGGGCTTACTTCTGAGTAGATATGTATAGACTGGCACTGTTGGTATCATGTATAGGATTCAACTGCCAGGGTGTGTTTTCCCAATGTATCCCTTGATGCCAAATTTGAAACTTTCCCGCAACCTCAAAACCTGCCATTAGAATGCAGAAAAGGTCCCGGAACTTTGTGTGAATTTTTGATTCAGCTTTAGGGTTGACATCATTGTAGTCCTGGGTCGTTCATTCTTTCTTGGATCCACCAGAGAATCCATTTGCATTTGACAGGGTAGAAAAAATGGCACCGTGGATCCTGGGCTGCCTTCCTATTTAGGGCTGGGAATATCCGTTTGACCTCGGCTTTGAAAATGATTCTTTCTCACAAACACTCAGTCAGCTTTTCATAGCTTTTCTGCTCTCCACCTGGCCCGCCCACTTATAACACCTCTTTTTATTGTGCCTATCCATCTAAAACTCTCCCAAGTGGCCAGATGCCACCGCTACCGACAGCGACCATTCCAAAAGGGGAAAGTGTTGGGATGTGCAATTAGTTAGACCTGCTGGTAATTGCTGCGGAGACATGAATGTATCATTAGCTCATGACTGGGCCAGCAGAATGAATGTCAAGCGGTCTTCTTTCTCCCGTGTAAAAGAAATCTGCCGACCAGTCCGAATGTAGTTTAAAATCCTCCGGTGTCTTTTTCATAGTTGAATAATCACCGAAGGCAACATTACAAGGGATGGTTCTAATCTTTCAACAAGTATTCTCCCCACAAGGGCTTTTAAACAAGCACTTTCACTTCTAATGGAGACTCATCCTACGAATGTATTTTGGCCACACACACACACACACACGAGATGTAAATAGAATTGATCTGTTCTTTTGTAAAGCATAGCATCTCAGTCTGGGGTGAATTTGTAAAGTCCAGTGCTGGCTGTTTTTCTAGGATGCATCGGAGATAAACCGTTGTGTGCATGTGTGGCCGAGACAAAAGCTGAAATGCCATTAAACCTTGTACAGTGTCGCAAAGGGCTGCTCAGGAAAACAAACATTGAAAAGTAAAGCAGTGAAACTGAGAAGATGGACATAGGGAAACCTTTACTTGATTGCGTTGCAATGTGGTTTAGGCTGCCAGACTCCTCCTGCCAGCTAGAGATTCGTATGCTAGTTTCCATTCACAGAGCAGTCTCAGATTTTCCTCCCTGATTTGGGATTTTCTTTATAGCAGAAACCATTTTTATTCTGCCATCCTGCGCAGGCTTACTACAGAGCAAGTCTTACTAAACCCAGCTGGGTCTACTTGTAAGTAATCCTGCTTAGGATTGCATTGTACAACGGGAAATGCTCATGGATCCTGACTCCATGCCCTTAAAAGAACCAAAATCCTCATTTTCCTAGAGGATGCCGGGGCTTTCTCTCTCCACATTAGATTTTTTTTTTTTAAAAAAAAAAATTAGCACCAAGGGAGTAACTACTACTACTTCTTTTTCTGGTAAGCCTGCATCTCTTGGGAATCCCTTTTCCTTGTTCTATACCTAAGTGGATTTAGACCTTTTTCTCCCGAGACATTTCTGTACAGCCAAGGTAACTTAAATCTCCTACCTATACTAAAGGGTGCTTCCAGACAGAGCTCTTCACGCATTGCCAATTAAAATTAAAAGACATTGAACAGCCATCCCATCATTTCCTCTTTGATGGATGTTTTGCAGTAGTAAGAAGAAAAAGAATAAACACCCTGGGAAAGCACACAGGTGGGTTGCCATTGGAAGTTGACACCGTCTACTCCCTCTTGTAAATTTCTGTGAATGAAGCAGGGCAATTGCACGAGAAAGGCCTCATCTGGAAGCACCCTCGATCTAGCGCTATCTATATTTGTATTAGTCTGTCTTAACATGAGCCGGTCACAAGAAAGACGGAAGCTTTGTCTGGAGTGGGTGGGATTCCGTTGAGTGTGGTTGATTCATATTTGAGATTGGGGGCGCACACACCCTCTTCGGAATTCCAATTCTTGCCACTGTACAGTATCTGGAAAATGCATAGAGAGACTTTTTTATATTTCTGAATGTTGTACTTTTTAACTCCTTGCAAGCTTGGTAATACACTATCTAAATGTCTTTAAAAAACAACAACCCTATAACAATGTCCTCTTCAGTGGGATGAAATGTGGATTGCAAAGGGAGGGAGGGGCGGGCGGGCGGGCGGGTAGAAGCCCCACAAGATGAATCACGGTGTAATTCTTACACGCTCAGCCAAGAGTCGTGCTGGAAGATTTTAAGGCAGACTGGGTGCGTTAATGTGAAGCGTCTTCAGGCCTCTTCATTCACAACTCTCCTGTTGCATCTGGTTGCTTTTGTTCCTTTTTCGTTCTAAGGCGCATTTAAAGAACTCATTGCGTGAGTTTGAGTAGAGGAATGGATTCATCAATTGACCATGTGCACAGATGCATTCAGGTGAAACCAAAGAAATCACATTCTCCCCGTTTTGAGCCAATGTCCGTCACATCGCCGCAGGCGCAATGTGAAACAGAAGACGACCCCACCCTTGCCGGATTCAGATGTCAGGACAAACTGCCTGGCAAGCGGAATTAGGGAATTTGGCTGGCGTGTAACTGGGTTGTCATGGAATGCAAACTGGCCCTTAACTTCCATTGGTTTTAGTTGGTTTACTCTGTCTACAAAGAAATCTGGATCCAGCCCCATATGTTGAAACTAGGGCTGTGCACGGACCCCCCAAACTGCTTTGTAGCCCAATCCGACACTTCCAGATTGGGCCCGAACTGCTTTGGGTTGATCTGACCCTCCCTCGCTCTGCTCCGCGGAGTGAGATCCGGAGGGTCGGATCGAGCTTTTGCTCCCCCCACCACTTACTTGCCTCTGTGGCGGATGGCAGAGGCAGGTAAGTGGGGAAGGGGGGACAAAATAGGGGCCAAATAAGCCCCCCTGCCCCCTTACCTAGCTCCGCCATTGCCGCACAGACTACGCCGCAGCCGCCAGGTAAGCCCCCCACTTAGCTGCGTCCGGAACGAGGTGAATTGCTTCGCCTAAATCCACAGCTCCCCCAACCCGATTCGGATCTGCCTTTGGTGGAGGTGAATCTGGTCGCTCCGCTCCAGATTCGGGGAACCAAAATGGAGTGGAGCACAGCCCTACTTTAAACCATAAACATTATTTGGAATCCTGAAGTTTAAACTTTATCATTCATCTACCAGACAAAAAACATTTATTTTTTAAAAAGGCATGGCCAAACTTCAAGTTTTACACAAAATGTTATATTGTTAGGTTTTCTTTAAAGCTCTTTGCATTCAGGCCTGTGAAATAGATCCAGATAAGGAAGCAGACTTTGCCAGTTCATGATCATGTGCAGATCTGATCTATTGGAAACAACGTCCTAAATCCCTCCCCACCCCCTTCCCACTTTTCTCAAAACTCACATCATGGTTTTATGCCCAGTCACCTTGCTGAGGTTACAGACCAGTGAAGTAACAAAACATTGCCAGTTGAAATCACACAGACCTTCCTCCAAACTTTCCCCCCACTGTACTAAACTAGAATTTGTCTTGCCCAAAGCCTAAAATCTGTGCTTGTAATGCATTCATGACCTTTGTGAGCTGTGAGCATTAGGACAGCCAATTAGGCATTGCCCCCCAAAAAGATGCCAATTTGCATTCCAATGACATAATGCTAATTCTTATGTATGAATGAAAATTCCCGAGATAATATCTGTAATTTAAATAGCAATGCACAGTGGAGGCTGGTGGCTCCCATGTCAGTGGGGCTGTGAATCCAGTCTGGTTTCAGTTAGAACTCTAAAGGTGCTGAACCATAGCCCCAAAATGGGTTCAGCACCTTGGATAGCTCAGTTAGGGGTCTGCCTGAAACCCAGAGTAGTTTCACAGCCCCTAGCCACCATTGGCAATGCAATACATGTCAGGTGCTAACTACTGATGGGCAACTTCAAGTCTTTTGTTTATCCTGCACATGGTTCTTATGGACTGGAATCCAGGCTTGGTTTGGGCAGCCCATCAAACAGAGGACACATTCAAAGAGAGGACTGTCCTCTGACAGCTCTTCAAATAGAGGACTGTAAAACAGGACACCCGGGCACAAGAGTAAAAACGTGATCTACACACAGTTTGCGTAGGTATACAGGGAGTCAACCTGGGATCTTCTGCAGGGAAAGCAGATATTTGGCCACTGAGGTGTGGTCCTTTGGGAGGGCATTTTCACCACTGGCTAAACACTTTTGAGCCATAAACCAGGAATTGGCCACTTTGAGTCGTCTTACAAAGTCTATTTGGTGTCCCTGGAATTCCCACAGGGCACTAATTGATACATCTATACAGAGCATCATCAGACGAGCGTTTTATTGCACACGCATGACTGGCCACTCATGGTTTTTTGATGACACTGTCCACTTCCTGTGCATCTCCCACTCCTTTAGGTCTTTTTTTCCATCCAAAAATAAGACCCAGTAACCCCCCCTTTTTTTTTAGGCGAAACTTGTCACCATTTCCTGCTGTGTGCAGGAGAAGCAGCACGATAAAAACACCTAATGAATGGGCCACGTGGTCATTACAGCTTCCTCTTTCTTCTCCATGTGAAGAAAGAGGAAGCTGTTTGTCCTTATTGTGGAGTAAAAAATAGCCATAGGCAAGGGCAGAACCAAGTAATCTTCTACAATAATATTATTAGTGAAAGGCACTTTAATAAACCTTTTACTAATATTATTATTGTAGAAGATTACTTGGTTCCGCCCTTGCCTTTGGCTATTTTTTACTCCCCTACGGGGTTTTCCTTATTTTCGCACTTGTCCCTATTGTGGGACAGCAGCAGGAGGCCAAAGCAATGGTATGGAAACATGATTCCCCCCCCTCCCCCGTCTGATGACACCGACACTGACAATGGTGCATATGAAGAATCTTTTTAACAGTAGCGGTATAACTATTATTATTATTATTATTATTATTATTATTATTATTATTATTATTTATTTGATTCTCAGTACATACCCAGTTTAAGAGCAACCCAACCCCATGCTCTCCAGATGTTTTAGAGTCCAGCTCCCAGTCCAAAACATCTGGAGGGCACCGGGTTGGGGAAGGCTGCATGCATACCCAATCCTATGTGTGTTTAGACAGTCATGCTGGCTGGGGAATGCTGGGAATTGGTGTAGTTTTTCTGTCTAACCATGCATAGGGTTGTGCCCTAAGAGTGTTAAAAGTTCCTTGCTGGGTCAGGCAAAGGACAGTCCATTTCACCATTCCAAGATGCCCAGCACTAGCAAATGCTGTTGGGTCTATTGCAATTTGGTCAGCGGTACATGTGTCATGCCTCCCTCGGATTCTTCTGAGGATGAAGAGGAAGGACAGGTGGTAGAGCCATGTGAGGGCTCTGAAGCTATTCCTGCACTAGGACCCTCACCTGGATCTGCCACCTGTCCTTCCACTTCATCCTTGGAAGAATCCGAGGGAGGCATGACACTACCTTCCGTTCAGCCCTGATCTAGACATGCAGTTGATCAGATGAATACAAATGTTCCTGGGATGTGCTGGGCAAGTGTGTTAGTAGCAGCAGCAGCAGTAAGTAGTATTAGTAGTACTATTTTGAAATCATAGAATTGTAAGAGTTGGAGTTGGAGATAATCTAGTCCAACTGTCTGCTGAATGCAGGATCTACCATGTAGGATGAAGTTTGAGCATCCCTGACAGATGGTCACCTAGATTCTGCTTAAATATGACCAGCAAAGGAGACCTCCCCACCTCCCCAAGGTGGTCTGCTCTACGCCTAAACAGCACCCCCCCACTATGACATTTCTCCTAAAGTTTAACCAAAATCTGCTTCCCTATAATTCCCACCTGTTGGTTCCAGCCCTGCCCCTTGGAGTAATAGTCTTCTCCATCTTCTGCTGTCATGTCTCCCCTTCATCTTCTCTTCTCTAAACTAGGCAATCTCAAGATGGGTGGAAGGAACGGTGAAGGAATGCTTTATCTTCCAGCTGTTCTGCTTAATCCTTCTTCCTAGTTGCTAAACGCAGTGTGTTTACCACAGAGCGGCTTGTTAACCATGCAGGGTAGGTTATTTTTTTCTCAAACAAGCCACCTTGATAACCCAAGGTTTGTTGTTGGGTTGTTCAGGGTGGTTAACAAGCCATGTCTTGGGTTCAGACAACACGGTTCAACAAACAACCCACTGTTCAACAACAACCTACACTAACGACTGAGTGTGGGGTTAATGTGTTGTGTGAACAGCCCCTGTCCCTCCATGATCTCTGGTCAAACAGGTTTCGAAGCCCTGTGAACACATTTTAGAGCAGAGTCTACGGCAGAAACGGGAAGGCACGACTTCATGTGTCCCAAACCCAAGCTCTGATCTGTACACAGCTAAGATGTCCTTAATGCAAGATAGAAAGTGAAAGAACATCTCCAGTTCTTTTTCTTTCTTTGCTTAAAAGAAAAGAAAAGAATTGTGTTCTGAACGCTGTGACTCTTGGACAATTTACTAATGCAAGGAATTCAGGACTTTGGAACCGCCTGCAGTCATGCAAAATAGAGGTTAAGGTTGATCTGAACACCGGAAAGGGGCAGTTAATTAAAGTAGCCTACCATGGTACCATCAAGGTAGGACTTTGGCCAGAGGTCCAACTCCCCACCCAGCAGAAGGAGCAGGACAACCCCCAAACACAGCAAGGCTGGCTTACCACATTTTGAAGCAAGTGGAATAATATGCATTATCATCTAAAGCATGGGTGAGCAACCTTTAGCCCAGGGGCCAAATTTGACTCTCTGAGATTCCCCAGATGGCCACATCCCAATTCGCCCAATCACCCATCAGTTGATGGTTTCCCGGTTTTGTGCATTTTTTACCCACATTTTAAAAAGTTGGAATGCTTCTCCAAAAGCTTAGCTACTGATAGTAAGAACTTTAAGCTGCAATACACTCAACTTTGGAGTATTTTTGGCCCAACTCCTTTTGCCTCTAACCATACCTGCTTTTGCCTTCAGCCACACCCACCACTATAATGCAACCCCCCCGCCCCAGAGCTTCACTTAAATAAAGTTCAGCCCTCGGGCTGAAAGAGGTTCCCTACCCCTGATCTAAACAGCCTGGAGAAGGACGTACGACCCTTTGAAGCAGGTGAAGCAATACACATGAGCATCTAAAGGTGTAACAGTCTATGGGCAGTATCCAACGGCGACATTCCTCAAACCCAAATAGCACTAGCAGAGCTTCGCTGAAGATTTCCGTTGCAGAAGCAGTGGACCATTACGCTCGTGCAAGTAGTTGTGTGAGCAGTTGCGCTCACACAACCAGGTGTGGTTCCACAACTGGTTGCACAATGGGTCCAAACACTCACGTAACCCGTCACCCAACTGGTTCCGCAACAGATGCCAGAGCCGCTGCACAAGACGTTGCACCACATATTGCACAGAGTTACACAGAACCACTCACACGACCACACTTGCACAAGCATAACTGTAATTGGATTCTTCTCTTAAGGCATAGTTCAGAACCTAGTTTCTGCTAGCCCAACGTCATTTGCACTGTCAGAATGGCTTAGTTGGATACTACCCATTATGTCCAAAGTCTAAACTGATCGGTCCGCACCACTAAATTTACTTACTTATTTGACATTCCTAACCTCCTACTGCACAGAGGTTGGGAATGGGGGAAGCAGGAGTTCACAGCCATGTGCAACAGACTGCTGTGGCCCAGTTCCCTTGGCCGTTCCCTCTCATTTGGTAGCTGACTTAATTTTGTGGATGGCATACGGGCTGGACTCCTTGGGTATCCAGATCTCATCTCCCTCGAGGCCTCGCTGGTCGGCTGCTCCTTCCAGGGCCGCGGTCAGCTCTGGGCCAAAGATGTTGTTGGAGTTATGGTAGGTGTGGGTGAGGTGGCGGAAGGAGGAGTCGGAGGAGCTGTCATCGTGGTTTTCGTCATCTCGCTCATCCTGCTGCTTGGTTGACTCCAGCTCCAAGCTGTCGCTCCGCTCTGTGGCTTTGAAGGCCTCCTTGAAGTCTCTCAAGAAGCCCATTTTGGGGGCAAAGAGAAGGAGGAGAAACACCAGTCCTCCTGAGACCCCACACAGGAAATAAAAGCCCACTTTCTCAGGAACACCTGCCAAGAGAAAAGGTAATTTTCAACACACACACAGACATTCATTCTCCCTCTCCTGCCGAGAGAGAATCAGCGAATCCAGCTGGTTTGCCCACCTTGCAAGAATGTTGCTAGGCACTTCCCAGTTTCAGGGCCAAGGCCAACAGGACACTGATCTACATAAAATCTGCATATGCTAATTTGTATCTATAGAGGCAATTAATTATGAGGATTTATCTACATTACCCAGGAGGCAAACCCATTTGTATTTTCATCCAAATCATCTGTTAATGTGCACCCTGACCCAGATCATCTCAACCGGATGGGGAAAGGGTTTATTTTTCTCCCAGCTTAATTGCCAAGCAAAGGGAAGATGGGAGTGGGAATGTTGGGGCATGTGGGAAGGGGAGAGTTAACCCTTTACCTCCCCAGCTGCAATGCCCCCATGAAAATTACCCCCAGCAAGACAATGAAGCTGAGGAAAAACACCTTCCATTGGCACCAATGGGAAATCTGGGCTCTGTGGAACAGAGCCACTGTTCTGGGAAATAGATTTGGGGAGGGGGCAGGCCTAGCAATGCCCCTACTGCCTTGTGGGATGTAGCTGAAAAGAGGGTCTCCAATGTTCATTTCTGGAAGAGCACAATGTTGCTATTGCTACAGCTATTCTTTGAGATTTCCATACTGGTAGTTGCAAGTCTGTCTGTCTGTCTGTCTGTCTGTCTGTCTCTCTCTCTCTCTCTCTCTCTCTCTCTCTCTCACACACACACACACACACACACACACACACACACGCACACACACTCATCACATTGCACAAGTACAGAAATGGGAAGCTCATTCAAAAGTCAGCCTCCTGAGAATCTGAACTTGCTTTGGAGGAGAGAGGAGGGAAGGTGAAATCAAACAAGTTTCTAGTCCTTAAGGCTGTGTAAAGAATTATGAGGGCCCATGTCTTCCCAAATCTCTGAAACAGAGAGGAGAGCCAGGAGCATGCCATGGCATGGAGCTCTCTGCCTTACCTTGGGACTTGAATCCGAACGAATTACACATATCTAATGTGCAAACATAACAAATCATTGATGCAGGTTAAAGAGTGGAGTTTTTCTGCAGGCAGAATTTGGTTTGGTTTTTGACTGCAGAGAATGCCTGACCCTATCCTCCATTACCTCAAAGCCAGAATGCCTTCCTAGCTGTGTCCCTTGATGCATGGCATGGAGAGTTGACCCCTCCCAATTCAAGAATACCCCCTTCCCTGCATTCTCAGCTATGTCCTGAATCCTTCCAAAATGAAAGGAAGAAAATGCCCCCCAGCTCCATTCAGCCCTCAGGCCTGTTCTTTGCAGCTCTCGGACAGCCCTCCCCAACCTGGTGCCCACCTGATGTGTCAGACTACAGTTCCCCTCACTTCAGCCAGCTGAATCCATTAGGAATTGGGCATATAACATGCTGGGATAATGGGAGTTGTGATCCAACACATCAGGAGGACATTGATGTGGGAGTGGCTGCTCTAGAAACCTGCATGCAAAAAGCAACATCTGCACGAAAGGCCAAAACAGACTTGACACAAGAAATCAGTCACTGGATTACTCATTTGTCTTCTTTTTGTTTTACTGTAAGCAACTGCTGGAGTCTCCCATTTTTCTCAGAGTGGCAGCAACAAGGAAGGACACGTTTCATCATTTCTCCCTTGCTTTTTTCTTGATCTAAATTTGCACTGGGGAGAAAAGACCAGGATCCGTATTGTGCCTGTATTTCTTTCCCTGTGGGATGAATTGTGGCTTCATTTCTGGGTAATGATGTGTGCGGGGAGGGGAGGATGGGACACACACACACACACACACACACACACACACACACACACACACCCTCCAGTGCTGCTGCTCTGATCAAAATCGGAAACACCCCACAGCGGCCTTTAAGTAGGGTGACCATATGAATCATAGAATCATAGAATAGCGGAGTTGGAAGGGACCTACAAGGCCATCAAGTCCAACCCCCTGCTCAATGCAGGAATCCACCCTAAAGCATCCCTGACAGATGGTTGTCCAGCTGCCTCTTGAATGCCTCCAGTGTGGGAGAGCCCACCACCTCCCTAGGTAACTGATTCCACCGTCGCACTGCTCTAACAGTCAGGAAGTTTTTCCTGATGTCCAGCCGGAATCTGGCTTCCTTTAACTTGAGTCCGTTATTCCATGTCCTGTACTCTGGGAGGGTCGAGAAGAGATCCTGGCCCTCCTCTGTGTGACAACCTTTTAAGTATTTGAAGAGTGCTCTCATGTCTCCCCTCAATCTTCTCTTCTCCAGGCTAAACATGCCCAGGGCTCCTATATCTTTAACAGTTCTATTGAAAAGAGAATTTCAGCAGGTGTCATTTGTATATATGGAGAACCTGGTGAAATTCCCTCTTCATCACAACAGTTAAAGCTGCAGGTGCCCTGCCTTCTTTTAAATCTGTATAGCTCCTACAGCTTTAACTGTTGTGATGAAGAGGGGATTTCACCAGATTCTCCATATATGCAATTGACACCTGCTGAACTTCCCTTTTCTATGCAACTGTTAAAGATACAGGAGCCCTGTCCTCCTTTTCATAGGGTCACCCTACTTTAAGTCAAAGCCGAGAGACCCAGTTACAGATGTGCTGCATCCCATCTGTTTGGGCTCCAAGGGAAGCTGCCATTCCCAGCGTCTCGCCGCTGTCCGACTCTCACAGCCAAGGAAGTCGCACGTACCCCAGATATGGGCAAAAGTTTCCAAAGAGCTAGTAAATATCATCAGGTTTTCTCGGAGCCTGGCCAGCCTCGGCCCGGTGTACCAGCCACCTGCAGCAAACAAGGGGATAGCAGGGTCTTACTGACAAGGATCTGGGGGACGAGGGAGATGTGACTCTCGCCTAAGGGCATCTTAGGCCTAAGGTGGAGCCTTTAGGGAAGGGATTGAAGCTGAATGACAGGGCACCTGCTTTGCATTCAGAACGGCCCAGGCTCAGTCCTCAGCATCTCCAGATACCAAGGGTAAGCATGGTCGGGCAACTGTTGAAGGACCACATCCCAGCAGGACACCATTGACGGATGCTGCTGCTTTTCATCCTTGCAACCCGCGGTGTTCTCCTGCTTCTTGCTCTGCTTCAATTAAAGATCTTGGGGAGGAGCAGCAGCAGTAGAAGACACAGCCGACTTGCTCTCTGGCTCTCTCCCTGTCAACTCAGGAGCTGTAGCCAGTAGGCTGTGCTTCCCGTCGGTTCTGAAGCCCAAATCCGAGTTGAAGCTGGGAGGGAAGTGGCTGGCAGCGAGTGGGGGTGTGTGGGGTGTGTGTCAGTGGCTGGGGAGGGAAGTTCAATGGACTCCCAATCAGCTTTGTGTCCAGGAAACTGCAGCCGCTGCCCTTGCTTCAGATTTGGAACTGAATCCGAAGCAAGGTGGCCTGGGACCGAGTTACCCTCAAGTTGGGGCTGATTTGGTAGCCCCGAATCAGACTCCGAATCGAATCGAATCGTGGGGGCCTGTGCACAGTCCTGGTAGCAATGATGAAAAGGAGGATGAGTGACAATGTCTGTGAGATGCTAGCTTCACTGAGGGAGGGGGGGCATTGAGTATGTCTTGCCCAAGGGTCCTCCAAATCCTGGAGCCGGCACTGCCAGGTACAGTTGTGAAAGTGTCTGAAACCCTGAAGAGCCACTGCCAGTCAGTGTTGACAATATTGAACAAGATAGATCCATGACCTGACTCAGTATGAGGCAGCTTCCAATGCTCCTATTAACTGTGTTCCTAATAAATAACAAGTTATTTATTTTTTGTTGCCTTATTTTTTAATCCCTTCTTCTTCCAAGGAGCTCAGGGTGGTATACAATGTTTTACTCTGACGAAAGTACAACCTGATGAGGTAGGGTAGGCTGAGAATGTGTTACTGGCCGCAGGCCAGCTGGTGAGTTTCATGGCTGGGTGAGGATTTGAACCTGGGTCTCTCCAGTCCCCGTCTGATACACTACTATGCCATATTGCCCCTCGTTGTCATGTAAAGTCACATGAAGGTATCCCAGAGTCCTCTGCTCTGTTAGAAAACAACGGGGTGGTTCAGATGACACCCTGAGCAATGGTTAGGCCACTAACCCCTTTGCAGTAAATAATTAGTGAGCACGTTTAAACTGTGTTTATGTAGCCACCATGGTTCGGAATGGTTCACACAAAATGCTAAGCCATAATGACCCTGTTCAGATATCATGGTGTTTAAGCATTTGTCGTGTGATCCTAACTAGAATTTACCTTGGGTTTTAGCCTGTGAGCCCTGACTCTACCGCTCCACCATGTATGGCGTCCTAGATCCTGGGGGGCCCATCTGGGGGGGTCTCAGGAGTCAGGAATACTGAATTTGGCCGTCTCTAATTGCAACAGTGACCTTTCCCTGTGGGCTTTGACTTTCACCCATCTCTTTCGCTTCCCTGTCTTCGCTCTCATGGCCACCTGGCCTTCCCTTCCCTTCCCTGAACAAAAAGCAACAGTTGAAAATGCCTCCTCCTCCTCCTCCCTCCTGGAACTCCAATTACCACCACTATCACTTCATAAGACGACTGTTCTAAAGGTGCAATAACCTTATCTAGCTTGTAGCCGTCGCCTTTGTTCATATTTCATCGCTCACAGCGTTAACACCCACATAGGAACAAAGCCAGGGAAGCTCTGAATGGGAGGATGAAATTGACAAGGACATTGACAACAGAGGGATATCAGTAAATGCTGAGCTCCATAACAGACAGGCAGTCTTGCACATTGGTGCAGGACCCCCGCCCCGCAAATTACGAACATGTTACCATGTTCATCAGGGCTCGGAAACTTAAATCCCTTTGGTGATCTGATCCAGGAGGAGGGGGATGTTTTCCTCACTAGGTAATAACCCCAGCAGACCAATTGCAGAAAGAGTGCTGATGTAGGGAAGGAGGAAATGAGGATTTCTGCCCTGAAAATTCCAGGAATACGTGCCCGCAATGTCCGGGGAAACTGAGAGGGACTGAGGGAGGAACAAGCCATAGCAAACCACCTGTGGCCAATCGTCTGTCAGGAATAAGGGACACGCCGCCTGCTCACTGTGGATTAGAATCATAGAATAGCAGAGTTGGAAGGGGCCTACAAGGCCATTGAGTCCAATCCCCTGCTCAATGTGGGAATCCACCCTAAAACATCCCTGACAGATGGTTGTCCAGCTGCCTCTTGAAGGCCTCTAGTGTGGGAGAGCCCACCACCTCCCTAGGTAACTGATTCCATTGTCGTACTGCTCTAACAGTCAGGAAGTTTTTCCTGATGTCCAGCTGGAATCTGGCTTCCTGTAACTTGAGCCCGTTATTCCGTGTCCTGCACTCTGGGAAGATCGAGAAGAGATCCTGGCCCTCCTCTGTGTGACAACCTTTTAAGTATTTGATGAGTGTTATCATGTCTCCCCTCAATCTTCTCTTCTCCAGGCTAAACATGCCCAGTTCTTTCAGTCTCTTCATAGGGCTTTGTTTCCAGACCCCTGATCATCCTGGTTGCCCTCCTCTGAACATGCTCCAGCTTGTCTGTGTCCTTCTTGAATTGTGGAGCCCAGAACTGGATGCAATACTCTAGATGAGGCCTGACCAGGGCCGAGTATAGAGGAACCAGTACCTCATGAGATTTGGAAGCTATACTTCTATTAATGCAGCCCAAAATGGCATTTGCCTTTCTTGCAGCCATATCACACTGTTGGCTCATATTCATCTTGTGATCTACTCTCAGAGTAGCTTAGGGTGACGTGTCAACTTGCCCACTGAGTCAGATCATTGTTCCACCTAGCCCAATATAGTTGACACTGACTGACAACAATGGCTCTTCAGGGTTTCAGGCAGGAATTATTTCTAGCCTTACCTGGAGAAGGCAGGGATTGGACCCAGAACCTTCTGCGTGCAAATCAAGGGCTCTAGCACAGGCCCTCCCTTAATAGTTCCATCGTTACCATTCTCTCCACACCCTGGGATGTAGAGCAGTGAAGGAAATTCACAAGAGAGGAAAGATGGGGAGTAGATTCCCGGTGGAAAACGTGTTACCTTCAGGGCAGAGCTGAGAACAACCAAGAACGGGAGCTGCTAGTTTGGAAGAATTGGAATGTGGAAGGCAGGGAGAACTTCCATGATGTGCCTGCCTGTGCACCTTTAATAGCGTGAGCACCCCTTGGGAGGGGGAGACGCTAACGGCGAAGGCTGAATCTACACCAAGCAGATTTTTTTTTTTAATCTTAATTTTAGAAGTTCTGTAAACCACCCAGAGAGCCCCGGCTATGGGAGCGGTATATAAGTGCAATAAATAAATAAATAAATAAATATTGCACTATGAAAGCAGTATGAAAGTGGTATATGGTATGTGTTGATGGGCTCCGACAGTTGTCAGTGCACTTCAATTTCACTAAAAAATAATAGTGTGGCTCCTGCCTCTTGTATACCGCTTTCACACCACTTTCATAGTGTTGTATATCCTACTTGGTGTAGAACTGTCCCAAAAGGGATGCCCCAAATACAGCCAACAATGCCTGCAGGGGCTCATTGCAAAGGCGGGTTGGACTAATTATGCATTCTTTACTCCTGATAGTTACAAGGAACAGTAGGAAACAGAGGCCAAATCTACACCAAGCAGGATATTGCACTATGAAAGTGGTATATAAAAGGCAGGAGGCACACTACTGCTTTATAACGGTATGGGCCCATTGACACATACCATACCTCTATATCCTGCTTGGTGTGGCTCCTGTCTTTTATATACCACTTTCATACCACTTTCATAGTGCAATATCCTGCTTGGTGTAGATGAGGCCTAAGAACGATGGGTTAGAAATTCGTTCTTCCCAAATGTGACTACGAAGTGGAACAGTTTGCCATCGAAATCTGTACGTTTCCAAAGTTTCTGAATATGTTAAAAACAAATAAACATTTCAAGACGTATGTACAAAGAAGTGAGTATATTTGGGGGGAAATGTGCACAAAAATGCAATAGTCCATGGAGAAATCACTTGGGGGGGGGGAATGTATACATTTGAAAAAGTACACAGAAAATGTGTACATTGTGGGGGGAAGTGTCCTTTTAAAAATGCACGCAAAAATATCCACAAAGTGTTGTGAGGACTAAAATGATAATCATTTTCAATCTGATAGAGGATCAAGATGGTAAAAAAACCTAGCATTGGAAAAATGAGAATCTGCGTGAAATCAAGTTTGATGGATTTGCTGACCTTTCCCAATGTGCCTTCTTTTCTGGACCCTCTTGAAAAGGAAAGTAGCTTCCCGTTGTCACACTGGAAGGGTTAGCGCTAGGTGTTCTCTCTGGACCATGGATGGGTGGGGGAAATGGCTTTGCATTCTGCCCATGAAAGGCGCTGTGAAAGACCTTAGTCTGTTCATTAGGAAATCTAATTGACAAGCGGGAACTGCAACACAACGTTGCAGTGTATCCTCCCTCCTTACAGGAGTGCACCTGTTCAGCGTTCCAGCCAGCCATTCTCTCCAAGCAGAGTATCCCATTCTCCGTTCCATTTTGGCTACAATCCTCTCGGCACGCACCACCTGAGGTCGCGGTTAGAAGGGAAGATTTCCTGTCTGCCCTATATGGGGAAATGGAGTGTGTGGGAGAATTCTACTCACTAATTCTACACCCAAAGCTTTATCTCTGATTAAGAAAAAGACAGAGCATTTACCGTGTGTGTAGTCTGAGATTGAGAAGGGGTCTTCCTGGGAGGCCCGGCTCACCTCTTCCAGCAACTGCCTTGGCACTAGAAAGGGGAGGAAAAATCGAAGTTTTGCTTGTGAGATGTTGGCGGTGGGAAATGGAAGGCATGCTGCTATGCTAGGACTTTAGGGGTCCTATTTAGGGGTACCGTGTAGAGGCTGCTATAAATCACCTGGCACGTGTGGTGCAATGCATTTTAGTGATGCATCAGTGGCAAACTGCTCACGCAGTTCCCCGATTCTCCTACCCCTCTTTTTCTCTCAGGAGCAGCGCTCATGGAGAGTAAGGCTATCAGTGGCTACTAGTCATGATGAAGGCTATATCTTACCTCCAGCATCAGAGGCAGTAACACAAGCAGGACAATGTTTTTGCACTCATGTCCTCCTTTGGACTGTCCCCAAATGCTGGGCTACTAGGTCATAGAATCATAGAATAGCAGAGTTGGAAGGGGCCTATAAGGCCATCGATTCCAACCCCCTGCTCATTGCAGGAATCCACCCTAAACCATCCCTGACAGATGCTTGTCCAGCTGCCTCTTGAAGGCCTCTAGTGTGGGAGAGCCCACAACCTCCCTAGGTAACTGATTCCATTGTCGTACTGCTCTAACAGTCAGGAAGTTTTTCCTGATGTCCAGCTGGAACCTGGCTTCCTTTAACTTGAGCCCGTTATTCCGTGTCCTGCACTCTGGGAGGATCGAGAAGAGATCCTGGCCCTCCTCTGTGTGACAACCTTTTAAGTATTTGAAGAGTGCTATCATGTCTCCCCTCAATCTTCTCTTCTCCAGGCTAAACATGCCCAGTTGTTTCAGTCTCTCTTCATAGGGCTTTGTTTCCAGACCCCTGATCATCCTGGTTGCCCTCTTCTGAACACGCTCCAGTTTGTCTGCGTCCTTCTTGAAGTGTGGAGCCCAGAACTGGACGCAATAAACTAGATGAGGCCTAACCAGGGCCGAATAGAGAGGAACCAGTGCCTCACGTGATTTGGAAGCTATACTTCTATTAATGCAGCCCAAAATAGCATTTGCCTTTCTTGCAGCCATATTGCACTGTTGGCTCATATTCAGCTTGCAATCTACAACAATTCCAAGATCCTTCTTGTTTGTAGTATTGCTGAGCCAAGTATCCCCCATCTTGTAACTGTGCTAAGGCCTTAGTCTTTTAACTTTGCTGTTTTAAGCTGTATTTTACATCTGTATAAATCTCTGCATTGCTGCTCAGTTTTATCCTGGTTGTGCTTTTAGATTGTACTTTTATATTGTGTTTTTTTTGTTTTTTTTAATATTGTGGTTTGATTTATACCTTGAATTGTATTTGGTGGTTTTAATTTTTGTGAACCGCACAAGAGAGCTTTGGCTATTGGGCGGTATAGAAACACAATAAATAAATAAATTTATCTCGACTGGCCGGCGAGATTACATTATGCCAGTCCTTTTACAACTTCATTGGCTGCCAGTCCAGGTCTGGGCCCGATTCAAAGTGCTGGTATTGACATTTAAAGCCCTAAACGGTTTGGGGCCAGGTTATTTGAAGGAACGCCTCCTCCCATATGTACCTGCCCAGACCTTAAGATCATCTACAGGGGCCCTTCTCCGTGAGCCCCTGCCAAAGGAAGTGAGGCAGGTGGCTACTAGGAGGAGGGCCTTCTCCGCTGTGGCACCCCGGCTGTGGAATGAACTCCCCAGACAGGTCCGCCTGGCGCCTACACTGTACTCCTTTCATCGCAGCTGAAGACCTTTTTATTCTCTCAGTATTTTAACACTTAATTTTAACTTAAATTTAAATTTTACTGTTTTAACTCTGTATTTAAATCTTATATCAATTTTGCTGCGTGACTTTTATTCTGGTTGTGCTTTTTATATTGTATTTTGTATTTGTGCTTTTAACCTGTTGGTTGTTTTATTATGGTTTTAATTTTTGTGAACTGCCCAGAGAGCTTCAGCTATTGGGCGGTATAAAAATGTAATAAATAAATAAATAAATAAATAAATAAATAAATAAATAATGAAATTAAATATATAAATAAATAAATGGGATGCAGGGAGGGGAAGAACCAAACAAGGAGCTTGCCCCCCCTCGCCCCCCACCCCATTGCTGGACTCCTGTCTTTACTTGAAGGAAAGGCATTTCGCATACACAGATACATTCATATATTATTATCTCTGTAGCTCTTCTGCCATTCAGAGGCAGCCCTTGAGCCAATGAGCGCTACACAGGTTGCAGCTACTGACATACTCTCCAAGATGCCGACAGACCAGTGGCCATCCACTGAGGGGAAAGGGGAAATATCTGACATGCAGCAGCGAGAATTAACTTATTATTTATATACGGGGCGCCTAATAGTCAAAGGAGAAAATAAATTCTAATCACAAATAAATATTTTTCAAAATTAAAACTAATTTCCCCTTCTGTGCTGCAGGCCTAAAGTAACTTTCTCCCAATTCATTTCAGAAAGAATGCGGAAATATACTATTATTTTTCTTTCAGATACCTTAGCATAGGAAACACATCCCGCCTGCCTAGAAATATATTTTGCCCCTTCTGAGCCCAGCCCTGATTTTTTTTCTCATGCCACCACTTTCTCCGATGCCAGTTTTCAAATCAAGAGCAAAACCCAGCACTGTTGCTACTCGTCCGCTTACCGCAAGTGTAGGAAACTCTCAGCTGTTTCTTCACCCCAGGGAAGCAGGGGTCCCCGAAGGTGGCTTTGTTAGCGACAAGGGTGCAGTTCTCCTTCTTGTGACACCTCCGGGAGACTCTCCTCAGCGCATCAGGAGCCACGCACTCTGCAAGGCAGACGCGGCACGGTCAAGTCCCAGCAGAAGAGGAGAAGTGTGGATTTCTGCTCAGCCACGAACTTACCAAACAGTTCCCTGGACATGATTGCATTTATTATTATTCCTTGGCATCAGTTCACCATCTGTGAAAAGGGGCCAAAGACGAGCCTCACGGGAATGTTGCGAAGGTGAATGTTACAACCAAGGATGCTAAAACCAAGAATGCTATACAGCACGGGTGTTGAACCTCTGGCCCGGGTGGGGAGCAAATCCGGCCTGCGTGGAGTCCCAATCCAGCCCTTCCTCTGGCTCCATCCCCCCATTTTGCTGCCTGAGGCCAAGGACTTTCCTTTGCAGGTACAGAAACCAACTGGACTTGCACTTGAACCTTATTTCACCACTGGCAATAGGATAGATTCCTCCATCACACCTGAGGGGAGCAGGCTGGTTTTGGGGCAGGGGTATACAGATTGTGAATCTGCATTTCGTGGACTGTCAGACGCCTTTCATTCCTTCCTCCTCCCATCAACAGGATCCGATTTTTTCCATTTCCAAATTTGCGCAAATTCGCGAATCCCCCACAAATTTGCAAATTCCCACAAAATGTGCAAATTTCCCCAAGATGCACATTTTCACACTTTAGCCTATGGAGAAATGCACATTTTTGGACAGGGTGAGTCCCCCCCCCCCATATTGCTCTCCCCTGTATTTTACTACGGCAAAATTTTCACAGGATTCCCAAAGATTAGGAAAATGGTCTTCAAGTCCGCTGACTCCCCCTGACAGGGAAAACGCCATTCCAAAAGCCGTTTCTCCTGCATACCTATGTCTGGTCCTGTCCCATTTGCAGAATTGCACTCCGGCTTCCCTCGCAAAGGCCTCCCGTAGATGGCAGAGTAAATGGCCAGGACGGACTTATTCCGGCACTGCAGTCTCAGCTTGTCATTTTCGCACACGGTCTTCAGGCGATGGTTGGCTGGGAAGGGAGACACAACCGGCAAACTTATTTACCATCCTTCATCTCGCTCATGTTAGTTTTAAAAACACTGTTGTCCATTATATATATATATATTTTGCACAGCTCATGGGCTACGATTGAACTCTGTGCCGCTGCACTCAAGACCGTCCCCCCAGGTTGATGAAGAGTCATTCATCAGCACTGGTTGAGTATAGTTGTTCATCCAGCTGTAGACCCACATAGCACAGCCTCACCCAATCAGGTATCCTCCAGATATTTTGGATTACAGCTCCTGCCATTCCTGACTATTACCCACACTGACTGGAGCTGATGGGATTTGGAGTGTAAAACATCAGGAAGGCACCACATTGGGGAGCATAGGAAGCTGCCTTATACTGAATCAGACCATGGGTCCATCTAGCCCAGTATTGTTGACACTGACTAGCAGCAATGTTTCTCCAGGGTTTCAGGCAGGATTCTTTCCTAGCCCTACCTGGGATCAAACCTGGGACCTTCTGCATGCAAATCAGATGTTCTACCACTGAGCTACAGCTGCCCTTTCTCAAACTAGAGTTTTTAGGAATCTTCCTTATATTGGGTCAAACCCTTGGTGCATCTAGCTCAGTGTTGTCAACACTGACTGGCAGCCTCTCTACAGGATTCCAGGCAGGAATTTTTCCAGCCCTACCTGAAACTGCTAAGGATCTCAGGCATAGCAGGTGCTCAACCACTGAGCTGTAGCCTCTCAAGGCTGGCCTAACAGTAGCATGTGATTGTTAAAGGAACATCAACATAAGTTGCTGAGACCAATGAACATTGGTCTTGTGAATGCCTTGTTGAATACACTCACCTGGTCTACACTTGTATGAAACCACCAAATACTTGTGTGTTCCTGGACATGGATCAGGCCCGAACACCCGGCTGTGGACAGAGAAGTGGCACCATCGCTGGTCCTGACATTCGTCCATCATTTTCTGGAGGAAAGCGACACGTTTTAAGTCATATCGCAATTAAGTCATTCATTGGGAAGGTCTAGATATCATCAATTAAGAAACTCAACTAAATACAAGTTAATTCCCAGTTCCTTTTCTTCTCCCCCCCCCAATACACACCGTCTTTCATTCAAGCTACCACATTCTCTCTGCACCCCATCTTTCTTAACCCTCCGTCTTTTCCTTTGTGCTCTCTTTTAGCATCCTCTCTCCAGGGATTGCAGCTGGTGGTGAGGGGAAAGTTAACCGTTTCCTCCCCTGCTTTGAACTTGATGAAAATACACACACACACTTACTTACTTACTGGCCTCCCAATGCAAATAGTCTCAGTGGAGGCCATTTCCCGCAGGACCAAAGATTCTGATCACGGCCAGCCCATCCAACTCTGGGGCTGCTTTTTGCATTTTACTTCCATGTGCACGTTAAATGCAAGATCAGCGCAAAGACTATTTAAGGTCATGCCTAGTTTGTCCCTTAGATTGGGAAAGGTCATGGGAGGAAAGGGGTGGAACACCCACTCTCAGAGTGCCACTTCCCCAATTTTCAAAGCCACCCATGTGGGAGATCTTAATATTGAATAATGATCTCTTCTTGACCCTCCCAGAGTGCAGGACATGGAATAATTAGGGTGACCATATGAAAACGAGGACAGGGCTCCTGTAACTTTAACAGTTGTATTGAAAAGGAAATGTATGCAGGTGTCATTTGTATATATGGAGAACCTGGTGAAATTTCCTCTTCATCACAACAGTTAAAGCTGCAGGTGCCCTGCCCTCTTTTAAATCTGGTCTCTAGTATAGCTCCTGCAGCTTTAACTGTTGTGATGAAGATGAAATTTCACCACGTTCTCCATATATACAAATGACACCTGCTGAAATTCCCTTTTCTTTGCAACTGTTAAAGATACAGGAGCCCTGTCCTCCTTTTCATATGGTCACCCTAGGAATAATGGGCTCAAGTTACAGGAAGCCAGATTCCGGCTAGACATCAGAAAAAACTTCCTGACTGTTAGAGCAGTAAGACAATGGAACCAGTTACCTAGGGAGGTCGTGGGCTCTCCCACACTAGAGGCCTTCAAGAGGCAGCTGGACAGGCATCTGTCAGGGATGCTTTAGGGCAGATTCCTACAATGAGCAAGGGGTTGGACTCGATGGCCTTATAGGCCCCTTCCAACTCTACTATTCAATAATAATAATAATAATAATAATAATAATAATCCTTCAACAGCTGCCAAAAGCATCACTCCAGCTGTCCACTAGGGGGAGTGGTGTGCTTCCAGACGGTGGGTTTTGTAACTCTGCTTGGATCATTCCTGGCAGTGCCAGCTCCAAGATTTTTAGACGCCTTGTGCAAGACACACTCAATGAACCCCATCCCTCCATGAGTCGACCTTCTCACCACCATGGTCACCAGGTGCTCTTGCTCCTCTTCCCCTTCCTCATCATGGACACCACTTGCTTGCTTGAGGCGCAGAGAGCCAGTGATCAAGTAAGCGGCAGCATCTACTGCTCCTCCTTCTCAGCATGATGAAGGGGAGGAACATCTCCAGGGGGCTTTTGTCATCCCCAGCTGGGGTGTGGGCCCTTGACAGGTGCCCAACCACGTTTATCCTTGACACCAGCCCTGGCACCAAGGCAAACATTGGTTGCTGTTTCCACATTTTCGAGAGCCTCTAAACCACATGGAGGAATCTGTTTTTCATTGAAACTGCTGTTGGCTCTTTGTGAATTGATGTTCAGCATAGAGCAAACAGACTGCTTGACAAAGAGAAACAGGCATGAAATTGTTTGGGAAGAAATGCAGGGTCCCCGTAGAGCCATCTTGCACATTTTTGTGTGTCTGCAATGGTGAAGCCAAGCAGCAGCTGTACGGGGATCTTGTCAGTGGGCCTCTTCAGGAGTGTAGGACCTTGGCAAGTCCCCAACCTACCCTTGATGCCAGCCCTGACTTCCAGCCTTCCCCAAACAAGTTGCTGGGGAACATGGGTGGGGAGAGTGCAGTTGCACTCATAAACTACTTGTGGGTTTCCCATCCATAGCTGGTTCCATTGTCATACTGCTCTAACAGTCAGGACGTTTTTCCTGACATTCAGCCAGAATCTGGCTTCCTGTAACTTGAGCCCATTATTCCACATCCTGCACTCTGGGATGATCAAGAGGAGATTCTGGCCCTCCTTTGTGTGACAACCTCTCAAGTATTTGAAGAGTGCTATCATGTCTCCCCTCGGTCTTCTCTTCTCAAGGCTAAACATACCCAGTTCTTTCAGTCTCTCCTCATAAGGCTTTGTTTCCAGACTCCTGATTATCATAGAATCATAGAATAGTAGAGTTGGAAGGGGCCTATAAGGCCATTGCCCCTGTTCAATGCAGGAATCCACCCTAAAGCATCCCTGACAGATGGTTGTCCAGCTGCCTCTTGAATACCTCTAGTGTGGGCTCTCCACAGCCTCCCTAGGTAACTGGTTCCATTGTTGCCCTCCTCTGAACCCCCTCCAGCTTGTTTGCATCCTTCTTGAAATGTGGTACCCAGAACTGGACACAATCCTCAAGATGAGGCCTAACTAGTGCCTCACGCGATTTGGAAGCTATACTTCTATTAATGCGTCCCAAAATAGCATTTGCTTTTTTTGCAGCCACATCGCACTGTTGGCTCATATTCAGCGTATGAATCTAAACATCTCGTAGGCCAGGTGTTATGCCATGCTTCCCTACAGGTAGCAAAACCAGGTGGTTTATCAAGTCTCTAATGCATTGCCAGATATGGCTGGTCTGGGCTGCATCCAATTTGATGAGCCACAAAATGGTGCAGGACTGTTCCAGGGCAGCCTTCCCAAGGAACAAGAATTCCTGCCTTGTTCTCTGTTCTCTGTTAATTAACTACAGTTTAGGGTTTGGATGACAGGCAGCATGAGAGCTTTATTTCTGTCAATTTCATAGTTGGGGGAGGAGAGGCATCTTCCTTTCATGTCAATTTCAACGTTGTAGATTAAGGATCCCTTATCACAAGGGACACCAACCTTTTGGAGTCGGTAGGCACACTGGGAATTTTGGGGGAGTGTCATGGGTGCTCTCACAAAATGGCTACTGTGGTGGGCCTGGCCAGTCAGAGAACACTCATTTATAAGGTGACCATATGAAATGGAGGACAGGACCCTTGTATCTTTAACAGTTGTATTGAAAAGGGAATTTCAGCAGGTGTCATTTGTATATAGGGGAAACCTGGGGAAATTCCCTCTTCATCACAACAGTTAAAGCTGCAGGTGCCCTGCCCTCTTTTAAATCTGGTCACTCTAGAATAGCTCCTGCAGCTTTAACCGTTGTGACGAAGAGGGAATTTCACCAGGTTCCCCATATACACAAATGACACCTGCTGAAATTCCCTTTTCTATTCAACTGTTAAAGATACAGGAGCCCTGTCCTCCTTTTCATAGGGTCACCCTGCTCATTTACCAGAAGGTAAATTCATGAGAGTTTAAAGGAAAGAAACTGGCCCAAGAACCTAAGTATAAGGGATAGATGGGATTTAAAAAAAGATTTTGAACCCAAATAAAGATTTATTTTTGCAGAATATGTGCTTCCCAATTAATTTTTAAAAATCTTAACAAAATAACAGCCTGAACAGCCAGGGAGCCTGGCAGGCACCAAGAGATGCCTGTAGACACCATGTTGGAGATCACAGCCCTATTATATGCCGTAACTGCTCAGAAGCTTCAAGCATGAAAACTTGGTTATTAATTTATCTATTGCTGGAACATGGGGATTCTTTTTTTTTAATCAAAAAATACCCTATCAGCCTGAAATGACTCCTTCCTATTTCATAGTACAGAAAAGATTCTCCATTCATGCTAACAGAGCCTTCTCCTGTCCTGTGTTCTCCTCTCCTCCCATGTCCTCCATTTTAGGGCCTCTTACTTGATGGGCTGTGGCAGACATACAATCCGTGCTCTCCAAGGAGAGGTCCCCTGAAGCTGGGCAGAGATTTTGACTGGGCACCCGGCGTCCATAGAATGCAGAAAGGACACTGATGGAGGTCCTGTGTGGACAAATTATTGTCAATTGCTCCCCATCGCAGGCGTGGGTAGTGTGGTTCTTCAAAATTTTCTGTAAGTAACCTGGGGGTGGTGAAAGCAAAGGAGTTTCAAGATCCTGAGAGAATAATAATATTAAGTATAAACTTGCCCATCTCTTTATCACTTAAACCTAAAATTAGAGCTAAGTGAAGCTGTCCAGTTCTGCTCCAGAACAGGCTTAGAGCTTCTCTACATACAGAAAAAAACCCTGCAGCCTTACCAGGGCTTTCAGCCTCTGCAGTCTTCCCACCATCATGATCCACTTCTTTACACACAACCACATCATTTTGAATTGAAAACTTCCCTTCTCAGAAAAGTTCCACTGTGTTTATTCAGACAGTGCCATCTAGTGGTTCAATTATAGCGCAGTGCTGACTTTACACACTGGGAGATCCCAGGTAATCCCGTGATATCCCTGATAATACCACATTATCTCCATTTCTTTAAAAAGCAATATTCTTTAAAAAGCAATAGCAAGGCAGGGCCTTGCTATTTACTGTTTTACTCTGTACAGCACCATGTACATTGATGGTGCTATATAAAATAATAATAATAATAATAATAATAATAATAATAATAGCATGGGAGATGTCCTGGACATGGATGATGTCATGTAATAGACCTGATGGGAGTTCCAGTCCAACAATGTCTGGAGGGCCACACATTCCCCATCCCTGTTTTAAGGCTAGACCCATCATCCAAAATGGGACACATGCACAAAAGCATCTTTGGTTCCTGTGCCCATTGTCCTCCTTGGAAATGACCTTGCTTTGATCCCTGCACCTCTCTGCATGCAACAGAGAGTTCTAAGATCTTGGGTATATAATTAGTGGAAGCCGTCTTCCATCTTCAGCCACCGCCTTTGAGGAGACAGCAGCTGCAAGAGGACGGATGCTGAAGAAAGAGCCTCCCTCGTCACAATGTTTGCTCACCTGAGAACTCAGGAGCGGCCTTCAGAAAAGCTGAAAAATATAAGAAGCCCAGCACCGTTCCAGCAATCCGAAGCCAACTCATCAGCCAAGATTCTGGCATTGCATCGTACACTCAGTCCTGGTGTTTCTGTTGTTGCTTGGGTCCCAGGGCTATTCTGACTCCAGGCTTGCTGGTATCTCTCATCTCTTTCTGCTGCTGGAACTCCAATGCTCCTATTGTCCATGTACAATGAGTTGGTTCTTGGCACTGCCGGCAGTGACTCTGTGTGTGTGCGCGCACGTATGTGTGCATGGGAGAGATTGTGTTTTCAGTTAACCAAAAGTAGTCCAATCTTTCCAATCAGTGCTGGCCTTAGACAGGTTCATGCCATAAATTAAAAAAATCAAATTAACTTCCACCCACCCACTTGCATGCCCCTCTCCCCTCTTTTCTTCAATGACACACGAAGGCGAAGGTTGGACACAGACAGAGGAAAACGGTGCATCCTCTGGAATCCACCACCCCAAGTGACTGCTTCATGCTACAGCCTGCAGAAACGAGGGGCGGCTCTCCCAGAATTCACCTATTTCCTGTTGAGAGCCACTTCAACAATTGGGAGCTTCAGAGCTGTTGAAGCATTGCTTTTCAACAATCAGCTGCAAACGGAATAGAGGCTCCAGATGGCTCTTAAAATAGCATTGTATTACTCATAAAAATCCAGCAATGCCAATCCCTGTGGGTGAGAACCTACTATATGTTTATTCAGAAGTAAGAGTCTTTCAACAAGGGACAAGTATTGTGTACTGGTGATTGCTTGCTCATGGTAGTTTGTGGGTGCTTTACACAACATGGTCATCCTCCAGGGACTCTCTCATGCTTTGCAACCAATATCATGCTGTTGTTGTTGTTGTTTAAGCAGGGGAAGTCTGGTATATTTAAGAATGATGGACTGAAACCCTGGTGTAGTTGTTCAATTCCACTATATCACAGTGCCCCCTTGTGGTTCCGTAATGAAACATATAGAAAGGCAGAGAATGAAAAACATCTGTAAAGGATCCAAGCTTAATCCTATAAAAAATCTGGACGCAGGAACCTCAGTAAAGTGATGGGTCAAAAGCCTCATGTAAGAAAGCCCAAAATCTTATTTAACAAAGGTCCTATTTCTCCCTGAAACTGCCTCTTTAATTAGTTATTTCCTCCTTTCCTTCTTCTGTTAAAATGGCTGCTGCCCCTTTAATTGGCTCTTTCCTGTTCATGAACATGGAAACAACATGAATTGGCCCTTACTTTATCAGTTCCTGTTTCCTGGTGGTGGTTCTAAGTATTCGTTTTGTATCCAGAGCAACTGTTCATTCTAACTCTTTAATTTTTTTATTGCATTGTGCAAATGTGATCCTAATAATAATAATGAGAAGGAGAAGAAGAGAAGCAGGAGAAGGAGGAGGTTATATATTTGTTCACAAGAAACAATTAATTAAAGGGCCAGACTGGCACTGAAGTTGTTGTTTAAAAGCCACAAATCAGGTGTGAAAATAAAGAAGGGAAGATAACACAGGAAAGCATTAGACTGGAGACATCATTGTCAGGAGTCTCCATTAGAACTGAGTAAATGAATGAGTAAATAAATGATATCTGTTCCAGATTAAATGGCCAGAGTAAGAGGCAGGTGAAGAAGCAGCTTGTCATGGTGAAGAAGATGAAGAACTCCAGGGGTCTCTTGTCAGTGGGCCCCTGCTTGGGTATTGGCCCCTGGCAGGTGCCCGACTGTGCCAACCCATGATACTAGCTCTGAACTGAGCATGCTAAGTGGCTACAGAATGCTGAATGTCTCTCTGCATCTGGAGGGGTGGAAAGAAATTGAAAACTAGCTGGGAGAGGAGAATGAAATGGAATATTATGGAAGAGGGCACGGCTGGCTACATGGATGGAACCCGAACCGTAGCACTCCATGCTGCAATATTTTGTTGCACGTCCCACTTTCCAATTTACTAAACTCAGTGTTGTACAGCTCATTGAAAGGACAATCAAACAAACTCCTAAGTACAGTGACAAAAAAGCTTTGCCTTTAATTGGGAGGACCAATGTTTCCCTCCCTAAACGATTTCACAAAAAGCGAACAAACAGGAGGAAATCACGCTGCGTTTCTTCGGAGCAAGCCACGAGGAGAAAACGGGTGATCTTTGTCCATGATGTTGTGTTCTGCCATAAATGGCCTTCTTTCACAGCTCTGTTTAAAGAGCTGCCTTGGTTCTCCTCTGAGACACTCGGGTCTTGTCTTTTTGTCCTGGCTGACCTCAGATTTCTCAAGACGGATGCTGTGGGCAGTGCAAGATGAGACAATCCCTTGGGCTGTGGTGATGGGGAATATTGTTATCCAGCATATTTTGTCTGCTGCGGAGAGCTTTTAAACTTTTTAAAGCGTGTCATCGGCCAGGAGCACCTTTAGGCAGATGGATCTAGAACTGCCTACTTTTAAAAATCTGGCCTACTCCATAACACAGGAGGCTGCCTTCTAAGGAATTAGGGCTGTGATCCGCTTCTCTTCGGTTCTTAGAAGTGACAGCGCGTCTAAGGGCTTCACCTCTGTTATAGGCGGAGGAGAAGCGAGTCGGGGCTAGCGAAGCATAGCGAAGAGAAGCGACCACAAGCAAATCGATCCACTTTTCGCGGAGCGCTCCGCCTGCCATTTTGGATATTTTTCCCCATAGGATTGTATTGCGGAAAAGATTAGCGTATAACATTTTTGTTTTGAGACCCACATCCCTGAAACCTACTGTGCTTATACAGTGGTGGTTGGGGGTTATTTGTGGAGATGTTCAGACCTTTTTGTCCTGTGGTTTGCTTGCTATTAATTTGTTTATAATGGCTAAAAGCAGGAGAGGGTAAGGGGTTTTTGAAGGGATGAGAGGCAGATTCAACTCCCAGTCGTGATCACCTGATGAAGCATCCTCCAATCTCAATGTTGGCGGGGGTGGGGGGAATAAGCAAAACAAGATACTTAGTAACTTGGGATACTGGGTAACTTTTCTTTCTTTGTCTGAATGGACTTTTTCCAGTGTTTTTTTTAAACAGTAGCCCCACCAAACGCACAAACACAGCCTTAAATCATATACTACTAAGTAAATAAATAACAGATGGGAAACACAGCACTGCTACACACCCTAACCTTGGTTAACAAATGAATAGATGTGGTGCAAGGGGATGATGTCCATAGGGCATGTGGACGTGCCCAGTGCACACTCCTGCCCTTGGAGGGTCGTCAGAACCCCCCAAAGGGTAGCCAGTGGAGAAGCCAAGGAGCACCACAAGTTGAAGTGTGATGCAGCTTCTCAAAGATTGGTTCCTAGACAGGACCAGTCAAATTGGCACAACAATTCCCCCTCCCCCTGGGCATGTCCACTTTCCTCTTACTGGTAAAAGACAGACGTAGCCTTTTAAAAAAATTCTTTTTGTTGTTGTGGTTCAGCAACACTGCTGCTTTTAATTCCACCACTCCTGTATTTGTTTATTTATTTAATTTATATACCACCCCATGCCCCAAGCTCTCCTGTTTTTCCCTCTTCAGTGAAGTCAGGCAGGCTTTCATTGTGGTTCAACTTCTTATTGTTGTTGTTATTATTATTATTATTATTAATAATAATAATAATACTGCTATTATTAATGTTGTTGTTGTTGTTGTTTAATAATGGCTGTGGTCACAGTGCAGTCAATCAACTCTGAAGCAAGGATCACAAAGCTTTACTCTTATCCTCCTAGCCCCCTATTAGTTATGGGATGCAAAAGAAAAGGCATCTCTCTGTGCTGTTCCCACCTCACAGGGACAGTTTAAAGCAATCCTTGGCTCACTTACTTGTGCCCCCAGAAATGTCTGCTGCATGCCTGCCTTTCCGCCTCTGCCTGGGGGCTGTTGTTGTGGGGTATCTACTGGGACTTACTTCCCCATAGATTTATTTATTTATTTATTTATTTTATTGCACGAAGCTCTCTGGGCAGTTTACAAATCTATGGCATAGTCGTACATCTCTGCCTGCCTCTGCCCTCCTGGTGCCTGGGAGATGTACCAGATGATGGGCTTTGTGGTTCAACTCCGCAAGCCTCTGGCATGCTTGCTCCCAGTGCTAAAGGGGCATGCTGCCTGTCCTCCGCTGTGCCCGCCTCGCAGGGATGGTTTGTGTGTGTGTTGCTTTGACTCAGGGTATCCTTCCGTGTGATAAAAGGCAGCTGCATTGCACACTCACCCTGTTTAAGATTTCTTGGTGTGTGTGTGCATTTTTGGAAGTGTTTCACCTAAGATGAAGATCCTTATTTAGAAAAAAATCTTTATTCCCCCAAATCATCTGTCCTATTGTTTGCTATGGGCAAGCACTTTGCAATGGATCCCTATGGTTTCTCTATGGAGAATTCTGTGCTATTATTGATTGCTATGGGCACGTGCTTTTCAATGGATCCTTATGGGCAGGTATGGAAAGATGTCGGAGTAAATCCCATTTCTGAAAATGGGTTGGAGGATTTTCAAATATTCCCCCAAAATCAGTGGAGGCTCTGATTGACTTCAAACTGGGCATGAAGGTGGATACATGGATAAGCTCTCATGGTGGTGATTTTGAGGTTTGTAACATGAAAACTGACAGAGTTCTCAAAAGGGGTGTGAATTGGGGTTAGGGTGTGATGCTTAAAACGGGAAAAAAAATGCTAAAAATCAGGGCATGCTTGGATTTGCTTGAAACTTGCCATGAATGTGGACCTAGGTGGCATCCGTGAGGGTGCCCACTTTCAAGTTTGTATCTGTCAGAGTAAATCCCATATCTGAAAATGGGGTGAGGGATTTTCAAATATTCCCCCAAAATCAGTGAAGGCTTGGATTGACTTCAAACTGGGCCTGAAGGTGGATACATGGATAAGCTCTCATGGTAGTGATTTTGAGATTTCTAACATTAACAGAAAAAAGTTATAGGCATTTGGATTTCAATGCAAGTCTATGGGGGGAAACGGAGCTCCCATTCGGATCTGGAGCTCCGCAGCGAAGTGAAGCAGACCATAGGTGGATCGACGTGGAGCGGAGCAGACCCGATCCGGAACTTGCGGAACGGGGGGTCTGTGCACAGCCCTATAAGGAATCACACCATGGGTTCATGTAGATCACTCTTGTCACGCCCTTCCTTTTATCTGTCCTGAATCTCCTTCCAACCAGCATCATGGGATGACCCCAATGGGTTCTACTAGAGGGAGAAAAATGTCTTCCTGTCCACATTCTCCACACCATGCATCATTTTGTACACCTCTTGAGCTGGTGAGATGTTCCCATGGCAGTGTGCTGCCTAACTTTTGCTTTCTTCAAATGAGAGAACATGGAACATTAGGCATCTTTGGAATATTTAATTTATTTATAAATATGCAAGTGGAGCATGAGCAGAGGCAAACACCAGACGCTCCCAGAAGACAACCGATTCACCCACATCAGGTCCCCAATGAGGGGTCTCACATCTCCAAGGTGTCTTCAACCACCTCAGGGCTTTCTCTCCCAAATGGCAGTTTCAAATCTACTCCTACACAGCAGCCCATGACAATAACAAACATTTGCACCACTTTCTTGAGTCTTCCAGAAATGTTCTTTCCTGGTTGGCTGCAGGGAACCATCTGGAGGTCTTCTTGACTCCTGGGGGGAATCCGCACGTCGTACCGAGTCTGCTTCTAAGCGACCCCAGTGCGACGTGAAAGCAATCGTGTAACTTGCCTTTGGAAGAGCCGAAGAGCCGGCGTCCTTGCCGCCGCCACCCACAGACCTCCTTGCCGGCCGGCGAGGAGAGCTCGGCTGAAGAAGGCGTGGTGGAGAGTGGAAGAAGCTCTCCACCCCGCCTTCTTCCCCCGAGCTCTCCGTCCTAGCCAGCGAGGAGGTCTGTGGGTGGTGGCAGCGGCGGCAAGGACGCCGGCTCTTCGGCTCTTCCAAAGGCAAGTTACACGATCGCTTTCACGTCGCACTGGGGTCGCTTAGAAGCGGTCTCGGTACGACGTGCGGATTCCCCCCTGAAGCATCTTCAAAACATCCTTCACAACACCCTGCTTGCCTAATTATTTACATTTATTTACTGTGTTTTTATACTGTTGTTTTTATGTTTCTGATGGTTTTTAAATGTTGTATACTTCTTTAAGGTTTACTGTTTTAACTTTTGTGAACCGCCCAGAGAGCTTCGGCTGTGGGGCGGTATATAAATGTAATAAATAATTAAATAACTAAATAAATAAATTTTTGCCTTTCGTTGGGGGAGTCATTAGTGCTTTGAGCTGAATCTCCCCAACCCCCCAGCAACAAATCCATCACGTTCTCAAGAAAATAATCAGCACTTGTTTTCAGTGTGGGTAGGCTTGTGAGTAACGTGTTATGGAAGCCATTTTCTCAAATTATGAGAACCATGTCCATTATCTTACTGTTCCTAGGCAGCTGTCCACAGCTTATTGTGGTGTTGTTCCACCCAGCACTGGCTCCAGGTTTTGGAGGGCCCTCGGACAAGACACACACACACACACACACAGAGTGAATCTACCTTCTTGCCCCATTATCATCAGCTGCTCCTGCTTCTCATCCCGGTTCTCATCACTGCTTTGCTTTGCACCTCCTGCTTCTCCTTCTCACCACCTTTGTTGGACCAGAGAGAGAAGTAGGCGAACAAGCAGGCTACCATAGGGAATTGGGGCAGCAACTCCAGGAGACTCTTGTCAGTGGAACTCTTACTGGAGAGTGGGGCCTTCACAGATGCCCAGCCATACCGACCCTGTGGGAACATGGGGCTTTTTATAAGATGGATATTTTCATACAATAGGTGAGGCCTTGCTCAGCAGACCGATGATGAGTAACAAGCAGCAGTACCCTTCTTCTATAGTGTGTTGTTGTTGTTGTTACTATATTATTATTATTTAGGGTGACCGTATGAAAAGGAAGACCGGGCTCCTGTATCTTTAACAGTTGCATAGAAAAAGGAATTTCAGCGGGTGTCATTTGTGTATATGGAGAACCTGGTGAAATCCCCTCTTCATCACAACAGTTAAAGTTGCAGGAGCTATACTAGAGTGACCAGATTTAAAAGAGGGCAGGGCTCCTGCAGCTTCAACTGTTGTGATGAAGAGGGGATTTCACCAGGTTCCCCATATATACAAATGACACCTGCAGAAATTTCCTTTTCAACGCAACTTTTAAAGATACAGGAGCCCTCCTTTTCATACGGTCACCCTAAATTATTATTATTATTGGCTAGGGGTCTTCTCTACTGAAGGAAGGTCAAGAGGGAGAGAGGGAGGGAGGGAGGGGGAGAGTGAAGAGGAGCCATTCCATCACCTCTCTACCAAGAGAACTCTGCCAAGAGGACTTTTAGCCCCCTCACTCAACTGTCATCAGCCATTCCATTGGACTACCTGAACTGTTTCCAGTACTAACTATAACTTTAAGGATGCTTTTTCCTTGTGTGTCATGTCTTTTAGATTATACACCTAAGGGCAGGGCCTGCTGGGCTTTGTAAGCTGCTCCGGGCCTCTTTTTTGGCTAAAGAATGGGATACCAATCCTTTAAATAAATAAATAAAGTCAAAAGGTTTTTCCTGGCCGATACTGATACAACATGATACAACGGGCTTTAAATCTCACAGCAGAGGTCACCAGTTCTAAGGGATTTATCCTGCCATTCACAAATAATACCAGACTTTCCTCATTAGGAAGAAAAAACACACTAAAATGGTTGCAAAGCACAGGAAGGGCCCTGGAAGATGACAACATCATTTAAAGGACCCGCAAGCTACCATGAGCGAGCAATCACTAGCACACAATAAAGGCCTCGCGTAGAAAGGATCTTAGAGTAGACCCATTGAACTCAATGGGACTTAAGTTAGTCATGAATTACTGATCTCATTGGGTCTCTTCTAAGCACGGCTATGTCTGGATGCAACCCTTGGTGGATGAATTTGCTTTTTGTATATAGGATGTGCTCACGGGATGGGGGAATTCCCTCTCTCTCTCTCTCTCTCTCTCTCACACACACACACACACACACACTGCATGCACATCTAGCTGAGAGATATTAAATGAGCAGCCTTTCAAACCACAGGGCTACGGGACACATCCCAGCTTGCTTCCTGTGATAGAAACTCTAGCGGCTGTGGAGTCACACTAAGCAAACAGAAGTGCCTATTCTGGGATGTTTCTCAGAGAGTCGGAGCCACATCTGGCTGCCTTGATAGCCTGGAGAAGAACGTCGTGTGGCACACTGATAGCCCACGCTGCTGACTCATGGTGGCTGGGGGACCTCTGTGGAAATTCCCCACCAGCACCGCTGGCCGGCAGCAGGTCTCTCCGCACACCTCGCCACCGTTTCTGGCTCACAATTCTGGAGCGAGGAAAGGGAAAGAGACGGGGCAGCTCGCAGCCTTGGGTGACGTTCGGGCTTGGAGTGGGACGTGTCTCTTCGCCGGAGAGAGGCTGCTGCCCAGGCGAACCACCGTTCCTGTCACAGCTTCCACCTGCTTCCTTGCCGGTCACAGCGAAAGCAGCGTTCGTCAGCAGCGACGACCGGCAGGCCAAAGGAGAGAAGATGGCAAGCCGACTCCGTAACCCCTTGAAGGAACCGGAGATCGAGCTGTTTGTGAAGGTGAGGGTCATGCGATTGTGGCGGCACCATCAGGGTAGGACTTTAAGGCAAAAGCCTGGGGGACCACTCAACAGAATGAGCAAGAGGGGCTCCCCAAATGCAGAAAGGCTGGCTTACCGCATTTTGAAGTGAAAATGAATGAAGTAATATGTGTCACCATCTGTGTGTGTGTGTTCCATAAGACCATTAAGTCCAGCATCAAAAATTACCCCCTGCACCAATGTATGATGTTGGTTCTTCTCCTCATGGCTTGTAATGAGATAGGGCCCAGTAACGCTCTGATTAAGTGCTTGGGTGTGGCCCTCCACAGACGCTGCCCAAGAATTTGACCTCACTTGGATTTGGCCAACGCTAAGCTTGCATGCCCAGATACTTCTGCGAGTGCGTCGCGTGCCACCGTTGGAGGGATTAGCAGAAACTAGTTCCGGTGGGTCCCTGTTCACTCGTTTCAGGGATCCAGAAGCAAGGGGGTGCCCTGCGGTTAGATGGTGGGAGGACAGAGGGGGCCCACTAGGAAGTTGTTTTGCCAGTGCTCACGCCTGTCATCTCGGTGCCGTCACAGCAAACACAGCTGTTTTTACAGGATGCAGCTAAGAGATCCACAGTACCCAGACACAATTGCAGCCTTTATGTCGTCTTCTTTCCTCATTTATTTTTCAAGACAAGTTTCATTCTTTCTCCAGCCAGGTGCCCTCTAGATGTGTTGGACTGCATTCCCATTGGCCATCGTGGCTGGGGATGATGGGAGTTGAGCTCCAAGACATCTGGAGGATGCCGGGCGGTTAGGAGTTCAAGCGTGGCCTTCTGGGCTTCCCCATAACCCTGCCGCGAGTTTTCCATTTTTCTTTTCCAACTAGCACACACTATCCCGAGGTTATTGAACATGCTCAGTCCTGACAGGCTCTTTGGGGTGGGGTGGGGGTGGCCCCATTCATTTTTTGTTTGTTTTTACATCTGCAATTTCTGCAAACATGCTAAAAAATTCTCCCTCTTGTTTCTTGCCTCCTTTTCTTGCCTCCCTCTTGTTTCTTGCCTCCTTTTCTTGCCTCCCTCTTGTTTCTTGTACTCAGCACCTGAGTTCACAATTAGATGGAGCGATGTGCTAAATTTTCAGCTTGACAGCTTTCACTCTATCAGAGCCCAAAGTCTCAGAACTATAGCCCAAAATAGGCCCATAATGCAGCAACCTTGCTGAATCCCAGCAGGACTTGGTATGGTCAGCACCTAGAGAGAAGACTACCTGTACCTTCTCCCTCTTGAATATGTCTCCTTGAGTTCCATGATGGAAGAAAAGTGGGATATTAAATAAAGCCCGGCATTGAACAGAGGTCTGGCCCTACCATTTGGCAGGGTGAGGAAACCCAACTTATAGCAGGTTTTGGTGGAGTGGGAGCTAGATCTACACTACTGCTTTATAGCGGCATTGAAGTACACTGATAACTGTTGGGACACACTCCATATATTGCATTTATAGTGTTATAGCCTTGTTTATATTTTTATTCCACATTCATAATGATTTGACACAAGGTGCAGATCTGCCCTAAGCATCTGCAAAAGGGTAGCAATTTGTCCATAATTTAGAATTATTGTTTACCATCAAGGAATGGGGCTATTTAGATTTTCTGCTTCAGGCATCGAAATGCCTTGGGCATAACCTAGGTCTTCCCATGGCACCTTTTCATTTTTATGGGCGAAGATGCTTCTTTGAGCTTCCATGTCCTATTAAGAATTGCTACAGTTACCACAACAGAAAGAACACTTGTAGTAAAATCCTAGGCTTGTTTAGACGAGGGGGTGGGGAGTCCTAAAATCGCCAGCACACCCCATTTGGCTAACGGCTAGAAGATAATGGCAAAAAGTTCAGACTCCCAACTGTTTGACAACTCCGAATAGATGAGAATTTCATTTATGTTCGGTTTGGTAAGGATTTACCTCACTTTGCCAAAGTTCTCCATATTTAGGGCACAAAGGACTCCAGATTTTTAAAAGGATTGAATGTGGGAGAAACTGAGGCCCTTTCTACCCTTTCTACCTTTCCAAATGGAGGGATCGTCCCTGCCTGCTCCCGGGATCCCCTGTGTGTCATTTGTATGCTCAGGGATGATCTCGGGACAATCCCGGGAGAAATCGCTGGTGTAGACACGCCCTGAGATTGACAGATACACCCATCCAGGCCTTAGCTCTTAAAGTCTAGATTTAAATCCCTGTGTTGGAAACCATGTTAGCCCTGAATTACAGCTGCCACATATTTTCTGATGGGCTCTTCATCTTCAACAGATGTAGGTCAGGTAGATCACGCCCCTCTCTGTTCTGGGAGTAGCTGTCCCTATTGAATTAGGCTGGTGGTGATGGGTGAGAAATTTTTGTTGTTGTTCATGTTGTTCCCCGCCTCGATCCAGAGGGAGAGGCCGGTAATAAATAAATAAATGAATAAATTTTATTATTATTATTTGTTTCTGGGTTTTATTTTGTTTTGTTGGTAAGAATTTCCCAAAATTTCCCAAGTTTTTCATATCTGAGAGAGAAAGAAATGGAGATATTTAAAAATCTGAACGCAGGAGAAAGTGAAACTGACAGATTTAGCCATCCCTAGCTGCAATAACAACAAAGGATAATTTGTTTCCTGGATTAGATTGTCATGGCCAAAACAGTCTGTGCTTAGCAGCTACTTTTTAATATAATTTTTACTCTAAAGTAAATGCAGGCTCAGATCTTAAAAGCCCCCTACCCCTCATGATAGGGTCCTGATCCAGATTGGGTTCCCTGTACCTGCTCAAGAGTAAAAAATGATGGTGGGGGGAAGACTAGCTGCTAGACACCGATTTAAAGTAATGGCCCTGTTCACATGACACACTAAGCCATGGTGGTTAAGCATTTTGAACTAAACATTATGGTTAGTGTGTCATGTGAACCATGACTTAGCATGTAATGCGAACCCTTCCTAACCATGGTGGCTACATAGCCTAAACACGCTCACTAACCATTTGCTGCAAAAGGGTTAGCAGCCTAACCATGGTTCAGCGTGTTGTCTGAACAGGCCCAATGTCTCCTTTGGCCCTTAGAATCCTTGATTTATAATAAGATGTAGATTTTTACATAGGGTAACCATATGAAAAGGAGGACAGGGATCCTGTACCTTTAACAGTTGCATAGAAAATAGAATTTCAGCAGGTGTCATTTGTATATATAGAGAACCTGGTGAAATTCCCTCTTCATCACACCAGTTAAAGCTGCAGGAGCTATACTAGAGTGACCAGTTAAAAGAGGGCAGGGCACCTGCAGCGTTAACTGTTGTGATGAAGAGGGAATTTCACCAGGTTCTCCATATATACAAATGACACCTGCTGAAATTCCCTTTTCAATACAACTGTTAAAGATACAGGAGCCCTGTCCTCCTTTTCATACGGTCACCCTATTTTTACAGGAATACACAAGTCTTCCTAGTGAACGGCTCACAGCATAATGGAGACAAGCGTGTGCTAGTTCCTTCCACATCGGATTCTGTGGTTCAAAGAGGGTGTTTGTGGAAAGCACAGATTTGACCTTTGGGAAAGAGGCGCGCCTGTTAAGTGGAGTCTGGTAAGCTTAAGTAATCAAAAGAAATAGAAAGGAAAAGAGAGAAGGAAAGAACTCCGCTGGACTGTTATGGAAAACTTTAGCGTATTTCCCACGTACACACATTTCTTCCCTCCTGAGGCTTTCGCTCTGCCGTTGTGGAACCTCCCTTCCTGCAAGTACCAAAACACTGTTGTTCTCTTCCTTCTTCCAGGTCTCCCAACCAGGAGCACTGGCTGTTCTTGGAGATCCTTTATCTCACTTCCCCAGTGCCCCACAATCGCACTCTGAAAAGATAAATGTTTGCCACAATAAGCTGGCAAAGCACACCGAGGGCTCTCAATATTGCTTTCACCCCTGGTCCAGCTCCCACCTAAGGAAGAGGAAACAATGGGCCATTTTGCTTCGCAAACACAAAGCAAGTTGTGTTAGTTTCCGGAAAAGTAGCATCTCCCCAAGGCTTGCTCTGGGACAGCCTCAGCACCTATTGAGAGCTAGTGAGGAGGGGAAGAGACTGTGAAACCCCTCGTTTGAATCGCGCCTTTGCTGTGGCCGGCACTTCTCTCTCAGCCTTTGCAGCCCCCACCCCGACATGGGAATAATAATACTGGCCAACCTTACAGGGTTGTTGCAAGCACTGCAAAAAGAGAATGGCTGTGAAGTGTTCAGAACATTCCCCCCCCCCCCCCGCCTCTCTCTCAGCTTCATCACACCAGGGTTATACTGTGCAATCACTGTGAATTGCATGCAAAGGACTCTGAAATTTTCCAGTATATAATCTACTTTGACTGTGAAATTCTCCCATGCATCCTGCTTTAATTGTGCTTCATATATAAAAGAACTGACCTATTTAACTACCTCTTTAGGAGCAAATCTTTTGTTGTTCTCCGAGCGGCCACTGGAGAATGATTTGATATGTTTAAAGTACAAATTACACAAATGCTCACATCTGCATAAGTTTTAAAAATAAAGACATCAAAATTGGCACAGTGATAGATATTAAGGAGGACTTTAAGTATACCAAATTTGAAGCAGACTGGGTCATCTGTTGATATTTTTAATTATTTTTTACATTTCTCCCCCTTAAACTTTTTCCTGGTATGCAAAGGATCTTAGGAGTGCTGCCACGTGGGGTGTGATTTAGCTAACAACAACAATGACAGCTTTATGCTATGGGGATAATTCGAGGGAAATGGGTACATGGGATGAAGCCCTCTCTCTCTCTCTCTCTCTCTCTCTCTCTCTCTCTCTCTCTCACACACACACACACACACACACACACACATTTTTACCATCTTGCTCTCTATTGCCCCAGAAGGTAGTTCTAGTTAACTACTGGGGTGGAAATTGCAGGGAAGAGAATTTGGGGTAAACACTACTACTAGTAGTAGTAATAAAGCTTTATTGTTTCAACCCATGATTAAGCACAGTAAAAACAATACCCAAACAAATCATACATACAAGGTCAGAAATTTTGCTCTATACATTTGAGCTGCCAGAGCGAAGTTGGTCAATGCCATGTAAACAGAAAGTGGATTCTTTTTGAATCAGACCAGCTGGACCCATTCACAGAAAAATGATCCAAATATTTAGAACGGATTTCAGAATAGATAGGGCAGTAGAAGAAATAATGAGGCAGATCCTCCACGTTGCCACTACGCCAAGGGCAAAGTCTCGAGGCGTAAGGAATTTTAATGAAACATCCTTCTAGCAGAGCTGTTTTCATTTGTTGCATCTTTAATCGTGCAAGGGGGAAGTAAACCCCAGGAGAACCCTCCTAGCAGTAAAAACTGTACAACAATGGAACTCTCTGCCTCAGGAAGTAACAGGGCTCTCCTCAGTGGAGGCTGGTGGCTCTGGTGTCAGCGGCCAGGACTAGCAATGCTCATCTTATGACACCCCCTTCCCAGTAAACTTTTTTCTGGTCCGCTAATCTGTGGCCCAATCCAGTGAGGCTGGTGGCTCTGATGTAATTGGGGCGGTAAATCTGCTCCGGGTTTCAGTCAGAACCCATCAGAACACTAAAGGAACTCTCCAAGGTGTGGAAGAGTTCTGACAGGTTTTTGACTGAAACCGGGAGCTGATTCACACACACACCCACTGATATTGGAGCCACCAGCCTCCACTGGCTCTCCGTTGGAGTTTGTTAAGCAGAAGCTGAATCGCCATCTTTCAGGGATGCAGTAGTTGCAGGTTCTTGCATTGTAGATCCTGCATTGAGCAGGGGGTTGGATTAGATCACCTCCACGTTCCTTCCCAGTTCTAAAATTCTATTATCCCATGACACAGCGGAGCCGCCGGCTTTAGCTGGGATTTCTTTGTGGCAGGCATCTGAGCATCTGCAGAGCGCATTTCTCCATCTGATGGAAGGGAGGTGCAGTTGAGGATTGTCAGCATGCTTCCTTGGCCAGAGCTGAGGCTCCTACCGTAGAGGGATGGACAACCAATGACTCCTGTCCCGTTTTGCCCCTATTGCAGGCTGGCCTGGATGGGGAAAATATCGGAAATTGCCCTTTCTGTCAAAGCCTCTTCATGGTGTTGTGGCTGAAAGGTGTCCGGTTCAATGTGACCACAGTGGATATGACAAGGTAAGAGGATGCAGGGATACAACTGTGAAGGCTTGAGGCCTACGGAGGCAAGGTAATAAACTCAGGCATAGAGGTCTGGAGTTCTTCTGTTGGGAGGGGGTGTCCTTTCATTTCTCCATTTAAGATTCATTCCCCGGCTAAGTTTCATTACTCTAGTTAAGTTTGATTTCCTCAAAGTGGGAACTTTAGTTCCTCTTTCGTAGGAAGAGGGTATAAAAGAGTGAGAGAGCCAGCCAGGAGACAGGCTAAGGCCGGAGAAAGATCAGAGCTTATGGAAGGAGCAGAAAGAAGCAGCTTAGGGTAAAGGAACTTGAGTTTTTGCAACTTTTCTTTTCTTTTAATGCCTTTGTATCACTCAGCTCTATTGACTAAGTACCTTTAGTTGTAAGTGGCTTGTTTTACTTTTACTAGTAAATTGTTGTAAGTCGGCATAGTTAAAGAAGTGATGGGAATTATTTGGTAATGACGCCTCCTGTTAGGAAGGTAGAGAAAAAGCAAAGGGCAGAACAAAGCAAGTGTTTGCTATGGGTGTGCAGAGCGGGTCTTCTCTGCCCCAAAATTTGGAGCGGCACTCCATTGAGGTGATTCCCAGCTCCAACTTTCAGAGGGGGTCCATCTCTCTACACAGACTGATTACTCGTGGGAAAACTGCTCCATTTTCGGAGAACCACGCTATTATCATCAATGGGAATTAACAAAAATGCATACATCTCTGCCATTTTTAATGATAAAGAGATGAAACGTGGTACTGTGATAACTCTTAAGTAGAGCTTTAGGCATGCCAAGTTTAAAGGAGATCCCTTCATCTGTTGATTTTTTAAGAATTTGTTCATTTCCCCTTTCAAACGATTCACCCACATAACACACACACACACACACACACACCTGATTCTGCTTTAATCCACCCCTGTGCATTTATGGAGGGAGCTTTTATCCTCCATAATTGCGCAGGAGTGGATTAAAGCAGAATCAGAGATGTGTGTGTGTTTATGTGGGTGAATGGTTTGAGGGTTTTTTTTAATTCATAAAAAAACCAACCAATAAAAGGATCTCCTTTAAACTTGGCATGCCTAAAGCCCTACTTAAGAGCTATCACAGTACCAAGTTTCATCTCTTTATCTTTAAAAATGACAGAGATGTATGAATTTTTGTTCATTCCCATAGGCAGGGTGGGGTTGGAGCAGCAAAAGTCCATTCAAGCGACTCAACACAAGCCCGTTCATGCTGGATGAGGAGAACCGCCTCACCCACCTCTTTTGTCAGCAAGACCACCCTTCAAAGCGCATGCCCCCAACAAAGGGCATAGCGCTAGGACAGCAATACACCCTGGAGGAAATAAGCCAGACTTTTCCCGCTCTAGGAAAACACTAAAAATAGTGGGGAAGAGGCCCGATGTCAAGTGAGTAACGTGCTGCAAAACGGAAGAGAAAGAGAGAGAGAGAACAAGCATTACTGCTCCCAGCAATGGAGGAAATCAGAGAGGGGGGAGGAAGGAAGAAATCACCAGAAACACACTCTAAGCCAGTGGTTCCCAAACTTTTTCAGGTAACCGCCCCCTTGGTTCCACAAACTCATGCTCAGTGCCCCCTACCCTACACTATAAAAATCATTATTCAGAGTAGTAGTTTTCAACAACCCACTAAAGAAGATAATAACAATAAAATTCAAAACAGTAACAATTAATTGAATATTATTCAAAATCCAAAGCACCCACCGCAGGCTTGCTGAGGGAGGGAGGGAAAAGAGAGCGAACGCCTCTGTTTTGCAGCCAGCGTGGCGGGGCACACCAAGCAGGGTATGTCTCTTCATTAGCGTTTTGGTGTTTTTGAAACGTTTCAATTCACCGTTAAAAGGACTCTTCTTAAATGGTATTAATACATGTGTGGATTCTTCCCCATATGGCTTGGGACCAAACTACCTTCTCCCATAAAAATGTCCCTGGGTTTTAAAACCTTCTGGAGAGGCGCTTCTTGGAAAATACCACCTTGAGCACCCCCCTGCTGCCCCTTTGCCTCTTAACGCCCCCCTATGCAATCCCACCGCCCACTTTGGGAACCAGTGCTCTAAGCTATAAGGTCCAACTTAAATACCATGAATTAAGTAACTGCAACTCTGCCCCCTCCCAGAGAACTTGAAGAAGAGATTGAAATATTCCCAAGAGGAAAGGGAGGGGTGACAAAACTGAGATCAACAGTATCCACAAGATTTTTTTTCTTTCTTTCTCTCTTTCTTAACCCAACTGTTTAGAAAACCTGATGAGTTGAAGGATCTGGCTCCAGGAACCAAGCCTCCGTTTGTAGTGTTCAACAAGGAGCTGAAAACCGACTTCCTGAAGATTGAAGACTTTCTGGAACAGACTCTGTCACCACCCAAGTACGTCCATTCACAATATGCCCCTTCCAGCCTGAGAATGCACCGTCTTTGCTGCTGTCAAACTAGCCTGCAAAGGTTGCCGCTCTAAAAGGGGCTGTCTTCATGGGGTTTTCCTATGGCTTCGGTGCATTGCGATGTCCTTTGTGATACATGACGTTGTGGCCAGCGTGCTCCCAACCAACCACTTCCACCTGGAAAAGCCGCAATATCGGAGAGTCCGTTTACTCTGTTCCTTTTAGTTAAAACAGGTCCCAGGTGTTTGCTCTGCAATGTGCCCCCATGCCTCCGCAATAAATCCTGGGTATATCTGTGACCTGGCTGTGATGTGGGCTGTCCGTTCCCCCATTCACTCCTTTTCCTAGCGTTCCTGTTGAGAGATGTTTATGCTCTTCCTTGTTGCTGCGTTAATTTGCTTCTCTGATGTAGTGTTAGCTCCAAAGCTGCGCAGCTCCAGAGAAGAGGGAGCAGCATTAATTTGCTTCTCTGATGTAGTGTTAGCTCTGAAGCGGCGCAGCTCCAGAGAAGAGGGAGCAGCATTAATTTGCTTCTCTGATGTAGTGTTAGCTCCGAAGCTGCGCAGATCCAGAGAAGAGGGAGCATTAATTTGCTTCTCTGATGTAGTGTTAGCTCCAAAGCTGCGCAGATCCAGAGAAGAGGGAGCAGCATTAATTTGCTTCTCTGATGTAGTGTTAGCTCCGAAGCGGCGCAGCTCCAGAGAAGAGGGAGCAGCATTAATTTGCTCCTCTGATGTAGTGTTAGCTCCGAAGCTGCGCAGATCCAGAGAAGAGGGAGCATTAATTTGCTTCTCTGATGTAGTGTTAGCTCCGAAGCTGTGCAGATCCAGAGAAGAGGGAGCAGCATTAATTTGCTTCTCTGATGTAGTGTTAGCTCCGAAACTGCGCAGATCCAGAGAAGAGGGAGCATTAATTTGCTTCTCTGATGTAGTGTTAGCTCCGAAGCTGCGCAGATCCAGAGGAGAGGAAGCAGTATTAATTTGCTTCTCTGATATAGTGTTAGCTCCGAAGCTGCGCAGATCCAGAGAAGAGGGAGCAGCATTAATTTGCTCCTCTGATGTAGTGTTAGCTCCGAAGCTGCGCAGATCCAGAGAAGAGGGAGCATTAATTTGCTTCTCTGATGTAGTGTTAGCTCTGAAGCTGCGCAGATCCAGAGGAGAGGAAGCAGTATTAATTTGCTTCTCTGATATAGTGTTAGCTCCGAAGCTGCGCAGATCCAGAGAAGAGGGAGCAGCATTAATTTGCTCCTCTGATGTAGTGTTAGCTCCGAAGCTGCGCAGATCCAGAGAAGAGGGAGCATTAATTTGCTTCTCTGATGTAGTGTTAGCTCTGAAGCTGCGCAGATCCAGAGAAGAGGGAGCAGCATTAATTTGCTCCTCTGATGTAGTGTTAGCTCCGAAGCTGCGCAGATCCAGAGGAGAGGAAGCAGCATTAATTTGCTTCTCTGATATAGTGTTAGCTCAGAAGCTGCGCAGATCCAGAGGAGAGGAAGCAGCATTAATTTGCTTCTCTGATATAGTGTTAGCTCAGAAGCTGCGCAGATCCAGAGAAGAGGGAGCAGCATTAATTTGCTTCTCTGATGTAGTGTTAGCTCTGAAGCTGCGCTGATCCAGAGTTGGGAACTGCGTTAGTTTGCTTCTCTGATGTAGGTTTAACTCTGAAACTGGAGCTGGTGTGATACTTTTTGGAGTGGGGGCTATTTGTGCTTGTGGGGTACTCCCATGGGAAGCTAGTATTTTGGGATAGTTACTCCCTATTCCGATTCATAAAACTGTAGTGGCAGCCTGGAGAGGGGTAGGTAAAAAGCCTCTGTACTCCCCACACCTGGAAGCATGTTTTTACTGGCACTGAAAATCTGGGTTTTAGGGATGATATGGAATACTGACAGAAAAGAGTCAATTTCAGCATACAACGGAGAATCACAACCTCCTGTGCTCGTGAAAATGGGGCCTAAAAGGTTGAAATTCCTCTCCTTGGGCTTCATTGCTGGCAGTAAGCACTTGAAGCTAAAATATGTTGCCTTTTTTTTTTTTTTTTGTATTTTGGCCTCACCCCATTTTTCTTTTGGCCCCAACTCTGGAGCTTCTCCGAAATTGAATTTGGCCCTGTGCTGAAAGAGGTTCAACACCCATATTTTAACAGCCTGCAGAAAGACAACCAATAAAGTTTCTCCTGCTCTAGCAATCCATTGATGGGAATTTCTGCCTGTTTTGCTGGCTGTTGTTAAAGGCACAGAAACCTGCCTGCCTGCAGATTAGGGTTGGGGTTTATGAGATGCTGGCAATGAGAGGCAGACAAAAGGAGCCTGCTGTTGACTAAAAATGGTAGACTTGGAGACCTGCACCAATTGAACCATGGATCTAAGTGCCGCCTGTGTTGGTTCCTCTGCGTTCTTACTAGGGGTGTGCACGGACCCCCCGCTCCGCTTCTCTTCCAGATCCGCGATTTGCGGATTGGCCCGCTTCGCCCCGCCCCCGCTCTGCCCATGTCCACTCCGCTTCGCTCAGAGCTCCGGATCCGGATCGGAGCTCCGTTTCCCCCCCCATAGGCTTGCATTAAGCTAAAAAAGTATACAACTTTTTTTCTGTGAAAGTTAGAAACCTCAAGTTTGGCACCATGACACCTCATGGAGGTATACACACGCATGCCCAGACTCAAGGCAGTCCCATCATCCCCTGATTTTTGGGGAATTTATGAAAATTGGGCACCCCATTCACACCCCTTTCGATAGCTCCGTCAATTTGCACGTTAAAAACCTAAAACTCAACACCATGAAAGCTTATCCAGGGATGCACACGCATGCCAAGACTCAAGGCAGTCCCATCATCCCATGATTTTTGGGGAATTTATGAAAACCGGGCACCCCATTCACACCCCTTTCCATAGCTCCGTCAATTTGCACGTTAGAAACCTCAAACTCACCACCATGATAGCTTGTCCAAGGATACACACGCACGCCAAGACGCAAGGCAGTCCCATCATCCCCTGATTTTTGGGGAATTTATGAAAACCGGGCACCCCATTCACACTCCTTTCGATAGCTCCATCAATTTGCACTTTAGAAACCTCAAACTCGGCACCATGATAGCTTATCCAGGGATACACATGCACGCCAAGGTACAAGCCGACGGCGATGGCGGCAGAGCCCGGTAAGGGACCAAGGAGGAGGGGGGCCTTACCTGCCTCCGTCTGCAGTCCATCGGCTTCTTCAATTGAGCCCACGGTTCAATTGAAGAAGCCAACGGACCGCGGACGGAGGCAGGTAAGGGAGAGGAGGGCGGGGGGGGGGTTACCGGGCCCTGCCGCCGTCACCGCATGGGTTACAGTGACAGCAGCGGGGCCTGGTAAACCCCACTTACCTTTCCGGCGGAGCTCCGGATCGTGGCGAAGGATCCGCCTTCACCTCGATCCTCTTCGCCACGCTCCGCCGGCCCCCCAATCCTCTTCGCCTCCGCCTTAAGGGCAGGCGAAGCCCCCCACTCCGCTTCTAATTCGCCGGTCTGATTAGAAGCGGAGCACATCCCTACTTCTTATTTCTTCCTCAGTTGTAAATTTATAAATAGATTTATTTATAACACACCCTTTTATACCATCTTCCAAGCTATTCCTTCCTCTCACAGAATATCCAAACTTCCTCTTGTTGGGTGGGGAAAGGAGTAAAACAATTATGCTTCATCACGATCCTCCTCCCTTTGGTAGTAATAAGTTCGTGGTGGACTTCACCACGTCTGTTTTATTTGGAACACTAGAAAATGTTTCATATAACAAAATTCCAAACTTCAAAGTCAGGCAATCCCATTTTTTAGGAAAACAACAAGGAGACACTCCAATCAAGAAAAGAAAAACAAGTGAGGAAGTCACAGCAGTGGCCTGGTTCGCACATAACGCTAACCTATGGTTTATTTAACCCATGATTCACTGCCCTGGAAGACAATTGAACAAACCATGGTTTGTTTCCTCAATCCCTTAGTTTCCTCCTCCTTTGCTTGCTCACTCTTTTGCTCCATCCCAAATGCCTTTGTGACGCATTTTAGACAGGTTTTGGGTGTTTACCGCTCTTGCCTGCCACCTCTCTACCTGGCAAAACAACCCATGGTTCTGGGTTTGCACGTATCAATAACCCATCATTTAAGCAACCCCAAATTCACTTCAAAATGCCAAGCTATAGGTTCTCTTTCTGGATTGTTCATGGTTAACAACCATCGTTTGTTAGTATGGCTGCTTTGACGCATCGTGAAAATTATTTATTTTTATTTGTTTACGTCCTGTTTTACATATGCTGGCAGTTTTTGGTAATTTTGACTCTGCCCCCTTTGCTTTTTGCCCCGCCCACCACTGGAAGAGCTCCTCCAAAATTGAATTTGTACCTCAGGGAGAAAGAAGTTCCCCTCCCCAAAGTGCGAAGCCAACTCACAGGCAGGGGGCTGCAGTCTCACCACAATATCAGCCCAGCATCTTGTATTTTTAATCCAGCTTCCCAAGTGAATCCCCCAAAAACATTCTTTCAGCTCCTTTTGGCCTCCACCTGACTAGGCCAAAAGTTGGTTTCTGCCTCCACCATGGCATAGGTATACAACTCAAGGCATTTCCCAGATGCTAGGAGCAACATATTTCCTGTTGTAACTCATTACAAAAGCTATATAAGGGTAATACCTTTATTCGGCCAACTCAAGGTCAGAAAAACAATGCAAGCTTTCAAGATCTCCAGATCTTTACATCAGGTAACTTGAGTTGGCTGAATAAAGGTGTTACAGAAGAAAAGCCATGCTGGATCAGGCCTGGGCTTGATCTACTGCTTTGTAGTGGTACTGAAGTGCACTGATCATTGCTGGGGCACAATAAACATTCCATATGGTGCTTTCCTAGTCTTATTTCTTGCTTTTTATTCCACATTTGCAATGATTTGAGACAAGGTGTAGATCTGGTCCACGGGTCCATCTAGTCCAGCATTCTGATCATGCTGTCATGAGCTGTCAGCTGGGAAACTCACAGGCAGGATGCTGTGCAACAGCATCTTCCTACCCATGTTCCCCAGCAACTGGTGTATATAGGTGCCTCGGATGGTGGAGCACATAGCTGCCATCAGGACTAGTAGACATTGATAGCCTTCTCCTCAAGGAATTTATCCAACGCCTCCTCCCATATGTACCTACCCGGACCTTAAGATCATCTACAGGGGCCCTTCTCCGTGAGCCCCTGCCAAAGGAAGTGAGGCAGGTGGCTACTAGGAGGAGGGCTTTCTCCGCTGTGGCACCCCGGTTGTGGAATGAGCTCCCCAGAGAGGTCCGCCTGGCGCTTACACTGTACTCCTTTCGTCGCCAGCTGAAGACCTTTTTATTCACTCAGTATTTTAACACTTAATTTTAACTTAAATTTAAATTATACTGTTTTAACTCTGTATTTTAACCTTATATCAATTTTGCTGCGTGGTTTTATCCTGGTTGTGCTTTTTATACTGTATTTTGTATTTGTGTTTTTAACCTGTTGGTTGTTTTATGATGGTTTTAATTTTTGTGAACCGCCCAGAGAGCTTCGGCTATTGGGCGGTATAAAAATGTAAAAAAAAAAAAAAAAAAACCCTTTTAAAGCCATCCAAATTGGTGGCCATCACTGCATCTTGTGGTAGCCTAGATTACCTATGTTCTGGGCGAAGAAGTCCTTCCTTTGACCTGTCCTGAATCTCAGCTTCATGGGATGATGCCAGTTTCTAGTATTCTAAGAGGGGAAGAAAAATGTCTCCCCTGTTCACTTTCTCCATACCGTGCATAGTTTTGTAAATCGCTGTTCCGCCCTCAGGCCCAGACTTTGCCATCTGTCGTCATGGCAGCCCCAGCCAGTATGTTTGCAGAGATGTTTGGGGATTTCTTTCTCCACCCCTACCCCCGTGTGTGTGTGTGTGTGTGTAGTCCTTTTGCTTTTTATAGGGCCATGCACAGTGCTCATGGCTGAGCCAAAAGAAACACCCGGGCCCAAAATGTTAGGAGCATGGCTGGCCAAAGAATGCTGGGAATTGTAGAACTTTTCGCTGTCTAAACAAGCGTAGGATTGCCCCCTAATTTGTCCATCAGTGCCCCATTAACAACAGAGCATAGGGGCCTGGAATGGAGGGCAATTGCAATTTAGCTTTTCTTGAATGCTCAATGGTTTGATAGATGCCCGGGTTGAAGTGTGAAATGATGAAGTGACTTATGCAAACTCTGAAGTGACCCATGCAAACAAGCCATGACCTCTCGTGGGGAGAGGGGAGATCTAACTGCCCTTGAGCCCCCTGATGAGAGAGGGGACAGCTTGTAAGACCCATCTGTTTCCCCCCACCCCACCAGGGTCAGAGAGGAAACGGAGAGATTAAAAACAATGAGAGGAAGTTCCCTATCAATGCAGGGAACAGATGGTGGGGTGGGAAGGAGAGAAAGACAGGAGAGTTCCAGAGAGGAGGAGAAATAGGCAAAGATGCTAACTAGGAAAGTCACCGATGTAGCTAGCGACATGCGATCCCCAGTGTTCGTTTGCAGAGATGTTTGGAGATTTCTTTCTCTTCCACCCCCTTCGTGTGTTTGTGTATGTGTGTGTGAGTGAGTGTGTTTGTAGTCTCTTTGCTTTTTATAGGGCCGAACATGGTGCTGTAGCTGAGCCAAGAGAAACACTAGGGCCTGAAGTGTTAGGAGAGCAGCCAAGATGTGCTCATAGTTGGCGCCTTCTCTCCGAATTGTCCGACTGCAGCTGCAGTAAACAGGAGGCGCTCAAGAGGACGAACCCTCCGAGAAGAGCCTCCGTCGCAGTAAATCACAAACGTGTGGAGGAAACGCAGGCCTTCGGCGCCAGAGGATGTGCAATAGAAAGCTGTCTCCCTCTCCCAGGCTTGCCAAATTCCCCAGATACAAGGCCCCGGCGTGGTAAAGCGTCCAGCGGTAGGAAGGGAGAAGTTCTGCAGGCACAACTTCTCCCACCACTGATCAACAAGCTCAGGGCTGGAGCTCAGGGGTAGAGCTCTTGCGTGGCGTTGCAAACATTTTCTGCCTGTTGGCAATCCTGGGTACAGTGTGTTGTTCTTTAGTAACCACAACCAAGCTAAGGTTCCGATAATTTCTCCTGTATATACTGAGAAACCAGTGTCCTCCCCAATTGTAGTTCCTAACCCAGCCATCTGATGTGCTCTTGATGTTTTGGACTACATTTCCCATCAGCCCCAGCCAGCATGCCCAGGGTTGGTTGTCATTCAATACAACTGGATAGCACCAGATTGGGGAAAGCTGCTCTGACTACTGAACATCACTGTTCTTAACCTCAGTAGAGAGAAAGAAAGCTGATGTCACCATAAATCCGCAAAATGAATCCAGGCCCTGTCTGTGAAAGCTTCACAATAAACCTGAGAGTCTTTAAAGTGCCGTAAGACTTTAGGTTATGTCTGGAGAAACACATTTCTCCCTGTCTGCCAGCTACATTGTGAAAATAAGCCTTAAAGGCATTAACATTTCAGTGTCAAAAAGAGCTTAATCAACGATAAAGGAACATATAGACAATTACAGCAGTGCCCTCTGATGGCTGGCCATTTTATTGCTAGTTTCTACAACTTTGTCTCTTCGCACAAGCTCTAGATTGGGGGTGTGGTGTGGTGTGATCAGATGCATACAATCTACCAGCCTTCCTCAAGCCAGCACCCTCCAGATGTTTGGGAATGCAATTGCCATCATCCCCAGCCAGCAGGGGCCAATGGTCAGGAATGATGGACATTGAGGTCCAAAACATCTGGAGGGCCACCGGTTTGGAGAAGTCTGGCCGACAATGTCATGCAAGCGGCGCCGACTGAAATTCTCTTTTTTCCACATAACTCTTGAAGGTGCAAGAGCCCTTGTCCTCCTTTGCACCTGGTCACCTTATTCCTGGGGCAGGACTAAAATTGCAGGAGGAGAAGCTGCAATCAAGTGGGAGGAGCTGAAGTCAAGGGGGGGGGGCGGCCTCTTTTCTACTTAGCTTGAGAGCTTGCACTATTAGCTCTGTCTTCTGCCTATGGTGGCCCAGGTGCAAAATAGGGCAGGGCTCCTGGACTTTTAATAGCTGTGTAGAAGAAGTAATCTCAGAAGATGTAGCTTGTCATGCAAGACCAATCCTCTTTTGCACCTGGCCACCCTAACTTCTGCTCTGGCTAGTTGCCACTGAGCTCCACCCCCTATCCTACCAGTCCTCACTTTCTGATTTGCCGTGCTCTGCCCCTGAGACCCAGTAACTCTGTCTTCTTCTGCTGCATACCATTTCTCCAAAGCTGGGGTCTGAAACATGGTGCCCAGGTGCCCGTAGACACCTCTCTTGGTGCCTGCCAGGTTCCCCGCCTTTTCTTAAGATTTTTCAAATTATTTCCCCTTACCTATCTGTCTCCCTGAATTTTCCAGATTTAAGTTCAGTTTATTATTTTAAAATTGTGTCCCCATATTCTTTCAAGCTCCCGTAAGACAGACTTCTGAACGATCAATTAAATGTGTAGCCAATTTACTCGAGACATGAACCTTCCTGCACAACACAGTTAACTCTGTGCTTCTCCTTAGTTACCCGGCGCTCACCCCGAAAAACAAGGAATCCATGGATGTGGGCAGGAACATTTTTGCCAAGTTCTCTGCATACATCAAGAACCCTCACAAGGAAGCAAATAAAAGTAAGGAAAATGAATAACCTATCCCTTCTCTTCCCATCCCACCTACCCACTCACCCCTGCCTTATGCAGGTGTTTTTAAAGGCCTATTCCAAATTCTTAGATTCATTTCTCTTAGAAAAATATACTAGGAAACCATCCAAACAGCAAGGAAAATAAGAAAGGCGTGATATTAATTCTGGGATCGTATCCATCGTTTCCAAAGAGTGAGCATTTGAAAGGGGGTAGACAATGGGCCAGTTTGCACCATCACAAGGTGGTTAATTAGCCACCCCACACATGCCAGTTGCATGCCTGCTGGATTTGCATAATTACCCCTTGCCAGCATGGCTTGCTGTGATGTCCGAACCCAGCGAGGGTGGATGGTTGGGGAGTGGGCGGAGAATGCATGGGGCATTTGGGGTTTATTGGGTGTTTGGTTAACCATCCTAACCACCCTCCTTTGCCATGTTTGGACACCACAAGAAACCACGTTGGCAAGGAGTAATGATGCAAATCCAGCCGGTACATGAAACATGTTCTCCAAAAATGTTCGCAAATCCCCGAACGTCTGCTTGCGTTTGGAAATTGTGCAAATTTCAGAGAAAAAAAGCAGTTCAAAACTGCCCAATTTTAAAGAAAAAAATATGTAATATCACAGTTTAATCTATGGGGGGAAATTGCGCATCTTTGAAAAACCCTCACATTCTTGCGCCATTTCCCCATTCGATTTGCGCCATTTCCCCATTCACGCAAATCGAACCGCACTCGCGGACATTGAAGGAGAGATGAGCATCAAGTTGATGCTTAGAAAATCTGGGTGAATGCAAGTATCACGTGTTCACCCATCCCTACTTTAAGTTCATTGTTCATTTCAGCATCCCCTCCAACCTGCTCCATTATCAGGGCTTCTCTCCAAATTTGAGGATAATCAAGAACACACTCTCCTTACAGACCTTGTACATTTTTTATTGGCAGCAGACAGATTAGTGGCAGGACATTGGAAAAAGTGCAGGGGTGCAGATGAATAGTTGGGCTAGCAAAATTTGGGAAGATAGTTCTTGGGGTGGGGGGAATTAACACATTGAAACAGGTTAACCAGAAGTTTAACAAAGCTGAAGTTATTTTTAAATACATGGTTCCCTTTTATTTCATGCATCAACATGGGTTCCTCCGGTCAGTATCTGCCAGACCCACAGCTCCTTTTAGCAAGATATCGTAAGTTATGAATGGTCATCAGTTGACGGTCATCAGTTACCCACTAACCTTGATTGAATCAACAGATTAATGATGCTCCCTTAATCTTTTCAATGTGTATGAACTGCGGTTTTGTGTTGACACCGCTGATATGCTATTTCTTATAAGACGTAAAATGGAAATTGAATAAAAACACGATTATGCAAATTCTGTTGCTGGTTCTTGGGTTTCAGATCTGGAGAAAGCTTTGCTGAAAGAGTTCAAGCGCTTGGACGACTATTTAAAAAACCCGCTCCTGGAAGAAATTGATCAGGATTGTGCTGAGGAAATTCTAGTCTCTGAGAGGAGATTCTTGGATGGAAACTGGATGACGCTGGCTGACTGCAACCTGTTGCCAAAGCTCAACATCATCAAGGTGAGCGCATTTGCTGGCTTTCTGAACACACAGGTAGAGGACATACAGTAGATCAGGGCTGAAGGAGACTTGGGTTGGTTGCAGCCTTGAATCTACTTCACTCAGTCAAAGTTACGCTGACGGGTATTACCCAGAGGACCTTCTCTTCTGATGCTCCCAGACTCTAGAATGGCCTGCCGGAGGAGACTCGTTAACTTGACAGTCTATTAGCATTCAAGAAAACTATCAAGACTGATCTCTTCCGGCAGGCCTATCCAGGGGAATTTTAGGATGTTTTTTAGGATGTTTTTAGGGTGTTTTAACAATGTATATTATGTTCTTAATTCAGTTTTATGTATTTTATATTTACTGTTGTTCCCCGCCTTGATCAAATGGAGAGGCGGGTAAGAAATATTATTATTATTATTATTATTATTATTATTATTATTATTATTATTATTGATTAAGGGTGGGTGGGAATTTCACTCGGTTTGTTCGTTAATAAGAATGTATCGAAATGTTCCAATTTCTCCATAAATGGGATGGGAAGAACTAAAAAAAAATGGAGAAAATGAAACTGACAAATTTGTACATCTAGGTAGAGAGTTTGAGTGCTTAGCTCTGAAAGGAATGACTTTGGATCCACATATATTTTGTGGTGCTAAATTAGGGTAGCCACCTCTTTTTTTCTGAAAAGCTTCTCATCTTCAACAGCTACCATGGCAGACAGGGACAGCATGGTTCTCTCTATTAATTAACATGCAGGAATAAGATTCAGATTACTCTAATCTGTCATATTTTAGCCCACATCCTCAATTGATCTTGGCAACAACAACAAAACCCAGCAACAATTTCTGGAAGGCTCTTTTATATGAGAAAGAAAAAGAAAAAAACATAATATTCAGACAAATCTTCCAGGTTGCAAAGAGATTAATGGATTAAGCAACTCATTATGGACAGAAAAAAAAAGACAGAAAAGAAAAACTTAGCTTAATTTTTGATTTCTTCTGATCCAAAAATACATAATTTGTTGGAACGAGGTGTCTCCCTGAATTGTAGGAAATTAAAACTGCTGCTATCCAGTGCCAATGAATGGGCCTGTTCAGTCAACACACTAAGCCATGTTTAGGCCGCTAACCCTTTTTCAGCAAATGGTTAGTGAGTGTGTTTAAAACATGGTTATGTAGCGACCATGGTTAGGAATGGTTCACACAATAAGCCATAACGTTTAGCTCAAAATGCTAAAACCACCATGGCTTAGTGTGTTGTCTGAACAGGGTCAACATGACACAAGTGCTCTGTTCCTATTGGAATGCCATGAGCTGTTAAACCTGCTTGTTGGGGCTGCGTGGGGAGGGGGGAGGCAGGGGTGTCTACCATGCCTGCCTAGGGGTCATGCCAAGGATCTTTGTATGTCTGGTACCAGCCCTGGCCTTCATCCCCACTTAATCATTCCATCTGTTCTCTGTCCTGAGCACCAGTGACAACGTGTGCTTTCATCCAATATTTTTGTATTTGTGTTTTTAGATTGTTGGTTGTTTTTATGCTCTTCATGGTTTTAATTTTTGTGAACTGCCCAGAGAGCTTCGGCTATTGGGCAGTATAAAAATGTAACCAATCAATCAATCTCCATTTCTCAATTCTCTGCATCCACTTCCTTTTCTTCCCCAAAACGTACCCTAGATTGCAGCAAAGAAATACCGCAACTTTGAGATTCCCCCAGAGATGACGGCTGTCTGGCGCTATCTCAACAATGCTTATGCTCGCGATGAGTTCAGCCACACCTGCCCAGCTGATGCGGAGATTGAACGCACCTATGCCAGCATGGCCAAGAAGATGAGCTAAGGGCCAGATATCCCAAAGGCGTCATTCCGGTTGGCACCTGAAACATCCAACGTTCCATCGAAGGTGGAGCTCCTTATCAGGCGAGCTGTTTTCACCATGCTGGCTTCAAGAGAGTCTCCCTGGTCTGGACGCTCCAACACACTAGACCTCAAGGAGTCCTTCAAAACTTTTATGAAAAAAAATCTCTTCACTCACCATTATCTTCTTCCCGTGATGAATGGACTACGTGTGGGGGGATTTTTGTCCCAGTGCATATGCTTTAAACACAGCTGAGTACTCATGACCCTTGGGTATGACTGGTATGAGGAGGGCGTGAGTTTGCTTACTCAGCTTTCAGTTCACTCCTTGGCTCTGCTCTTCAGGCAACACACAAGGGAGTCTGGTAACTTTTGCAGAAGCATCTTTGTCACTTCCAACGTGAGAAACACTAACTCCCAAAGGACTCCATTGCACATGGCTTCAGCCCCAAAACCTGCATTAAAACAGAGGCCTCACCTCAACCCTCCAAGAAGGAGAAACTTAGAGCATCTCTACATTAAGGAAACAAACGCATCCTTAACAGACTTTTCTCCCTCAAGTCTTTCCACATTCACTACAGGCTCCTTCAGACGGCGACCATCTGATTTGTAATTGAAAACTTCCCCTCTGGGCAATGCTCAGTTAAATGAAATAGTGCCATCTAGTAGCGGAATTAATCCAGCGATTATTTTAACTACTGCATAATCTCCATTTTTTTTAAAGCAAGATTACAGGGAGAAAGCATGGGAGATTCCTGGAGGCTGATGGCATCATGTAAAGGACCCACAAACTTCCATGAGTGGCCAATCATAAGCATACAATAAATCATTCATAAAGAGAAGCTCTTACTCTGCAAGTTTCTTGCAGGTTCACTTAAAGCTATTTATACATACATTTACAAGACATCACACTAACTCCACAAGACTATGTGTCATGGATCCTTAAGGCTCTCAGTGTGATTAATTGCACTTTCAGCCAGACCCTTCTACTAAGGGTAGAACTCTCCCCTTTTCTACATTTGCTAGACAGCTTTTTTCCTCCATCCTGGCTGGAGATGTGAATGTGCCTCTGGGCATATGCAGAGTGTCTTCTTTTCCAGTCTTCTAAGGGCTTGGCAGCCAAGGAAGGCTTGATCTCTGTGCATCCCCCTCTCACCATAAAGCACAGGATTTCTTCTTGTCTCTGCCAAGACTAGACATAATGACTCAGAAAATGCTCCTAAGGAAGTTGTGCTGTTCTGGTCCTTTAAGCCCTCTCAGTGTCTCTCTTTTGCTAATCTCCAATACCTTAAACACCCAATGACATCAAGGGAAGCTCTGGTTTAACCTTAACCCCTTATCCATCAGTTTTGGAGACGAGGCAGGGGCCGGATTTGTGTCTCTAGATTTGCAAGCGTGGGAACCTGGTTTTGAAGGTCTAGAAAACAGGACTGAGCGACAAGCCAGGATAGAGGAATTAGGGGCTGCTGGAGATTGCAGCGGGGCGAACATCCCGGGATCAAATCTGCTTGGTGCTCCTTTTGCTTTTAGTGGCCTTCCTCCCAAACCGCACCTGTGTGTGTCAAGTAGGTGTTTGCCAGTTTCGCTCAGCTGTGTTTAGCCGTGTAAGGAGTGGCCCTTCTCCCCTTCTCTGCCTGCCCTTCTCAACCGCGGAAGCGACAAAAAGCCCTCACCGATGGCTCTGCTTTTGCAAGCGGTGAGCAGGTGTGCTATTATAAGCTGTTCAGCCAGACAGGTGACATTTCCTTTTTAAAAAAACACAAACAAACCAGATGACAGGCATTCAGCTCTGTGTGTATAGCAACATTGGGGGTGGGAGCAGCAAGTCCCTACCCTTTCACAGATGCATGGCAGGCCGGCCGAAATTAAACAAGGAAACATTCCTGATATACCTAATGATTGCTTGCTTAGCAACTGTAAAGGTGGTAATCAGGGCCAGCGTCAAAGGGAGGCATGGTGGGGCACCTGTCAAGGGCCCAAATCCAAGGAGGGGGCCCCTGACAAGAGCCTCCCTGGAGTTGCTCCTCCACTGTTGCAACCTGCTTGTTCACCTGCCCCTTGCTCTGCCCCAGGCAAAGGTGATAGTGAGAAGGAAGAGCACCAGTTACTCCTGTTTTGTTGCACCTGGGTCTCTGCCTGCCAAGCAAGCAAGTGGGAGCAAGGATGCGAAAAAGGGTGACAAGCAAGATCAGTTGGCGACAATGGCAGTAGGAAAAGTGGGCTGACTGAGAGCAGGGTGCCCATTGGCAGTGTCTTGCAAAAGGGTCTTTGGAGACCTGCAGCCGGCTCTGACAGCAGTTGCTACATCCTGCCCTGCTTCTACCCATAACCCACCAGGTTCCTCGTTGGCACCACCTTGAGGTGCTTCCAGACAGAGGGATCATAGCACAATCAATTGGAAGGTTTTGTGCAGCAATTTCAACTTTTTCTCTCTTCTTAATGCATTGTGTGCAGTAAGAAAAAAAGACAGAAGAAGCCGTAGGAAAACGCCAGAGTGGTGGCTTCATCCAGAAACCACCACTCCCAATTCTGCGAATAGGGCAGGACAATAGTGCAATAAAAGCCTCACCGGGAAGCACCCCTGCTCAATAAGATACTGTCCCGTAGGCTCTCTTAAGGGTCTAGTATTTATCAAATTAAAGTTGCCTATGCCCGTGCTATCAATAGCTGATGATACTGTATAAGGGGAATAGTAGCATTTGTAATGCTTTCAGATATACAAGTATGTACAATGCACCAGGGAAAATAAGTAAATATCTCTTAAGGATACATTTCAGCAGGATAGCTATGTTAAGCTTGTAGCAAAACCCATGTTTTTTTCTGGCACCTTAAAGATTAATATATGTGTTGTAGCATAATAAGCTTTTGTTACCCTGAACCTGTTGCATTACAAAGGCTTTGTGCTCCTCAAAAACTTGGGGAAGGAAATTTACATGTCCAGTAAAAAGGATCAGTACAAATAAATCTGTGGAAATGATAATAGAGCATGGAAGAGGCCCTGGAAGTTGACGATGCCATGTAAAGGACCCGCAAACTTCTGTGAGTAACCAATTTTGATTGCAGGATAAAAGTCTGGTGTAGAGAAGTCCTTTGACTATTTTTGTCTTATGCAATTGACCTCCCACTGTTGCGTGCTTTACCTGGATTCCTCTGGACTCAGTATATGTCTCCAGAGCCATGTAGGCTCTGAGCAAATTGTCTTAGGTCTGCACAGGAATGATCTTTGCCTGAGGCCCAGGAAAAGTGATGCCAGTCAGAGTAAACAGTACTGGGTCAAGCAGTCTTGCCTGGTCTAAGCCAGTTCCATATGTAAGGGTGACCATATGAAAAGGAGGACAGGGCTCCTGTATCTTTAACAGTTGTATTGAAAAGGGAATTTCAGCAGGTGTCATTTGTATATATGGAGAACCTGATGAAATTCCCTCTTCATCACAACAGTTAAAATGCAGGAGCTATACTAAAGTGACCACATTTAAAAGAGGGCAGGGCTCCTGCAGCTTTAACTGTTGTGATGAAGAGGGAATTTCACCAGGTTCTCCATATATACAAATGACACCTGCTGAAATTCCCTTTTCAATATAACTGTTAAAGATACAGGAGCCCTGTCCTCCTTTTCATATGGTCACCCTACATAAGTTCCTTATACAAATATAAATGTGTTAGTCTTTAAGGTGCCACAAGAAGCTACTTTGTTGTGTTATCTCTCAGAGAGCTCCTAATCTTCTTTTATTGCACTAAATAAGGAAAATTCTGCTTTTTTAAAATAAATAAATAGATGTGCTAGTTTACCTTGTATTACTGTAATGATAATAAACTTTATTTTATATACAATGTCCACAACTTGGCCTGGTTGTATGGTACAGAAATTACCTCTGGAGATTATGGGGGGGGGGGGTGATGTCAAAGCGAACCCATATAAATTTGACCCATGTTGCACTGTAACCATTATACAGGTCAAATTTAGCTTCAAAACAAGCTAAATTTGGCCCATTTAGCACTCCATAGCACAAACACAGCCATTAAACAAAATGTGGCACCTTGCAGAGCTCACGGACTGCAGTGTGTCCAGTGGCAGAGGAAAATAACCTCTGAGACTCCCCCCACAAAGCTGCCCGCCCCTGTAGAATGGTCAACCCTGCTCTGTCCATACTAGCAGGATGACCAAGCTAGAATGCTTCCCCTTGTTCATGGAGCTTTATATAGGACTAAAGAAACAATTTTAACCACTTATCTTTCTGCATGTGCAGCAGAGACAACATGAAGAGTTGTGAAGCTTATTATTATTATTATTATTATTATTATTATTATTATTATTATTATTATCATATATATACCGCCCCATAGCCGAAGCTCTCTGGGCGGTCTACAAAAGTTAAAAACAGTGAACATTAAAAACAAATATACAAAGTTTAAAACCATAAAAAGCATAACATACAAACAAAAACAGACAATATCCATTTACAACAACTGCTCTGGAGTCAGTTAAAAAACTCAGCATATGTTATTAAATGCAGTTAAATGCCTGGGAGAAGAGAAAAATGTTGACCTGGCGCCGAAAAGATAACAAAGTTGGCGCCAGCCGACCTTCATTGGGGAGATCATTCCATAATTGAGGGGCCACCACTGAAAAGGCCCTCTCCCTTGTTACCATGCAATTGGGGATTCCTCACCCCATGGGGAAAATAACTCTGAGCGTCATCAGACTCTGTGTGTGTGTGTGATGTTTCCGTATCGTCATGATGGCCTCCTCCTGCTGTCCCACAATAGCGATGATTTCTTTACACAGGGAAAGGAAGAGGAAGCAGCAATGACCATGTAGCCCATTCAGTGGGTCTTTTTATTGTGCTGCTTTTCCTGCACACAGCAGGAAAGGGCAGCAAATTTTGCTTTAAAAAACAAATAAGTCAGATTTACCAGGGTCTTTGTCACAGAAAAAAAGAGCAGAAGGATGGGAGACGCACGGGACGTGGAAATCGTCATCCAAAGAACTTGCAAAAAAAACGTGAGCGGGCAGTAACGTACGATAAAACACTCATCCAATGGCACCCTTTATCAGCTTACCATCTCATAATTGTTTCTCTGTAGAATAATTGAAGGGCGAAAAGGAGTGATCACATCCCAGCAGGTGACCATTAACGAAAGCTCCCTGGAGTTGCTTCTCCTCTTCAACATTGCAGGCTGCTTGTTCACCTGCTTCTTGCTCTGGCTCAAAGAATGAAAAGAGGAGCAGTAGCTGACACTGCCTACTTGCTCATTTGCTCTCTGCCTGTCAAGCAAGCAATGACGAGAACGAGGAGGGGCAGCAATAGCAGCTGGTGACAATGTTAGTGAAAAAGTAGACGTTCATCCCATGTACCTGTTTCCCTCAAATTATCCCCTACAGTGTTTAGCTGTCAGCGTTGATGTTGTTGTTGCTAGCTAAATCACATCCCAGGCGGCAGCACTCCTAAGATCCTTTGCATGCCAGGAAATGGGTTTAAGGGGGGGGAATGTAAAAAATCATTAAAAAAAATCAATGGATGACCCAATCCGATTCAAATTTGGTATGCTTAAAGCTCTCCTTAATATCTATTACTGTGCCGATTTTGATGTTTCTATCTTTAAAGCTTACGCAGATGTAAGCATTGGTTTAATTTTTTCTTTAAACATATCAAATCCTGCTCCTGCACCCCCAGTGGCCGCTCGGAAAGCGACAAATGATTCGCTCCAAAAGTAGTAGCAAAATAGGCAGGGTCTTTGGGCTTTACAGCACAATTAAAGCAGGATGCATGGGAGTCCTTCATAGTCAAAGCAGATGATAAACTGGAAAACTTCGGTGTCCTTTGCACACAATTCGCAGTGATTGCATAGTATAAAGCTGGTGTGATAAAGGCTTAAATGAAGGAGAGGTCTATTTATTTATTATTTATTATTGCATTTATATCCCGCCTTTTTTCCTCCAAGGAACCCAAGGTGGTGTACAGCCTCATCGTCTCCATTTTATCCTCACAACAACAACCCTGTGAGGTAGGCTGGGCTGAGAGTCTGTGACTGGCCCAAAGTCACACAGTGGGTTTCCTTTCCATGGCCATGTGGGGACTAGAACCCGGATCTCCTGACTCCCAGTCCAACGCTTTAGCCACCACACCGGCTGTTATGCAAAACCCTGAAGCCTGGAGTCTCAAGCAGATAGGTCTTTTCCATCCCCGCTACCCAATTCTTTTTAACTGGAGGTGCCAGAGACCAAATTTGGAAGCTCCACTACTAAGCAATTGTTGTTTTCAGCCCAGCACTCCAGCCTATCAAGATCACTTTGAAGTTTGTTTCTGTCTTCCAGAGTATTAGCTATCCCACCCAATTTGTGTGTCATCTGCAATTTGATCAGCGTTTGCAAAGAACATTTGGCAATTGTGGAACGAAGCCAAGTCACTTATGAGTGGTAAAAGGCACAAATCCTTTCTTAAAACATTTGCTATGGCAATTAAAGAAACACTTGAACTATTAAAGTAAGAATTATCAAATTACAGCTACACAAGGGTCCCTCCCTTGCTCATACTCCACTACATAGCAGTGCTCCGAGACAGAAGTCCACAGCTGCCACTCACTAACACATTGCCTTTTCCATGCCGTGCCCTTCACTCATCTGCATCCTCTATGTACAACCAAAATGAGTGGAATTCCAAGATTAGAAACAGAAGCAATGTGCAAAGGAAGAAACAATCTCAGCAACAGCAAGAAGGGAGGGTTTTATTCAGTACAACAAGGAATGGCAATACAGGCTTGCTGTCACAGGGACAGTGAAGAGAGGATATGCCAAGGAATGGAGAAAATACATAGTCCAAAAAAAACCCACTCCTGAAGATTTGGAATCTTACTTTGGCTGATTCCCAGTTCTAGAGGGTCACCTGGCCCATGTTGTTGGCAATGCCAAAGCTTGAAATATGTGGATAGTGCTACACTCACCTATGTATTGGGACCTACCAACTGGCATCCTTCCTCATATAAGCCCAATGAGGCAGCCTAGGACTTGATTCATGCTATAACTGAATAAGCAAGCCCATGACTTCACCCATGGAACAACCTGAAGATGTCTAATCAGTAGATAGCATTGGGAAATCGGATCCGAAATGTCTCGTCGTAAGCTATTATTTCCCCCTACTCCACCTTGTTACCAGTCTCCCAGTAATTACAGAAAATGAATCTCCTTTTCCAGAGGTGTCAGTTTGCAAAATGGAGTTCCAATCAATGCTGAGCATTGTCAGCATTGCACATCAATGCACACTGATGGCAATATATATATATATATATATATATATATATATATATATATATAAAGAAACAAGCAAAACAGCTTTCACTTTGCTGTTTTTACTTCTGGTGTTTTTGTCTGACGTTTGCTAACGGAAAGGAGACGGGCTGCCTTTAAAAGCGCTTAGCTAAAGCAGAGGTGATGTCAATGGTAGGCATACTTGGGCATCTGCTATGGCCCACACCCCTGCAGAGGGCCCAATGTCAAGATCCTCCTGACCACTGTTTCTCCTTGCTGTCACGGCTTGTTTGCCGTGGACAGGAGAATGTAAGCAGTGAGTATATATGGAGCTCCCGATTCCTCCTGATCTTCCAATGGGGGGTTATGCCCCATGGAAGAAGGGATATTAAATTAGCAGCAGCAGCGGGGAGGAGGAGTTGAGAACTCTCATTTTAAGTCATTGAAAAGGCTGGTTTAATTCACCTGCTACTAACGGCTCAATGGTGGTGAGTTTATTCTTATCCTTGACCTGTGAAAGAACAGACTCTTCCATTTTGCCAGTTTTGCAACATCAGGAGGCACCATCCCTCGCTCTGTCTGTTCTGCTATGGACTAGGCCAGCATCTGGACCACAAAGGGTCTCTGCTAGCCCCCCTAAGGGGCCATTAGAGCAATCTGAAAAACTCTATTTAGAATGCAATGCAGGCAGTGCAACGTTCTTCTGCACAACCAAAAGGAGATGACGTTTTAGCTGAACTGGTGCAGGGACCCAGGGCTGTAAGCAGGCAACCCACATTCTGGACAGGCTGGGTTCAAAGGCATGTTCTCAGAGGGACTTGGAAAACAACAACAATAAGACACACACACGCATTTGTGCAGAGAACTCCAGGCAGCTTCTTATGATCAGTTGGTGACACAATACTTCCAGAAACACGCTGGCAAAGAAAGAAGGGATGGATGTAAGGTGCAAAGTTAATGGAAAGGAATAGTTTGCGCTTCCTACATTTTAGAATGCTCTAACTTCTCTAGAGTAGCGTTGAGATAGAGGATCCAAGCTTATTTTATTTGTTCACTTATTTAAAATATTTATCTACTGCCCCACATCCAGAAGATTTTGAAGCGGTGAACACCAGATAGAATAAAAGAATGAAAACACAAATATCAGAATTACTATTTTTAAAAGAGTGGAGTTCTGATAAAGCCTGAGTTCTGGTATAACCATAGCCAGTCATTCAAGGAAAGCTTCCTGAAACAATGACGTTTTAAGGAGGTGCCGGAAGCAAGACAACATTGGTGCTTGCCTGACCTCCAACGGCAGGGAATTCCATAGGAAGGGGGCCACCACACTGAAGGCTCTTCTCCTGGTGGACTCCAGATCAGATCTGATCCATGTGGAACCACCAGGGAAAGGCCCTCAGGTAACTTCAGAGACCAGGCACATTGGTAAGGCAGAAGGACACTCTCAGGTATCCTAGTCCTAAGTTGTCTAGGGGGGAATCCGCACGTCATACCGAGATCGCTTCTAAGCGACCCCAGTGCGGCGTGAAAGCGAGCGTGTAACTTGCCTTTGGCAGAGCCGACAAAGAGACGTCCTTCCCGCTGAGCTCTCCGTCCCGGCCGGCGAGGAGGGAGTTGGGTGGCGGCAGCGGGAAGGACGTCTCTTCGTCGGCTCTTCCAAAGGCAAGTTACACGATCACTTTCACACCGCACTGGGGTCGCTTAGAAGCGATCTCGGTACGACGTGCGGATTCCCCCTAGGGCTTTGTACACTAGTACTAGAACTTTAAACCTGGCCTGGTAGCGAATAGGCAGCCAGTGCAGTTCCCTCAGCAAAGGAGTTACATGTTGAAAAGCGGCAGCTCATGACAACAGCGGAGTTGCTGTTTTCTGCATGAACTCCAGCTTCTAGCACAGCTTTAAAGGCAGCCCCCACTCCCCAGAGCGCATTGCAGTAACCCAGTCTTGAGGTTACGAATGCCTGTACCACCATGGCCAAGCTATAAGTGGAGCAATAAAATAACAAAAATGAGCAAACCCCCCTCGCTGCCCACCTGCTGTACAACCCAACATTCTGCTATCTCAATCTGCCTCGCCTTCAGCCCTTGTTCCTGAGATCTTACCTCTCTTGCTTGGCTTTTGAGGAGACTGGTCTGCTTTGACAAAAGCTTGGCTCCGGAGTTTGTCTGCCGCTGCCAACTTCCACAGAATCGTCTTGATGTCTTCAACCTGAAAAACAGCCTCACTGATGACGGAGAGTGCTAGATTCTACTGGTAGATCCCTGGGTGAGTTGCAGTACCTCTGCAAGGGTTTCCTGGTTCCCACATAGTAGCAAAAATTAAAACATGTTTCTCCCCTGAAAAGGAATGCTTGTGGGGGGCAAAGTGTGGGGAAACAGGAATGGATTTTTGTGTGAATGGACCTCTGGGCTTGGTTCTAATGCTGATGACAAATTCCTAGGCTGAGCATGTGCTCAGAGGCACCCTGTTCTTACCTGGTCTACCCCACCTGAGCCCACCCCTGGTGGACTCCAGGGTTCTATTACAACACAAAGTAGATCCCATAAGCTGGAAGTCTGCCCATCCCTGATTTAAATGACACAAAGGTGAAAAGGAGGAGGAGGGCAGAGGAAAACAAGCAAATGAGGGTATGCCTTGAACACTCACCAGATTATCAGGGGTTTCCTCCTGAAACGAATCCTTGCCTGTAATGATTAAAAACACGCAAACACACATCTGGCAATATCATTACAACAACGAGCCAAGTAAGAGAGAGAATGGCCATGCTGTGGCCCTGATGAACTACTAATTTTTCAAGACAAAGAATTTCAAAAAAAGGAGCAGGCAATATGGTTGCAGCTTACATTTTAAGGAAAAGTTCATCTCAGTTTGAACCTGCAAACAGCGCTGTGTGCCATTTACCAAGAAGGCCTGGTGCAGTCTCGTTAGTGATTTAAAACTTCTTCTTTTTAATGAACCAGCACTTTCTGAACAGATGCCAATTGGATATATATGGCTAAATAGGTGATAGGCATGTAACTATAATAACTAAACACACAGTTTACACGGGGCCTGTTCAGACAACATGCTAAGCCATGGTTGGGCCACTAATCCCTTTGTGGGAAATGGTTAGCGAGTGTGTTTAAACCATGGTTATGAAGCCACCATGGTTAGGAATGGTTCACATGACACACTAAGGCATAATGTTTAGCTCAAAATGCTTAACCACCATGGCTTAGCATGTTGTTTGAATGGGGTCACGGAGGTAAAGTTTCACAGCAGTCAAGTGGACAAGCAGCTAGCCAGAAGCCTCCAGTTCAGTTCCCACTGGGTGACTCTACGCAAGCCAGTATCTTTTAGACTCAGCCCTACCCCTTTAACAAACTAGCCTACCTTTTGGTGTTGTTGTAAGAATTGTGTGACAATATGTGCGAAGCACTTTGAGCCAGGAGAAAAGTGCTACACAACTGTTAATTATGATGGAGTCCAACATCTAGAAGTGAATTGTTAATAGCATCCAATTTGAGAATGTCTCCTTCCTTATTTCACCATCGTGATGGTGAAAACTGATCATTCAACATCAATGGGTTTGGCTAACTCGCAAGCATGTGTTCTTCTGTTCTCAGGACAGATCAAAGGAGGTATTTCTTCACACAACAGATAATTAAATTATGGAATTCCCTTCTGCAACAGTTACTGGGGAACTTGGATGGGTGGGTGCTGATGCACTCGTGTCCTGCTTGTGCATTTCCCACAGGCAGCTATTGCAGAGAATGCTGGACTAAATGGACCCTTGTTCTGATCCAGCATGAGCATGGATCTCCTTATGTTCTTTGGAACCAAAGACATGAAACTCAGGAAGGCTAGAAACTTAGGGGTCTTGCTTACCAACCTACCTCCTACAAAGATCTAACTGGGGATGAGGGGAGAGAGAATACACAGGAGGTGGGCTCTAAACCATGTAGCCACACTAACCATTCCACTGTCCACCTTTCTGGACCTCATTAATTCCTTCTTCCAAGGCAGAGAGTGCCGGGTTCAGGTTCCGGGGCTGCCGAAGTCCAGCAGAAGGTGCATCATCGGGTATAAATCCCATGGAGTTGTCCACCAAGTTAAAATCCGTAGGGACAAAATCTGAATAGAACATAAGGGGCAGGAGGAAAGGTTTCCAACCTCAGAAGAAGCAGACAGACTGGTACTCCCTCGATCCAGAGGGAGAGGCATGTAACAAATTATTATTATTATTATTATTATTATTATTATTATTATTATTATTATACACAAAGAAAATGGCGACATAATAACACATGTTGCACCCCCCCAGATATGTTGGCCAACAATCCCCATTGGTCCCAGTCAGCGTGGCCAATGGCCTTGCTTTGTTGAGGATGATGGGAGTTGCATTCAAACAAATCCAGAGGGTGTTGGATTGAGGAAGTCTGGCCTTGAGAGTCTCTTCCGGCCATTCAAACGAGCATGCAGGGACAGGCATTATTTTACACAAAATATGCATCGTCTGGAGAAAGTGGTTAGGGAGAACTTTGGCTGTGTCTCAGATATAGCTATGAATGCACAAGAGGATCAGCGTAATCCCTCAACAGCTGTGTGGAACCTCCCAATGGAAGGTGGCAGCTCTGGTGTCAGTGGGGTGTTGAACCCTCTCCAGGTTTCAGTCAGAACCAGTCAGGGTTCCGACTGACTGAAACCTGGAGAGAATTCAACACCCCAGGGACACCAGAGCTGCCATACTCCACTGGAAGCTCCGGGTTCCAAAGCAGCCTGACACTATGGAACAGAAGAGAACTGCAGCCATTGTGCTCTGCTTATTGGCTTCCTAGACACACAGGTCTGGCCAATGAGGAAAGCAGGGTGATAGACTAGATGGACCTTTGATCCGATCCAGCGGAGCTATTCTTATGTTCTTGTGCATTTGCAGTCAACCATAAGAACATCAGAAGAGCCCTGCTGGATCGGACCAAGGGTCCATCGAGTTGAGCACTCTGTTAACACAAGTGGCCAACCAGCTGCTTATGAGAAACCCACAAGGAGGACATGAGTGCAACAGCATCCTCCTACCCATGTTCCCCAGCAACTGGTGTCCATAGGAATACCACTGTTATTACCAATGGAGGTAATATACCGCCATTGACAGCTTTCTCCTCTGTGCATTTGTCTAACCCCCTTTTAAAGCCATCACTACCTCCAGTGGGAGCAAATTCCATAGCTTGACTACATGCAGTGTGAAGAAGTCCTTCTTTTTATCCGTCCTGAACCTCTCACCGATCAGCTTCACAGGATGACCCCATTGGGTTCTAGTATTGCGGCAGAAGGCGAAAAACATCTCCCTAGCCATTTTTCTCCATACCATGCATAATGTTGTACACCTCTATCATATCTCCCTTCACTGACAAATTTCCAACCCAAATCACGACCGGCAATAGGCCTTACCTTGCATGCCATCGATGTCTGGGTAAACAGGATAGGCATCAACACAGCAGGCTACTGAAAGGGCTGCAAGGGCATACGCCGAAAGGTGACAATGCATCCCCATTGGCCCTCTTTCCCTTTTGCAGCTTGGCCAAACTGGGAGGATCTCGTGGTGCCTTGAATGCTTGGGCAGAAACGGACCCTCCCTTTATACCCTTTCGATGCATCCATCTATCTCCGCAAGATCAATACGTTATCATCATCTTGCAAGTGATTCTCATCATCCTAGCCATCCATCCATCGCAGTGACAAACAGGCCAGTGGTTATTATGGGTTTGTCATCCCAACACACCATCATCCCTTTACGCTTCTGTTCTATCGTCGCTTGAACAGGTAGCCCTTAACAAATGTTTGGACTGGATCGGAGACTTCATTCCTGTTTGTTCTGGCCAGGCGGAAGTGGAGGAGGAATGGGGCGTCATGACGTCAAGCGTTCGTCAAAGTTGACAATGGTTTTGGCCTGGGTTGAATGAAATCGACGGTAAAGCAGATGCAACCTTTCTGTAGACAAAATGCAAATCTGCCGTTCCTTTTCATCGGATATACCCTCCACAAATATCACGGCCCACTTTTCCCATGAAAAGCCCTGCTGAAGAAGAAACATCCAGCAGCAGCAAACACCTCCTCCTTGGTGATGTATTTCCAAAGCCAGGCTGGAGCCAAGTGTTCATCCAACACTGAAAAGATGGGATTGTCAAATCATACCTTCTTATGGGAACCCGAGACACCATACCAAACCCTAGATGAATGTCAGTTACCAGTCCTCCTCCAATCAAAACAATGTCCTTGAAGGAGAATCCACCCTGCTAGAACAGCTCAACGGTCCATGTAGTCCAGAACCTTGGTCCCAAAAGAGGTCAGCCAAATTCTCTGGGACAGGGGATGGTAGAAGGTAGGCTGGGATCTACTGGTAGAACTGCAATAGATCAGCAGGGAGTCTCCAACTCCTTGTGGTTTAACAAGTTTTAAAAATCAATAAATATCTCTCTGACATGATTGGGTTGTGCTAATTGCTTTCTTTCTGTTCTTACTCATCCTCAATGTTCTTCAGTTGTAAAATAAAGAGCATGAATTGGTTTATTTTATTTATATTTATTTATTTAAGGATTTTTATGCCGCCATTCAGCCAAAAAAGGCTCTCACGGCAGCTTACAAAAGTATTTCTTGACAGTCCCTGCCCACAGGCTTACAATCTAAAAGACATCACACAAAAGGAAAGGGGATTGGGAGGGAGGAGGAGGAGGGGGAAAAGGAAAGCAAATTCAGGCACTACAATCTTAGTTGCAAAGTTCAGCAGTTACAGTTGACAGCAGGAGGGAGGAGGCTCTCAGCTGGAGCTGGACCCAGGCACGGTGGAGAGGTGCCTGGCTGCTGCTTCCTCCCTCACTGGTGGCCTTTCCAGAGACAGTAGGTAGCAGGAGGGAGGGGGCTCTGAGCTGGAGCTGGACCCAGGCACGGTGGAGAGGTGCCTGGCTGCTGCTTCCTCCCTCACTGGTGGCCTCTGCAGAGACAGTTGGTAGCAGGAGGGAGGGGGCTCTCAGCTGGAGCTGGACCCAGGCACGGTGGAGAGGTGCCTGGCTGCTGCTTCCTCCCTCACTGGTGGCCTCTGCAGAGACAGTTGGTAGCAGGAGGGAGGGGGCTCTCAGCTGGAGCTGGACCCAGGCAAGTTGGAGAGGTGCCTGGCTGCTGCTTCCTCCCTCACTAGTGGCCTCTGGTTGCCTTTGACCTGGGCTTTGTGCAGTTCTCCTGGGCCGTTTTAGAGTTTTGTGTGAGCATCCTTAGTCTGAAGTAAGTCTGGGACAAGAGCCGCATTGAGTCTTCCTTCTCACCACCTGCTTTTGCTCCTCTTCCTCTTCCTCATCATTGCTCCCCCTTGCTTGCTTGCCAGGGAGCAAGTAAGCCCTGAGACCTGCTGCTCCTCCTTCTCAGCACCACCATGATCTAGGCTGGAGCAAGAGACAGGTGACCAAGCAGGCTATTATTGCTGGTGTTTTCTGCTGTACTGGTCCACGACCAAAATAAATAAACTGGAAACTGGAAAGAAAAACTTGAAGAGGAGCAAGTCCAGGGGGCGTTTGTCAGTGGCCCCTCGGCAGGTGCCCAGCTGAACCTACCTGGCTGCTGGTGCTGAACCAGACACACTGTCCACCTGCAGAAATTACAGTGGCTGCTTGGAAGCTCATCTATCAGCCACTGCACTGACAGACTCATTTCCCTCCAAGCACCGCGTGCTTTTCCCATCAGAGAGGGATGAGGAGAGACAGATGGAGCCCAACACTCATCCATCTTGACCTGGAGTGCTCGTCATCGCTTTGGGTTGCTTGTCCTAGTCATAGCTATTCCTGTCCCGTATTCAATTTACTCCTATTTAACAGGATGTCAGGTGTCATCGGATGAAAAATGCTAGATGGGATCCTAGTGCTCTGGCCGGCCCCAGGCGAAAGAGGGGATCAAGGAAGGCCTTGAGAGCGGGAACCCTAAATCTGATAAGCTGCCCATGTTACATTTCAACCGGAGTCCAGCTGGTCATTTGATTTATTTGTACATATTCCACTTTTTTATTTTTAAAAAATAAACCCAAAGGAGCTTACAAGTCACAAAACAGAGACTCCTTAAAAAAAAAGAGGGGGGGGAGAGCAGAGGAGCATTCAAAACCTAAAGGTGTTGGCATAAAGCAGTAGAAATCAGTTACAAAATGCCTTCTGGAACAGAATAGTTTTTGGCTAACGGTGGGAAGAGATGGGATTTGATGGACTTCCCCAGTGAGACAATTCCGCAACTGTGGTGCAACCACCAGCAAGGCCCTGTGCCTGTATTCTACCAGTCAAATCCTTGTTAACGATGGGCAAGGAAGAGGGGCTTTGATACCAACCTTCAGATTTGGGCAAGTTTATATGGGTGACCTACAATTAGATCTTTAAAGGCCTATATAGAACCAAATTAACACCAGCACTTTAAACTGAGATTAACATCAGCACTTTAAACAGAGATTAACGTCAGCACTTTAAACAGAGATTAACGTCAGCACATTAAGCTGATTTTAGGATCAAATTAGTAACCAATGTACTTCGTCTAGGGTCAATGTGCAAACTGTACTAGATACTAGCTCTTACCGTTACCCACCAAACTCTCCCAAATCCATTTGCATTTTTGGAGAATTGGTATAGACTCTTTCGCTGCTTATCTTTTAATTAATAAATTCAAAATCCTCTAATGGAAATATTAATTTGTTGATCTGAGATGTGATTAAGGAGCTGCAGCAACTCCCCTACAAGGGAAGGTTAAAATATCAAGGGCTTTTTAGCTTTTTTAAAAAGTGAATAAGAGGGTGTCATGATAGAAATGTATGAGAGCCAGTGTGGTGTAGTGGCTAAGGTGTTGGACTGGGAGTCCGGAGATCTGGGTTCTAGTCCCCACTCCGCCATGGAAACCCACTGGGTGACTTTGGGCCAGTCACAGACTCTCAGCCCAACCTACCTCACAGGGTTGTTGTTGTTGTGAGGATAAAATGGAGAGGAGGAGGATTATGTATGCCGCCCTGGGTTCCTCGGAGGAAAAAAAGTGGGATATAAATGTAATAAATAAATAAATAAATAAAACAATGCATGGTGTGGAAAAAGGGGATAAGGAGACGTTTTTGTTTCTCTCCCAAAATACAACATGGGGTCATCCCATGAAATTGAGCGGTGGGAGATTGAGGCAGATAAAAGAAATACTTCTTTTCACAGCACGTAGTTAAGCTATGCAATTCGCTACCACAAGATGCAGTGACGGACACCAATTTTAAAAAGTGAGTAGACAGATGCATGGAAGAGAAAGCTATCAATGAGCTCCTTCAAAGTGGTGTTACATTGCCTTACCGTGGCTCTGCTTCCTGTTTCTCTTCCACTTCTGCCATGAGCTGTAATTACACGAGGAAGAGAGCAGTGACTTCATGGCTTGTACAGCCTCAATGCAACCCTCTAGAGAGCATTTTCTTTTTCAACTTTGCCTGCACACGGCAGGAAAACAAAACAAATATTGATATAGCCCAGAAGAATTGGGTTTTCCGAGATTTTATTTTTAGTGCTCAAACCAGAAAATGGAGTGGGAGACATGCAGGAAGCTGACGGAGTTGTCAGAATGACCCACGGACATCTTTGAGCGGCCAGTAATGAGTGTGCTATAAAACGCTCGCTTAAAGATACTCAATGACTACTAGGGTCTGTCTACACAGAGTCTTCGGGGCGCCTGGAGTGCGCCTGCAGTGCGCCCCGAAATCGATAATGTAGACAGTACCTTAAGCGTTCCAAGAAGAGGCGGAGGAGGAGGAGGAGGAGGAGGCCCCGCATCGCCCCTCGCGGGGACGGGGTGAAGAGTTGCCGGGCCTGGCGGCTTCGCCGGGGAATCAGCTGCGTCCTTGGCGCTGCCCACCTGCCCGCTGGCCTCCTGTTGCCGGCGAAAGAGCCACCCAGGCCCACCCGGGTCGGAGAGCTCCGCGGAAGAAGCCGCCGCCGAGCTCTATGACCCGGGTGGCTCTTTTGCCGGCGGCCCGAAGACTCTGTGTAGACAGGCCCCTAGTCCTGATGATTGTATACTACCTCTAGTATCAGATGTACTTGCTGGGGAACACACTGGCATGTGTGTGTGTGTGTGTGTGTGTGTGTGTGTGTGTGTGTGTGTGTGTGATATTGGGCTCATGTCCTGCTTGTGGGCTTCCTCTGGTTGGCTACCACAGGAACAGGACATTAGACTAAATAGCAGTTTATAAACACTTGGAAGCAAATTAGGAAATAAAATCAAATAAATAAATAACATTTGGAACTATGATTCACAGGAAAGGATGGGCTGGCGGGATTCATATACTGGCAGACACCTTGTCCTCGGGTCTGTCGCTCCCAGGTTGTAGCTGCTGAGAAGGTCTGGGCCTTCGAAGAAACCGCGCTGTCCTCGACACTCCTGTGACTCGGAGGCCTGCTGGGTGGTGGCCTCCGGGTAGGCACCGCAATCTTCTACTGTAGCATAAGCCCTTGGATTGTATGGGAGGCCTTGTAGGTCCAGAACAGCCTGTAGCTTCACAGTATTGAGGGGAATATCAGTCCCGGAAGAAGAGGGTCGCCCCACCTTCCCATCCCTCTTGCTGATTTCGCACATCATTCTCCAGGACTCTGTCTCCGAGCCGTGAGGACAAAGCCCTGCTGATGAAGGAGATGGATGTTTGGAAGATTCCAACAGCTCCAGAGCCGTTCTATAGCTCTGATCTGTTGGATATTCATCCCTCACCAGTTCTCCTGAGGAGAGGGAGTCTACAATGGTGATGGATGAAAGGGAGGAACCCTCGTCGCCTAAATTGCTCTGATCAAAACCATTGGCATAGTAGTCACTCAGTCTCTGCCCATGGCAACCGCCTGAAACTAACTGGATCCAGAGTCTTTCCTGCTGTGTCGGCACTCTGTTGTTGTCAGAGGGCAACTCCACTATTGGGAGGGAAGCCCTGGGATCATCTTCCAAGCGAGGGACAGATCTCAAAGCGGGAGGATTCACGTTCAGAAATGTCTGTGGACAACGAGCAGATCGTCAGTCCTACGGAAGTGCCCTCTTGCTCCCAACACAAACTTGAAACCTTTGAAAGTAAGAATTGGTGCCTGAATTTTTGCCTCTCCCCCTGCCCCAATCTCTTTTCCTTTTCTATCTTGTCTTTGGGTTTGTAAACCTGGCCGAGGCTGTCTTATTATTAATCTTTGTAAACCACTTTGGGAGTTTTTGATGTTGTTTTGGCTGAAGAGCAGGGCAAAAAACCCACTGTAAATCAACAAGCAAATAACCATGATTCATTACAGCATCATTTTGATGTATGTGTAAACTGATCCCTAGAAGGGTTTGAAACTGGTTTAAAACTGTAGTGTGCTCATGCAATTGATGTACTTCAAAGGGATGGTGTGAATTTTGTTTTGTTTGGGATATATATATAGAGAGAGAGAGGGGGGGAGAGAGGGAGAGAGAGAGGGGAGAGAGAGAGAGAGAGAGAGAGAGAGAGAGAGAGAGAGAGAGAGAGAGAGAGAGAGAGAGAATGAGAATATACCATACTTAAACTATAGAATTTGCTACCACAAGATAATAGTGATGGCCATCAATTTGTATGGCTTTAAAAGGGGGTTAGAGAAATTCCTGGAGGAGAAGGCTATCAAAGACTACTAGCCCTGAAGGCCATATGCTACCTCCAGTCTCAGAGGCAGTAAGCCTGTATACTACCAGTTGCTGGGGAACATGGGCGGAAGAATGCTGTTGAACTCAGGTCATATCTTGTGGGCTTTCCACGGACAGCTGGTTGGCCACTGTATAAACAGAATGCTGGACTAGATGGACCCTTGGTCTGATCCAACATGGCTCTCCTTATGTTCTTTCCAAAATTTGCAAATTTCTCCATAAAAGTGATGGAAAGAATTTCAGATTTTTTAAAAAAAATATATGAATGTGGGAGAAGGCAAACCTTTATATACCAGTTGCTGGGGAACATGAGGAGGAAGGTATTATTGCAAGCAGCTGGTTGACCACTGCATAAACAGAATGCTGGACTAGATAGGACTTTGGTCTGAACTCACACGGTTCTTCTTCTGATGTTCTTATGAAACTGGCAGAAATGTCCACCCAGGCAGTGGGGCTTTGAGCACTTCGCTCTCCAAGGTCTGTGTTTGAATCCCTGTGTATTCAGCAATATTTGTGGTGCTGGATTAGGGTTTGAGGTACTGAATTGCCTCTTTTCTCTGACGAGCTCCCAATCCTTAATAGCTATAGGGCAGACAGGTACAACATGGTCCTCTCAATGCTGGAAAACAACTGTCCCTATTGAATTTGGCCAGTGGAGACGGGTGAGAATTCCAATGGGTCTGTTATTTTGTAACAACGTACCAAAATTATCAAATTTCTTTAGAACAAGAGAGAGAAAATGTGAGATTTAAGACATCTGAAGGTGGGGAAAGTGAAACTGACAGGTTCATCTCTTCCTAGTCTTTGGAGAGACATACAAGATGTCCATGCAAGAGAGCTGACTGCAGGCGTTCACTGCCTGTAGCTAACAACCAGGATTAGAGAAACCCAGGAATTTCAACAAACAGGGAGGTGCAATTGTCAACGCTTGCGCCAAACAAAAAGACACCCCCCCCCACTCACCAACGATTTGGGGACCTCAATTTCTGATGAGCTTGGATACACATAGTCCTTAAAGAAAGCCCTTCCAACTGCACCCAACAGGATGAGCCCAAAGAGAATAACAGACACCATAACCATGAGTGTCCAGTGGTCACCTGAAAAGGGTTGAGAACAATGGATGTTAAATGTAGTGGGGAAGCTGTGAGTCAGTGGAGGCTTATGGTCTTCATAATATTTCCATTAATTTACAAAATTTAGTGAATTTACGAACTAGTACGGCTGCCCGGAGATGCTGGGAGCTGCGGTCCAAGACATCCGGCAGGCACCGGGCTAAGGAAGCCGTGCATTTTGCATGGCATACTTTTTCAATACAAACAAACAAATACAAAACGTCCCACACTCACACACCTTCTCTCTCCACTCTCCATCTCCTCCAGTCAAACAAAAACATTTCTGGATCTAGAAGGATATTAGGTTATGTTATTTATTTCATGTGTATGCCACCTTTCTTGCTAGGAGTGAAGAACATAAGAACACAAGAGAAACTAGATTAACAACTGTTACCCAGAGGACCTTCTCTTCTGCTGCTCCCAGACTGTGGAACGGCCTGCCGGAGGAGACTCGTCAACCTAACAGTCTATCAGCATTCAAGAAAGCTATAAAGACTGATCTCTTCCTGCAGGCCTATCCAGTGGAATTTTAAGATGTTTTTAGGATGTTTTAGGATGTTTTTAACAATGTATATTATGTTTTAGTTCAGTTTTATGTATTTTATCGTTTATTGTTGTTCTCCGCCTCCATCAGAATGGAGAGGCAGGTAAGAAATATGATGATGATGATGATGATGATGATGATGAGCCATGCTGGATCAGACCAAGGGGCTGTCTATATGCTCCAAAAACACCATTGTGGGTGCCCGGTGGCGCTGCGTCGGATATATGAGGCAGCAGCCATCATGAAGCCACCATGGGGCTTTCCTGTGAAGCTCTGCATTCAGGCTGGAGCAAGGTGAACATGGCTTTTCCACCATCTCACCTCGCTCCAGCATGGATACGGAGGTATCCTTGGGTGGAAGGTGACCCCTAATTGGCCACCAGAAGCCCAGGCAGGGCCCGGGCCTGCGAGCCACATGGTTGCCGGAAACCCCATGCCCTCCTTTTGCATTGGGATTAGCCGCTGCCACCCCACACCAGAGAAAGTGAGGGGGGTTGTTTAATGCGGCAGCAATCTGGCGCTGTACAGGCAGCCCGCAAGAGTCCATCTACTCCAGCATTCTGTTCATACAGCGGCCAACCAGCTGTTGACCAGGAACCCAAAAGCAGGACATGAGTGCAAAACCATCCTCCCAGTCATGTTCCGCAGCAACTAGTAAGATGCTGCAGAGTTCAAACTGGCATACATGCTTTCTGGCTCCACCCCAAAATTTATCCTCACAACAATCCTGAGAGGTAGGGTAAGGATGAGTTTCAGGTCCAAGCATGACCGTCTAACAGAGCCTTCCCCAACCTGAAACCTTCCAGATGTGTTGGTGCACAACTCCCATGACCCCAGGATGATGGGTGTTGTAGTCCAACACTTCTGGAGAGCACCCAGTTGGGGGGAGGCTGCTCTAACCACTCCACAAAACTGCTCCCATACATTTCAGTGCAGACGTAAACTTGCAATTTACCTATACACAAACACGCCTCTCTTCCCATATCCTGATCCAGAGGGAAAAAGCAGCCAGTCCAATCTCTCTCACCTGCTGGGCTGCCAGGCGTCCTGATGCATTGCACAGCCTCCTTGGTGGGTTACTTTAGCTTCGACACAGTAATTGGCGCTTGGTTTGACATCTTCAAATGTGTGGTTCATTAGGTTTCTATGCATCTTGGGAAGAAAGAAGCATAATTTTCAACACAGCCTCATGTTCTTGGAGACAAGAAGCGACACACACCAACACCAACACTTTATTGGAAAACTTTAGGAAGAGCTGTCAGCAAGTGAAACACTCTAGCATTAATGTTGCATTTCCCATATAATCAACATCAACGGCTGTGCATGTATCTGTGGGAGTGAGCTATAAAGGCAACCTGGGAAATTTACTAGTGGCAGTTTAATGTTTAATCGTTCAAGTAGATCTAGGTAAGCACAGGTAAAAACTGTTTGGTGATTTGTTTAGGGCTTCCAATGTCAGAAACCCCTATAACCCTCATGGCATTCTTTTTAATTGAAGATGTACCTTATTTCTTTGATTCTAAGACGCCATCGATTGTAAGACGCACACTAATTTCAGTACCACCAACAGAAAAAAAGCTTTGATTGTAAGAAATAATAAACTCACCAGCGATTCGAAGACACACCCTGTTTTTAGAGATGTTTATATGGGGGGGAAGTGAGTCTTAGAATCGAAGAAACGCGGTAGATGTGAGTGTATTACTTGTATTAAGCCCACAGTGTGGTGTATGCCAAATGGCTTTTAGGTAGAAGTGTTTATAAAGTTGTCTACTTCATTATACTGCAGCAACCCCAGATTGAGACTTTTATCCAAAACGTCAGGCAGGAGTAGCACACAATAAACAGGCTCTGTTGTAACTTTGTTACGTCTTTCTCTTTTAGTGACTGGGGTACTTCCATGTGGTTGTTGAGGCTAATACAGAAACCATACGCTCCCATGTAACCATCACCAAATATCATCTTGGCATAGGGCTCTCCAACCCCACATCCTCCAGATGTGCTGTACTTCAACTCCCATCATCCACAAACAAGCCCAAATGAGTTACTTTCTGGGGATGATGGGAGCTTTAATTTATTTCACTTAGTACATTTCTATACTGCCCTCTGGGTGATTTACAAAGATTTAAATCCTAAAAATACAATACAACAATGTAACAACTTAATATAAAACCAATACATAAAACATAACCATTTAAAATAATCAACAGTACCATATTTCTCCAATTCTAAGATGCACTTTTTTCTCCATATAAACATCTCTAAAAACGGGGTGCATCTTAGAATCACGGGTGTGTCTTAGGTTTTTTTTTACTGTTGGTGGTACTGAAATTAGTGTGCGCCTTACAATCGATGGCGTCTTACAATCAAAGAAATACGGTAAATCTAGGAACAATTTAAAACCTGATCATATGCTGTCAAATGCTTGAAAGTAGAGGGAAGTCTGAACCTGGTGCTGAAAAGATGATAATGTTGGTGCCAGGTGGGTCTCACTGGGGAGAGCATTCCATAATCAGGAAGCCACTACCAACAAGGCCTTCTCCCTTGTTGCCATCCTCTCAGCCTCCCTTGAAGGAGGCACTTGGAGGAAGGCCTCAGATGAGCATAGTCTATGGGTAGGTTCATACCAGTAGAGGCGCTCCATCAGGTAGTGTGATCCAACATGTTTGGAGGGCACTGGGTTGGGGAAATTGACAAGTGGCAATTCTTCCATACACAAGATATCAAGCTTTTCAGCTTGATATCTTACATCAAGCTGAAACCCACATCTTTTCCTTCTGGATTTTTTTGCAGGATTAAGATCAGCTCCTTTACACAGGTGGACATGTGTTTTGATTCAGGGGCTATATGTTTCATTATACAGCCTCTAGATGACACTGTAGTAGAGAAGAACTGTGCAATTACACACAGCCGATGTAACGGATTAATGTTCCTTACTGTATCATCTTCGACCTTTAAAATATCATGATAAAGGACAGTCAGCAAAGGAGATGCCATGGAGGTTGATGACGTCATGTAAAGGACCCACAAACTTCCATGAGTAACTAAACTCAATGGTAGGATAAAAGCCCCATGTGGCTTTGAGAGTGCTTTAGATCTACTGGACCATCACAGTAACTCATTCAATACAATCCCTCCTATTCAGGAAAATGGACTGGAGTTGGGGAACAGAATTCAACTTGCAGTAGAGGGAAAAACACATACATCAACTTAAGTAGGTAAGCATACTTTTACCCACCATTGTTTTCTGGATGTCGCCGCTTTCTCCACGGAGGATGGCCAGGATCTGCAGAGCTGACATGTAAGAATAGGTTTCCTTCAGTGGAGTGAAGGGCAGAGCAATGGACACAGTAAGACTGTGGTCTCCAGCAGCCAGAGACAAAATTAGGGGACCCACAACAGCTATGAAGAGGGAGGAAGAGAAGAAGAGAGACACCGTTCACCAGTTCTCCCTTTCACCCACCATTATCCTGAGTAGATTTGGTACTGCAAATCTTTCCCACCCCCCTTTTAGTCTTGAGATTCTTCTGAAGGTCAGGACCAAAGTAGACATTTGGGTAGTTACAGGCCAGCCCTACCATTAGGCAAAATAAGCATTTGGGTAGTTACAGGCCAGCCCTACCATTAGGCAAAATAGGTGTTTGGGTAGTTACAGGCCAGGCAAGCCCTACCATTAGGCAAAATAAGCATTTGGGTAGTTACAGGCCAGCCCTACCATTAGGCAAAATAGGTGTTTGGGTAGTTACTGGCCAGGCAAGCCCTACCATTAGGCAAAATAAGCATTTGGGTAGCTCCAAGCCAGCCCTACCATTAGGTAGAGTTTGGCAGCCACCTTGGGCAGCTGATTTCGGCTGTCATAAAAGGACAGCAAATTGTTAGCGTATATTATTTTCCTGACTCTCTGACCATACAGTGTCATTGGATCACACAGGATACTAGTATTATGAGAGAGGGAGGAAAATATTTCTCCCTATCCACTTTCTCTGCACTGTGCATCATTTTATACACCTCTCTCTTGCCATCGCTATTCATCACTGGTCTGCTCTGTCCCCACTCTAGAATCCTCCACAGAAAAGGTTTTCTTACTGTCTTTGTACAGCTGCAGCATGTTCGAATTGGCCCATGCCGACATCCTGGATCCATACTGGGCTCTCACCCTGGCTTGGTACGTGTTGAATAAATGTGTCAAATGAAGATGGCAGCTCTGGGGCTGTCTTAGGTGGTTTCCTCTGCAGGATGTCTCTTTGATCCACTCAGGAAAAGATCTGTTCCTTAGAAGCAGAAGATGCAAGACTGTGGTGAGATCTCACCTTTTAGCATTCAGTTCACCTTACCCAACTAGGGAATCTTCTGGTTCAGGATTTCAGGGCCGGACCTATTATGACGTAAAGTGAAGCATCCACCTCAAGCAGCAGATGCTGAGGGATAGGGGACTCAGCCTGCCCTGTACCTCCTAAGACTGCCTACTGCCCTCAGGTGCGATGAAGAACACTGCCTCATTTTCAGTGGTGAAGTAAGATTCAACTGCCAGTCCAGTCCACTTAACTTGGGGGCCGCCATCTTGTTCTTTGCCCCAGGCAGCAAAATGACTTCGGGTAGCTCTGAGTTCTTCCAAGGAACGTCTCCCACTATACCTATCTCCCAGGCCACTATAATCTTCAGAGGAGGCCCTGTTGTCCATGCCATGGCCTACACATTTCCATTTTTTTTTTTGTGGCGCCACAGAGCTGGGCCTTCTCTGTGATGGCACCCATGCGGTGGAATGATCTCCCCTCTGAGGTACATGGGGCCTCAACCCTGGTGTATTTTAGGTGTTTGTTGAAAACATATCCATTTTCTTTGACTTTCCCAGACAGTGAGACATCTTTGAACCAATCTCTAATATGATTCTTTCTAGGGGTGTGCACGGACCCCCCACTCCGCTTCACTTTAAGATCCGCCATTTTCGGATCGGCCCGCTCCGCCCCGCCCCCACTCCACCTGTGCCCACTCCGCTCCGCTCGGAGCTCCGGATCCGGATCGGAGCTCCGGTCCCTCCCCATAGGGGGGGTTACCGGGCCCTGCCACCATCGCCGCCCATGCGGCGACGGCGGCAGAGCCCGGTAAGGAGGAGGGGGCCCTTACCTGCCTCCGTCCGTGGTCCGTCGCCGTCTTCAATTGAGCCCGTGGTTCCACCAGGAAGTCTGGGCCGCAAGTGCGGCCCAGACTTCCTGCTGGAACCACGGGCTCAATTGGAGACGCTGACGGACCGCAGATGGAGGCAGGTAAGGGAGAGGAGGGCAGGGGGGTTACCGCGCCCTGCCGCCATCGCCGCCCATGCGGCAACGGCGGCAGAGCCCGGTAAGGGACCAAGGGGGAGGGGGCCTTACCTGCCTCCGTCCGTGGTCCGTCGCCGTCTTCAATTGAGCCCGCGGTTCCACCAGGAAGTCTGGGCTGCAAGTGCGGCCCAGACTTCCTGCTGGAACCACGGGCTCAATTGGAGATGCTGACGGACCGCGGACGGAGGCAGGTAAGGGAGAGGAGGGCGGGGGGGTTACCGCGCCCTGCCGCCATCGCCGCCCATGCGGCGACGGCGGCAGAGCCCGGTAAACCCCACTTACCTTTCCGGCGGAGCTCCGGATCGAGGCGAAGGATCCGCCTTCACCTCAATCCTCTTCGCCACGCTCCGCCGGCCCCCCCAATCCTCTTCGCCTCCGCCTTAAGGGCAGGCGAAGCCCCCCGCTCCGCTACTGCTTCTCCGGTCCGATTTGAAGCGGAGCACATCCCTAATTCTTTCATGTATATTTTGTTTAATTCTTTTTGTATAACACTTTGCGATTTATTCAAATGAGAAGCAGCATATATACACACTATATTATATATCTATATCTAATAAATAAAAATAATAAACTCTTATCATCGCCAGGCAGCATAGCTAAAGCTAAGGAATGATGGGAGTTAGAATTCAACATCTGGAGAACTACAACTTCCCATCCCTGAAGTAAAGAGCTCCTACTTGAAAAATACTAAATGCCAACAACGTACCCATTAATTCTCTCCACTTCATACTGAATATTGTCAGTCGAGTCTGGAGCTGGGTGCCATGTCAAGAGGATGTAAAAGTTCTCAGAGGTCAGTGTCACGTTCCCTGGTGGAAGGAGTCGCATTCCTTAAAATGAACAGGAAAAGAAACTAGATTGATGCCGTGTTTCTCAGAACACTCCTGCTTTCGATGGGAGGCAAATGACGAGGCTTGCTAAGTAATCCACAAAGCTTTTATTAAGCACCAAACGTCTCTTCTATCTGAATAGAGTCTAACCTCATAGAAACGTCCCCCTAGACAAAACTATACAAACTGAGCAAGGCAATTGTCTGTTCAAGAAGGATAGGAAGCCACTTCCCAAACGCTCATAATCATAATAATTATTATAATAAATTTGTTGCCCTCCTCTCCCTCTGGATCGAGGCGGGGGCACAACACAAATGCAAACATCATACAACTAATTAAAACATTTAAAACCAATACATCACTAAAAGCAGCACATCATTAAAAGGCAAATTTAAAATTCAAGTGGGTAGGTCTGCCAGAAGAGATCAGTCTTTATGGCTTTCTTAAATTCCAGAAGACTATTAAGTTGACGAATCCCTCCCGGCAAGCCATTCCACAAATTGGGAGCGGCAGAAGAAAGGGTCCTCTGGGTAAAACTTGTCAGCCTTGTTTTTGTTGGCTGGAGTAAATTCTTCCCAGAGGACCTGAGTGTGGGGCGCGGATTGTACGGGAGAAGGCGATCCCGCAGGTAGCCTGGACCCAAACCATGTAGAGCTTTAAAGGTGATACCCAACACTTTATACTTCGCCCGGAAACTAATTGGCAGCCAGTGAAGAGGTTTTAAAACTGGTGTAATGTGGTCACCCCTAGGTGTACCGGTGACCAGCCTGGCTGCCACATTTTGCACTAGTTGAAGTTTCCGGACTAGGCACAAAGGTAGCCCTATGTAGAGTGCATTGCAGAAGTCGAGCCTCAAAGTTACCAGCACGTGCACTACCATCTTTAGGTCTTCTGACTCTAAGAAGGGGCGCAGCTGGCGTATCAGCCGAAGCTGATAGGAAGCACTCCTGGCCGTCGCATCTATCTGGGCTGTCATTTGGAGCGACGGATCCAGGAGCACCCCCAACTGCGAACACAGTCTTTCAGGGGGAGTGTAGCCCCATCCAGAACTGGTTGACACACCTCCAAACCTAGGTCAAAGCCCTTGACAGCAAGCACCTCTGTCTTGTCTGGATTCAGCTTCAGTTTGTTTTTCCTCATCCAGCCCATTACCACCTCTAAGCATTCATTCAGAGGAGACACACTATCCTTAGCTGACGCTATTGTTGAAGGCATAGAGAAATATATTTGGGTGCCATCAGCATACTGATAGCACCCCGTCCCATGCCTCTGGATGATCTCTCCCAGCAGTTTCATGTAAATATTAAATAGCATTGGGGAAAGGATGGCACCTTGTGGTACACCACACAGCAGCTCCTTCTTTGAGCAGCAGCTATCCCCAAGCATCACCATCCGGAACCTGCCCTAGAGGTAGGACCGGAACAACTGAAACACAGTGCCCCCAATTCCCAGTACCCTCAGGCAATCCAGAAGGATACCATGGTCGATGGTATTGAAAGCCGCTGAGAGGTCCAAAAGTACCAGCAGGGACACACTTAACTTCAGAGAGCCTGGTCCGGAGGCAGGTTCTGGCGTAATCTAACCCATTTTCTCACGCCTTCCTTCTGCCCCGTGCGTTTGAGCTTCCGGCGGACCCTAGTATCAGCTAGCTTGTTGGGACGCTCACCTCCGGAAGAAACCTCACTTCCCACTGATTGTGTAGAATTTGGCCTTGAGGAGATAAGCCCTGGAGAGGGCTGACTCCCAGCTGGGGAATCGCCTATGAGAGCTTCCTCCCCCACTGGTCCAGGCTGGCTGGTGTCTGGCGCTGCGTCTTCTAGTTCTGAATCTGATTCTGATTGATTACCTGAAACATCGTCTCCCAAAACAGGGGCAGTAGGGTTAGACATGACAATTGAGAACTCCGAAAGGAAAGGGGGACCCCAGATCTGCTTTCTTCACCTACAAAGATGGCAGTTTATATATATATATATTACTGCATTTGCAGCAAGTTAAAAAACTGGTGGAATAAAGTTGAAAAACAAGGAGAGAGGCACTGGGGATTTACAACGCTGTGAGAAGGAACCACAAACTTCTGTGAGTGACCCACAAGTGCACAAGAAAAGTGAAGGAGCTCAGAGTCTGTTTTTGTATACTGAAAGTACTTGGGAGGCTTGTATGTGTCTTAATAAAATCTGTAATAGCATAACCCCTTTATATTTAATAACGCCTTCCCCCCTTCATGTGTTTTAATGTGATTTTAGATTGTAAGCCTTTAGGCAGGGTGTTGCTGTTTTATTTGTATATTTTGTACAGCACCAAGTACGAGTGTTACGTGAGTGTTACACGTAAACTGGAACTAGTTCATCGATCTTTCTGGAAGCTAAAGTGCTGCAGCTCACAGGTCACTCTGATGGTCAATCACTGAGTGATTCTGGAAATCTCTTTGAAGAATGAGGAGAAAATTGTAGGAGGAGCCACTAAAGGAAATAGGCAGTCTCTATCATTCTTAAATGACTTGGAATAGATCAGAAGATGGGCAGTAACCACTGTATGTGGAGCATGAGTCTGCTCCTACTCCTAATTCATGTGTGGAAATGCCAAAAAAAGCGCCATATCAATATTCTTTCTCCAAGACCCTGTGGAAAAGACTTCCCTCCACCTAAATTTTATCCTTGGTAGTGTATTAGGTTTAAATGTTTCAAGCTTTCTTAAGTTATTTTTAAAAAAAGAGGCAGCATTTTTCATTGCCTGGTGGGACGATATATTTATACTAATTGCATAGTAAACTCAGTGAGATATTACCCAGGCTTCAAAAGCTTTACAGCGGTGGTTCTTGTTCCCTAGAAGAGTAGGTATAGCTTCTCCTTCTTTTACCAAATGTCTGAGAAGCAAAAAGGTTATTTATTTCTTCAGTACCATACTCAAATATATCTTGTACACCGCTCCGAAATTTTTCAATGGGGAGCGGTATATAAATATTCTAATAATAATAAATAATAATAATAATAATAATAAATAATAATAATAAGTACATTGTTGGTGCTAAATATATAAAACCATCATCATCATCATCCTCCAAGCAGAGCGTAGTGGAAAGTACCAGATGCCTTCTGCAGTCAGTAAGCAAAACCACTAATCTTGCATCAGATTCTGCTGAAAGCAGAAGGGAGGAGGCAGATGGAAAACTTCCAGCGGTGCTGTAGAAAATGGGTTTCGGGGTGAGCCAAGTCGAATCCAATGCATTTCAAGCTTGCTGCGCTTTATCTAGAATACTTTACCACACCTTCATAAGGAGAAAAAGGGAAATAAACTGTCTCTAATGAAAAAGGTGGTAAGACAGCCATGATAAACAGCAGAATGGTTGAAATGTGTTTGGGGTAAACTCTGAGAAACAAACATGGGTTTGGCTATGGTTTGCTGATGGAACACCCGCTTTGCATGCAGAAGGTCTTGGGGTCATTTCCGGGGTCTGTCTAAACACTCAGAAAACCCTGGGGTGGGTGCACGGTGGTGCAGCGTTGATTATACAACACTGCTGCAATCACACACACACCCTCGGGCTTTCCGCTGAAGCTGCAGAGAAAAAAAGTCGGGGACTTACCTCGACATTTTTCACCAGAGCAAGACAAGGACGTGCAAGAAGGCATCAAGACAGACCCAAAGCCTTGCTCCGGAGTCACAGCAGAGGCATGGCCGGGCGGTGCCTGGTGGAAGGCGACCAGGAAGAGGGCAGGGGTGTCTCCAGTCCTCGGATGGGCTCCCAGAAACTCTGCGCTCCCTCCTCAGTGTCGGGATTACCCGACACCACTCCGAGGGATGGATCACCAACACAGCACCATGAAGACACCCCACTGGTTTCTCCAGGTAGGATGGGGAAAGATGGGTGTTTGAAACCCTGGAGAGGGTTTCTACCAATCAGTGTAGACCACCACTACCCAAACTGGTGCCTGCTGGCTCAGGAATGCTGGGATTTGTAGTCCCACACAACTGGAAGGCACCAGGTTGTGGGAGGCTGGTGTAGACAATGCAGAGTGAGATAGACTAGCGGTCTGACCTGGTGCAGGGCATATATGGCAGCTTTCCCTCGTTGGTGCCTTCCAGATGTTTTGGACTACAGTTCCAAGAAATCCAGACCATTGGCCATGCTGGCTGGGTCTGATGGGAGCTGAAGATGAAAACATCTGGAGGGCCCCTGGTTTGGGAAGGTCTCAAACCTATTTTCTGTGGCACCCATTGAAGTTTTCCTTATAACATTCCTATAGAGAGGTGAAATTCTCTTATTTTCTGGAGCATTTGTTTCAGCCCACAGCATTGAAAACCTGTCAGCTCCGATTCTGTCTCAGGGCCTAGAACTACTTCCCTTTCCACCTCCACCCAGAAGCTTCAGGCAGCAGGTAGATTGCCCATACAGGGAAAAAAAAGACATGTCCTATCCTAACCCTCACCTCCTATTAAGGGATCATTGGGGAGTGGAAGTGTAATAAACGAATAAATGTATTTATGTATTACAGATGAGATTACCCTAAACCCACCCACAAAAAAAGCCTTGGAAGGACTTCTTAATCTATGAAGATATAAATTCTTTGGACTACCGCCCCCCCCCCCCAAATCTAGAGAAGGAAGCATTCTCTCCTGGCACTAAGAAGACAAAAGTGCAGATGGCCTCCCAAGAGTGTTCCTTGCCAACTCAAGAAATAAAGGCCTTTTCTGTCTTTCTTTCAAGAAAATAAAGACTTACCCTGCTGGAAAGTGTGATGGATAAAGAGCGAAAGAACAGCCAATAGTGCAGCAGCCATGGTTCTTCCCTGCCGGGGGGGTGGGGGTAGGGAGAAGCTCTATTTCCATCTGTCACCGGGCCCCATATTTGAATTCCAGAGTTAGACAACACGGAAGAAACGAACGAGGCTGCGCAAAGTAACCCCACCTTCGACAACTCTAACCGTGTGCCAATTATTTGAGGAAGTTAGGGATTAGTTGTGTGCATTCTTTATAAATTGAAGGTGGAGCAGTAAGAGATGGCTCAAAACCCATCCTTTTGTGCATGGGCCTGTTCCACCTGTGCAGTCGGAATGGTGGCCGGGAGCCCAGATGCTGTGGCTATCAAAGATGACGCACTCAGATTGTCATCACAAATACTAGGTGACTCCGGGTGAAAAAGAGCCTTGTAACTGTTCCTTTAATCACAACAACCAGCATAGCAGCTGGCTGGCGGAGCTGTTCGTAAGATGCTGCAGAGATCTACTAAGAGTGATGGCCTGCATAATGGTTTTATGACTTTCTCCCCACTCCACCCACTTTTAGGTGGTAAATTGCTCACTTACTTCAACATGCAAGAAGAAACTAAAATGATCCAGGGGCTGGAGCACCTCCCCTATGAGATACAACAGCTGGGATCATAGAATCATAGAACAGCAGAGTTGGAAGGGGCCTACAAGGCCATCGAGTCCAACCCCCTGCTCAATGCAGGAATCCACCCTAAAGCATCCCTGACAGAGGGTTGTCCAGTTGCCTCTTGAAGGCCTCTATTGTGGGAGAGGCCACAACCTCACCAGGCAACTGATTCCATTGTCGTACTGCTCTAACAGTCAGGAAGTTTTTCCTGATTTCCAGCTGGAATCTGGCTTCCTTTAACTTGAGCCTGTTATTCTGTGTCCTGCATTCTGGGAGGATCGAGAAGAGATCCTGGCCCTCCTGTTTAGCTTGCGAGGTGGGGGAGGAAGGAGGATAGGGGGAGAGATGATAGAGGCGTACAAAATTATGCGTGGTGTGGAGAACGTGGATAGGGAAGCATTTTTCTCCCTTATAATACTAGAGCCCAAGGGGGTCATCCCATGAAGCTGATCACTGGGAGATTCAGGACAGATAAAAGGAAGGACTTCTTCACCCAGCGCAGAGTTAAACTATGGAATTCACTACCGCAAGATGTAGCGATGGCCACCAATTTGGATGGCTTCAAAAGGGGGTTGGATGAATTCGTGGAAGAGGGTTTAGAATATTCCACTCATTTTCTGTATTTATTTTCTAACAGAAACTCAACATCCTATGGTTCCTGAAGGCCACCAGGCATACTCAGTCCCCAGTGCTGTGCAGTGGTGGCTTTTTCTCCGTTAAGGTTTTTCATTTATTTATTGTACTCCTTCAATCCTCACAGCTTCTCAGAGCATATTGTTACCACCCTAATTTCTTAGTGACCATATTTGATCACACTGGGGGCAGCAGTGTGTGTGTGTGTGTGTGTCTGTGCGCTGAGTTCAGTATTCAAGGGAGTGATACTTTATAATCACCCTTTTTTCCTTGCAGAATCAGGGGGAAGTTAATGTGCAGGTTTCCCACGATACCTAAGCTGTAGGACCGTGTACACAATCCTGTACTAACTCATCTCTTTTGTCCTGGACTATTTAACCTGCCCTGTTCTGTGTTAGCTGACTGGAAGAATTACAATTCCATCCTTGTAATAATTCTGGGAAGTAGTCAGGAAACGTATCCTCTTTTAAACACCTTGACTGTGTAATGTAAAAGCAGGCTGAAGTACGTAAAGGGATAGCAGGGGCGCACAATTCCAGTTAGGAATTCAGCATCGTCAGAATCTTTCTACATGGCTGCAAAGATGTAGTGGAAAAAGTAAGCAGGCAATGATTGATGATATCTTCCTCTGTGTTCAGCCCACCATTTAAGGTCCTCTGAGGGTCATCTGCTTTAAGTGCTTAATGAGAGATTGGCAGTCATACATCAGACCTTCTCCTTTACCACCTCTCAGCTGTGGAATGACCGGTGGGTTGAAATGTGCCTGCTGCTGTCTTTGAATGTCTTGAAGCAGACATTAAAGACTGTTATTCCATCAGGCCTTCTCTTTTTAGAATCTTTTTGGTGACTGGGATTTATGGTTTTTATGCCGTAGGGTTTGATTATCTTTTAAAATTGTTTAACGTTTTTTATGCTACCTATAGTATTATATCGATTATTTTTATTTTGCTTAAATTGTTTTAACTTTGCATGCTGCCTAGGGTATTCTGTATACAGGTGTGGTATAAACTGAATAAACAAACACAGAATAAATACATCTTGGAATCCAGAACAGGGATGAATAAGACTCTCCATTTGACAGGGGATCAGGCCCTGGTGCTCTGCAGTGCTCTGCTGTTTCATAAGAAACAAACAAAAAACCTGGAGACTCAGCAACAAAAGTCAGCCCCCACAGCAATTTCAGTCTTGCCTCGGGTATTAATTCACTTTGTGGGTTAAAGCAAACCACTCTCTATCTCAGTGTTGTTTTCCGCCCCCAATAACATGGGGATAATAGTGGCCTGCCATACTAGGTTGTTGTAAAGATTACACAAGGTGTAAAGTGCTGAATGTTTATTTTTAAAGACACAAGCCGTGGGGATGCTTCACCTGTGCAAAATGCCCTGCAATTGCCTCTTGAGACTTTCCTTTAGATCTAGCTTTTGGAGAACATCATTACAGATTCCGTTTGTCCCGTTACACTATCATCCCCACAGTACAAGCACATGTTCGCACCTTGCCTCACAACAACGAACAGCATTAGATTCTGGGCAAAGGTGCCTGCAGTTAGAAATGAAGAAAAACAACAACGCTACAGACACATTAGGTTCTCTTTATGTTACTAGAACTATTCCATGAGAATTTGGAATGATTGTACGCTTGTTTGGAAGTGGCAGGGGCAGAGCTATATTGCCCATACAGGTGTGTACACACACACGCACATGTCTGTGTCACAACACGATAACCCACCATGGCAGATCAGCCATGTTGGGCTGTTGTGTTGTGCAAACCTGGTGTGGTTCCTGCAGCGTGGCTTGTTTTCACAAACAAGTCATCCTGAGAACCCAGAACGAGTTGTTGGGTTGTTCATACACGGAGTGGCTTCACGTGACTTCCGAACCTAGCAGGGCGACTTCGTCATGGGCTGTCGAGAATGGCTGTCGAGCCGCCCAGCAAGAGCAGCGAAAACCCCAGCCACGCCTCGGGGATCTTGCTAGTGGCGCCGCCATCCCTCCCTCACCTCTCCTCAGTGCCCTCTGCCCTCTGCTCCTAAAACACACACATTAGGTTCTCTTTATGTCCCAAGTGAAATAGCATACATTTTGGTTTATTTGGTCCATGAGAGTTGATTGTCGTTTTTCAATGGACTTCCTCAAATGGATTGTGTGCAATGAAGCCAGGCTCAATCAGCGGCGGGGTGGGGTGAGGAAGCCTCTCCAATACGAAGCATGGTTTGGGTCTCACAGCTACAAGGCATGCCCCAACAGGACAGGAGAGGAAGGTACGTGGGGGGGAAATACTTGATTCATCGTGCCTCCCAAGCTGTCCCAGGTTTGCCTTTCACCGGGCAAAAAGCTGGCCCAAGCATCTCCCGCCACCAGCCAAAAGGAAGAGCCAGGGCTGGGAGCTCGAAGCCAAACTTGAGCAGGGGTCCATGAAGAGGCTGTGATGGGAGTTCCTTGCCCAGCACCGTTCCCCGTGTTTTGTGCAAATCATCAAGATGATGGGGACCCCAAGCACCCCAAAGACATTTTAAAAGGGGAAGAAGTTTCCAACACTTCCCTCTGATGTCCTCAGTCTGCTCTGGAAGCAACACAAATAATGGAAGCAGGGAACCTTGCGCCCTAGTCTACCAATGGCCTAATCAGGATAAAAACAAGAACTGCCCTCTCTCTCCCACAGCAAACAACATGATTGTGTCCAGTCCGAGCTCCCCAAAAGCCCAGATTTCCCTGAGAAAGCAGAGAGCATCCTCCCACCTGAGGTTCTCATGTCATCTTGAAATTGGAGAGGGACACGGCCAAACGAGCAGCTGACGCTGCACTCGGTTGCTGTGGCCTCATGGGAGGGAGCACCTAATGTGGCGGACGGGATCATCACCCCATCCAAGTTGCTTTGGGTTGCAAGGGGAGAGGCGTACAGGAGCCCTTGCAGTTTCAGACGCTGTCGCCTGCCGCTGGACATCGCGGACGGCATCGGTCTTTATGCTTCTGTTGATCCCAGGTGAGTCGCACTAGGATGTGCCAGGGGGAACCCAGCCTCCGAATGCCTTCTCCAAGTACCGCGCCATGGCCAGAGTCAAGTGGTCATTGTGGGGTCCTGCCACCACCTGGATGCCCAGAGGAAGGCCTTCCTCGCTCAAGCCCAGTGGACACTGGGTCACCGGTAATCCCAGTATGTTGAAGATGGCTAAGAGGGAACAAGTAACAGGCAAATTAAGTGACTCAAAAGCATACAGAACATTTCAAAAATACACATCACCATATTACTTTTATCAAGCTAACTCAGCTCAAAGGCCCCCCCAAAACAAGTTTGCAAACATGTACTACATTCAGAAGGGCTCAGAAAATTAATTCCAAGTGATGATCTAATGCAGGAAGGAGGGCAGCAGGGGGAGTTTCCCTTGGGAGCCTGTAACCCCAGCAGATCCATCGCAGGAAGGGGGCTGACATAGGGGGGCTGTGGAAAACGAGTTCTGCTGCAATGGTGCCTGGAATACATTGCAGGAGGTCGTGGGAGGACCGAGGGGGAAAACAAGCCCACAGCGCCCAATCGTTTATCGAGTTAGCAAACGACAACCAACCCATGGTGGCTTATTATCAGGGTGGCTTACTGTGACATGCAAACCCACCTATCATGTTGTATGGGGGGGCGGGGCGGGTAGGTGCATGTGCATACACCCATGGGAAAGACCACACTCTACTACATGTTAAGAAATCCAAATGCGCCCATAGATGCTACTGTATTAAATAATAAGAATAATAGGAATTTCTTACCAGTATAGGCAAAATTGAAAGGCATTCCCAGGGGAGCATGGTGCTTGGGAGCTACCATGGGGTGTGAAGGGTATAAGAGGATCCCATCATTCCCCAGTAAATTCACCATCTCAGTCTGCAGACTCTGTGCCATGCTTGCTACCTTAGTGGCCGCCTTGGGGTTGTAGTTCATAAACCTCTCAGCTAGTCCTAGTCCTAAGAGAGAAAAGAAGAGCGCAGAGACATAGGCAGGTTAAAGGCAAACAGTTGTTTCTGGAGCAAGCTGTGGCATGTACAGGGCCGGTGCCAGACTGTTTTGCACCCTAGGCAAGGCGAGCTATTTGCGCACACACGCACACACCAAAATTGCCAACTTCGATTCAGCTGTTCAAGAAGAGTTTCTGAACTATTTTCCTTTTATTATGTTTTTTTTCCCTTAAAACAGCTAATCTGTATAAAACTGTGACCCTTAAAGGGCAGTAATGCACCCCTCTGAGGTCTGCGCCCTAGGCGGCTGCCTAGTTGGCCTAACGGTAGTGCAGGCCCTGGGCATGCAGAATGGAATCTATTTGTGAAGACTTCGTACACAAGGGTTTGAAAGCCACTCTTGGTGCGTGTCAGAAGTGCAGCTTTCCTGCTTGCTTTGTTCATGCAGCTGCTGCTTCTCACTCCCAAATGAGTATTTAGTTATACGATTTGAGTAGGATGATTGGACCCCTTATGAAGGAGAGCCTAGAGCAGGGATGGGCAACTGTGAGAGGTCCGGTTGGGGGCAATTTCGCCCCCAGTCTCCCCCACAAGCTTCACCAGGAGGGGGGAATTATCATCATCATCATCATCATCTCTTTCCTTGCTCGTGTTTTTCTAGATCAGCCTTCCTCAACCTGGGGCGCTCCAGATGTGTTGGACTGCACCTCCCAGAATGCCCCAGCTGGGGCATTCTGGGAGTTGCAGTCCAACACATCTGGAGCGCCCCAGGTTGAGGAAGGCTGTTCTAGATGGACATGACAGGCTTTGCCTTTGTCTTTTACTAATTCAGAAATTCCCCGACTACTGAACATGTTTTCAGCATGACTGTTTTGTGAATGTTGGTGTGGACGTATTTTGGAAGGCCCAGTTTCTGAACTGAAGGTTTTCTATATCGTCTTTTGATGTGATGCCAGTGGCTGATATTATTTTATTAATTATTATTCTCTCTCTTTTCTCACTCACGGCAGTTTTTCTAGATGGACATGACAGGCTTTGCCAAGCCATGCTGCCTTTTACTCATTCAGGAATTCCCTGACTATTGAACATGTTTTAAGTATGACCGCTTTCTGGATGTTGGTCTGGATGTATTTTGGTACGCCCAGTTTCTGAAGGTTTTCTGTAAAAAAATAATAATGATGTGATGCCAGTGACTGGTGTGACTAACGGAATAATTGTAACCTTTTCCTGTTGCCATAGCTCTTTAACTTCCTTGGCCAGTGGTGTATATTTTTTTATTATTACTATATGGTTCGGGTCCAGGTTATTTGAAAGAACGTATTCTCCCTTATGAGCCTGCCCGTGCTTTGAGATCTTCTGGAGAAGCCCTTCTTTCAGTCCCACCTTCTTCACAGGCACGCTTGGTGGGACCATGGGAGAGGGCCTTCTCGGTGGCTGCTCCAGTGCTCTGGAACTCTCTTCCCAGGGAAGCTAGGCTGGCTCCCTCCTTGATGGGCTTTCGGAAGCAGGCTAAAACTTTTTTGTTCAAGCAGGCCTTTGACGAATAATCCAGCCCTCCATCTATGTTAATGTCTTATAATTTTGTTGTGTATTTTTTAATTGTTTATGGTTTTGTTTCCCTCCCCCTCCCCGCATGTATATTTTAAACTTTGTAAGGCCGCCTTGAGGCCCAGCATTGGGCAAAAGGCGGGATACAAATAATAATAATAATAATAATAATAATAATAATAATAATAATAATAATAATAATAATAATATCACTTTTCTTGCTTGTGGCGGTTTTCCTAGATGGACATGTCGTTGTTATTATTATTATTATTATTATTATCATCATCATCATCATCATCATCAACATCAACAAGTTCATATATCTGCCACCAAAATTAAGTGGCAAACTGCTCCAAAGCTCAGTAGCGCTTCGACAAATTTAGCTTGCAAACAAGCAACACTGTCCAAACGTAGAGCTATTTTGTGCTTGTTTTGTTTTCGTTTTGGGGGAATGGCCCAATCTTGACCTAGACTGTCAGCATTACCTTCTTACTGCCAAATATCTGGTGCCACCTTATGGTCCCAAACATTATGACATGAAAAATAGTACCAACCCAACTTTAGTTACCAGGCAACCACCAACAGCTTGGCCAAAACTAATACCGTATTTCTTCGATTCTAAGACACACTTTTTCCCCTAAATAAACAGCTCTAAAAATGGAGTGCGTCTTAGAATCGATGGCGTCTTAGAATCGAAGCAATACGGTAAGAGGAAAAGAGGAAGCTCCTGCAGCAGCCTCGAGCCATGCGAGCGAGGAGGAGCTGGGAGGGTAAGCGCCTGGTTTTTTGTTAGTCAAATTTATTCGTAAGTCCCATCGATTTCCATGGGACTTACTCGCGTGTCGTCGTCCCCTGGTGCACAGACAAGTAAAGAGCGGGACTGGAGAGTTAAGCGTTTTAGCCCCTTAATCGCGCCTTCTCCTCTCTCCCCCCGCCCGAAAACATTGTTTACTCTTTGTTTCAACACACACCCCCTTCTTCCCGCGCAAACGGCGGTTTCTTCTCTCACAGAGGGAAAAAAGAAAAGGACACAACCATTAGAAGAAAGCGCAGAGGGAAGGGGAGGAGGTTGGCTGGGCGGTGAGGGAAGTATTTCTTTGATTCTAAGATGCCCTTTTTTCCCAAATAAACATCTCTAAAAATGGGGTGCGTCTTAGAATCGATGGCGTCTTAGAATCGAAGAAATACGGTAGTTAAAAAAAAATGTCCGGCAGTTGATAACTGTCTCCAAATCTCAGAAGCAAGTCTACAAGTTGAGAAGCAAGATGTTACCGATGGCTGGAATGGTGTGTGAAGACTTTCCCATCATCCATTTCAACAACTCCCATGACGGCCACACGGGTTTTCCATGGTCCCCAAGCATATCTGTGAACGTCTGATTGGCCTGTAAACAATATGCATGAAGAAGTATTGATGGAGAGCATCCTGGAACGATTCCTGCTTTCATCTGCTCTGTCCATCGCTAGCATTTAACATAAGGCAGCAGTCTGCACCAAATCTCTTTTCTCACTTTACAGAGCACAGTTCTCCTCCCATAGTGGGAACAAGATGCTAACAGATCTAAGTGAATACTTCTTCAGAGGATGTTCTAGGGAACCTTGAAGTTCTGTGGAAGTCTAGTAAGAGAGACTTCAATGAGACGATCCCTGAAAGACAGTTTGCCCATCACTACTGATTTTCCCTGCAATGCGGTGCATTCACAGGAGGGCTGTGTTCTAGGCAGCATTCTTGCTTTATGTGAGATGAGGAGGAGAACATAACATGCTCAGTCAGGCCAACAGTCCAGCATCTGTTCACACAATGGCCAACCAACGGTTGACCCACAAGCAGGACATGAGTGCAACACAGCATCCTCCCATCCATAGTCTCCAGCAATCATTGTATATAGGCTTACTGCCTCTGTACTGGAGGGAGCACATAGCTATCTGGACTAGTAGCCATTGATAGCCTTCTCCTCCAGGAATATATCCAACCCCCTTTTAAAGACATCCAAATTGGTGGCCGTCACCACATCTTGTGGTAGCGAATTCCACAGTTTAACTATGCGCTGTGTAAAGAACTTCTTTCTATCTGTCAAAGTACTTCCTTTTATCTGTCAAAGTACTTCCTTTTATCCAACAGGCCTGTACAACACTTTGCATGAACATCCTTCAGCACGTCCCATGGTTGTTGCTTTTTAGAAGTCCACAAGGCTTCCTTAGTAGACAACCAATGTAGAATCCTTTCCACACTGACTTAAAGTAATATGGAAAGGGTTCCATGAAGGTAGCAAGTGTGAAAAACCACTGACGTAAATCTCTCCCCCCTCAACAACACTATGGGAATACAGTCTTGCTGTTGCAAGTGGGGTCATGCCATTTTACACACCTGCACATCACTGTCCTTGGAAGTCATCATGACAGACCAGATCTGGAAGGAATATTTCATTTTGCGAATGGCCGCATTCTGAACTTGAATCCCCAGTTCAGTCTCAAGGTGCTTTACCACCTTAAATGTAAGAACAAAAAAGAAAAAAAGGGAATAAGATAAGAGCCATCTGATCATGTCCTGCCCTTTTACAGAAAACGTTATTAAAGGAGAAGTGGAAGATTTGTTGGCCAAAGGCCATCCAAGAGCCTGCAATAATTTGGGGAGAAATGAATTATTTTAAAGATTCCACATAGAGAGCCAAAGGATAGCAAACCAGTATTACCATAATTGTGTTGGAGTTAGAAGCGATTAGCAACGACCCTCTTCAGACAACACGCTAAACCACTGTGGTTAAGCATTTTGAGATAAATACTATGGCTTACTGTTTCGTGTGAACCATGACTTTGTGTGTTGGGCTTACCATTCCTAACCACGGTGGCTACATAACCATGGTTTAAACATGCTCACTAACCATTTATTGCAAAAGGGTTAGTGGCTTAAACATGGCTTAGTATGTTGTCTAAACAGGCCCAGGGTCGGTCACCTCCTAAATTCAAGCTCCAGAGCAGCTGGGGAATGATTTACATATGTGTGTACATAATCTGATACGACTCCTCATTTATTTATAAGATTTATATGCCGCGGAATATAATAGAGTCTTTCAGCGGTCCACTTAGTGATCCACAGTTGACCAAACATAAAAACTACTGCTACTGAAGAGTACTGTGCTCCAGGTGAAAGGATATAGAGACCCCACCTGCAAAGTTGTGAACTGCCCAGAGAGCTCCGGCTATTGGGCGGTATAGAAATGTAATAAATAAATAAATAAATAAATAAATAAATAAATAAAGTTTTATTGGGTGGAAGGTAGGCATGGAATCACTGGGTAGTAGTAGTAGTAGTAGTAGTAGTAGTAATAATAATAATAATAATAATAATAATAATAATAATACATTTATTTATTTCCAACCTCTCCATTTTGATTGAGGCGGGGAACATCAGTAAATATAAACACATAAAACTAAATTCAAACGTAATATACATTGTTACAACATCCTAAAATTCCACTGGACAAGCCTGCCGGAAGAGATCAGTCTTAATAGCTTTCTTGAATGCTAATAGACTGTCAAGTTGACAACACAAGTTTGCTCCATTTCCAACAGTGTCGCAGCGTAAATAAATGCCCCTTAATTTAAGGATCACAGTATCCCGTAAATCTGCCATTTTGAAAGTACAATCATACAGTGACAAGATATGGGGTAGATATACAGCCGATGTGTCCCAGTAACCATGGTATCCTGTCCCCAAATGAACCCTCTCTTAAGAAGATGCCTTCAGGCCACCCACCCATTTAGCTCAGTATTGTGTTCATTAATTAGTTCTCCAGGGTTTCAAACAGGAGTCTCTCCCGTCCATCCATGGACATGCCTGGGATTGAACATGGGACCTTCCGCATGCAAAGCTTGTGATGGCACACAAGTTTTTTTACGCAGCAGATGTAACTTCCTTACCTTTCGATGAGCCTGAAGAAGCTCTTTGTCCATACGGGAAACAAAGACAGACCCCCCATCATGCTCCATAGAATAGAATTTTAGATTCTCCAAGGATACCTTTTCATCCAGCTTCAACCTGACAAGAAAGGGATAAGAGAGCAACAAGTTGGCTGCGAAGAGCACTCTGTCTTATCACCCTCTGGAGGGGACACAAACTCAAGTTCAAACAGTGAACTTTGGCCCAGGCCAACTCTGAAATGTCAGGCTTGGGGCCTATAATTTGTACTAAACAGTCAAAGTTAGTCTACTTTTTTAGAAGGACGTACAAGATGAATAAATGAGAAGTGGGCTGTCTCCGCGGCGCTGGGCTGGCACCGCCTCCCACTTCAACCCCACACTTTCCCTCACCCGGGGTGGCATCAGGTAATCCCGACGCCAAGGAGGGAGCACAGGGTTTCTGGGCCACCATCCAGGTCTGGGAGTTGCTGCCACGACACAGGCTCTGAACACCAGACCCGGCCGAGGCTACTCCCTGCTCAAGCCAAGCACCACCACTTGATATGCCTGAGGCAAAGGATAAAACCCACCTTCCTCCAAACTATGTGGAGAAAGGGGTTTAAAATGGAGAAGAATTTTTAATATATATAATGCGCTGTGAGTTATATCTGCTTAGGTGAATGTGGGTGTTAAATGTGTAAACTTAAGATGATAAATGCCAAACAGACACGTGGGATTTTTGCGGTAGTTTTAAAAACAAAACAATCAAAATTTATTTTTAAAAGTTCACAAGCTTTGTTTCAAATAACAAAATTTAAAAACCTTTTTGAAACCTTTCATACAATCCGGTCACTCATTCACATTTGCGCTTTCCTTTTTCTCACACAATCACTCTTGAACTTTCTTTATTCTCAGTATTGATTAATATACATCCACTACGGGCACACCACACCCTAAAGACACCACTCACTACACTGACCCTCAAATTTCCCAGAACTTAAGTACCATAAACACAGAGAGCACTAAAGACTCTAAGAGTCCCTAACAAGTCTCCCTGAAAAGATCTCTCAATCCCCTCCGTCATTCCCTTATATATCACTCCTCCCCGCTCCCAAGACATTCTAACTCCGCCCACTCAGGCCAACATTCTAAAAACCGCAGACTTACAAACCGCAGACATACATTTGGAATTGACTTGTGGGGTGTAACGCCACAGTTGCCCCCGCCCTCTTCTTGGTGGAAGGCACCCAATCTCTGCTCACCTTCCACCAGGCGCCACCCCTGGGTTGACCCTGGATTGGCCACAGAGCGACGTTACACATCGGAAGCAACACAAGCCACCTACTTTGCTATGTTTGGTCCAGCCATGACCCTCAACATGGGGTCCAGGTCCTCTGCGTAACGGCACATGGGACCAGTGCACAGGTAGTTGGTCCGAATACCGATGGCATTGGGGAATTGGCCATCGTTGGGCACCACACCTGCATGAACACACAAGCACACAGAGGCTCAGAGTTTTAACTTTGCATGACAAATCGCAGGCCTCCAGTTTGGTGTTGGTTGTCGTGGGTAGGAGTCACATGGCATCGCACACAAAAAGAAGAACAGCCTTTGTGGTCAAGGCTACTAGGAGGTCCAAATCACAACCCGAACCCATTTTCTACCAGAAAGAACTTTTCGGCTACAAGTGACAGTAACCCTGGGATTGCAGAACAGAAGAGATGCACGTTCTGTCGCTGTCCTGGAGACCTAGAGCCACTGTGAGGCTGCCACCCCCACCCCCACCCCCTTCCCAGGAAGGTCGTGGCAAATGGGCGACCAACCTGCCCCCATCCCTATCCATTGACTAGACAAGGTGCAGGGGCTCCAACATTTGCTCTCTTTTCCCCTCCTCATTCCTTTTCACTCTTGCATTGTGCCTATTTCATGTGAGTCTGTAGGCAAGGAGCATCTTTATTCAGAGGGCTGTTGAAGCTCTTTCAGCTGATGGGCTGGATTTCGTTTTGGAGAAGCGCTCCGGTGGGGGGGGGGGGAGTGAGCTGCAGTGGTGACAGGGGCCAAAGAAAAAAGAGGGCTGAATCAAAGGGGGGAAGGCAGGGCTAAAATACTAAAAAATGCCAACCTGTTTTAGCTTAAAATGCTCACTGCCAGTCATTAATTCTTGGGAGAGGTGTTTCAGCCTTTTAGAATAGGGGGGTGGGGAGAACTGCAGAAAAGCCAAGAAGCCATCAAAGAATAGGGGGGAAGGGGGCAGGCTCAGAGGAAGGGGGTGTGGGCATCTGGAGAACCCTGGAGGCTGGATGGGGAAGCCCGGAGGGCCGGAAGTTCTGGACCCCTGTTTTTATTATTTATTTATTACATTTCTATAGCCGTGGTTCTCTGGGCAGTTCACAAAATCATTTCAGAAAGTGGGCAGCTGGAAATTGTAGGCACTTTGAACAACAACAACACTTTCCAAAAGAAAATGGTGGACAATATTTATTTCAGACTCACGCTACAGAAATGCCAACTGACGTCGGAAGTAAGGCAAAACCTTCCAGGAAAGGAACCCTGAAATGGATGCCTGAATTCACAGACTGGTGCCTTGAAGTCCAGATCAATTTAAAGCACTCAGTATAAGCATGCTTGAACTAAGGGAAACAGCTCCTAATGCTTAAGAGGTAAGTGCAGTCTTCCCCAACATTGTGCTCTGCAGATGTGTCGCACTACAACTTCACAGCGTCCAAGCAGGCCTTGCTGGTGGGAGCAGGCCTCGCCCAAGTAGGCCTTGCTGGTGGGAGCAGGCCTTGCTGGTGGGAGCAGGCCTTGCTGGTGGGAGTAGGCCTCGCCCAAGCAGGCCTTGCTGGTGGGAGTTGTAGTCCAGCGCATCTGGAGGGCCCCATGTTGGGCAAGGCTGGAAAGACAATCAGGGAAGTCTTTCCGCTGTACTCTGTCTTTTACTGGTTCTCCAAGCTAACTTGCCCAGAACAAGTACCTGCGGTGGGCTTGTGTCCAAAGACTCCGTTGAAGAAAGCAGGCATGCGGATGCTGCCCCCGATGTCTGAGCCGACACCGATCACGGAGCCAGCTGCTGCCAGGATGCAGCCTTCTCCTCCTGCACAAACGCAAAGACCACACTTGGATTGGACCAGAGTCAGATCCAAATAGCTTACACACTATTCTGGGCTGACATGCATACACACACACACACAGTGCAAAAGAAGACTAAACAACTTCCACAGTGGCACCAACGCCATTGCTCGGTACAACTATTTAACCTCAGACACATGCAGATCCAACCCAACTGCAGAAATCACGGAGGTTATACGCACACAGTTTGAAATTGTTCCAGATGGCTTTCCAAACCGTTCCGGTGTAACCCCTCCTCTGTATTAAGAGTAAACAACGTGTTTCAAAGAGATTTTCAGTGCCCAACGTATTCTTACATAAGAAGTGCCCTGATGCTGGATCAGACCAAGGGTCCATCTAGTCCAGCACTCTGTTCGCACAGTGGCCAACCAGCCATCGACCAGGGAAGAACAAGCAGGACATGGTGCAACAGCACCCTCCCATCCATGTTCCCCAGCAACTGGTGCACACAGGCTTATTGCCTCGAATACTGGAGATAGCACACAACCATCAGGGCTAGTAGCCATTGAGAGTCCTCGCCTCCAGGAATTTATCCAACCCCCTTTTGAAGCCATCCAGATTGGTGGACATCACTACATCTTGTGGTAGTGAGTTCCATCATTTAACTATGCGCTGGGTGAAGTACTTCCTTCTATTTGTCCTGGATCTCCCACCAATCAGTTTCATGGGATGACCCCGGGTTCTTGCTCAGCTCTGGTCCCCTGCACAAGCTCCCCTGTCAATAACCACTCGCAGGAGGCTTGGGAGTACCGCTAGACAAGGTTGTTATTGTCCAACAGCCCTGCCTTATTCACAGATTTTCAGGGGGTCTAGACAACATTGTCTTCCACTTGTAACCTGCCTCTGTTTTGTCACTGCTTCTTCAGACTTTTTTCTTTCCACAAAAACTCTGCTGGGGAGGGAAAGACGGAATAGCTGCGATGTCTTTTTGATGTTGGTAGTCCTAGCAGACCTCTCTTAGCTTCATCCCACGAACCTGTTTCCCTCGAATTATCCCCTACAGCTTTCAGCTGTCATCATTGACGTTGTTGTTGCTAGCTAAATCACACCCTGGGCAGCAGCGCTCCTAAGATCCTTTACATACCAGGAAATGGGTTTAAGGGGGGAAATAGGTCGGGTCTTTGGGCTTTATAGCACAATTAAAGCAGGATGCATGTTATTTCTCGGTTGGACTACTGCAACCTTCTTCTCACTGGCCTTCCTTCTTCTCACATCAGTCCATTGGTTTCTGTTCACCACTCTGCTGCTAAGATCATCTTCTTGGCTCACCGCTCTGACCATATTACTCCACTTCTGAAATCTCTTCATTGGCTTCCAATTCACCTCAGAATCCAATATAAACTTCTCCTGTTGACCTACAAAGCTTTTCACTGTCTAGCTCCTTCCTATCTTTCCTCTCTCATCCCACACTATTGCCCCGCCCGTGCTCTTCGCTCCTCTGATGCCATGTTTCTCACCTGCCCAAGGGTCTCTACTTCCCTTGCTCGGCTTCGTCCATTTTCTTCAGCTGCCCCTTACGCCTGGAACGCTCTTCCACAACATTTGAGAACTACAAGTTCAATCGCAGCTTTTAAAGCTCAGCTAAAAACTTTTCTTTTTCCTAAAGCTTTTAAAACTTGATTTTGCTCTGACTTTTATACTGCCTGTTTGGTGCATTCTCTTCCCCTCCTTATTGTTTTATTATGATTTTATTAGAATGTAAGCCTATGCGGCAGGGTCTTGCTATTTATTGTTTTACTCTGTACAGCACCATGTACATTGATGGTGCTAAATAAATAAATAAATAATAATAATAATAATAAGAGAGTACTTCACAGTTAAAGCAGATTATAAACTGGAAAACTTCCGAGTCCTTTGCACGCAATTCGCAGTGATTGCACAGTATAACGCTGGTGTGATAAAGCTATCTATTAGCCAAGATCAATTTCATTTCATTTCATTTGATTAGTCAAGTTTGGGGTCACAAAAAGGGAGAAGCCACTCACCCGAGCTGCCTCCTACCATGCACGCTAGGTCATACGCATTGTTGCTCCGTCCATAGACATAGTTGCTCGATTCAAACCACATGCACAGTTCACTGCAGTTGGTCACACCCAGTGGGATGGTGCCAGCTTGCTTTAACCGGGACACTACTGTGGCGTCTGACATGGAGATCAAATTGCGGCGGGCAACCAGTCCGGAAGTGTTGGGCAACCCTAGCGTGATGAAGGAAACAAATGAGAAAATGAGTCAAAGATTCCACAGAGGCGAAGATCATGCCTTAAGCGAATTTCTAGCCCTCTTTAGGCATTTAAGAACAGTTACAGTGCAAATCTACACATGTTGACTCAGAAACAGGTTTCAGAAACCCAGGAGCGTGCGTGGAGCTGCTTTCAAGGTTTTTGCAGATTGCCTTTTCCCTGTGATTTAATGCCAGGCAACAAGAAGGCAGAATTTCAGATTTCTTTTCTCTCCTTCCATCTTGTTTTCTACAAACATATGGCAGTTAAGAGTGGTGGAAAGGAATCCTCCTGTTGCACTCCTTCTATTGGGAAAGTCTTACTTTCCGTTCCTGGGTAATTGCTATAAAATGCTGGGAGTGCCTCATGAAGAACGAGACGCTGCCCCACCCTCACGCCCTTTGAGATTCAGCAGGGCGTTTGCGCTCTCCAAGGTCAAAGACTTGGCTTCTCTGCCCTGGCTTCCTGGCAAGCGGATCTGTCAGAGGAGATGGGAGATAGGAAAAGGAATTTTGGGAGTACCTGGAAAGCATTTGTTAAGCATTGTAATAGTTTGCATCAAGACTATGTAGCACAGGAGCAGATTTTATCTCAATGATAATTACATGTGTGCTCTGCATTGCACTTTTCAGGTTTATAATTGTGAACAAATGCAACATTTGTCACTGTACACTTGAAACATCAAAGCCACCTTTAAAAAAGCTAAGATGGCCAGGATTCAAACCCTTTGGGCTAAAAGGCTAAAATGAGTGATAGCCAAAGGCAGAAAGATCTGAGCACTTAACTGTCAGCAAATAGGTTAACAACGTTGATGAAGAAAAACACCTGAAACAAAACAGATGGATCCAACATGACAAATAGCCTTATGAATATGAGAAGGAAGACGGAAAACAAAAAGTCCCAGATTGAATCATTGGCATAAGAACATAAGAAGAGCCCTGCTGGATCAGACCCAGGGTCCATCTAATCCAGCACTCTGTTCGCACAGTGGCCAACCAGCCATCAGCCAGGGATGAACAAGCAGGACATGGTGCAACAGCACCCTCCCACCCATGTTCCCCAGCAACTGGTGCACACAGGCTCAAACACTGGATCTCCAGTCGGGCTTGGAACGACCCCTGTCTGAAACCCTGCAATACTGCTGCCAGTAATGTAGACAATACTGAGCTAGATGAACCAAAGGTCTATCTCAGTATGCGGCAGCTCCCTGTGTTCCTACAAGAAGAGGAAGAAGTGAGAAGGAGATTAGGACGGAAAAAGCACAGAGAACTAAAATTCTCTAACTTTCTTCTAATGTTCAGATCACTTCCTGCTGAAGTTTAGATTGGAAGCGAAATTCCAGGTAGCCTACAGAAACGACTTGGAGGGGTCCATCTTGGGCCAAACAATCCATTTTTTTCTGATCTGACTAACCAATCAAGGCCTTGACTAGACTTCATGTTTGCCAAGTAGAAATTTAATAACTAAATAATCAAGCATGACAAAAGGTCTCTCTGGCCTGGACATGCATATTGGATACCACACCTAAGGAACCTATTTGGGAAACACCCTACACTGGTCAGACCATAGGTGAAGAAGACTCGGTTCTTGAATAGTACTTAGACAGGGACTAACTGGCAAGCATGTGGAAGGAAACAAGGAAGGGTATACAAGGCAACCCTTCTCTTTATTTGTTACTTCTACCAGGCTAAAGGATGAGAGAGACTGGGCCAGTTCTAACAACACAGCAGTCCATGGGCTAAACAACCCATGGGCTGCCATGCACAAGCAGGAGAGAGTGGGCTAACAACAAGCCAAGGTTAACCACTGGGTAGTTTAATCCCTAAACAACCAAGCACTCTGGGTACGGACAACATCCTAAGCAACCTTTGATGGAGCTGAACATGTGTTAGTTTGAACAAACGCTAGTTTGTTTTTTAACAGACCCCAGAACTGTTGTTTTTAAATGGATACTGTTGTTTTTATACTGTTGTTTTTATGTTTTTGATAGTTTTAAATTTTGTATACTTTTAATGTTTACTGTTTTTAGAATCACAGAATAGCTGAGTTGGAAAGGGTCTACAAGGCCATCGAGTCCAACCCCCTGCTCAATGCAGGAATCCACCCTAAAGCATCCCTGACAGATGGTTGTCCAGCTGCCTCTTGTAAACTTTTGTAAACCACCCAGAGCGCTTCGGCTATGGAGTGGTATATAAATGTAATAAAGAAATAAAATAAATAAATTGTTAAGTAGAAGTGGCAGCCACGGAGGAGGCAGTAGACCTGCTCTCTCCTGCTCATGGGCTCATGCACAGTAGCCCATGAGTTGTTTAACCCATGGGCTGCCATGTCATGCAGACCAAAACACTGGTGGCAAAGCGATATGGGTAACATGGAATGGCCAACCCATGGAAGGCTGATGCATCAAGATTCTCGAGGGCCCTTGAGGAGTTTCCAGCTGCTTTGGATGGAACTCCTCTTGGTACCTTAGTATCAAGGGAACTCTGGGATACAGAGATGATTCAGGTGCTCAATGTGTTTTCTCCCAATGGGCAGAGTTCGACAGTACAGACACACTGATAAACTATTAAAAGAGACCGCTGATAAGCTAAAACTTCAAGGAGGTTGTTGGTTTGTTAGTTTGTCTTCTAAATTCTTTGTTGGAACAGTTACAGATCGGTTTACTTCAGCTGAAGTTTGTTGAATAATTAAAGCTGATTCATTCTCGAGAATATGCTCTTTTGAGCTTTTAACCCGAGGGAAAATAAGTTAATAAAATAAAATAAGCTTAACTCAAACAATCTTACTGTTTGGTGTTCGGTGTTTGCAAAGCTGGTAGCTTGGTAGATAAGGATTTTGAAGTTAAAAGTTTAGCGTTCTTGCAGAGTTTGAGCTACAAGCTGCAACTCATAGCACCGGAACAATGGGCAGAGTTTGTGCCGTTTTGTTTTGCCAAGGAAGTGAGGACTATGAAGCAGGTACGGAGTTAGCGTGAACACAAGTGATGTGAACATACCCACTGTTTATTCTTCCTCTTGTCTCTTAGAGTAATCTGCTATTCTACGTTACTTTGGAAATATTGATGTTGAAGGGCAGGGTATAAATCTATGAAATAATTCAATTAAACAAGCAAAAACAAAAAGGAAAGGCTGCAACTGGAAGTTCAAGAGCAGGAAGGGAAAGCTAACGCAAAACCACGCACCATGCAGCGCAAAGGCCTCTTTGATGGTGATAGGGACCCCCAGGAAGGGGAACTTTTCCTGCAGAGCCTCTTCATCATCATGCCCTTCAGAGAGCAGCTTGTCGACCTGTTCAGCTTCCTGCAGGGCTGCTTCGAACCTGAGTGACGGTTGGGAAAGAGCAGGAAGAAAAAGATAAAACTCGTCAGCCTGTAGTTGGACCCTAAACTGTCACTCAAAGATGCTCAGTGTCCTGTTTCCATTGTACTGCCTAAATTTCTACCTTGGATGCAGTCAGTGGTGAGCCAGAGGAACCCCTTCAGAAAAGTAGCCTAAATGGAGGGAGAGAAAACACTGCTTTGCTTCATCAGTGCTACAACCTGGCAACACCTCCAGACTCATTTGCTGAGCAGCAAAGAGAGCAATCCGGCAGCAGAGGTCGTGATCTTAGACAAGCAAAACTAACAAAATCAGGGTTCTGTCCCCAGGTTTTTCTCACATCTGCAATGTGCTCAACAATGCGCCCAACATCTAAGGTCCTCCTCCGAGTGCCTACTCCGAGGGAAGCTCAGAGGATGGCAACAAGGGAGAGGGCCTTCTCAGTGGTGGCCCCCCAATTATGGAATGATCTCCCCGATGAGGCTCGCCTGGCACCAACATTGTTATCTTTTCGGCGCCAGGTCAAGACTTTTCTCTTTTCCCAGGCATTTAACAGCATATAACAATGCTAAGTTTGTTTTTTAACGGACCCCAGAACGGTTGTTTTTTAAATGGATACCGTTGTTTTTATACTGTTTATGTTTTTGATAGTTTAAAATTTTGTACACTTTTTAATGTTCATTGTTTTTAACTTTTGTAAACCACCCAGAGAGCTTCGGCTATGGGGCGGTATATAAATGTAATAACTCAAATCAAATCAATGTCATGCCAGTTCTCAGGCTAGAACTAAGGACCCATGGCTTTAAAAGTCTTCACCAGGAAAAGAATGTTATGACGTACAAGTGAAGTGCATCTTATCACAAGCACTCCCAACTTTAACAGAATTCAGCAGAGGAAGGGTTTATTTTAAAAACTAGAATAGGTACCGAAACTGGTAAATGGCATGAGTTTGGCTTCACAGGCACATCAGCTTTTCAGCCACCACTTGCTAATCTGTAAATGCCATGGGACTTCTGAAAATAGTGCAAATCAACTGGGACAGGGGTGAAGGAGAAAATAAATGAAACGGACACATTCAGAAGCCCTCTATTTCTGTTGAAATGCTGGAGACAAAAGAAATGGGGAATGGTTTTCTTCATCATGTCCTGCTTGCAGGCTACCCAGGGGCATCTGATCGCCGCTGTCGGGAGGCAGAACTCTGGGTTCAATAGAACTTCTTTCATAGAATAGCAGAGTTGGAAGGGGCCTACAAGGCCATTTAGTCCAACCCCCTGCTCAATGCAGGAATCCACCTTAAAGCATCCCTGACGGATGGTTGTCCAGCTGCCTCTTAAAGGCCTCTAGTGTGGGAGAGCCCACAAACTCCCTAGGTAACTGGTTCCATTGTTGTACTGCTCTAACAGTCAGGAAGTTTTTCCTGATGTCCAGCCGGAATCTGGCTTCCCGTAATTTGAGCCCATTATTCCTTGTCCTGCACTCTGGGATGAAGGCAAAGAGATCCTGGCCCTCCTCTGTGTGACAACCTTTTAAGTATTTGAAGAGTGCTATCATGTCTCCCCTCAATCTTCTCTTCTCCAGGCTAAACATGCCCAGTTCTTTCAGTCTCTCTTCATTCTCTTGTTTCCTGCTTCTCATCAAGCAGGTCAGCTCTCATGTTGTTAGTCTGAACACAAGGTCAGTGAAGGGTGAGAAAGTCCAAGGAGTACTTTGAAAGGGCCAGAGCATCCTTTGTTTGGATTTCAACAAATTACAAATTAGTTTCTTTTGCTATGGTCGTGTAGCAAATTATAACCGTGCGAGGACTTGGAAGAAATCTTCGGGCACAGAAAGTACATCAACGTCTTGGGGCAGCAAAGAAATTCAAGCAGCTTGTCACACTTACCTGTCTTCCCCCTCCCTGCTAAAGACTTGTTGAACAGAAACTCTGGGATTTATGAGGCTCACCTGTCTTTGACAACTGCATTGATTAGTGGGTTGACTTGCTTGATCCTCTCAATGTAAGTTTCAATGACATCAATACATTTTACCTGCAAGAGAGCAGAAATTGGACTGTTTTCATGGAATCATGTCTTGCATGCCTGGCTAGCTTTCAGAGTGGCTATAGAGCAGAGCATCTTTGCAGTATTTTTGAGATATTTTGTTTTATAAAAGCTTGTAAGTGTCAAAAGCCAATGTGGCGTTAGTAAACAGAGTGTTGGACACAGACCAGGAAAACCTAGGTTTGAATCTCATAAGAGATTTTCTGTTTCCCAAAGTGGCCCACAAGCAAGACAAGAGGTCAATAGCACATCCCAGCTGCTGGCTGTTGCTTGCCAGTAACTGGCATCCAGTGGCACACTATCTCCGAGTATGGAGGTCCTCCACACAGCCACAAAGAGGAACCTTGGCCCAACCCCTGTACTTCAGCCTGACTTACCTGAATAACAAGGTTGTTGTGGAAGAGATAAATGGAAGAAGTGCATCTACATCACTGTGATATATAAATAGAATAAAGTACATGCTCATCAAGGTGTAAGGTGAGGGAGACCTCAAATGATGGAAGTAGATCGCAGGAAAAGGCAGAACTTGGCTCTGGGCCATTGGCGCCTGCTCACCATTATTTATTTATTTATTACGTTTTTATACCGCCCAATAGCCGAAGCTCTCTGGGCGGTTCACAAAAACAACCAACAAATTTAAAACACAAATACAAAATACAATATAAAAAGCACAACCAGAATAAAACCACACGGGAAAAATTAATATAAATTAAAATATGAGATTAAAACATCAAAGTTTAAATTTTAGTTAAATTAGGTGTTAAAATACTGAGAAAATAAAAAGGTCTTCAGCTAGCGACAGAAAAAAGAAAACAATGTAGGTGCCAAGAGAACCTCTCTAGGGAGCTCGTTCCACAACCGGGGTGCCACAGCAGAGAAAGCCCTCCTCCTAGTAGCCACCATTGTGGATCCTTTCCCTCCACTTTGAAAACTTCCCTACATCACAAAACCATCTCTGGCATTCAGCTCAAAAATAATTGCAAAGGAAATTATACTGAGCTGACAGTCAACATTTAACAATAGCTTCGGCTGGGTTCACGGGAGCATACATGTGATGTTTAACACTGAACATGCTACCAACACAATGTTGTTTTCACAGAGTGTCAATTCACACAAACATTTCAGCCCATGGTAGCTTCAGGAAATGTCTAACATGGGCTAGCCATTTCTAATTTTTACCACGTAAGACTTGTATTTCCCAGGAGAGAGCAACTAAAGTGAGGAGATTCAGCGACTTTTCTTTTTGCCTGGTGTCCGAAATTGTTTAGTTTAACATAAGCATCTGAGAGATGGATGTGAGGATATGTACGGAGTACTGAAATGAATACACTCCCCTGAATAATCACAAGGGACAAGTAGTAGCTGTTGTTCATTTGCCCACCTGTGAGAGCAATCAGGTGGGTGTCCACAAGGGGAAAGGGCCTTCTCTGCGATGGCCCCAAACTGTTCCATCGGAGGTCCACCATGCACCACCCTTGCAGACTTTCAATTAGGGATTCTGCTGGTGTACCGTCCACCCCGCTGCCCAACAGTCTCCCTGCCTGAGCTGACGGAGGTTGTCTCGGACCTGGTGTTGAGGACCCCCAGGATGGTGGTTCTGGGGGATCTCAACTTCCATGCCAAGGCTGCTGTATCCGGAGCGGCACAGGACTTCATGGCTGCCATGACAACCATGGGGCTGTCTCAACATGTTACTGGCCCAACGCATGTAAAAGGACACACGCTTGATCTGGTTTTCTCGACTGGACAGGAGGATGGTGATCTGGAAGTGGGGGAACTAACATCTACCCCCTTGTCATGGTCAGATCACTTCCTATTGAGGTTTAGACTCTCGGTGGCCTTTCCCCTCTGCAAGGGTGGGGGAGCCTATTAAAATGGTCTGCCCCAGGAGGCTAATGGACTCCAATGGATTCCAGAGGGCTCTGGGGGATTTTCCTGCTGATATGGCCGGTGCTCCTGTTGAAGCCCAGGTCGCTCTGTGGAATGCAGAGATGACTCGGCGGTTGACACAATCACGCCCAAGCATCCTCTCCCTCTGAGCAGAGCCTGGTCAGCTCCTTGGTATACACCTGAGCTGAGGGCAATGAAGCAAGAGGGGAGATGGCTAGAACGCAGGTGGAGGAAAACTCATGCTGGGTCTGATCGAACACGGGTTAGAGCTCACTATCGAGCCTACTCTGTGGCAGGTGAGGTTGGCAACGAGACAGTTCTTTTTCACCAGCATTGCGTCTTTTCAGTGTCGTCTGGCGGAGCTTTTCCGAGTGGTTCGCGGCCTTATACACTCTGGGCCAGGGCGTGAGATAGTTGAACCCTCAGTAGCACGCTGTGACGAGTTTGCACGGCACTTTGAAGATAAAATCGCTCAGATTCGTCATGAATTGGACACCACACTTAATGAAGCTCCACTAGTAGAGGCGTTCAGAGCGCCGTCCGGTTCAGTTTTATTGGATGAGTTTCAGTTATTAAGGCCCGAGGATGTGGACAAGGTGCTTGGCCAAGTCCGGTTGACCACTTGTGTGCTTGCCCCTTGCCCCTCGTGGCTCATTACATCAAATAAGGAGGAGATCGACGACTGGGACCAGGAGGTTGTAAATGCCTCCTTGAGAGAGGGAGTGGTGCCGGCCATAGTTAAATTAACGTAATTTAACTATGTTAAATTAACTATAATTTAACATAGTTAAATTATGGAACTCACTACCACAGGATGTAGTGATGGCCACCCATTTGGATGGCTTTGAAAGGGGGTTGGAAAAATTCCTGGAGACGAAGGCTATCAGTGGCTACTAGCCCTGATGGTTATGTGCTATCTCCAGTATTCAAGGCATTAAGCCTGTGTTCACCAGTTGCTGGGGCAGGGAGGGTGGGAAGGTGCTGTTGCACTGCCTTGTTGGTCCCTGGCCGATGTCTGGTTGGCCACTGTGTGAACAGAGTGCTGGACTAGATGGACCCTTGGTCTGATCCAGCAGGGCTCTTATGTTCTTTATATGAAGGCTATGGCCGTAGCTAGACCTAAGGTTTATCCCAGGATTGTCCTGGGGTCAAACCTGTTCATCTAAGTGCCACACAGGGCATCCAGTGCTCAAGCAGGGATGAACCCAGGATGATCCTGGGATAAACCTTAGGTCTAGCTACGGCCTATATGTTCGACATACAACAGCACCACAAGTAACTTGCACTTTACTCGCTATATACCTGAGATTAGCTGCCCTTCCCATTCAGTTTGCAGAAGCTGATGCAATAAAATATATTGTTTCTTATCTATAGCCGAAGGTAAGATTTGCATCGGAGGTATTTGTTTGTTCTTTTGGCTTGTGATGGTTCTGCTAGACTGAAGGAGGAGGAATTGGGAGGGAGGAGATGGAAGGGCAAGATAGTAATTTTTTACGCAACAGGAACAAGAAAGCCACAGCTGCGACAGGGCTCATATTTTCCTCCCACCACAGCACTAATTTAACGCCTTCAGGGATGACAAATACATACTGTAAGAAAACCTTAGCTCGCAGTCCCCTTAATCCCACGGGGGTGGGGAGAGGTAAAGAGCATTTATCATTACTTATAAACCCTAACACACACTAAGCCCTCGCTGCATTCATACCCACTGATTAGTGAATTAGTTTGGGGATTTGGGGGATGGGGCGGGAAGAGAGGCGGAGGCAGGGATTAGCACGCAGCACCGCGATGCAGTCACTCTGCACATGCTCAGGGGGACACCCCGCTCCCTTTTACCAACAGTTTTACCAACTCAGAAGGCGGTCTGAGGCCTGCCTCAAAGGCACAGAGAAGACAGGCGGGGGCACCACTTCTCCGCCCCGCCCTCGAGCTCTCCTGGTCTAAGAACTACAATCCCCAGCAGCCTTTGCGGAGGCTGGGGGAGGGGGAGGTCTCCCTTCAAAACCCCCTCAGGGATGGAGCAAGGGCCTCTGCGGACTCTTACCTCCCTGCGGCGGATGCGCCGCGCCAGCTCTAGCGCGGAGAGGAGCAGCAGCGGCTGGTCGGGCGGCGGGACAGCGCGGAGGGCTTTGCGAGGGGCGCCGGAGGAGGAGGCCGCCGGCACCGCCTTCCTTGAGGCGAAGGAGGAGGCGCGCGCCGCCAGGCTCAGGACCGCGAGGAAGGCGCGCGACAGGCAGCGCAGCAGCAGCACCACGCAACGCTCCGCGCGCGTCAGCGCCATGACCCCGCGAGCCACCGAGTGAAGGGGGCTGGCGAGAAGGAGCCGGCTACCTCGACAGCCAGATGCGGCCACGCCCCTAAAAGGGGAGGGGCCCAGTACCAGGCTCCGCCCCCGCCCCTCCTCCTCCCCCCAATGGAATTGGCTGGCTCAGGCCTGAGGAAGGGGCGGGGTGGGATGGTGGAAAAACGACTCCTTTCAGGCGCCATTTTGGCACTTGAGGAACTGCCATGGATAGGAATGTCGTTGTTTATTTAACACTTATAGGCTGCTTATTATTTAGGGCGATTGCAGCAGGTGTCATTGTTATGCATGCAGCACCTGGTGAAGTTCCCTCTTCGTCACAACAGTTAAAGCTGTAGGAGCCCTGCCCTCTTTTGTATCTGGTTACCCTAGGGCAGGGCTCCTGCACCTTTAACAGTTGTGACGAAGGGGGAACAACTTCACCAGGTGCTGCATGCATAACTGACACCTGCTGATATTCCCTTCTCTATACAACTGTTAAAGGTGCAGGAGCCCTGCCCTCCTTTCCATAGGGTTACCCTAGGGGGCTTGTGCTGTAACAGACCCTTTCCCTAGGCCTGTCACATAAACCTTTCTCAGGCCAAGCACCACCACTTGAAAACCTGAGGGAGGGTTAATTAAGACCTTTCCCTTAGCTATGAGGGAAACAGGTTTAATTTAGGATCTGCTCTAAATCTGCTGTGGGAATACTCTGGTGTGGGTGTTTAATAACTGTAAGGCAGGTAAATAATGCCAAGCTGACACGTGGTATTTGGTAGCTAACAAAATAATAAGTTTATTGTTATTTAAAAACTTTAAATAAAAATATAATACTTTCAGTCCTGCCTAATCTAAACTCTCCACACACCAACCACCTCACTCTCTTTACAACAATCCTAAATCCCTAGAATCCAAACTCTTCTTACTCTACAAATAAACAACTCTCCCTCACACGCGCTCAAACTCCCTCACAAACTCCACAAACTCTCCTTATATACTCCTTCCCCCCACCTATGACATCATAAACCACGCCCACTCTGTTCTAACATTCCATACTTAACGGACATACTAATCTAGACATATACAATATAATCAATTGTGGGGTAACACCACAGGACCAAGTAGAACAAAGTTCTGATTAAAAAATAAATAAACCCAATTCCCTAATCTTAAAGCTGCAGGAGCCCTGCTCTCTTTTGTGGAGTGATCAGATACAAAAGACAGCAGGGCTCCTGCAGTTTTAACTGTTGTGATGAAAAGGGAATTTCAGCAGGTGTCATTTGTATGTATGCTGCACCTGGTGAAATTCCCTCTTCATCACAACAGTTAAAGCTGCAGGAGCCCTGCCCTCTTTTGTCTCTGGTCACTCTAGTAAAAGAGGGCAGGGCTCCTGCAGCTTTAACTGTTGTGATGAAGAGGGAATTTCCTTTGTAACAATGTATGTTGTGTTGTTTAAACTGTTTACAGGCCTCAAAATTGGTGGCCTGTAAAATGTGAGCTGAAATACATTTCTCAGCAAATGGTTGAGAACAGGTTTTTCCTCCACCTCTTGCCTCACAGGAGCCGGAAGAGAAAAGACACAGTGTTGCCTTAGGGCTGTACTCTATTTTCCCTCAAATCTTGTTTTACAGGCTATGGTTTTTATCACCCTGACAGAATTACATTCTTCTCATTACTGGCCAGAGAAAAACCAAAAGTCATTGTTATTGTTCTTTCTCTTTTTTTTAGTTAGCTATGTGCGGGTGGGAGTTTTATGGCTTTCTTCTGCGGGGAAACTTTACTTGTCCGGGTTGGGAGTTGGAATAGTTCCATTCAGGGCCGGCGCCAGACTATTTTGTGCCCTAAGCAAGGTAAGCTACTTGCACACACCCCCCCCCAAAATTGCCAACTTCGATTTTTAAGAACAGATGTTTTGTAGAAAAAATAAAAAGCACAAAACTTGAACTTATTGTGTTTTTTCTTAAAACAGCAAATTTGAAGGACTGTGCACAGACCCCCTGATCCGTTTCATGGCCCGATCAGGAGCTTACCTGTGTCTGGAGCTCTGGATTGAGGCGATCCTCTTCGCCTCGATCCGCAGCCCCCCCCCCGACTCTCTTCGCTTCCGCCTTTTCCGAAGGCAAATCAGGGCGCCTCGCTATTGCTTCTCTGACCCGAAGAGAAGCGGATCACACCCCTACTAATTTGTATAAAACTGTGACCCTTAAAGGTCAGTACTGCGCTCTTCTGAGGTCTGCGCTCTAGGTGGCTGCCTAGTTGGCCTAATGGTAGCTCAGGCCCTGGTTCCATTCGTACTTAGATGGCCTTTTCCAGAAGATGGTGCTGGGGGAGTAGGGCTCTGTGCTTTGCAGCTATGCTATGGGGCTCCAGATGGCACTATTCTATCCCCCATGCTGTTCAACGTCTACATGAAATGTTATTCTCTGCAGTATGCTGAAATCAGCTCTGCTCCATCAGCATTACACGTCCCTAAAAGCCAGCTTTTCAGTACCAGAAAAAACATACTTCCAGGGAACAGAGAAGAACTAACATAATCGAGGAATGAGGCTTCTTACCTGTCTTCCTCCAGGCTCCCACTGCCACTAGTTTTATGAATGGGAATGGAGAGTAACTAACCGACAATACTGGCTAAAAGCAAATCAGAGAAGCGAATTAACACTGCTGCCTGTTTGCAGCTCTGGAGCACTGCACAGCTCTGGAGTTAAACTACATCGCAGAACCAAATTAAGGCAGCAATAAGTTAGGGTGACCCTATGAAATGGGGCCTCAATTGAAGCCCGCAATGGAGGCAGGTAAGGGGGCGGGGTGGTGGTGGTTGGCTTACCTGGTGTCAGAGTCAGATTTCGCTCCACGAAGTGGAGCAGGGGATGGGTGAATTGACCAGAAGCACTTCGGGCCCAATCCGGAAGTTCCGGATCAGGCCATGAAGCGGTTCTGGGGGCAGGGGGGTACATGCAAAGCAGGTGAAATGCAGGTAAGGAAAGAGAGCAAAGATTGAAATGTCAGTGGCCTTCTTAAAACCATACAGATGGATTATTGGTGGCCATCTCTACATCTTGTGTCATCACCTGCCTGATAGGGTAGATTTTAACTCTATCAAAGGAGTACATAAAGCAGGACTTGAACATTTGGCACTGTGTTTATCTGTTCAAAAGCTATCAAAGCAATGTGCAATAATTCATAGAATCATAGAATAGCAGAGTTGGAAGGGGCCTACAAGGCCATCGAGTCCAACCCCCTGCTCAATGCAGGAATCCACCCTAAAGCATCCCTGACAGATGGTTGTCCAGCTGCCTCTTGAATGCCTCTAGTGTGGGAGAGCCCACAACCTCCCTAGGTAGCTGATTCCATTGTCGCACTGCTCTAACAGTCAGGAAGTTTTTCCTGATGTCCAGCCGGAATCTGGCTTCCTTTAACTTGAGCCCGTTATTCCGTGTCCTGCACTCTGGGAGGATCAAGAAGAGATCCTGGCCCTCCTCTGTGTGACAACCTTTTAAGTATTTGAAGAGTGCTATCATGTCTCCCCTCAATCTTCTCTTCTCCAGGCTAAACATGCCCAGTTCTTTCAGTCTCTCTTCATAGGGCTTTGTTTCTAGACCTCTGATCATCCTGGTTGCTCTCTTCTGAACACGCTCCAGCTTGTCTGCATCCTTCTTGAATTGTGGAGCCCAGAACTGGACGCAATACTCTAGATGAGGCCTAACCAGGGCCGAATAGAGAGGAACCAGTACCTCACGTGATTTGGAAGCTATACTTCTATTAATGCAGCCCAAAATAGCATTTGCCTTTCTTGCAGCCATATCGCACTGTTGGCTCATATTCAGCTTGTGATCTACAACAATTCCAAGATCTTTCTCGTTTGTAGTATTGCTGAGCCAAGTGTCCCCCATCTTGTAACTGTGCAATTGGTTTCTATTTCCTAAATGTAGAACTTGGCATTTATCCCTATTAAATTTCATTCTGTTGTTTTCAGCCCAGCACTCCAGCCTATCAAGATCACATTGAAGTTTGTTTCTGTCTTCCAGGGTATTAGCTATCCCACCCAATTTTGTGTCATCTGCAAATTTGATCAGCGTTCCCTGCACCTCCTCGTCCAAATCATTAATAAAAATGTTGAAGAGCACTGGGCCCAGGACTGAGCCCTGCGGCACCCCACTCGTTGCCTCTCCCCAGTTTGAGAAGGTTCCATTGATAAGTACTCTTTGAGTCCGATTCTGTAGCCAACTGTGGATCCACCTAATAGTTGTTCCATCTAGCCCACTTTTAGCTAGTTTGTTAATCAGAATGTCATGTGGTACTTTGTCAAAAGCTTTGCTGAAGTCAAGATATATGACGTCCACAGCATTCCCACAGTCCACAAGGGAGGTTATCCTATCAAAAAATGAGATCAAATTAGTCTGACAGGATTTGTTCCTGACAAATCCATGTTGGCTTCTAGTAATCACTGCATTGGTTTCAAGGTGTTTACAGATTGACTTCTTTATAATCTGCTCCAGAATTTTCCCAGGGATGGATGTCAGACTGACTGGTCTGTAGTTCCCAGGTTCCTCCTTTTTGCCCTTTTTGAAGATAGGGACAACGTTAGCCCTCCTCCAGTCATCCGGCACCTCACCCGTCTTCCATGATTTTGCAAAGATAATAGACAAAGGTTCTGAGAGTTCTTCCGCTAGCTCCTTCATTACTCTTGGATGCAGTTCATCGGGCCCTGGAGATTTGAACTCATTCAAGGAAATTAGGTGTTCTTTGACCATTTGTTTATCAATCTCAAACTGCAATCCTGCCCCCTCAACTTCACTTTTTCCAGGGGGGTCATAGACCCGCTTTTGGGAGAAGACCGAGGCAAAGTAGGAATTGAGCACTTCAGCCTTTTCTTTGTCATCTGTTATCAATTTGCCATCCTCATTAAGCAGCTGAACCACCATTTCTTTCCTCTGTCTTTTACTATTCCAACCAGTAAATCCTTGAAACAATTTTAAAAAACCAATACCTGTGTTGCTTATCACTGAATCATCCATCCTGCGTTCTACAGGCACTACTAAATTCTGCTAGTGCTCCTCTTTAAGCCGCATGGCAGGCAGTGCAGAACTCAGCCTTAGCCACACGATGGCACCATTGTCTTTACTTCATCCTACACTTTGTAGTACTATGACTCTCTAGGTATGTTCTGGGGCAGTCTGCGGTTCTGTAGACCTCATTTTGAAAGCCAGTGGCTCAGGGTTATATATTTTGCACTGATATGGCAAGAAGCTCCAGAGTGGTGCGAACATTTTTTAGGTGTACAAAATGGGGAAAAGCTAGTTTAGCAAGTAGATAGATAGATTCGAGATTTTATAGTAATGCCTCAACTTTGCCATTAGTGGAAACAAGTGGGGCCTGCAACAGAATGTTGCAGCATGGAGTGCTTCACTTCAGGGTTCCAGCCAGCCATACCCTCTTCCAGGATAACTCCATTTCATTTCTCCTCCTCCTGCTGGTTTGCTGTTTCCCCTCTCCATCAACAATCCGCCAGTGTTCTCTGGGCACTGAGCATGCTCAGTCTTCATTGGGCTGTTTTTGGCTCCTTCCAACTTGCACTATAGCTTCTCCATCCTCCCAAAATATTTTTGTACTTTTTGCAAATTGTGAGTCTGTTGATACTTCTTGTGTGTGATGTTTTTGCTACATAAGGATAAATATTTGGATGATTTAGTTATTTATCTTTGCAGGGGAGGGGCCATCTAAAATCACCCTCCCCAACTTGCTGCCCTCCAGATGTTTTGGGCTACAACTCCCATCATTCCTGTCCCTTGGCCATGCAGCCTGGGTATGATGGGAGTTGAAGCCCAGAACATCTGGAGAGGAAACAGGCTGATAAAGGCTGATCTAGAACTTGGGAAGTCGACATTTTTCATTAACAGCCACTACTCTCAATTAGGGATGTCCATCACTGGGAAACAGGATTCTTTTTCGGCTTGATGGAGATCCACAGCGTGTATGACTCCCTTTGTGTCTGCAAGCCAAACTGAAGTCTGTTCCTGAACTCTAGGAATCGTTTTGTGCATTTTTGAGGGGGAAGTTTTGCAATAAGCGTGAATGTCTGAGCAATTTGTGTAAATAACAACCCAATTTGCATGAATAATGGCCGAATTTGTGCAATTATGCAAATGCACCTCAGAGAGGCAGCCCGTGCAGTCCTCTCCACACCAGCTGTGAAGTGGAGGTGGCTGGAAGCTCAGATTCCTGAGTCCAAGGTCAGAGTACTGACTCTGACCTCGAATCCAGGAATCTGACGCTGTGTAGGGGCCCATAGGATTCCTCTCTTAACCACTATAGTACACCAATGCATTTTATGAAAAATTAGTACTCAAAGTTGCTTGTATTTCTGTTGCCTCCCTATTACTTTAACATGTTTTGCAGTACATATGTTAGACTGTAAGCCTGCAGAGAAGGGCTGTTGTTGTTTTAAATTGTTTAGTCACTTTATTATTATGCCTCTCTATAGACACAATAACAAAGCAGTGATCTCGCGTAAAAACAGAGGGTTTAAAGTACTTGTAGTACCTGGTTCTTTGCCCAGCTTGCATTCCTAAAAGTAAAGCAAATCCCTGATTTACATACTAAATGATTTGAGATCTGCCAAATCATCAAGCTTGAACAAAGAAAAACACACACAATGTGGCAATTCCTGAGAATTTGGCTTAAAGCTTTTGATCGTCCATCTTATTTTAAACCATTTAGACACACACACACACACACACCAGATAGTCTACAGTTTTTAATAGATGATGCAGTGCTTTGAAGTTTTATTTCTCCCAAAACAAAAATAAAAACCAACATTGTATTGCTTTTGTACGTATGTTGGCCTGACTGAAACTTTTGTTTTTCTTAAGAGGGAAATAAAACCTGACAGCATTGCATTTGTTAGAGAGATTTGCCAAGCGTGTTCGGGAACACACCCACCCACCACACACACACTGTATTTTAAGCTGATATGAACACACAGCTATAAAACGGGAGAAATCATTGGTGATATTGCTGTCCTTCCTTCCAGGATAGTTCTGCTGGCAGAATTCTCCCTCCAGGCCAGATGTTATTCTCACGACAACCCTGTGAGGTAGGTTAGGCCTACAGAGGATTTGAACTCACGCCTCCCTACTTCTAATCTGACACTTTAACCCAGATTTCTCCAGCTTGGTGGCCTCCAATGTTTTGGACTACAACTCCCAGTATTCCTGGCTACTGCCCATGCTGGCTGGGGATGATAGGAGCTGTACTCAAAACATTTGGAGGTCATCAGGTTGGAAAAGGCCCTTTATTGCTGTACCTGGAATTGGCAAACTGGTAACCTCAAGATATTTTGGATCACAACACCCCCCCATCCCTTACCAGTGGCCATACTGGCAGGGGCTAATGGGAGCTGTAGTCCAAAAGACCTGGAGGGGTATCAGCTTGGAGAGAAGCCAAACATCTGGATGGCACCACTTTGTGTATCCTGCTACCTACACTGTATCACACCACATTCACCCAAACACACACACACACACACACACACACACACACACACACTTTGTTCAATAAATTAAGCATTCCTCAGAAGCAATCAGCAAAAACTCACAATCACGGCCACAACACGAAATGGGACATGGAGGTCCAACCTCCACTTCAAAATTTGCATTCCACACAGCCTAAACCACAGTCTTAAGTGCCGATGCACAAGGTGTTATATTTTTCCATACAAGGGATGGAGCCCCTGTGGCCCCTCCAGCTGTTGTTGGACTCAAACTCCTATCAGCCCCAGACATCATGGCCAGGGCTGGTGGGGAGTTGAAATCTAACAACAGTTGGACAGCCCGGATTCCCCACCGCTGTTCTAAACTGAGCAATATGCCTGCAAAGTCAAGAATTCCACCGCACAAGTGAGTACATTTGGGGGAGGGAGATGCTGCAGGATCAAAACACCGATTCGATTGCTAGATGAGGAGCTTCACAGTGTGACGGCAACGAGGCCCCGCTGTGTAAATCAGGTAGCCAGCAGTTGTTATGACCAGGACGTAAACAGGTACCTGGCTGGCGAGTTTAAAAAGATCTATGTCGGGTTATGGTGGGTCGAACGCAGAGGGGACGCTGTCGTATCAAATCTTCGGTGGGCCTCAACGAAAGCACACCGAAAAAAGACCCGGTGTGAAAGGATCGCTGGTCTCTCCCTCGGCAGCCATTTGGGAAAGCCTCTGAGCAACTGCATTCAGGCTGCTCTCGTTGTTTTGACAGGCTAAGCTCTGTGATTGGCATGAGGCACCGTTTGCCTCTGGGGCGTTCACAAAAGAGGCAAAAGCAGTTTCACCACCCCGTTGCAGCCTCAGCCAAGCCAGGGACGTTTGGCTGTTTTAGAAAGGCCACGAGCCTCCTTGATTTTCAATTCATTCCCCACCCGAACCCAGAACCATCACCAGCCCTAAACTTTTCAACTCCGACCCCTCCATGAGCCGCCTCCCCTCCTGACTGCTGAGCTGTTCAAAGCTTTCAGATATACGCCGCGCGCACAAAAACCATACAAGGCGGCAACCCCATTTCCAAACGTCAGTTTATTCATCTCTGCACAGCTGCACAAACCCGCACACGTTCTGTACAAGGGTGGCGCCCAAGACCTCAGTGCGCTTCTGGCTTCATGGGGATTTGCCACCGACGCGCTTGCAAGTCCTTTTCAGTTCTCCCTCCCTTTGTGTCAAGGGCTGTGGGTCGGACACCTCAAAAGCAAGGCAAATCAACCTCCTCTTTTTAAAAATTATAATTAAATAAAGACGACCTTTCCTGCATAGAAAATAACAAGGGGGGGGGGAATAAGAGAAAGGTGAGAAAGATCACAAGCAAAGTATTCTGGTGAGAGTACAGCTCATTCATAGCTCTAGTTCCTCTAATTCTTTGAAGAGCGTCCAACCCAAGATCTTTCATGTCCTTCATTTTCAAGGGCTTGGCCAGCGTGTCTTGCCATGGTGGAAGGGTGCATCCGGAAGGACCAAGGGTGTCAAGAATCCCCGGGGAAATTCGCCGCTTCTCCACTTCATCGCTCTCCTTCTACCATCTGGTCCCATCCGTCGGATCATCCAGTCCAGCTACCTCTGCATTGCCTCAGTAGTACGCATCGTCGTACACGTCTGTGCGCAGGCAGTAAAGGATGGCTGCCCCCAGCATGAAGATAGAGGAGCCCCAACCCAACCCGTAGCCCCAGTTGAACTCGTGGTAGCTCTTCAGTAAGCTACTGTCGATGAATTTGATGGGGTAGAGAATCAAGGCGCAGACTTGCAGAACCACTAGACCAATGAAACAAATGAACAGGTCAGTTAAACCCAAAGAGAACCAATAAGAGACTCTCATTACACGGGGTCTTATTTGCCACTCTAGGAAAACAAAACAGGAAGGGAGAACTCAACTCTAGGCCCACCAGTGAAACACCTTCTGGATTCCATGTTAACCCTCCCATCACAAAAAAATTATCTAGTCAAGCTCCTCTGGAGCAGGGGTGTGGAACTTCAAACCCAGGTACTAAATCTGGCCCTCCAAGTTTCCCCAGAGACCCCCCTTCTCCATGCTACATCACCTTCCTGCCCCCCATCACAACCACTGGTGGTTTTTTTCGGTGGTTTCCCATCTTATGTGTAGTTTCTCCCACTTCTAAAGGCTGGAATGCCTCATCGAAGGGCATTTCTACATGAGGCTTTTATCCCACATCTTTACCAGGGCTTTCGTTTCCAGATTCTTTGCAGGATTATGATTGGCTCCTTTACCTGTGCTTTTTTCCAGGGATTTTCTTTCTCTGCCTTTCTATATGTTTCATTATTTAGCCACTAGATGGCGAGGTAGCGTAGTGGAATTGCGCAAAAGTTTAATGGCATGGTTCAGGATATACCACACTTTTCCCATTAAGAAAAAAAGATGTGATAATGGTCGCAAAGCACAGGAGAGGCCCTGGAGGATGATGACGTTATATAAAGGTCCGGCAAACTGCAGTGATTGAACAATCACGAGTGCACAATGAAAGCCTTCTGTAGAAAGGCTCTGAGTTACTGGCAGTAAGAGGTTTAAGTTACAATACGCTGGAGTTTTGGCCCCATTCTGTTAGCCTTCAGCCTTGCCCACCACTGGAAAGTAGCCCCCAAAGGCTTTTCTGAAATTGATTTTGGCCCTAAATATACAAAGGATTGCACCCTTAAACCTTGAAGCAAAAGTCAGCGGGCAGCTCAACTTAGCTGATCTGCTCCACATGCTCAGCACCTATGTTGGCAGGCGGGGGGGGGGGCATTTATTTTCCCTTTGAAAGGAACTGAATTTAAGGGAGCAAGTAATGACGTTATTCCATCAATGTGAAGAGAAATTGATTGGAACTGATTTTGGAGCAGGATACGGTCATCCGGGTGGGAAATTCACTGAACTGATTTGTGTGTCCCAGAAGCAGGGTGGCCTTCTGTGAAACAAGCGTGTTATTCATTCCAAAATCTGCATGCGTGTATCTAGATTAGCACATGAAAGGTTTTATGCAACTGTGTGTTTGTGGGCCAGGGTCCCACGTGTCTGTTTACACAAGAAGGGGAAAGGGTAAGAGAGGATACGTACCTGCTGTGAAAAGGAGGACAGCAACCACTCGGTAATAGCGTTTGTAGGTACCCAGGCAGAAGGAAATTAGTGACATAAGGAATGACAACAGGGTGACGGTGGCTGCAGTCAGGATTAAAACCAGAGTAGCTACTTGCCAGTCTGGAAAAAGAAAAGAAAAGAGTTTCGAGAAGGAACTTCAACACACTTGTCAATAGAAAAGGGGATATTTATCTGCTACCAAAACATCTGGAGAAATGCACTCTATGGTGGCGTTCAAACACAACAGTAAGCCAAGATTCTGGCCAGTTCAGGCTTGCTGTAAATAGCTTGCTGGTGCATGCAGCGTGTTTGTTCCGGCTCAGGTCTTCCTGCTACTATGAATGGTTAAGCTAACCAGAAAATGACATCTCACCATAACATCTGAACCCATGATCCTGGTTTGTTGCTTCCTTGCAAAGCACTCCAGAATCTGTTCACTGCTTTGGAATCTGTTTCAGATATAGAGCGGTGTACAAATTTTGTAAATAAATAAATAAATAAATTTGTAAGCCAAGAACAAACCCTGGTTGAACAATCCCTGGCTTGTAGAGGGTGCAACAAACCAGGATCCTACATCTGGCTGTCATGATAAACTGTTGTTTTCTGGTTAGTTTAGCCAAGCAGGAGTGAATGGGCTGCATGCACTAGCATGCCACATGTTATAGTTGTCTCCAAACTTAGTTTTACATTGGCCCTGTTCAGACAACACGCCAAACCATGATGGTTAAGAGTTTTGAGCTAAACGTTATGGCTGAACGTGTCATGTGAACCTTGACTTAATGTGTTGTGTGAACTATTCCTAACCATAGTGGCTACATAACCACGGTTTAAACACGCTCACTAACCATTTGCTGCAAAAGGAATAGCAGCCTAACCATGGTTTTTAGTGTGTTGTTTGAACAGGCCCACAATTTCAATGTTAAGGCATCTTAGACAAGAAGTCTAAAAGTCCATGTCCTGGAAAGTTTGACATTTGGCAGCAATGAAGTTCACAGTAAGTGAAACTGGGAATCTGCTTTTCAGAGATGTATCATTATGGTTTTCAGAATGTAACATTATGGTTTTCAGGGATGTACAGTAGCATTATGGTTTTCAAAGAAGGCTACAGAGGCGTCAGAGGGGTAGTTGTGTTCAGTCAGCTGCAGCAAAACAACATCAGCCAATTTTCAGTGCAATCCTATGAGTATCTACTCCAAAATCAGGGCTTTTGAGTTCAAAGAGACTTCCTCCCAGCTAAGTGTGTATAGGATTGCAGCCTTATAGAAATCATTTTAGACTCTGTCGTTTCTGCAGAGCTGTGGCAATCTGTGCTTGGGAATCAATCTACCAATTCCATTTCTCAACTCAGGCTGCAGTTTTGTAACTACTTACCTGGGAGTCAGTTCCATTGAACTCAATGGGGCTGATGTTTGAGCAGACATGGATAGGATTGGATTGTGCATTTCTCAACAACCAACAAGCTGTGCAGCCTCTGGTTCTGCCATGCACGGGCATGCAAAATGGCCCATTCCCATTTATGCTAGCTCAGCCATGACATCTTGTCTGAAATATACAGACAACGAAGTAGACACTATGGCAATTTCTTGTAGTACCAAGAGTGGGAGTGATTTTAGACCAGGCCTTTGTAGCATATTTGAAAAAAGGGAATTATCCAGCTGTCAGCTCAGAGTTAGACACAGAGCTTCTTTACATGAGTGATTTATTGCACGCTCATGTTCGGCCACTCACAGAAGTTTGTGGGTCATTTACATGACATCATGAATGACTAGGACATCTCCTGTGGCATCCTTTAAAAATCCTGTCATGGGCTGGGCCCATGGTCCCTTTAAGAAAACATCTTGGCTTTATCCCAGAGAGAAGGAGATGGGTTTCTTTGTGTCCAGAAGGGAGTAGCAAGTTAAATGCCAAGGCCACGCTTTCGTGAGAAGCGCCTGGCATCTGATAACGCCTCCCCGGGCTGGTACCGGGGGAGAGTAACAAGTTGCAGCTATGCAATGTCTGGGAGCATTCCCCCCTCCCTTCAGTTGAGGTGTGGGTTGCTAAGGGGGTTCCATTGGTCAGGGTGGGTCTGGTGATCAAGGGGGTCCCAGAAAGAGATAAAAGCTTGGGCACCCAAGGGTCCAGTCTCTTTCCTGTGGGTGTCAGGAGTCCGGTGTGTGCGTGGTGAGCAAGAGCATCCAGGCCGGGCCGGCTAGATGGCGGAAGCCCCACGTGGCCACTGAGGGAAAGAGTCAGTTTGAGTGGCATGGAGCCAAGTCGAAGTGAGCAACAGAGGTTGAGTTGCAGTGTTAAGTGTTTTGTTTTAGAATAGATTTGGGTACAAGTGGGCAAGGGACCTTGCCAGAGTTACGGCTGGTGGGTGGTTAGTGGGGAGTGAGTGCGAATCCAATTGGTTTGAGTGTGCAAAGGGGGAGGGGGATGTATTAGTCCCTGCTGTCCGAAGTGTGTCATTCCTTTGTCAGTGTTTTCCCCCCAAACCTCTTACGTGTTTACCTTAATGTGTGGACCCTTACGGAAGTGTGTTTGTGTGAAGAATAAAAGTGTTTGGTCCCTATCTCCTGTGTGATGTCGTTCCTTGAGAACCTAGACTCCCAAAGGGTTAAAAAGTGGCAGTGAAGGGGTGTGTGTCTGGGCTGGCCAAGCCAGACCCCCCTTTCCCGGTCGGGGAATCGCAGAGTCAAGCATGGCAGTTCTATCACAAATTCCGCCATGAAAAGAACCACTTTTAAAGTGGTGATAGCTGGGGAAAAGTGGGATCTTCCACCACTAGAAGGTGCTGTCTCAATGGAAGTGAACAGAAGGGAAGGAATCAACTCAAACTAGGTGGTCATCCCTCTCTGTCTGTGTAATGCAGCCCATAACAATAGCGTCAAAAAGCAGGGAGCACAAACACCCAGGGTAAGCAATGTGATTTCCCCTTAATGTAAAGACACCGACAAAGGCTGTGATGAACGTAAAGATGAGGATAATTGAGTAAAGTCCATATATAATTCCTATTTCTTCCCTACCATGCTTCTGATTCACCCCACCCCACCCTGTTTTCCTTCGTATATGGCTTCCCTCCTTAAGACCTGCTTGTGGAAAGTGCTCCAAACTGGATGCCCTGTTGTTGTTCGGCCAATGCAGTATACTGATGATTGTTTTTTCAGGTGCTGGTGATGCAGCCAAATGGGAAGAGCCCAGTGTGATAAAGCAACAGGGAACAAGGAAAACAGAAAGTTCTTGGAAAGCTGGAAAAAGGGCACAAAAGGGCAACTAAAATGATTAAGGGGCTGGAGCATCTCCCCTATGAGGGAAGGTTACAACAGCTGGGATTGTTTAGCTTGGAAAAAAGGCGAGGAAGGGGAGACATGATAGAGTTGTACAAAATTAGGCATGGTGTGGAGAATGTGGACAAGGAGACAGTTTTCTTCCTCTCTCAAAATACTAGAACCCGGGGTCATCCCCATGAAGCTGATTGGTGGGAGATTCAGGGCAGATAAAAGGAAGGACTTCTTCACACAGCGCAGAGTTAAACCATGGAATTCGCTACCACAAGATGAAGTACGGCCCCCAATTTGGATGGCTTTGAAAGGGGGCTAGACAAATTCTTAGAGAATCCCAGATTATTTTAAAATATTAAAAGTTAATTTTTAAAACACACACACACACACACACACACACACACACACACACAAACTTCTAGTCCTTATGGATAGGCAAATAACCTCGAGAACGTGGAACGACGCTTGATGAATCTCAGAACATAGAGGGTAATTAAGATTCAGAGAACAGGATTTCAACGCCCTGCATAGCTGTTTGGCCCTCCCTGTGATTAAAAAAATGCAAAATTATGCAATTTAAATATATCTGCATATTTCTGTTTTTTGAGAGGGGGGCCAGGTCTCATACAGATCACAGAATGTAACTTCATGGTGCAAAACAGAACATACCCAGACCTCAGCATAGATCAGCTGCACCAAGGGCGACATTTCGGCTCGCACTAAAGCAATTTCCCTCCAGAGTTTTCCAGCAAACCCTCAGAGTCAGTGTCAAGACAAGGGAGAGTGTTCATGGAGCAGTTTTCCAAGCTGACACACTGAAAGAGAGTGTCCCCGGGCCGGGAATTACTCTAGACCAGCATCGGCTCAAGCGAGGCGCAAATAAACAAAGTGAAGCATCTGGAACCGCTGGGCCACTTTTCACTCTCCGTCTGTTTTTCGCGACAACAAAAGACTCGCTCCCAACTCCTATCCATCAGCAATTTATTGTGTCCCAGTCAGACAGGGCAGCAAGCGGAGGCTTTGGGGACATCTGCAAGATGAGAGACGGTGGGGGGGGGGTGTCCGTTTTAGGGAGGAACCGGCCTGTTTCTACAATGTCCCTGCCTAGTACAACCCTGCAACTTTTAAAACAACTGCTAGTTGCAGTGGAGGCTGGTGACTCCGATCTTAGTGGAGTAGTGAATCCGCTCCGGGCACAGAAGTTACATTCTGTGATCTGTATGAGACCTGCCCCCCCTCTCTCAAAAAGCAGAAATATGCAGATATATTTAAATTGCATAATTTTGCATTTTTGATTATGAGCCAACAGTGTGATATGGCTGCAAGAAAGGCAAATGCTATTTTGGGCTGCATTAATAGAAACATAGCTTCCAAATCACGTGAGGTACTGGTTCCTCTCTATTCGGCCCTGGTTAGGCCTCATCTAGAGTATTGCATCCAGTTCTGGGCTCCACAATTCAAGAAGGAAGCAGACAAGCTGGAGCGTGTTCAGAGGAGGGCAACCAGGATGATCAGGGGTCTGGAAACAAAGCCCTATGAAGAGAGACTGAAAGAACTGGGCATGTTTAGCCTGGAGAAGAGAAGATTGAGGGGAGACATGAGAGCACTCTTCAAATACTTGAAAGGTTGTCACAAAGAGGAGGGCCAGGATCTCTTCTCGATCCCCCCAGAGTGCAGGACACGGAATAACGGGCTCAAGTTAAAGGAAGCCAGATTCCAGCTGGACATCAGGAAAAACTTCCTGACTGTTAGAGCAGTACGACAATGGAATCAGTTGCCTGGAGAGGTTGTGGCCTCTCCCACACTGGAGGCCTTCAAGAGGCAGCTGGACAACCATCTGTCAGGGATGCTTTAGGGTGGATTCCTGCATTGAGCAGGAGGTTGGACTCGATGGCCTTGTAGGCCCCTTCCAACTCTGCTATTCTATGATTCTATGATCAGTCAGAACCAGTCAAAATTTTCCAAGGTTGGAAAGCTTCTTTACAGTTCCGACTGAAACCCATGGGGGACTGACCCACTGACATCGGAGCCACCAGCTTCCACTGGCTAGTTCCCTCGGCCTGCTGACAGCCGGAGCGGACTTTTAGAGACAAGTCTGACTTCTCCGCTCTCCTAAAATCCAGGACTTGGGCAAAGACAGCTGACCGCTGCTTCACGCTTACATGAACTCCCCCCATCCCCACCCCACAACCTCTACCCCAGCTTTGCCAAATTGCCTCTCGGCTGAAATCGGGCGTAGGTAGCATGCTCCCATCTGGGTTTCTAGTCAAGGGGACGTTCCCAGGAAACCGTTAGCACAGGACGTTATTAACAACAACACAGGGAGCAACTGAGTCATCGGAGCTGGCCCTCCTGCTCCTGGCATGTCTGGGAGAGAATGAGGCATGTCACACCCAGGCTGAGCCAAGATCTTCAGGAAAGGTCAGCGTTGCGAGCTGTTAGGTAAACAGAACGCTTCTCATGGGTTTTTTTACAAGGGTTTTATAGAACAGGGATACCTTTGTCCCAAAAGGAGAGGCAGCCGCACCTTGGATGCCAGAGGAAACGGTCCGGTTTCCTCATTAGGGATGCCTGGAAATGCTAGGTATGTGACTTCGTTTTTCATGTAAGAAAATCAGAAGAGCCATGTACGATCAGACCAAGGGCCCATCCAGTATTCTGTTCACACAGTGTCCAAGCAGCTGCCTGTGAGAAACCCACGAGGAGGATATGAGTGCATCAGCGCCCTCCCACCCATGTTCCCCGGCACAGGCACACTGCCTCTGATACTGGAGGTAGCATAGAGTCATTGGGACCGGTAGCCCTATCTAAATAAAGCTGCTGCTTCTTTTTTAAGGAAAAAAGGGGCGTCTTCCAAGCCTCAAGCTGTGTGTGTGAGCAGCAGGCATCAGAAAACTCTGGAAGCAAGCAGGTGGTCAGCTGAGGAGCTAGACATAAATCACAGGTTCACTGTAGCAAATTCCACACATCTGTTGCTCCTCATGCTAAGACTAATCAGTGCTCCACAGAGGAGACAAACGGACACACTTATCCCCCCCTTCTCCCTTTAAAAAAAATAAAATTTGCACGCTTCAACTGCTGCTAACAAAAAGGCAAAAGAAAAAGAGATTTCTTTGCAGCAAGCTGCCCAGCTGCCTTGCCCGGGGGCCTGTAATCCTGACTGGATTGTACCTCCAGGCCTGCCCTCCGTCCAAGAAAACAGAATTTGTTCCGAAGGAAAGAAGTTGCCAAGTTTTGTCCTCTGGCTCAAGAGGTTCATGTTTTTGACTCCAGGGAAGCGAGGAAGCTGAACTTGGTTCCCAGACCTTTATTTGCAGCAGACAAGGATGGGCTTGTTTCCCCCTGAGAAGCTTGCATAGAAGAATTTCTATGCTAGGGAAGGAGAACTTCTGGCATGTGGAGGTTCCCCATCCCATCTATGGAGTCTCTTTGGATTCCTCCAGGGGGCAGAGCCTGGCTTCGAAGCCTCGTTCCCCACTGTTATCTCTGATCCCAGACTGGAGATAACAGCAGGATACAAGTGGCAGGGGGCACAGTAGGCGGAGACCGTGACAGCAGGATGCCTTGGGATAATCCAAGGGTGTGCCTTCAGGGTGTCATAGCTTCACATTCAGGCTTGGGGAATCCGTGGATCTCTCACTGCTCTTGAAGTTCACACGGCAGCAGCAGCCAGGCTCCCAAGGAGCAACTTTTTCAAGGAAATCCACACCTAGCAACCACCGTTCATGCCTTCCTAACCTCGAGGCTAGACTACTGCAACATACTATACATGGGGCTATACTTGAAGATGGTTTTGGACATGTCTGCAGATTCATTAGCTGGCAGCTCCAGCTCCTGATGGGAGCAGGGTGTGGACTAGAATTGAAAAGACCCAGGTTCAAATTCCTCTTGGGGAATTTGGGAGGAACCCAACCCAAGAAAGCTCAGCAGGCTGGATGTGAAACCCCCATGAGCCGGATTAGGCCTGGGGGACAAGAGGTCAGTAGAGGCTGGTGGCTCTGATGTCAGTGGGGTGGTGAATCTGTTCCTGGTTTCAGCCAGAAACACCTTGGATGGCTCCTTTAGAGTTCTGACTGAAACCTGGTGTGGTTTCACCGCCCCACTGACAGCGGAGCCATGGCTGACACTGCTAGATATACTTCGTCCCTGCCTTAGAAGAAAAGTGGAATAAAATGCAACAGATCCAGCTCAGCTACGCTCTCCCTGCCTTTCACCTCTCCCCAGTTTCCAGGAAAGGATTTTTTAATGCAGAAGCAAATGCTATTTACGAGAGGAGAGGCGCGCCCGCCTTAGATTTCCAAACACCCTCCTCCAGAGAAGTAAACGCTGCCAGCAGGCATAAGCCCTGGAAAATGCTGCAAGGGAGACTTCGTTTACAATCTCTACAAACCAAACTGACTTCACTTCCCACCCGTCACAGCTTTTCTGTAACCCAGACACTTCTGCAGAGGCAAGTGGTGCTATCGGACTCAAACTCCAACAGCTACGACTTCATTGGAGGCTGGGGTCAGTCCCTGAACCTATACAATTGATTCCGACGCCCTGGAACGTGAGAAGGAGGAAACTCCCCAAGCAGAGTACCATAGGCAGAGTCACCAATGCCAAATAACATTCATCACAGCCCACCTCTGAAACATCTCAGCTTAGCCCCCAAAGCCATTTTCAATGCCAGGGTGTAATTCCGCAACATAAAGCAGGGAAATAAAGAAGAGAAGGCATAGAGCTTCCCTTTTTACTGATAAGAAACCAGACCCAAGGCAAGCTAAAACTACCCTGACTTTGCTTTTTTAAAAGCAAAACCACCCGCTCCCCTGTTTAAAGACATAGGGCTGCCTGCCTTCTCTTTCCCCTCCCACTTCCGGCAAGACTCCCAAAACTTTAGCACAGAAGCAGGGAATCTGTGGCCGTCTAGATCAGAGGTAGGCACCCCTCCAGATGTTTTGGACCACAACTCCAAGCAGCCCCAGCCAGCATGGCCAATGGTCAGGAATCATGGGAATTGTAGTCGACAACATCTGGAGAGCCCCAGGTTGCTCTAGCTGTCATTGGTCTCCATCTCCCATCAGTCCCAGCTGCTGTGGCCAATGATCAGGGTTGATTGATGGGGATGGTAGTCCAATGACATCAGGTTCCCTGCTGTGCCTTAACATTATAAATGGATCAGACCAAAGGTCCATTTGGTCCACAACCCTGTTTCCTAGACAGCTATCAATGGAGAAGGCTATCCATGGTTAGTAGTCCTGATAATAATAATAATAATAATAATAATAATAATAATAATAATAATATTCTTGCCCGCCTCTCCATTTTGATCGAGGCAGGGGACAACAATAAACGATAAAATACATAATACTCATTTAAAACATAATATACATGGTTAAAAACTTCCTAGAAAACATCCTAAAAACATTTTAAAAACTTCTTAAAATTCCACTAGATAGGCCTGCCGGAAGAGAACAGTCTTTATAGCTTTCTTGAATGCTACTAGACTGTTAAGTTGACGAGTCTCCTCCGGCAGGCCGTTCCACAGTCTGGGAGCAGCAGAAGAGAAGGTCCTCTGGGTAACAGTTGGCTATATGCAGTCTCCAGTATCACAGGCAGTATGCATATGTACACCAATTGCTGGGGAACATGGGTGGGAGGGTGCTGTTGCACTCATGTCCCGCTTGTGGGTTTCCTACATGCAGTTGGTTGGCCTCTGTGTGAACAGAATGCTGACCCCTGATCTAGCAGAACTCTGCTTATGTTCTATGGTGGCCAGCCAGACGTCTCTGGGAAGAACAGTAGAACCTAAAGAGGGCTCTGCTGGGTCAGGTCAAAAGTCCGATGCCTCATGTCCTACAGCAGTCCCAGGAAGCCATCAAAAGCAGGTCATGATGACAGCAGGGCTTTCCCCAGCTGTTTTCCCACCCATAGCGACCAACAGTCCGTAACATACCAATGAAGCGGACTCTAGTCCACAAAAGCTCACGCCAGAAGGAAAGGCCTAGCTTTCCCGGCCCTCGGTCCCTCCGGATTCCTGCGACAACTAACTCTCATCAGCGCCAGCCAGCTCGATCGATGCTTAGGGATGATGGAAAGTGCGTAGTCAAATAACATCTAGAGCAGACGTGAATAACTTGCAGCCCTCCAGATGTTTTGGCCTACAACTCATATCATCCCCAGCCAGAACGCGCTGACAGTCAGGGGTGTTGGGAGTCGTAGTACAAAACACGTCGAGCAGGGGTGGGCCGCCTGCGGACCTCCAAATGCTTTGTCCTGCAACACCCATCATTCCTCATCATTGGCTGAGCAGGCTAGGGATGGCGGGAGTTGTTGTCCAAACACACACAGCTGGCGGGCCACGAATTGCCTGCCCTGATCTACAGGGTACCCTGTTGTGGGGGCGACAAACTTCAGAAGCAAACCAGGTTGGTGACGGCTGTGGTAGTCTTTCAGATGTCACAGGACTCTTTGTCGTTTCCACCCCTACACGTCGATGAGCACACGCAGCCCGATTTCTATCCTTCCTTCCTTCCTTCCTTCCTTCCTTCCTTCCTTCCTTCCCTCCGTCCCCTTACCAGTCTGGAGCGTGGAGAGGCACTCCCAGACGTCCTGGGCTTGCCTACAACTCTCCCAGAGGGAAAGCGAGTAGCGTTCCGACGTGACCCAGGCGGGGCTGAGTAGGGCCGCCACGTCCAGGGCGAGCGAGATGAAGGCGCAGAGCAGCGCGACCAGCTTGAACGGGCGGAGCAGCAAGCCGCCCTCGTCCGCCGCCATCCTCACGGCTGCTGCCTTTGCACGACACCGGCGTCTGTCTGCCCCGATTCACACGGGGCAGGAGGAGCGACGCCGTCGGGGCAGCGCCGGCTGGCGAACGCAGGACCGGCTGCAGCGGCGCTGGCGCTCGCAGGAACGTCTGGAGTAACGCAGGAACGTCTGGCAGCGGCAGCGGCGCGTCCCGCCTGCAGTTTGCAAAGCCGCAGCAATCGCCGCCAGCGCACGTGTCCCTCCTGGCCCCAGAGCCCGCCCCCTCCGATCTGCCCGCCCCCCCGGACACTGCCCCGCAGGGCGGCCGCCGGATCCTAGAGGCAGCCTCCGTTTTCCCAGACGGGAAGTTAGCTAGGAGCAGCGCCTGCCTCGTCGCCCGCTCTTAAAATAAGGTGACCATATGAAAAGGAGGACAGGGCTCCTGTATCTTTAAAGATGTCTAGAAAAGGGAATTTCAGCAAGTGTCATTTGAATGCATGCAGCACCTGGTGAAATTTTGTCTTCATCGTAACAGTTAAAGCTGCAGGAGTCCTGTCCTCTTGACCAGATACAAAAGAGAGGAGGGCACCTGCAGCTTTAACTATTGCAATGAAGAGGAATTTCACTAGATGCTGTATGCATACAAAGGACACCTGCTGAAAATCCCTTTTCTCTACAACTGTTAAAGATACAGCATCCCTGTCCTCCTTTTCATAGGGTCACTCTACTTAAAACAACTGCGTGGCAGGCTGAAATGCAACGGGTCCCCCTTTTTCTCTGCAAGGAACTGCTACGTCCGTTGAATTTCTGCCTGTCACACGTGTTCTGCTAGGTAGAGGGGTGGAAGTGTGTGTGGGGGGGGGGAGGGAAGAGCAGCAACCCACTGAGAAGGCAACCTTTGTAGATGAAAGGTACTCCCAGGCCTCGTATCTGTTGCACATGGGTAAAGGCACATAGATGGTCTCAGTCAGGCTGCAATCCTATGCATACTTACCTGGGACTGTCTCGTTAAATTTGCTGGAATCTTGATAAAATGGTTAAGAGCAGAGACACCACACTGACAACAAAGGTCCGCATAGTTAAAGCCATGGTATTCCCCGTAGTAACCTATGGTTGCGAGAGCCGGACCATAAGGAAAGCTGAGCGAAGGAAGATAGATGCTTTTGAACTGTGGTGTTGGAGGAAAATTCTGAGAGTGCCTTGGACTGCAAGAAGATCAAACCAGTCCATACTCCAGGAAATAAAGCCAGACTGCTCACTTGAGGGAATGGTATTAAAGGCAAAACTGAAGTACTTTGGCCACATAATGAGAAGACAGGATACCCTGGAGAAGAGGCTGATGCTAGGGAAAGTGGAAGGCAAAAGGAAGAGGGGCCGACCAAGGGCAAGATGGATGGATGATATTCTGGAGGTGACAGACTTGACCTTGGGGGAGCTAAGGGTAGCAACGGCTGACAGAAAGCTCTGGCGTGGGCTGGTCCATGAAGTCATGAAGAGTCGGAAGCGACTGAACGAATAAACAACAACAATCCCCAAATAAACATCTATAGTATTGGACTGTGGGATCTATAGGATTGGACCGGATAGGATAACATCTATCCTGGCTGTAACTTCTATTCTTGCTGCATAGGATAACATCTACCCTTGCTGTCCAATCCTATCGCATCTATAGGATGTGGACCGTCGCACAGAAGAGCCCTGCTGGATAAGACTTGCCTAGTCCAGCATTCAGTTCCCACAGCGGCCAACCAGATGCCTATTGGAAGCCCACAAGCAGGGCGTGAATGCAAGAGCACCCTCCCACCCATGTTCCCCAGCAACTGGAATACGGAACCATCTTCTCCCTGATGTTGCAGGTAATATGTAGCCATCAGGACTAGTGGCTACAGATAGCCTTATCCTCCAGAACACATGAATTTCATGCGAAAGAGCACAGATTCAGCTAAGCAACCTTGGATCAGTGATTCTTTTTCCTCAGAATACGTAAGTGGCAACAGTGCCATCACAGCAGGATTTGGGGAGAGATTCCTAGGGCCCCCCTCAGCCAAATAAGCAGGAGGTAGGGTGACCATCTGAAAAGGAGGACAGGGCTCCTGTATCTTTAACAGTTGCATAGAAAAGGGAATTTCAGCAGGTATCATTTGAATATGTAGAGAACGTGGTGAAATTCCCTCTTCATCACAACAGTGACCAGATTTAAAAGAGGGCAGGGCACCTACAGCTTTAACTGTTGTGATGAAGAGGGAATTTCACCAGGTTCCCCATATATACAAATGACACCTGCTGAAATTCCCTTTTCTATGCAACTGTTAAAGATACAGGAGCCCTGTCCTCCTTTTCAGATGGTCACCCTACAGGAGGGCCCCTAAATGCAGCAGGGCTGGCTTGCCACACTTTGAAGCAAGTGCAGTGATACACATTGTCGTGTAAAGGTACCACCCACCCACCATAAGACCATTCAGACCAGTCTAAAACGACTAAGGGTCCAATCTTATGCATGTTTAGACAGAAAAGAAGTCCAACGACGCCCAGCGTTCCCCAGCCAGCATGACCTGTTGGATTTCCCATTCTTCAGCTTGACCCGTTGGATCAGCCTGCTATGACCACCTCGGGAAACGTACATTGGATTGCAGCTCAAAAAGCCATATCATTTGAAACACCCGCTTCCGGCATTTTCGAACGTAATTTGTCCAGTAATTAGCATTCCCCAGCCTGGTGATCTTCAGATGGGACACCAGCTCCCATCAGCCCCAGCCTGCCTTGCCAATTTCCAGGATGGCTGGGAGTCGAGGTCCAAAACATCTGGAAAGCATCAGGTTGGGAAAAGCCTGCAGTAAGTAGCATCATTTTGGAGCTGAAGGAAGAAATACATAATTTTCTCCCCCACCCTTTTTTTTAAGGGGTGGGGGAGTTTTAAAAAAGCAGCAGTCTCACTTGAACTGTGGTTCCCATTCTCCCCCACCCCCGCCTCTCCACTCCCTCCCATTATACATGTTCTGAAACAGCAGGCAGGAGCCTAGCTTTGCATTGTGGGGGATGTACTCCTTTGTCCTGTGTTTTGGGCTACAGGACAAATGGCCCCCACCCACCCCTTTCAGCCTCCTCGAGAGCTTATAAATAGCCCGGCCAGCTGCCAGGGAGCCATGAACTCAACAAACCTGCTGTAACGTTACCCAGGAAGGCAGAGGGAAGGAATGCAATGCAAGTTCCCCTCTGCTCTGACTCTGTGCCAGCTTATGCCACCCGCTTGCGTGGGAAACACATTCTTCCTATAGCTAACCTAGCGGAATGACATGCTGGTCATAGTGGAATCATGATGTATTGGACTGCAACCCCCATCATCCCCAACCATCATGGCCAGGGGTGATGGGAATTGTAGTCTGGCATGTCTTGGGGAGGGAGGGGGGAGGTTTCCAGGTTGCCAAAGTCTGATGTGTCCTGTTCCTTTTTCCAGTACAGCAAAGAATATTTGACTCTTGGTCTTGAGTGCAGCAACTCAGGATCCGGAGTCAAATCCAGCTCTTTGGAATCCTCCAGAGAGCTCCATTATCCCGAACACCGATCACTTGGGGGATTCCTGGCTTTTCTGCAGTTTCCCCCTATTTCAAAAGGTTGAAACTCCTCTCCTAAGGCTTAATTGCAGGCAGTAAGAGCAGTGAAATCGTCAGGAACCAAAAGGAACAAACGAGAAGGATTTCCACTACTCAGGAAAGGGAGTTTGGGAGAGTTAATGGCTAATGCAATGCAACAGAATAGGAAATTGAGTTGATGCATATTTCCTTTCACTCTTTATTCCTTCTGTGGTGCACTAGCAATAAAATCAATAACAAAGTGTGGGAAATGCACAGAACTTTCATCTTTTTACTGATTACATTTTAAAATATCAGAATACAGAGAAAGAGCTGTTAGAAGTTAGCAATTGAATAATAATTATACACAAACACATAAAGGGAGAAGTGTTAACTTGAAGTACAATTATTAAACAAAACCACAAGATGTAGCGATGGCCACCAATTTGGATGTCTTTAAAAGGGGGTTGGATACATTACTGGAGGAGAAGGCGATCAATGGCTACTAGCCCTGATGGTTGCGTGCTATCTCCAGTATTTGAGGCAGTAAGCCTGGGTGCACCAGTTGCTGAGGAACATGGGTGGGAGGGTGCTGTTGCACCATGTCCTGCTTTGTTGGTCCCTGGTTGATGGCTGGTTGGCCACTGTGTGAACTAGATGGACCCTCAGTCTGTCAGCAGGGCTCTTCTTAGGCTCTTACGTGATGTTCTTATCTAGGAATTGGTTTGCATCAATCTGCATGCCACTACTGTATGCCGGGATCTACATTTTATGTGGAGCCGGCCCTATCATTAGTCAGTGTATTGTGAACTCAGGCACCAGATACTGGGAGGTGTCAGCAAGGTGTTGGAGGGAGAGACCTGCTGACCATGTGGCCAACTCTGTGCCCCCTAGGTTAGTCTGCAGCCTTCAGGGGCAGTGAAGGATTCTGTCCCATCGTCAGTGTTGAAGATAGATCCATCCGCCAGTCCATTTGGCTTTTGTACATTGAATGGGAGGGGGCGCCATCTTGTCCTTTACCTCTGGCAGCAAAAGGTCTTGGGCTGCCACTGATTTTATGCCTATATTTGTCAACAAAAGCTCACAGGTCAAATCTGGAAGAGGCACAGAACAAGTGATGAAGGTCAGCAGGGGTAGGATTGTCCTGGCAGTTCCAATTGCAGCCATCTTTTCCAAGCTCATTAGCACCAGGATCATATGATCCTCTTTCCAGTGGAAAGAATCTCCTCTAGGCCTCATATTACCCTAATTACAGGGGAGCAGATGGCCATCTCATAGTATTTGCACCTGGGTTGAGAAACAGGCAACTAGCCTTTTCTCACCACAGGGCAATCCACATCCTTCAACTCTGTAGCAAAGCCTACGACCACATGAGTCAGAAGCACCCCTTAGCTCGGGTATCTCCAACCTTTTTGGGTCAATTTGTAATTCTGAGCATGTCATGGACGTTCTCACAAAACGTGGACACCTTGCCCATCCATAAAATGTCTGCCATGGTTACAAAACTAGTGAGACTTGCCCAAGAACCCAAAGAACAAGGCAGAGGTGTGGGCTAAGTTCCAAACCACAAAAACTTTTCTGAACCCCCCAAAAAAGATGGCACCAGAGGGCAGCCCTTCACTTTGCAACAATCCAGCCTCCTAGTTCAAACTATGGGTTGCTGTTGAATGCTGGGTTGTTGTCATTAAATCAACCATGGTTGGTTAATCATGAATCAACCATGGTTGGTTAATCATGAACCACCCACAGTTCAAAACCCAACAGCAAACCATGGGTTCTCTTCATCGGGTGTTTAACAACCCAGTTTGTTAGCACTGCTGGGTTCAGACGACACAACTCACAGTTCAACGACAACCCACACTCAATTTCTGAATATGGCTTATCATGTGGTGTGAGCGCCAACCCAATGCTTGGCAGAAAGCAAGAGAGGCCATTGCCCAATGATAGATCACATGCCCTGTATTGCAAAGGTCTCCACTTCAAAAGATGTTCTCTTGTAATAAGGCTGAAGAATTCCACACCACCCCTCCCCAGCTTGAGAGCTTGGTGTTAAGAGTCTAAATTTGTTGGGAAACTGATGCCAGTGTAGATCAGAGCAACTTGTAGCCAAAACATCTGGAGGCCACAACTGCCAGCAGCCCTAGCCAGCATAGCCAAGAGTGATGGCTGTTGAGTTATAGGCCAAAACATGTGAAAGGCCACAAGTTGCCCATGTCTATATAGCCAGTCGTGATGGACCAAGGGTCTGATTCAGTACAGGGCACAACCATCCGTTTTTCACGTAATTCGTTAAAATGGAGTGTACAAAGCCTTGGCCACACCTTCTGTGATTGATTGGTCATTCTTAGTTGGGCTCATGTCCGTGCTACAATTGGATGCATTGGGGTGAGGAAGAACCTCTTCCGTCCTGACTGGGTTTGTTTTCCTTCCATTGTACTGTGTGGCTCGCAGCCCACCGTGACTGCGTAATTTGGTGTCCCATGCCTTTTTTTTTTTTTTCATTCGTGGCCCATGGCCTCAAATCGAGGTTGATTCTGCAGTTAGCTAAATTTGAGGGGCTCAGACCACAACCTAGAATGGAGCTGAACATCCTAAACTGCTCAGCTGCCTTCACACGGTTAAGCAGCTTATTTTCAGCCTTTGCATAGCTTTTTAACAGAGCCACGCTCCCTCTTTTATCTACCGCCCTCGCGTAATAGTTCCCAAGTTCCTGATCCGCGAAGATCATGAACTGCCTCTTCGCCACTTCCATTTCTCCTATCATGTATCCCCAAACGGTTTTCTCAGCAGCTGCAGTGTCAAAGGACTGCATCGAGTCTGAGGGTGAGGAGACCGTCACACAATCATAACCTTCAGGAAGATCAATTGCTGCGTCAGATACAAATTTGTTTGGTTTTAAGTCGCAAACGAGTCTAGAGAAGGAAAAGGAGGAAGGGGGGGTGAGAAGCAGGAGCCCCCAGCTGGTCCTGGATGGACTTCAAAAGTTCCGAAGCGTTCACAAGAGGGATTAACAGGCAGCACGAGCTTTGTCAGGAGTTGCCGCTGCGAGAAACTGCAGCCACAGCAGCCCTTCTGAGATGCTATGCACATCAGCTTTCTAAACCCCTGGCTCTTATCTTCAAGAAGCAGGTGGCCATAGAGGAAGGTCAATGTGGTCACTTCAGCTGATCCTGAAGGACTTCAAAATTGTAGTGTTCAGCACCAGCCCTAGCAGGTTGGGTACCGAACTCAGCACCCGCATCGCAAGTAGGTCGAGTACCGACCACAGGATGTTACTGCAGAACAGTTGTATGGTCCCTTTCCCTTATCCATAGCCGGCCACTCCACCCCCAAACTTCAGTCAAAAGGTAAGAGCTGGGGGGGAAAATAGATAGGAAAGAACAACATCAGTGTTTGCCTAAAGCCTGTGACTGCATGAGTAATATAAAGAAAGCATGGAACTTCATAGAAGCTATCGCTATTGAAATTTCGTTTTAAAAACCAAGTTTCTAACCCTTATGGATGCAAAGATAAGACTTGACAATGCACGGGCGACAGCTGGTGAAATTTCTAACAGAGTTAAGCAGACTTCCAGTGGCAAAGAAGGGGCGGTTGTGACGTATCATGCATTCCTTGCCAGACTCCGAAAGGAGAGAGAAAAAATGGAACCAGGAAACAGAGTAAATCCCTAAAGGGGAAAAGGGTTACGTTCATCACCATCACCACCTCCGCTTCTTCCTCCCCTTGCTCAGCTTTCTCCCCACAGTGACAAGGCAGACATAACACCCCAACTCTGTTGGGCATGGTCAGTGCACACAGATTTCCCAGACCAATTGTGTTAAGTGGAGGGGACGCAGCTGGTCCCCATCATGGGAATATTCCCTTCCTCCATGGCAGGCAAGAGGCACCCTTAGTCATGAGCACTATTCGGTAGGTATCAAAATGAACACATCAATTGTAGTACTGGCTTTTGCATGGTGCACCTCGGCGTGCCATGTGAATTTGCAAAACTGGTTTAACTGAAGATGAGAAAAATAGAGGGGGGGGGGACGATCACCTCGCCCCCATTATGTATACCACAGCAATGATCTCCCAGCAGTGGTTGGGGAGCTACCATTGGTACACAGCCTTTAAGTGTCTGCAACAGAACACGAGGAACAAGCACTCATGCTCTATGCAGTTCCCCTTATTTATTTTTCTCCCTCTGACACTGAGAGTTAGAAAGCTCTCTTTTTAAAAACCAAGATTAGCTCGGCTGGGTCCCACAGGACAGGCAGTTACAGAATGCCTTAGAAGGAAAAGCCTTCTACCATGATCTCATGCAGTAGAGATTTTTTTTTTCAAAGGGATATAAACACAGCATTGCTAGAAAGAGCTGGCCAGAAACATTAAACCTTGGGCATTGTTTGTATCCTTCTTTGCTTTTCCATATATGCTCCCATCGCCGAGGGAGTTAAGGCAGTGGCACCCGGGGCGGGGGGGGGGGGGGGGAAGGAGGAGATGGCACCAGGAGGGAAGGGCAGTCAAGAAGTACTGCAGCCAAGTACAGTTCTGAAATCCTCTCTTCCCTCTCATTTTATTCAGTTTGGAAGACAGACGTCACACACAACTCCTTCTCCGCGAGCATCACCAGCTGCATCCAGCTAGTGTTTCCAGAAGCGTAACAGGGACATAGATTTTTTTTTTTTTTAAACACATGTGTCTGCAACCCCGCCAATGCGGCCAGTTCATAGACAGGCATTGGGAAGTTCATTGCTACCAGATGGCACGTAAAAGACAGGGCCGCTGCGTCCACGTAACGCTTCCCCCCCCACCATTAGCTTGAGGGCTGCCGTGCGAAAAAGGAAGTCTGCCATCTGCAAAGTTAACATGCATCCTTCTTCAGTGTCCTCCCCCCGCCCCCGCCCCCACCCCCAAACACGGCTGTGTTTGACCGCAGGTTCCTTCCCATTTTGTAGCTGCATTCACTGCAAGGTGGAAGGAGGGTGGGTGGGTGGCTGGAGAAGCAGCACGGCGGGATGGGGGCCAAGCTGTGGAACATGGAACTGCTTCTTGGTCTCCGAGGCCATGAGGCTTTTGTTCTTGTCACTCCAGGGCAGCCAGTTCCTCCAGGAGCTCCTCTTTCTCACGCTGCAGTTCCTGCATCCTCTGTTTGTTCTGCTCCAAGCGGTCCTCCAGCCACTGCAGAAGAGGACCACTGATGGCAGACATCTGGCTGCAGAGGTTCTTCGTGAACACTGGGGCAAGGAAAGACGCATGCGACAATCAGCCTCGGGCACTCAGGAGTGACTTAGCCTGATCCCATGAACGGTGCTTAGGAATACTCAAGTCCTTTGAAATTAATGGGCTGACGGGGGCCTAATTCTACACAAGAGCCTGGCTTCTCACTGATACGAAAACCAAACCTTGGGTAAATGGCACAGACAGGGCTGATGAAATTAACAAGGATTCCGCCTCCCTCACTTGAAACTGACCACACCTAAAGAAAGAGGATGGCTTACATTTTGCAAACTGCTGGCGAAGAACAATTCTGAGATCATCATCAGGCTACAACCATAAGGGCTCCAAAGCCTGGTTACTCTGCACATATCTCAAGGATCAAAAAGATATGGCATCAATTCGCTTGATCTGGAAATCCTTACCTGAGCCGTTGTGAATCTTCGTTATAGAGTCCAGATGAGTAAGGCTAAACGTAGGAAGACAGAACACACCAGCGTCAAGGCAGTACTCACACAAAGATCACAAACCTGTTTTCCGCCAGGGAAGAAGGGGCTTTACCCTAGGACTTTCTTCCAAGGGTTACGAGGAAATGGGAGACAAAAGAACCTGTGAGATTAGCTGGGCTACAAGCCTACAATCTTATTTTCCCTTTCTCCCTCCTTGTCTAGTCACCAAATCATTTGATGCTGCCATGCCTCACACTGTCTAACCTCACTTCACGCCAGCAGCACAGGGGATCTAGTCGATGACTTGGCTTCCAAGTCAGGGTCACGAGCACGGTCCTTTCACAATGATCCACTCATAAGGTCGTCGAGAGAGCCCTGCTAGGTCAGACCAAAGGTCCATTTAGTTCAGAATTTTGTTTTCCACAGTGATAGTCCAGATGCTTCTATGAAGCCTACATGAAGGCAACAGCCTTCTGGTACTGTTGCTCCCCAGCAACTGGTACAGGGCCGCCAGGAGGCAGCATCCCCGGCTTCTCAGGAATAACATCAATCGATCTGGTCCATCCATCGGCTAGAGATGATGGAGCAATTCCAGGGAGTTTGCTTCCTGCTTCCTCCAACTGCCTGTAGCCCTGGGACTGCAGAAGGAGACTCTGGCCCCATCCATTGGCCAAACAGTCACCAATTGCTATTCAAGCCAGAATACCAGCAAGGAAGTTCAGCCTTGCTCGAAGTGCATTTAAATACCCACTTATAACTTGTTCTGGCCTTGAGAAACGGATTCCCTTCATCTTCCTTTCCCCTTCATTTCCCTTTCCTTGTGTTCCTTCTTATTTTACTTCATAAACCTGATGGCAGGGCCCACCTCTCTTTCTGACTGATGTGCACCGCTTCGGAAGTCAATAATTGTCTGGAAATAATGATAAAAATAAAGCGAAGGATGTAATCCTATGCATGTTTAGACATAAAAAAACCCTCCTACAAATCCCAGCATGCCCCAGCCACCATGGCAGCTGGGAGCATACTGGGAGTTGTAGGACTTTTTCCTATCTAAATATGCATAGGATTGAGCCCTAAATAAATAAGTAATAAACACTGCCGCTGATCATGGAGGTCCCATTTAACTACCACAGCTTAGATTGTAAGCCTATGCGGCAGGGTCTTGCTATTTACTGTGTGGTCTGTACAGCACCATGTACATCGATGGTGCTATATAAATAAATAATAATAATAATAATAATAGCCATCAATAGGCCAATCCTGCAATCATGCTATACTTGACGCCAAAGACAGCCAGCGATCACGCTCATGAAAGGTTACCCATGGAAAACCACTCTACTGATTTAGGAAAGAAGAAGAGAAGAGAGCCCAGCTCTTACTTTACCTGTGGATTTTCCTGTAGGCATCTTGCTCCTCTTGACACAAGATCTTGGGCAGCTCCACGGCTGACTCCAGACATACTTTCCCAATGGTGTTGTGAGGAACGATATGAATAGGAATTTCAATCCTTTCATACCTACAGGAGGAAGCATGGACATGTTATCGTGGCGCCCAAGGGAACCAATGTGCCCCTAGACACCTTTCTCGGCACATGCCAAGGTACCTGCGGCGATACCCACCTTTCTGTCCCTTAGGTATGTCTGGATTTGTATGTCTAGTGAGTGCGGAATGTTTGACTGAGTGGGTGTGGCTAGTGATGCGGTGAGAGAGGGAAGGGAGGAGTATAAATAGGTTGGTTGAGGGGGCTGTGAGTGTGTTTTGTTTGTTTGGTGGGAGGTTTGGATTTAGTCTGGGAGTTTTAGTCTAGCTTGTGCTTCGTGAGAGTGTTTGGTAGGGATGTGCTCCGCTTCTAATCGGACCGGCGAATTAGAAGCGGAGCGGGGTGCTTCGCCTCCCCTTAAAGCGGAAGCGAAGAGGATTGGGGGGCCGGCGGAGCGTTGCGAAGAGGATCGAGGTGAAGGTGGATCTTTCGCCTCGATCCGGAGCTCCGCAAGAAAGGTAAGTGGGGTTTATCGGGCCCTGCCGCTGTCGCCCATGTGGCGACAGCGGCAGGGCCCAGTAACCCCCCCTCCCCCTTACCTGCATCCGTCCGCGGTCCCTCGGCTTCTTCAATTGAGCCCGTGGCTCAACCCGGAAGTTGCGGCCCAGACTTCCTGGTTGAGCCACGGGCTCAATTGAAGAAGCCGAGGGACCGCGGACGGATGCAGGTAAGGCCCCCCTCTCCCTTGGTCCCTTACCGGGCTCTGCAGGTAAGGGAGAGGAGGGAGGGGGGCCTTACCTGGTGCCACTCCCCTCCACTGCGGAGCTCTGATTCGGAGCTGGAGCTCTGCGGCGAAGAGGAGCGGACTATGGGCGGAGCGGCGCAGGCTGATCCGAAATTTTTGGATCGGCCCGCGGGGCGGATCGGGGGGTCCGTGCACACCCCTAGTGTTTGGCGTAAGGAGTGAGAATTTTAAGGGATTTGGGATTGTTATTTTGAACATAAAAATATGCAGGTTTGATCCAAATTGAAATACTAAAGATTTGTTAAATTTCAATAAACTTTACTTTGTGTTCTGTTACCACAAACGCCGTGTCAGCTCGGAGTTATTACCTGCTGTATTACACAGTGTGAAACCATCTAAAAATACACCTGCAGTTCAGGACCTCAGTAACAGAACCGATTTTCCAAAACCCTTTACCTTGTGCCCTCACGTATAGGGGAGAGGTTGTGTTGGTTTTACCCTTTCCTCAGGCTTTTCAAGAGGTGGCGCTTGGCTTGAGAAGGGTGCGCTAGGCAAGGCCTTCTGTATGAGGTCAGTGCTGTCGCGGTACCCTACTTCCCTGAACATGGGTTCAGAGAAAGATTGGGGGGTAGGAGGGAATGAGTTAGCTGGCAGAGGAGGGAACGGAGGAGAAAAAGAGTTTGCCTTCTGTGAAATAGGTTTCTGTTGGGGCTGGAAACTACGGCTTCAAAGGAGTGGTTTAGTGTGTCAAGCCTCAGGTACCACCTATTATTATTATTATTTATTTATATAGCACCATCAATGTACATGGTGCTGTACACCTCTGCCTGGTACACTGTCTTCAGGACAGATTACTTGTCCTTTGCGACAAGCTATGTCCCATGACAGACGTTTTGTGATGGTGCCCAGGACAATTTCTGAAATTGCCAGATGGGCCCGGAAAGATTGCCTCCCGCTGAGGTAGTTAAAAGCTTCCTCCATAGTTGTCTAGAGATGAACTTGAGAATTGAACACACAGTAGTGCTACTACATGCGAAAGTTAAAGCAATGGAACTGAAGTTTAAAGGAAAGCAAGAGGGGAATGGATTGCTGGATTTTCCCGTTCAACAAAGCACTTACTCTGAGCTCTTTTGGGCTTGAATAGACTGGAAGCAGGTGTACAGAATCCGACCTGTCTGGACCAATAAACAGATACATGTTGGTTAAAACGTGAAGAAAAAGTTGGCCATGCAAAGGATGATCCTCAAGCCTCCCACCGCCCCGCAAACACCCACACGTCTTGCAATTACACCTCCCAGATTCAGGTCTGAGTTTAATTCCAAAGCTCACATCTCATGAAGTGACAAGGTATCCTATGAGACCTTCAAGTCTGATACGCCGCAGAAGGATTTTTTTAGTTTTGTTAGGGTAACACTGGGCCAAATGGGAGGATGCATGAAAATACATCCTATCTCACATATATAGGTTTCGTTTTTGATAAATGTCAGCTGTACCTGCAGCCCCACCCTTCATTCTAGACTAGGAATGTGGCGCGGGGAGGCTGCTTTAGCTACTCAAGAGAAGAGCTACTGTGCTCAGCTACTCAAGAGAAGAGCTTGAACCACTCCCTTCCTCCAACACAATGTCATAATATCCTCCGCTCTCTCAAATCCTTGTCAAGTTCCACAATCGATCTGCACAATCCATTCGGGTTCTCAAAGGGCATCTGAATCTCAGGGAATATACGCAGGGGTATTATTATTATTATTATTTATTTATTTATATAGCACCATCAGTGTACATGGTGCTGTACAGAGTAAAACAGTAAATAGCAAGACCTTGCCGCATAGGCTTACAATCTAATAAAATCATAGTAAAACAATAAGGAGGGGAAGAGAATGCAAACAGGTACAGGGTAGGGTAAGCAGGCACAGGGTAGGGTAAAACTAACAGTAGAAAGTAACAGTAGAAGTCTGCACAACATCAAGTTTTAAAAGCTTTAGGAAAAAGAAAAGTTTTTAGTTGAGCTTTAAAAGCTGCGGTTGAACTTGTAGTTCTCAAATGTTCTGGAAGAGCGTTCCAGGCGTAAGGGGCAGCAGAAGAGAATGGACGAAGCCGAGCAAGGGTAAAAAGGACCAAGTAGCTCAGCGGGATGCTTGGACTTCCGTCACCCTCTCCTGTTAAGCTCATGCACTTGCTTCAATTGATTACCCTGGGTCACTGAAACCACGTTACAAATTGGAACTGCAACACCAAGCAAGGAAGGGGATGCTGTGCAGGGAAACGTCTTTTAACATTTAAAAAAAGCAATAAAGACTGATCTATTCCGGCAGGCCTATCCAGTGGAATTTTAGAATGTTAAGATGTTTTAATCATGTATACTATGTTTTTATTCAGTTTTTATGTGTTTTATATTCGCTCTTGCTCCCCGCCTTGATCCAAGTGGAGAGGCGGGTAAGAAATAAATAAATAAATAATTCACCCCAACTCGAGTTTTCTGTGCTTCAACATTAAAATCACTGAGCTTGCAGACAACGGTGACATCACAACCAGAACAGTAGAAGGCACCATGTTAACAACTTCGAGTCACTCTACACCTGGCTCCAAGCAGAGCAGGATGCTCATTTGATGGGGACAGAGAGAGAGAGAGAGAGAGAGAGAGAGAGAGAGAGAGAGAGAGAGAGAGAGAGATACTTGCTTTGGCACAGCAGCAGATGCTATTTATTTGTGCAAGTTTTACCTTTGTGTTTTTATCTTCAATGAAACAGGAGAAGATAAGCCCCACAAAACCTTGGTCCATCATCTGATACATCGCTTGCGTGCGGACATCTACAGGCATAAGAAATGGCAAAACAAATGACGGAGTCAAGGTTTCACAGGGCCCTGCCCTAAGAACAGCACTGAATATTCAAGCCAGAGAGATGCTCCTCTCTTCCAGAAGAAGCAGAGAGCCTCAGGGAAGAGCCTATCTGATAGGTGTCATTTGCAAACTGAAATCAGGGTTAGCACACAAGCCAGTAAAAGGAAGATTACAGTCGAGCCCAAGAGTGACCTGGGAATTATTTGCTTATGAAGCTGCAGTTTCATACTTTGGCTCTTCAGAAGCACAATTCCATTTCAATATAATTCTTTCAAGCCGGTGCTACTCAAACTTTATGGGCTCCCCTTATGAACTTCCTCAATCTTGGAGGTCTTCACTCTGTGCAGATCAATAATCTGTTCTACACTTGAGTGTGAAGGGAGTAGCACACAGCGGCATTCAGCCATCTATTGCTGCATCTGAGAGTCAGTGTTGGATTAATATTTCAATCCACGGGGATTAAAAGAAGAACAGAACATCTCTGATTCCACTTCCTTTAAGACCGTACACAGTGAAATTCATTTGTAGGGAAAAAAACATTATATCTGCCCTTCCTCCCACCGAGAACAGTTAGGGCAGTGGTTCTCAACCTTCCTAATGCCGCGACCCTTTAATACAGTTCCTCATGTTGTGGTGACCCCCAACCATAAAATTATTTTCGTTCTTCTCTACACGATCCATTGTCATGGGATGGTTTGCTAATGAAAATAATACATAACAATAGCTTTAATAATACAAAAGATGATACATGACATAGTTCAGTCAATACAGTTTCCTAAGACCATCAGAAATATGTGTTTTCGGATCGTCTTAGGCGACCCCTGTGAAAGGGTTATTCAACCCCCAAAGGGGTCCCGACCCACAGGTTGAGAACCGCTGAGTTAGGGGAAGGGCCGTAGCTCAGCAATAGCATACGTATTTACACAAAGAAGATACCCAACATTTATTTATTTGATTATAAATAATCTTGGCACACAAGGCGGCTTACACAAAACATGGCACACAGGGCTTACAAAAAACTATTTAAAATAGATTAAAACAAAACACATTACGATACTACAAAATATAACTATTACAGAACACAAATAGCACCCCACCCACTTCAAGGTCAAAGGACTTCTTGGATAAAGCCGCCTTTGGCTGCAACAGCTCTAGGTAAGACTGGGGAGCCACTGCCAGTCAGTGGTAGATGATACTGAACTCGATGGACCAATGGTTTGACTCAATGTGCCTGTTCAGACAACATGCTAAGCCATGGTTAGTGAGCGTGATTAAACCATGGTTATGGTTCACACGACACACTAAGTCACGGTTCACACGACATGCTCAGCCATAATGTTTAGCTCAAAGTGCTTAACCACCGTAGCTTAGCATGTCTTCTGAACAGGGTTAATATAAAGCAGCTTCCTATGTCCCTATGATGCTATGATGGAACAACAGAGATACAGTGTTCCTTCCATATCTAAAGTGGATCAATAAGGGGTCTTTGGCAGAGAGCATTCAATCAACCCAGGTCTTGGTTGGTGGGAACAGGGGGAAGAAGGCAGTTCCACCCATCTGAAGATCTTGTCCCTGCATGGAAGCTCACACTCCCCCACCCCCTGCGAAGTGGATCACACTACAACTTGAAAAACACCATCAAGCCCTTTGGACGTGCCAAACCAGCATATATAGGACCAGGAATACACTTCCCATGCAGGAGAAATTGCTTACCTACGTGTGATGGCCAGACGGTTATGTGGGGATGAGAATGATACCAGCCCACGACTCTCATGGGCCGCCCTGTTAACTCAGCCAATCTGTGTGTTAGTCAAGGTTTCTCCAGAATCCAAAGAGAATCCCACTTGGAGGTAAGTGAAACAGTAATCAAATTCTTGGGGCATTTTAAAGGTGAACGCGCTGCAGCAATTTGTTAAAAAAGCTTAGGACTTTGTTACCACATCACGCCAGTAACTTAGTAGAGCGGCGGGCAGTCCTCATGGGGCCCATGGCTGCTGTCCGTGCGGCTCACCAGCCCAGTGTGATGTGGCTGCAAAAAAGGCAAATGCTATTTTGGGCTGCATTAACAGAAGTATAGCTTCCAAATCGCACAAGGTACTGGTTCCCCTCTATTCAGCCCCGGTTAGGCCTCATCTTTATTTATTGAGTATTGCATCCAATTCTGCACACCACACTTCAAGTAGGATGCAGACAAGTGGGAGCATGTCCAGAGGAGGGCAACCAGGATGATCAGGGGTCTGGAAACAAAGCCCTATGAAGAGAGACTGAAAAGACTGAGCATGTTTAGCCTGGAGAAGATAAGAATGAGGGCAGACATGATAGCACTCTTCAAGGACTTGGAAGGTTGTCCCACAGAGGAGGGCCAGGATCTCATCTCGATCCTCCCAGAGTGCAGGACACGGTAGAATGGGCTCAAGTTACAGGAAGACAGATTCCGACTGGACATCAGGAAAAACTTCCTGACTGTTAGAGCAGTATGACAATGGGACCAGTTACCTAGGGAGGTTGTGGGCTCTCCCACAGTAGAGGCCTTCAAGAGTTACCCACCCCTTGCTTAGCAGATACTTTCATCAAATATGTAAGCAAGCAAGGAGGTTTACAATGAGTAAATGCTGAAATTATCCACACTTGGGCACACGTACAGAGTCTTATGAAGTTATCTTCCAAGATACAAATTAGTAAGGAACTATCAGATGGAAGTTTTCCTTCTAAGGAAATGCTTGCAAAGCAATGAAAGTGACTTTCGCAGAAACTCACATCATTGTTGGGTTGCCTGCCTTGAAACCCACTGAGAGATATTACCCCATACCATACTCTCTGACAAAGGATATCTCTGCTTCTGTTGAAGCAGCTGAGAGCTGCTCGGGAGAAATCTCCACACGGTCTTTCCTTTTGTCTGACCGGCGTAGGATGATCACAGAGTGAATGTGAACAATCTGGCTGGTGTCAACCTGGGAGGGAAAAGGAAGAAAAGCGCTTACAGTCCAGTCCCGTGCATGTTTACTCAGTCTGGGACTTACTCCAGGTAAGCATGCATGTAATTGCAGCTGCATTATGTGGAGACTAATCCTAGGACATGCTTACCCTCCCTGAGGAATGCCTATTCGCTCTTACATCTCAAAGACAAAGACGTCATTTATTCTAGAGTACTTCTGAGACCTTGCTTTCAAGTCTAGACAGCTACTGTTAAACATTTTTTTCTGGTTTATCCTGTGTCATTTAACTGATGAATCGAGTTAGACGCATTGGTTTCAAATAGGCTTCCTCAGGCTGGTCTCCTCCAGACATATTGGACCACAACTCACATTATCTCCAGACGGTATGCCTCCTGCTGGATGGGGATAAGATGTTGTAAATCCAACACATCTGGAAAGCAACAGGTTGGGGAAAGCTGGTTTAAAACATGCTGATTGACTAAAAGATGCCCCAAGTAGTCAGCAGTGGGTTGTTGTTTTTTTAACAACTACTAGTATATGTTTTTAAACTCCACAAAGGGCAAGCACTAACTTAACAGAGGAGGAAGGCAGGTGAGGCCATGCCTTGATCAAGCTGAAGTTTGCTGCAAAACACACACAGAACATCTAAAACCAAATTGTTTATATTTTTAGAGCACAGACCACAACACTGGCCTCGCCAATTGTTTCAATCAACTGAAACACTTTTAGTCACTTTAGACTGCTCCTCAATCAGGCAACAGATACACACCTACATATATAAATATAATACAAATGCTTATTAAAAACTGTAGATGGCAAGTCCCATCTTAAGCGGCATTTCCCTTTATCCCACACACAGGATGGATGACACACATGTGCACGGCCTAAAGACCAAACTGCTTACTTCAGACCTGCTGTTTTCACCCATACACAAATTTTGTTGATAGATTGTTTAATCCAGTCCAGCCTATCTTAATAAGCAGGATACATTGTCTTTAATCAAGCCACAAACCTATTTAGAACTATTGTTTTCCCCAGGTGCAAGTTTACACAGACTAACCATTTTACAATGTAAACCTATATGTGCCTACTCAGAAGTAAGCCCCACTGAGTTTAATTGGACTTGCTCCCAGGTAAGTGGGTTCAGAATTGCACCTTAAAATACATACAGTTAACTGAGTGAAGGGTGCAATCCTATGCATGTTCAGACTGAAAAAAGTCCTGCAACTCCCAGCACTCCTCAGACAGCCATACTAGGAGTTGTGGGTCTTTTTCGGATGTGAACGTGCATAGGATTGAACCTTTAGATTATTATTTTTGACCCGTGAGACAGCTCCGGGTGATCTCTCTATCTGTTTCTACAGTAGCATTCCCAGGCCATGTTCCAATCTCAAAAGCAGAATATATAAATCCAAAATACAGAAAAATCTTTCTCCTTTCTTCTAAGATGACATTGTATCCCACTTTACAGAAAACAATCCTGTATTTGAAGGAATGCCCAGTCCAAGTCCAGTTTAAAAATCAAGATTCATAAGATGGAAGAACAGGAGAGGGGCCTTGAAGTTCCCTGTCAACATTTAGCATACGAACAACAGATTGAGCAGGCAAATAGGTCACTTTGTCCCAGTCTTCCCCACTATGAGATCTATTGAATTTCTATTTAAATATAGTATTTACTTCAACATGTGCACCTAATGCGAAAAGAAAAGGTTTTTTTTTTTTAGAAAAATAGGTTTAATAAAATAGAAAACACTCAGATCCTTCCTTGGGGTAATCTAAAAAGGCAATATATAATATTTATACACTCACATGGCCGCTACTGGATATCATATAAACCATACAAATGTGCATCATACTATAAAACTATAAAAGAGTAACAGATAAAGAATGAGAGGCTCAAAACGTAGAAGCTGTTTACAAACATTCACATACTGTATTTCTTCGATTCTAAGACACACTTTTTTCCCATATAAACATCTCTAAAAATGGGGTGCGTCTTAGAATTGCGGGTGCGTTTATTATACTTAGAATCAAAGCTTTTTTTCTGTTGGTGGTACTGAAATTAGTGTGCGTCTTACAATTGACGGCATCTTAGAATCGAAGAAATACGATATCTGAAGGATAAATTAACCATTTTTGTTGCTGTTTATTCGTTCAGTCGCTTCCGACTCTTTGTGACTTCATGGACCCGCCCACGCCAGAGCTTTCTGTCCAATGCCCGTTTCTTTTTCTGTGGACATTTCTTGTGGGCTTCTCCTGTTTTTGGTTAACATTTGCACCTGCCCATATAAAATAGCTCATAAGAAGAGCCCTGATGCTGGATCAGACCAAGGGTCCATCTAGTCCAGCACTCTGTTCGCACAGTGGCCAACCAGCCATCGGCCAGGGATGAACAAGCAGGACATGGTGCAACAGCACCCTCCCACCCATGTTCCCCAGCAACTGGGGCACACAGGCTTACTGCCTCGAATACTGGAAATATCACACAACCATCAGGGCTAGTGTGGGCTCTCCCACACTGGAGGCGTTCAAGAGGCAGCTGGACAACCATCTGTCAGGGATGCTTAGGGTGGATTCCTGCATTGAGCAGGGGGGTGGACTCGATGGCCTTTTAGGCCCCTTCCTACTCTGCTATTCTATGATTCTAGTAGCCCTTGATAGCCTTCTCCTCCAGGAACGATTGGTGGCCATCCCCACATCCTGTCCCACTGGAGCGGGGGTGCTGATGCGTCAGTACGGGGCCGCCCTCCTGCCCTCCTACCTCTCCAATGCAAAGGCCCATGACCTCTTCCTTCTCGGTACTCAGAGCATGGTTCAGGCAGACCAAGAAGGCGTCCGCCTCCAAGTGCGCGGCCTGCACCGCCATCACGGCCGGGGTCGTTTCTCAGGAGCCCCCGCCGAGCCGCGGCTGCGACTCCCCAAGAGAGAAGAGCGAGGACGGAGTAACAACCAGCCGTATACGGGCGCCTTTCTCCGCCCAAAGCCAGCCGCTCTTCCGCCTAGGCCTGCGTCTCCCGGACAACGCCAACTTCCGGTCCGTCTCCGGAAGTGCCCGGCCAGGCCCCGACAGGAGCATCCTTAGGTTCCGCTGGTGACGCTGGGCCAGGTCGGTTCCGCCCGGGGGAGGGGCGGGGGAGTTGGGCAGGGATGGAGGAAAGACCCCTGGAAGTGGGGCGTGTGTGCGGGGAGAGGCCTTTTCTCGGGTCTTCCTCAGGCAAGGGGGGAGTGGCTGGCAAGGGGAGAAGGAGGGCTGCTTGCTCACCCCTAGAGAGGGGACAGGGCTGCTCTGTGGCAATAGTGACTTCCCCCAGAATATGGAGAGGGAGGAGAGGATATTGAGGGAGGCGAATCTCCATCCGTTGCAATTGCCCAGCAGGCAGAAAGTCAACAGGCAGAGCCTCCCCCTTTCTGTGTTAGGAAAGGTTGGACCTGTTGAGTTCCTGCCTGACACAAGCTGATAGGGCCCGTGGCGTCTTTCAGGGAACTGGGATCGGAGGGTGTGTGTGATAACCCTAATAGGGTGACCCTATGAAAAGGAGGACAGGGCTCCTGTATCTTTAACAGTTGCATAGAAAAGGGAATTTCAGCAGGTGTTGTTTGTATATATGGAGAACCTGGTGAAATTCCCCCTTCATCACAACTGTTAAAGTGCAGGAGCTATACTAGAGTGACCAGATTTAAAAGAGGGCTCCTGCAGCTTTAACTGGTGTGATGAAGAGGGGATTTCACCAGGTTCTTGATATATACAAATGACACCTGCTGAAATTCCCTTTTCAATACAACTGTTAAAGATACAGGAGCCCAGTCCTCCTTTTCTTTCATATGGTCACCTTAACTAATAAGGAACTAGCAACCCAAACAACAATAGATGGAAAAGGGGTACGAAGGTGGAGACACCGTCTCTAGGCTGCTGCTGGATTAGGCAGGCTCTCTTCACCACCAGTAGTTGTAGGACAAGTAGAAACTCATGAAGTTTCACTTCTAGGAAGGAGGGGCACTGGTGGGAAAGGATTTGCCTGTTGGATTTCTGCCTGCTATGCACTTGTTACGATCTAGGAGTCCTACCAGGAGAAAACTAACTAGGATGTTACCAGAAGGACTAGTACAAGGGAAAAGGTTTCTCTCCTTTTGTGTTGTACCTTTCAATATGCAATTGTTTTGACCTGAGTTCTAGTAATAATCAACCGCTATGCAGGTGCTATGAAGCCTTCTTGTAACAGCCCATTTTCCGTGCAGTTCAGAGTTCTTGAGTACCCTTCCATTGTCCTCAATCTCATCTCTATTTCTTTTTCTGGTAAAATATCCCTTCAGTGGCTTTTTTTTGTTTAAATAATTGTGTGTATTCTCAAGAATGCCTCTCGTTGCATGCTGGTAAATACTCTTCAGCTGTCAAAAGCTAAGACTTGGGATAGAGACCCAAAAGCGAATTATGGTCGTAATAGGTCAGGTAGTCATTTCCTGATCATTTATTTTCTGGACAGTGCAACACGGTGGTAATGATGTCTCACACTCCAATTCTGCTGCTCACCCTTTGCTGACTTTTGTTTCCTGCTTCCTAAGAAGAAAAGCTGGGGAAATGAGCCAGTGTTTCCAGTACTGGAAGATGCAGCCTACATTACAGATATAGTGAGCTCCTGTAGGAGGGAGATGCCACAGCAGAGGTCACAGGGCTGGGGTGGCTTTGGGAGTTACAGCTAACCACATTGGGCACTCGCTCTCCACAACTCCTTTGGTGTACACAAACAGGAAGTTCATCAGACTTTTGAGCCACATTCACTTTTTGTAAGAAAATTGCTCACGTCAGAGCCGGTGATATTAATAGAATCTGGGGGACGACAACGACGACGTTGCAACAATATAGGTTTAATGCTGTGATTCTGACTGTTTGGATAGGAGACTCTTAAGATGGAGTTTAGAGAGAGAGAGGAAACAAGCAAAACAGATTTTGCAACACTCTCCTCTCTGAGTCAAGCTCGAATATAGCCTCAAGGTGGGAGAGGGGTGCTCTGTGCTGTGAAGAGTTTGCTGCTGTGGAACAAAATTAGGAGTTTGAGCCCCCCCTACATTTCAACTTGGCGGTGTGACACTTTTGCGATTTAAATGTTCCTTCTTGTTTGGAAACCTGTGTAGCATTGCTAGTGCGCTGACTCTTGGTCCATGTGCTTTGCACCTTGTACAGTACATGATATGCTTAACAGTTTGATACCAAGGAGGCCTGAAGGGTGCTGGAGACATTCTTCTGGCCAGATCATTTCTGAAGAATGGCTTCTATCTTCAGCCCACCTAACAACTCCCGGCTTCTTTTGCAGTGATCTGTCTACAGATGCAACACATTCATTTTCTCTTAGGGGGTTAACCGTATAGCCGCCCCTTCTTTTCCTTATAGTTATACTCCCAGCATAATGGCATGTGAACTTGATGTTCTAGCATTTTAGAATGTCACCACTTAGGGTACAATCCTATGCATGTTTAGATAAGAAAAAGAAGAAAAAAAACCCCCTACAATTCCCAGCATACCCTAGCCACCATGGCTGGCTGGAGGGATGCTGGTGGTTGTAGGACTTTCTTCTATCTAAACGTGCGTTGGATTGTGCCTTAACTACTTAATTCACTGGAAATTTGCACTTCAGAAAGACTCGTACATTTTGCTCCATTAAACATACCTTCCACATCTTTTCTTGCCCTTCCTCCAGGAACATTGCTAGGCGCTTCAAAGATTCAGGGCCTGGGCCCATAGGACACAAATCTGTGTAAAATCTGCATATGCTAATTTATATCTGTATAGTCACATTTAGAAATAATTACTAGGTTTTATTTCAGTTTCACAAGAGGCAACGGCAGCCAATTAACGGCTCCAAATTATCTCAAAAATAAATTCTTCAATTAATTTGCACCTCCATCCAAATCATCCCAAATCAATGGAAAATGTGGTGGGTTTGGAGGTGTGTGGGTTGCAGCATGTGGGAAGGGGAGAGTTAACCCTTTCACAGCTGTAATCGTCCCCTGCTGGGCAATTAAGATGGGGGGGGGAACCCATCTTTCATTGGCATTCAGGGTTATGTGAAATAAATCCAGAGTCCTGGGAAATAGATTCAGAGCCAGGGTCCCAAGGGCCTAGGCTAGCAACTCCCCTGCCCTCCTTGAAGAATTAATTTTCCCCATCTGAGTTGTGCTAAATGTCCATGCTTCCTCCAAGCTTCCGCTGTGGCCTGCTTGAAACCGGAAGGAGAGGAGGATGGAGTTCCAGCTGAAGGGCATTATTCTTTCTCATGTCAAGGTTCCCTTCGCTTCATATTTTCTCAGTGACCCCACTTTTTATACTAGAACAGTCTGAGCTAAGTGCAAACTTTGTACAAAAGGATTAGATCACCACGTTGACAATTCAGCCGAGAGACACTGGGAAGGACAACAGAGTTTTCCTGCTGAAATCAACTTTGTCTTGCTATGCCGCTCATCAGTTTGATTGGAGCAGGGGGGGAAAACACAGTGACCCCATTCAGACAACACGCTAAACCATGCTACTTAACCATGGTTTACGGTGTCGTCTGACACACGTTTTCCCTAACTATCTGCCCTGTTAACCACGTTGTGGTTAGGCTCACTAAGGAAAACTTAACTACAAAAGGGTTAAAAGTGTCGTCTGCAAGCATTCAGCATGTGGTTAGCATTAACCACAGCTGAACATGGTTAAGCTAGCCACAAAGCCCAGAGTGTGTCATCTGAACCAGTCTATAAACTTTGAGGGGAGGGGAGTGAGACCATTTATCCCTTCTGCTTCTTATACTGTTGTGCTCCTTACCTTCCCTGGTAAGTAACAACACCAGAGGAGAGAGCTGGCAGACGTATTGTGAGTTGCTACCAGATCTTGTGCAGGATACAGACCACTCCTGTTTTTTTCACCCTTCCTCTTGCAGCAGGCTGCATTATACTAGGAGTGAGGAATACAGAAAAGGGCAACTAAAACTATTCCTGGGCTGGAGCAGCTCCCCTATAAGAGAAGGTCACAAGAGCTGGGATTGTTTAGCTTGGAACTCAGGGGAGACATGATAGAGGTGTACAAAATGATGCAGGATGTGGAGAACGTGGACAGGGAGACATTTTTCTCCATCTCCCATAATACTAGAACCCACGGCCATCCCATGAAGCTAACTGATGGAAGATTCAGGACAGATAAAAGGAAGGATTTCTTTGCACGGTGCATAGTTAAACGATGGAATTTGCTATCACAAAATATAGTGATGATCACCAGTTTGGATGGCTTTAAAAAGGGGCTTGATAATTTCTTGGAAGAGAAAGCTTAACAATGGCTACTAGCCCTGATGGCTATGTGCTACCTCCAGTATCAGAGGCAGTAAGCCTATATTCACCAGTTGCTGGGGAACATGGGTTGGAGGGTGCTGTTGCACCATCTCCTGCTTTGTTGGTCCCTGGCCAACAGCTCGTTGGTTGGTCATTGTGTGGACAGAGTGCTGGTCTAGATGGACCCTCGGTCTGATCCAGCAGGGATCTTCTTAAGTTTTTATATCCTGAAAGAAGAGAACTAAGAAACATAAGTGACAGGAAGGCCAGCTGGGGGATGAGATTCACCCCAGTTAGTGGGCTAGCTGTAAGTTGTCTGCAAGCCATATTCAATCCATAGGCAGCTAGTTGCCAACCACTGTGCAAAAGTAATTTTCAGATATGAGTCTTTCAGGGATGCTTTAGGGTGGATTCCTGCATTGAGCAGGGGCTGGACTTGATGGCCTTAAAGGCCCCTTCCAACTCTACTTTTCTATGATTCTATGTTTGCTGCCAACTTGGACAAGGCCACCAGTGTGCCAAGCCATAGCTCATGGTTCTATAGCACCTTTCATCCCTAGAGACTGCTATGTGTCTCTCATCTGGGATTCATTTCATCTTGAGAAACTCCTGAGGCTCAATGGGGGCAGTTTTACATTTCCTAAATTCCTCCTCCTCCCCCTTTTAAATGCGTTGGACAGTGCCGGGGAAACTGCCCCCCACCCAGCTCCCGTGCCTGGTGTTGGTTCTTTGCAGGACTAACAGCTGATTCCATGTCTTTGTTCAGAGGCAAAGTGGGCCATGTATAGGATGGGAGCCGAGGGAGGGCCTTCCTAGCAAGAAAACAGGGCATGGCAGAAGGAGAGGAAGGGGCTGATGCCCGAGGGCCACCTGTCCGCCTCTGGGTGCGACGGACAGGCGTCTATTGCGATGAGGACCAGGAAACATGGCTGGTGGCATCCGAAGAGGCAAGTAAGAATATTCCCAGCGCTCTTTCCTTTTGATTACTTTAGTGTTTGGGCCTTTTAGCAATTCTTTATGTTCTCCCCCCTCCCCCTTTTTCCCCCTCTTTCTTTTTTGCTTTTGGCTACCTTGTGCTTCTCCCCAGGAGACAGGTACACTGAAAGCCCGCATCAGAAGAGTCCAGGTCCCCCTGGGTGAGGCGGTGCGCCCCAGCCGCCTCCCTGCATCGCAGCTGCCCCACATGTGGCAGCTTTCGGAGGGGCAGCAGTACCGGGACAGTAACTCCCGCATCTGGGGCATCGAACACCACTTGATGGTAGGTGCATTGTGTGCCAGTGCTCAGCTGTGAATCGACAGAAAGCTGGCCCAGGCGATACGGCGTTTCCTCGGCTGCGCTGAATGCTTCTTTTGTCTCCCGCAGATCACGGGAGTGGAGGAGCTGCTCCTAAAACTCCTGCCAAGTGATTAAATCTGGTGAGCATGGCTACTCCGTCTTGCCCCACCCCCTCATTTCTTCCTTGCGCCTTCTGCCCCCACTTTTCACTCCTGGTGGTTCTTTAATATGCTGGGCTTTTTTTTTTGTCTTTCAGGAGCTGCGACTCTAGGATTGTGTCCTTGTCTGAGTTCTTTTTTTTTAAATGTAACTCCCAGCACTAAAATGCAGCTGCCTCTGAGGCGGAGCGTGGCAGGCAGCTCCCTTAACGGCCCCCATCAGCGCCACCCAAGAGCTTAGGACAGGCAGTAAAAGAAGAGTGACATGGCCTCCCGTTGAAATGACAGGGGGACGTTTAGGTAGGCAGAATGGAATTCCCTCTCTCACATTGGAAAGTCGGTCATGATGCTGCGGTGACCAGATTCTGGGCATCGGCAACGGGAGATGGCCATTGTCCCCCGTGGCCTGTTTGTGGAGCTTCCCGGGAGTGCCTGGGCGGGGGGTGGGTGGGGGGGTGGGTCAGCAGCAGGATGGTGGACCAGATGGGCTCATGGTCTGGTCCAGCAAGGCAGTTCGTATATTCTCACTGAGTTCAGCGCTGTGCTGTTTAACAACCGAGGGTGTTGCAACTTCGAGTTCGCCTACGAATCTGTCGCAGCTTCGCCAGGAAGGACATCGCCCCCTTCGGGTTTTACAAGGCGTGGACTCCGAAGCCTCCCACTGGCGTCTTCCATGCTTATCTTCGCGACCTCCTTTCTTTGGTGCCTTTGGGGAGGAGGCCGCCCAATCGATTTTCAAGGTTTCGCTGTCGAGACAGCTGCCTCCTCACAAAGGAATCTTTCTTTCTTCTCAATAAAACTCACCGCCAGCTGCCGTTCTTCGACAGATGCAATGCAACACTCCCCCCCCCCCCTTAAACGTGTTAGCTTTCTTCTGAATCGGGAGCGCAGGGAGGCATTTTAAACAGGGAAAGCCGTCAGAGAGGCCCGTGTGTTATTCTAAAAGCGTCGTTGCAAAATTGGTAGGTCTTGGAGGGGACGGGGGACGGGGAGGAACCAAGTGGAAAAGCACCAAACGGAGGAAGAAGAGGAGAGCCGTTTCTCTGTACATGCCCTTTCAGCTGTTTCTCGGCCCTGTGTTAACTTCTGCTTGACAAATGTTGGGGGAGGCAAGGGGCAGGTGGCACCTGTGCTGCACTAGCCCGCTTGGGTGGACAGAGAGATCTTCCAGGTGGCTCTGAGATTGCAGCTTTGGATGGGTTTGAGAGCGGCCGCCCCTTGCTGGCCGAGAGAAGTGGTTCATGGGAGGGAAAAGGGCATATTCTTGGGACAGTTGAAGGCTGGGGGATGAAGCTTCCTTTGGTTGTAGGCCAGGTTGAGGCTGCCTTGTCAGCTCGCTCCCCCAATTCTGACCACGGTCATCTTTTTCCTATTTCTTTTTTTTTTTTTAGTTTTTTGGCCATGGCTCAGAAAGACCCCTGCCAGAAACACGCCTGTCAAATCCAGAAATGCTTGCAAGGTATGCTGTGTCCCTTGGTTTTGTTTCGTTTTATTTACGGTTAAAACAGATTTCTATCCGGCCCCTTTCCAGGTCTTCAAGGCATTTTCTAGTAAACAAATGCCGTTTAAAGTCGCAAAAGTCAAATGAGACCAAGCGATAGTAAAACAAAATCATCCCAAGAAGAGCTGTTGGCTGTAATAAATTAACAGTGGCAGCAAAACACAGCAAAATATATACAACAGAAATGGCAACCGTCAGTGAATAGGATGGGCTTAGTCCGAAGCCCAAAGGATAGGAATGGGGGCATTGGTTGAATCTCCTAGTAAGGGAGAGGCAATGCTGCAGTGCCAATAGAGAAGAAGGTGTCCTCTCCAGTAGGTACTCATGTCACCTCTGAAGGTGGCAGCTCCTGGAGTAGTGTCTAGAACAGGGATGGGGAGTGTTGTGGCCCTCCGAATGTTGGACTGCAACTCCCATCATGCCTCACCATTGGCTGTGCTGGCAGGGCCTGATGGGAGCTGTAGTTCAAAACACCTGCAGGGCACCAGGTCGCCTACGCCTGACCTAGAACAGCTCAAACTGCCTTCTACCGGGGTCTTATTCTTTGTCCACCTCAGCCCAGTAATGTCTGACTGGCCGCAGTTTCCCCGGGACTTGGGCAGGGCGAAGGCCAGGAATTGAATCGGAGATCTTCTGTAGGCAAAGCAGGTGCTTCACCGCTGAGCAAAGGTCCCTCCCCTCAAGTCATTTTCAGTCTCAACTTATAAAAGGTCGGGCGTTATTCCGTCGAATGCCATTGAACATCTCTTCTCCTACGCCGTCGTTTTTAAAACAAGCTGGCTTTGAAGTAAGCGCCTGTGAACTTAATGAGGCTCGCTTCCAAGTTTAAGATTGTCGGCTAGCCTTTGTCCACGACCACCAGATGCCCACCTGCATCCACTAGTGGAGGAAGTGACGTTTGTCGTTTTTCGGCATTCTTCCCGCTGGGAAACCCATCGTAGCCATTTCGGTGCCCTGCAGGTGGATGATTGTAAGGGAACTTTCTGAATTCTTTGGGTTCGCACGGAACACGGACGCCCTGTGAGCCGCCAGCAGGGAAAAAAGCTCTCTGCCGCTTTGTTCCGAGCTCCCAAAAGACCAACAGGTAGGAGTGTAACATCTGATTCAAATGAAAGGTTAAAATTTATATTAACCTTCCATTTGAATCGGGGATACAAGCGCAACAGTTTTTCTTCTGGCAACTCAGAGCAAAGCTCTAGAGAGCTTTTCCCTGGTTGAAGTCAGTGAAAAGGCTTACTGTTTCTGTTCCGAAGCAGACAAAAATTGCAGATAACCATGCTGATCTGCTTCTTTTAAAAAATAATGATTCTAAAGCAACAGTAGCGTAACATTTTTCATTTAATAGTCTGCCCCACGCCCCACAGCAATCCTGATAAAGATTTCTCTGTTTGCACTGCAGCCTTACTGTCCCTGTGGCTCACCGGCTTTAGAGACTGTGATGCATGTATGACTGTGCCGTAATTGTTATCCTGGTATTAAGCCAGAGCTAGTTTTGCCTTTTATGATCTAAACTCCCCGATAGAGATAATATGTTCTGTGTGTCTCATTGTTTAGCTGACATCATTCCTGAGACTACTGAAAAAGTTACGATGTGTGTGTTGTACTTCAGTTGAGAGCTCAGGTCACTTGTTCTAGACTTCTCTAGGGCTGATTTTTTTAAAAATGGTTGATGTCCTACTTTTATTTTTGTATTTTAACCTGGTCGCTGACTGCAGTATGGATTATGAAGCAGCCTTCCCCAACCTGGTGCCCTCCAAATGTACTGGACTGCAACTTCTATCACTCCCTCCCCCCTCCCCGCCAAGCCAGCATGGCCAACAGTTGGGGAATACTGCTTTGAACTATGATTAAGATTGCTCTTACCCCACTGCTTGCTTGCGAGATTGCTGGGTGAGATGGAAGGGGCGGGGTGTTGGAGATGGAGGGGCGGTGAGATGGAGGGGCGGTGTGTTGGAGTTGGAGGGGGCGGTGTGTTGGAGATGGAGGGGGTGGTGTTGGAGATGGAGGGGGCGGTGTGTTGGAGATGGAGGGGGCAGTGAGATGGAGGGGGCAGTGTGTTGCAGAGGTCACTGGGTGAGATGGAGGGGGTGGTGTGTTGCAAGTAGAGGGGGCAGTGAGATGGAGGGGGCGGTGTGTTGCAGAGTCACTGGGTGAGATGGAGGGGGTAGTGTGTTGCAGAATCACTGGGTGAGATGGAGGGGGTGGTGTGTTGCAAGTAGAGGGGGCAGTGAGATGGAGGGGCGGTGTGTTGCAAGTAGAGGGGGCAGTGAGATGGAGGGGGCGGTGTGTTGCAGAGTCACTGGGTGAGATGGAGGGGGTAGTGTGTTGCAGAATCACTGGGTGAGATGGAGGGGGTGGTGTGTTGCAAGTAGAGGGGGCAGTGAGATGGAGGGGCGGTGTGTTGCAAGTAGAGGGGCACTGAGATGGAGGGGGCAGTGTGTTGCAGAGTCACTGGGTGACATGGAGGGGGCAGTGTGTTGCAGAGTCACTGGGTGAGATGGAGGGGGCGGTGTGTTGCAAGTAGAGGGGCACTGAGATGGAGGGGGCGGTGTGTTGCAAGTAGAGGGGCAGTGAGATGGAGGGGGCAGTGTGTTGCAGAGTCACTGGGTGAGATGGAGGGGGTGGTGTGTTGCAAGTAGAGGGGGCAGTGAGATGGATGGGTGGTGTGTTGCAAGTAGAGGGGCAGTGAGATGGAGGGGGCGGTGTGTTGCAGAGTCACTGGGTGAGATGGAGGGGGCGGTGTGTTGCAAGTAGAGGGGCAGTGAGATGGAGGGGGCGGTGTGTTGCAGAGTCACTGGGTGAGATGGAGGGGGCGGTGTGTTACAAGTAGAGGGGGCAGTGAGATGGAGGGGGCGGTGTGTTGCAAGTAGAGGGGGCAGTGAGATGGAGGGGGCGGTGTGTTGCAAGTAGAGGGGGCAGTGAGATGGAGGGGCGGTGTGTTGCAAGTAGAGGGGCAGTGAGATGGAGGGGGCGGTGTGTTGCAGAGTTACTGGGTGAGATGGAGGGGGCAGTGTGTTGCAAGTAGATGGGGCAGTGAGATGGAGGGGGCGGTGTGTTGCAAGTAGAGGGGGCAGTGAGATGGAGGGGGCGGTGTGTTGCAAGTAGAGGGGCAGTGAGATGGATGGGCGGTGTGTTGCAAGTAGAGGGGCAGTGAGATGGAGGGGGCGGTGTGTTGCAGAGTCACTGGGTGAGATGGAGGGGGCGGTGTGTTGCAAGTAGAGGGGCAGTGAGATGGAGGGGGCGGTGTGTTGCAGAGTCACTGGGTGAGATGGAGGGGGCGGTGTGTTACAAGTAGAGGGGGCAGTGAGATGGAGGGGGCGGTGTGTTGCAAGTAGAGGGGGCAGTGAGATGGAGGGGGCGGTGTGTTGCAAGTAGAGGGGGCAGTGAGATGGAGGGGCGGTGTGTTGCAAGTAGAGGGGCAGTGAGATGGAGGGGGCGGTGTGTTGCAGAGTTACTGGGTGAGATGGAGGGGGCAGTGTGTTGCAAGTAGAGGGGGCAGTGAGATGGAGGGGGCGGTGTGTTGCAGAGTCACTGGGTGAGATGGAGGGGGCAGTGTGTTGCAAGTAGAGGGGCGGTGAGATGGAGGGGCAGTGTGTTGCAGAGTCACTGGGTGAGATGGAGGGGGCAGTGTGTTGCAAGTAGAGGGGCAGTGAGATGGAGGGGGCGGTGTGTTGCAGAGTCACTGGGTGAGATGGAGGGGGCAGTGTGTTGCAGAGTCACTGGGTGAGATGGAGGGGGCAGTGTGTTGCAAGTAGAGGGGCAGTGAGATGGAGGGGGCGGTGTGTTGCAGAGTCACTGGGTGAGATGGAGGGGGCAGTGTGTTGCAGAGTCACTGGGTGAGATGGAGGGGGCAGTGTGTTGCAGAGTCACTGGGTGAGATGGAGGGGGCGGTGTGTTGCAAGTAGAGGGGCAGTGAGATGGAGGGGGCGGTGTGTTGCAGAGGTCACTGGGTGAGATGGAGGGGGCAGTGTGTTGCAGGTGGAGGTAAAAGTTTAGGGTAATCCAAGCAAGTGTTGTCCCCCACCCTCCCACCCACCCGGCCGCTGAAGTGTTCCGCAACCACCAATGTGGCCTTTCTCTCAGAATAGGTTGCCGGCCCCTATTTTATTAGGACAAATTGAAACATTACCAACTACTAAACAACTCTTCTTCCGGGTGGATGCTCAATAACAAAGGGCCAGGAGGAAGAAAGATGGGAAAGCCCCACTGTTGCAGACTCCAAGCTTCCCCCCTTCTCCCTTTTCACTTGCTTTAAGTGGACATCCAACCTGAAGAAGAGTTCTGGGGAACTCAAAAGCTTGCTTGTTATCTTGTGACACTTCACCTGGCCCTCCGAGAAAGCATCGTTTTTCTGTTGCTTTTGGTTTCTTCCAAATTAATTTAGTGGACAGATAGATAGGAAGTGGAGCTGTAGCTCAGTGACAATAGCAGCTGCTTTGCAGGCAAGAAGTCCCAGGTTCAGCATATCCAGGTAAGGTTGGGGAAAATCCTTGCCTGAAACCCTGAGATCCATTGCTGCCAGTCAGTGTCGACAGTACTGGAATGATGGACCAATGGTCGACTCCGTATAAGGCAGATTCCTACCTTCCTTTTAGTATTATACAAGAAATTGGTCAAGGGCTCTAAAATGTCCGGGAAGAGATGGAAAGTGCTGGTGGACTGCTCTCACTTTGGACTATCAGTTCTTCTTGTATTTGAGAATTCATTTCTATCATGCCACAAGGGGCAGGAATTTAAATAGCAAAGCCCTCTCCTTCATGCAAGCATGAAATAGAAGTGCTAAGACAGTCAGGATGAGGAGAGCAGTCCAAGGTGTCTGTACTCTTAAAATGTGGCTCACAAGACCGGAACCGTAATTCGCCCGCTGAGCTCACGATTTGCTTCACTTATTGTTTTCTGTCTTCCAGAAAACAACTACTTGGAATCCAAATGTGAAGCCTTCTTCCGGGAGATGAGAAGATGCTGTGCCCGCTTTCCCAAGGGCACGTCCGTCTCTTGTTCAGGGTTTGAGAGAGAGGAAAAAGAGCAGCAGATACCAGATTCCAACAGATTTTGTACCCCACATTTCTGAGGAAACGCGAACCTCTGGGGAAGCGCAGTCTTTTCCTGCAAACCGCGTAGCTGCGCTATACCTCATCTATCCTGCTTGCAAATTAGAGACTGCTCCGAGATGCAAGCCAGCTCCTCTTTCCGGAAAACAGTCCTGTCTGTGGAGAGTAGAGCTGGTAACAGTTCTGCTATCAAACTGTCTCACTGCTGTAGCCTTATTGTGGATTAGACTGGAGTAACTTGGTGTGTTAATGTTCAGCGTCATCTAAATCTATGGTCTAGAGTAGCAATATTCCAGGGTGTGCTGAAATCCAAGCAGCCTTTTTTTTCTCCTCCTGGAAGCTTGAGACAATCTTGTTAGACATGGTGTGTAAATTAGTCTGTTGTTAAACTGCAGAAACTGTATGCCCGTTACATCAGCACTTCCCAGTCTGTTCAGAAGTTGTCCTTCTGTCTTTTGCCGCGCAGAAATACAACATGTTGGCAACTAAAGCCTTGGAGCTTCTCCTCTTTTCAGCTGGGCAATAGTTAGATTACCTGTGTGCCTCAGTTTCCTTGTCTGCAAAACAGGACAATACCACCTCTCCTTTGGACTGTAGATTTAGTAGCACTCAAATCCAATTGCACAACACTGATTTATGTGAATGCTATTGTGGAAGCAGCTGAATTCAGGGATCGTTAATAGTGTGTGGTGTGTAATACCCTAAACCCCCTTTGTCAAGCAATAGTCACTTTATGGGAAGCCAGAGTGGTATAGAGGGTATTTTTTGAAAAATCTCAATTTCTCTGCAACTTACATGAGCAAAAATCCATTCCAATGACTGGAACTGGAATGTGGTTGTAGCAATCCCCGCCCTCCTCACCTGCCCAATGTAAACCCTGCTAAACACATCACAGGGAACTTTGGATATCCTTTACTACTATTGTGTTCAATCTAGTACCTCGTCAGTGTTGAAGTAATTTCAAGACTGCTGCAATGTTCTGTGTGCATCATAGGCAGGTATCACCAAAGCCAGTGGAAGAACCTATGTTAAGTCTTTCTAAACACCATGCTGCAAACAATAATAAAGATGTGATCTGAACAAACTTTCAGAACTGTATGTGTAGTTCTTAGGCTATTCAGGGCACAAGAGGTCACGTGTGCTTTGCCTCTTAGGCTGCAAACCTGTATATGCTTCCTTCTAAGTAGACATGTATAGGAGTGTGTTGTGGACTAGATGCCTGGTTATTTTGTAGTGAGCGCCAGAAGGTCACAAAGAACTGTTGTATCATACTGGTTAACAGACTGAAGGAGGGATTTCCTGGTTTCCCAGGGCCAGGATCTCTTCTCGATCCTCCCAGAGTGCAGGACACGGAATAATGGACTCAAGTTACAGGAAGCCAGATTCCGGCTGGGCATCAGGAAAAACTTCCTGACTGTTAGAGCTGTACTACAATGGAACCAGTTACCTAGAGAAGTTGTGGGCTCTCCCACGCTAGAGGCCTTCAAGAGGCAGCTGGACCACCATCTGTCAGGGATGCTGTAAGGTGGATTCCTGAAATGAGTGGGGGGTTGGACTAGATGGCCTTATAGACCCCTTCCAACTTGACTATTCTGATTCTATGAATTTTCCCCTCTTTACGAACTCAGAGGCAAAAGGGAAATCGCTCTCTCCTCCCTGCAAATATGTACTAATTACGTTTTTTTATTCCATCTTTCCTCCAGGGAGGTATGCATGGTCAGCACTGTTATAAAGATTGCAGAGAGGTATAGCTTAGTGGCAGAGTGCCTACTTCATGCAGAAGGTACCCGGGTTCATAATCCTTGGCAGTGAGTTTCTCTTTAAAAGAATTAGGTACCAAGTGAAAGGAAAGAGTTCTGCCTTGCAAAGTAGGCTACTGGGCTTAACGGATGACAATTCTGATCCGGTATAAAATAGCTCCGTATGTATTGATTAGAAATATGTCTTGGACAAAAGGACTGGGTTAACTTTAACCTTGAAACATATTCAGTATCTTATTCGGGGCATTCTCCCTGCCCTGGATTTGTGGCAGGATATTGCATGAGTTGAAATGGGATTGGTTTCCAGACCTAGGTCATATCAGTAGTCCCAATGCTTTCAATAGATCTACTGTACACATGATTAAATCTGGAATCAACCCAGTAACTGCTAGGATGTACATGTTTAGCCTGGAGAAAAGAAGATTGAGGGGAGACATGATAGCACTCTTCAAATACTTAAAAGGTTGTCATACAGTGGGAGGATCGAGAAGAGATCCTGGCCTTCCTGCAGGACATGGAATAATGGGCTCAAGTGACAGGAAGCCCTATTCCAGCTGGACATCAGGAAAAATGTCCTGACTGTTAGAGCAGTACGACAATGGAACCAGTTACCTAGGGAGACTGTGGGCTCTCCCACACTAGAGGCCTTCAAGAGGCAGCTGGACAGGCATCTATCAGGGATGCTTTAGGGTGGATTCCAGCATTGAGCAGGGGGTTGGACTCGATGGCCTTATAGACCCCTTCCAACTCTACTATTCTATGATTCTATACAGGCCTAAGACACTAGGTTATAGCTCTTTTCAGTGTTTTAATTCTTCCAGGCTTATGGGAGTAAACCAACATCATGTTGGCAAAAAAACTGAGCAAAAAATGTTTATTTTAAATTCGCACTTCACACAAACGTTTAAATACAATATAAAAACACACACTGTAAAACCGTACTTTCTCTCTAAGCAGAGGTGCGGTTGGGCTGCTGGGGTTTGAATTCATCATTCCAATTCCCACCCCACCCCACCCCGCCATTAAAATTGGCCTTAATTTCTCAGTCATGTACGATTGTCACTTCAACACCTTCCCCGAAAGTGCTTTAAGAAGTCTCATACTGAAGCATTTCTTTTCTTTTTGCCAAAAAGAATCACACCCACGCTTTTCTGGTTCCCAAACCTACTTATATTCCAGCTCCCTCTGGTGGTGGCTACTTAACACAGTGGCTATTTTTAAGCACCTGCCCTTAATACTATCAGATCCTGCTACAGTCCTTTGGATAAGAGATTAGCCAGAGCTGGCTAATGGCAGCACAAAGCCCCTGGTAGCAGCTTGCTTGTTCCTTAGATCAGCTTTCTCCAACCTGATGTGCTGAATGTGGAACTCGCACTAGGCCTAGCCATTGGCCTTGATGGCTGGGGAGGTGATGGGAATTGTGCCTTAGTTTAAAGCAGTTACTCCAAGCATTGGAGGAGAGAAGAATGAGAACCATCTACCTTTGTTCACATATGTGCTCACACACAGGGTTATCAGTTTATGTGCTGTCAGAGGAAAGGGAATGGGGCATTTTCCTTGGAGGGGAATTTAGCAGAGGGGAGCTTCTGCAACAGGACCTGTTAGCTTCTGAGACGTATTTCTGGGGGTACAGGAATTCCTCCCCAAGAGACATTTTAGTAACTCCAAAGTTTTCCCCACCTCAAATGACTGAGCGCACGACCTGATTGGGCAGACGCTTCAAACGTGGCTCCTTCCACATCTGAGTCTGCAGGAAGGAAAGGCCCGTCTGGTTGCAAAGACACCGCTGCAAGGGGTCAGGAATCCCATTTTCCCCCAAGGATTAAAATTCCCTGCTTAAAACATTTGGGGAAGAGGGCCGCAGCTCAGTGGCGAAGTGCATGTGATGGCGCACAGAAGGTCCCACATTCAGGCCCTGGCATTTCCGCCCAAAAGGCTCTCCGGCAGAACAGCTGGCAAAAGTCTCTATCCAAGACCCTGGGAAGTCACTGCCACTCAAGAGATGGAGATGGACCAGGAACCCGACTTGCTACGGAGGTGTCACGTGTCATCTCCCAGATCCTGATGGTAGTCAGTGAGGAGGGTCAGTACAATTGTAGACCGACAAATCGCAGGACAGGCAGCACAGGAATGATCCAGCATACAGACTCGAACAGTTTTCTGTTGTCTTGGGAGTACAGCATGATCAGGAGCTAAATACTATACAGCGGGTTCTTTCAGAGCAGATACTAAACCCTAAGGAGGGGGCTAAAGGCAGCCACCATCTTTAACTTCAGCTAGGGTGACACCCAACCCAAGTTACCTAACTCTTTGCCCTCAGCAGAAGCAATGAGCAAGGTGGGCCAGAATTCCAGAACTCTTGATGCTTTGCCGCACACGACGTCTTCTTTGCGTGACGACTGGAAAGAATGCTAGCCAGTCAATATCGAGCAGGTAGACTGTGCTGACTTTTTAGCCAACCCACTAAAGTAGAAGACCCCCACCCCCACCTTTAGTAAGGGATGGGTAAACTGATCATGTGTACAATGCTTTTCTTTCATCATGGAACTCACACAGCATACAAAGCATTCCTGGGTAATCTTCCATCCATGTATTGTCCATGTATTCGCTTCAGCACTGTTGCATTACATGCCCACATCACCATTCCCCAACCTGGTGCCGTCCAGAGGGGATGGATTGCAACTCCCATCACCCCCAGTCAGGCAGGGCAATAGCCAGGCTGGCTGGGGATGATGGGAGTTGCAGCCCAGCAGATCTGGAAGGCGCCAGGTTGGGGGAAAGGCGTTTATAAATGAACAGATTTATTGTGGCCTAAGCTTTCGTGGGCTCTGGTCCGTGAGACCTTGTGCCACAACATACTAGATTCGTTTATAAGGTGCTACAAGAAGTTCGTTTTAAAAATGCGCGCCACAACTGATTAGCATAGCTTCTCCTCGGATGAGAAAGCAGGGACTGCAAGAGAAAACAAAGAACACGCAAAACATCAGACTTCTGCAAGTGCTGGGGCAGGGTGTAGAATGCAGCCTTTGGCCCAACATGCAATCCTTGCAGAGAGAAGCCCACGCAGAGCTTGTAGCGTAGAGCGACAGACCCCACCCAGCTCCCTTTCCACGTGCTCCAGAGAGCCAGAGTCCCATACAAGACCGAGAAGGACGCTCCGGGAGCAGAACACACAACTTCCATCCCCATTATTCAACAGCAGTAGTGAGCAAGACCAGGATTCATCTAAACAGCTTGCAAACTCCAGCCAGTCTCTTCGTAGCAAGTCCTCCACCAAAAGCAAAGTTTGGCTCGAACCCGTCCCTGGTGTAGGCCCGGGGCTGGAGTGTTAGAAATACGTATCCTTGGGAGAGGTGGGATTTTCAAGATTTCTAAGCCTGCTTCAACAGGAGACGACAGCAGAGAATCCCATGCGGCAGTCAGAGTTTCCACAACTCATTCCAGTAGGTGGTTCCAGCAAGAGGTATAAATAACAGCTCAGGCAACGCCAAGAGGATCTGGGGTTTTTTTCTCTAGCCCTAGCTTTGCTAGGAAGCAGTACACGGGGCCTGCTCGAGGAAGAACAAGCCAATTCTAGACACCGGTTATTTCGGGACGTGCCCTGGCACACTCACGCCCTACCCTGTGGAGCTTCTGTGCTCTGCTCGGTTGGAAACACGGGCCGTTCTCCTGCTACCCAAGGCGGAATACAAACACAATGAGAAGGCCCATACGAGGAGAGAGGAGGGCGCTAGAGGTAATACTGTAGTGTTCTGAGAAGGGCATCGCATTAAAAAAGAAGTGAGCGGGGGGGGATTTTACAAAACCCTACAGCTCAGGCAGGGATAGAGCACGGCCTGGCAGCAACCGGATTTCAGACGCATCCTACCCCGTGGCGTCCCATCCAATGAAAAAGGGAAGAGCAGAAGGAACTAGCGGCAGTGTTTCTGGAAGCCATGATGATGTACAAAGAGGAAGACAAGTTGGGAGAGAGAACATTCCTGCAGGCACATCAGCTGATGTAGGAAACCAACGACAACGGAGCAGAAGACGGCAGCGACACGGGGAAGGGGGCAGAGCACCCGGATCGTGGTGGTTCCTAAGAGGCCATGCCGAGGAGGAAGCCTCCAACGAAACCTCCGGTCAGGAGAACATTCTTCTTCAGGAAGGAGATGGCCTGGACACACAAAGGAGAGGCTTATATTAGCTGAGCTGAGCTTCTCGGTAGTCCTGCTCTGCCAAATGCACACATACGCTCACACCACGAAAGCCCAGTGCCAGTCCTCTGCCGGACTCCCACAACTTGTGACGCACCCATTTGACGGCAACCCACCAGATGCGTACTGGGGCTGCCTTGAGACCTGAAAAAACAACACCTCCCCATTTCCGCAATCCCAAAGAGACAGCCAACGCGGAAGTCCCAACTTAACGGGCCGCCACCGGTACAGATCTATTCCAGACCATCGGACCCAATCCTTTAGCAGCAGTGCAACGGCTTCCTCTGGAATCTGGCTAGAATCTGTCAACTGTGCATGAAATCTAGGCTCCTCTCTGGATGGTGGCTCCGTTTCAGCCCACCATCTTGATTTTGTAAGGGCCACGCTTGGCAGTCCTGGCCCAAGCCAAGCCACCAAACACAGGCCACCCCGGCTCACCAATCAGTCTGCTGCTACCCTCCACGCCCCCCATAGCCCCTGCCCCAGCCTCCCCCATTTCCTACCAACTCAGTTAACCTGCTCCTGGCAGCACGTATTGTTGGAGCTGAGCAGGCTAAAGCAAGATGGCAATAGAAATGAGTTGGGCACACAGTGGGTGGGTGACAGGTAGACTCATTTTATCACCTCTCCCATTCCGCCTCCCAAGGGAAGAGACTCGCCCAGCCTCACTAAAGGGCCGGGCCCTGGCACTTGGTGAGCCAACTCAGATCTACTTTGCCTGCTCTCCTCCTCTCTCCTCCACAGCTATCGCCAAGCCAGCTTCCCCCAGTCAAGCCTCTGCAGCCCCTCTCTAGCAGGCCTGCCCAATGGTCTCACCTCATCCACTTTGTTTTTCACCTCTGGTGCCAGCTGACTGGAGGGGCTACTGCGGAACTTCAGCTGCTCCTTGGCTTTGCTCACATCCCGCTCGACCATCTGCCAGTCGATTTTGATGTATCCTGTGTGATTGGCAATCTGGAGGAGGGGAAAGTTTCCTGAAGCAAAGCCCAGCATGAGTTTAGCTAAAACCAGGTCTTCCTGGACAGCGAAGCTCACTTCTCCTGCCCCAGCTGCATCATTATACAGCAGCTCATGCAATGGCCCAAGAGAGCAACCCTTCAAATGCCGTTTAGGGGAAAGCTATGAAAGCATATTTGGAGTCAAGGATAGAGCAGTCACCTGGGCGTCATATTCAATGGCTTGCTTTAATGGCTATGTTCTGCTCTGTGGCAAGAAGATCGATACTCTCACACTAAAGGGATTTGTTGCTCAGAGAAATCCTAGAATGGATTTCAGGATAAACGAAACAAATATGAACAATATCAGCATTACTGGGTGACTTTGGGCCAGTCACAGACTGTCAGCTCACCCTACCTCACAGGGTTGTTGTGAGGATAAAATGGAAAGGAGGAGGGTTATGTATGCTGTGTTGGGTTCCTGCATTGAGCAGGGGGTTGGACTTGATGGGCTTGTAGGCCCCTTCCAACTCTGCTATTCTATGATTCCTTGGAGGAAAAAAGGTAGGATGTAAATGCAATCATCATCATCATTATCTGCACACACAGAGTTTAACATAAGAGCAGGAGATCCTGTGATGTTGACGTAAGATTAGCCTGTCACTGGTGATCAAGTGGGGCTGTTATTGATGAATGTCTTCTGAAGCTGCAACCACAGAGCCTACATCATACATAAGAATGTAAAAACGGAAAAGACTGAGGAATTCTTCGATAAGCCAGGTGGGAGGAAAAGAGGCTTGGTAGCTTCTCTTTTTTTTGACAGTGGTCCTGAGCCTTTAACAGATCCATGACAGGCGGGTATTGACAGATGAAGTACTTTCCCAATACCCACACAGCATCTCCATGCTGGAGAAAACTTCACCTACAGCATTTTAGCCTGCCATACAACTGTTTGATTGGTTATCTTTTTATTCAAGCCTTCCTTCTGAGGAGCTTAGGGCAACATACATGGTTCCAGTGGAGGCTGGTGGCTGCAATGTCAGTGGGGCAGGGAATTCGCTCGGGGTTTCAGTCAGAACTCTAAAAGAGCTATTCAAGGTGCAGTATCAGTGGGGCAGTAAATCTGCTCTGAGTTTCAATCAGAACTGTAAAGGAGCTATCCACGGCGCAAAGCTACATAGTTCTCCATCTTCCCCATTTTATCCTTACAACAACTTTGAGGTAGATTCAGCTGAGAGAGGTCAAGGTCACCCAGCAAGCTTCATGGCAGAGGATGGATTTGAACCCTGGTCCTAGTCCAACACACTTTCATGTGTGTAACAGCCTCTGTCTCTGGGCTGTTAAAAGGTCTGCATCCTCCATCTACAACAGGGATGAAGAACTTGTGGCCCTCCAGATGTTGCTGGACTACAACCTCCATAATCCCTGATTACTGGCTGTGCTTGCTGGGGCTGATGGGAGTTGGAGGCCAACACCCTCTGGAGAGCCACAGGTTTCCCGCTCCTGATCTATGACAAGGGCGTCCCAAGGGCTAAAGGTACAAGATCCAGCAATCCAGAGTTGCAGCAATTGCTCATTGAAGAACATAGGAAGCTGCCTTAAGACTGAGTCAGACCACTGGTCCACTGAGCCCAGAAGTGCTGACAGTGACTGGCAGCAGCAACACTCCAGGGTTTCAGGCAGGGTTTTTTTCCTCGCCCTGCTTGGAGGAGTCAGGGATCGAACCTGGGACCATCTACAAGCAAAGCAGGTGCTCTATCACACTGAGCTACGGCTCCTCCAAGATGATGCTGTCACTGTCAGGAATATATATCAAAGCTCTAACAATAGGCTGCACTGCAAGGACGTGACAAAGAAAAAAGTTCCGGACTGAGTCTGCCGCACGGCCAATGCTCTGCAGTGAGCAAGAGGCCCGTTAAGAGCCAGACGGTGGGCTTGGATGCTGCCCAGATGGCCTTTTGAGCCATCACTCGTGCGAAGAACTTGAGTCATGACTGCAGGCTCTTTGCAGAAGACAGCCAAGCCGCCCCACCCTGCTGCCAACCGCTCCCCAGCCCAGGGCAGGCAAATAACCAACCTGAAGCAGGAAGAAGCCCCCGCCCACTGCCGTCGCTGCCAGTTTCCCAACCTTCTGGAAGATGAAGCCGGTGCACCTGCGAATCAAAAACAGGGAGGATGCAGGAACAGGGATGCTAACCGCACTGAAGCACTTAAGAGGCAACTCCATCTGCAGTAAGAAAAATGGGAGCTTGAAGGCCAAGGACTGTGGCACCCTGGGCTTGACCGCCCTCCCACCTGCCATCCCACACGCCGCACTGCCTCACCATCCAGTGACGCCTCCGATTGCCAGCTGAGTTGCTACACTGTACTTCTCTGTACTGGATCCTGACCTGGGCCCAAATAGCTTGCGCCACCACGACCGATTCTTTGTGTACGCAGCCAGGTCCAGCACGTCATCACTGTTTTCTCGTACTGCAAATCAATATAAAGGCATGAGCAAGTGTCCTGATGGCTATGTGCTACCTCCGGTATCAGAAGCAGTAAGTAACTGTTCCTGGATCTTCCCCCACACCCTTACCCTTTCAGGCTGTCCGTGGGCCATGACACACCAAGGGCGCAATCTTATGCATATCTAGACAGAAAAAAAGTCCCACAACTCTCAGCATTCCCCGTAGGACTAAATTTCTAGCATGTGTGTTTCTAATTCAGTTACATTTCTACCATGTGTGTTTCTATCCTAGACTGTGGAATAGCCTGCCGGAGGAGACTCGTCAACTTGACAGCGTTTTAGCATTCAAGAAAGCTATCAAGACTGATCTCTTCCGGCAGGCCTATCCAGTGGAATTTTAAGACGTTTTTAGGATGTTTTTAACACTGTATACTATATTTTTAATGCTTGCGGTTGTTCCCCACCTCGATCCAATCGGAGAGGCGGGTAAGAAATAAATTATTATTATTATTATAACGATTAGCATTATTATTAACAATCTTAATCAGAACCAACAGCAAAGCTGCATAAAAATGTATGAGGTGCTAATTATGGCAAAGTGAAAGAAAGACTAAGAGCAGAACATCTGATCAGCTACTTTGCAGAAAGAAGCAGAGGAGACGGCCTACGTATTCAGTTGGCAAGTAGTAGAAGACACAGCTGATTCCTAACGGCACTGAGCACATATTTGAAGGCTGACATCTTTTCGGAAAGGCCAAGTGCTGTGCAACTGATACGCAGGATCCGGCTGAGTCAGAAACCCACTTTATCCATGCAGCTGAATCACTTCAGGCCACAGGTAGGGGTTGAACATGTCTGAACATTCTGCAAAAACAAAGTTTCCCTGAACATAGAAAAATAGCACACTGGGGAAAAGGTAAATTCAAAGTCGTCTTCTTCTGGACATGCTAGCTTTCCCACATGCAGGGAAGTACAATCTATGGACAGTATCCCACCAGGCAACCTTCCCACCGAAAGTGTAAGTTGATGTAGTCCAGCAAAAAGCTTTACCACTTGATTCTGCAAAACGTCTATCATTTATTTTTAAAAAAGCATTTGCTATTAATTTAGTGTCAGCCTCCTCAAGGGCCACATTTTTAGCAGAAAGGCAAGATGCTCATTATTTTAATAAATTAATATATAAATATACCTGGCCTTTATCTATAGTAGAAAGAATGCAATTTGTTCTGAGAAGCACCAAGAACAAAACAATTATTGCAACCCAACGTGTTTCGGAACAGCAGGTTCCATCTTCAGGGACAATCTTAGACATCTAAATTCTGAAAACTGCTTAAAACAGCTTATGGAAATAATCATGATCTTTCGTGCACCATCAGGGAAAATCATCCGTTTTCACATCTTGCATGTATAAGATTTCCTCTGAAGAAGGAGCCTAGTGTTCTGAAACACGCTGACAGCTGCAATAAATTTTCAGTGTTGGCACTTTTGAGAATGCCTCCGTTTTAGATAGGAGTGATAAGAATGATATTCCAACACATCTGCAGAGCACCAGGTTGGAAGAGATTGCTGTGGACAAAATTCACATCTGTGGGATTGGAAACAGAGGAGACCCTATGTTTTCCAAGGAATTCTACCTTCAACATTTTAATCATCACTACTCAACAGCCAGCATATTTAGACACTTTGAAAATATAATACAACAATGAAGCATGGATCCACAGGGGGGAAAGCATTTTTTTTTTTTAAACTGGGAGATACAGCTGCATGGAACTCTATTTTCACAGAACACTCGCTCTTTTCCATAAGGTAAGAAAGCAACAAGTTGCATTTAGTTGATAATGCCTTTTTATTCCTCGCTGTACTTACTGCCAGAGAGCCAGCTGACAAGATACAAGGCCTAATTTTTGTGAACCGCCCAGGGAGCTTTGGCTATTGGGCGGTATAAAAATGCAATAAATAAATAATAATTTTTAAAAAGTGGGTGGAGGCATTTGTCCCAAGCACCAAAGAGGTCTTGATGTAAAGTGTGAATTAGTAATTACCATCCCCCCAACTTCAGATGCTGACCTCCGTTTTAGCAATTGCTCTTTGTCAAGTTGTTTTTATTTTTAACCTGTCATTGTGCACAAACACACAGAAGAAGTGGGGGCTGTTGATAAACCTCCTCCAACTTGGCACCCCCTTCCTGGGTGTATTGGACTACAACTCCCAACATCCCCAGCTAGCATAGCCTGATTATAAATGGGATAAAGAAACACACACAGAAGAAGTGGGGGCTGTTGAGAAACCTCCTCCAACTTGGCACCCCCTTCCTGGGTGTATTGGACTACAACTCCCAACAATCCCAGCTAGCATAGCCTGGTTATAAATGGGATAAAGAAACACACACAGAAGAAGTGGGGGCTGTTAATACACCTTCCCCAACCTGGCGCCCCCCCTTCCTGGGTGTACTGGACTACAACTCCCAACATCCCCAGCCAGCATAGCCTGGTTATAAATGGGATAAAGAAACACACACAGAAGAAGTGGGGGCTGTTAATACACCTTCCCCAACCTGGCGCCCCCCCTTCCTGGGTGTACTGGACTACAACTCCCAACATCCCCAGCCAGCATAGCCTGGTTATAAATGGGATAAAGAAACACACACAGAAGAAGTGGGGGCTGTTAATACACCTTCCCCAACCTGGCGCCCCCCTTCCTGGGTGTACTGGACTACAACTCCCAACATCCCCAGCTAGCATAGCCTGGTTATAAATGGGATAAAAAACACACACACAGAAGAAGTGGGGGCTGTTGATAAACCTTCCCCAACCTAGCACATCCCCCCCCTCCCGGAGGTGTTGGACTACAGCTCCCAGCAGGCTGGGGGATGCTGGGAGTTGTACCCCAGCACCTCCGGGAGAAGGGGCGCCAGGTTGGAGAAGGCTGCAACCGGGGTGTGCGTGTGGGAGCGAAGCGTCGTTTTTAGCGTGGGGGGGGGAGGGAGGGGAGGAGGAGGCAACTGGCAGAACTCCCCCCCCCGTTTCAACGGCCGCGGTGACGTCATTCCAACGGTCTCCCTCGGCGAGGGGGCGGGGGAATGCTGAGGCCCCTCACCTGGCATGGTGGCGGCGGCCTTGCGCTGCTGCTGCTGCGCCCGCTTCTTGCGCTTGGCGTCCTGCTCCAGGCGGAAGAGGGAGGAACACGAGTGAGCGCTGCCCGCCCGTGTCGGTGGATCTTCAAACTCCTCCCTCTGCTCCTCCATGGAGTTAATAGGCGCCCCGCCCCGCCCCTTCGGCCGCCGCCATGCGCATGCGTACGCCTAGGCGGGAGGGGAGGGAAAGGAGCGGAAGAAGCCACGCCTCCGCCCGGCGAAGCGTCACACAGAGGCACTTTCCCCGAAACGCCCGTCGGGCACGTGACGCGGAGGGGCGGGGGCTGGTTGTTTTATCACCTAGGAAACCACCAGTCCCTGGGTGGGCGGAGCTTAGGGGCGTGGTCCGGAGAATTGTGTCCCCGCCCTATATTTATCGCCATCAGGGCCAAGCCCCGCCCCGCCAAAGCTGACGGGGGGAAGCGAAGGGTTTGGCTAGATGCTCAGGAGCGCCTTTGAAACAGTGGAGGCTGGTGGCTCCGATGTCAGTGGGGCTGTGAGCCCGCCCTGGGCTTCCGTCAGAACTCGAAAGAAGCTCTCCAAGGTGCTGAACCCAATCCCTAAAATGGGTTCAGCACTTTCGATAACTCCTTTAGAGTTCTAACTGAAACCCAGAGCGGATTCACAGCCCCACTGAAATCAGAGTCACCAGCCTTCACTGCTGTGAAAGTTGTCTCAGCATACATACGCCCAAACACACACACCCATCCTCATGAGGCAGATGGCTAGTACGGTTCCCAGGATTCTTGCCTCTGAGCACAGGCAGAGGGTTCTAAAAACCAACAACACAAGCCTACAGTGTCACTGAGCATGTGCAGAGTTCTAACAAGCACCTAATATCAGTATCATCATCATTGCTGTAGTATTTTTAAGACCATTGAAGGCTGCGTGATCTCTCTCACACACACAGCTGCCTTTCAGAAACATTGCCTCTGAACACATGAAGAAGTTTTCAACCCTTAATTGTTTTTAAACCCTAAAGATTCTGAACATGTGCAGATTCCCCCTTTTCTCAAGCAAACCAGCCTTCTGTTAGGGAGGGGGACCCCACCCACATCCAAATAATGGATCACAAAATAATAAATCATGTCACCCCAAAAGACCAAAAAAGACAGAGAGACCTTTATCATCCTAAAAGATAATTTATTGCAGCATGATTGGTTTTGAATGTCCTGACCAGTGTGCTAGAAAAGACTTGAATATTGTGCATGTGGTAGTAGCTAATACATTTTCTGGATTTATATCTTAGTTCTAGGGATACAGTGTATTTGATATTAGAACAATTAGTTGATTAAAAACATACAGAGAGTTTCAGACAGCTTCTCTACACACAGGAAAAATCCCGCAGCCTTACTGGGGCTTTCGTCCTCGCAGTGTTCCCACTATCTCAACACACTCCTTTATACTCAACCATGTGATTTTGAATTGACAACTTCCTTTCTCAGAAAAGCTCCATTGTGTTTAATGAGACAGCACCATCTACTGGCGGAGAGATCCTGCAATACCCCAGATAATACCACATTATATCCCACCCTATTCTCAGGGACTCGAGGTGGATTGCACTTTAAAATGATTGAACGTATGTTTCTATGACCAGATCTCACAAACCTGGCTGGACCCTTGTATCTTGCAAACAACAGTGTGTGTGTATCAGAAACACACACAGAAACACACACACACACACACACACACTGACAAGAGATCTCAACTCTTCTTTCTCCTTACCTTTTCTTTAGCACGTTTTGTATGGATTGCAATAACTTCCAAAGAAATCGATGACTTACCTCTCCAAGAATATCATTAGACATTCATACAGATTATTATTAATTGGTTCTGCTGTTTTTAGCTGGTACAGTGTAAAGTGGCAATCTTTGTGCACGTTCTCTGGGGAATCAGCTACGAGTGGACAGGATGGGACTTGCTTCCAAGGAAACTTGGATCTTGGGTGCACACAAAAGTTGCTCCAACAAGCTCTAGGGAGTACAACCAGTGCCTTTGGCCATATTCAGCTACATTAGGCTCATCAGCAGTTCTGGGGGAACGATGCCAGGTCTAAGCTGAATAACACACACATGGGCAAATTGCAGTTCCAATCACATCTGCTGGAAGGCGCTAGTGGTCGCAGGCCCTGATGCCACAGGAAACCCAGTAATCAGATGTAGCTGTTGGTATGATCAGACAGACCCTACACCAACTACTGAGCAGCCCGTTCAACATCGGATCTCAAGCGCTTCTTGGTCATCTTTCGGAGACAAAAAGGGAGGCATCTCAATCCAGGGGAGTCCTTGAGTGGATAATACTGATATCGGAACCCCCGGTAAAATTCTGTGAAAGAGGAAGGGCCATGGCACTGTGAAAGCCTCCTCTGGAAGCACCCCTGGATTAATGAGAAACGGAGATAAAGGGCCATATCCTGAAAACATTCGTTCACAATCTCTGTGCCAGAGCACAACTGAATGTACTCAATGAGCTGCTTTATGAGTGATTTATTGCACGCTCATGATTGGTCACTCGCAGAAATTTGTGGGTTCTTTGCATGACATATTCAACTTCCAGGATGTCTCCTGTGATTTTCCCTGGTTATTTCATTTTTTAAAAATAAATAAAAATAAATAGAGATGATGCAGTATTTAAATTATCATGGGATTCATTCCACCATTAGATGGCGCAGTTTCATTTTGCAGAATAGCGCTGCCTACATTTCCTTAACGTAGGGATGCCCAACGATCCCCAAATGGGCATAGGCCCTGCACAACAGGTGCAAACTCAACAGGTAAAGAATACTTTATCCGTTTGTGCCCATGAAAATGAAAGGCTTTGCATGTTGCATTCCAGCGGTCCCGCAGATAAAGGCATGGAGTCTCTGACCGCAAAGAGGCAACAGGATGCATAAGACACTGCTTTGCACCAGGTCAGACTATCAGTCCACCTAGCCTAGCATGTCTACTCAGGCAAGAGTATCATATTCTACCTGAACCTTTTAACTGGAGACGCCGGAGGCTGAACCTGGGACTTTCTGCTTCCAATGCAGGTGCTTTCCCCCCTCACTAGCTAGCATCTGTGCTTGGGAAGAGGAAATAGACTGAGAGCCTTGCTTAAAATCTAAATTTTAAAGAATGCTTCCGCCCACTTCCCTCGGCTGTTATTTAGAGCAGATTTCAGTCTTGCCCGACCTACTTTATCTATTTATTTATTTATTTCTACCAGAGCTGCGAAATCCACCAACCAGAGCCTGGTGGAAAAGACCTACACTTAGAATTAAAGAACTCTGAACCCCCAAATCAGTTTTGAGTACCAGAACAGAACGGAGCTCATAGTCCTTCCATCTGCAAAAAAAAACCCGAGGGGGGGATCTACACTACTGCTTTAAAGCGCTTTATAACAGTTTTGACAACTGTTGGGGCCCAGGACACACTGCATACAGTTTTCAAAACGTTTTCAAAGTGCTTTAAAGACAGTAGCGTAGATCCCCCCTGAAATGCTTGCTGGTCGATTTCAAACAACAAAGAAATTGACCAGTAGATCCAGATGTACATTCTGCCTGCCCGGTGATTTGGAACACCAGGGGTAAAACCAAACCTACTCAGAGTAGACCCACTGAAATGAATAGGACTTCAGTTGGTCGCGATAAGTCCCATTCATTTCAATGGGCCTACTCTAAGTAGGTTAGGTTTTACCCCATATTTCTCCCCATGTAGTCTTCTTATCTTGTCCCCACAGGAGGGTGTTAGAAGGGGGCAAGCGCAAAATGATAAGGGTTTTTGTGTGCCTTTGTGTGGCAAACCTCAACTAGAAGCCTCCAGTTGTGGAGAAGATTGTACACAAAACCCTCTCGCGTGAGTCCTGCTGGGTACAACAGTGTCTCGCGCAGTTCAGAGAGGAAACTTTAGCGCACCTGTTTGCCCCAGCGCCGGCAGCCACAGATTCTCTCGAGCGATGCTGAGGTTGCGCCTTCCTTCCTGCTGCAACAAGAAACACAAGACGGAGAGGGGGCGCGTGATCATCTAGGGCCAAGCCTGGGTGGAATTTCCTCTGCTGGGCGAAAGGAAAGAGGCCTCTTTAAAATACATAACCAGCCACAGTTCACAGGCTGTTTTTAACACTTCCCCTTACAGAAAGAGGTTTGCAGCTCTCCGCGGCTTGTGTAATGTGCTGAAATAAATGCACAGCGTTTGCTTTTGCTCTGCCTTGATTTGATTTATTACATTTCTATACCGCCCCATAGCCGAAGCTCTCTGGGCGGTTTACAATTGACCAAAGGGGGAAAATCTAACCTTGTCTTCCAGCAGTCCTCTTCCATCTCCAGAAGGTGAGAGAGTAAACAAAGGGGATTCTTTTTCTAAAAGGTGAAGCCATCCCTGGGCCATAACCCTTTCTTTGCCAGCACTTTGTTTCCAGCCAGTTCAGAGAAGAGACGTCGCAGGCAGTCCCTGCATGCGCCGATATCAGACGTGCCGTCATTCTTGCTCACCTTGATGCGCCCGTCTTTGGCTGCTTGCACCATGCTCTGTTATCTGTGAACAGGATGCTGCAGCCCGTCTGGGGTATTAGTAGCTTTGCCAACAGCTAGTGAATTCCCCTTTCTTGGTTGAGCCCTTACTTTTTGTCTTACTCATCCCACAGGGGCAGTCCCTATTCCACGGCTGCTAGCAGGGCATTTTGAAAACGCATGAAATTGAAATTTGCAGATCAGACCTGACAGAGAAACCATCTGGGTTTCTCTCTTCCCTCCCTCCCTCTCTCTCCCCCTCCCCCACTTCTCTCTTACTCCTCTCATTTTCTGGAAATAAAGTATGATGAGGGCATTTTCTCGTACCGTCTAGGGACTTTCACTGTCCTATGGATAAATGCGGCTTAAAAACGTTTTTCTCCTCACGCACCCAAAGAAGCATGCAGCCACACAAACAGAAAAGAAAAGTGGGGGGGCAGGGTCATTGATCCTCCCAGAGTTCAGGACACAGAATAACGGGCTGAAGTTACAGGAAGCCAGATTCTGGCTGGACATCAGGAAAAACTTCCTGACAGTTAGAGCAGTACGACAATGGAACCAGTTACCTAGGAAGTTTGTGGGCTCCCCCACACTAGAGACATTCAAGAAGCAGCCGGACAACCATCTGTCAGGGATGCTTTAAGGTGGATTCCTGAACTGAGCAGGGGGTTGGACTTGATGGCCTTATAGGCCCCTTCCAACTCTGTTATACTATGATTCTATGACATCCAGTTATAACATAGGGTGGCCAGTGAAGTATCACCCCAAAAAAGAGGATTCGCACCACCAAAAAAGAGGACACAAGTGCACACTATTTGCATGAAATTTGAATATGCTAATTTATACGCCTCGATGTGGATTTAGAAGCAATGACGCCTGGCAGTCTGATCAAACACAGACGGAAAGGATTTAACAATATCAGCTCACCTTGAGTATTTCTGATGTGAAGCGTACAACAAACATTTCTCTCCCCACCCCTTCTGGTGCCATTTCGTGCTTTACAACTGCTTCTACATTCTTGATATGTTAGAACTATGGGCTTGCTGGGTTTTTGCAGTTTTAAATAGAAATCCAGCTCATCTCCCCATAATGAGAAAGACTATGACCAGTGTAGATGCTAAGTCTGTTGTCAGGGTACTCACTGTTGATGGGCAACTTCAAGTATACTATTTCTCTCCTTTTCTTTTGGTTAGAACCCAAGAACATAAGACGAGCCATGCAGGATCAGATCAAGGTCCACATACTGTTCATGCAGTGGCCAACCAGCCATCAACCAGGGACCCACAAGCAGGACACAGGTGCAACAGCACCCTCCTGCCCATGTTCCCCAGGAACTAGGGGTGTGCACAGACCCCCTGCTCTGCTTCACTTACAGATCCGCCATTTTTGGAGCGGGCCGCTCCGCCCCGCCCCGCCCCCAATCCGCCTGTGCCCACTCCGCTCCGCTCGGAGCTCCGGATCCGGATCGGAGCTTCGGACCGAGGATGGAGGCAGGTAAGGGAGAGGAGGGCGGGGGGGTTACCGGGCCCTGCCGCCATCGCCGCCCATGCGGCGACGGCGGCAGAGCCCGGTAGGGGACCAACAGGGAGGGGGGGCCTTACCTGCCTCCGTCCGCCGGTCTGTCGCCGTCTTCAATTGAGCCCGTGGTTCCAGCAGGAAGTCTGGGCCGCGGCCCAGACTTCCTGCTGGAACCACGGGCTCAATTGAAGACGGCGACGGACCCACGGACAGAGGCAGGTAAGGGAGAGGAGGGGGGGGTTATCAGGCCCTACCGCTGTTGCCGCATGGGCGACAGCGGCAGGGCCCGGTAAACCCCACTTACCTTTCCAGCGGAGCTCCGGATCGAGGCGAAGGATCTGCCTTCACCTTGATCCTCTTCGCCATGCTCCGCCGGCCCCCCAATCCTCTTCGCCTCCGCCTTAAGGGCAGGCGAAGCCCCCCGCTCCGCTCTTGCTTCTCCGGTCCGATTAGAAGCGGAGCACATCCCTACCAGGAACTGGTATACAGAGGCCTACTGCCTCTGATTATATTGGAGATAGCTCATAGCCATCAGGACTAGTAGCCCTTGATAGCCTTCTCCTCCAGGAATTTGACTAACCCCCTTATAAAGCCATCCAAAGTGATGGCCATCATTATGTCTTGTGATAGCGAATTCCAGAGTTTAACTATGCACTGGGTGAAGAAGTCCTTCATATATATCTTTTAAACAGACATGGACTGCCAAGTCCTTCAAAGAAAGGGCATCTTCAAACAGAGGACCGCCCTCCGACATCCCTTCAAAACAGAGGACTGTGCACTGCAAAATAGGACAGGGGGCCACCCTAGTCTGATGTTACACAACGCAGTCTTGCACCAGCACCATCAACCGGGGTAGTGCAGGACAAAAGCGGGACAGTCAGCTATAGCCCCTTCAGCTACATGGTTAAACAGCTGGGGGCAAGGTGGCATTCCCGTGGGTGAATCACTGATGAAAGTCTGGGGGCAAGGTGGCATCCAAGCCAAAATGGAATATTCACACACGTTCAAGACGTGGTCAGAATTCACAATTGGAATTCAAAATCTTGACCTTTTTTTATGTTCAGTTTTTGAAATTTCTCATTGAGGGCCATTTTAGAAATTCGTCTCAGTGATGAGACCGATAAAACCCAGCAAGCCCATTATTCTAACGTATCAGGAATGTAGAAACCATTGTCAAGCATGAAATGGCAGCGGCGGTGGTGGTGGAAAAGAAAATGTGAGTAGTGTGCTTCACAAGAGAAGTCATGCACAGGGTAGGGATGTAGAGATTTTGTTAAATCCATCCTGTCTGTGTTTTGTGGATTGCCGGGTGTCTTTTGCTCCATTGACGGAATTGGATTTTTTATAGGGACGTTTCAGAATTTCAGTCCACTTGTACTAATGCCCATTCGTGCAAGTGCGAATTTGTGCAATTTCCCCCCGAAAGTAAAAGAAACTGTCTGCAAGTTCACAAATGCGAACTGCCTTGGCTTAGTTTGATGTCTGAACAGGCCCAATGTCTATAACTTAAATAGAAATGGTCTTTGTATGTCCTGGATTTTTAGAAAAGAGCTGATTTTGCTTTATTAGACATGCTTTATTACAGTGTTGAAAAAAATGCCAATTCACCTCTCTTAAAACAATATTAGATGTCTTATTATGAAATGCAAATGCCAAATGTTCAATGATAACTAAGGAAGAATATGAATTTTAAAATGGAAATAAATATAAACTACCTGTATTAAAGGTAAGACAACACAAAAATACAAGCAGGTTCACAATGACTTCTGGGTAACTGACATAAAAAACAGTTATCTAGATGGTATCCAAAGAGAAAATTACTGAGTTGAAGCTCTGTCTCTTAGACCACAGGGTTGTTTGAAAAGTGAACAGAGACGTGACTATTATATTCTAGGGGTGTGCACGGACCCCCCAATCCGCTTCGTGGCCCGATCCAGAAAATCCGGATTGGGCCCAATCCTCTTCGCGCTGCTCCGCCCGTCTCCCGCTCCGCTCCGCGGAGCGAGATCCGGCTTCGCCACCGTCATTATATGGACGGCAGCGGCGGCAGCGCAAGAGAAACCACCCACCCACCCCGCCCCCTTACTTTCCTCTGTTGCGGGATTCAATTGAGGCCCCGGTTGAAGCCGGAAGAGGCCTCGGCCTTCACTTCCGGCTTCAACCGGGGCTTCAATTGAAGCCGGCGACGGAGGAAGGTAAGCGTCCCTCCTCCCCGCTCCCTTACCTGGTGCTGCCGCCGCCGCCGCATGGATGGCAGCGCCGGCAGCGCCAGATTAGTCCCCCTCCCCCCCACTTACCTTCAGGCGAAGCTCCGGATTGAGGCGATCCTCTTCGCCTCGATCCGCAGCCCCCCTGACTCTCTTCGCCTCCACCTTAAGGGTAGGCAAAGCCCCCCGCTCCGCTCCTGCTTCTCCGGTTCGAGGAGAAGCGGAGCACAGCCCTATATATTCCATGTCCAACGTATACTTAAAGTTTTCACTTCTCAGTTTATGAACAAAGTATTGTGTAAAATATGCATAACAAAAAACTTGGTATGCAGATGTCTAGAAAAATTTGCAGACATAGATTTAAATCACAAATTTTGAGTTGTTTTCTTAAGGCATGGTTCAGAATTTATTGTATCTAGGCTAAAAGGTGTACATCTAAGACTTTTTTTGTATGTTCTAATTTTCTAGGGATAATAAGACTATGAATCCTAATTTATGGGACAGGATTTGTTATGGGGTAGTTTTCTAACAATGCAAAAGTATAAATATGTATTGAATTTAGAATAAGGGCAAATCCATGTACCTGTCAGTTGAATAGCCTATTCCGTATTCAACAGGGAACTAGGGACTTAGAATGAAAACTCTCCTTTTTAAGCTATTAGAACAAAAAGTCTAAAACTCAGAAACATTTTGTTATTTTGTGCAAATTATAATTTGATGTGATGTTGCAAGTATACTTTTAATACTGTCATCTTTTCTGCACCAGGTTAAGCCTTTTCTCTTCTCCCAGGCATTTAGCAATATGTAATAAGCCTGGGTCTGGGTTTTTTTGTTTTTTGTTTTGCTCATTGTTTCAGAAGTTGATATAGTGGTGTATTTTGCACGTTTTTGTATATTTTGTATATTTTAATTTTTGTATATTGTTTTTAAATGTTTCATCTTATGTGAACCACCCAGAGAGCTTCGGCTATGGGGTGGAATAGAAATGCAATCAATAAATAACTAAATAAAATAACACAATAAAATAAAATTTTAAAAATGGGTCATCAGCATAGTCCCCTTGCTAATTCGTGTCAGTACAAAACCAAAATTGAATCCACCTAAACCAATTTTTGGTATATGCTTTGTTTAATCAGCTACGAGTAGCTAACTGGCAGCCAAAGGCTTCCTAAATACTGGAACTGTAGTTTGAATAGAGCCAGCAAGGGCCAAATTCGTAGGGTGACCATATGAAAAGGAGGGCAGGGCTTCTGTATCTTTAACAATTGCACAGAAAAGGGAGTTTCAGCAGGTATCATTTGTATATATGGAGAACCTGGTGTAATTCCCTCTTCATCACAACAGTTAAAGTGCAGGAGCTATATTAGAGTGACCAGATTTAAAAGAGGGCAGGGCACTTGCAGCTTTAACTGTTGTGATGAAGAGGAAATTTCACCAGGTTCTCCATATATACAAATGACACCTGCTGAAATTCCCTTTTCAATAAAACTGTTAAAGATACAGGAGACCAGTCCTCCTTTTCATAGGGTCACCCTACAAATTCGTAGCATCTGAAATACATTATCTGCGCTCTTCCATTTCAGAGTCTTGAAAAGAGGTCGCAGGCAACTCTCTGCCTCATCATCACCGCGAATTGATCCCCTGCTCTCTTGGCAGACAGAGGAGCTTTCGTTTAAAAGGGCTGAGATAACATCACTGTTTATTTATTTTTTGGAAAAGAAAGGTTCCTGTGGAAGCTGGCTGCTTGCTGCATTCCCAAAAAGGCACACTACTGACTCACCCTCTGATGACACGCCCAGAGAAGAGCAGAACTGCGGCTGGTGAGTTGACTCACCTCTACCTTTCCCTCATTGCTGAGTTGAACGGTGGGGAAGTGAGTTGGCTTTGAGCAAGAATCCTGGCAGGATTCTTGCTCGCACTCCTTTTGTTGTTGCAGCTGTTTCTGGTGCGCATTCCTCCCCTGACCCATCAACCGACAAAAGGAGTCACTTCGCTTCCTCTCTTCGGGCATTCCCAGACGACAAAAAAACACAAAAACAACACCTGGATTTTATTCTTAGGTCTGTACCAGCGCTAGTTTGGCGTGGTGCAGTATCCCATTCCAGGGTAGCTTTGCTAAGAGCCAGCAGTGTGATGCGTCGGCTAAAAAGGCAAATGCAATTCCAAACGGTGGTGGAGTACGAAGAAGTTGTGGTGCTGCTCTATTCCGCGCATTTATATCTCACGTTTCTGCCCCGCAGTGGAGCTCAATGCAAACCCAGGTCTTTACCCCCTGGTATCATCTCAAGAACACTGCAAACTAGGTTAAGCTGAGAGTGTGTGACTGGCCCAAAATGAGCCAGTTCTCGTCAGTTCCAGTCTAGCCCTCCGCTACAACCACTATGCCACACTGGAAGGAGGGGCCACAGCTCAGTGGTAGAATACCTGCTTTGCATGCCGAAGGTCTCAGGTTCGACCGCCGATGTTAATCTGGTGCTAAAAGGGTTAAATTATGCTGCATGAAGAAGGATTAGCACTAGTTACCCAGCGGGGTGTTCCGGAGCCATTTGGTGTAGGTTCTGAAGTTTTAAAGGACCAAATTTACACCCGGCATCTCCAGGTAGGGCTATAAAGAAATCTTGAGTGAATCCTTAAAAGCTGCTGCTACCAATGTTGACAAAACCGGGCTAGATGGACCAATGGTCTGACTTACTATAATATATTAATAATATCCCCCCTTCAAAAAAAATCCCAACGGTCCACAAACCCCAATAATGCCGTTCACAACTATATTGTCAAAAGATATATAATGTAACAGACTATTTCAGCAAATTGCCTTTATCAAATTCATATCTGTAGATTTTGAATCCTTGGAGGAATTCCCCACCCCCACCCCCGGTCCGCTTCAAATTACTTGTCATTTTAAAACCCCTAGTAGTGGGGTATTCTGTCCTGATTCAGTATAAGGCAGTTTCCTAGGTTTCCGAAGAGGGAAAACACAACGTTGTTATTTTGAACAATATGTTTATTTAAATGTACGGACAATGGTTCACTTCTGCAGTTTGATTTTGGTGTTCTGGCTTGCTAGGTTTAGCCTTTTGCTAAACTTGCCCCACTCTTCACCTAGTCTTAAGAACATAGGAACATGAGAAGTGCCCTGATGCTGGATCAGACCAGGGGTCCATCTGGTCCAGCACTCTGTTCGCACAGTGGCCAACCAGCCATCAGCCAGGGAGGAACAAGCAGGACACGGTGCATCACACAGCACCCTCCCACCCATGTTCCCCAGCAACTGGGGCACACAGGCTTATTGCCTCGAATACTGGAGATAGCGCACACAGCCATCAGGGCTAGTAGCCATGGATAGCGTTCACCGCCATCCGGCTTGCAGTCTTCCTGCAGATAGCTTCCATCCGTCCATCAAAAGTGTGAATGGAAGGACACAGTTGTCAGAGAACACAGTATTTAATGCATCCTCCCCTTGTCCCACATTCAGGGACTAGAAGCTCATTCCTTTAACAACATTCTATGATTGCTGCTACCAATGCTGCCTCTCTCCCCCCAGCACCACCTCAGAAAACAAGAAGGAAGGTGTGGGTGGCCTGAGAGATGTGAGGCTTCTGATTACTCAGATGGGAGAGTCCCTAGAAAAATTTGGGGGCCCTTTTTAGGAGTCCCGTAAGATGAGTTCATAGCCCTGGACAATTCCCCCCCCCCCCCCCCCCCCGCTTTCCAAGTACCGACCATTCAGTCATGTTCTGCTGGGAAGTGAAATGGTAAAAGCCACTGCTTCTCTCAGTCCCCAGTGCTGGGTTGGGTTCACAAGTGACTGCTTAACTTCCTTGGTTTCGGCGAGGGAAATCCACACACCTCAAAAGCATACCCCCCCGACATTTCACAAATGAAAAAAGGGAGGTTTTTATGTGCCCTTAACCCCTTCCCAACCCAGGACAGGCTCCAGGGTGGTTGAAGGAGCACTGGACATGAGTGCCAACCGGTGGGTCTAGGGTGGTCAGATGCAAAAGTGGACAGGGCTCCTGTGCCTTTAATTACTTGTGTAGAAGAAGGAATTTCAGCACTTACTGCTATGCAGAAATGGACTGAGGTCCTGTACCTTTAATTAATTGTCTAGAAGAGGGAATTTCAGCAGCTGTGGCTTACATGACACGCTAAATTCCCTGTCCTACACAATTAATTAAAGGTGCAAAAGCCCTTCTGTTGAGCCCCCACCAGCAGGTTTTCCTGGCAATGGTTGGAGCACTCCACCAACTGGAGCTGTGACTGCCTTTCCAATCAGTGCCAGGTGGCTGCCATTTTAAATCCCCCACAATGCCCTGCAGCAGCCTGATAGGTTGCCTTCATGTCCAGAGGCAGTGGCTTAGTTCGGACAGCACACTAATCAATGGTTGTTTCCTATTCTGTTCATATTACCCACCCACCCAGTTGATTAGCATGTCGTCCACCCCACCTGCATTCAGCCCTGGCCTTGCCCTCCACTGGCTTCTGCTCCACCCACATGTGGCACCCAACATATCCCCTCAACCCAAGGGATATCCCCACTCCAATCTATACAAAGGGAATAGGTATGGAGGGCCAGTGTGGTGTAGCGGTTAGTGCGTTGGACTGGGATCACAAAATCTCTTCATTGGCTTCCAATTCACTCCAGAATCCAATATAAACTTCTCCTGTTGACCTTCAAAGCTTTTCAAGGTCTAGCTCCTGCCTATCTCTCCTCTCTCATCTCACACTATTGCCCCACTCGTGCTCTCCGCTCCTCTGATGCCATGCTTCTCGCCTGCCCAAGGACCTCTACTTCCCTTACTCGGCTTCGTCCTTTTTCTTCTGCTGCCCCTTACACCTGGAACGCTCTTCCAGAACACTTGAGAACTACAAACTCAATCACAGCTTTTAAAACTCAGCTAAAAACTTTTCTGTTCCCTATAGCTTTTAAATATTGAGTTTGTTCTGACTCTATACTGTTTAGCTTCACCCTACCCAGTGCCTGTTTGCATTCTCTTTCCCTCCTTATTGTTTACTACAACTTTATTAGATTGTAAGCTTATGCGGCAGGGTCTTGCTATTTACTGTGTAATCTGTACAGCACCATGTACATTGATGGTGCTATATAAATAAATAATAATAATAATAATAAAATCAGGGTTCTAGTCCCCCACTCGGCCATGATACTCACTGGGTGACTTTGGGCCAGTCACTGGCTCTCAGCCTAACCTACCTCACAGGGTTGTTGTGAGGACAACTCGCCTGGGGTTCCTTGTGGGATATAAATGAAATAAATAAATAAATAGGGTGGTCACTTAGGCATCGCCAAAGAAAGAGGGTGTTCCTTTGCATAACGTTTGTATATGCTAATTTATATAGAGAGATGCACATTTAGAAAGGATTCCCAGAATTTAAATGGAAATACAGTCCATCTGGCTATAGTGGGGTAGAAGGTGAACAGGGGACCTGCGTGCCTTATCTGTTCAGGTGCTCCCTGTTGATGGGCAGTTTTAAGGCTCCTGCTTTTCCTTCCCATGGTTCTTCAAGTTTAAACTGGAGCTAGGGCGACCATATAGAAAGGAGAACAGGGCACCTGTATCTTTAATAGTTGTATGGAAAAGAGAATTTCAGCAGGTGTCATTTGTATGCATGCAACACCTAGTGAAATTCCCTCTTCATCACAGCAGTTAAAGCTGCAGGAGCCCTTCCCTCTTTTGAATCTGGTCACTCTAGTATAACTCTTGCAGCTTTAACTGTTGTGATGAAGAGGGAATTTCACCAGGTGCTGCATGCATAGAAATGACACCTGTTGAAATTCTCCTTTCTATACAAACGTTAAAGATACAGGAGCCCTGTCCTCCTTTCCATATGGCCACCCTAAACTGGATGTAGTCTAGACAGCCATTCAAATCGAGAACATCTTGAAAAAGAGGACCATCCTCTATAAAGTGGGGCACACGGTCACCCTAATTCTGGGAATATGGTCAGGTTAGTGCAGATAAAGCGCTTTTTAAAAGGATGGAACTTTTGCAGAGAAGCGGGGAGCACACGACACCTTTCCAAAAAATAAATAGTTCTCAAACAGAAATAGTTCTTTCTTTTTTTGCATAGGAAGGCAAGATCCTGTCCCTCATGGTTAATAATAACCCCTAAATATTGTGATACTGACAGAGAGAGAGAGAGAGAGAGAGAGAGAGAGAGAGAGGATTTGCATAAAACATTTTGGTGAATCATCTCACATCAGTTCTTGGCTGGGACCGAGGGAGGAAGATGGGTTGTTTTGACCATGAAGAAAGTGAATAGGCCTGGTGGGGGAATTTCCTCAGTTCTCTTCTGTTTTTGTCAGAACACTGACTCAGAAAAACCTGTTAATTCCAGGCTCACCACAGACCTTTCTCTATCAAGAGCCAAATCAGACCAGAGGACATCCATGCAATTAGCAATGGCATGACTGGAAAGGGGAGATATCAAGTAACAAATACATAAATATTGATGGAACAGATTTCGCCTGGTCCAGAAAGCCTGTTCTTATGTAAACCAAACCTTTCCCAACCCAGCACCCTCCAGATGTGGGGTACTACAACCCCTGTCACCCCCAGCCAGTGCTCACTGTGGGTGATGGGGGTTGTAGTAGGACAAATCCAGAGGATGCAGGGTTGGAGAAAAGCTGGCTCAGCCTACTATTGGAGCTGGCATCCTGCAGCGATAAAGAGGTTAAACTCTGCCCCACTCCTTTTCCTCTTGCTTTTCCCCTCTCCCATCCTGTTGCTCCCCACCCAGACGCTTGCTCACACATCCCAGCGTGCTCATAGTGTACGACCATGATTCCCCGCCCGGTGACATATCAAAAGCGCACGGGTGCCTCACCCAGACCTGCAGTGCCCTGGTTGATCTCCAGTTCTCCGCTTCCCTTGTTTGGAAGATGAAGGGGTGGTGAACACGCCTGGCAACCTTCACCTTCTTTCCCACCTGGGTTCCTCTTTGAACCGGACCTGCCTCTGCCCTCTTGGGCTCCTGTGGGACCATGCGCAGCGAGTCCTTGTCCATATTCACCATTCTCTGGTGCCTCTTTAAGGGGAGCGTCGGCATCACCAGGAGATACTACATTGCGGCGGTGGAAACAGATTGGGACTATGCGCCTGTCAGCCAGAAGGGGTAAAGAGAGTCATTTGTTATCTATCAAGGCTTCCCTGCGTTAGTTTGAGATGGTGTGCATTGTTGTTGTCGTGTGTGTGTGTATATACAAGGTTACCAACAGTCTCACAATTTTACTGTCATACATTTACTGGCCTAACCAGTAAAACCACGTTCTAGGCTCAACAGATCTTTATCGGACAGTATAGAAATGCAATAAATAAATAAATAAATTTGGTGCAAGTACATGCTTTGAGTGGAGGAGGGTTGCATCCCTCTCTTCCTATGATATGTCAGGCTCTGACTGTAACACATACTATTTTTTCTTGGCTTTGTCCCCTAGCCCAGGGATGCACAATTTTTTCAGCCCTGAGGGCTGCATGCGATGTGGGCTGAGGGCTGTGGGCAATATGCATGTACACACACATGCACACACAGGCCTAAATCCAGCATATCATTAGCAGAAGAGATGGTTGCACTAGCAGAGCTCCCTGGCCTTTTCCTTTCATGTAAACAGGCACAGAAATGCTAGCGGACCGTTACGCAAGTGGGACTTGGGTTGGATTCTCCCCTTGCGCAATGTTCGGAACTTGGTTTCCACTGGCATGATATTATATGCTCTAGTGAAATGACACTGTTGGATACAGCCTGTATACACACACACACACACGTGTGCCTACATCCCAACAATTCCAAGTATAGATAGCGCTTCCTTTGTGGCTACCAGCAACAGGAAAAAGAATCGTTGGTATGAGAATTTCTGGAGAGCACGGGTGATGGGGAAATCAGCTAGGGAGGCAGGGAATTCGGTAGCAGGGTGACCGAGGCACCTATGGGGAGTGCAGTAAAGGCCCTTTGAGCCACGTATAGCCCCCATGCCTGCCTTAACCAATAGGCACTTGCTCCTGGCCAGCTCCTGTTTCTTCCTCCTGATTTATCCTGTCTCCATTCAACTGCCTAATCCAGGATTGAAGGGGTGGGAAGCATTTTTTTTAAAAAAATTAAAGGTAGCAACTCTAGTGGTGTCATCCTTAGGGGGGATCTACACAACTGCTTTTAAAGCGCTTTAAAGCACTTTGAAAACGTTTTGAAAACTGTATATGCAGTGTGTCCTGGGCCCCAACAGTTGTCAAAACTGTTATAAAGCGCTTTAAAGTGCTTTAAAGTAGTAGTGTAGACCCCCCCCTTTGAGGCCTTTTCATGGGCATCAGTTGGTGAAGGGCCACTTTGTCAAGTGGGAAGGAAAGGGAGGGCTCGGGAGATATGCTGAAAAAGTAGGGGCTAAGAGCTTTATCACACCAGCGTTATACTGTGCAATCACTGCGAATTGCATGCAAAGGACTCAGAAGCCCTTCCACTTTATAATCTGCTTGGATTGTGAAGTACTCCCATGCAACCTGCCTTAATTGTGCAATAAAGCAAAAAGGATTCGCCGTATTTAGCCCCTACTTTTTGAGCGTATTTTCCGAGCCGCTGCTGGGGCGCAGGAGCAGGATTTTAAAGAAATGCTTACATCTGCGTGAGCTTTAAAGATAAAGACACCAAAATTGGCACAGTAATCGATATTAGGGAAAGCTTTAAGCATACCAAACTTGAATTGAATTGGGTCATCCGTTGATTTTTTAAGGATTTTTTCACATTCCCCCCCCCTAAACTCACTTCCTGGTAAGCGAAGGATCGCTGTCGCCCGGTAGCAAAAACAACAATAACCGCGAAAGCTTAGTGCTATGGGGATAATCCGAGGGAAGCAGGTACGTGGGATGAAGCTTTCTATATGGCGAATCTTTTGGCTTTATTGCACAATTAAGGCAGGATGCATGGGAGTACTTCACAATCAAAGCAGATTATAAGGTGGAAAACTTCTGAGTCTTTTGCATGCAATTCGCAGTGATTGCACAGTATAACGCTGGTGTGACAAAGCTCGTTGTTAACTTGGTGGCAGCAGGGGAAAGGGTTCACAGAAATGACCATGGGGCGAGGGCACATGAGGCTCATAGGCTGCACATTGTGTACCCCTGGAGTGTACAGTACTGGGCTTGATGGCAGTGCTTTGGCGCCATAAGCCCCCTAAACCTTGCGCTCCTGTGGGGTTGTTCCCATGCTAAGGCGCGAGCACAGGGTTTGCATCAGAAGAGGAGGAGCTGCCGCCGCTCCGCCACATCAATGCGCATTGCCGCATGAGCGCTGCTGTTCATCTGCATGTCCCTCCATGGTTTTTCTTACCTTTTCCCCGCCAAGCATCCTTCTTGGATCTTGAAATTGTTGTAGAATGCAAGCTGAATATGAGCCAACAGTGCAATATGGCTGCAAGAAAGACCAATGCTATTTTGGGCTGCATTAATAGAAGTATAGCTTCCAAATCACGTGAGGTACTGGTTCCTCTCTATTCAGCCCTGGTTAGGCCTCATCTAGAGTATTGCGTCCAGGTCTGGGCTCCACAATTCAAGAAGGACGCAGACAAGCTGGAGCGTGTTCAGAGGAGGGCAACCAGGATGATCAGGGATCTGGAAACAAAGCCCTATGAAGAGAGACTGAAAGAACTGGGCATGTTTAGCCTGGAGAAGAGAAGATTGAGGGGAGACATGATAGCACTCTTCAAATACTTAAACAGTTGTCACACAGAGGAGGACCAGGATCTCTTCTCCATCATCCCAGAGTGCAGGACATGGAATAACAGGCTCAAGTTACAGGAAGCCAGATTCCAGCTGGACATCACGAAAAACCTCCTGACTGTTAGAGCAGTACGACGATGGAATCTGTTACCTAGGGAGGTTGTGGGCTCACCCACACTAGAGGCCTTCAAGAGGCAGCTGGACTACCATCTGTCAGGGATGCTTTAGGGTGGATTCCTGCATTGAGCAGGGGGTTGGACTAGATGGCCTTGTAGGCCCCTTCCAACTCTACTATTCTGTGATTCTATGATTCCCACGCTAGAGAAGTGCAGAGGTCTTCCAGCGGCCATTTGGCTCACTGGCCTGCCCTTTCCCCCTGTTTGGGCAGATGGAGACCAATGAGGTCACCATCTGCCCAGCCATGCCTCCGCCACCATCTTCGCCTTGGTGCGGTGAAAGAAGTTAGGGTAAGTCCCTGACTTTTTCATTTGGTGCTTTGGGGGGAAGCCCTAGGATGGCTCCACGGTGGCTTCTGTGTTGTACAAACAACACCCCCATATAGACACCCCCTTAGATGCCCCTCCGAAATCATTTTCATATTAATCTCACCCTTCATTGCTTACAACAACCCTGCAATGCAGGTTAGGTTCACTGGCTCAAAAACATCCAATCAGCCTTGCAGTTGAACAGGGATTTGAACTTGGGTCTCCCCTGCTGTCCCCGCCAGTCTAAATCCGGCATGCGCATAGTTACAGCACTCTGCCTTTTTTTACTGGACTCCCTTCAGAGCTCCTGGATTCACTTGGAAGGCAATCGCTACGCCATTCTTCTCCAATAGTGCCCTGCAGGTGTTTTATTCTATACAAAGGTGGAAATGCACAAGAGAGGACTCATATTTCAGACTCCAAACACAACTACAGAGTACCATTAAATTCTTTTTTTGACTAAGATGAGTGTTTATCAACTCATTATACTGTTTAAAGGAGAAGTTCAGTGTTCTTGAGAATCCCCCCCCCCCTTTGGCTCCAACCGAGGTTGTCAAGTTGAGCTGTTCTTTCGCCGATAACCAAATGTTCTTCCAGTTATCCACCGTAACAGAACACCGAAAGCTTCTTTATCCCAAATAAGTTGTCTCCAAATCCACTCCTCTTTACGCTTGCCAAGGAAAGACTGTGTTACAGTGTCCATGATTTGAGTAGTCTAGGGTTATCGCCATGCCAGGGAAGACTTCACCTTCTAAATTTCTATCTGGAAGCTGCTGCTGTTAAAAATATTAAGAGCTCTACAATAATCTCTGAACAAATCATGTAAGATAGTTAAAGGAGTGCCCCTGAGGACTGCATAAGAAGGGGGGGGGGAATGCCTCTTCTAAAACAGCAGCTTCATGAAAAGGGAGTGGGGAATCCCTCTTCTAAGATGACACTGCCATCTGCACTTTTTTGAAGTACTTATGTAAACACCCTGACCCCCACCCATCACAAAGCAGCAATTATGATCAGTGTCAGCTTAAATTTTAAGCACAAGGGCACATGTAGCCTTCTGCATAATATTTACCTAGTTCCTGCATTGGTGGGCAGGCGGGTTGGACTAGATGACCTTTTGAGATCCTTTCTATGATTCTACGTGACACGGCCCCTCCTTTTCCACGGGGGGGGGGGTGGCGGCGAGGAATGAGCTGCTTTGCCTTCCAGCTCAAAAGTCACAACTCTTGCTTCCTAGCCAGGGAAGGGAGGCCGTGGTTGGAAACTCAAACAATGGAAGGGGCTGTTTTCTTTGGCTTCCCGATATCAATTTTTACAGACTAAAGACGCCTAATGACTTCGAACAGGCAGCCGTAATGTTCTCACACTGTCTTGGCTTTGTTTTGGGGTCGGGGGGAGGACGCTCACTCTGACCCTGACCCTCAGAGGCAGAGAAGCTCTAGGGCCCTTTGGGGACCAGTCCAAACTTTCCTCAAGCGTTTGATCCTGAGCGAACATCACCTTTGCTTGTGCTTTCTGATGTTTCTTGAGAACGAGGCTGAAGCAAGACCACACTAGAATATTCCCAGCATGATTCATCGCTGAACTTTAAAGGGCTGGATTCTCTGCCCAGGCCAGAGTTTGTTCCATGGCACCAGTGCGGGTCCATAACTGCATGAAATCAGACTCAATATTATCCACACCTACGCTTGCTTGTTTTCCCCCCACTTGCTCCCAAATTCCGGATTTCCTTGGCTGGTCTGAGTCATCACCCTAAAGAAACATGATTGGAGAGCTTCAGGCTTGCCAAAGCCCATTCCTGGAAGTCCGACGCTTCTTGTCCTTTGGAAGATGCTCAGCGGGTCTCCAGAGATGGCAGATACTACCAGCAATAAAGCCGTAATGACAGGGCTCAGTTTTCTGGTTCCCTAAGACAGGTGCTCCACTGTAAATAAACAGGCTGGGATCTGCTGGAAATCATCTACTGATATGATATGAGTCGATGATGATATGGTCTCATCTCAACGTGAAAGGCATTTTAAAACAAAAAAAATTAAAAAGGAACTGGGTAAAGAGATTCGAGGCTGTGGATTCCAGCACACGAAGCAGGGAAAGGGTTCATCATAGAGGCAAACTAGGCAGTCGTCTAGGACACCAAGTAAAGTGGGGCACCAAATTTCGGAGGGGGGGGGAGGGAATACATTTTTTTTAAAAAAAAAAATACAAATAAAATAATGAAGACGTCATTGTTTCATATTATGTTGATAATGTACCGATGATCACAGGAATTTATGCACAAGAAAAAACGTGCTCCGCTGTATATCTTGGCTGGAAAGGATGTAACAGTGACTTTATTTTTTGTGATCACAGAAATGTTAGTTGGACAGACGGACGGATGGAGAAACCGAATCGTTTGACTCTGTTTAAAGAAATACATTTAAAAAAAAACATTGAAGGGAAAATAGGGGCAGAATGTTTCCTAGTTTGCCAAAAAAACACCTCAGACTGGATCTGTCCTGGGCGTTTGAGGGTGGGCGAGCCAATTTCATGGTTGGCTAGGACACCAATTGCCGGCAGGTAGTCCAGGGCCATCACTGGGCCTCTTCCTATGTAGCAGCCTTCCCCAGCCCTGAGGTCTTTTAGATGTGTCAGACTAGAACTCCAACAATCCCCATCCAGTGCTGGCTGAGGATGATGGGACTTGTAGTCTGGCACATCTGGAGGGCATTGGGGGTTATAGCCATTGGAATGAATGGGACTTAAGTTGGACTAATATTGAATGAAATCATTGGATACAACCCCAGGTTAGGGAAGGCTGCTGAATACTCATAACAGTGGGCTCTAGTTTTTTGAGGGGCCCTGGGCCCCCTCCCTCGGTGAGTCTGCATTTTTACTGTCATGGTCACCAGCTGCTTTGTTTCTTTCTTACCCTCTTCCTCATCATTGATCCCACTTGCGTGTTCAAAAGGCAGAGAGCCAGGGAGACAGTGGCATCTCATAGAATCATAGAGTTGGAAGGGGCCTGTAAGGCCATCGAGTCCAACCCCCTGCTCAGTGCAGGAATCCACCTTAAAGCATCCCTGACGGATGCACCTTCAAGGTCCAGCTGCACCTTGAAGGCCTCTAGCGTGGGAGAGCCCACAACCTCCCTAGGTAACTGGTCCCATTGTCATACTGCTCTAACAGTCAGGAAGTTTTTCCTGATGTCCAGCCGGAATCTGGCTTCCTGTCACTTGAGCCCGTTGTTCCGTGTCCTGCACTCTGGGAGGATCCAGAAGAGATCCTGGCCCTCCTCCGTGTGACAACCTTTCAAGCACTTGAAGAGCGCTATTATGTCTCCCCTCAATCTTCTCTTCTCCAGGCTAAATCTCCTGCTCCTCCTTCTCACCACCACTGTTGTCTGAATCAGCACAAGAAGGAGGTGAAGAAGTAGGCTGCAAGGTGAAGAGGAGGGGCAAGTACAGGCAGCTCTTGTCACTGGGCTGGTGTGGGGGCCCTTGGCTGGTGCCCCACCATACCTACTCTTGGTGCCGGCCCCAACTAATAACAAACTAGGGTGGCCACTTACAATGCATTGCCCCCAAACAAGGAATGCATCCAAATAACAACAACCCAGAAGGACACAGGTTTGCATAAAAGGTGAATATGCCCATTTATATCCATGGATGCACATTTAGAAATAGTGACCATAGTTGAAACTGGGGAAAAAATACATCTCACCGTTGTGGGGAAATTGTGACCAACTGACCTTACTGCCTGCTCTTCAGCTTGCCGTCCAAATGTTGCTTTTTTTGGATGAGCAGCTTCAAGGTTCCTGTTCTCCCTTTTTATGATTCTTTATCTTCTAAACCGACGGGTGCTTTTTTTGTATTCATGCAAGCTTTTCGTACCTAGTTCTGCCGCTGTTTTTCCTTATGTCCGTTGCTGCTTTCCTTGGTGTCAGTTCTGCGGTTTTTAATGCTGCGTGCTTATTTTCTAATGGATTGTCATCGTTTCTCCATTTTTGTAAGGCCATTCTAGGTAGTACTTATTGTTTGAAGGGTGTAACAACTCCAACAGCAACATGGGATTCAAAGCAAATGCAGGCAGCATAGATCTCAGACCTTTCACTGACCAATATTCTTTTCCATTTCCCAGGGTGTCGTCCTCCACTCCATCCACTCAGTACAGGAAGGCTGTATATGTGGAATATACAGACTCTACCTTCAAGCAAACTAAATCCAAGCCTGCCTGGATGGGTAAGCTGAAAGCGCTCTCTCTTTGAGTTTAAGACGTGCACTTTTCGCTAGCTTAGCTTCATCTGATGTGGCAATTGCAGCTTCTCCTGGATAGAAATAGCCTGGCTACGCTTATTCATGCACTGGTAACGTCTCAGTTAGATTACTGCAATGCGTTGCTTGCGGGGCTGCCTTTGGAGAGTGTTCGGAAACTGCTGCTAGTACAACATACCAGAACTAACCGGAGCTGGATGTATGGAACATATCTTGCCAGCTGTGAAACATTTACACTGGCTTCCGGTCTATTTCTGAGCAGAAGTCAAAACACTGGTTTTAACCTCTAAAGCCCTAAACACTTTGTGGCCAGGTTACATGGAGGACTTCCTGTTCCCAGATGAACTTGCCCAGTTGGGCTGGCTTCTGAAACTGAGGCCACAGCTAGACCTAAGGTTTATCCTGGGATCATCCAGGGTTCGCCCCTGCCGAAGCACTCAATCCCCTGTGTGGCACCTAGATGAACAGGTTTGACCCCAGGACAATCCTGGGATAAACCTTAGGTCTAGCTACGGCCCTAGATGAACAGGTTTGACCCCTGGACGATCCAGGGATAAACCTTAAGTCTAGCTATGGCCCAAATGTAGTTTAATATATCTTGGAGGCACCAAATTGGGGAAGGCTAAATGAAGACATCCTGACAGATGGCTGTCCAGCCTCTGGAACATAGAAAGCTGCCTTATACTGAGCCAGACCATTGTTCGTCTACCTCAGTATTGTCAGCACTGACTGGCAGCAGCTCTTGAGGGTTCCAGGCAAGATTCTTCCCTCGCCCTACCTGGAGAAGCCGGGGTTCGAACCTGGGCCCTTCTGCATGCAAAGCAGGTGCTCTACCACTGAGCTATGTCCCCTCTGGTTAAATACTTCCACCGTGAAGGAAAATCCACCATCTTGTCCCAAGGCAGTCTCCTCCACTGTCCAACAGCTCTTAGTGCTAGGAAGGTTCTCCTAATGTTAAGGTGAAATCTGCTTTGCTGTAATTTCCACATCTTGGTTCTAATCCTGCCCAGTGTCTGAAGGTGCCTCTGGGGATCTGATCTGCTGCCTTGTAAGACCATCTTTGGCCTCCACTTACGCTCTCCCCACACATTTGTAAATAAAGCCAATCTTATACAAATCCACAGTAGTGTAAGGCTTACTGCTCAAGGTCTACCAGACCGATTTTGCTCATTTTTATTTTCAACGAAAGCTTGAGCAGTGTAGATGTGCAGAAAATTTCAAAAGTTCTAAAAAGTTCAAAGCTCGAGCTTTAATAGCAATTCGTTTCCTCCGTGCCAAACAGGCAGGGCTGCCCTTCCGCCAGCGGGATGACAGACAGCCCTGCTCGGCCAAGCAATGTCATGTGAAGCCTGGCCCTGCATGCAGCCACGTGGTTAGGCTGTTGCCTCCAGCAGGAAAGGGGACAGAGGAGGCTAATCAGGGCATGTGATGGAGGGTTGCACCCCTGCAAATTTTGGAGGGGGGATTCCCTATGTAAGAGCCACATTTGCATTATATGGGCTTTACACTAGGATTATGAAAATATGATAAGTCCTCAGGGCTCATTCATTCAAAAGAAACCAAACTCGGGTAGCACTACATTTATTTATTTATTTATTTATTACATTTTTATACTGCCCAATAGCCGAAGCTCTCTGGGCGGTTCACAAAAATTAAAACCAAAATAAAACAACCAACAGGTAAAAAGCACAATTACAAAATACGGTATAAAAAGCACAACCAGGATAAAACCACACAGCAAAATTGATATAAGATTAAAATACAGAGTTAAAACAGTAAGATTTAAATTTAGGTTAAAATTAAGTGTTAAAATATTGAGAGAATAAAAAGGTCTTCAGCTGGCGACGAAAGCAGTACAGTGTAGGCGCCAGGCGGACCTCTCTGGGGAGCTCATTCCACAACCGGGGTGCCACAGCAGAGAAAGCCCAAATTGGCCAAACTGGAGAGTGGGTGTGCACAACCATGAACTGTGATTCCCCTCATCATCTTCGTTCTCCCCCTCTTCTCTTCCTCAGGTCTTTTGGGCCCCACCATCCAAGCAGAAGTCCACGACAAGGTGGTTGTAACCTTTAAGAACCTGGCTTCCCAGCCGTTCAGCATCCATGCCATAGGGGTGTCCTACTGGAAAGCTTCAGAAGGTGAGTTTCACACACAGACGCTCCTCCTGCCCGGCCCACTCATGCTGAGCAAAATCATTGTTGCACTCAGTGGTGTAGGGGTAAATTTTGAAATGGAGGTGCTCGTCACACAGTCCCCATAGCCACCGCCCCAAGGAGAGTACAAAAATGCAAGCAGCTGTGTTGATCCATGTAAACAAACCAGGGCTATCACTTTTCATTTCATCTCCACCAAAGACAGATGTTTTGTGAAGCTCATGGGTCTCTATTGCCCATTCAAGACCCAAGTGTCGTAAATCACCAGTGTTACACTCGATAAGCAGAAGGGAAAAGTCAACAGTCTGTGGTCAAAAGCCAAAGTATCTGTTCAAAGCCGGGTCAACAATACAGGAATCAAGAAGGCGTCAAAACGTAGTCAGGGTCCGGTCCAAGGTCAGGATAAGTCCAGGCAAGATCAAGGAGCTGGTATGCAAGCGACGAAGACAAGGCACCAAAACAATAGTTGCTTCCAGGGTCGCTTCTGAATTCATGGAAGTCTTTTATGGGGAGTGTGGTGATTGGGGATTGTTATCAGCTGTATGAGCCTTCAGCTAGCTTTGGCCTGTTCCTGTGAAGGGCCACGCCCCAAACACTCCAAAGCTTAGCTCCTCCTCCTTTCCATTTAATCCTTCAAACTGAAGCACCACACCAATTCAAGAAGGACACAGACAAGCTGGAGCGTGTTCAGAAGAGGGCAACCAGGATGATCAGGGGTCTGGAAACAAAGCCCTATGAAGAGAGACTGAAAGAACTGGGCATGTTTAGCCTGGAGAAGAGAAGATTGAGGGGAGACATGAGAGCCCTCTTCAAATACTTAAAAGGTTGTCACACAGAGGAGGGCCAGGATCTCTTCTCGATCCTCCCAGAGTGCAGGACACGGAATAACGGGCTCAAGTTAAAGGAAGCCAGATTCCAGCTGGACATCAGGAAAAACTTGCTGATTGTTAGAGTAGTACGACAATGGAATCAGTTACCTAGGGAGGTTGTGGGCTCTCCCACGCTAGAGGCATTCAAGAGGCAGCTGGACAACCATCTGTCAGGGATGCTTTAGGGTGGATTCCTGCATTGAGCAGGGGGTTGGACTCGATGGCCTTGTAGGGTTAACCCTAACCCCTTCCAACTCTGCTATTCTATGATTCTATGCTAGCTCAATAGGATATCTGAGAGAGGGCCTTCTCCCTTACCAACCTGCCTGGTCATTGGAGGGCATACTCCTGTTGGTTCTACATGGACCTTTGTCCCGATTGGAGTCCACCAGGAGAAGATCCTTTAGTGTGGTGTCCCCTGTTGCTCTCATTTTGTAGGGTTCTTTACCTTTCCTTTTAAAGCAAGTTTGGGGCTTTTCTACATGAGAAATTTATCACGCACTTGTCATTCTGTACTCATGATTGTTTACTGGGGGGGTTTAGATGATGACATCACCCTCCAGTTTCACTTCTGTATCTAAGGGTACTGTCAGAGAGGGGGTTTTTTAGAGCAGGGAAAATGCGGCATTTAATTGTAAAAGCAAAAGAAAATCCTTTTTTACTTGTGTATTTCTGCTATTCTGCTATACCACACTGCCACCTAGAGGTTAGGTAGCAGAAAAGCAGGAAAAGAGCTCAGGTCTCAATTCTGCACCGAAACTGAAAGTCGATAGGGTGGATTAATTGCCCATTAACAGTCTCCTAAAGCAAAAATCTTGAACCAGACAGTCCTTCAAACCGAGGATGCCTTCAACTAGAGGACAGTCCTCTGGCAGTTCTTCAAGTAGGACACACCATCACCCTAAGGCTTGCATGCAAATGATACATCCCAGCTTTGAAATGGGCTATAAATACACATTTTAAAAAATGGCATTCAAAACTCGAAGAAATGGAATGGGGCAGACGGGGGACACTTTGCTCTAGGACAAGCCCTGATTGGGGTTTAACAACCCTGATTACAACGGAGGGACACATTTTCTGGTTTCAGGGGCAGGCTATGATGATGATACCAGCTGGCCAGAGAAAGAGGATGATGCAGTGATACCTGGCCAGACCCACACTTATGTGTGGGAGATCTTACAGGATCAAGGGCCAACCGGGTCTGACCCAAACTGTTTAACCTACGCCTACTCCTCTCACGTGGACAGCGTCAAGGACACCAACTCGGGCTTGATTGGGGCACTGCTTGTCTGTAAGCCAGGTAAGTCACCTGGCAACAGAAGAGACCTTTCACTAGGAAAGGGCTTCTTCCCACGCCAGTATATTACCATCCCATTGCGTGCTGTCTTTGCAAGCATTCATTAGATCGACCTTCTCCAAACAGGGGATTCTGGGAATTGTTGTCCCCAACTCTTCTGGAGAGCTGGGTTGGTGAAGGCTGCTTGAGTTGCCTTGGTGAGATTAGGCAATTGATCTATATTATGGTGACCATATGAAAAGGAGGACAGGGCTTCTGTATCTTTTACAGTTGTATTGAAAAGATAATTTCAGCAGGTGTCATTTATATATATGGGGAATCTGGGGAAATTTCCTCTTCATCACAGCAATTAAAGCTGCAGGTGCCCTGCCCTTTTAAATCTGGTGACTTTAGTATAGCTCCTGCAGCTTTAACTGTTGGGATGAAGAGGAAATTTCACCAGCTTCTCCATATATACAAATGACACCTGCTGAAATTCCCTTTTCTATGCAACTGTTAAAGATCCAGGAGCCCTGTCCTCCTTTTTATATGGTCACCCTAAGAATCTATACTGTATTTATCTTTAATGTTTTATTGTATATTTTAAATTTTTGTTAGGAGCTCTGTGCAATCATCATCATCAACAATTTTATTGTGAAATTTCAACAAAACAAAAAGGGAAAGGGAAAAATTGTGGCGACATAAATTTGAATACATTAATTTCAATACATACATATGAAATGTAAATGGTTTTCTAAGACTTATACATAAACTTCAACCAAGGCAGACCTTATGTTCAGCTCCTCTAATGCAATGGATTGAAGACCTAACACTATTTGAATGGGTGGGACATAGACGCCATTGTAAATGGATACTTATTTGGTTGTTGTTGTTGTTGTTGTTATTTGATGTTTACAATTTGCTCCACGAGTAATTTGTATACCTAGCATTGACATAGCGTTTTTCTAAAATGGTCCAAATATTTTCCTACATTATTTTGGAACTCTTACAACAGCCTTTCCCAACCTGATGTGCTCCAGATCTGTTGAACTGCAGCTCCTCTCCTTGGCCACGCTGTCTTGGAATGATGGGAATTGCAGTCTAACACATCTGAAAGGCATCAAGTTGGGGAAGGCTGTTGAACGACACTCCTGTTAAATGGTCCAATGTTATTATCCACATTGAGCAGAATGTGGCAGGGCCGTGTGTTAAGGATGAAAAATAGTGGCTCCCTTAAGCCCAACCAATGATTTCATGGCTAGGGTGAGATTTGAACCCTGGACCTCCTGACTCATGCATGTACAAGGTGTCTTGGGAGGCACCAGTGGTTTTTTTTTAATGATCCTATAGATAGATCTCTTACTTGCAGGGACCCTGGAGAATACAGGAGCCCGGAGCACCTTACAAGAATTTGTGCTGCTTTTCTCAGTGTTTGATGAAGGTAAGTGATATGAGGAGGGTGGGGAAAAAGAGAGGCCTGGTTTACCCTTCAGTTGTATATGTTTTCACAGAATAAAACCATCCCTAGTGAATTTCAGCTTCCTTTGGGATTTATTCATCACTTCCTCCCCATCAAATGTCTCCAATCAGGCAACAGCTGGTACTCCAAATCCAATGCCTCCATGGACAACAGGGCCCAGCTACACACCATCAATGGCTTTGTGCACAACTCCCTGCCTGGTAAGTGCTACCTCTTTGCTTCCTCTCAAGGAAAAGAGAAAGAAGTGATGGGGATGATTGACAGATGGCAAAAGAGGGATGACTAAGCCCCAAGAGTTAAGCTAGGGACAAGACCTTCAAAAGTCTCGTTGTGCCAATTCAGAAACTGTTTCCTGCTTTCACTCTGCCAACCGAATCAGCCTGCTTCACCCTGCCTCATGGTAGGGCCGGCCCTGGTATTTTGCCGCTGTCATAAACTGCTGGAGCTAGAATCAGGAACCACTAGCCCTATGTGCTGCTGACCCATGGCCATCAGAGCTATGTAGAGGACCACGGAATGGGAGGGGGGCACCATCTTCTCCTTCACCTCAGGCACCAAGGAAGCTGGCGGCTCCGATGTCAGTACAGTGATGAATCCGCTCCAGGTTTCAGTTAAAACCAGTCAATGTGCTAAACTCCTTGAATCACTCCTTTAGAGCTCTGACCGGTTCTGACTGAAACCTGGAATGGATTCACCACTGTACTGACATCGGAGCCACCAGCCTCCACTACAAAATGTCTGGCCAGCCCTACACAAAATAATAATAATAATAATAATAATAATAATAATAATAATAATAATAATAATTTTCCAGGGCCAGATCCAACCTGCAGGAGCACTAGTTGGCCATAAACTGAGGATCCTCCTCATTTGGCATATCTTTTGTTTGTTTGTATCTTTTCCTTGCAGGCCTCAAGGTCTGCCAGAAGAGACCAGTCTACTGGTATGTCATTGGCCTGGGCACCAGGCCCGAAGTCCATTCCATTTTCTTTGAGGGCCACACTTTCCTCGTGAGTCACCACCGCCGTGCAACACTGGACATCTCCCCGGCCACTTTCCTCACTGCTGAGACGACGCCCAGCACCAGTGGCACGTTTCGGATGTTCTGCCAGATCCCGTCACACCAGCAAGGTAACAGCTATGGGAAAGAAGAGGTTCTAAGAAGGGATCCAAGATGGAGAACCCTTGTCCATGCTTCAAACAAAAGGAAGGTTGAGTTGGTAGGAGATACTGACCCTATTCAGACAACGCTCTAAGTCAGAGTAGTTAAGCATTTTGAGCTAAACATTATGTCTTTTGAGCTAAACATTATGTCTTAATGTTTTTGAGCTAAACATTATGTCTTGAATCCGCTTATCCCGGTTCAAGCGAGGTCTTAGCCCGGCCTGACCCTGGAATCCCCTGTGCGTCATCTGGATTTGTGGTTAGTTTTTTAACCACAGAAGGAAAAGGACTCTAAAGAGTTAAAAAGATGTCCTTGGCCAGATTGTCTCTGCCAGGAGAAGTCCAGTATGAAGCAGATTCTTCCCTGGCCTACGTGCGGTACGAGATGTACAAGATGAAGAGACTATTGGTTAATTGGGCCAAGGAGAAAAGTGTATTTAAGAAGTCCATGTTGTATGGCTTCCTACTGCTGGAACTTACTGCTGGAACTTACTGCTGATGTTATACTGCTACGTTGTTGCTGTACTGTGAAAGGACTGTATATATGACCATTTATTCTGTAAGTAATTTATTTAGTGTCAGTAAAGCTTCTTACTGACCAAAGACCGTGAGTGCTTCTTTTTGTTCCTAAATTCAAGCTGAAACCATTTCCAGACTCTACGCTGCTGCTATTTTCGCACTCTGCTATATTTTGGGTAAGCAATTACCCCGATAGGTTATGCGCCCAGAGAAAGTCTGGAAGGCATAATTTTTGGTTGCTGGAAAGCTTGAGAGCAAAGGAACGCTGGAGGGAAAGACGGAGTCGAGCTCAGGCAGTTCATCGAGCTCAGACGGGTCTGTATCCAGTGTGAGTCGCGCTCCAGCCCAGCCGGTGAGGATGGCCCAGGTTCAGATGGCATCCAGTATTCCGGTGGAACGGCTGAATGAGAGAAATTACTTAACGTGGTCATTCAAGATGGAAATGTTTTTGAAGCGGGACAGATGTTGGAACGTCGTGAGTGTCCCGAGGCCGGTTGGTCAGACTGCTCAAGAAGCACAAGTGTGGGAAGAGCAGAATGAAAGGGCCAAAGCAAACATTGTCTTGAGTATGGAGGACTCGCAAATTGTCCATATCAACAGAGATGAGACGGCAAGAGACAGCTGGAATGCGCTGAGACAGATTTATGTGCGTGCGTCGGCAAGCACACGGCTGAGCCTCACCAGAGAGCTGTATCGGTTAAAGTTGGAGGAGGCTGGAAGTTTGGCAAATCATCTCCAACAGGTGAGATCTCTATTTGTCCAGTTGCAGGAGGTCGGAATCGTTTTTACGGAAGAGCATAAGTGCTACCTGATTTTGGGGTCGTTGCCTCAAAGCTGGGACATTCTGACAACCAGTCTGGAAAGTATGAAGACTGATGAACTCACTCTTCATTATTTGACGGGTCGTTTGCTCCAAGAAGAGAAACGGCGTCTTTCCAGGAAGGAGGAAAACTGCCAGGAAAGGGTTAAGCAGTCAGCCCTTGGCAGCAGAGAAAGAATGCAGAAAGATAAGTGTTTCCAAGACAACAATGTGGAGAGAACCGCAGTTGCAATAAGAGAGTGTTATTTTTGCAAACAGCCGGGTCATATCAAACGCTTCTGTAAAAAGAGGAAGAAGGGAGTTACACAGGCTGGAGAGGAGAAGGAATGCTCGAATGCATTTGTCTCAGCCACAGTGAGGTGTAACGAGGCCCAAGAGGTTTGGCTGATTGATTCTGCGTCGTCCAGAACAATTTCTAATAATCCAGAGGCGTTTCGGAAGTTGGAACCAAGCAAGGTGAAGTCAATCACGCTTGCAGATGGACGAACGTCGAGGGTGGAAGGAATTGGCTGTTGCTACGTTCCATGTCTGCAGAAGGAGTGTGAACAGGTTCTGTATGTTCCAGATTTAGATTTTTGTCTCCTTTCTGTTAGTGCTCTAACGTCTGAAGGATACGTTGTTACGTTTCAGAAGGATGAGTGCCAAGTGATTAAGGATGGACAAAATGTGGCACTGGGACATGTTAAAAATGGACTGTTTTACATGGGTGCAGGTAAAGAAAGGGTGGCACAAACTGGTAACGTGCCAGACCATAAAAATTGTGTTCATGAGTTGCACAGGCGTTTAGGTCATGCAAGTTTTAAAGTGTTAAGTCACATGCCTCAAGTGTGTACAGGGTTAAGCTTGCGAAACTGTAAAAATTTCTTGGATTGTTCAATCTGTCATCAGACCAAATCCCGGGTGCAGAACATCTGCAGGAAAAGTGACAGGGTGTCACAAAAGCCTTTTGAACTGGTGTTTATTGACTTGGTAGGGCCATTCACGCCTACACAAGGGGGATCCAGTTACGTGCTTGTAATTCTGGATGATTACACACGCTTTAGTTGGTGTTATTTACTGAAGCGAAAATCAGAAGCTTTTGAAACTTTTAGGGATTGGAAAACTTGGGCGGAAAAGTTCTTTAACAAGCCCATTATTTCTGTGCAGTCGGACCGTGGGGGTGAGTTTGTTTCTGGAAGGTTCTGTGAGTGGTTTAGGAAAACAGGAATCACACACAGGTTAATAGATCCCCAAACTCCTTTTCAAAATGGGTCAATTGAGAGAAGAATTGGAGTACTTCAAATGAAGAAAGATTCTCTAATGGCTGATGCAAACGCTGAGCAAGATTTGTGGGGAGAAGCATTTTTAACCGCAAACTATCTGTGTAATAGAACCTGGAGCAGGGTTACAGGCAGTTCGCCTTACTGTTTACTTTTTGGTTCAAAGCCAGATTTGTCTCACTTGAGAACATGGGGGTCTTGGGCATACGTGCATATCCCAAAGTCCAAAAGATCTAAAGGTGAAACCAAGTCTGTGAAATTACGTTTTGTGGGTTATTCAGGCATGCAATCCAAATCTTGGCGTTTTTCCCTAAGTCATGGGAAGGTGGTTGTTTCTAGGTCTGCTACTTTTCAGGAGGCAGGTTGGGACAGGATACAAGGTTCCCAAGTTCTGTTAGAAACTGTGAACAACCAGGAGAAAACAGTAACTCAGGGGTTAACTTCTCAGAGCCCTCACATCTCTGAGAAGAGTGTTTCCACTCCCAAAAGTGGAAGGGAGGAGGGAAATGAAAGGGAGGAAGAAATTGCCAGTGTACCTCGTCGTTCACAAAGAAAAAACAAAGGAATTCCACCTTTAAAGTATTCAGATGAATTCAGTGTTTGTTATGTGAAGTCTGAACCTGAGAGTTACAGTGATGTGTTGAAATTGTCTGAACAAGAGCAAGAAAAGTGTTTTCAGGCAGCGAAAACTGAAAGGGGGTGTTTTCAAACACACGTGTCTGTATGCAAAGGGGCAAGCAAAAGAGTACATGATTGTGGAGCTAGTGGTTCGTCTACTGGTGGCAGGGAGTTCCCAAGACCACATTCAAGAAAACTCAGCCCAAAGCTGCAGGAAGGGTTGAAACTGAAGTCTCTGGGGAAATTTAGGTGTTACCTTGGTGTAGAGGTAGAAAAGTTTCCAAAGGAAATTACCTAAAAAGCCAGAAGCAGAAAGTTTTAAAATTGCTGAAAGTTTGCAAATTGGAAGATTGCAAAGTAGTTCAACGCCCCAAAGCACAAAGTTTTTCAACAGTGCTTGGAAGAAGAAGAAAAGAAAAGCTTACATATAAATAAGTCTCTGGGAAATGTAACACACAGAGAAATGTACACAATGTTGGGATTGTTGTAAACATGTAAAGTTGATTTCTTACAGGTGAAATGTAATGAAATGTAAATTGTATTTTTTCTGTAGTTAAAAATGAAAGGGTGTTGTGGTTAGTTTTTTAACCACAGAAGGAAAAGGACTCTAAAGAGTTAAAAAGATGTCCTTGGCCAGATTGTCTCTGCCAGGAGAAGTCCAGTATGAAGCAGATTCTTCCCTGGCCTACGTGCGGTACGAGATGTACAAGATGAAGAGACTATTGGTTAATTGGGCCAAGGAGAAAAGTGTATTTAAGAAGTCCATGTTGTATGGCTTCCTACTGCTGGAACTTACTGCTGGAACTTACTGCTGATGTTATACTGCTACGTTGTTGCTGTACTGTGAAAGGACTGTATATATGACCATTTATTCTGTAAGTAATTTATTTAGTGTCAGTAAAGCTTCTTACTGACCAAAGACCGTGAGTGCTTCTTTTTGTTCCTAAATTCAAGCTGAAACCATTTCCAGACTCTACGCTGCTGCTATTTTCGCACTCTGCTATATTTTGGGTAAGCAATTACCCCGATAGACCGGGCCTCACACTGCGTTAAGGCCTCGTCTAGCAACGGCCTCAGTGTGTTGTGTGAACCATGATTTCATGTGTTGTGTGAACCATTCCTAACCATGGTGGCTTCATAACCATGGTTTAAACACACTCACAAACCATTTGCGACAAAGGGGTTAGCCACCTAACCATGGCTTAGCGTGTCGTCTGAACAGGCCCACTGCAGAGATTGGGTCTAGCACCTCTGAAGACATGCTCGAAAAAGATATAGGAACTGATTCAGATGGGGAGGAGGGGCTGCCCAAGGTATTTCCACCAGCCTCCACTGGGACCCATTGAGGGTGTCTTGCTCAAAGGCCCTCCGAAACCTGCAGCTGGTAGAGCCCTCTTGGCAATCTGAAGTGGTACAGTCCAGATGCTGGGAACTAGGCCTTGATCTCCAGTGCTAGGAAAATGAAGCAGGCTCATGAAGGAAAGTGACTGTGCCTGCCTTTTGCTTCTAGCTGGCATGGAAGCTTTGGTGACAGTGGAAATCTGTCCAGAGAAGAAGATGAGGGTAGCAGAACCGGAGGACGACTACGAAGATTACAGTGAGGATGATCTGGAAAGCATGGTGTTCAACATGGGGGAGTTTGAGCCCAGGGTCGTTGGCCGTTCCCGGGTCAAATGGCGGCCTTCGATCTGGAAGCATTACATCGCAGCAGAGGAAGTTGAATGGGACTATGCCCCAATCAAGCCCACCTACCTGGACAGGTAATGGCCCCGGACAGTTGTGTTTCTGTGACAGTCTGCGGGAAGGCCCAAGTCAGTTGCAAGTAGGCAGCGGTCAATCAGATGGGCCACAGGGGTGGGAAAGGTCTTGACCGACAGGGAGGCTACTAGAGATTGGATACCAGATTGGGCCAGGTGTGAGGATCTGGGTTACAACTGAATGTGAGAAGTTGCTCAGGACCAAATTACCCACGTGCATCATGCCGTTTGCCCTCGTGCGCAAGCTTCCTTTTTCACAAACTGCCCACTGTGGGGTCTCTGATCTGGATGAGGAGGGGGCGGGGCTGAGACTTTAATCCTTTGCTTCCTGCTGTGGTCCTGATCCAGATTGGAGTGTGTGTGTGTGTGTTGCACCTGCAATTTGCATTGGGGGGGGGAAAGCTGTCATTGGAGCGAAATGGTACTTCCCCCCCCTCTACAAATTGCATGGAGAGGGGCAATGTAATCCAGATCAGGTCAACCACCTGCCTTCCTCCCCATCTGGGCTGCTGATCCAGGTCAATGCCACTCCCAAGTCCAGCTCCAGGTTTTGGGGGTGTTTTGCTGGGCATGATGCCCTGCGTGGGGCCATTTACTCCTCCTCACTCTCAGCTCAGCCCGTTAAGTTTGTCCTCTCTGTCTGGATCCAATCCACTCCACTGCATGGAGGGAGAGGGCAAGACAAACAGAGGCCACACTCCTTCTCTTTGCTTCTCTCATTGCTCACTTGCTTGGAGAAGTTTGGTGAAGAGGCAGAAAGCAGCAGCGCCAGGAGGCTCCTGCCCTGTCCTGCCATAGGGCTTCCCAGGGGAGATTGGGCAGCAGTGGTGGGACTCCCTAGAAAGACTGGATCATGTCTGGCACAGCAAGGACATGTCCAATATAGGCAGGTCTCATCAGGCCATGCAGGGTCCTGAAAGGGCTGTCAGGACCCTGGACAGTACACTGGCTGAAACTCTCCTACGAAGAGCAGTTGTCTCAGCAACATGCAGAGGCCTCCTGAAGGGTGGCAGATCTAGACTGCTGTTAACTCCTTCAGACTACTTCTGAAAGGGCCATTGTCTGATTTGGCTGGCCCATGGAGTCTGGTAAAGCCATGTCCTCTGGTATGGAAGGTCCTCAATACTAGATGATGGGTTATTGCATGAAGCCTCCTCCCCATCTGAGTTCTCCTATGAACCAGAGGGGGGATTGAGGCTGGAGAACATGATAGATCCATGGATCAGCACTGGGCTGACCCACACTCTACTGGGAGTGTAGGCCTTGACAGGTATCCAGTGATGCCAACTCCCTGACATTGCCCTGTCAGTACTCCAAGAAGCCCTTCCCAGACAGTCAATGATCAGAGGGATACGTACCTGGCAGGTGTGTCTCTTAGAAGGCAGAGTGATGGCCACAGTGACCTCATAGATCTGATTTCAGCTCATCCTGGAACCTTCTCCCCCTTCTTCTCCTGCAGTGCTTACACTAGTCAGTTTCTGGAAAGTGGTCCCCACCGGATTGGCTCCAAGTATAAGAAAGTGATGTTTGTGGAATATGAAGATGAGACCTTCACAAGGCGGAAGGCCTCAAAGCCAGATCACATGGGAATTCTGGGGCCTGTCCTCAAAGGAGAAGTTGGCGATGAGTTTGTGGTAAGAGATGAGAAATAGACGGAGGTCCAACAAAGAGCTTGAAAGGGCCATGAATTGCACCTGTCCTTGCTGTCCTTTATCAGATACAGGCCTTGTTCATATGATCAGTGTCTTAAACTATAGTTAGGTGATTGTGAATAAGTAACAACAAGTCTTGGCCTCTCATGCTGCCCTTCTCCTCTCCTCCCACGTCATCTCTGAAAAGAGGAGAGTAAAAGCTTCAACGTTCACTTTAGAACAAACCACAATTCTGTGTTACATATGAACTCAAGGAACTGTGGTTTGCTCTAACCAAACCTTATTCATCCAGGTTGGATTAATTAACTGTGTTTAAAACAAGCCACAACGAATCCTGGTTTGGTTAATTAACTTTGGTTAGAACAAACCACGGTCCCCTGAGTTGGTATGTAACATGGAATGGTGGCTTGTTCTAAAGTGAAAGCAGAAACCTTCACTCTCCTCTTGTGTATGAAGGAGAAAGAGAACAGGGGAGTGAGCGAACACAAGTCTTGGGTTCACTGCAGCTTGTTTACAATCATCCTGTATCAGCCTTCCTCAACCTGGTGCCCTCCAGATGTTTTGAAATATAACTCTCAGTATTCCTGACCATTGGCAATGCTGGCTGGGGCTGATGAGAGCTGTTGTCCAAAACATGTGGAGGGGACCAGGTTGGGGAAGGTTGACTTAAACTATGCTGTAGGTCAGGAGTGGGGAAATGGTTGTCCTTCAGATGTGCTCCAGATGTTATTGAACTCCAGATGTTATTGAACTCTAGATGTTATTGAACTCCTGTCCTCCCTGACCCTTGGGCATGCTGGCTGTGGCTGATCATACAAGAATTGAATTGGAAGGGGGGGCTATAAGGCCATTGAGTCCAGGCTTTAAAGCCCTACATGGTTTGGGTCCAGGTTACCTGCGGGATCACCTTCTCCCATACAATCCGCGCCCCACACTCAGGTCCTCTGGGAAGAATTTACTCCAGCCAACAAAAACAAGGCTGACAATTATTACCCAGAGGACCTTTTCTTCTGCCGCTCCCAGTTTGTGGAATGACTTGCTGGGAGAGATTCGTCAACTTAACAGTCTTCCGGAATTTAAGAAAGCCATAAAGACTGATCTCTTCCGGCAGGCCTACCCAGTTGAATTTTAAGATGCCTTTTAATAATTTGCTGCTTTTAATAATGTATCAGTTTTAAATGTTTTAATTAGTTAGATGTATTTTATTGTGTTTGTATTTGTGTTGTACCCCGCCTTGATCCAGAGGGAGAGGCGGGTAACAAATAAAATTATTATTATTATTATTATTATTATTATTATTATTATTATTGATGGGAGTTGGAGTCCAACAACGTTTGGAAAAGCCACCAGTTTCCCGCCCCTGTTTTGAACAATGTACTGTCCTTGAGAAATGATATTGTTATACCTGGTCTGGGGTCTCTGACAAGTCTGTAAGTACTCTGATGGATATGTGCAAACTGTCATTTCAGATAACATTTAAGAATAAGGCCAGCCGGCCGTACAACATTTACCCCCATGGTATCACCAATGTCACTTCATGGAAACGGATGGTGACCACCAGACGTAAGAATGGGCAAAGAGAACCTCAAAGGAGATGGATGTGTGGGGGATATGGGCAGGACCTGTGTATACTCTTATTTGAGAGAGAGAGAAAGAGATATTTTGTGCCAAAGTAAGCACAAAACTTAAGATCTCTACCCTAAATAGAATTATGTGCATTACAGTAACGGTGCCTATATTTGCACAATTGCCTGCCATTTATTCAGCTTCTGCTAAGCATGAAGGGAAAGTGTCAATGCAGGGCCCCTTGAATGCTTCCAAATTTGCCTATGCCCCTTCTGGCATGAGATATCGCCAGCCGCTCCCCCACCGACGCGCAAGCCCAGCTTTGCGTCTTTAAGCACTAGAAACGGGCTTTTCTTCGAAAACGAAACCCAAGCTACGTGGGATGCTTGCCCAGCAAGCAAGCGTGTAGAAAGCGCCTTGCTTCCCGTCACGGCTGGGTTTTGTATGCTAGTGACAGCTACGTGCTCTTAATCATGTTCCAATCTTGGCGGAATTTTCCTCATCTTATCGTATCCTGTTGCCTCACGTCTCGTTTCCCTTTCTTCCCTTTTTTGCCAGGTTACCATCTAGCTTTCTGAAGGCTGTTGCTGCCCCCTTGTGTAAGACAGCCAGAGATATTGTCTTGTAGCAAAGCTGAGACACCCTTTAAAGCAAGGGTGGGCACAGAACACACAGGAGATTATGCCTCAGGATCAATGATATCTTCGGCCACCTACTCGCTAGTTCTCACCGATTCTTATAAACAATGAAAGGAGCCTAGGCAATGGCTGCAATCAGACGTGATGCTAAAACAATGGTTTAGCATCACAAGATCAAACCTCTGGTGTGTGCAGTCTTCCCCTCCCTCCTTCTCCTCCAGTGTGGCCATGAGGAGGAAACTTCCATTTCTATTTTAGACTAACTCCCAGCTTATCCTGATGTCCAAGTTTGGACAAGCTGCGGTTATTCTTAACTATGGTTAGTGGAAACAAGCCAACTTCAAATCATGTCTTGTGATGCTGGTTTGTTTCCCACTAACTGCTGGTTAAGATTAAACAGAGTTTAGGGCTCGGATGTCACAATAAACGGTGGTTAACCTAAAATGGAAGAAGATGTGTCCTATCTCTTCCTTATGGCTGCACTAGAAGAGCACAGCGTAGAATTCAAGAGGAGTTTAGTTCAGTCCATATCTTTGTTCTATAACACCAGCAGGAAAGAAGTAGGCGCATGTGCTCCCAGAAGTGGTGGGAAGTCAAGGAGGGAAAAGGAAGGGGAGGAGCAGGAAACCACACTGTAGGCTATTGAGATCCTAAGGCTAGGATCATCCTAAGGCTAGGATCATTGGATGATCCTAAGGCTAGGATCATGCAGTTCTCATTAGGGATGTGCTCCACTTCTAATCGGACCGGAGAAGCAGTAGCGGAGCGGGGGGCTTCGCCTGCCCTTAAGGCGGAGGCGAAGAGGATTGGGGGGCCGGCGGAGCGTGGCGAAGAGGATCGAGGTGAAGGCGGATCCTTCGCCTTGATCCGGAGCTCCGCCGGAAAGGTAAGTGGGGTTTACCGGGCCCTGCTGCTGTCGCTGTCGCCCATGCGGTGAGAGCAGCAGGGCTCGGTAACCCCCCCGCCCTCCTCTCCCTTACCTGCCTCCGTCCGCGGTCCATCAGCGTCTCCAATTGAGCCCATGGGCGGCGATGGCGGCAGGGCCCGGTAACCCCCCCTATGGGGGGGGACCGGAGCTCCGATCCGGATCCGGAGCTCCGAGCGGAGCGGAGTGGGCACAGGCGGAGTGGGGGCGGGGCGGAGCGGGCCAATCCGAAAATGGCGGATCTTAAAGTGAAGCAGAGTGGGGGGTCCGTGCACACCCCTAGTTCTCATGCATTAACTACTTAATGGCAACACTGTCTCTTTCCAGTAATGAAGTTGCAATAATCCCAACAGGGGCTAGATATAGTAGTGACAAGTTGGTCTTGTGGTTTGTCTCCTCCCAGGTTTTGACATGAAGCTCACGTCCATACGAACTAACCAGGTGTTCAAGTACAGGTGGACCATCATGCCTGAAGACGGCCCCACAAGATCTGACCCTCGCTGCCTGACTCGCTACTATTACAGCTCAATCAGGCCAGCTAAGGATTTAGCGTCTGGGCTTATTGGACCCCTGCTGATCTGCTTTAAAGAGACCATGGACCAGAGAGGGCATCAGGTTGGTCCAGTGCTGCACTCGAGGTGAAAGCGCAGACATGTTCTCACGGTGGCATGAGGCTAATGACATGTTATGCGCAGCTGTGTAGATGAGAGCCCTAATGCCTTGTCGGATAGGTAAGAGAAGGCAAAAGCATTTGAAACCAGGCAAGAGGAAAGCACCATATACTGGATTCCCTACATTGGTGGTGGTGGGGAGGTTGGACTTAATGACCTTTGAGGTCCCTTCCAACTCTAAGATTCTATAAGCAGCTTGCAAGGGCATCCTTTCCAGGGGTAAACAGATTACAAATATTGGATGGGTGATGTCCGGCTTGACGGCAGTACGTGTGAAAAGGATCTAGGGGTTTTAGTTGACCACAAGCGAAATGTGAGTCAGCAGTGTGATGGGGCAGCTAAAAAGCAGTTCTAGGCTGCATCAGCAAATGTATAGTGTCCCGATCTGGGGCAGGCAGGCAACCTGGTGCCCTCCAGATATTTTGGACTACAACTCCTATTGGCCCAGCTAACACAGCCAATGGTCAGGGATTATGGGAGTTGTGGTTCATCACCTAGAGGTCCAGATCATGAGATGTAACGGTACTGCTTTGTCCTGCTTTGGTCATACTTCACCTGGGGGGGATCCGCACGTCGCTCCCAGAGCGCTTCTATGCGACCCCAGAGCACCCCGAAAACGATAGTCTGACTTCCCTGTAAAAGAAACGAGGAAGAGCCATCCATTTCGCCATCGCCGATGATGACGAGGAGAGCTCTCCGCCGGAGAGGAGAGCTCGGCAAAAGAAGGCGGGTTAGAGAGCTTCTTCCGCTCTTCACCCCGCCTTCTTTTGCTGAGCTCTCCTCTCCGGCGGAGAGCTCTCCTCGTCGTCGTCGTTGGCGGCGGCGGCGGCGGCATGGATGGCTCTTCCTTGTTTCTTTTACAGGGAAGTCAGACTATCGTTTTCGGGGTGCTCTGGGGTCGCATAGAAGTGCTCTGGGAGCGACGTGCGGATCCCCCCTGGGGTATTCTGTCCAGGTTGGGGCACTGCCATTTAAATTGGAATGTGTTCAGAAGAGGGCAGCAAAGATGGGGAAGGGCCAGGAGATCAGGTTCTGTACTGCTCAGTGGCCAAAACTCTCTGGACAGTTCACAACAATTTTAAATGAAGATATTCTCTAGTGCCTGGATATGATGATGATGTTGATGATGATGATGATGATGATGATGATGCCTATTCCAGGCACCTGAGAATATCTTCTCTCTTGTCTTGTGACACATTACCTCTTCCTCCCTTGCTGTTTCCTCTTCGACCACAATGAAAACACTACACAATCAAGCATAATATAACATTTTAAAACGACAGTATAAAATAAAGATGCAACCAAAATAAAACCTAGCAGCAGTGCAAAAATTTACGGGCAGTAATAGATTTAAAACAACAGCAGGAACTGAAAGACTGAAAGAGCTGGGTCTGTTTAGCCTGGAGAAAAGATAGTTGGGCATTTGGCCAATGGCGATATGATAATAACCACCTTCAAATATATGAAGGGCTACCAAATGGATGACAGAGCAATTTTATTTTCTATTGCTCCAAGAGTAGGGACTCGGACCAATGGGTTCAAATTAGGGCTGTGCACGGAACCCCCGAACTGCTTCATGGCCCGATCCGGAACTTTCGGATCTGGCCTGAACTACTTCGGGTCAATCCAACCCTCCCCTGCTCTGCGGAGCAAGATCCGGAGGGGCGGGTTGAGATTTTGCCCCCCCTTCCCTGCTTACTTTCCTCTGCAGTGGGCGGCAGAGGCAGGTAAGTGGGGAAGGGGGGACAAAATGGGGGCTGAATAAGCCCCCCTCTGACCTACCCCCTTACCTGGCTCTGTTACTGTTGCTGCATGGACTGCGGTGGTGGAACCAGGTAAGCCCCCTCCCCCCCACTTACCTGCCTCCGTTGCAGTCCATTGCAGGCTTCAACTGAGGCCTCGGCCTCAGTTGAAGCCTGCGCTGGATTGCAACGGATGCAGGTAAGCCCCCCTCCCCCCTGCCCCCTTACTTGGCTCCACCGCCGCATGGACTGTGGTGCCGGTGCCAGGTGAGCCCCCTCCCCCCCTTACCTGCGTTCAGAGCTCCAGATGGAGGTGAACCGCTTCGCCTCGATTTGCAGCTCCCCCAACCCGATTTGGATCCACCTTTGGTGGAGGTGGATCAGGTCGCTCTGCTCCAGTTACGCGATCTGAATCAGAGCGGAGCACAGCCCTAGTTCAAACGACAAGAAAGAGGATTCTGACTAAATGTTAGGAAGAACTACCTCATGGTAGGAGCTATTTGACAGAAGAACAGATTGCTCTGGAACATGGTGGGTTCTCCTTTGTGAGAGGTTTTCCCTCATGAAGGCTGAGAGGTGAGCAGCTATTTCCTGCCTCGGCAAGCCGTTGGACTAGAAGACCTCTTAGATCACTTCGATAGCTGATTATAGTGTTCTGCCCCAGTGTAACTCTGAGGTTTTTGGCCCCTGTGAAGGAAGGAACTTGTCATGCCACATAGGCAGCAGCTGAGAGCAAGACAGCCAAAGGCTAAGTTTCCAGCAAGGGAGGAAGAACCACATCAGAAGGAGGCAAAGTTGACTTGAGGTTGAAGTCTCCTCCATTTCTATTTCCAAAATGCCCCAAGCGGCCAGACCAGTCCAATCTCTGTCTTTGTGCTTCTCTCAGGTAATGTCTGATGAAGCCAGGTTTGTGCTATTTTCCATTTTTAACGAAAACCACAGCTGGTACTTGGCGGAGAACATCAAACGATCCTGTACTGATGCGGCCAATGTCAAACCCCAAGACCCCGAGTTCTATGCCTCCAATATCATGCACAGTGAGTAGTGCCAGAAAAAATAGCAGTTAGTTTGTGAGTAAAAATCACTGAATGTCCATCCATATCTCAAAGGGATATCTGCTTTTATTCTGATTTGAGTTAGTAGCCAGATGGATAAATCATTTAATAGGATAATGATCACTCTCTGGTTGATTTTCTAAAGTTTTGTTTTGTTTTGTTTTGTTTTGTTTCACACCCAAGAATAAGATTGGGGAAATCAAAAAATAATCCACTACGCTGCCCTCCCTTGTTGAATGAAACATATAGTGGCCTGCAGGTACATCCACACAACTGCCATTCAGAATTAACAAAAACAAACCAACAAACCAACAAACCACAAAACCCTTGTAAACCAACATAATAAGATTCTGAGAATTTTCATTATATTTGTCATCCTGAGAGCACCTATCCAACAAGTAAAAACCTTCCATGCAGATGTGGAACTGTAATTCATGCAGTATTATATTTAGTAGGGATGTGCTCCGCTTCTAATCGGACCGGAGAAGCAGTAGCGGAGTGGGGGGCTTCGCCTGCCCTTAAGGCGGAGGCGAAGAGGATTGGGGGGCCGGCGGAGCGTGGCGAAGAGGATCGAGGTGAAGGCGGATCCTTCGCCTCGATCCGGAGCTCCGCCGGAAAAGTAAGTGGGGTTTACCGGGCCCTGCCGCTGTCGCTGTCGCCCATGCGGCGACAGCAGCAGGGCCCGGTAACGCCCCCGCCCTCCTCTCCCTTACCTGCCTCTGTCCGCGGTCCGTCAGCGTCTCCAATTGAGCCCGTGGTTCCAGCAGGAAGTCTGGGCCGCACTTGCGGCCCAGACTTCCTGGTGGAACCGCGGGCTCAATTGAAGACGGCGACGGACCGCAGACGGAGGCAGGTAAGGCCCCCTCCCCCTTGGTCCCTTACCGGGCTCTGCCACCGTCGCCGCATGGGCGGCAATGGCGGCAGGGCCCGGTAACCCCCCCGCCCTCCTCTCCCTTACCTGCCTCCGTCCGCGGTCCATCAGCATCTCCAATTGAGCCCATGGTTCCAGCAGGAAGTCTGGGCCGCACTTGCGGCCCAGACTTCCTGGTGGAACCACGGGCTCAATTGAAGACGGCGACGGACCACGGACGGAGGCAGGTAAGGCCCCCCTCCTCCTTACCGGGCTCTGCCGCCGTCGCCGCATGGGCGGCGATGGCGGCAGGGCCCGGTAACCCCCCCTATGGGGGGGGACCGGAGCTCCGATCCGGATCCGGAGCTCCGAGTGCAGCGGAGTGGGCACAGGCGGAGTGGGGGTGGGGCGGAGCGGGCCGATCCGAAAATGGCGGATCTTAAAGTGAAGCGGAGTGGGGGGGCCTTGCACACCCCTAGTATTTAGTAATGACCTTTGTGTTATAGACAAATCAATTTCATTTATTGATACATCCATATCATAGCCACACACAAGTCCCAGAGGCTTAAGGCTGTTGTGGGAGATCTAGGGCTTCTCTACACAAGGCTTTTGTTGTGCGCTTGTGATTGGTCACTCACAGTAGTTTGCGGGTCCTTTACATAAAGTCATCAACCTCCAGGGCCTATCCCATGCTTTCTGACTATTACCATGACTTTTTTCTCAAGGGGTGGGGGGGAATGCAGTATTTCGTTTTAATGGAGCTCGCACAGCTCATGTATTTCGGCAATGCTGCTATACCACAGCTATACCACAGTACCATCTAGTGGCTGTATAATGAAACATATAGAACTTGCAGAGAGAAAAAATCTCAAAAAAATAAAAAAATTGCACATGTAAAGGCACCAACCTTAATCTCCCAAAGAATCCAGAAGCAGAAGCCCCGGTAAAGGTGCGGGATAAAAGCCTGTGGTAGGGAAGCCCCTAGTCACACAATCATGGTCAGCATCAAAGGTAGGCATGTTTGGGCTCCTGCCAACAGCCAACACTCCAGCAGGAGCCCACTAACAAGAGCTTCCTGGACTTATTCCTCCTCTTCACCATTGCAACCTGCTTGTTCATCTACTTCTCATTCTGGCCCAGACTAAGATGATAAGTGAGAAAGGTGAGCAGTTAATGGCACTGTTCTTGCTGGCTCTCTGCTGGTGGTAGCAATGATGCAGAAGAGGAGGAGGAGTAACAGGACTGGTGAGTAGGGGGGGGCACTGAGTATGTCTTGCCCAACGATCCTCAAAAACTTGGAGCTGACATTGCACACAATCCCAGTTTGTCCCTGGTGATTCAAAACTGAAGATGTTTATTTTTTCTCCCTGTTCACTGCCCAGAGAATATTAAAATTAGGGCTGTACTCCGCTTCGCTTCAGGTCATAGAAGCGATAGTGGAGTGGCCTGATTCGCCTCCGCCAAAGACGGAGATGGATGGTGTCTGGGGAGCTGTGGATTGAGACGAAGCGGATCCTTTGCCTCGATCCGGAGCTCCGGAAAAAAGGTAAGTGTGGGGGGAGGGGGGCTTACCTGGCACTGCCACAGTCCGTGCAGCGACGGCGGCAGAGCCAGGTAAGGGGGCAGGGGGGGAGGGGGCTTACCTGCCTCTGTTGCTGTCTGGCGGCGGCTTCAACTGAGGCCCAAGCCTCAAAGTGGAAACAGGCCGTGGCCTGCTTCTGCTTTGAGGCCTGGGCCTCAGTTGAAGCTGCCACCAGGCTGCAACGGAGGCAGGTAAGTGGGGGGGAGGGGGACTTGCCTGGCTCTGCCGCCGCCACAGTCCATGCGGCGACGGCGGTGGAGCCAGTTAAGTGGGGAGAGGGACTTATTCATCCCCCATTTTGTCCCCCCTTCCCCCCTTCCCTGCTGTCCACTGTGGAGGCAAATAAGTGGGGAAGGGAGGGCAAAATGGCAGGCGAATCACGATCCAACCCTTCGGATCTTGCTCGGGGGAGGGTTGGATTGGCGCGAACCGGTTCAGGCCTGGTCCAAAAGTTCTGGATCGGGCCTTGAAGCGGCTCAGGGGGCTGGTGCACAGCCCTAATTAAAATCTCTAGCTTCAGCAGCTACTGGCTTTCCTGAGCAACCAATTTCCAAGATTGAGGGTGCGTGTGTGTCTCAAACCTTGGTTTTATATACCAGGCAGTGGTTCAGGATTGGTTCTCTGAGATCTCCTGATCTCCAGGACCAGAAGGAGCCTGGTTCGTGACGTTTCTATCCCAGCTTGAACTCTCAGTATTTTCCTCTTGTTGTCCGTGGCTTTGGCAATGCAGGAAGGATATGGGAGGTGGCTGACCCCACCACTTTCCAGAGAGGTTATATGTCTTAGAATACAATCCTATGCATGTTTTAGACAAAATAAAAGTTCTGCAATTCTTAGCCAGCCAGCATGGGGAATGCTGGAAAGTCTGTCTTGCAGGAAGACAACAACAGGTCTTTATAGCACCTCAAAGTCCAAGTAAACAGTTTGTAATTATTTAAATAGTCTTTGTGGTGCTACAGGATTTTTGACTGTTTGGCCCCTCGAGGAAAAAGTGGAGAGCAAAGCTCTGGTGCTTTAAATCTTTATTTTTATTCTCAAATGAAATCTTCAATGTACTCGTGCTCTACGCGTTTCTGACAGTATTCTTCATCAGGAGCTGAAGAAGGAAAAATGAAAGAGGAGAAAAACATTAAACTGTAGTTTCGCGGGTCCAAGTTAAAGAGTCCAAACAATGATACAAAATGGTAAAACTTAATGATAAAAGAAACTCTTAGCTTGTACACCAAGCATCTGTTGCTTATCGAAAAATCTCCTTCTTCAGGAGTTTATAGCACCTTAAAGTCCAAGTAAACAGTTTGTAATTATGTAAATAATCCTTGAGGTGTTACAGGATTCTTGGTTGTTTGGCCAAATGAACCCTGTTCATTTTGAAACCCTTAATTGTTTGGCCTCGCTTCTTCCATCTGTCCGTTCTTCCAGGTATCAACGGCTACGTGTTTGATAACCTGCACCTGCAACTTTGCCAGAACAAAGTGGTGTATTGGTATGTCTTGAGCGTTGGCGCCCAGACCGAGATCTTGTCTGTCTTCTTCTCCGGGAACACTTTTGAGCACAATAGAGTCTTTGAGGAGACCCTCACCCTCTTCCCCCTCTCTGGAGACACGGTTTTCATGTCCATGGAGAATCCTGGTTAGTATTGCTGAAGAGCCAGCAGGGGCGTTCCAGAGGTTGTGAGATTAGGACTTCCAAAGTCATGTCTTAGCATGTCTTCTACACACACACACACACCTGATACTATAGAAGACATGTAAGGTTGCTAGCAATGTTTCGGTTTGTTCACGTGGGCCAGATTTCCCAAATCCGGTGCCCTCCAGGTGCTCCCGACTAAGAAAATAAGAACACAAAAAGAGCCATGCTGGATCACACCAAGGGTCCATCTAATACAGCATTCTTTTCACACAGCATCCTGCTGTCCAGGTTCCCAGCAATTGGTATACATAGGCATTCTGCCTCTGATACTGGAGGTAGCACATAGCCATCAGGAGGAGGAGTCATTGATAGCCTGCTCCTCCATGAATTTGTCCAACCCCCTTTTAAAGCCATCCAAATTGGTGCCCATCGCTACATCTCATGGTAGCAAATTCCAGCGTTTAACTCTGCGCTGTGTGAAGAAGCCCTTCCTTTTATCTGTCCTGAATCTCCCACCGATCGGCATCATGGGATGACCCCATGGGGTTCTAGTATCATGAGAGAGGGAGAAAAATGTCTCCCTGTCCACTCCATGCATAATTTTGTACACCTCAACAACTCCAATCATCCCCATGCTGCCTGGGGATGATGGGAATCTTAGTCCACCACATCTGGAGGGCACCAGGATGGGGAAAGGTGATATAAAAGTGGCATGAAACTTGAAAGATACATATTTCTGCTGGTGGGGGTTGTGGGCCCCTCCTGTCGATGTGAACGGTGCCCTTATGCAAATCTCTCTCTCATTCTCTGCTTTGATCTCTTTGCCTTGATGGGATACAGGCTTATGGATGTTGGGGTGCTTGAATCCAGACTTCAGAAGGCAGGGAATGAGAGCCATGATCACGATTTCCAAGTGCTCCCAGGAAGTGGAGACTGAAAATGAATATGATTACTACTATGACTTTGATGACGGCATACCAGATGACATGACCAACTCTGACGCTTTCCATGCCAGAGGCTTCCAGAAGGGAAAAAACCATCTCCAGCCCTGCCCAGAGAAACTTCAGGGCAACCTCACCTCCACCTTAGGAAACAAAACGCAGGAGGGAGACCACAACTTGAGTCCATGTCTCAAACAGCCCAACCATCTTCTTAAACTAAATGGCAAAAAGAATTCCACTGACCCATTGTTGTCTCCTGAGGAACCTTTATACACAGATGATATTTCTTCACCTTTTTCACAAGAAGATTATAGTTATGAGATCTTGCCCAGGGACGCCTTCCCATCAGAAGAAGAACTGCCAGCCATGCTAAAGCAAAGTTCCCAAGAGCACTCTCTTTTGAGAAACTCATCTCTTGCTTGGAAAGAGTCACATCATAACGAGAGTTCCTTCGAGGTGACAACTAATCTAGATAAGAGGACGCTTGTCTTTGGAATGCCCAGGCAAACTGAAGGAAATGGGATGATCCAAGAGAACCCGGAGCAACAGGAGCCAGTAAAGAATGTGAATCCCCCATCAATGCCTCCATCGGAAAAGATGGAAGTATTTCTTGATGACCATGTTACCGTCGCTCAGTCAAAGAAGTCATTCAATGGGATGGGCCATGTAGAAAACCTGGCCTTGAATACAGGAACATCCCCTCTTGATGATAAGTCATCAGAACTAAATAAAGTCAATCCAGATTCCAGGTTTCCTGGAAGAGCTTTGATAAGAGATGCAGCCACAACTGAAAGATGGACCACTGTAACATCAATGCCTGCAATGCTGTCAATTGAGGAAGGAGCATTGCAAAGAATGGCATCTATGGACAAAAGCAGTTCCTTCAATGCAAGTGGTCCTTCTGCATCATTAGATGACTTGAAAGGTGAGCCAGTTTTTCAGAACATGTCATTGGAGAATCAAAGGACTGGTCCCTCAGAATTAGAAATTGAGCTTGGGACTGGAGACCTGGTAACCCAGAGCACTGACATGACCACACGACATTCAAATAGCTCCTCATCTCAGAAAGCAACTGTCCAAGAGAATGAACCATTCGCAAATGGAGAATCGTTAGAAACAGGAAAGATGGGTCTTTCCTCGCTAGTAGAGCAATCCTCCACAACGATGGGAAACCAGGGCAACTCTACATCTTTAACGGAAGACTTCCTTCTTGGCAATAATGGTACACATCTAGTCTCCCATCATGAAGCACGTGACTCAAGCTCTCTTGAAAAGAGATTCCAGGATCATGAGACAGAGAAGATTCTGCAACTTGGACAGGACAAAGCTTCAGAAAACTCAGATCTTTTGGATCTTTTGAATGAACACAACTCCTTGTTTGCACAGAATGGCGAGACAATAGATTCTGATAAATTGACCAGCAACCCAACTGTTATAGATGAGGCTACTAATGACATTCTGGACAGTGATGATAGACTCTCTACACATCCCTTTCGCAGTAGTCAAGAAACACGTGGGTTAACACTCCAAAAAGATGTCCAGAAAGCTAGCCAAGGCAAGGATATCCCTGAGAAAGAAAATGAAGCTTTGCTCAGATTTGATGCCATACTCAACAGGGGCTTGTCAGAAAAAGATGTTTTATATCAAGGGGGTACAACTCCATCACAGCTGGTTGAGCTGAGGAATGATATAGGTTCTGAAGAGCTTGTAAGAGAAGGAGAGAGCCAGCTACAGTCAACATCAGACATTGAGAGCTATGAAAAGTCAGTTGATGGGGCAACATTGAGGCGCTGTCAAAAGGGCTCTCAGGGATGTGGTGGCCACTTGGAAAAGAGGGCTCTGAGATCACAGAGAGCCACGTCAGAAAAAACAGATGCTGTAGGAGGGAGGGAAATGAAGATTTCTGGCAAAACTGAAGGAACTACCCAGGCTTTGCTCAATGGTAATTTCTTCAAAACAAGCAATAAGGCCAAGGCCTTTATAACAACGGCATCGTTGACAGGTGAAGCTGCAGGAGGCCATCAAGCAGCCAGCCCTGGCATGATGACAGCTTCATCTTCTCCTCTGTCCAGCTCAATCCAAAACACTCCAACCTCATCTTCACTGAACATCCCTGATTCCCAAGAAGGAACCGTACAGGTGGTCCCTCAAGATGGAAGCAAACAGGCCAGGAAGGGAAGCCATTTACCTCAGGAAATGGGGGGTGTAAGGAGTTTTGCCATTCTCCCTGGTTCTTCCAAAACAGAAACAACCCAAAGGGACCATGACATGGAAAGCAAACTAGGACTGACCCCCACCGATGGAGGCACTAATTCTATTCCCCAGAAGACCATTGGGCAGACAAGTAAGGATGGACTTCTTGTAACACCAGAGGTTCCAAAGATGGGGTCTACTGACCCAGACACTCTCTTGCATCTGCAGCTGGGAGAGTCTAGCATTGCTGAAGGACAAAAGTTAGGAAATAGCTCCTTGAAGGTTGCTATGAAGAGGGAGGAGGCTGAAATCTCAGCAAATCAGGCCTCAGCAGAAAATGACCTGTTCCCTCAAGATCACCTGGTCATCAACCAGACCCTTCAAGAAGATCTGTCAGAGGAAACAGAGAGGCAGAGCAAACTTGAGGTTTTTCATGGTGAAGATGGCAACATTCCTCCCTCAGGTGGTAAAACACCAATATTTGAAAGGGAGGAAGAGGCTGGAATGCCATTACAGGAAGTCAGCAAAAATGAAAGCAATGCCCCAGAAGCCCAAATTCATGCGGAGATCTCCATGGCACCTTCAGGCTTCAACAGACCAGTGGGGACAAACACCTCAAAGCGCCTGAAAGTGGAATCTGACTACGATGACTACAGCAAGGCCGAAGAGAACATGGAGGATTTTGATATCTATGGGGAAGAGGACCATGACCCCCGTACTGCCTCCGGGAAAGTCCGACAATATTTCATCGCCACCGTAGAGGTGATGTGGGATTATGGGAGCCATATTACTTCGCCCTACCTAAGAGCCAAGTAAGTTCTACCTATCCCCTTTGGCTGGGGGTTGGAAATTCAGCCAGTCTGTCAACACACTCTAGAACAGCCCTCCAGAAGTTTTGGATTAATTCCTATCAGTCCCAGCCAGGCTGGCCAATGGTCAAGAATGCTGGGAGTTGTAGTCCAAATCTTCTATCGAGCATTGGGTTGGGGAAGGTTAACTGTAAAGCATATACGAGAGGCCTCTGATGTCTTACCGCCAAATCTCCCCATAACAGAGGATGCTGACTGGGGCAAGTGTGGAAGTACTTTGGTGCACTCTCTTGGGACTGTGATTCACATTCCTCATAATTATGCTTTGCATTTATATAGTTCTTTAAGCAAGTTTTAATAATAATTTTAATATTACGTTTGCATCCTGCCCTTTTTTCAAGGCGTTCTAGGCAAGGTATGCGGTCCAACCCCCGTGGTTATTTTTGCAATCGTGTTGTAAGGTAGGTTAGGGGGAGAGGTGGTAGCCAGCCCAAGGCTTCACCATGAGCTTCACACCTGAGTAGGGACTTGAACTCAGATTTTCCCAGTGTACATCCAAGATTGTACAAATAAATATTATAAATATTATCTTAACCATCCTTATGCCAGCATTGTAAGATAGGCCTTCAGGCTGCAGATGGGGAACTGAAAGGTAGACATTGAGGGCTTCTCTACATTTAAAACAAACAAACAAAACAACAACAACGCTGCCTTACGAGGGCGTTCTGCTTCCGTTTTCATCCTGGGATTGCAATTGGCTCCATTACACAGGCTGCCATGCTGCTCATAAAAAATAATAATATCCCTGTACTTTTCCACACCAGCCTCTTATCTTCTTCTCACAGTGATCCTAATAACAATTGGAGGAAGGTTTCCAAGGAGTACAAGAAGGTGGTTTTCCGAGAGTACCTAGACGGCTCTTTTACTCAGCCGTTGTTCCGTGGAGAGTTGGATGAGCACTTGGGCATTTTGGGACCATACATCCGGGGACAGGTTGATGATGTCATCATGGTGAGACACGCATGTGCAAATGTGGGGAGAAAAAGGATGGAGGATGGAATCTCTCATACATAAAAGGGGATTATTATTATTATTATTATTATTATTATTATTATTATTATTATATTTATATTATTATTATTTAACTATCCTGTGTTTTAAGATCCCCTCTCTATATAAACCATTTGTTTAGGTCTCTGCTTAATCTTCTTCGCCAGTCTTCCTGGCATCCTCCAGATGTGTTAGATTGCAACACAGATGTAGCCTAGCACATCTGGAGGGCACCAGGTTGGGGAATACCATGTTCTGTACCATTTGTTCTCGGCTATCTGCAAAACACTCCCTTGCTATTTTAATATGAACACCATAAACTTCTGGTTGTGCATCTCAGATTGGGCATGCAAATGTAAAAAAACCACATGGGCTAGTTTGTGATTTTGGGGTTGTCCTAAAAAATGTATAGTCATAGTATAGGTTTGGACATTTTTCTTATGGCCAACGTGGGCTCCCTTTGCTTTTTGATTGTGCTCTAATGTACATCTGGGATTTAAAAAGGTTTTTTCTACTTTCTGTCCTGCATAAATGGTGTTTTCAGTTGCACACCAGCTGTGCATGAGGCCCTAGATGCCTTTAGTGATTCATGCATTCTTCTCTCCTGATGAATCTCAACCTTCTCCTACTGTTTTTGAAACAGTCATTGGAAACCCTAAGGCAGTTTTCCCTACCTGGAGCCCTTCAGATCTGTTGGACTATCGGCTGAGAATGATACTGGTTTTGGATGCTGGGAATTGTAATGGGCTCAAGTTACAGGAAGCCAGATTCCAGCTGAACATCAGGAAAAACTTCCTGACTGTTAGAGCAGTATGACAATGGAATCAGTTACCTAGGGAGGTTGTGGGCTCTCCCACACTAGAGGCATTCAAGAGGCAGCTGGACAACCACCTGTCAGGGATGCTTTAGGGTGGATTCCTGCATTGAGCAGGGGGTTGGACTCGATGGCCTTATAGGCCCCATCCAACTCTACTATTCTATGATTCTATGTAGTGTGGAGGGTGCCAGAGAGGGGAAGGCTACTGGGGAAAAGATAAGAATTGCCACTCATTCATCTAATTTAGGGTTGTCACCTGATTAATTGCATGAGTTTTAGTTGATTGTATATTAATTAGTTTTAATTGATTGATATTAATAATCAAATCTGCATAAATTTGTGCCTGAGGGGGGAAAAACCCATTCTTACACTGTTTATAGGTAATGCACACATGTTTCAGAAGGGTCAGCATCATAGTTGTATTAAAATAATGTTTTAAAAAATTAAATCTGCTGGCCAACTAATTGCGTCACTTTGTTTACGAGGTCGAAATGGTTTTAATTGATTAGTTGACCCAGAAGTGGGCACTTGGGGCCCTCCAGCATAGCCAGTGGTGAGGGATCATGGGAAATGCAGGCCAAAATATCTGGAAGGACACAAGTTCCTGGGCAAGTTACTTTTCTTTTATTTATTTATTTATTTATTACATTTTTATACCGCCCAATAGCTGAAGCTCTCTGGGTGGTTCACAAAAATTAAAACCATTAAGAACATAATAAAACATCCAACAATCTAAAAACCCAAATAAAAAAATACAACATACAGATGGTTTTAGCCTCACCAGTTTGCTGCCTGTGAAATGGCTGTTTTGTGACTGGACACTCATCCTGGCAGCCATTTTGTGGCAGTGCCCATGACACTCTCCCAACATTCCAAACGTGCCCACTGGCCCGAAAAGGTTGGAGTCCCATTCTAGATTAAAGGTGGCATTCTCCCTTACGTGTCATTTGCGTTTTTTGCTCTTTATCTCTCTCCTTACGTGTTACTTCCCCTCTTTGTAAATGAATGATTAAATAAAATACATTTTTGTGTGTGTTCCTCCCTTCACCCAGGTGACTTTCAGGAACATGGCTTCCCGCCCTTACTCCTTCCATGCCAACATGCTGCCCTATGAGGAGAATGGGGAGGAAGGGAAACAGCCTAATCCAGACGTAGTGCAGCCAAACGGTGACCGGAAATATTCCATCAAGGTGCTGCATTCAATGGCTCCCACAGCCAATGAGTTTGACTGCAAAGCTTGGGCATATTTCTCCGGTGCTAACCTGGTAAGAGAGGAATGCGTACTCTCCACCGCTGCTGTCTGTATCAAGTTGTTGTACAGAGGGGTGGAACAGCCGAAAAACCAGTACAGGCATCTTTAAGAAGATGTAAGAGGCACAGTCTCTGCTTGCAAGCTTCCAGAACAGAGTATTCAGAATAGGCAAATTCTGGCTCAAGATGTTTTTCTTGCTGAGGCAAAGTTCCAGATGGAGCACTACCATCACCACCACATATTTCATGAATCGGAAGCTGACTGAACTGGCATTTCAATCCTAATTCAATACTGGTAATGAGTCAGTGAACATTTCTACATGAGGTGGTTTATCTGCTGTATCTATCTTCAGTTTTGTTGCAGAATTCAGATCTGAACACTGCACGAAAAGTGTTTCCTTTCCTGCTTTTGCTCCACATAACCTCTAGATGTCACTGTGGTATAGCGGAATAGTGCAATTAAACAAGTGAAAAACGCATATATATATTTACTGTCATGCATAGCAAAGCATTTTCCCTGCTATATAAAAAAAAACAACTTGCTGAAAGTGCTGGATAAAAACAGAAGAGAGACTGGAGGTTCATGATGTCATCAAGATTTTATTTATTTATTTATTTCATTTATATACCACCCCATAGCTCAAGCTCTCTGGGCGGTTTACAAAAGTTAAACTTCTGCTGAGTTTACTTGTTCAGTTTCAAAGGACATCAGGTTATCAGCATTATGTACAGACCAGGAATCCTGGTTTAAAACAAACTGTGGTTAGTTCAACAACCTAGCTTTTGAATCCATGTTTCAAGATTGGTTTGATTAAAAATTGACTATGGGTTGTTTTAAGCCAGGATTGCTGCGGTGCTGTTAATGCATCCTTCGAGGCTGAACTACAGGAATGGATATATCTTGCTTGCAAATGACATTTCCCCTGCCTCCCTCCCTACTTCTGTTCCAGGAGAAAGACCTGCATTCTGGTCTTATTGGGCCTCTGATCATCTGCAAAGCTGGGGTGCTGAGCACTGCACATGTCAGGCAACTGTCTGTCCAGGAATTCTCCTTGCTCTTCACCATCTTCGACGAGACCAAGAGCTGGTACTTTGCTGAGAACTTTGAGAGGAACTGCCCGTCCCCCTGCCACCTCCAGATGGACAATCCTTCCTTTAAAACAAGCAATACTTTCTATGGTAAATTCCTCCTCTCTTCTCCCACCACCCCTTCCTCTTTTTCTGTGCTCCTGGTGTCATTGTTGCTGGGCAAGGGAAGCAACTTACAAATGCTGCCTTCTCTCCCAAGTAAATCTATTCATTGGCTCAGGTCATGGTTAGAGCTTTTGTTCTATGTTCCCCTGCTGTCTGGTGCAGTGGGTATCTGCCAGGGCCAGTCTAAGAACAAAATGGCGCCCCTTCCCATTCCATTTTCAAAAGCCACATGGACAGGCAGATGGATCTGTTCAACACTGATAATAGGACAGCATCCTCAACTGCACCTGAAGACAACAGGTTAACTTAGAGGGTCCAGAGGTGTATCCTCCAAAATCTTACTGCCATCTCTCAGCAACTGCCAGGGCCTTATCATTGTTGGCACCTAAATTGAGGAACTCCTTCCTGAAGTTGGCTGTTTGGGGACATAGGGAAGCCTGAGCAGCACAGGGGGTGGAGGGGATTGCTTAACCCTTTTCTCCTCTGTGGTGGTCCTGATGAAAACCAACCCCCTTACTCAGCTGCTATTTGCATTGGGAGGGAGGCCTCCATTGCCCTTGCTCAGGCTACTGACAGAACAACAACAACAACATGGGCATATTAATTGCATTAATGTTTGTTTGTTTGTTTGTTTATTTATTTATTACATTTCTATACCGCCCAATAGCCGGAGCTCTCTGGGCGGTTCACAAAAATTAAAAACATTCAAAGTATCAAACAACAGTATAAAACCATAATATAAAATACAATATAAAAACTCAACCAGATAAAAGCAGCAGCAATGCAAAATCACAAATTTAAAACACCAAGTTAAAATTTATTTATAGTCTGTTAAAATGCTGGGAGAATAAAAAGGTCTTCACCTGGCGTCTAAAAGCATATAATGTAGGTGCCAAGCGAACCTCCTTAGGGAGCTCATTCCACAGCCGGGGTGCCACAGCAGAGAAGGCCCTCCTCCTAGTAGCCACCTGCCTCACTTCCTTTGGCAGGGGCTCGCGGAGAAAGACCCCTGAGGATGACCTTAGGGTCCGGGCAGGTACATATGGGAGGAGGCGTTCCTTCAGATAACCTGGCCCCAAGCCATTTAGGGCTTTAAATGTTAGTACCAGCACTTTGAATCGGGCCCGGACCTGGACTGGCAGCCAATGAAGCTGGAAAAGGACTGGCGTAATGTGGTCTCGTCGGCCAGTCCCTGTTAGTAAACGGGCTGCCCTGTTTTGTACCAGTTGAAGTTTCCGGACCGTTTTCAAAGGCAGCATCTAATTTGCCCTTGGGACCTTCACTAATGAGTTTTAGACATTAGAAGTCATCTCATATTCTTTGCCTCTACCTGCTGCCTTATCTCTACTGTGCAATAGCTGTAGCATGATTATATATTTGCTTTATATGGATGTTAACAGCATAATCCTATACGTGCTTACACAGCAGTAAGTCCTGGATTTTGGGATTGTGCTATACCCAGTCAGAATTTGATACTAGGCATAGAATTCCACATCCCAGCACCTTTTTTAAAAGCAAATTTCTAGCCCTTAATAAGTATGTGGGCTAAAATCTGAGCCAGGAATGTTCTTCAGGATGGGGTTCAGCCTGTTTTCTAGCATGCAGGGGGAGTCTGGGGGGTTCAGGTGAATGTTCACTGACCAGCACCATTCCTTGCCCCTCACTCTGACTGGCAGAAGGGAAGCAATGAACGGAAAGGGAGATAATAATCTATGCAATTTTTCACATCCTCATGCTGCAGATTCAGTCTGGTCCACCTAGCATGAAGTTAGGAGCCCTGTTGGATCAGATCAAGTCCTGCACCCTGTCTTTCCCCACAGTGGCCAACCAAATGCCTTTTAGGAAGCTGGCTGTGAAGGCAGCAGACCTCTCTAGTGGATGCTTCATAGCATCCACTGGAGCCCAAGATAGTTTGCTGTCCGATGAGAATGGTAAAATGGAGATGTGCAAATAAGTTTATGGGGATTTCTAACAATTTCCATTCCGATAAGTGGCGGGTTGTTTTCTCCTTGATTTTGGAACAGTTTGCACATTTTTTTCAGGTCTCACAATTTGTGCAAATTGGATCTCCCTCCTCTTTTTTCCCCAGGTCTTTAAATTTGTTCAAATGGTGGTCAGTTTTTTCGTAAATACTTCTTAAATTGGTGAGCTTGCGCAAGTGCGCATCACTGCAAGTCTGTCTGTCCGCTACATAGCCGGACAGAGGCATATTCCCTTCTTGTAAATATCCTTGTCAGTTTCATCCTCTCTATACAGTACATAGTTTAGCTTAGCAGAGACCGAGAGCTTCATCACACCAGCGTTATACTGTACAATCACTGCGAATTGTGTGCAAAGGACGCCAAAGTTTTCCAGCTTATAATCTGCTTTTACTGTGAAGTACTCCCATGCATCCTGCTTTAATTGTGCTTCTTAGCCAAAAGAAGCGTCGTATTTTACTACCCCTTTAAGAGCGAATCTTTTGTTGTTCTCCGAGTGGCCACTGGGGGCACAGGAGGATGATTTGATATGTTTAAACTACAAATTAAACAAATGCTTACATCTGTGTAAGTTTTAAAGATAAAGACATAAAAATTGGCACAGTAATAGATATTAAGGAAGGCTTTCAGCATACCAAATTTGAATTGGATTGTGTCATCCGTTGATTTTTAATGATTTTTTACATTTCTCCCTCTTAATCCCTTTTCCTGGTATGCAAAGGATCTTAGGAGCGGCGCCTCCCAGGGTGTGATTTAGTTAACAACAACAACAACAACAATAATGACAGCTTTACGCTATGGGGATAATTCAAGGGAAATGGGTACATGGGATGAAGCATACATTTGGTAGTTGTCACCCGACCCCACCCTTCACTAGGGAAACATTGAAGTAGAATGAAATCGACAAGTTCTTTGACAAGTAGGGAGTTTGGCTCTGGTGGGCTAAACAAGGTAACTTGTAGAGAAAATGAAACTGACAAGGATATTTACAATGGGAATATGCATCTGTTACATAGCAGACAGGTGGACTTGTGGCCACGCGCACTTGCGCAAGATTGCCAATACTTTTTTTAAAAAAAGATTACAAAACTATATGTGGAAATTGAAGTCACAAAAGGAAGGAGGCGCCAACATTGTTATCTTTTTAGCGCCAGGTCAAGACTTTTCTGTTCTCCCAGGCATTTAACAGCATTTAACAGCATATGCTGAGTTTTTAACTGACCCGAGAATAGTTGTTTTAAATGGATGGTGGTTTTTTTTATATACTTTTGGTGGTTTTAAATTTTGTATATCTGTTTTAAATGTTCATTGTTTTTAACTTTTGTAAACCGCCCAGACAGCTTTGGCTATGGGGCGGTATATAAATGTAATATATAAAATAAATAAGTACTTCTTCACACAGCACATAGTTAAACTGTGGAATTCTCTACACAAGATGTAGTGATGGCCAACATTTTGGATGGCTTTAAACAAGGGTTGGATATATTCCTGGAGGAGAAGGCTATCAATAGCTACTAGTCTGGATGGCTATATGTTACCCCCAGTATCAGAAGCAGTAAGTTTATGTACGGCAATTGTTGGGGAACATGGGTTAGGGGGTGCTTTTGCACTTGTGTCCTGTTTGTGTGTTCCTGGTCAACAGCTGGTTGGCCATTGTGTGAACAGAATGCTGGACTAGATGGTCCCTTGTTCTGATCCAGCAGGGCTGTTCTGATGTTCTAACAGCATCAGAGGGCCACAGGTTCCCCAGATCTGTGCTGTGCATAAATTATCATGCTCAACCCTTCGCTTTATAAGAACATAAGAAGTGCCATGCTGGATCAGACCATCGGCCAGGGACCAATAAAGCAGGACATGGTGCAACAGCACCCTCCCACCCATGTTCCCCAGCAACTGGTGCACACAGGCCTACTGCCTTGATTACTGGAGAGCACTTCATATGGCCTGTGCTGCTATTCCAGCCTTGGAGGGCTTCAAGTTTTGGCTCTTCCTTTTCTCCATCTTGTTTTTCTCCTTCTTTCCTTCCTTCCTTTTCTCCAGCTATCAATGGCTATGTGAGGGACACGTTGCCAGGGCTGGTGATGGGTCAACACCAGAGAATCCGGTGGTACCTACTGAACGTTGGTGGTGCTGAGGATATCCACCCTGTCCACTTCCATGGGCAAGTCTTCACCATCCGAATTGCCCAGGAGTATCGCTTGGGAGTCTACAACCTCTACCCTGGTAAGGCTACACGCACACAAACACTCTTTGCCAGATTACAACTGCCCTTGGAATACAATGGCATATCACAGCACCCAGTGCAAGATTCGTAGTAGCCACAAACGATACAGGAAGAGAACCAAACAGAAGTGGCCCCTCGAGCTCAATGCCAACTTTCCAATTTGCACATTCATTTTAGAGGTGTGAGCTGGATCAGTTCATGTCAAAATTCATTTAGATTAAATTCCTCCATCATCTTTACATTTGCTCCCACTCCACTAAGGATTGGCCGGTTGGAGACACTTTTGAAAACTTGGGTGTAGAAACTCTTCTTTTCGTTAGATGAAGAATTGCATTGGGTCTCTGCGCATAGCATTACATTCTTTTCCAGTGCCACTATCTTCACAGAAAGTGTGTCTACCTCCAACAGCTGTCCCCTGAGATAGACAAAACTCTTGCTATTCCATCTTGTAGCATCCAACAACCAGAGGCAAACAGCTGGTTCATTGTCCCTGTCTTCTTCCCCTGGCACAGGTGCCTTTGAGACAGTGGAAATGCATCCATCCCATCCTGGGATTTGGCGGGTGGAATGTGCTATCGGTCAGCATGAGCAGGCCGGAATGAGCGCTCTCTTCCTAGTGTATGACCAGCGTGAGTATCTAAGCATGCCATTCTTCTAAGATTGGGTCCTTGATTTAAGGATGAAGGCCCAGTGCCTCCCTGCAGAACTCAACCAGTAGTGTTTTCTGCTGATGCTTTCTGATGGCAGAAGGTTCAGATATTGATTTCATTTCCTTAGGTTTCTGATGAAGACTTGGAGGCTCTGCTGATCAAAGGGATGACAATTACCTACCTTTAGTTCTCCAGTGCTTTTTTTTTAAAAAATACCTTTTATATTTTCTCAAACTTTCAGAGTGCCAAATTCCACTGGGCCTCGCTTCTGGGTATATTGGTGACTCTCAGATCACCGCTTCAGAGCACTACGGTAAGGACTGGAATCTTGGCGTATTTATTGATGGGATCCTGGTTTCTAGGGGACACTTGTTTAGAGGGAATTATGCTTTTTAAAAAATATATATCAAAAAATCAGGATATTATAGCTCCATAAAATACAGTGGAAACTTCATATTTCAAAAGCAGAACCTCCACCCACAGCATTAGAGACTCTAAGATTGTGCATTGATTTGTTCATGGATTACACAATGTAGCATCAAAGCTAAATCTGACCATTTCCAAAGGACCCCAAGCATCCAAGTTTTTATCCCTTATGGGCACAGCAACAACACTAAGAGCTCCATCCAGTGAGCATTTTATTGCTTGTTACTGGGCACTCATGGAGTTTGCTCAGGCCCCTCTCATGATGTCGTCTGCCTCCCATGCCCTTTCTGGCTTTCCTTGGGCAACAAATAAAAAACCCTCATTAAGTCCGATGTTTTTTAGCAGCTGGTAACAATAGCAGTGAGAAGATGGACTCACTGAGGGAGGGGGCGCACTGAGGATGTCTTGTCCAAGGGCTTTCAAGATGTAGAGTTGGACCTACACTCTCAAGATGTAGAGTTGGACCTACAATCTCAAGATGTAGAGTTGGCAATGCCATCATCACCCAGGCAGCATGAGAGATGAGGAGGACTGTAGCTCATCACATCTGAAGGTCCCTAGATTGATGGGAGAATCTATATAGATATGCTCATAAAAGCTAAAGCCACTCTGGTTTAGGAAGCATGAAACTTTCTCAGGAGCGAAAGTTCTGCCCTTTTGAAGCCGAAGGGGCTGTGCGAAGTGCTGACTGCCTGAGCCTCTGTGATATCACAATGCATCCTCCCTCTCCCAGCCCACCATTCCCCAGAGAAGGCTTTTCGGCTTAAAAATAAACAACGCAGGCTCTATTTTTCTTTTTAAAACCAGGCACTGCCTGGTTGCTTAATTGTATAATCTTACCAACAACACTCTTATAATCACACAAACCATGCTCTGAACAAAGAAAACATTGTTAGTGCTTGCTGAGGTTTGCCCCTTTGAAAGGAGGTCCCGGGAGGCTTATTGGTGGTTTGTAATATTTGCAGCTTTGAAAAACCAACAACCTGGAAATAGAGTTACGGATAAATAAATGAATGTACACTGTACAGGATCCTTTATTACATAAGCTAAGAGTTATATATAATACCATACAATTAATAAAAATGCGAATAGGTTGAATACTGTGGAATATATTATGACAGAAGCCAAATGTGTATGTCAGTGTAAAGATAAAAAGTAAAATTAGAAACCAGAGGTGGGAAGGAGAATGAAGCTTCAAGTGGTCAGGATTATTTTTTTTAAAGGGACATCAGAAGAGCCATGCTGGATCAGATGAAGGGTCCATTTAGGTCATCATTTTGTTTACTCAGTATTGTTTATTCAACATGAGTGCAACAGCACCCTTTCACCCATGTTCCTCAGTAACTGGTGTACTAGGTATATTGCCTCTGATATTGGAGGTAGCATAAAGCCACCAGGACTAGCAGCCATTGATAGCCTTCTTCTCCATGAACTAGGCCTGAACAGCCTCAGTTATCTAGTAATGTTTCCATCTTCACCAGGAGCAAGTCTGTGAGAAAGCCCATGGTCCTTTATTGCTCATTCCAAACCAACCAACACAAACACACACACCCCACAATACTTTACATTATAATGTTGCTGAGAAAATTCATTTCTTCCCAACTACTGTGAGGACTGCAGCTAAGTTTCAAGGGAACAAGGGATTCTGAAGCAGATACTGTCAGAGTCCCTGCTAATAAAAATGCGTCAGGACTTCATCCCTGAAAGCCCTGAGACCACTACACCAGTGGATGCTTCTAGGCAGATGGAATAGCCTGGTTGTTGGGAGATATGTCTTTGCAAAATACCCTTTTTCTAGTTTCTCCATTTTTCTGCCCAAGGTCAATGGATCCCCAGTCTGGCAAGGTTGGATAACTCTGGGTCAATCAATGCCTGGAGTACTGCCCAAAGGAACTCTTGGATCCAGGTAGGCCCTCTGTTCGGTAAGTTAGGAATTCAATCAGGTGAATGACGGCAGCCTCAGAGGGATACAGACTCTTCAAGTTCTCCTACCCATCCCCAGGCAACAGAAGCATCATTCCAGAGAGAAGATAGCTGTGTTAGCGCATTACAACACACACATACACACTTGTGTCACCCTTAAGGCTACCAATTTTATTACATGGAAGCTTTTGTAGATAGGAACCCACCTCTGTCCAATGCAATCTGATGGAAGTGCCAGCTAGATTATGACAGCTTGTGCCCCCCATTTTAAAATGGCAGCCAGCATTTTAATTACCCACAGTGCCCCCAGAATGATGCTGTGATGGAGGGGGATTGGGGGTAATTAAAATGGTCAGTGGCTCACAGGCCTTGCTATTGTTAGCACTGCCAGCCCTTGAGTCTTTCAGTGTGAAGAAGAGGATTCTGATGAGGATGTTCCTTGTGGGGGGTAGAACAGTCAGTGCCTTATTCTGGGCCCACCGAGCTAGAAGACACAGACCTGCCATCAACTTCTGGCTCAGAGGATGTACCTCTATTATCCCAGCCTCACAAAAGTCTCAAGCTACAAAATTAGGCAAGGAGCCTTTGATAATCCAGTCAGTTCCTCCAGGAGGGACAGAGCTGACCACACTGCAGTTCTTGTCATCTTACATAAGGCCTCAGCTGGCTTTAGCTCCCTGCTGAAACAACTTTCTCCGATGGTCTTGGTAGGAGAGAATTCCAGCCAGCAGGGCCCACTGGGAGCTATCCAAGGTCCTACTTTTTTCTTCCTTGATCTTGCTACCAGCTTCCCCTGTGAGCCTCAAGGGACCACAGAATGGGAGAGCTGCGTGGCATGGGGACTTGGGCTACACGGATGGTGATAGCGGTAGGGGACACTGGGACCGCATCAGCTGCTTTAAGATCCCAGGTGCTGCTGCTGTCCTTCAGCCAGTGAATGTGAGCAGCCACCCTTGTCAAACTGATAAAAGTCCTTCTGACTTGGCCAAAATGCAGGCAGACATCCAGTACTTGAGGCACCCAAGTCTTCCTCTTCTGACTGTCTTCCAGAAGACCCAATCTGCTACCTGGCAAGGAGCTTGATGAAAATCAAAAACTCTGGATTCTCTTTATCAAAACATCCCATTCCCTACACCTACTGCAAATAGTTTCTTTGCCCTTCGGGGCAGGGGAATATAAATAAATAAATGGCGAGACAAGCCGCTATGTCTTGGAGGCACAGGAATATGGAGAGGCATCAGCGGCTGTGATGGCTGAGTTTTTCTCCTGTAGTCCCTCCTCCCTTGCCCTGAGTCAGATCTTGAGTTTACTTAGCTCAGTAATGTCTGCTCTCATGGGCAGTGCCCCTCTAAAGCAGGGGTGCTGAACATTGTTCAGGCTCAGAGCAAAACCCGGTTTCAGGGAAGGGAACGGAATAGCACCATGGAAAGCCCCAAGTGGGGCTGGAAGCTAGATAAGCTTCCAAAAAAGACCGGAACAAGACTGAGGCCTAAATAAAAAGGAAGTGGGCTTCGGCTGATTGGGCCTACCTCCATACTGACTGAGGCTAAAGCTGTTAATGGGGCCTGCCCTGTTTTAGCAGTCTTGGGCTCCAATGGGATGGGCAGGCAGGGGCAGCCCTAGCATGAGGCAGAGTGAGGCAGTTGCATCAAGCAGCAGAGATTGGGAGGTGGCAGCAAGGTGTTGGAGGAGAGAGCTGCATGCCACATGGTCTGCCACATGCTCCCTTTACGAGTCTACTACCTTCCAGTGCAGTGCGGGACACTGTCCCATCTCCACTGTTGAAGAAAGATTCAATGGCCAGCTTTCGTACATGGAATGGGAGGGGGCACCCTCTTGTTCTTTGCCTTGGCATGGAACTGGATGTTGGATTGGTGTGACCTGCTGGTGTCCTCATGACCTGGGACCTCAGAGTCTGAGGATGGCAATGTGACCTCCTCTGGACAGAGGGGACCAACTCCTGGGGTCCTCCTGAAGAACTGTTTCTTGGGTGATGGAAGCCTTGTGAGACCTTTTTTGGGCCAAGTCCTCTCCCATTATTTCTTGTGCTTCTTCTTCTGAGGACAAGGGGTTAGGATCCTCTTGAGGATGAGGGTTCGGAGTCCTGGTCCAAGACACCACAGTTAAGCCTTAGGGGAGGCGTTTTGACCTTTTAGATTTGGGGGAAGGAAATGCACAAAAGCTATGAAACCACCAAACGATTGGGGAGGAGGGGAAGTGGGAATGAAGTGTGGCCATCTGGGGAATTGAGATACCAGCTTTAACACCCCTTCTTCCAAATAGCAGTTGGCCCAGTAACAGTGAATGTCCCTCTTGTCCAGGTGGACCTGCTGCGACCCAAGATCATCCATGGGATAAAGACGCAAGGAGCCCGGCAAAAGTTCTTCAGCCTCTACATTTCCCAGTTCCTCGTCATCTACAGCCTAGATGGTCAGAAATGGAAGAGTTACAAAGGCAATTCCACCAGCTCCCAGATGGTGAGTGCCTTTTGGTCGCTCTCTCCCCTAACCAGGAGGCAGAGGGTGGAAGGGGCATCATGGAAAGTCAAAAGAAAAGAAAAGAAATCCACAGGTTTTTAAGGACTGCAAACTTTGCCATTTCGGGTATGGTAATGTATAAGTTGCTTTCGATTGAGCTATCGAGAAAGGAGAAGAGGGTGTAGCCAAGAGGTGGGATAAAGAGTATTGTAATTGGGAATTCGTGGAAATGTTCAACTTTGAAACGATCCTTCTTGGAGAAAAACCCTCCAGTGTGGGGTTTTTCATTTCAGCTTGGGGAGGGGGACATCTTGCCTCCTGCAAAGTGTGTGTGTGTGTGTGTGTGTGTGTGTGTGTGTGTGTGTGTGTGAGAGAGAGAGAGAGAGAGAGAGAGAGAGAGAGAGAGAGAGAGAGAGAAATATAAGTTATTTAAAATTGATCTTAAGCCCTGCTGTGGAAGGGGAAAGCCTACATGCCCTTGCACATTACTGCCTTTTGACGATTCTAATTTCTAATTTTTACTTTATTTCTAAAGTTTTCTCAGACCCTACCTTTGCCTTTATTAGGTTCTTGGGCAAGTTGCTTTTGTTTTAGTCTCTCCAGTTTTGGGAAATGTGTATGCTTTGTGAGTGGCTGTGCCCACCATGGCAGCCATTTTATGAATGGTCATGCTGCCCCATGGCAGCCATTTTGTGAGGGCATCCATGACACACGCTCTAAATTCTAAATGTGCCCACTGATAGTAAAAGTTTTTTTTGAGGGGGGACCCCTGGCTGTGCACGGTCCCCCTGATCCACTTCAGATCCTGATTTGGACGTTCCAAATCAGGCCTGATCCAGTTCTGGTCAATTTGGACCTCCCCCGAACCACTTCGGATCCGAATGGAAGTCGGATCCGAATTGGAAGTCCGATTTTTTTCCAATAAACTTGCATTGGAAAAGAAAAATGCCTATAACATTTTTATTTTTCAAGATACATACATGTTACTGGGCACAATGATAGCTTCTAAATAGATCCTTTGTCATTCCAATTTTGAAGCAAATCGGATCATCCCCTGATTTTTCAGAATTTTTTTAAGTTTTCCCCCATTTACAAAACTGCATTTATCTCCGACATTTTTCAAGGTACACACATGTAACTGGGCACCATGACAGCTTCTTCATAGGCCCCCCCGAACCACTTCGGATCAATTCAGACCTCCCCTGACCGACTTCGGATTCAGAATTTGGAGGTCCAAATGACCCTGATCCGCTTCGGATTCGGAATTTGGATCTGAAGTGGTGCACAGCCCTAATATAGACAGTTCAATCCTGGCATCTCCCATTAAAAATAAATGGCAAGAGATGGAAAAAAACCTCTGCAGTTCTACTCTTGGTGTAACAGTAAATTAGCTGCTTCTCTCTCCTTGCCTGCAGATATTCTTTGGGAACATGGATGCTGCAGGTGTGAAAGACAACGCCTTTGACCCTCCCATTGTAGCTCGCTATTTCCGCCTCCACCCGACACACTTCAGCGTCCGTAACACGCTGCGCATGGAGCTCCTTGGCTGTGACCTGAACAGTACGGCAATGAGGCTTCCCATCCTTCCCATTCATAAAAATCATAGAATTATAGAGTTGGAAGAAACCATGGAGGCCACCTCATCCAACCCCCTGCTCAACACAACGAAAGACTTTATTTTTGTTTATTACATTTATAGCTCACCTTTCTTCCTTCATGGAATTCAAGGTGGCTACATGCAGCTCCCAGGTGTCTCCCTTCCAAAAACTGACCAGGCCCAGACCTATTTAGCACCAGGTGGTGGCCTCATGAGCTTTCAGACCACGCATTCAGACCTGACAGGTGGTTGGCCAGCCTCTGCTTATATACCTGCACTGATGGAGAGTCCACATGGTGGAGGCTATTGGCTCTGGCTCCAATGCCAGTGAAGCAGTGAATCCGCTCAAGGTTTCACTCAGAACTCTAAAGGAGCTGTCCAAGGTGTGACCTTCCATGGGCTCCCCTCCCTCAGCAGAAGTGGGGAGGAACAAGTGTCAGTAGGTCCCTGCTGGTGTGTGGGCCTACAGGAGGTACCCTGTCTCCCTCAGCAGAAACAGAGGTGGGGAGGCAAGGGCTATTGAGGGTGAGTGAGGATCAGGACAGATAAAAGGAAGGACTTCTCCACACAGAGCAAACTATGGAATTTGGATGGTTTTATACGGGAGTTAGACAAATTCCTGGAGAAGAAGATTATCAATGTCTACTAGTCCTGATGGCTATGTATGTGGCAGCATATCAGAGGCCTCTGGAACAATCCTCATGAGGAGATCCCTTTACTCACAAGGAGACTTCCTCTGCAAACTGGCACCCCTTTTCACAGGGGTTGTTTGGAGCTGCTTTGGGCTCCTTCTGGGAGGTCGTGGGGAAGGCAGGATATGAATGTAATAATAATAATAATAATAATAATAATAATAATAATAATAATAATAAAAAATTCATACTGACGAAACAATACCTTGCAACTGACCAGACATAATGGTCATAGACAAAAAAGAAAACGCACATACTTCATCGACATAGCAATACCGAATGACAAAAATATATGCCACCTCCAGTGGAGAAGGAGTATGCCTATGTGCACCAGTTGCTGGGGAACATGGGCGGGAGGGTGCTGTTGCATTCATCTCCTCCTTCTGAGTTTCCTGTGGGCAGCTGGTTGGCCACTGTGTGAACCGAATGCTGGACTAGGTGAAACCTTGGTCTGATCCAGCATAGCTCTTCTGATGTTCTTATAACATGTGTCTTGGTCCCTTCCTTCTCTCCCCTAGGCTGCTCCATGCCCCTGGGAATGGAGAGCAAAACAATCTCCAACGAACAGATCTCGGCCTCCTCCTATATCGACACTGTGTTCTCCACTTGGGCTCCCTTTCTGGCCCGGCTGAACTTCGGTGGTAGAACCAATGCATGGAGACCAAACGTGAGTTTTGCATTTGGGGAAGGGATATCAGCACTAATGGAAGATTGAAAGGAAGATTCAATTCTATAGCATTTAAATGGAAGATTCAATTTAACACACCATTGTGGAGAAAGTGGTTGGTAGGTTTGTGCCTGCCAAGGGAAGAGGGCAGCTTACCGTAATGATGATGATTTAGCTGCAGGAGCTATATTAGAATCACCAGATAAAAAGAGGGCAGGGCTCCTGCAACTTTAACTGCTGTGAAGAAGAGGGAATTTCACCAGGTGGTGCATGCATACAAATGACACCTGCTGAAATTCCCTTTCCAATACAACTGTCAAAGATACAGGAACCCTGCCATCCTTTTCATAAGGTCACCCTAAACATTGTACTGGTAAAAACTGGTTTATAAGGCTCTTAGCTCATTATTATTATTATTATTATTATTATTATTATTATTATTATTAATATTATTATCTCATTTAACTGCTTAGCTAATGGATCACAGCACATCCCTGTGCATGTTTACTTGGAAGTAAACTCTTTATATTCAGTGGGGTTTACTCTTCGGTAAGCATGTTTTAAAACTTACTTTTAACTTGACATGCATAGGATTGCACTGTAAAGGTTTACATCAGCCTTCCCCAACCTGGTGCATGCTGGGAGTTGTAGTCTGATACATCTGGAGGGCACCAATTTGGAGACGGCCAGTATAAATGCTTATAGATTGCCACAACTCAAAGTGAAGTGTTACGGTAAGCATATGTATGTACTTACTTAGAATTGATTTAGCCCATTGAAAAATGGGCTGTTACTCAACTGCCTGCCATTTAATCAATTAGCAAATCGATTACACAGCTTTAAGTATACGCAGCAGCTCAGATTGAGAAGTTGTATGCAATAAACAGAGGTGAATGCAGCAGGTTAATTTTCCATTCATTAATTAAAAAGTTTAAAAAGGCAGGGGTTTTCCTTTCCTTTACCCTTCGGAATTAAGGGATTCTATTCACACAGTCATTAGCCATGACTCTTGACCTTGACATATTCAAGATGGCTGTTTATAATGTCAGCAGTGCCAGGAAAATCCCTTTTATTGAACCAGGCTCTTATGTGGATCGGATTGTCTTCTATGGAGAAACCAGAGAAGTGGATTTCTTTGAGATGAGGCTTCCATCCCACTGTCAGCCTGCGTCATTCAAGGAGTTTTATGTGGGCTCCACTCGTAACCCTCCTGTGTTTTCCCACCTCTCCTTCTGTCTTTTTTTCTTACTGCCGAAAATCTATTAAGAAAGAAAAGATGGAATAGCTCTAGTCAGTGAGCCCTGTCAGGTGTCCAAAGCTGCATATCCTATGTTGAAGATATGGCCCCAGGCAGTCATACCTCATGTTGAAGGCATAGGCATGTGCAGCATATTTCATTAGGGTGTACACCCAGGGAATTTTATTTTCTATTTTCTTAAAAGGGGTGACCACATTACACCAGTTTTAAAATCACTTCACTGGCTGCCAATTAGTTTCCGGGCGAAGTACAAAGTGTTGGTTATTACCTTTAAAGCCCTACATGGTTTGGGTCCAGTTTACCTGCGGGATCGCCTTCTCCCATACAATCCGACCCGCACACTCAGGTCTTCTGGGAAGAATCTACTTCAGTCAACCAAAAGTAGATTGACAACTGTTACCCAGAGGACCTTCTCTTTTGCTGCTCCCAGACTGTGGAATGGCCTGCCGGAGGAGATTCGGCAACTTGACAGTCTTTTAGAATTTAAAAAAGCAATAAAGACTGATCAATTCTGGCAGGCCTACCCAGGGGAATTTTAGGGTGTTTTTAGGATGTTTTAATCTTGTATGCTATGTTTTTAATGTGTTTTATATTCATTGTTGTTCCTTGCCTCAATTCAAGTGGAGAGGCAGGAAATAAATAAATTATTATTATTATTATTATTATTATTATTATTATTATTGAATACTCAGACCTAAATGATGTTATTTTTATTCATTTATTTAGTAAACTCTGTAGACACTGATACCCTACTCTGCATTCAGCTTGCCTCATTGCAGGAAGGCCACTGCAGGGGAGGGAAATGAGGAGAAATACCCCTTGAGACATCATTAGGGTGTGCCTGGGCACACCTGGCACACCCCTTGTGCACACCTATGGTTGAAGGCACTTCTGTCTGCTCCACAGGTGGACAGCCAAACAGAGTGGCTTCAGGTGAACTTTAAGAAGACCATGCGGCTGACGGGGGTAGTGACCCAAGGCGCAAGATCCGCCTTCACCAAGATGTTTGTGAGCGAATTTTCTCTCTCAAGCAGCCTGGATGGCCAGGAATGGTCACCTGTTCTGCAAAGCAGGAAGGAGAAGGTAAGTGACATTTGTTTAAGAGCAAGAGGGCTCCAGTGGTGATTGGGGTCTACACTTTGGAAATTCCACAGGTTTTCCTTTATACCCCATCACATTTTATTTTTACTTCAGCCAGGTATGAATTCTCTGCCTTCATCATTATAAGGCCATGTCTGTGGTGATGTTGGTGGTTGGGGGAAGAGAATTTTATTTGATGAGGGCAGGGATGGGCGATTTGGGCCTACAACAACGCCCATCATCTCTCACCATTGGCTATGGTGCTTGGGGTTGATGGAAGTTGTAGGTCAAAACATCCGGAGGGCTACAAGTTACCCATCCCTGGTTTAGGGTCACATTGTAAATTGGCCATTCCCAACCTCATGCCCCTCAGGACTTCTACTTCCATCAGCCCCAACCAACGTTATCAATGGGCAGGAATGCTGGGAGTTGTAGTCCAATGACATCTGGAGAACTCCGGGTTGGGGAAGGCAGCTATAGAAGACATCAAGCACACTTTTGAGAAAGGATGTCGTGATGGGCATCAATTTGGATAGCTTGGATAAATTCCTGGTGGAGAAGGCTATCAATGGCTACTAATCCTGATGGCTATGTGCTACCTCCACTATCAGACGCAGGAGGCTTATATACACCAGTTGCTGGGGAACATGGGTGGGAGGGTGCTGTGTACCATATCCTACTTGTGGGCCCCAAGATGACAGCTGGTCGGCCATTTTGTGAACAGAGTGCTGGACTAGATGGACCCTTGGTCTGTTCTAACAGGGCTCTTCTTATGTTCTTATGATTGTGGGAAATTAAAAGGGTCATCCCCAGTGGGACGCCAACACTACATCAGGAGCATTATGGGAAATTTAAAATGGCATCTCTTGGAAGAGAAGTGAGTGTGTTAAATTACAGCAGGCATCAGTGATGTGTCCAGTAGCACTTGTATGCCCTGTTCTGTGATGTAAACCTCGCCACAGTTCCTTCGTGTCTCAGTCATCTTCTAGCAGTTTTTGCGATCCAAGGAAGCATCAATGATTCCCCTTCCCCTTTCCAGCTTTTCCAGGGAAATCACAATCATTTCAGCCCAGCGGTGAATCTCTTCGACACGCCACTCTTTGCCCAGTATTTGAGGATACACCCAGTCCGCTGGAACAACCACATCGCACTGAGGATGGAAATTCTGGGCTGCAACACCCAGCAAAGGGTCTAGCATGAACCAAGCGGCTTTCTGCCTACTTCTCAGTGAACCTCCCAAAGGTGTGGAAGACCCAAAGCGGGACCTGATGGACGCATGCTTATAACAACGACAAACAAACAAAACGCACACCTAACTATACCGTTACCTGTATATTTTTTGAGAACAACGTCTTGAAACTTAAGGAACAAATTAAAATAACTAAAAATATAACACGTGTGCTGGATTTTCTTATGTTCAGAGTTCTATAAGGATGGACAGTAATGTATCTTTTCTTAGCAGCCCTGCATTATGATTCTTAGGGACAAACTAGCCACGATGTGAGCTGTGTGTTTGCTCTTTTTAAGATTGAAATAGCTGGAGGGAAGGTGGGGGATCAGGTTTCAGGCCATGGCATAAAATTAGGGGGTGGTATAAACATCCCTCCCTATGCTAGCAGTGGGATCCATTTTGGAGTAGGCGTGCATGAAAAATGGCTGTAAAGTAGAAAATATTTACCAGTATCAGTGTACGTATAAGGTGGGACTGAGCCCTGAGAAAAGGAGGTGGAATTTGCTACGTAAGAGCTGTGCTGGATCATAGAATCAGGGAATAGCAGAGTTGGAAGGGGCCTACAAGGCCATCGAGTCAAACCCCCTGCTCAATGCAGGAATCCACCCTAAAGCATCCCTGACAGATGGTTGTTGAGCTGCCTCTTGAAGGCCTCTAGTGTGGGAGAGCCCACAACCTCACCAGGCAACTGATTCCATTGTCGTACTGCTCTAACAGTCAGGAAGTTTTTCCTGATGTCCAGCTGGAATCTGGCTTCCTGCAACTTGAGCCCGTTATTCCATGTCCTGCACTCTGGGGGGATCGAGAAGAGATCCTGGCCCTCCTCTGTGTGACAGCCTTTTAAGTATTTGAAGAGTGCTGTCATGTCTTCCCTCAATCTTCTCTTCTCCAGGCTAAACATGCCCAGTTCTTTCAGTCTCTCTTCATAGGGCTTCGTTTCCAGACCCCTGATCATCCTAGTTGCCCTCCTCTGAACCCGCTCCAGCTTGTCTGCATCCTTCTTGAAGTGTGGTGCCCAGAACTGGATGCAATACTCAAGATGAGGCCTAACCAGGGCCGAATAGAGAGGAACCAGTACCTCACGCGATTTGGAAGCTATACTTCTATTAATGCAGCCCAAAATAGCCTTTGCCTTTCTTGCAGCCGTATCACACTGTTGGCTCATATTCAGCTTGCGATCAGACTAAAGAACAATCCAGTCCTCACAGTGGCCATTCAAAAGTCTCTGGAAAGGCCACAGTTAACATGAAAGGATGAACCCAATCTGATGCTCTTCAGATGTTTGGGACTACAAGTCCCACCAGCCTGTGTGGTCAATGGTTGGGGATGATGGACGCTGTAATCCAACACCTCTGGAGAGTGCCAAGTTGGGAAAGGTTAGCTGTCTTTGCTAAAAGCCGTCGTAGATCTATCTTCCTCTATGCCTTTGTTTTAATCCTCCTTTGGAGCCAGTGTCTGCCTTCACATCTTGATGGTTGATAATCCTACCAAGTCACTTCCCTCTACTCCGGCTGGGCAGGAGCTGATCCCGTCATCTTTGCCATTGTTTTCTGATGCCCTTTCATGAACAGGATTTGAAGGCTTCCAGGCCGCTTTAGATGTTATCAAAGTCTGCATGTCCAGCATGTTTATTGCCCTTTGCTATTTGCCAAGTTAAAACTCTGCACACGGCCTGAGGACAGCACCACACAGTTAAAGGATCCTTGTCTCCTCATGATCTGTACTTTCTCCTCTTGTTTTCCTCCCTTGACTGATTCCGTCTTTGACCTAATGCCTTCCCAGCATTAGAGTCCTTGTGGCGAACAGAGTCAGCATTAATAGCTGATAATAATTAGCGAAGCCTCCTTTTAGCTCATGGTTATTTTCCATAAGCTCTGAGTATCCTAGAACAAAACCTCAGAATTCTTGGGGAGGCAAGAAGAATGTTATCCGCCATAGCCTGCCTTTCAAAATAAAATCTTTTTAAGCTGGCTTACACATTTTTAGCAATCAACCCATTAAAAAAAGGACACACAATAAAAGTACAGGAGGATACTCCATTTTTTTTTCCAAATATAATCTTATTTGACACATCTGGAGGACACCAGGATGGGGAAGGCCAATATTAAAGAGCCAGCCTGCTGGAGACAGTATGCAATCATTAAAGGCTGAGAGGAACAAAAAGGATTTTATTCCACATCTCCAGAAAGTTGGGGAAGGGGGCCTGACGGATTTCCCAGGGGAGAGTTCACCAACCATGGTGCCACCGAGTTTTGCACCTTGGTTTTGCACCCAGAGCTCTTTTAGAGTTCTGACTGGTTCTGATTGAAACCTGGAGCAGATTCACCACTCCACTGACAACAGAGCCACCAGCCTCCTCTGGTGATACCACCGAAAAGGCCCTGCTCTTGGTACAGCTCTTGGCTCTGAACTGATAACATCCCATGGATAGGGTGATTGCATGATAAAAGCCTAATCTGGAAGCACCCTAGGACTTCAATCCTTTCTTTCTTTCTTTCTTTCTTTCTTTCTTTCTTTCTTTCTTTTTGCATTTCTATACCGCCTGCTAACCAAAGATCTCTGGGCGGGTCACAAAAATTAAGACCATGAAATACAGTTTAAAATATAAAACTTCAACCACAGTATAAAAACACAATATAAAAGTATAAGCAGAAATAAAACCGAGCAGCAAGGAAGATATTTAAAATGCAGATTTAAAACAGCAAATTTAAGAGACTGTATCCACTTACTGGGAACTAAGTCCCATTGAACTGAGCGGGGCTTGCTTCTGCAAAGATGTATATAGGATTGTACTGTAAACCAGCCTTCTCCAACATGGGGCCCTCCAGATGTAATGGACTACAACTCCCAGGATGCTGTGGCTTGTATTTACAACACATCTGGAGAGTAGGGGTGGGTGGGTGGGATGTCTCTGGTAAACAACTCTGTCTCCCAGGAATAGTGCTCTTAAAGACACAGGAATGCCTTCTGAGGTCAGGTATTGGGAGCTGTGAGGTCATAAATGTTGTCAGGTTCCATAGGAGAACTGTGGAATGGTGCTTGCTCCATTCCGATTCAGTTGTGCGTATGTCTCTTCACTACTAACTGCATTGCAGCAGGTTGGGTATGTTTTGGTCCCAAGGACCTGCGTTTACTTGTGTGACCTTTGACCAGAGATGACCTTGTGAGCGAGCTTGGATAATTTAGGGAATTTGCTCGGTTCAGCACTTCTGCCTGAAAAAGTAATAATAATCAAAGATTTGCCTTTTAAAGGTTGCTTGTTTAAAACCACTGGGAGAAATCAGCCAGATAGGCCGCGCATGTCGATTCTATGACTCAACAAAGCGAGACCTCAGGCGGCAGTTACTGGCAGGGAGTGGTGGCACAATATTGACACCAAGGCATTTTGCTGTCTGAGGTGACAGATAAGATGGTACCCTCTCCTGCCCCACCTCATTCCATGTACAGAAACTGCATGGACTGGCAATTGAGTCTTAGTTAGGGTGACCATATAAAAAGGAGGACAGGGCTCCTGTATCTTTAACAGTAATGTAGGAAAGGGAATTTCAGCAGGTGTCAATTGAAGAGGGTGAAATTCCCTCTTCATCACAACAGTTAAAGCTACACTAGCTATAGTAGAGTGGCCAGATACAAAAGAGGGCAGGGCTTCTGCAGCTTTAACTCTTGTGATGGAGAGGGAATTTCACCTTCTTCAATTGACACCTGCTGAAATTCCCTTTCCTACATTACTGTTAAAGATACAGGAGCCCTGTCCTCCTTTTCATATGGTCACCCTATCTTAGTTCAGTATTTGTAACGTGACAGTGTCCTCTACTGCACCTGAAGGCAGCAGGCTAACATTTATTTATCATTTATTTGTTCCATTTATATCCTGCTTTTCCTCCAAGTAGCCCAAGGAGGCATACATGATCCCCCTCCTCTCTATTTATCCTCACAACAACCCTGTGAGGTAGGTTAGGCTGAGAGTCTGTGACTGGTCCAAAGTCACCCATGAGCTTCATGGCCGAGTGGGGACTTGAACCCGTGTCTTCTCAGTCTCAGCCCAGCACTCTAACCACTATACCACACTAGATCTCACTTGGGGGATTGGGGAGAGAGAAGGTCAAGCCTCATGTCCTCCAACCCCTTGCTGCCACTCCCTGTCCCCTGACAACTGCTGCCTGAAGAACCTGGCCCACGCTGCCTAAAGGTAGAGCCAACCCTGTAGGCATTGAGCAGGGGGTTGGACTCGATGGCCTTTTAGGCCCCTTCCAACTCTACTATTCTATGATTCTATGTCACAGCTAGGGATGCCCATCGCCAGGAAATCTGGCCCTTTGGGGGGCTGGCCAGATTTCCATGGTGCCCCACCTCCATTTTGATTTGTGAACTAAACCGTGGGTTTTCCCGGAAATCTGGGAACTTTTGTGTGTGTGTGTTTTATGCGTAAACAGGCATTCGTGTAATTTGCACGAATTTCGGCCACAATTTACGCAAAGCTGAAAAAAAGACAGAAAATCCGCCAGCTGGCCTGACTTGCCGCAGGCCACATCAGGCCAGCTGATGGATGTTGGAACGGAGCCTGGGGGTCCAAGCTGCTGAAAGGTCGTTGAACTCCAACCCCAAACAGATTCCTCTGACATCTCTTGACACAGCTAAGCGAAACGGCTGTTCCAGGTCTGACTACCAATCCAGTCAGGTTTTTTAGGGTGGCCGTGTATCCTATTGTACAGAGGAGATTCCTCTGTTTGAAAGGCTGCCGTGTCCAAGTACAGTTCAGAGATAAAGAACCCTAACAAATGTTGCCCATCATCTTTCAGCACCTGGACTGCAGGCTACACAAGCTCACCTGGCCACAGTCTCCTCTAGTATGATGAGACGTGTTTTGTTTCTATTTTGTAAAATTTTTAAGTTTTCCAAAAATACAGAGGAAAAAATGAAATCAAAACACATTAGTATTAATTCACAGTCCCCGCCCCTTCCTCTCCCCAAGCTTGGTCGATTGCAAAATTCTTCTTCCCTCTTTTGTTTTCTGATTCTATTCCAGGGTGGCATATTAATGTATCCTATTTCATTCATTTATAATATTTTATTTTCATGAGTCCCACAAATATTTATAAGTATTGTGTTTCTATTTAAATGAGAGCCATTATTTCTGAATCTGAACCTAGATGCGTCAATGACTATCTGCCAACGTTACGCAAATCTGCATTCACTTTTATCCTCCTTTTTTTTTTTTTTTTGGCGATGCATTCATTTTCATTATTTGTTGCATTTTTATACTGCCCAATAGCTGAAGCTCTCTGGGCGGTTTACAAAAATTAAAACTACAACAATATTTAACAATATACTAATCAACAATATCACAATAATGTTAAAAATATACTGAATACAAGTTTACAGCAAAACAGAGCAGATAAGAAAGAAGAGGGGTGGGGGGAAGCTTGGTTGGAACAGTAGCTTAATCTACACCAAGCAGGATATTGCACTATAAAAGCGGTATATAAAAGGCAGGAGCCACACTACTGCTTTATAGCGGTATTGAAGTGCACTGACAACTGTTGGGGCCCATTGACACATGCCATATACTGCTTTCATACCACTACATCCTGCTTGGTGTGGCTCCTGCCTTTTATATGCCCCTTTCATAGAATCATAGAATCATAGAATCATAGAATAGCAGAGTTGGAAGGGGCCTACAAGGCCATTGAGTCCAACCCCCTGCTCAATGCAGTAATCCACCCTAAAGCATCCCTGACAGATGGTTGTCCAGCTGCCTCTTGAAGGCCTCTAGTGTGGGAGAGCCCACAACCTCCCTAGGTAACTGATTCCATTGTCGCACTGCTCTAACAGTCAGGAAGTTTTTCCTGATGTCCCGCTGGAATCTGGCTTCCTTTAACTTGAGCCCGTTATTCCGTGTCCTGCACTCTGGGAGGATCGAGAAGAGATCCTGGCCCTCCTCTGTGTGACAACCTTTTAAGTATTTGAAGAGTGCTCTCATGTCTCCCCTCAATCTTCTCTTCTCCAGGCTAAACATGCCCAGTTCTTTCAGTCTCTCTTCATAGGGCTTTGTTTCCAGATCCCTGATCATCCTGGTTGCCCTCCTCTGAACACGCTCCAGCTTGTCTGCATCCTTCTTGAATTGTGAGCCCAGAACTGGACGCAATACTCTAGATGAGGCCTAACCAGGGCCGAATAGAGAGGAACCAGTACCTCACTTGATTTGGAAGCTATACTTCTATTGGAAGCTATACTTCTATTAATGCTATACTTCTATTAATGATGAAAGCACGATAATGCTTTCATCGTGCAATATCCTGCTTGGTGTAGATGAGGCCAGCGTTTCTTCCCCTGAAGCAATGCCTCCCAACCTTCAGCTCCAGCTTTGCTTTTAAAGTCTCCAGGTTGTGGGGCGGGGAGGAGAGCAGATGGAATAGCTCACCCTTGATGGAACAGCGTTTCTCTCCCTGAAACAGCATGTCTTGTTTTGAGTGATACTTAACTGGCCATCCTAGACTTTGTTCATAGGACAGAGGGTGGGGGTATCTTGTTTTTTCGCACCAGGCAGAAAAATGTCTTCAGTTGGCTCTCTGCACTATAAAAGTGCAGAGCAAGTGTGTGTGCATGTATTGTGTTGGACTTAACTTTTTTTAATTTTATTTTCATGAGAGATCAACAAAGCAACTCCTGGCCCCAGGGTGTGAAGCTATTTGTCCATTTCATTTCGTTTCTATATCGCCCAATAGGTGAAGCTCTCTAAGCGGTTCACGAAAATTAAAACCCTAAGATACGAGTGTAAAATCTAAAGTATGGAAGCTTAAGACTGCAATATAAAACCACCCTAGAGGCCTTCAAGAGGCAGCTGGACAACCATCTGTCAAGGATGCTTTAGGGTGGATTCCTGCACTGAGCAGGGGGTTGGACTCGATGGCCTTGTAGGCCCCTTCCAACTCTGCTATTCTATGATTCTATGAAAAGTACAACCAGAATAAAACCCATCAGCAATGCAGAGATTTAAGATACAGATCATTAAATCTCTAAGAAATGGGTCGCTTCCAAAACACCTCCCCAAGCCTCAAAGCCAACTGCTGCTTTGAGCAGTCTTGACCCAACAGGGCAAATCTCATTTTGCACCAATTGTCGATTAATGGCCTGTGAAGCGCCTGTCTCTGTGCTGACAAATGGCGTCTTTGCAGCCCGACCCGCTCAGTAGCATAGGGAGGGTGGAGAGTGAAATCCTCAATGAGCTGCCATTTCCTCTGGCTCCAATGTGACACTAAAGCTAACATAAATTACATTGCACTAGCGCAGGAGTCAGGAACCTCAGGCCTGGGAGATGAACCTCGGGGGTTCTCCCTCGGCTTCCTCTCCCTTCCTCAACCACAGGTCATTTGGTGATTTCCGGGCTCTTGTGCGATTCCCCCTGCCCCATTCTAAAAGGTTGGGATGTTTCTCCTAAGGCTTAATTTGTTACAACACTTTATGTTGGTCCTTTTTGTATTTTGGGTCCGGCGCTTTTGCTTTAGCTCCGCCCACCACTGACATGCAGTCCCTTGAGAATTCGGCCTTTGGGCTGAACTAGGTTTTCCCCACCGCTGTGCTAGAGCAAGTGACCCCAAGCGCAATGGTAACAGTGTTTGCTGGCACAGGGGCTTCCCCCGGAAAACCCGCCGTGCCAGCACATGCTACTGGCTTTGCTCTAGAGGTTGCTTATGCTCACATAGTGTAATTTACATTAGCAGTAGTGTCAGATTGGATCCTGTCCACTGGGGGCTTTCAGATGAGACTTCGCAACAAGAAACCCTTTTTTTGTTTGTTTTTATTTTAAATCCTTGCAGGGTTGGAAAACGTTGTTGTCGGCCCCAGGAGGTAAAGATATGTGTGTTATATTGCAGGGTTGTTAACTCTGGCAAGTGAAAAATCTAATCCTCGGTCGGGCCTGGGAGCAAAGTCCAGGGTAAAAGAGAGGAGCCTAGCCGTAAAGCGATGGAGCAAGCGATACAAAGGCCTAGAAAAAGGAGAGGCAGGGAGGGAAAACATGTCCTTTCCCCCTTCTCTTTTTAGGAAGAGGTGGGATGGAGGACAACACTGAAAGCTCTTTACAAAGGACCACACATCTGAAGGGCTCCGGATTGGGCAAGGTTAAAGTTACACCAAGTGCACAGATATGCTGACGTCCCAGAGAGATTTAACTTGCCAGCCTGAGAACAAATCCCAAACCCTGTGAGGTAGGCTGAAGAGTAAGACCTGGCAACTTTTAACTAAAGCAGCTGTCCCCAACATGGCACCCTCGAGTTGTGTTGTACTACAATGCCCATCAGCCCCAGCCAGCTTGGCCCATGGTTGGGAACGATGGGAGGTGTAGTACAACACGTCTGGAAGACACCACATTGGGGAAGCCTGAGCTGGGGCAATATCTGCGCTCCAGGGAACCCTACAGATGTTATCAAGGGTTCTTAATACAAATCTCATTAATAGTAGGAGAAGATGCCCAGAAGGAAAACTACGCTGCGAGGATTGCTATTCAGTGCTCCTATTACGGGAGAAGAGACGGGGCAGAGGTGAGGGCGCTAGGGTAGCCACTTACAAATCGGACGCCCACAGATTTAATTTGGTTTAATTTGTTTTTAACTGGGTATATTTATTGTTTTATACTGTATGCTTTTATCTGTATACCACCCTGAGATCTTAGTGATATAGGGCGGGATATAAATATTTTAAATAAATAAATAAATAAAAGGCAAAATGCATCTCCAAAAAAGAAGACAAAAAGAGGACACCAATTTGCATAACTTCTGTAGGTGCTAATCTGTACCTATACATCCAGATCTATAATGACAATAATTGAAATAGAAATACTGTATCTCTCGCCATAGTGTATCTCTCATCTGATCCACTGGCTGTCCAAGAGCTAACTGTGGTTACAAAACTTCAAGGACCCTGCATCTTCCGGATTCTAGTCCCAAACTCTAAGCAGTGCATCACCCTGGCTCTTGCTATAGCTTGTAATCATTGTTGCATTGTACCACCTATCCTTCCCCTCCTGCACTGCCCATGTGCTTATATTTTACAGATTCCTCCAGCCTCAAAGTCAGGGGTTTTGACGAACCATAAGAGTGTTTTTGTGGGCACTCCAGAAAAGGAGCTGGGCTCTGGCATAGCCCCTGTGACCCAGGAAAGCCATGGATCTGACATGGCAAAAAATGGTACGCCTCCAGATGCTATGCATGGCGGTTTCTACATCCTGCATCCAAGGCGATGACCAGGCTAAGAGGCTGCCCAGCGCACTCATCGCTCTCAGCAGGTTTAGGAGACGCACAGTTTGGAAGCAGCTCAGAAGGCATCTTCTCTCTCCGCAGGAGAATGGAATGCAAGGGGATGAAACCCCAGGCCACAAAGTCCGCCGTGAGTTTCTAAAAGAGCAGCCACATCACAAAATTAACATTCACTGGAAGGACTATATGCCCCTAGCCTCAGTCTATGAAGCTTAGTGTCCCATACTGGCCAACGAGCAGCCTATTGAAGGATCCTTGCTCGATAGTTAAATCTGCGCATTACATAAATTACGCTGACGTGTCAATATATGAGATCAAGAATCTCAGGTTTTGCCATCCAATAATGCAAAAGAAATGATACTTCTAAGGAGTGAAAGTATTTTCAGGCATCACTTTCAAAATCATCATCATCATCATCTCTTCCCAGTGAAGTTGACCATCATGTTTCTAGCTCTTGACTGCCCTGTGTTTAGACCAGTGGTTCCCAAACTTTTTCAGGTAACCGCCCTCTTGGTTCTACAAACTCATGCCTGGTGCCCCCTACCCTACACTATAAAAATTATTATTCAGCATAGCGGTTTTCAATGACCCACTAAGGAAGATAATAACAAAATTCAAAACAGTAACAATTAATTGAATATTTATTCAAAATCCAATTACATTTTTTTAGTTTATTCAATTAAACATAATTGATGAACTTGATCCAGTGATATCATCTTTTCAAAGTCTAATAGTCATTTAGCAAGAATATTAGATATCACATTTAGTAACTAGGGTAGAGTACCTCACTATTCTGTGAATTCTTAATGAGATGGATGGGCTGGATGAAGGGATACCAGTTTCCCAATGTCTGGTTTAAAGTCACTTAACATGAGTCTTAAATCACCACGTTTAGTAATCTGGAGTCGAGTTCTTTGCTTGGAGAGAAGTAGGCAGACCACACTAAAACCACATTCTACCAAATACGATGTTTGAAATGCAACCAGGAGCTTCTGAACTACTCTCCGTAGTGCAAGATAGCGATCAGAAATTTCCTTCTGTAACCAAAACTCCTGGTACGGAAAAGACCACCTCGAGTGCCCCCCTGCCTCTTAACGCCCCCCTATGCAATCCCACTGCCCCCCAAGGGGGCAGTACAGCCCACTTTGGGAACCACTGGTTCAGACTATAGGTTGGTTTAAAAAGTATTAGAATCAGGGAATGTGCAGAATTCCACAAGCACAAGTGATGTGTTTAGCCTTTCCTTGCCAGTGGCTATCTTCAGCTATCAATACATCTCCCTGGGTGAAAGCATTTAGTCAGGAACGTACACAGCCCCACTCGTATAGACTGCTGTGTCTTCTTGGCCTTCCAGGGAAAACAGTTGTCTTTTGTGCAATCTGGTCTTCAGTGCTGAGGGGTCGTCTTCCCTGTTGCCTCTCCAGGTGTCCGCCGATCCTGGCTCTCAGACTACCTGGATGATCTATGGTCTCACGTCCGCCACTCCTTCCCCAGAGGCACTCTGTATGCCTTTCCTGTTGCTTTGCTGATCATGCTGCTTCTCTGCTGTGCCACGTAAGTGGGCCGTGGCATGTGTATTTACTGGGAACTTCTGTCAGTAGTGTAGCAAGAGATTTGATCCAACTCTTGAGTATTTGAACTACGTTGAGGGTTCTAACAGGGCCCTTTCCCTTTTTGAGCTCTGCAGAGTTTTTGAACAGGTTGGGTGAGACACTATCCAGAAAACAATCTCAACGGTGCATTTATTAGATCAGTCCTTTCCCAAGCTGGCTCATCCCAGGTGTACTGGACTACAACTCCCAAAAAGAAGGGGGGAAATGGTTGGAGGTGAGCATTCTAAGTAGGTACACTGAAAAGGGAAACAAGTTGCCAGTAGACTAATACAGGAGTCCATCTTTTTGCTGTGAAAACTCTGCAGACTTTTCTCTACCCCAAAAACAAAGGACAGGCTGAAACACATTGGGCATTTAGTCAATGAATTTATTCTTGCATCCTGAGAACCTGTTTCTCTTCTTGTTGGAACTGCAACTCCCATCATCCCCAGCTGGAGAGTGCCAGATTGGGAAAAGTTGAGTTAGGTCTTTTAAACAATGTTTTTAATAACATTGGCAGTGTGTGTGGGGAGAGGCATCCGTTTAGATGGTTATGACTTCACTTCCTTCAAAATGGGGGGAGCCAGACGTGCTGTATTTGGGGCCCCCAGCTGTCCTACTTCTTTTTGCTGAGTGGGACCCTGGACTTTTGCCCCCAAGTCTTGCTCTGATGGCGCCCCTGAACAACCTCTCCAATGGTGCTGCTCACAGACACAGACCTTGTTTTTCTCAGAGTTGGACAGATCATCATTCAGATGTCCCAAGATGCCCTGGCCTGACCTTCTTCAATTAGACCATGCCATTGCGCAAATCGGTCAGATGTCTTTCAGAGGGGAGGGAGGTTAACGAACCTCTCCTTTTCAGTGGCCAGCTTTAAATAGAATACTTTCAGACGCAGAGGAGCACACAGAAAGCTTGTCTGTTTTGAAATATAATCCACAAGGACCCCAAGGTAGTAGCAAGGCAAAACAGATCCGGTGTTGGAGAGCTCCGGAGTGCTTTGGTAACGGGGTCACAGTTGACTTAAATGTTTTCTGTGTTGTTTTGGAAATGTAAATAGTAGACTTGAAGCAAGTCTGGTGAGAGATCCAGGACAAATAAGAGGAAGGACTTCTTCACATAGCGCAGAGTTAAATTATGGAACTCACTACCACAAGATGTGGTGTTGGCCACCAGTCTGGATGGCTTTAAAAGGGGGTTGGATAAATTCCTGGAGGAGAAGGCTATCAATGGCTACCAGCCCTGATGGTTGTGTGTTATCTCCAGTATTTGAGGCAGTAAGCCTGTGTGCCCCAGTTGCTGGGGAACATGGGTGGGAGGGTGCTGTTGCACCATGTCCTGCTTGTTCATCCCTGGCCAATGGCTGGTTGGCCACTGTGTGAACAGAATGCTGGACTAGATGGACCCTTGGTCTTATCCAGCATGGCATTTCTTATATAGGAATCTCAGTAGGACACAAACAGATTAAAATTTATGTCCCCTGTGGCTGTTGTGCTTTCAGCAACTAGCATGCCAGGCAGAAATTCTGCAGGTGCAGCTGTTTCCAACACTGCAACGTCCATGCTGGATGAAGCCAGGAAGAAAAAGTGGGGAGTTGAGTCTTTATTGAATGATCTGTTTGTCCTTTATCTTTCCCAGAGTCCTCCTGGATTGAGGATGAATTTCCTGAAACTATGAGCATTTTTTTGTCCTCCTCCGGAAGATCCTAGAGGTCCTTCCTTCCCAGGTGGGATGGCTCAGCCCTCTCAGGCATCCCTAGAAAGCCCTGGATGGTCATATTGCCATTTCTGGAAGCAGCAGCAGCAAGCCACTGTTACTATTCCCCTTGAATGAATGTTGCTGGTTTAACAATGCTGGTTCTAGACAATGGTCGTGATAAGAAATAAAGCCAGCAAAATAATAATATTAATAACTAATTAATTTTTTTTAAAAAAGCAAACAAACAAACCTCATATTCTCTTGCAAGTTTGGGGCTTTAGAGTATAATCCACAAAAGTCCCCCTTTGTGCTGTTGTGACTTGCCTGGGCACACACAACACAACAAGCCAAGATATAGGTGGAGTGTGGGTTGCCATTGAACTGTGGGTTGTTGTTGAACTGTGGGTTGTTGTGTTGTGTGAACCCAGCTGCGCTAACAAGCCATGCATCTGGATGAAGAGGATTTTAGGCCATGAAAGCTTGTGCTAAAATAAATATATTAATCTTTTTAATATCCCACAGGTATTGTTTCTGTTGAAAATGGTAACCCATATTGTAAGTTTCTCAGTTTTTTATTTATTTATTTATTTATCATACTTATACCCTGCTCCTCAGCCAAAAAAGGCTCTCAGAGTGGCTTACATTTAGCAAAAAAGACAGTCCCTGCCCTCAGGCTTACAGTCTAATAAAGACATGACACACAAGGAACAGGAGGGAGGGAGGGAGGGGGGGAGGAGAGAGAGAGAGTCCAACAGGAGCAGGCCATGATGTTTCTTCTGCCTGCTCCTGTCCCCTTGCTCTTTCTTCTTCCCCACAGGGCCAAGATGACAGTTTGCCCTGTGGGGGTGGGGGAAGAGTCCAACAGGAGCAGGCCATGATGTTTCTTCTGCCTGCTCCTATCCCCTTGTTCTTTCTTCTTCCCCACAGGGCCAAGATGACAACACCCCCCCCCCCCCACACACACAATGTTGCCACAACACTGCCAGTCTGAAATGTAAAGAGGAACTGGCTGTATTTTTGGTTTCAGTTACTGAGTGTATAACTGCATAGTCACCTACTCCCAAATTGTTGCCTAGGTCACCAGTCTCTAAATCTAGCCCTGTAAGTGGCCCGGGACTTGGGTAAGAGCCCATTCACTTCACATCTTAATGTCCTAAGCATTTACTTGAAAAGAGGGCCTTGCTCACACGTTTCTCACTCGACGGCTGCACAACATCCATTATCTCAGACATCATTTTCACATAAATGCAATCCTCCGCCCCTGCGTTAAAGTCCACGTCCACACATTCAGCCATCCACCATCCAGGTCTGCCTCCCAGTGTGCGTAATTCCACGGAGTCGTCTCCGCAGGGGATCCTAGAACGGTGGAAAATCACGAGGGCTGAAATATTCTCCGGGAATAAATGCAGCGGAGTCGTGAGAACTGTTCAAGCGCAGGCGCTCCTCATGACAGTCTCCCACAGCCACGTCCCCCAGGCGCAGATCCGTATCAACAAACCAGGACTAGCGCTATTCATCTCCACCACCGGAGCTTGGGGAAAGCTCATGGGTCTTCGTTGCTCATAACGCAAAACACTTTTTATTTATTTATTATTTATTTATTTATTACATTTCTATACCGCCCAATAGCCGGAGCTCTCTGGGCGGTTCACAAAAATTAAAACCATTCAAAGTATAAAACAACAGTATAAAACCATAGTATAAAATACGATATAAAAGCTCAACCGGATATAAACAGCAGCAATGCAAAATTACAAATTTAAAACACCAAGTTAAAATTTATTTATAGACTGTTAAAATGCTGGGAGAATAAAAAGGTCTTCACTTGGCGTCTAAAAGCATATAATGTAGGTGCCAGGTGAACCTTGCTAGAGAGCTCATTCCACAGCCGGGGTGCCATAACAGAGAAGGCCCTGCTCCTGGTAGCCACCTGCCTCACTTCCTTTGGCAGGGGCTCGCGGAGAAGGACCCCTGAGGATGACCTTAGGGTCCGTGCAGGTACATACAGGAGGAGGCGTTCCTTCAGATAAGGAACTTATCTGCACTACAACAGGGAATAATATATTGTTGCTAGGGTAATTCACCCCCTCCCTCCCATCCTACTGTGAGGATTGCAGCTAAGCTCGGAGGGAATAGTAGATGGGGGGGGGGGGAGATGACGTCAGCGTCCCGGCCAGCCCCGGGTCCACTACAGCACTGTGGCTTCTGGGCTTCCGAAACAGCTGATTCTCGGCAGGCCCAACAGCAGCCGGCTCGACCTCGCCAGGCGTCACCGCGTGTTGGGGAAGAGGGAAGCGGCTCCTGCGGAGGGAGGGGCGGAGGGGGCCCGGAGCCGGACGGAGCGCAGGCGCCACGGCAACCGAGCAGGAGGGTGCCTTGGAGCGGCTGCCCGGTTGCGCATCCGTCTCCACGCCCGCCTTGGCCGGTTGCGCGCAGCGGCCAGGGCGAAGGCTGCGGCGGGCGGGCCGGGCGAGCGCGTCTCCTCCCGCCTTAGCCACACCCGGCGGGCGGGCCCAGCCCGGCTAGCCCGCCCCCCCCCCCCCCCACGCCGGTGCCTTCTCCGACGTCGGGCCACTCCGCAGCCCTTTCTCTTCGGGACGCCCCGGCCGGCGCACGGGAACGGGGATCCGGAGCCACGCCGGGAGCAGCAGCGGCGGCGGCGGCTCGATCGGCGACCACGCCAAAGCGGAGCCGGGCGCTTGCGGGGGGCGGAGGGTCGCCGAGCCACACCGGGGCCGAGGGGAGGGGGCGCGCTGAGCTTCGCCCCGGGCCACTGCCGCCACCATGACGCTCAAATCCGACCGGAGTGACAGCATGAGCAGCATGAGGACGGCGCTCTCCGACCTTTACCTGGAGCACCTGCTGCAGAACAGGCCTAAGGCCGAGGTGAGAGGCGCCGGGGGGGGGGGGGGGGATCGGTCGCCGCTGGTACCGGCCGCAAGCTCCTGCCGTTCGTGCTTCCAGCGAAGAGCGGATTATTGCTTCGCAGATGCCCGCGTTCGGTTACCCATTTATTTATTTTATTTTATTTTCTGCCTTTTTTTCGGGGGGGGGGGCAGTAGCCAATGTTAGGCCGGCTTAGAGTAGACCTATTGAAATGAATGAGGCAGAGGTTAATCAGGACTAAGTTAGCTCCATTCAATGGGTCTAAGTAGGACTAACATTGGATCCCCCTCCTTTGCAACACAGCTTACATCGCCGCCCTCCTCTCCATTTGATCCTCGCGACAGCCCTGTGAGGTAGGTTAGGCTGGTCGCTGGTGACTGGCCCAAAGTCACCCAGGGAGCTTCATGGCCGAGTGTGGAGACTAGAACTCGGATCTCCCAGCCCAACGCTCTAACCACTACACCACGCCATCTCTCCCACCAGTGTTCATTTCTGCAGCTGGCTTGCATGCCTGCATACACCGTTCTGTTTGGATGATCCAATTGGAACCACTAAGAGATTGCCCCAACCAGCCTGGAGTTTCTTTCTTAGTGTTTTAAGAACATCAGAAGAGCCCTGCTGGATCAGACCCAGGGTCCATCTAGTCCAGCACTCTGTTCACACAGTGGACAACCAGCTGTCGGCTAGGGACCAACACAGCAGGACATAGTGCAACAGCACCCTCCCACCCATGTTCCCCATGGCATGCTTGAGGCTGCTCTCCTAGCCCTGCTTACTCGAGAGTAAACCCAATGGAACACACTGGGGCTTGCCTCCAATTAAGCACGCCTGGGGTTGTGTTGGGAAAGCGCCCACGAGAGTTACGCTGTTCGGCCGCTGCTGTCAAGTCAATGCTGCCGAGACAGCAGAAGGGACAACCACCGTATGAGAGCCAACTTACTCTGCTAAAGCTTGACGTTATAGATGCAGGAGCTGCAGTTATGAAAACACGCTTGGGCAGCTGCCGAACTGTGGGAAGCTGGCGGGACAAGATTGTCTGTGGGCTCTGAGTAATGATAGGATCCTTTTCTGCTGCATTTCCTGGAAATTCATTTGTGTGTGTGTGTGTGTTTTTGTATGGTGGCTGAGTGGGTGGATGTCATCCTGCATTAGACGACATGGAAACATAGAACCTGTTAAGGTTCTAGTCCCCACTAAGCCACGACGGTTAAGCATTTTGAGCTAAACATTATGGCTTGTCATGTCGTGTGAACCGTGACTTAACATAGAACAGGTTCGTAGTTTGGGGGTACTCTTAGACCCATTTCTGTCGTTGGAGGCTCAAGTAGCCGCCACGGCTCGGAGTGCCTTTTACCATCTTCGTAGGTTCGCCAACTACAGCCTCTCCTGGACAGGGATAGCTTGACCACGGTGGTACAGGCATTGGTAACCTCAAGATTGGATAACTGCAACATGCTCTCTGTGGGGCTGCCCTTGAAGCTGCTCCGGAAGCTGGAGCTAGTGCAGAATGCTGCAGCTTGGCTGTTGTCTGGAGCTGCCCCTTTCCAGCATGTAACTCCTCTGCTGAGGGAACTGCACTGGCTGCCTATTCGCTACCAGGCCAGGTTGAAGGTTCTTGTACTTGTGTACAAAGCCCTAAACAACTTGGGACCAGGATACCTGAGAGAGCGCCTTCTCCCCTACCAACCTGCCTGGTCACTGAGGTCATCTGAGGGTCTGCTCCTGGTGGTCCCACATAGATCCATCCTCCGATTGGAGTCCACCAGGGGCAGAGCCTTCAGCGTGGTGGCCCCTCTTGTGGAATTCCCTGCCTCTGGAGGTCAGGCAGGCGCCAACCTTGTACTCCTTTCGGCGCCTCCTGAAAACATCTTTATTCCAAAAAGCCTTTCTCTAACATGGAGCCTTGGATTACTGTTTTTGCTTCTTTTAAATTTTGTTTTAACTGTTTTTATTCTGTTTTTATTTTCATTTTACCTTGTACACCGCTCCGAAATTTTTCGATGGGGAGCGGTATATAAATATTCTAAATAAATAAATAAATAAATAACGTGTCGTGTGAACCGTCCCTAAGCATGGTGTTCTACATAACCACGGTTTAAACACCCTCACTAGCCATTTGCTGCAAAAGGGTTAGTGGCCTAACCATGGCTTAGTGTGTTGTCTGAACAGGCCCATAGGAAGCTGCTTTATACTGAGTTAGACCCTTTCTCCATCCTGCCCTGTGTTGTCCACGCTGACTGTCTCTTCGGGGTTTCAGGCAGTTTTTCCTGCCCTATCTCAAGATTCCTGGATTTGAATCTGGACCTTCTGCATCAAAGCGTGAGCTCTGCCACTGAACCATGTCCCACCATGACTCTCCCTTTGCAAGGAAAGTTTCCAGTAGATGGCTCTTCCAGTTTCACTCTTACAGCTGAGATCCAAAAAGTCACTTGCTTCTGCCTGTGCTCTAAAGCTTTCTAGATTTCTGTTCCCAACTATAGTTCATTGGAGTAGAATCTCCCAGTGCTCCAGAACAACTCTTTGGAAAGCAGTGGGAGCTGAAGAGATTGGGTCCTGGCCCCTATTCGCTTTTATTTTAGTTGTTTATTAAATTTATATCCTGCTTTTCTTCCAAGAATCCCCTGATGCTTCTCCTCGCCATTTTGTCCTCGCAACCCTGCGAGGTAGGCTGAGAGTCAGCGACCAGCCCAAAGTCACCCATAGAACAAAGCGGAGACTAGAATATTAAAAAGTATGGTAATATTAAAACAGATACCCTATTTCTAAAAATGATAGGGTATTTTTATCTAAAAATGAGGTGCGTCTTAGAATCACGGGTGTGTCTTAGGTTTTTTTTTTCTGTTGGTGGTACTGAAATTAGTGCGCGTCTTACAATTGATGGCGTCTTACAATTGAAGAAATACGGTATTAAATATTAAAACTGTAATATTAAAAACGTTTAAACATTTTAAATGTTTGTAATATTACAGTTGGTTTAATTCTATTTTAGGAAAGGAAAGGAAAGGAACCTCTCGTGCCAGCACTTGAGTCATTGCTGACTCCTAGAGGGACTCCGACTTTCGCTGACGTTTTCTTGGCAGACTTCGTAGCGGGGTGGTTTGCCGTTGCCTTCCCCAGTCGCAGTTACCTTTCCCCCAGCTAGCTGGGTACTCATTTTACCGACCTGGGAAGGATGGAAGGCTGAGTCGACCTGAGCCAGCTGCCTGAGAACCAGCTTCCGCTGGGATCGAACTCAGGCCGTGGGGAGAGTTTCGGCTGCAGTAACTGCCGCTCACCACTCTGCGCCACAGGCACTTTAATTCTATTTTAACTTTTGTATATTTCTATTTATATGTTTTAATTGCATATGTTTTGATTTTGTAAAGCTGCCTTGAGTCCCAGTATTAGGAACAAGCGGAAAATCATCATCATCATCATCCTGGGTCTCCCCAGTCCTAGTCTAGTACTCTAACCATTACACCACACTGCTGAAGAGTTTGGACCAGAGGCATTCCCTGTAGCATGAGCAGAATAACACCTTCATGGGGCTGTTCAGAACAGACTAGCATGAGGCAGCTGTGGAGTTGGGCAGGTAAAGACTCAGCTTCCAGTGGGCTCCATCGCACAGATCCTGCTACAAACAGAGCCATGCAACGGCTACAGCGAGGGGCAGATCTGTGAGAACAGGCCGTCGAAAAGCATGCAGTGAATTTGGCGCGTTGGAAATGCGTGTTGTGTCAGGTCACCTTGTCCAACTTGTGTATTGCTTTCACCACTTTCATAGTTTTCACTCTGTTTGCCTGAAGTGTTGGTGCAAAAGCAGTGCTTAATTTCTCTCTCTCTCTCTCCCCCCCCCCCCTTTCTCTCTCTCTTGGTGCTGCACTTGGGCAGTTCTAGACTCTGGTCTTATGGGATGGGGCTCTGTAGAGGGTAATTTACTTCCAGATCCGGTAAGACAGCCTAGGGTCAGACTCCTGCACCGTCGCCCCAGAGTCCTGCCCTCAGTTCTTTGGGGGATTTTTATGACAAGTTCTTCTGCAAGGGAAACCAGACCCTTTAAGGTGGAGGACGGGTGTCCTCTCTCTTAGTTTCCCTCTCGTTGCCTGGCTCAGCTTATTGCACATCAGCAAGCTGATTATAGGCAGGAAGAAACCATAAGTTGGGGCCGCTGGTGTTTTGTGGCTGATCATAACTGTTGCTATGCCGGGAGTGAAGTTCACTGCTTCGCTAACAGAGGAAGCTGGCTCTGGTTTTTGCTGCAAAGTTGCATCTGGTCAGAACCGGCAGGAGCGGCTGTTGCTCGTGCTGATTCAGCTACAGAGGGTAGAACGTCGGAAGCTGCTTTAGACCAAGTCAAACTATTTCTCCACCTCGCCCAGTATTGGCCACTCTGGCTGGCAGCACCTGCCCCCAAGTCCGAGAGGTTTTCCGTCCCGGGGATTGAACCGTCCGCCTTCTGCATGCAAAGTAGACGCTCTGTCTTCCCTCCCCATCTTGAGCAACCGAAATGCTCACGGGCCGGCTGGAGACAACTCCCCTGTGAGGCAAGCTTACGAGGCTTAGAAAAAGCTTAGAAAAAAGGCGAGTAAGAGGCAGGGTGTGTATGAAATCCTTCATAGTCTGGAGAAAGTAGATAAGCAGAAGGTTTTGCTCCCTCTCTCATAATACTGGAACCTGGGGTCGTCCCATCAAGATGAATGGTGGGAGATCCAAAACAGATAAAAAGGAAGGACTTCTTCACACAGTGCAGAGTTAAACGATGGAATTCGCTACCACAAGATGTGGTGATGGCCGCCAATTTGGATGGCTTTAAAAGGGGGTTGGACAAATTCTTAGAGGCAAAGGCTATCCATGGCTACTAGTCCTGATGGCTCTATGCTACCTCCAGTGTCAGAGGCAGTACGCCAGTTGCTGGGGAACATGGGAGGGAGGGTGCTCTTGCACTCATGTCCTGCTTGTAGGCGTCTCGTAGGTAGAACAGAATGGTAGACTAGATGGTGGATTTATGCAATGGGATACTTCTTATGTTCTTACGGTACAAGTCTCTTCTGCCTCCTGATCCTGCATCCCAGCTTTGAAATGAGGAGCACTATGGATTTTTATCCACCAGTTCATCAGCTTAAGGGTGGGCCTTAAGCTGAACTATTGGAGGGCCCATAGCTCAGTGTGATAGCCACATGCTTTGCAAGCAGAAGGGCCTAGGTTCAATCCCCAGCTTCTCCAAGTAGGGCAAGGACATGTTGCCTGAAGCCCTGGATAGCCTCTGCCAGTCAGTATGGACAGTACTGGGCTAGATGGACCAGTGGCCTGACTTAGGGCCTTGCTAGACCTACCTGATAATCTGGTGGGGAGTTGGGGCGATGCGATGCTACAGCTAGTGCGGGCTGTTGGCCTTTTCTACACGTAACATGCGACGGGGTAAGGGAAAGCCCCGTCACATCCTCCATTTTTTTTGGTCTTAAAGGGCCATGTGCGCAGGAGCACGCCAACAGAAAAGTAAGTCTGTTTTTTTTAAAAAATAAAGGGTACCCCACTCCCCCTGATTTCCCCCCACAATGTCTGATGCCCCCCTGCCCGCTCGCTCGCCCATCCTCCCCCGCTCTCCATGTCCGCCCCCTGCCCACTCGCCCGTCCCCGCTTGCCATGCCCGCCCCCTGCCCGCTCGCCCGTCCCCGCTTGCCATGTCCGCCCCCTGCCCACTCACCCATCCCCACTCGCCATGCCCACCCGATCACCCGCCTGCCATGTCCGATGCCCCCTCTGCGCCACCCCGTCCGTGATCTCCCCACCCTGGCTCCGCTCTTAACCCCCCCATCTCTCCTGCCGGGTCTGCTCTTTCCCCCGGCCCCCATCTCCCCCCCCCCCCCGGCCCGATGGGCACAGCGCTCCTATGAAGTGCTGTGCCCAGTGCGTGGCTTCTCCCGGCTACTCGCGAGTAAGTAAGCCCGGGGCTGCGGAAAAGCCAGGCCATAAGCAGATCCGGTTATCCTGGGTCAAGGGAGGACTTAGCCTGGCCTGACCCCGGTATCCAGGGAGCCCGGGCCTCACACTTGGCTAAGTCCTCGTCTAGCAACGGCCTCAGTCTAAGGCAGCTTCCTATATGATGCACATTTTCACAACCTCACAGTCTCGCCTAAGGTGCCATATCACTAGGAGGCCCCAGGCAAACCAAACGTTCAGCTTCTCCCCACGTTCTTCCCTTGCAAGTTGGAGGTAATAAGACTGGAGTGCCTTGCAGGGCCTCTGTAAGCAGAGGTGCCCAAAATATGTCTGTGCTGAACTCCCAAAAATTCTGATCAGTGGGGATTGCAAAATGGGTTTGTTGTTGGCTTATGCATCCTGGCTTCTTTGGCAGCCACAAGCCAGGAACCTGGGTTCGGATGAACACACTAAGCTTCTGGTTCTTACTTAGTTTATTCAGTTGCATTAGCAGAAGAAGCTAAGTGGGGGTGAACAGGCTGTGCACACCAGCATGCAACTTGTTCACAGCAAGCCAAGAGTCTCCATAAGAATGTAAGAAGTGCCCTGCTGGATCAGACCAAGGGTCCATCTAGTCCAGCACTCTGTTCACACAGTGGCCAACCAGCCATCGTCCCGCTGCAGGACACGGCACAACAGCACCCTCCCACCCATGTTCCCCAGCAAGTGGTGCACACAGGCTTACTGCCTCCATAACCCTGGCTTGCCATTGGCCATAATCCTGGCTTGCCGCTATCCAGCATCCTGGCTTACTGTTGAAGCTGATTCCTGTGAAGTACTTTGAACCCTTGAAATTTCTTTCCTCCTTATTACGTGTGGCTTCCATAAACCAGTCTAAGCAAGGATAATTTGCATTGCCTCTCAACTCGAGCATGCTTCAAGCGCTAACAGGCTGTTTCGGGGCAGGTTTTCCTTATCCTAGTAGCTATCCCTGGGAGGGCCTTGCCTTCCCTTGTGCTCCCATTGTTCTGACTTGATGTCCAGCAGCTTTTCCCAACCTGGTGTCTTCCAGGTTTCTTGGGCTTCATTTCCCATCTGCCCCAGCCAGCATGGTCCATGGTCAGGAGTGCTGGGATTTGTATTCCAAAACATTTGCAGACTATGTTCGGCTGGCATGTTTTGAATTTTGAGATAGTATTGTAAGTGCTCTCACAAAATGGATGCCATGGGGGTGGGGCTTGTCTGTTCATAAAATGGCTACTGCAGTAGGCATGGCCAGTCATAAAACACTCATTTCCTAGAAGGCAAACAGGTGAGGCTAAAAGAAGAGGAACTTCCTAAGAATGCAAAGTATGAGACAGTATTGGGGACGGAACTCCAGAACATAAAATGGCTCTTTTGAACCCAAATAAAAATGGCTCTGGAGGGCAGTACATCACTATGTAGCATGCCAGTATCCCAATAACATAAAAATTCAGGAAAGGCAACGAGTATGTCCGGTGCCAGGAAGTGCCATGTTGGATATCCCAGGCCCAGAAGTTCTCAAGGGCCACAGTGCATCATACAGGAAAAATGGGCTTTCAGATTGCTCTTGATATAGCATCAGTTTATGGCAAGAGAATTGGGATCAAACAAGACCAGCACAATACAAGAGGCATTATATAGGGAAATTAGCAAGGCAGGAAAGAGAGCTTTTCCTGTCCATTTCTGTGCCCCTACACCAGCTTTCCTCAACCTGGGGGCGCTCCAGGTGTGTTGGACTACAACTCCCAGAATGCCCCAGCCTTCTAGGAAATGCACTCCAACACATCTGGAGCGCCCCAGGTTGAGGAAGGCTGCCCTACACCATCCCCGGGCCCTATAGCTGCTTAAACATTTAAAAAAAGAGCTGCTTTTAAGTTAAAATACTTTGCTTCTTTCTAGCTTTTATGTCTTAGCAAGAGGATGTGATCGGGCTGTGTTAGGACACCTCTGGTCTGTTTTTGGCAATGTATGCCTGCCTGTTCTTCCTTTCTTTGAGCTAAAGATACCCGGCTTCTTCGATCTTTCAGCACGTGACTTGGCTTCCCGGGGACACTGTGGTCTTCGTCGCTCTCTCTGAAGCTCTTTTGACTTGTCAGCACCTTGTCTGAGCTGCGTGTGGCACGGCCACGCGCAGGGTCGAAGGCAGCGCAGCGAGTGAGATCAGCTTGCTGCTACAGCAGTTCAGTTATTTGCCAGGTCTCAGGGCGTGACGCTCCCCTCAATGCGCCTCTGTTATACGGCTGTTTCGTGTTCGGTTTGATCTCCACGGAGCATGCTTTCGGATGGTGGTTTGCGCCACAGTAGCTGCTGAAGTGCTCACTGCGTGATTAGGGCAACCATGTGGACGCCATCCTCGTGGTAAAAAGAGATGAATTTAAACATTTAATTCCAAATTTCCAGTCGGCAGTGATGCAGGGTGGAAACTTTTCGGGGTGGGGGGTAGGCCCTGGTAGCACAGATCAAACTGGTTACTAGACCAGTGACGCTCTACCCCTCTCTCCTTTCAGTTAAATCTCTTGTCTGAGAGCTAGTATAGCATATTGAGGTTTCTGCATGACCTTTGGGCCAAGAGGGTGGCTTTTAAAAGAAACTAATGACTTGGAAATGAATGGTCCTGTTAATGTTTGAACCAATTAATGCTGGGCTTTGCATTTTACTGCTTCTCAATGTACTTGTAGCTCTTCAGAGAGGAGTGAGCGTATGGTTGGGGATGGGGGGGGGCGCGAGGAGAAGCTATTATTTCCTTTCACAGCTGTTCCCTTCATCTCGTGCTGTTTTGGCAAAGCCCCAAAGCGATTCCAAACTGGAAAGAGTAAGGCTGTATGTGCTGTACATCAGGTTAACACCTGACTGTTCCCATATTAGGGAAATGAGCACACAAGCTGTTGCTCTTCCTTCCTTGCATAGGCATGCGCAAGGGGTGTGCTGGGTTTGCCCAGGCACACCCTAATGTCTAAAGCAATAAGCACCGAATCGAGAGGACCATTGAGTAGGGATCTAGACAGGGTTCCAGATGCAGCGGAACGGTCCTCTGGCTGCCCTCCGGCTGCTCTGCTGCCACCCCCCAAAACACCACTCCATTGCTCCCTGCAGCAGGAGCCACACTTCAAAGAGGCCAGGAACATCTGAGGTCCTCCTCCGAGTGCCTACTCCAAGGGAAGCTCGGAGGATGGCAACAAGGGAGAGGGCCTTTTCTGTGGTGGCCCCCCGACTGTGGAATGATCTCCCCGATGAGGCTCGCCTGGCGCCAACATTGTTATCTTTTCGGCGCCAGGTCAAGACTTTTCTCTTCTCCCAGGCATTTTTAACAGCATTTTAACAGCATTTAACAACATTAAGTTTGTTTTTAATGGACCCCACAATTGTTGGTTTTTAAAATGGATACTGTTGTTTTTATACTGTTTTTATGTGTGTGTGTGTGTGTGTGTGGTTTTAAATTGTATACTTTTAATGTTTACTATTTTTAAATGTTGTAAACCGCCCAGAGAGCTTCGGCTGTGGGGCGGTATATAAATGTAATTAAATAAATAAATAAGTAAATAAACTCTGCCGGGAGCCACGCTTCAGAGAGGCCAGGAGAAGCCCCCCCCCCCCAAGGCTACTATCACCTCGTAAGCCACTCTTCCAAACAGTGTCACCACAAAGCCCCACCAATGTGGGGGCTGGAGGAGCATCTCTTCATTCCACCCCCCCCCCCCTTCACCTGCAATGGCCCTCTCACAGTCAGGCAAGCTGAATGCAGAGTAGAGCATCAGTGTCTCCAGTGTTTAATAAACAAATGAGTAAAAATAATGTCCTTCATGATCGAGTATTTAATAAATGTTCGCCTTTAAAAATAAATGAGTGAAATTATCTGAGTGCACACCCTAATGCAATGCATTGCGCACACCTCTGCTTCCTTGCCTCTTTTAGGGCAGGACCACTGAACCTCTTTCAGGACAAGGACCAAATTCCATTTTGGAGAAAGCTGTGGAGGGCAAGGCCAAGCCCAGCATATTTTAGCTTACAGCTCTTACTGCCAGTAACTCATCCTTAAGGGAGGCATCTCACCTTTTTCAGACTGGAGGAGAAACTGCACAAAACACACAGGAAGCTACTCCGGGGGGGGGGGGAAGGGGGGCCATCTGGTGGGCCAGTTTGGGACCCCAAGTGGGCCACGTTTGGCTTATGGGCCGAAGGTTGTATACCCCTGTTTTAGGGGAAAACTAAGGCCACAGCTAGACCTCAGGTTTATCCTGGGATCATCCAGGGTTCGCCCCTGCCTGAGCACTGGATCCCCTGTGTGTCACCTAGATGAACAGGTTTGACCCCTGGATGATCCAGGGATAAACCTTAGGTCTAGCTATGGCCTAAGTTGCATGCAAACGCACATAATGAAGCTTGAACATCTGGTGGGTGCCAAGTTGGAGAAGGCTGGCTTCGGTTTTCCCTAGACACAGTAGGATACCGTGGACTTGCTGGGCCCTCATTTCCCACCTAGCTTCTACTGTACTGCTGATGCTGAATTCTGCTGAGCTGGTGTGACGTGTTTTGGCTCCCGGTAGTTTTTCTGTGCTGCTCGTAACCTTCTCCAGATGTTTCCTCTCTTTCAAAATAGAATTTGAGGGTGGGGCATCAACGTAATGAGCTACCACATACTTTGGCCTCAGGCGCCATGGAGAAGATATTTCAAACCATTACAGCATCAACCGCAATTTGTAAGCCTTTAGGCAAGGAGACCTGTCCAGCTGGGTCAAACTTCTGAAGTGACCCTGGTCAGGTCAAAGACTAAACCCTATACAAGGCTAAAAAGCAACCAGCCTGCTCCCTGCCCCCACCTTGCAGAGTGCAGGCTAGGAGAGTGTTTAGATTTCTTTTCTTTTATTGATTTTACTTGTAAATCTCCATGTCACCCATTTATTTATTTACGTTTTAAACTTCCCAGTTATCCATATTCTCCGGGTTGTGTACAATACATTTAAAAGGTCAAATATAAACAGTAAAATAGTAGATGAAAAAGAGCACATAATAAAACCGAGATAAAATCAGAAGCAAAGAGTCAACAGGTAAGAATAAAACTACAATGATCTAACACCACTAAAACAGTTCTTCAAACTGCCTGGGAGAATGCCTGCTGCCGAAAATACAATAGTGTAGGCATTAGGTGAGCCTCTCTGGGGAGGGTGCGCCACAGTTGGGGTTTCACCACAGAAAAGCCCTCCCCTTTTTTCTTTCTTTTTGCATCCACCTGCCTCACCTTATTTGCTGGGGGCAGCTAGAAGACAGCCCTCGTGGTTGGAAGGTGGTGAGAGACAGTGTGGTGTAGTGGCTAGAGTGTTGGACTGTGAGTCGGGAGATCCGGGTTCTAGTCCCCACTCGGCCGTGGAAGCTGATTGGGTGATTTTGGGCCAGTCACAGACTCTCAGGCCAACCTACCTCACAAGGTTGTTGTTGTGAGGATAAAATCGGAGAGGAGGATTATGTTACGCTGCCTTGGATTCATTAAGGAGGAAAAAAATAAGTCAGGATATAAATGTAATAAATAAATAAAATAAATCCTGTCCCATGTGATCCCTTGATCCTTATCCTAGGTTGGGTTCTGTGTTTCTGGACAAGCACAGAGTAATATTGGCATTAGGAGGAGAAATGTAAGGCCTGTTGAATTTATTCCTGAGTTCCGAGCTGTATTCACTTTCTGCTGTTGCTGGCAATGGGTGTAGACTTTATCTGAATTCTTTTCTTTTTCATTTGCAGTGTTGAGCAGCCATTATGCTGTACCCCAGAGGTGGCTACATTTGACCACACTTGCGCATGCATCAAAAGGTTTGATGCTCTGTATATCTGAGAACTGCTGTGAGCATTTCTGGGATCAGTTCACTCTCCAGAACTGAGGCAAAATTTGTGGGTCAGCGCTGGGTTATAGGAAGCATTCCTGACTTGCCCTCTTGGATGTGAAGTGATTCCAGAAACCAGGAATCATTTGCCAAAATCATAGAACTGCTCAGCCTGATCTGGAAGCCTTATAGTCCTTCCAGGCCAGGGGGAGAGAATGGTTAGTCTGGGTGTACAGAATCGCTCCAGAGTCCAGGAAACTTTTGCTACCTATAGTTAAAATATGGAATTTGCTACTAGAAGAGGGAGCGATGGCCACCAATTTCCGATGGCTTAAAAAAGGGGGTTAAAGAAACTTCTGGAGGAGAAGGCTATCAATGGCTACTAGTCCTGATGGCTATATGCTACTTCCAGGATTGGAGACAGTATGTCTGTGTACACCAGTTGCTGGGGAGCATGGGCTGGAGGGTGCTGTTGCACTAACGTCCTGCTTGTGGGTTTCCTGTGGGCAGCTGGTTGGCCATAGTGTGAACAGATTCCTGGACTAGATGGACCCTTGGTCGGATCCAGCATGGCTCTTCTTATGTTCTTAAAAGAAACTGACTCCACACCACAAAATCTCCCCAACTACCTTTCCCCTCGTTGTTGTTGTTGTCGTTATTATTATTATTATTATTATTATTATTATTATTATTATTATATTTATTTGTATCCTGCCTTTTGCCCAATGCTGGGCCTCAAGGCGGCCTTACAAAGTTTAAAACATACATTAGGGGGAGGGGGGGAAACATAGTTTAAAATACACAACAAAATTAAAAGACATTAACATAGATGGAGGGCCAGATTATTCTCCAAAGGCCTGCTGGAACAAAAAAGTTTTAGCCTGCTTCCGAAAGCCCATCAAGGAGGGAGCCAGTCTAGCTTCCCTGGGAAGAGAGTTCCAAAGCACTGGAGCAGCCACCGAGAAGGCCCTCTCCCATGTCCCCACCAAGCGCGCCTGTGAAGATGGTGGGACTGAAAGAAGGGCTTCTCCAGAAGATCTGAAAGCAAGGGCAGGCTCAAAAGGGAGAATACGTTCTTTTAAATAACCTGGACCCGAGCCGTATAGGGCTTTATAGGTCATAACCAGCACTTTGAATTGTGCCCGGAAACAGACTGGAAGCCAGTGGAAGCCACCATTCTCCTGTCTGTTCATTTGCTCACACAAGTGTGGGCTTACCTGGTGACAGGTTTCTGCGGTGCCTCTCTGGGGCATTGTGGGTTATTCTAGGGCATTGTGGGAAATTCAAAATGGCCGTTGGCTTCCCCACTGCTAGATGAGCCGGCAAGTGGGTAGGCCCTGCCCGGGTGCTGTTGTCCCAGCAGTCACTCAGGCTACCAGCCTTGAAGAACATAACCCTCTGTAGTGAGCTTGTACAGGCTCACTACAGATGGTAGCAGTCCACAAATCTGTCGGTTCCTAGTTCTACCCCTTGCTGCCTCTGGATTTCCCAATTTAGCTGTAGCTCTGTTTTCTGTTCCTCATCCAAAAGCAAAGGCTGGGTCGAGGTGTGTGTGGGGGTGGGTGGGTGGGTGGGGAGTTGGTTTGGGAACAATCCTGTCCAGGCCAACCTTTGTGCGAGTGCCTGGAATGTGCTGCATGCCGGGGAAATCTTTGCTGAGCCCAGAAATCTGGCATTGAGCTGGTCACGGGCTACTTCAAGGAAAGGAGAAGAAGAGATAAGAGACGAGGCAGGGCTGAGTCAGCTCTCCTGATGGGCACTTTGAACCCGAGCCAGGGTTGCCGGCAGCGGCTTCGTGGGATGAGGCAATGAGGGACGAAGTCACGGAGCGTTGATTCAGGGCGATTGCAACACAATGCGGCAGGTGCCTGCGTCAGCGTTGATTTCCCTCTTTCTCTTTCTCTTTCTCTCTTTCACTTCTTTGGATCCTGGCCATCTTTTCATTCACAGTAAGAATGTCAGAAGAGCCCTGGTGGATCAGACATGCTGTTTTTCACACAGTGGCCAACGAGAGGCTTCAGAGAGAACCATTACTAGGGCATTATAACTAGGGCTGTGCACCCCCTCCCCGAACCGCTTCAAATCCCAATCCGAACCTTCCGGATCAGGCCCGAACCGCTTCGGGTCAATTCGGACCTCCCCCAATCCGCTCGGGAACCGGATCTCGAGCGAGATCCAGAGGTCCAGATCGATATTTTGCCCCCATTTTCCCCCCCCCTCCCCACTTACTTGCCTCCGCAGTGGATGGCAGAGGCAGGTAAGTGGGGAAGGGGGGATAAAATGGGGGGGTAAATAAGTCCTCCTCCCCCCTTACTTGGCTCCGCTGCCATCACTGCATGGACTGCCGCTGCGCCGGTACCAGGTAAGCCCCCCTCCCCCCAACTTACCTGCGTCCGTAGTGGTCTGGGCGGAGGCTTCAACTGTGGCCCAGGCCAGAAACAGGCTGGCGCCAGGTAAGCCCCCTCCCCCCCCACTTACCTGGGTTCGGAGCTTCGGAACAGTCCGAATCGCTTCGGACCGTTCTGAACCGCTTCGAGCCAATCCACTCCGGAACCGGGCTTCGGAGGTCCGGACGGCCTGCTCCACTTCGGATCCGGGGATCTGTAACGGAGTGGAGCACACCCCTAATTATAACAACAGCCTCCTCGTAGCTAATAGCCACAGATAGTGGATTTCATGCATTGTACCAGCACTCCCATTTCAGCCAGTGGCGTCTTGCCATATCGTGCTTTTCTTCCTTTATGCCTGTTTAGATGGAGTGGGGGGAGTCCTACAATTCTAAGCATGCCTAGGGTTGCACCCTGAATGACTAATCTGAGTTCACCCTGTGTCTTCCACTCAGTTTTTATCAGCACAGGAAACTGCCTTACTCTGATCCCCAGGTAGGTTGGGTGAGATATTCATAACGCACAATAGAACAACACCTTTATTAGGAGAAAACAAAATGCTGCAAAAGATTGTGCAAGCTTTTGAGTTCTCCAGAAATCTTCATCAGGCAAGGAGGTGTAAGAGGCAGGAGAGAGAGAGAGAGAGAGAGAGAGAGCCAGGTCTAATGGCCATGTGGTCTGCAGTATAGGCTCAGTTTCACCCATTTCTGAAAACACAAGTTCTGGCTGTAACTCAGATCTGTCCTTTGCCCTGGCTGAGGCACACGGTTCCCTGAGCTTGGAAAATGGGTGAGTAAAGGGAGAGATGATAGAGGTATACAAAATTAAGCAGGATGTGGAGAATGTGGAAAGGGAGACATTTTTCTCCCTCTCTCATAATACTAGAACCCAAGGGGGTCATCCCATGAAACTGATTGGTGGGAGATCCAGGACAAATCAAAGGAAGGACTTCTTCACACAGCGCAGGGTTAGATGTGGAATTTGCTACCATGAGATGTAGGGATGGACACCAATTTGGATGGCTTTTAAAAGGAGTTAGACGAATTCCTGATGGTTATGTGCTACCTCCAGTATCAGAGGCAGTATGCATATGTACACCAGTTGCTGAGGAACATGGGCAGGAGAGTGCTGTTTAACTCATATCCTGTTTCTGGGTTCCCCACAGGCAGCTGTATGAACAGACTGCTAGACTAGATGGACCCTTGGTCTGATGCAACATGGCTCTTCTTATATTCTTACGTGCCTTATGCTGAATTCGCCCCATTGATTCAGCCCAGTATGATCTACTCTAGGTGTCCAGCAGATATTTTCCCATCAGCTGCTCCTATCTGATCCTTATGTTGGACATGTTGTACCTGGGCTGCTTTCTGCTCAAAGCGCTTGCTGAGTGATGTCGCTTCTCGGAGTTTTCCTGATGCCTGCTATGTCTCCTCTTTTCCCTCCCCTGGATATTCCAGCTGCTCTATTCGTTCTTCTGCGCCAAACTCTGCCAACTAAATGATGCATTAAAACCAGGAGGCTAATATCTAATCAGGAACATCTGGGTTTATTTGTGTTAGCTTGGAGAGGCCCCAATTGTGTGTGCGTGTGTGCATTGAGCCAAATCACACTATATGCAGGAAATCCATTATCAGATCTAATGCTTTTTTTTAAACCTAAAAGCAGTTGTGGAGGGTGGACTCATAATTTGATTGGAACAGCCCCATTAAAGAAGGGATTTATCATTGTCTCCTGGCTGTTTATGATGCCTTTTCTTGCTGCTGTTTGTTTTATTGTAGGGTGACCATATGAAAAGGAGGACAGGGCTCCTGTATCTTTAACTTGTATATATGGAGAACCTGGTGAAATTTCCTCTTCCTCACCACAGTTAAAGCTGCAGGAGCTATACTAGAATGACCAGATTTAAAAGAGGGCAGGGCACCTGCAGCTTTAACTGTGGTGAGGAAGAGGAAATTTCACCAGGTTCTCCATATATACAAATGATACCTGCTGAAGTTCCCTTCTCTATGCAACTGTTAAAGATGCAGGAGCCCTGTCCTCCTTTTCATGTGGTCACCCTATTTTGTTGTTAGGATCTTTTCAAAGTTTGTTGTTGTGTAGGGTGACCATATGAAAAGGAGGACAGGGCTCCTGTATCTTTAACAGTTGTATTGAAAAGGGAATTTCTGCAGGTGTCATTTGTATATATGGAGAACCTGCTGAAATTCCCTCTTCATCACACCAGTTAAAGCTGCAGGTGCCCTGCCCTCTTTTAAATCTGGTCACTCTAGTATAGCTCCTGCAGCTTTAACTGTTGTGATGAAGAAGGAATTTCCCCAGGTTCTCCATATATATAAATGACACCTGCTGAAATTCCCTTTTCTATGCAACTGTTAAAGATACAGGAGCCCTGTCCTCCTTTTCATATGGTCACCCTATTGTTGTGTATATATTTGTAATCTGCCTTAAGTATGATTTGTTAAAGAAAGGGAAGGTATAAATATCTAAATCTGGGTGGGCAACTTGTGGCCCTCCAAATATACCTCTCTCATCAGCCAGCAATCAATGGTGAGGGATTATGGGACTTGTTGGCCAAAACATCTGGAGGTCCACAAGTACCCACCCCTGGTCTCAATAAATAAATAAGGTGCGTGGTTAAACACCTCTTTCCATGTTCTTCAAAAGTTCCCCCCCTCACCTGAAGTTGCCCCACAGCAGAATATGAGTTGGCAAAACAGTTTTCTGTCTCTAACTTATCAGGTATATAGAAGCAGTTGTAACGCCTGGATTCTCAGGGTTGTGGAGAAATGTTAGTTGTTTGCTTCAGAACTGAAGTAATGCACATAGAGCCATCTAAAGCCACACAGGCACAACCAAGACTGGGATGTCCAGGGCCTAAAATTTCCTAGTTACATCACTGGCTATAGGCCATATGAGTGAAATTGAACCTCCGTGCTTAGATACAGTCTACCTTTGGATGCCAGAAAGACATTCGCTATTGGTGTTGGGCCCGGCTTGTGAGTTTCCAGAGTCGTTTTGCAGGCTACGATTGGGAACCGAAGGCTAGGCTGCATGAGTCTTGGCTTGATCCAGCAAAGAGAGCGTTATGCTCTTATGACTCTTTAAAGGCCTGGACTGGTGCAGATGGATTGATTTTTCAAGAGAGGCTGAAGCAACAGGAAGGAGACATATCTCTAAACCCCTTGAGAACCTGGCACCAGCCCACAAGCTACCTTTCCGTCCTGAGGCTGAGATGGAAAAGAGTCAACATTGTTTAAATATGCCCAGTTCTTTCCCCCACAACTAGCTTGTGGGCTGAAAGCGGCCTTGGAATGAGATAAGGTTTTCCGGTGGCTGACTAGCAACTTCTTCCTCTGTTACTTGTTCGTGTGTGTGTGTGTGTGTGTTTGTGTGCTCTTGAGCAAGCGAAATCGTGACTTCATTACGTCTTTTGTCTGCTTCTAAGAGATAACAGCAAGAGCTAAACCGTATGATTAGGGGTGTTCTTTGCAATGCGGTTTTGGGCGTGGAAGAGCTTTGGTGGTGATTACTAGACCAAAATCAGAGAGCTGTTGGACATCTGTCATCTGATCTCTTGATGTTTTCATTTGTGCCGACAAAGCAGCCATGGGAGAGAGGTACCGAAGTTGATAAGAGCGGTGATGCAGGGCGTGTGTGCATGTATTAATCATCTCCACCCCCTGCTCTGCATGCCTGATCTAAATCCCTCCCACCAAAGGCTCCTAATAGCCCCATAACAAGCAAATGTGGAAACCCTTCCATAGCTAAAATAAAGTAGTTTTGGCTAAAATGAAAACAAAACCATCCATCAGATCTCTTCTGGGTTTTTTGGCCCACTGCCTCTCTCCACATATTTTGAGAGGTCAGATACAGAGACTGGGTTTGTAGAACATGGTAACCCACACTCAGTGGTTGAGTGTGGGTTGTTGTTGAACCATGGGTTATTGGTGAAATGCGGGTTAGCGTGTTGTCTGAACTCATGGCATTTTCCACAGGTTGGCTCATTAACCATGTGGCTTATTTTTCTTGAACAAACCCACCCTGGGAATCCATGGTTTGTTGTTGGATGGTTCAGGGTGGTTAACAAGCCAACCTGTAGAAAATGCCCTGGGTTCAGACAACACACAATTCAGCAACAACCAACACTCAACCACTGAGTGTGGGTTAGCGTGTTGTGTGAACAGCCCCAGAATGTCCGATTTGGAATCTGGTTCAAGTAAAAGCTTGCTTCTCTTGGGAGGGGCTTCATGGACAGGCGAGTATATGTTCTGCATTTTTTGTGCAAGCACAACCTGTGAGATTGGAGCCCAGAATTCAGCATTGTGAGGATTTCAGCTCTTTTTAATTGCAAGTCCCTTATGGATGTAAACATAGTGTTATAAGATTGAGAGTTGGATTAAATGACCACGTGGCTTCTTGATTCTGAGAGAAGGTTAATGGACCCGAAATCTGCCAGACAGGTCTGGCCTAGGCACATCCACTGTTAGGTAAATTATTATATGTGGTGAGGTTACCATGGAAACATAATAGTAGGCTGCTGGCTCTAACTGGCTGGCCTTATCTGTGGCCAGCAAAGATCTGAATAGGATGCCTCTCCCCTCCACTCTTCCACACACAGCCAAACTCAATGGCTTGGATCCAAATGCAGTCATATATAGAGCAGACCCATTGAAATCAATGGATCGACTCTAGGTATAACATAGGTCAGATCTACACCAAGCGGGATATAGCACTATGAAAGCAGTTTGAAATTGGTATATAAAAGGCAGGAGCCACACTACTGCTTTAAAGTGATATTGAAGTGCACTGACAACTGTTGGGGCCCGTGGACACATGCCATGTACCGCTTTCATAGTGTTATACCCTGCTTGGTGTAGATGGGTCATGGGCCCCAACAGTTGTCAGTGCACTTCAATATCACTATAAAGCAGTAGTGTGGCTCCTGCCTTTTATATACTGCTTTCATACCACTATATCCTGCTCAGTGCAGATCTGGCCTAAGTCTGGATCTGACCCAATATAAGCAAGGAATCAGTGTGAAGAAATAGCAATTTAGATTCAGAGGAAAAAGGTCCTGAGACAGAACTGGGCTGGAGTTCTAGAAGCACCTGGAAGATTTCCTGTAGAAATCTGGTATTTTGGGACATCTGCTGTACCCCACCTGTGCTCAACCTGTAAAGACCTTAATGTTTTCAGGAACTGCTGAATGCGTTCAAAGTGGCTGTTTCCTCACATACAAAAGATAGAAGGGAGGAATATTGTGTACAGTTCTGGTCACCTCACCTCAGAAAGGATATTGTAGAACTGGGAAAACAGCAACCAAAACTATCAGGGGCTAGCAAGGTGGGGACAGGATAGAAGCATATGAAATTATGCAGGGTTTAGAGATCAGGCAAAGTGTTTCTCCTTGTCTCATAATACTAAAACCCAGGACTATCAAATGAAGCTGAATAGTGGGAGATTCAGAACAGGTAAAAGGAAGTCCTTCTTTACCCAGTGCAGAGTTAAACTATGGAATTCACTTCCGTAAGGTGTAGTGATGGCTGCCAGCCTGGATGGCTTCAGTCACCCTATGAAGAAGGACTGAAACAACTGGGCATGTTTAGCCTGGAGAAGAGAAGATTGAGGGGAGACATGATAGCACTCTTCAAATACTTAAAGGGCTGTCACACAGAGGAGGGCCAGGATCTCTTCTCGATCCTCCCGGAGTGCAGGACACAGAATAAGGGGCTCAAGTTGCAGGAAGCCAGATTCCAGCTGGACATCAGGAAAAACGTCCTGACTGTTAGAGCAGTACAACAATGGAATCAGTTCCCTAGGGAGGTTGTGGTCTCTCCCACACTTGAGGCCTTCAAGAGGCAGCTGGGCAAGCATCTGTCAGGGATGCTTTAGGGTGGATTCCTGCATTGAGCAGGGGGTTGGACTCGATGGCCTTAGAGGCCCCTTCCAACTCTACCATTCTATGAATTCACTTCCACAAGGTGTAGTGATGGACACCAACCTGGATGGCTTTAAAGGGGGATTAAATGAACTCATGGAGAATGAGGCTATCAATGGCGACTAGTCATGATGGCTATACAGTATACTGGTTCCAATATCTGAAGCATTATGCCTCTGTATACCGGTTGCTGGAGAACATGATCTGGATGGTGCTGTTGCACTTATGTCCTACTTGTGGGCTCCTCACAAATGGCTGGTTATCTACTATGGGGAACAGTGCGGGACTTGGTAGGGACTTGGTCTCATCCAGCACGACTCTTCTTACGTTCTTTTGAGGGAATATAATGCGACCAGGGAAACAAAACTGAAGTCCCTGCTGTGTTCAGGACCCAGCAGCTACTGTCAAGAGTGTGACACCAGTTCAAGGGGGGAAGGAAGGAGAAGACAGCCGAGTTGTAGACTGAAGCTTCCTGCTCAGACTGCCTCCTGGGAGTCCAAAACGCGGCAGGGCCTCTTGGGCATTGCTCCTAAACCTGGGTTTTGTTCTTTGCCCTCACAGGCCGTTCCGTGCCCGTTGAATGCAGTGACAGAGGACATTTACACCAACGGCTCAGCCATGCTGGGCAGCCCGGCCCACATGAATGGCCGGGAGGTGCGGAAAATGAGGTTCATCCAGTTTGAGAAGGTCACGGAAGAGCCCATGGTGAGCTGACGGGGAGAGAGGGCCTTAAACTATGCAGTTCCAGGTGCTGGCGAAAATAGCTCTCTTGCCCCCTTTAAAGCAGACTCGGAGAGGCAAATGAAACGTCCCTCAAATGTGATATAAGCCAAATCTGCTTATTTGCTTTAGTGTAAACGTGCACTGCCATGATTCAGATCAGGGCCATAGCACTCTGGGAGAGGGGGGGGATTTAAGTTCCCCCATTTTTGTCCCCAAATTCCAGCATTTGGAGAGGGGGGTGGAATTAAAAAAAGATCCCCAAAAAACTCTATTGATGTTTAGAATGTTGGGGTGAAAACTGGCAGGGGAGGAGCTTAAATTCTTGCTCCCGAATCACCACGGTCCTGATCTGCTTCCACGTTCAGTTTGGCTCTCAAGACGGGAACTTAGGTAATGCTCCACACCCACTCTCTTGCAGCTATGGAAGGAGCTTCCCAGGGCAAAAGCTAGAGCAGCCTTGCCCAACCTGATGCCCTCCAGATGTTTTGGACTACAGCTCACAGCATTGCTAACCATTGGCCAAGCTGGCAGGGGATGATGGGAGTTGAAGTCCAATCATCTGGAGGACACCAGGTTGAGGAAGGCTGAGCTTAGAGAGAAGAGCATCATCTGGCAGCTGTTAGAGTCAGGCCAAGAGTCTGCCCTCCTGGATGAGTCTAGTAGGGCAGTGTCATGTCTAGCCCTGCTCCCCCTGGGTTGGAAGAAGGTGTTTCAGGTGATCAATCAGAATCAGACTCTGAAGTAGAGGAGTCGGTGCCAGGAACAGGCCAGCCTGTACCAGTGGGGGAGAAAGCTCTCACGGGCTCTTCACCATCTGGGAGTGAACCCTCTCCAGAGCTAATCTACTCAAGGGCAAACAATACACAGTCAGTGGGAAGCCAATATTCTTCCAAGTGGGAGAGCATGGAGAGGTTAGCGGATCCTAGAGTATGCCGCAGACTAAAATGGGTGGAGCTAAAGGAAGGCGAGAGAAAGTCTGCCCAGCTGGCATCCCATCAGAACTACTCTCTCTGAAGTTAACGAGACTTGGGAAAGAGCTTTCCATTCTTCTCGAAAGGACAATTGTCTTGTTTAGTTTGCATAGTTTTGCCTAGGGGAAAGTTCCTAGAGATTAGAGTCTCTTCCGGTGGAAAGAGATGTTTATTGCTTGAATAAAGCTTTGTGGATTACTTAGCAGGCCTCGTGATTGTCTCCCAAGAAGGCAGGAGGTTCTGAGAAACATGACAGGCAGTTCCAGTACAGAGGTGGGCCAAGGAATGCTTCTGCAGAGAAGCCGGGCCTCCCGTGTACTGCAGTCTCAGTCCAGATTGTCACAGACTTTGCTGTCTGTTCCAGGGCATCACGCTGAAGCTGAATGAGAAGAAGAGCTGCATGGTGGCCAGGATCCTCCATGGGGGCATGATTCACAGGCAAGGTAAAGCGCAGAAGCAGGCCTGGGAGAAACATATCCCCCGCAGCATCCACATTTTGGGGGCTAGCCCTGCTACACAGCTGACGTGTTCCTTTCCTCCGTCAAGTTTTAGGCAATTTCTTTTTCTCCTGCCCCGGAATCTGATGAGTCTCCTCCGTAGCGACGTTGACTCTCCCCTTCTCTGCTATTAGAGGGAACGGAGGATACGTGACAGCACCTTGGTCTTTACAGTGGAGATGTTTTAGGGACTGGGAGAAAAGGTGTGGTTGTATGATGACAAGTCAGCGTAGACCTGTGTTCCTCGTGTCGGAGATCAAGGAGTGGGCATCTGAGATCCAGTTTAAACTAGCTGTCCCTCAAACTGGCACCTTCCAGATGTGTTGAACTACAACACCCATCATCCCCAATGAAGGCCAATGGTCCTGCTGGTCTGGGGATGATGGGACACAACTGGAGGGCGCCAAGCTGGGGAAGGCTTCAAACAGGATAAGGCTGCCTTGCTCCCAGCCCGGAGCGAAAGCAGGAGAACGAGAGGGTCAAGCTCTGAGCGGCGGTAAAAAGTTCAAGAGCGAACCGTTTCCCAAAGCCTTTGGAGGATATGCCAGCCTTCGCCACGCTGGCCCCTTTCCAGGTGTGTTGGACTACAGTGGCCATCGTCCCCAGTGAAGGCCAATGGCCATACAGGCTGGGCATGGTGGGGGTTGTAGTCCAACTCATTTGGAGAGCACCAGGTTGGGGAAAGCTGGCACATGCACTCTTCGTGGGAGGGAGGGAAAGTAGAAAAGAACGCGGCCGTTTGCTTTATCAGTCAAGGAATGTGCAGTTTCTGAGTTGAACATGTTTATTTATTTTATTTATTACATTTTATTTATTTCATTTATATACCGCCCCACAGCCGAAGCTCTCTGGGCGGTTCACAAAAACTACCTGCAATTAGAGCTGTGTACTTTTAAAAACAACAACAACACCCATCTGCTGGGCCTGTGTAGCTCACAAAATTTCCCCTGGTTCTTATAGTGATGGAAGTATAGAACAGGACCGGGAAGTTGTAGCCTTCCAGAGGATGCAGCCACCTTTCTGAAGCTAAGCAGGTCTGGGTCTGGTCACTGCTTGGAGGGGAGACCACCTTGGAACCATGTAGAGGCTCCTTGAGTTCCATGATGGAAGAAAGATGGGATATAAATGAAGTAGCGATAATAATAATTAATAACGTTGTAGAACTGCAATTCCCATAATCCTTCACCATTAACTCTTCTGGCTAGGACTGACGGGAGTTGCAGTCCATCAGCATCTGGACAGCCGCTTTGTTAAGGAGTTTCTTCAACCCTGCAAGGAAGCAAATTCCATCAGTGGCCGTTGCAGACAAGAGTCACAATGTGAACCAGAGAGAGCTTGGGTTGCCTCTGTTGTTATTGGCACTGCCCAGTCAGTGGCTCAGTTCAGTCAACGCAGTGTGAAAACTCCACTCAACGGTTGAGTTTTTAGGAGGTTCTCCCCACACAACGTACTCTAACTCCACCGTTGTGTGACTGTAGGCTACCGTGGAGTTGAGTTCCTCCACCCCTCTCTCCTCCCCCGGTCCTCCCGATGGTATCCCATCAGCCATTGCTGCGAAAAAACAATCCCAGCAGCTCTCCTAGAGCGGCACTCACTCCTTTCTCCGCTCTTGCCAGAGAACTTTGTAGCCAGTGGGAAAAGTCAACGAAACGGAAAACTCCACGGAGCCCACCATAAAGCACACAACGGTTGTGCAGGAACTCTCCTCTGCGCAGCGTGGATATTCAGCGCAGAGTGTTTTCCAAAAACACTCCACCGTAGGGTGGGGTTTTCCCACCAGACAACACATTTCTCAACGGTGGTGTCAAAATTCCACCGTGGACTTCTAAAACCACCATTGAGAAACGAGTTGTCTGAACTGAGCCAACGTCTGCCTTGCTTCACGAGTTCATGTCTCCCCTGGCAGGCTCCCTTCACATGGGGGACGAGATCCTAGAAATCAATGGGAAAAGTGTCGCCAACCACTCCGTAGACCAGCTGCAGAAGATACTGGTAGGTACTGGGGCCAGGGAAGGAGGGACTTTCAGCTTCCACCTAGGGAGCAGAAACCGGGCGTAGCTATATTTCTCTTAGCGCAGGGCCGCAGAACCTCTTTCAGTCTGTGGGCCGAATTCAATTCAGAGAAACTCTCGGGGGAGGGGTCTAGCATTCCTGTGGAGGCGGGGCCAAAGAAAAGTGAGTGGGATCAAAACACAATAAATTGTTGCTTAAAACTCTTACTGCTGGTAGGTAAAGCTTTAAGAGAATTCAGAGCAGCACCACTGGAGAGTAGAGTGGGTTTCGTTGGCCAAAATCCTCCCCCCTGAAGAAGTTGCTGTTAGTTCCACCCCCAGCGGGGAGTGGAAAGATAGTCAACATACAAGTATCTGTCCTCTTTCTTCCAGTGTGGCTAAAAGCAGCTCTGGCGAGGAGTGGAATTTTAATAAAGGAAGCAGCACTGGGGGAAAAGAAAGGGTTAAGCAGCCTCTCCCCAGCTGTGCTGTGCCAGTTAAAATTGGATCCTCTGCCCCCGCAAGCTGCTTTTAACGAGATTGGGGAAGTCGGGGGATCCAGTTGTGGGTTTCTGCAATTGCATCTCTTTCGGCTCTGAATATCTCCCATGGCTTCAGAAGAGATTTTCGCTCTCTCGCTCCTCCTTTGCATCACTGGCTTTGTGTTCAGTACAATTTGGAGAGGGTGGAAGGAATGCTAGGTGCGGTTTAGAAATGGGCTTTTGGATCTTCCTAGAGTTCGCAAGTGGGCCTTCCCTAGGGTGACCACATGAAAAGTTGGACAGGGCTCCTGTATCTTTAACAGTTGTATTGAAAAGGGGATTTCAGCAGGTGTCATTTGTATAGATGGAGAACCTGGTGAAATTCCCTCTTCATCACACCAGTTAAAGCTGCAGGTGCCCTGCCCTCTTTTAAATCTGGTCACTCTAGTATAGTTCCTCCAGCTTTAACTGTTGTGATGAAGAGGGAATTTCACCAGGTTCTCCATCTATACAAATGACATCTGCTGAAAGTTCCTTTTCTATGCATTTGTTAAAGATACAGGAGCCCTGTCCTCCTTTTCATATGGTTACCCTACCTTCCCTATACGGTGGGGGAATCCCATGGCTCTGAGGTTTTGGAAACAACTCCAAGCTCCCAATGGTGTTCCCAGTTTGGGCAGCTGAACTAAAAGAATTTGGGATCCTAGTCCTATGATCCGGTTCTAGATCATATCCCTCCCCAACCTGGTGCCCTCCAGATGCGTTGACTGCAACACCCATCATCCACAGCCAGCCATGGCCGCTGGAAGGCAGGAAGCCGCTTCCTGCTCCAAAGGTTGATTCTCTTCCTTTCCTTTTATCCACTAGAAAGAAACCAAGGGGACGGTCTCCCTAAAGGTCATTCCCAACCAGCAGAGCCGCATTCCCGCCCTCCAGGTAGGAGGACTTTCCACCTTCAGAGCGAACTTTGTGGGGTCGACGCCGGGCTTTGTATGGGCTTCAGGAATCTAAGAGGTTGATCACACCTACCCGTTTGCCCTTGAATTATCCCATAGCGTATGAAAGCTGTTGTTGTTGAGCTCCATCACGCCAGCCTCCGCCCTGCTCCGGCGCACACTCCGGGAGGGCTGGGCCAGGCTCCGCGGTGCTCGCTTGGGGGCTGCCGAGGGAGGCGGCTCTGCTCTTCGTCAACCTTCCGCGCCCCCAGCGGCCGCTCGGAGTTCATGAAGAATCGCATTTTCCGAGGGGCAAAATACGTCGCCAAGAGTGGGGGAAGAACCGCAATCACAGCAGGACGTAGTCAACGTCATCCTTCGCTGCGATAGCAGACTAAAAGGTGGGCGTCACGGGAGCCTGGTGTGATGGAGCTCTAAGTCAAAATACTGTGCCTTTGAGCCAAAATTCTGTACCAAAGAAAATCCCGCCCTTGCGATGTAAAATGGGTGCATATTTGCTTTTCTCCACTCCCCTCTTTCTTTCCATAACTCTTCTTCTACTTAGTCATGGGGAGGGGTAAAGGGTGATGCTAAGCCTGGCAACGGGGAATCCTATTCTGCTTCAGCCCCCCTCCCCTCTGCACATCTCTGCCTGGTAACCCTCAATAGCTTAGATCGCTTTATAAGAAAATTAGATGCGTTTATGGAGAAGAATTGTTTTTATCAGTGGGTATTTGCTGTGACAGCTAAGTAGAACCTCCAGCGTCAGAAGGAATCTATCTCTGAATACACAAGAGGCTCTGGACCGCATGGGTGGAGCCAGGCTAAGGCTCCTCCCAACGGCAGCATAGCTCCTCCCTTTTACGCAAAATTTGCCACCATGGCCTCTTCCCCTCCATCCTTGTGATGTCCATCTTATAATGCTTTAGGGTTGATGGGTCTTCTGAACAGCCGCATCACAAGGGGAAGTTAAGAAACGGGAGTTGTTCTCATTGCCAGGTCGCCGTGCTAGGAAAAGCTTCCCCCTCTTCATTTCTTTTGGTCACATAATGGTTAAAAAGTACAATTGCTGTGCCGGGAGGGGGGCGGAAAGGTGCGTGAGAAATGTATTCTGCGGGCTTGGGCGTGTGTGAGAAACATCTTGCGAAAGCCCAGAAGCTAGCGGCTTCAGTGAAGGATCTGCAGTGGTTTGAGGGTGGGGCTTTGATGGGCATCTCCAGCGTGGGAGGAGTATGGTGATGTAAGGAGCTCAAGGATCACCTTCCTCCGCAGATGCCTGCTGCCCCACCAACTTTACACGGCTTCTGAGGCTCTGCTTGGAGTCCCCCTTCCATCGGGGACAGGGCGGTCCGGGACCTGAAACAGGGCCTTTTCAGCTGTGGTGCCCAAGACCTAGTGCTTGCTTTTAACCGGGCCACAGAGTCAGTTTTATTCCAGCAAGCATCTGCGGAGTTCCATTCTTAAAATGTTTTTATGATGTTGTTGCCTTTGGGCCGCAGTCTTTTCGCGGTGCCCCTCAGCCTCCAAACCTGTGCTGAGGGAACTCTGCAGATGCTTGCTGGAATAAAACGGACTCTGCGAGCACTAAAAGCGAGCACTAGATCTTGGGCGCCACAGCTGAAAAGGCCCTGTTTCAGGGCCCGAGGCTAATGGGGGCATCCGGCATGGAGTGGGAGGAGCACGGAGGGCCAGCAGCAGTTTTCTGGAGGGCGGGTCATGTTCCCCAGGGTATGCAGGAAGACTGGAAAGGGGGTGGAGCTCAGCAGTAGAGCAGTGCTTTGTACGTAGAACTGGGAATCCCCAATATGGGCACCAATGTACTTGAAGACCTCTCTCTTGACAAAACCCAGGATCCCTGGGTTTTCTTAAAAATTACATTTTTAAGGAAAAAAGCCTGGGGGGCTACCATGTTGCAAAGCAAATGACATGCTTCTTCACCACCTTTATTGGGGTTCAAATGAGTGGTTTTGTGTTACAGAGCCCAGCCCCTATCTCTTGTCTCTAGGTTTTTGGGCATGTTGCTTTTCTTTTAGTCTCACCAGTTTTCTTGCTGGGAAATGCCTGTGTTCTGACCAGCCACGCCCACCACGGCAGCCATTTTGTGAAAGGGTAATGTGCCCCCAGTGGCAGCCATTTTGTGAGAGCACCCACAAAAACCGTGCATGCTGCCTTGGGCTCCTTGGAGGAAGGGCAGGATATAATAATAATAATAATAATAATAATAATAATAATAATAATAATAATAATAATAATAATTCAAAATGTAATAAATAGAATGTCTGAGCTTGTTCGGCAGAATTCAGATGGGATAAACATTCATTTGTTTGAATGTGCTCATGTTGGAGAGTGAGGGAAGAAGGGTTAGGATTACAGAGGGGCACCTCTTTTATTCCTTAACTTTTGTCTTGGTTTCTTTAGCTACTGTTTTCAGAAGGTGTGTGTGTCTGATTTGGCTAACATTGGGGGGAGTTTGAGTGATACTGTGGATTTCACTAAGAGGATTGTCACACAGAAGAGGGCCAGGATCACTTCTCGATCATCCCAGACTGCAGGACACGGAACAACCGGCTCAAGTTACAGGAAGCCAGATTCCGGCTGGACATCAGGAAAAACATCCTGACTGTTAGAGCAGTACGACAATGGAACCAGTTACCTAGGGAGGTGGTGGGCTCTCCCACACTAGAGGCCTTCAAGAGGCAGCTGGACAACCATCTGTCAGGGATGCTTTAAGGTGGATATTCCTGCATTGAGCAGGGGATTGGACTCAATGGCCTTGTAGGACCCTTCCAATTCTCCTATTCTATGATTCTAAGGTTCCTGCCTATCTTTTCTTCCCTAATTTGGGCTGTTCCTTACATCTCCAGTCTCCCTTGCCTAACTGAACAGTGCTAACCTCCAGCAAATAGAAGCTTGTTGCTCAGATGAGTCTTGACCTCCCTCTTGCTACAGATGTTCATGAGAGCCCAGTTTGACTATGACCCCCGGAAGGACAACCTGATCCCTTGCAAAGAAGCGGGGCTGAAGTTCCAAACGGGCGACGTCATTGAGATCATCAACAAGGACGACAGTAATTGGTGGCAAGGCCGGGTGGAGAGCTCCCCCAACGGATCGGCTGGCCTCATCCCCTCCCTGGAGTTACAAGAATGGTATGTCCCATCTGGCTATCAGATGATCTATCCATCAATCAATCTATCTGGTTAATTCCTTCCGTACAGCATTTATATACAGCATCTTAAACAGATTCTGGAACAGTGAACAATAAAAGGATCTCTTCTCGATCCTCCCAGAGTGCAGGACACGGATTAACGGGCTCAAGTTAAAGGAAGCCAGATTCCGGCTGGACATCAGGAAAAACTTCCTGACTGTTAGAGCAGTGCGACGGTGGAATCAGCTACCTAGGGAGGTTGTGGGCTCTCCCACACTAGAGGCATTCAAGAGGCAGCTGGACAAGCATCTGTCAGGGATGCTTTAGGGTGGATTCCTACATTGAGCAGGGGGTTGGACTCGATGGCCTTGTAGGCCCCTTCCAACTCTGCTATTCTATGATTATATGATTCTATGAAAAGATAAAATCATACAAGAAAGAAAAGACCACGTTAAAAATAGATTTTTTAAAAACACACCACAGAGCACTGATAAAATCTGGCTGGTCAGTCAAGGAAGATAGTACATTTTTCTATCTAAACATGTATAGGATTGCAACAATGTGCAAAGTTTCCTATTAGAACTTCAACTAGCTAGACCTGACGTTGCTTGTGGTCTGCTCTAGTCAGTGCTACTTCATTAATTTGTACATTAATTTCATTAATTCCCTGGGGGAACAAATTCTCTTCTTTCTCCTGCCCCATTGCATTTGTATGGCAATCAAGCCCCCAATACACGGTGAGTGGGAATGCAACAGTACTGATACGTGGCTTCTGAAAAATAATCTAAGTGATAGGCAACCTGGTGTCCTCCAGATCTTTTGGACTACAGTTCCCATAAGCTTCAGCCGGCATGGCCGATGGCCAGTCCAAAAGACCTGGAAGGCGCCAAGCTACATTGTGAAACAAGGTTTGGAGTGTTTTTAAGCATGTAAGTTACCCAAACTATAAACAAGCAAACAATTCACACAGAAGGATTGACTTAAAACACAGTATCTGCGTTTCGCTTTCTGTCTGTCGCCAAGACTAGTATTGTATAAAACCCGTGATTATGATTCACTTTTAACAGGATTGCTTTTTATCTTATCTTTCCTGGTATTTGCTCACCCTTCAGAAAATGCCCAGGGCGACTTACAAAGATTCCAAATTCCAATAAAACAGTGTAAAAACAAAAGACAGCTTTTTAAAGAAAACCCCATTTAAAAGGCCAAAACAATCGTCAGGAAAACACACACAAATCAGGTTAAAGTAAAAACGGTATTTGCCTATCGCCGAAATGACATCAGAGTCAGCACCAGGAGAGCCCCGGTAGGGAGAGCAATTCACAGCCGAGGAAGAAGCTACCACTGAGAAGGCCCTTCCTTCGACCCCCCCAGTAACCACCCGCTGGATCTCAGATGGCCGAGGCAGCCAATGCTGCCTCAGTTTGAACCACAAATTCTTGCACTTCTCTTTGTGTACGTGGCATTCCTGGAGAACATCGTACCCTTTCATTTGATTTCCCAGGGAGCCCCCAAATGTGTGTTCCTCTCCCCAGACCCCGCAGGGCAGAGCCGATTCGCTTGATGAATTTGTCCATTAGGACCCCCTCCCCGCAAAGATCCCTGTTAGTGCTAGAGGTGAGAGAAAGTGAAGGGTCTGGGAAAGGCGAGGTCCCACTCTGGTATTTTACTTCCTTTTATTGCAACACCATCCCTTCCTGCAGGCGTGTTGCCAGCGTGACCCAGGGCAACCCCAGCGAGGCCCAGAGCTGCAGCCCTTTTGGAAAGAAGAAGAAATGCAAAGACAAGTACCTGGCAAAACACAGCTCAAGTGAGTATTACCCCTCCTCCCTGCTCCCTCTTGGGCACTGGGATAAGCCGTAAGGAAGGTTAAACAGCCGTGTTTGTGTTCCGCAGCTCCTACACACCCTGGTTTTACTGGGCAGCCATTTTGAGATTAGGGTGGAGGACAGAGGGCCAAATTCGCCCCACCAGTCCCCAAAGTGACTCAGCCCACAGGCACCCCTCTTGCCTCAGGGTTGGCAATTGGGAGGGACAGGTGGAGGGGCCCCAGAGGGTTGGATTTGGCCCGGGAGCTGCCAGTTGCTGATTCCTCTTGCACCCCGAGGACCAACGTGTGCATAGTGGCTGCTTACCATACAAGCCTGGTGGACGCTGCGCTATGCAGTGTGTGCCCATGGGGTGGGGGGCAGCTTGCCACGTATGCTTCTGGTGAACTTTTAGCACCTGGTGCCCTCTAGCTGTATTGGATTGCAACTCCCATCATCCCCGCATGGCTACTGGGAGTTGTAGTCTGGCACAGCTGGAGGAAACCCCATGGGGGAAGGTTGTTTTAGCACATCCCTGGCAAGCTGCATTTTTTTTTTCTTAGCAACTTGTGGCGAAGAGGTGGAAATGATGCCACAGGTGCTTGGCACAGTTGCGCTGGGTATGTTTCACCCAGCTTGTTCATGGGCCGTATGATCACGCTCTAGACACTGTACTGTTTTGCATTTGGTCTGGGTAAGCAGTCCTTTAAATTCCGTTTACTAAGTGGCTTGCAGGGAGGCCTTTCGCTGGAAGGAATTTGATACATTGGGCCTGTTCAGGCAATACGCTAAGCCATGGTTAGGCAGTAAATGGTTAGTGAGCATGATTAAGGAAAGGAAAGGAAAGGAATCTCTAGTGCAAGCACGGAGTCATTACTGACTCTTGGAGGGACGCCAGCTTTCGCTGACATTTTCTTGGCAGGCCTTATAGCGGGGTGGTTTGCCGTTGCCTTCCCCGGCCGTGATTACCTTTCTCCCAGCTAACTGGGTACTCATTTTACCGACCTCGGGAGGATGGAAGGCTGAGCCGACCTGAGCCGGCTGCCTGAGAATCAGCTTCCGCTGGGATCGAACTCAGGCCGTGGGGAGAATTTCAGCTGCAGAAACTGCTGCTTTACCGCTCTGCGCCACACAAGGCTCATGAGCATGATTAAACTGAGTTTATATAGCCACCAGGGTTAGGAATGGTTAACACAACGCTAAGTCATGGTTCACACAAAACACTAAGCCATGATGTTTAGCTCAAAATGCTGAACCACTGTGGCTTAGCCATCTGAACCAGGCCTCATAACAAACCAGCCATAATCCCAGCCTTGGAGAGTGGAACAAGGGAGATGGACAGAGGATGGGGGACCTTATATCCCCTGAAGCTCCTTCAAGGTTCTCTCTTATTCTTTTAGTTTTTGACCAGCTGGACGTGGTGTCTTACGAGGAGGTAGTGAGGCTGCCGGCTTTCAAGCGGAAGACCCTGGTGCTTATAGGTATCTGATTCATTACATTGAAGGGTTTGTAAGCATTAAATGGCTGGTTGGACACTGTGTGTACCGAGTGCTGTCCTAGATGGACCCTTGTTCTGATCCAGCATGGCAATTCTTACGTTCTTAAATCAATACGTTGCCAGGATGCAAACGCTTTGATGAAATAACGAAGGGATAATAAAACACCTGCCGCATAATGTCAGTTGGGGAAAAGACTGGGCTCAGGTCCCTTCCCCCTGACATCAAACTGCATAAGTGCAAGGGCTTTTGGGGTATGGAAGAGCCATCCAGCAGCCTAAAGTGGTACAGTCCTGCAGCCTTTAAATCTACCTGGACACATAGCAAAGAGTTTTAGTAGGAACTGGTGCTGCTTGGCTGCAAGTGTGGGTCTGATGTATGTATTCAGCAGAATGAAAGGTAGAGTCGACTGCACCATTTAGGCTGTGATCTTATACCCACTTACCTGGGAGTCCCATTGAACTTAATGGGAGTTACTTCTGAGGAAATATAGGATTGGGCTGTGAACACCGTAGATGGAGGAAATTACTTTAAAACAACACACATGCACACTGTCAAAAGACAAAACACCCTGCAGATGAACAACTAGAATAGCAGGGAGAGGGATTTTAACCCACTCCTCTCCTGGTGTGCTAGCTTTCTACTTGCATGGACATTTTTACCATGTTCAAAAAGTCTGAAGTGATATAGCCTGCAACCTGCTTCTCCTGCTTGTGTAGAGCAACTAGACCTTGTTCAACTTCCATCCTGCTACCAGGCTTGGTCCCCTTATTGAGTGCCCAGCCCCTCCACTTTACTAAAAAGGTGTTCATAGAATCATAGAATAGCAGAGTTGGAAGGGGCCTACAAGGCCATCGAGTCCAACCCCCTGCTCAACGCAGGAATCCACCCTAAAGCATCCCTGACAGAGGGTTGTCCAGCTGCCTCTTGAAGGCCTCTAGTGTGGGAGAGCCCACAACTTCACCAGGCAACTAATTTCATTGTCGTACTGCTCTAACAGTCAGGAAGTTTTTCCTGATGTCCAGCTGGAATCGGGCTTCCTTTAACTTGAGCCCGTTATTCCGTGTCCTGCACTCTGGGAGGATCGAGAAGAGATCCTGGCCCTCCTCTGTGTGACAACCTTTTAAGTATTTGAAGAGTGCTATCATGTCTCCCCTCCATCTTCTCTTCTCCAGGCTAAACATGCCCAGGTTTTGTACTTGCAGTAACTCCCGTTCTTTGCGGTGCAAATGTTTAGGAAGGGGCTGGGGAGAGAAGTTTAATCTCAAGGTTGCATACAATAAATAATGACCCCTTTTTCTGGAGCAAAAGTGGACTGTGGAGCGGGGTCCAGGTAAGGTGACTTCTGCTGCGGCCAAAGGTGGTCAGTGGTCATTTTAGTAGAGGTAAAGGGCAGAAGAGGCTGGCCTCGTCATGTGCTAGCCTCTACTGCGATGCATCCTTCACCTAACTTAATTATATTATTATTATTATTATTTATTTATATAGCACCATCAATGTACATAGTGCTGTACAGATAACACAGTAAATAGCAAGACCCTGCCGCATAGGCTTACAAAATGGGACTTCATCCAGAGTGCCTGCCATTTATTTCTCTTCTTTTTGGACCAGGGGCCAGTGGCGTGGGCCGAAGCCACATTAAGAACACCCTGCTCAGCAAGAACCCTGAGAAGTTTGGATACCCCATTCCATGTAAGTGGGCCTAGGAAGGATGCGTTCCACTGTGTTTTGGAGTTTGCCCAACTTTCTTCCTGCTACAGGAAGCTGCTGGCTTGGGACCTTTATTGCCGCACTGTCCCAACTGGAGAAGACCACTGGCCTCACATCTGGTGTGTTAGAGCTCATGTCGGGCTGCTGGTTGGTGACATAAACGAAGGGTGGTGGTCTTAATGCAGGCTCTTGTCCTTGACAAATCCGGAGAATGGAGGGATGTACACAAGTCTCAAAATGCTTCTTTCGTTAGAGCAAAGTAAGTTTAAAACAGGGAGGAGGCTGCTTGAAACTAGAATGTATTATTCATCTGTGTAGCCCACTATTATCTTCTGTAGCTGGTAGATGCTTTCCAGGGTCTCCTTCCCTGACCCTTTTAACTGGAGGTTAAACTTGGAACCTTCAGCAAGTGACGTAGAGGCCTCAATCACAATCCAATTTCATGGATGAAATTAACTTACGTGGTGGGGGAAGAGAAACGTTTCCCAAATTTGGCTTGTAAATATTCCTGTCTATATTCTCCTAATTTGTGTCCTTTTTTTTTTTTTTAAAAAAAAGGAAGTTTCCCACTATGAGCACAGTTACACTTAGAGGTTTTGGAGGGTGTAAAACAACTTTTGATAAGGACTTATTTTTATTGTCTTACAAAATCAAGCGTCTGAAATTATATTTTTTTGCAATTTGAGAGTTCCAATTTGTATTTTCCAAATGCTGCCAGGTGGTTAACATTTTCAGCTAAAGGTTCCCCCTCCTTTTGAATCTACCTGAGAACATACAATCGGCCCCGTAGCATGGCCTAGTGGCTCAAGTGTTGGACTTGGGGGCGTTCAAAGCATAGTGCCCTTGATACATTCTAATTCAGCCATCCCCAACCTGGCACCCTCCAAGTGGTTTGGACTCCAACCCCCGTCATCCTCAGCCAGCATGTGATGATGGGAGTTACAGTTCAATCCATTTGGAGGGCACGTGGTTGGGAAAAGCTGCTCCTCTTGTGGCAGAGGATTAAAAAAAAATCTAGTAGCAGCAAATAGGGATGATAAAATTATTTTTCCTCCGGCCTCCGATGTAGCCTCTGTCCTCCAGATTCCCCAGTAATGCCATTTCCTCTGCAGCAGTCTGGTTCCGCCTTGCCCACTGTTGTTTTCTCCTGCAGACACCACCCGGCCCCAGAAGAAGGCCGAGGTGGATGGGAAAGTCTACCACTTCGTCTCCACAGAGGAAATGACTAAAGACATCTCTGCCAATGAATTCCTGGAGTTCGGGAGTTACCAGGGTAATATGTTTGGTACCAAATTTGAATCCGTGCACAAGATTCACCAGCAGGACAAAATCGCAATTCTGGACATTGAGCCACAGGTAAGGCAGTGAGCGAGGGCTCCCTTTCCTTGTAGAGGCAATTTGTAAACCTGGGAGCATCTTTAGACCTTGATCCCATTGTAAAAGTACATAAAAGGGAAGAAGGGATGCGGATCAGAGGTAGGAGAGGAAGATTGGCAGGTGAGCAGGAGCAATATTAGTCCTTAGCAAAGTGACCTAGAGAAATCAACACTGCACTATTTCACTTAGGTATGCGGCCATTGATCTTACGGGGTGGGGGACTGCCAGCTTCTCTTTATGAAGGCCCGTGCCACTCTTTTCTTAATTTTTTTTTTAAAGGCACAATATTTAAAGTGGCTTGAAACTGGTTTAACTCTCCTAAGCTTTTTCCAAAACGCAATGGGATTGTAGCCTCATTTCAGAGGTTTCTTACATGAAATCCTGCAGGCCTGTCATGGTCTAGAAGTGTCTTGCACAGCCCTGTAACAAAGAAGACACACAGACCGCCATTTTAACTTGAGATCAATTTTATCCCCTTTTTGGTAGACCCTGAAGATCATCCACACTGCAGAGTTCTCCCCTTTCATTGTGTTTATTGCTCCCCCGGACAAGGCTGATCAGGTAAGGGATCCCTCACTATTAGCATTAAAACGTGCAACTGAGTTCTGGGGGGAGAGCAGGCGGGTTTGATTTAGTTTTGTCCAGCCTGTCTCCTATATGGACACTCTGAACGTAGAGAAAGCGAGTTCCTGGGTCCACTCCTCAGTAGTGAATAGGGCTATGGACCACTATTGACAAAGGTAAGTGGGGGGGAGGGGGGCTTACCTGGCGCCACGGTCCGTATGGTGGTGGGTGAAGCCAGGTAAGGAGGGAGGGGGGGCTATCCGGGCAAAACGGCATCCGAATCTCGATCCGGCCCTCTGGATGAGCAGATCGGGGGAGGGTTGGATCAACCCAAGGCGCTTTGGGCCCAATCCAGAAGATCTGGATCAAGCCCTGAAGCGCTTCAGGGTGGTGGTGCTGCACAGCCCTAGCAGTGAACAACGGACAACTTAGTGCCCCCCCCCCCCTTGCGGGCTGCTGGGATCCTTGCAAAAAATGCTTTGTGATCTTGATTTGATCCAGCCAGAGTACACACTCCCTGTCACTTAACACGGAGCAGTTTCCCCGCAAGTGACCCTGAGTGTGTAACTCTTGCTTTATAAATTTAAAGTCCATCAGTGGACCATGCAGTCTAGTAAGAAAAATGGAGCTGGATTTACCTTGGCGTTTTTAAAATCCGTATGTGACACTGCAAAATCAGAGGTTGCACCTGAGCAGTAACTTTCCCATATTTATCCCACCCCACCTAGGAGTTTGGGTCAAATTGTGAACCCCGCATTGCTAACACTACCCTTTTCCCATCCCCTCCTGTGCAGTCAGAAACCCTGCAACAGCTTCAGAAGGATTCAGAGGCCATCCGGAGCCGATACGCCCACTATTTTGACCTGTCGCTGGTGAACAACGGTGTGGAGGAGAGCCTTGAGCAACTCCAGGCGGCCTTTGAGCGTGCTTGCAGCTCTCTGCAGTGGGTTCCTGTTTCCTGGGTGTACTGAGCTGGCCCTGTGCTGGCAGGAGTAACTCCCAGAACCCCCTCAAAACAGCATGTTGAGGACACCGGAGGGTCACCCATTTCCCTGCCCTATGCTTCATCCAATGCACAGCCCTTTTGCCCTTTCCTCAGAGCTGCTGCTGTTACTGCCAGGGCAAAAGTCCCAAACTTGCAGCCGCAAACACTCACAGAAGACGACGTGTGTGCATTTGTTGTCTGACAGGTCTCACACCTGCAAATTCTGGCAACAGGGGCAATAAATTAGGACGTCTGTCCTGTAAGACCCTAAGGGTGTCTTCACACCTTGACACTAAGAGCACCTTCTGGGTGAAAGCCATAAGCTGTGAATGTAAAGAGGGGAAAGCTGAGCTCTTTTCAGTTTTAAATTGAACAGGACGGCCTCAGTTTAGGAAAATTGTTGATTTCTTGGCATCACTGGGAATAAGGGGGCTCCTTCCACAAACACTTCTGCTCTTTTAACCAACACCCCCTCAGTGTTACACATATAAGTGTTGAGGGGATGGTGCTTTGAATTTTACACCTCAGCTCCTCCTACTGTAGGAAGAATAGGCATATATAGTGATTAGCATCCCATTTTCCAGGTGTGTGGACAGTCACCTGCCCAAAGCTATATGCAGTTGGATGTTTGAGCTCAGAGACAGAAAAGGGTATGGCTGTGAGGAATAGGTTCATGGAAACCAGAGAAGCAGCTACCTATTTTTAAGCCGGGGGAAGAGGATGCGGGAAAGACAATCCATCATCGAGACATAGCTTGACTTTTCTCAGCACCGGCATGGGGTAACCTGTAGAGATGATCCTGACATATTCTCATGAGTTAGGGAAGCTCACCTGTGATATGCAAGAATGCCCCATCATTTTTGCCTCTACTAAGAAAGTTAATGGAGTGACTTTGTTCCACCTGCACGCTTCCCTCCACCCACGAACACAATTTAGGGGAGGGGGGTTGCTCAAATAGCTGTCCACATCTAACACAAGGTCATTTTGTGTAACTAGCAGCAGCGGCCAAAGGGAGAATGCCTGGACATGTAATAAGCCTCATGTTTTTGAGGATGCCAAAAAAAAAAAAAAAAAAGCCAATGATGTGCAATAGGGACCGTTGGTTGTGTCCATTACAGGGAAAACAACAAGCAGCAATAAAGTGTGTTAAACTATTGTGTGACTTCTGTGGCTTATCTCTCTCTCACACACACAGACATACACTCCTCCCCACTGCTCATTTGGAAAATAAAAAGGCCGATAGTAGAGGAACTCAAGATTTGGAGCTAAGCTGAAGAGCTTTTGGTTAATGCATACGGCCCACCACATCTTTCGGAGAAATCTAAGCCGCAGTCTCCGAGCAGTGAACCCCTGCCAAATAGCACTGCCTAGAATAAGGCAGGCAGAGGATAGCTTAAAGCAGCATTTATTCCATCTAGGAAATTGCACTCCCAACTCATTCTATGCCTAAAATACTCTTCACAGTTCCTTATGATGCTTTAACTCTGACCTGAGCAGTCAGCAATGTAACATCAGTGTGGGTGGGATTTAGTTCCCCTTTCTGAAAATCTGAGCTTTGAGGAAATAGGCCTGTTACTAGTAAAACAGGCAAAACAATGAGCATGATTCATCAGTTACACAAATCCAGACTTGCTCCTGCACCTCAAGATGCAAACTTAGTCGTAAGCACTCCTACAGCTTCTGGAGAAACACGTGGGGGGCAAAAAACAGTAGCAAAACAAATGATTTGAGATCTTTTAATATATAAAAAAAGTAAGAACTGTCCCTCCTTTTAAAACCAACTTTGGTACTCCGCCTAGAAATGAAGGGGGAAAAGAAAAACAGGGGTGGGGCTAGACTACTGCCCAGAAGCAGTGATAGCAATGCACAGAGACCACTGACCTATATCCCCTCTGCCAACATACGCACGTGAGCAATGCGTATATGGACTCCTCAAGACTGCTTTGCCTCAGGACAAACAAAAAATGCTGGACGGAAGGCCATGTCTCCTCCCAATTCTGCTCAGCCAACTGTAGTCAAGCATCGCTTCAGGTTCTATTTTCAGACAGGTTAGGCAGATGCAAGGGGATTCTGATCTACCACTATATCTGGGGCTAAATGAAGGGGAGCTTCGGAGGGAAGGATTAGGTAGCTGACAGCGTGGAATTTCCCTAACAAAAACTCTTTAAAAACAAACTCAAAAGCGAGGTGGTACCCTGAGGGGGAAGATGTTTTGAGTTTGTTCGTGGGGAGTCAAAGCGAGCCCAAGGAGGGGAATACAAAAGCATTTTAAAAAGAATTAAGCATCTGTCCATGCAGCTGTAACTCTCCTCTTCACATCCCTACCAACAGACAAGCTACTGTGACGATTCAGTAGCTCTCTGACATTCAAGCAGGGAGAATAGCAGAGCAAGGAGAAGGGGGGGGCAGGAGAGAAGGGAGGCTGGTAGCAGTGCCAAATCAAGGGTGTCTTTGCTGGACCACCCCCATGGGAGTCTCACGAGCCCCCAAGAATTCATGCATAGGCGTCGCCAAGCCCCTCCCCTGCTTCCTCCAGCTATCCTTAGAACAGGACAGAGGGGGCTCACCACCCTGGCCCCCCAAACAGTACATCAATTTGCACAGCAATCAGGACCAATCTCTGCACGCTGATCTGGTCTGCGCTTTTGTTAAGGCCTTCGGACTCCTCCTTCCTGAGCCGGTCCAGGCTGGTTACTCTGAACTCTCCTCGGTCTCTTCTTGTTTCTTCTTTTTCTTCTTCTTCTTCTTCTTCACACTCGTGTCACTGGCCTGGGAGAGGAACAATGGAGCTCAAGGAAAGAGCTGCATCCCTTTGGCTGCCCTCCAGAGGAACTAGATATTTCAAGGTATACAGGTATTTCTAAATCCCTTCCCCGAAATGTCAACTACAGAACATGCAAAGCTGGCTCGGGGCTACCGCACCCAAGGGTTTTTACCAATACGGCAAATAACGGGTGTAATGATTAAGTTCCCCCCTTAATACCAAACCAATTTGGAGGCTAACACTTGATTTATTCACCACCAAGTGATGACTTGGCTTGTTTGACTTGCACTTGCAAACAGGCCACCAGAGATAAAACCTGTCCCATCTCCCAGTGGTTTTCAGTGGGTTCACATGCCCATCTTTCACCAAGAGTATAGCGAATAAGTGCTACGCACATATGAACGTAGACAGGGAGTTTGCTTTTTTAAGTGCACACCCCAACATACGCGATGGCAAAGGGATTAGATGTTGCCTACCATTTCCGTCAGCTCCCCGCTGCTCTCGATGGACTCTATCTTCCTCTTCTCTTTCTTTTTCTTCTTCTTTTTCTTGGCCTCCGCCTGCGGCTCCGGAGAGTCTGGGGGAGACGAGGCATCTACTCCCTGTTCCCCATCGCTCATCACGATCTCCCTCTTCCTCTGAGAGGAAAACAGAAGTGTCAGAGAAGCTCTAGACCAGGGCAGGATACTTTGCAGACAGGTCTAGGAGGGTGGGCATTGCTTTTGCTGCTTTAAAGCCATCCTTGCTGCAGTTTCAGAACTAGGGGGAACTTACAGCTTGCGCAGAAAGTCTGAAGCGTTTGGCATTTGCTCTACATTCGGAAGAATGAGACACAAATGAAGCCCAGAGGTTTCAAACCGCTTATAGTATTGGGATCAGTTACTCCCGCCATGCAAAGGACATTTCCAACTGCTTTAGGTGGTGCTGTTTGCTGCTTGAGAAAGGTGAAAACAAAGCTGCTCACCCAGCAGCAGGGAACAGCATCTCACTGGGGAGGTATCTGGTAGGACCAGAGATCAGCCCGGAATGGTGTCACTCCAGCCTTTCTCCATGGCCAAAATGATACAGGGGAGAAAAGAGGCAGCAGTAACATTTGTGCACCTAAACCTTCACAGAAAGGGTCTGACCTCTGAGGCTAAGACAGGGTGTGAGGGGCAAAACATGCCTTAGTTACATCCCGATTGGATTACTGTAACGCGCTCTACGTGGGGCTGCCTTTGAAGAGTGTTCGGAAACTCCAGCTGGTTCAAAGAGCTGCAGCCAGATTGTTGACCGGGGCTGGTTACAGGGAGCAGAGAACTCCCCTGTTAAAACAGCTCCACTGGCTTCCAGTCTGTTTCCGGGCACAATTCAAAGTGCTGGTTATGACCAATAAAGCTCTATATGGTTCGGGTCCAGGTTATTTGAAAGACCGTATTCTCCCTTATGAGGCTGCCCGTGCTTTGAGATCTTCTGGAGAAGCCCTTCTTTCAGTCCCACCATCTTCAGAGGCACGCTTGGTGGGAACATGGGAGAGGGCCTTCTCGGTGGCTGCTCCGGTGCTCTGGAACTCTCTTCCCGGGGAAGCTAGGCTGGCTCCCTCCTTGATGGGCTTTCGGAAGCAGGCTAAAACTTTTTTGTTCAAGCAGGCCTTTGGAGAATAATCCAGCCCTCCATCTATGTTAATGTTTTATAATTTTGTTGTGTATTTTTTAATTGTTTATGGTTTTGTTTTCCCTCCCCCCCCATGTATATTTTAAACTTTGTAAGGCCGCCTTGAGGCCCAGCATTGGGCAAAAGGCGGGATACAAATAAATATAATAAATAAATAAATAAAACATGTTTTGCTCGCCGTCTTGCATGTAGGCTGTTGCAAGCTATGACAGGGCCAGGAAAGGTTAGCGCCCAGAGCTCACCTAAAAGGCTTCCACCTGCAAACAACACCCCCTCTTCCACTCCTCTTCCCCTAAACCCGGAACAGTACTACGAGTAGGTTCCAGGTGACACCATCCCCAAACGGAACAAGATGCTGAGGCACAAAAGCCCTGAAGCAAACCAACCTTTGGGGCCCTCTCGGGCTCCTTCTGGACCACCTCCTCTTCCACCTCTTTCTTTACAGCAGCCCTGGGAGGAAAACAGGAGTTCGGTTTGCATCTTTCAGCCAGAGCAGATTGAGATTATGCACAAAACTTCCCCTGCTCTGCCTCGCTTTTATTCTGGAATGGAAGCACTGTGATGTCTGGAAAGCTGGTGAAAAAACACCCACATGCATGGGGGCCCTGGCTGCAGCTTTCCTGGGCTTCCTTTAGCAGGCTGACTCCCTCTAGAGCCACAGAAAGGAGGCTAGAGAGGGATAACTGCCTGCTCAGCCCCCCCCCCCGCCCCCAGCATAAACAGCCCCTCCCTGCCCTGCCTTTTGGCAGCACTTTGTAAGCCCCAAACCAACGTTCCCCACTTCAGAGCATGACAGCAGTCGCAGACATTACCTACTGTAATCCACATAGTCCTTCTTCCAAGCCTGTGGGGTTTTCTCATTGGGCTTGCCGTGTGCGTCTAACAAGCCTTGCTTGATCATCATCTTCTTCTGAGAAGCCTGCGGGGAGAACAAGCAGGAGGTTCAACTTCTGTATACCGTTGGTGGGAGAAGGCACCTGCCACGAGGTGCGGCACCGTGAGGACAGAGCAACTGGATGTCTCACGGCCTCCACTTTCATTAACCAGCAAGGCCCTTGGAAGCTTTAGACACACACACACACACACACACACACACACACACACACACACACAAGATTGCTCATGTACCTCCTGCTACAAACAGTCTCTGGAGAGGCCACCAGTGAGGGAGGAAGCAGCAGCCAGGCACCTCTCCACCGTGCCTGGGTCCAGCTCCAGCTGAGAGCCCCCTCCCTCCTGCTACCAACTGTCTCTGCAGAGGCCACCAGTGAGGGAGGAAGCAGCAGCCAGGCACCTCTCCACCGTGCCTGGGTCCAGCTCCAGCTGAGAGACCCCCCCCTCCTGCTACCTACTGTCTCTGGAGAGGCCACCAGTGAGGGAGGAAGCAGCAGCCAGGCACCTCTCCACCGTGCCTGGGAACAGCTCCAGCTGAGAGCCCCGTCCCTCCTGCTGTCAACTGTCTCTGCAGAGGCCACCAGTGAGGGAGGAAGCAGCAGCCAGGCACCTCTCCACCGTGCCTGGGTCCAGCTCCAGCTGAGAGCCCCCTCCCTCCTGCTACCAACTGTAACTGCTGAACTTTGCAACTAAGATTGTAGTGGCTGAATTTGCTTTCCTTTTCCCCCCCCTCCTCCTCCCTCCCAATCCTCTTTCCTTTTGTGTCATGTCTTTTAGATTGTAAGCCTGTGGGCAGGGACTGTCAAGAAATACTTTTGTAAGCCGCCGTGAGAGCCTTTTTTGGCTGAATGGCGGCATAAAAATCCTTAAATAAATTAAATAAATAAGATTGCTCATGTAGATTGAGGCTCCCACGTCCTATGCGTTCAGTCCCTAGCAGAGCCATCAGTCTTGGGTGATAGATCGGAGTCATCTTGGCACAGAGTGCTCATGAAGTCTGCTTTGACATCATTTGGCTCACCACGGAGAGATTCAATGGCAAAGGCTGCAACTGCACTGGCCACAGCTTCAACCTGTTCCAGAGGTTAACCAGAGCAGCCCAGGCTTTTGAATGGAGGACCAGCAGCAGCTAGAGAGAGCGATGGGCAGCCGGACGGACCGCGTTTGGCACAACAGCAAGCATGAAGTGGAAAGCCAACGCCCGAGTGAATTGGTTAATACAGAACGCACGGCTGCAAGGCTGGACGACCCACGGGGGTTTCTTTGCATCTCGACAGTCCTCTGGCTCGGCAAGGCTGCCTGGCCAGGGCCGAGGGAGAGACGGAACCAAGCGCTTCTCCTCCGTAAAGGCAAAAGACCCAGCCCCACCGAAGACTCACTTTTGGCCCGAGCCCCCATTTGCGAGGGTAGGTGTCCCTTTCCATGATCACGCGCTTGATCTTCGCCACCACTCCGTGGTCGCAGGTCGAGATCACGGCCGTTGTCATCAAGGCAATGGCTGCAGGGAGACGCAAGAGGGAAAGCTCACACCCTGAGACACGACACACGCAGACCGTTATGCCGCCTAACCGCCCCTCCCGGCTCTTCCATTCCTTCAAGTACGCTTGCCGAGCAACGGCGTGGGCCCTTCTTTAGGTAACCCCCAGCCAAACAAGGCTTACTGCCTTCCCTTCCCCACGGTGCCCCTGCTCTTGAGGCGATTCTCTATAAAGCAGAGTACGTCTTTTCCCTGGTGGGAAACGCAACCACGTGCGCAAGGAAAACGGGTCAGAGGTACAGAACAAATGCCCAAACCCCGAAGCTGTACAGGAGTACTTAACACCATTTCCCTATATTCCCACGCTCAGTACTTTTGTCGTTGGAGAAAGGTACCTCGAGACATAGCTCAGCGTGACAGAGCACCTGCTTTGCAAGCAGAAGGTCCCAGGTTCGAACTACAGCTTCTCCAGGTAGGGTGAGGAAAAGAATCCCGCCTGAAACCCTAGAGAGCTGCTGCCATTCAGTGCCAGCAATACTAGGCTAGATGGACCGAGGGCCTGACGCTGTATAAGGCAGCTTCCTATGTTCCCACGACACGTGTGATCAGACAGTTTCATTCTTCTTGGTTGAGCCAGAGCCCCGTACAAAGGGGTTCTGGCCCCGCTTTTTCTGCCCAGGCCTGCCAGCAGCCGACCAAACATCCCCACGGCCCCCAGTAGAACACTGGAAGGTTGAAAGGTGTCTGGAGGCCACGCAGCATCAAGACCCTAGAACAGGAATCTGGATGTGGCAAGAAGGGCAGAGCAGCAACACTCAGAGAATGGATAAACTTCTTCATCACTTCACACGCAGCCCTGAGCGAGCGCAGGTGGGCAGAGGGACTGAAGAAACCCATTCCGAAGGACGGGCAGTTCTCACGAGGCCAGTCCATAGTTCTAAACACTCTACTTACGAGAACCCAACAAAAAAGAGAGCATGCATGTTCGAGCAGGTCTGCACTGCAGCCTAGTTGCGCAACCACAGCAAGGCACATCTCAAAATGACCCTGTAAGTTTGCCTTTATTGGTCATGGCTGTCTGCCTTGTACTGGAAAAAAGAAATATTTTGCCAACAGCCAAATACAAAGACCTTCGTGATGTGTTGCACATTCTCTTTCTCTCTCTCTCTCTCTCTCTCTCTCTCTCTCTCAACAAGGCACTAGAACAAATTTCTTTTACCCAGTACAAGGCAGACAGCCATGAACCAATGAAGGCAAACTTACAGGATCATTTTCACTTGTGTCTTGTTGTGGTTGCTCATCTATTTTTATTTATTTATTACATTTATATCCTGCTTTTTTCCTCCAAGGAACCCAAGGCAGCATACATAATTCTCCTCTTCTCCATTTTATCCTCACAACAACCCTGTGAGGTAGGTTGGGCTGAGAGTTTGTGACTGGCCCAAAGTCACCCAGTGAGCTTCCATGGCCAAGTGGGGACTAGAACTCGGGTCTCCTGACTCCCAGTCCAACACTCTAGCCACTACACCACACTGGCTATCTAGGCCAGGGTGCAGATCTATTCAAACATGCATGTTCCCTTTATCAAACCTTATGACATCTCCCCCATTATTTTTTACACTCCGCAATCACTTTTCTACTAAAAGTACACAAATACATTAAGGCAGTACAATGAGAGCACTATGATTTGATTTGCCAGTAGGTGTCACCACCGTTCTGTTTCTGGTAGCAGCACCCATGACGATGTCCAGTATCAGATCACAGATAACTGCCACCCATCCCAGTGCCATGGAAGGACTCTGCATGCATTTCACAAAGAAAAGGAGTGAGGGAAAAGAGCCGGAACAGGTCCCTGCAAGCAAGAACACTGTCAGCGAAGGAAAAATGAAGACTGGCAGTAGAAAGCATTTTCCCCTGAATAATCAAACAGGCACGGGGGAAGCAAACTCAGCCCAACGTACCAGTTATTCTGGGAAACAATCCCATCAAAGCAAAGTATGGGACGGACCACAGCTCAGTGACAGAGCCCGATTCTAACCTGTGCAGATGGCCTCGCCTTTTGTGGTGATCACAACGACTTCCTGGTTGACTTCAATGCCATCTTCGTACCGCAGAAGGCCTGGCAGCATGATTTTCGCGCCATAGCAAATGGCATTCACCTAAGCAGGAAAAGCAAAGAATGAACACCTGAACCGAGGGCTTTAAGCCTGTGCGGTATGTTATGGTGACTCGGGTACTGGTTCCCTTCTATTCAGCACTGGTTAGGCCTCATCTTAAGTATTGTGTCCAGTTCTGGGCACCACACTTTCAAGAAGGATGCAGACAAGTTGGAGGGGGTTCAGAGGAGGGCAACCAGGATGATCAGGGGTCTGGAAACAAAGCCCTATGAAGAGAGACTGAAAGAACTGGGCATGTTTAGCCTGGAGAAGAGAAGATTGAGGGGAGACATGACAGCACTCTTCAAATACTTAAAAGGTTGTCACACAGAGGAGGGCCAGGATCTCTTCTCGATCATCCCAGAAGGCAGGACATGGAATAACGGGCTCAAGTTACAGGAAGCCAGATTCCGGCTGGACATCAGGAAAAACTTCCCGACTGTTAGAGCAGTGCGACAATGGAATCAGTTACCTAGGGAGCTTGTGGGCTCTCCCACTCTAGAGGCATTCAAGAAGCAGTTGGACAGCCATCTGTCAGGGATGATTTACGGTGGATCCTTGCATTGAGCAGGGGGTTGGACTTGATGGCCTTATAGGCTCTGTCCAACTCTATTATTCTATAGTTCTATGAGTACTTACATCAGGGCTGCACAACACAGAGATGCATGCACATATGCGCGCGCACCCACCCACCCACCAAAGATCTGGATACAGATTGCTGTTTCATTGCTCCTTGCAGCGGCAGGGAAAGAACAATTCGTATGAAGATCTTTGGGAAAGGGAGTAGAGAACAGGAGGCGGTGGGGAATTTTAGCAATGGTGGGAGAGTCGGCATCCAAGGATGTTCGCATACTGTTTTTCAATTAACGTGCTCCAAGTCCACAAAATTTAAATCTCCTCACCATGGTAAGAAAAGCTCTATATTGGACAGCAAACCTTCATCATTAATACTTTTACCACAGTAGGATTAAAACTATTTATTAATGGGGGGCCCTGATTAATCAGGGTGCAGATTTTTCATGTTTTAAGACATTTAACTGATGTACTAAAAACTGCAGTTAGCAAGAGCCATCTTAGAAAAATATTTAAGAGCACGGGGAATGTCTCTAATGGAATGCCTGCTGCAACGCACATACAGGAAATCATTGGAGGAGGAAAGTATGATTTTCTTTCAAACTTTTTCCACACTTTCAAATTTATTTTTATTTATTTATTACTGTATTTCTTTGATTCTAAGACACACTTTTTCCCCATATAAACATCTCTAAAAACGGGGTGTGTTTATTATTTCTTAGAATCACAGCTTTTTTTCTGTTGGTGGTACTGAAATTAGTGTGCGTCTTACGATCGATGGCGTCTTAGAATCGAAGAAATACGGTACATTTTTATACCGCCCAATAGCCGAAGCTCTCTGGGCGGTTCACAAATGTAATCAATTAATAGATTAAATGTGATATAATCAATCAACTAAGGTTTCATTAAGCTGGTGTGACAGCCCTAGCAAGTATCAATATTAAACCAATATCTGCTTGTTGCATCTCTGGCCTGGGAGCAACCTCCAGTCAATTTCCTTGATGAAACTGACAGAGTTCGCTGCAGCTACTGACAGCAGAGGCCTTGCTTGCAAGTCAATGGAACTCACCGCACTGTCCTTCATAACCAGCCGTTTGTGGGATGTCAACAACTTCTCCAAGGGGAAGATCACTCTCCTGAGGTACGTCTCATCCTTGTTGTTGTCATACTGCCACTGTGCATCCAGCACATCATGCATGGTCACCATGTGGTCCTAGAAGCAGACACCGCCCCCGCCACAACATATGAGGACGTCGGCTATGAACATTGGAAGCTGCTTTATGTGAGATCAGACTGAATTGTCTACTCTCGATGGCAGCTTCTCAGGCTGTCTTTCCCCTCTGGTCCTGTACTGAATGGAGATATTGGGGATTGTACATGTGATTTTCTGTACCTCTGCTCTCTGACTGAGTATGGCCCCTTCCCAACCTGCAAGCCACCATTCACATCAAAAGAACTGGGCAGAACACAATATGCCCGTGTTTAGCTTTATACCCAGAACAAGCCCTGCGCCGTCAAGAGGAAGACAGCCGGGACATTCTGTGGGGCAGATGTGCCAATTTACAATCTTACTGGCTCCACTTGAGACTGTGTTTCGCTGCCTGAGAGAAGCTACCCTTTGGCTCAAGAGGGGGGGAAACATTTCCTGGATTATTACTTACTGATCTGAGCCAGCTGTATATGTCTGGCTCTGATGCAAGGCAGTAGCAACGTCAGAGGGGGAAACGCCAAAGAGAGTTGCCCCTTTGCAGGGGATGCAAGAGCTACCATGTAACATGGAGTCGATTGGCTTTTGATTCTAGGGTTACCTGAGGGTTGCTTAACTCTTTTATAACCCATGCCGTCCGGGTTCGCACAACACAACCAGCCCTGTTTCGCATATTTGAAATGGTGGGCGGTGTGCACCGTGAATCCCCGCAGGTTAATTAACCCACAGTGGCTTTCTGGGATGTGCGAACAGGTCCAATGAGACAAATAAGCAACATGCTAAAGTCTCTGCTATTCCATGCCCAGCTACAGCCATTGAAGCTTGGCAGTCCATAAAATCTACACATCCTTGTACAAACTCCCAAGCACTGTGAAAGGCAAGCAGTCTCCAGCTGAAAGGAGACCCCAGGACATTTTTCTAACACAACCTGCTTCACAGGACTTTGTACAAATGCCTCAGGGCGAGCATTGACTACGAAATGGTCATCCCTTCCCTGATACAGAGACCCAACTTGATGGCTTTGCAATTTGAGCCCCTCTGTCACAAAAGAAGAGCACTAGATAGGAGTTGCAATCCAGTTTCTCAAAGAGGGCATAGAATAAGCTGACTTCAAGCTAGCTGAGCCCCCAAAGCACCCGCAGATGTGCTTATCAGATCCCATGCAATTAATCTCATAGAGCTGCCAGGTAATGTTGTGGGCTGGGAGAAGGAACTGGCAGAAAAGCAAAATTTCCCACCAATGATGTCTCCCAACTACTTATTCTCCCAAAGCTTAATTACCAGAACAGGGGCAGCAGCCCTGGACTGAACTCAACACTTTGGGGAGCGACAACCGTAAGTCTCCCATGACGCACCTTCTCTCCCATGACCCCAGAGCGCACTCGCCGGAGCTCCTGCATCTGACCTCCAACCCCGAGCAATAAGCCCAAGTGCACACACAATGTCCGGATGTAGGTCCCAGCTTCACAGCTTACCCAGAAGATACCTGAGAACGGGGCAGAGTAAAAGCAGATGCCAAAGTTAAAAGAGATTTGCAGTCTGCAAGAGGCTGAACAGAACATGCTTCTGCGAGAGCCATCAGCATTGGGTGATAGATGTAAGTCATCTTTGCACGGTGTGCTATGCCATCTGTTTTACATCATTTGGCTCAGAAAACATCTTAAACAGATGAATAAAATGCAAGACTAAAAACCTGGCCAGATTGCAGATCTCCCAGAATACAGTAAGCCAGAAAAGAGAAAACTTTAGGTTTAGTCAGTAGCCAGACAGCCACCCACCCAGTTCTGAATGGGATATATTTCATTACCTAATCTCCTTTCTGGATCATATTCTACCAGTTTGCTCTCATAGATGGTTCGGACTCTCAGCTGTCTCTTTACTGCAGCAATGAGCGGGGGGCGCTGGAAGAGGGCACCTGTCAGAGTTTCTATTGCCTACAAAAGGAGACAAATCAGAAGTTACCACCATGTGAAAAAGCTCCGGTCCACATAGCACACACACACACGCACACAGCAACGAAGGGGAATACATTTGGGAATAAATTACAGTTATTCCCACAACACACCAACCCCCATTTCTGTCAACGGTTCAACACAGACAGCACACCAAGGAATCTTACCTATGGTTTGAAGCGGTGCCTGAATTGACCAGCTAATGGCCGTGACTCTGCTTCAAGGGGCAGAAGTGAATTTATAATACTGAATGCAGAGAAGACAAAGTGGAAGTAGACAAATTAGCTAGCACTAAACCATGGCCATTTATTAATTTACTAGATTTGTATTGCTGTCCCTATTCTCCAGGCGGCTCACAAAACAAATAAAACATAAAAGCAATTAAAAACTACTAAAACAAAATTATAACACAGGTTTTATACTGATAGCCCTAGACTACAAGTTATTTAAATAAAAAAACACCTGGCCCTGGAGAGACATTAAAGATGCTACTAGACAAGTCTCTCTGAGAAGGCTGTTGCAGATCCGGGGGAGAAGAGGGCGCTATCGAAAAGGCCCTTATTCTAGTGGTTACTCACCTCACTTAATGTAAGCCATGGTTTAGTGTGATGTCTGATTGAGTCAACGTCAGCAATTCTGTGCTGCTAAGCTTTAGCTTCTAAGGGCTTCCTATTTGGCTATCAAAAAATGAAGCAAACTCCAATTGTTGTCTGAAGTTTTGAGCTTTGATCCATTGTCAACTATGCACTCTTGGATTTTCAAACATCTGCCCCTTCTGCAGTACCTATGAGTCAATTCCCAGCTCCAAAAGACCACTAAGTCAACCCCATTTTAGCTGCCCAGGCATCTTCAGAGATAACCAGGGCTGCAAGGCTAGTGCGGGACAGAGGTTTATGGGTTCTGCCACGTGACTAAAAGCGGTCAGAGTATGTCATTCGTCTTAGTAAGGACCAAACGAAAAGGGCCTCAGTCCCACTTGCTCCACATCCATTCTGCAGGCAGCGACACACGCAACTGCCAACAGAACGCTGGACAGTGGTTGGAAGCTGCACACCACCAGGAACCTAGAACAGGAATCCAGATGTCACAGGAAGGATGGAAGAGCAGCACTCAGCGAATGGATAAACAGCTTCATCACTCCGCTTGTCGCAAGCCCCTCCAGGCAGAATCAAAGCCTACATTTTTTCCCCACTGAAACTGGCCATTTGAAATGTAACTTACAACAAATAGAAAACATAAAAACTGAATATAGAAAACTTCCAGAACCAAACATAAAAACTGAACATAAAGTAAGATAAGCACTTTTTTTTTGCTCACACTGCACAAGTATGGAATTTGGCATCAGCGATTAGGTTTTTCTTAATTACAAGTTTTTAGCTCTTACAGAAATTGCAGGCAGTGTCTGACCACATTGCAAAAACCAGAGGGGGCTCTGCCCAGGACTGCCAGCCTTATTTGGGAGCGGAAGAACTATAAAAACATGGACTCCTTCCCCAGCCTTATTTGGGAGCGGAAGAACTACACAACACATAGAAGTCTGCCTAATGTGCATAATTTAAAGCCACAGTAAACAAGGCTCCGAGGTCCAGGATTTCTTTCAAGCCCACACCATCGTGCAGAACCATATCCCACTTTATGTTGCAGGTGTTTCCCCTTAAGAACAGGCCTTTCCCCTTATAGCCACTTAGTATGCACTGATCTACAATCATATCCACCCACACCCCACTTATACATTACATGGTTTTGCTGTCATGGTTCACATTTGAACTCAGTTCTACTCACACAGGATGGCAGCAGGTGAAACTTAAATTTCCTGCCTGGCAAAGACTTACCCTTGAAAGCTGAACCTCGCTCTCAATTGCATTGTGCAGCCGAACGATTCCCACATACTCTTTGCCTGGAAGACGACAGAAGAGTAGTAAGGAGGGGCCACTTGGATTTTAATGTTCCACCACCATGCAAGTGATCCTGCAGTTTTTCAGTGCCTAACAGCGGCCCGTAATTCTTATTTCGAGACAAAGCAGAAGCCGTACCTGCACTTTGCTGAGACTTGACCAGGCGTGTTGCTCGCTCAATGCATACAATCAGGCACCCGGTCACTTTGGGGTCCAGCGTGCCACTATGCCCAGTTTTCTCAACCCGGAGGATGCGGCGGATCCAGGCCACCACCTCATGGGAAGAAGGATTGGAAGGTTTATCCAGGTTGATAAAGCCCGTCCTAGGAGAAAACCACAGTGACTGCTACCAACTGTGTCTTTAAGTGTCCATTCTGCTTATTTTTCAAGAAAAGCGGAATCTTAATTCAAATCTTACAGCTTGAAGATTAGCAGCAGATCAGCAACTAGGGACTACAAGTAGGATACAGTGTTCATTGCAATGCTATTTATTTATTTATTTATTACATTTCTATACCGCCCAATAGCCGGAGCTCTCTGGGCGGTTCACAAAAATTAAAACCATTCAAAGTATAAAATAGTATAAAACCGTAATATAAAATACAATACAATTTTTATTCTCCCAGTATTTTAACTGTCTATAAATAAATTTTAACTTGGGTGTTTTAAATTTGTAATTTTGCACTGCTGCTGTTTTTATCTGGTTGAGCTTTTATATTGTATTTTATATTATAGTTTTATACTGTTGTTTTATACTTTGAATGTTTTTAATTTTTGCGAACCGCCCAGAGAGCTCCAGCTATTGGGCGGTATAGAAATGTAATAAATAAATATAATGCTAGTTATAGTTATGCTAGCTGTGGCATAAAGCACAAAGTACACATTTCTGATAGATGAGTCAACACATGGCTATAGCAGCACAGTTTTAACTCTTTTGTACCTAGCCTGATCCTAGTCTGGTTTATTACTAAATATTTTCTAACCAACAATATACTAGATAGAAGATTACATGGCAGAGCAGCAGCGAAGTCACAGGATGCCAAACAAAAGTATGCACAGATTTAATAAGGAAATTGCAGTAACTGATAACCTTGAAACAGAGTCCAACAACACAGTAGCATCAATGGAACTGATTTTTCTCCAGCTTCTATAACCCAAAGGTTCTGATATAAAGTAATATACTAGTGACCAATGTCTTTGAGCCAGTTCACAGATTAACGAGAAGCTGCCACGGATGGATTTCCGCTCATTGTGGCACCAGCCGCCATTCTGAAAATTCAACCCGTGTTGGTGCGCTGCAGTTTCTTGTTACATGCGAACCTGTTTCATTACCCTCCCACTGTACTCACTCTAATTAATAAGTTCATGACAAAGTTGCAGAGAGAATACCAGGGTGGGTGGGGATTTACTATTAACTTCCACAGGACCTTACCTTACATACTCAGCAATTTCTCTTTTTAAGGGATTGCAACCGGAAGGAAGGGGTGTGTAGTGTGTTGTCCTTACATTCAGTTTGTCAAAATTCTACAAAATCCAAAACAAAGCAAAAAAAAAGTTATACACTATTCAGAGGTGCTCTGGAATCCTTGGGTTGGATACAAAAGTACTAATCCATCTACAGAAGGACAACTTCAGATCCCGGCCCTTCATGAAAGACTAGGTAAACTGCTTGGTTCTAAGAACTTCAAGCATTTCTACCCATCCCGTATTTCTGTTTCACTCTGTAAGGTTCCATTTTCATTTCGCAAAAACTTGGCATCTAAAGCTTCTAGGAACTATGCACTCAGATGCAAGTTGCTCAGCCCTTTTTAAAAATGGAGGAATTGGCTAAGATTTGCTCTCACCCACAACTCACTTTTCCTTACCGACAAAGTTAAGTGTATATTTAACAAACAACTTTAAGGGAGTTTTAAGAAATAACTGTAAGTTGATTGCTTTGGTTTCAGTTCATGAATGTTAAATAAAACAGTTCACTTGCACAGACCCCTTTACCTTCAGAAGCAAAGGCCACTGTGATGTATCCAGCTGAGCCACTCGGGATTCAGGCTTGATAAGGAATTCTTCCGAATATTGTATATCCTGGGAACAATTGAATGGCTAGATTAATAAGTGGGATTGCCAAACAAAGAATGCTGGCTACGTCTTGCAACCAAAGACTGTCAAGAAAACTTGCTTATCAAAGACAGCAGGCACAGAAGCGCAATCTGATGGCAGACAAATCATTCATTAGTGCCTCCTAATGACCAAGGGGGAACTCTGAGCAAGTTCACTGCATTGACAGTAGCCCACAAACCAGCACAGTGAGCTTTGCTCACTCTGTTTCTTAGTTCATCAGGAAACTTGTAAATCACAGTATGCTCTTCTTTAGTCGAGAGATGAAGAGAAAATTATCAGGGCTGCAGACTCCAAGCTGCCGAGCATTCTCTCGCTGCACACTACAATGTATGCATTTTTAAAAGAGGGAGGGTGGAGTCTGCTGCATGTTAGAAGAGAGCATACCATCAACATTTCCTCCAGAATGCATGTAGAAAACCAAGTACCATTGCAGTCATTAGCTGAAGTTTTAACTAGGGTTGTGCCCAGGACAGGGTTTGCATGCCACTGGAGACAAAGGGAATAGGACCAACCACTAATGATATACCATCTCTGCTCATCTTTGTACTGTGTTGTCTAATGGACTAGCATCTTCCTAAGAAATGCACTATTGAAATGCACTATTTGGCAAGATCGACAGAGTAGGAACAGGCTTAAAACGTCTTGCTCTAAATTGATATGCAAAGCAAGCAAACTAGATCACCAGGCAAACTCACAGCAACATCTTCATCTGGCAAAGACCTCTTTTCTTTCTTCTTCTTGTGTTTCTTAGAAGCAGAGCCTATGGAAAGAGTATCATAAATAGTAAAGTAGCATCCCTACAAATGAACCTCTAAGCAGAAATAACCTTAGCAGCAGCATTTCCCGATTTACCAAAACTAACCTAGAATGAGAAGTTTGATTAACATTGAGGCAGTTTACTATTCAGGAGTTTTTACGCAATAGTCTTTATTAGTGGGGTGCGGAGGGGAGCTGATGTGTAAAACAGCAGCACAGATGACTAGGAGTGATAGGTGCAGGCCATTCCAGTTGTAATGTAACTAGAGAAGTGTCACCTCAGCGAGAATGAGGAAAAAATGGGAAAATACAGACTTGGGGGGTGCAGGGTGGCTTTTCTATTTTTCTTTTTCAGTTGCTTATAAAAAGCATACCTGAAGAAAGAAACTATCACTCAGCAAAATGAGGGTGCTAAATGAAAGTCGATTGAGAGTGCATCAGTAACTACAGTGTGTGGTTTTCACTCAAAAAAGTCCCCGTTCGGGCCCAAACGTCTCTTCATTACTTCAATTGCAACCTGGCCTTCCCTGAGCTGAGGTAACCAAACCGTTTGGAGATATCAAGCAGGGAAAAACTCCACTTACTACCACTTGCCAACGTTATTCAACACGTTCAAGAGTATTAGCAGTCACTGCAAACGATCAAAGAGTGCACAAAGCCACGTGAGCAATTGAAAGCATGGCGGTGAACTAGTGTATAGCAGAGGTAGTGCAAATGTTACTGCAGCCAGTTAACCCCTCTGTAACCAAATACCCACGCATATAATCTATGTGCATAAAAAGTTTGACATGTAAATTACATTTTTCAACAGCTACTTCAGTCACGAAAAAATACAAAATGCCCCCCCCAACAGCTACACTTAGCAGTAACTGTTGCAATCTTACACGTGGCCCCGCACTGCACACCTTAAATTGCACAAAGAAAAGCAGATGGGATCCCCCCCACCAAATGATAACATGTAGATAGCCCCCAGGTAAGAAATTAGGTAATGGGCAATCCCTCCGCTCACCCACTAAGACAGAACATTCCTAAAGGAGCCACCTTTGTTAACATCCCACAACACCATTTCCTGGAAGGAAAGGGGAACACTGGTGGGCAGTTATCAAGGGGTGAAAGGGCGCCCAGGGCCTAATACTATGCAGCCCCTGTAAGGAAAGCACAGCTGCCTCTGAGCATGCACAGAGCACGTTTCCAACACGCTACCGCCGGTGGATAGTTAGCAAGCTCCGAGGACCTAGTACTAACCCTCTCCTTATGCAGTCCCTGCAGTGAAGCTACAGCTGCTTCTGAGCATGCACAGAGCACGTTTCCAACCCGCTGCCGCCGGTGCATAGTTAGCGTAGGAGGTAAGGGGCACCGAGGGCCTAGTACTAACCCCCTCCTGCAGTGAAGGTACGACTACCTCTGAGCATGCACAGAGCACGTTTCCAACCCGCTGCCGCCGGTGGATAGTTAGCCCGGGGGGGTAAAGGGCACCGAGGCCTAGTACTAACCCCCTCCTGCAGCGGACTACCTCTGAGCATGCACAGAGCACATTTCTGACAAGCTGCCGAAAAGCCCCCTGCTCCCCTGGATTCCTATTTGAGAGGCAGGGGTTTCCAGCTCCGCGAGTGCACGAACTTCCTTCCCCTCTCTCTCCCCTCCCGTAGAAATGTGTGAGCCCCGGCACCTTTTCTCCCCCTACAGCTATGAGCTACCAGCCTCCTCAGAGGATCTGAAGAGGAGGCAAATTCCTCCTCGAGGTCAGAGGCGGCTTCCCTGCGCCTCCGGGGCGCCCCAGGGCTACAGCCACGCCGCCAGCTCGCCTCGGGCGCCGGGAGCGCAGCCCTGACCCGGAGCGCGCGCTCCGCGACCCACCTGGCCCGTCCGCCATCTTGCCCTCGCCACGCGCTGCCTCAGGAACACACGCGCGCGCCCTCCCGCCAGCCCGCTCTGGCCGGAAAAGGCGTCTCCGCCCACTTCCGCCCTCTATCCCGTCAAGCACCGCGCGCGCGCGCGCCTCGCAATGGAGGAGCGGATGAAAAGGAATACGAGGCAGGGGGAGGAGACTTTGGACTTCCGGCAGGAACTATAGAGTTACGAATGGGAGAGACGGTCCTACAGATCGAGGAATGGAGGCGAGGCAAGCATAGAGATTGAGGGGAAGGCTAGAGAGTCCGACGCCTCCAAGCCTGAATTTCCGGTGTATAAACAGTGGAGGCTGGTGGCTCCGATGTCAGTGGGGTTGTGTAACTGCTCTGGGCTTCAGTCAGAGGATGATGGCAGATGTAGTCCAAAACTTCTGGAGGAGACCACTTTGGGGAAGGCTACCAGAGGCTCTCTCACCCAGTGGGGAAGAAAAAGGGTGTGTGAGAGAAGTGAACTCATTTCTCACTCACATGCCCTCTTGCAACAAAAATCAAGATACCCCCACAACCCTTTCGTGCTTTTAAATGAGAGAAATCGATATTCCTTACTGCTGAACTACAGGAAAGGGTCTTGGTCTATATAACTTTTAACTACTGAAGGTATTTGTAGTGGAAGTATAAGCAGAGAAAGAATTGTTCTCTTAAACTTAAAAAACAGTAATTATTACTGAGCAAATCCCTTCTGTCCATTACCTTTTACCAATTATTTAATTCTACATAAACTAAGTGAAGCTAAGGAGTAACAAAGAACAAATCTCTTGTTTGAGTATTGTGATCTGTTATACATGGGGCTACCTCTAAAGGCAGTCTGAATCCTCAATTAGAGCAGAATAGAGCAGCGAGGCTGCTTACTGGACTGGCTGTTTTGAAGATATTGCTCCATCCTGTGTCAACTGCACTGGTTACTAGATAGTTTTGAGGCTTGATCCAAAGTGTTGTTCCATTAAGTCTTTTTGAACTTGTTTGTAATAAAAGTACAGGTCATCTTTACTGATATGTTTAGCCAATGAAAGCTGGAGTCACAAATGCATTAGTGTTCAAGATGCCAAAAGATTGCTTGTTTTTTGCTACAACAGGTAAACACTGCTGTTCCTCAGGAACCTCATTCCCTGGCTGTCTCCAGCTAAAGGAGGTGATAGTCAAGACTCCCAACAACAGACATACTGGATGTCATTGTTGTGATTTTATTGGTATTATATTTTTCTTTTAACTGTAACCTGCTTGGAGAACAATGGTTGAAAAGCAGGCCGTTCAGTTGTGAAATGAATAAAACCGCAAATAACAGAATGTCAAACAGCAGGGCTGTGGAAAGTCTTCTCCTACCATAGGAGTATCCCCTGTATACAGCCCTATAGTTTTGTGTATTTATATTGTATTTTATATTATGCTTTTATGTTGTTTGTTTTATATTTTGAATGATTTTTGATGGTTTTAATTTTTGTAAACCGCTCAGAGAGCTTCGGCTATTGGGTGGTGTAAAAACGCAATAAATAAATAAATCTAAAGCCATAAACAGTTTAGGACCTAGGAAACCCTTTTCCCATTTGTTCCTGCATGATTGCTAAGGTAGTCTTTGGAAGCTCTTTTCTGGGTGCTGCTGCCCAAAAGGTGCAATGGGGGACTACCAGGGAGAGAACATTCTGTATAGTGCCCCACCATCCGTCTTTGGAACATCCTTCCCAGAGAGATCTACCTGATGTCTTCACCGTATACATTTAGACACCTGGTTAAGACCTTCCTTTTTAGCAGGGATATAACCTTGAATCTGTTGCGTTAGTTTTACTGCTGGCTGCTCAATGTTTGTAATCTTTTTAATATTGTATGATTTTGATACTTGTATTGTTGTACTATTACTTTTATTTATTTACTTTTGGATATTTTGTTGTTTCATTTTATTATTGTAAATGGCCAAGGGCATTTGCCAGTTGCTGGGGAACACAGGTGGGAGGGTGCTGTGCACCGTGTCCTGCTTGTGGGTCCCTGGTTGAACAGAGTTCTGGACTACATGGACCCATGGTCTGATCCAGCATGGCACTACTTGTGTACTTATGAGTGATATACAAATCTAATAAAAAGTAATAGAAGACCTGATACCAGCATTTTCTCTGTGGTCAGGATTCTTATGTTACAAATGTGGGTACTGAAGACTACAGTTTCGGTCCTAAACATACTTTCAGCACAATCCTGTGTGATTGCAGTCTTGATCCCAATAGTTCTTGATCCCAATGAGTCTCAATTTTAGCAGGTTTAGGGTTGGGTTGTCAACATTTCATAAATTGCTTCAACAAGCCTGTTTCCATAACTCTCACTTCACCTTAATTCTAATCAATGAAATGTTAGAACAGAATTAATTTATTTATATAATGATTACTGAAATCAGTTCTATTATACCAACAATGCAATTCTATATATGACTACTCAGAAGTAAGCTCCACTGAGTTCAATATGACTTACTCCCAAGTAACAGTATACAGGATTGCAGCTTAAGGCAATGAGAGAAATGGAAGCATAATTTTCAAGCCATAAACCAACAGCCCAACATAGACCCCTGTGCAAAAGAACACAGCTTTGCTCAGCTATAACATGCTCAAGTTTATTTTCACAGAAAACAAAAGGAAACAAGTGTTTTGAAATTTCCAAGTTCTTTGTCCACATTATCCCATAAATACTGACATTAAAACAAAACAGTTTCTGCAACAAATGAAGTGCAACGAAGAATACTCTACATATTTGGAATGTAACATTTGGAGAAAAGTTGCCCAAAGCTTTCCATACAATATTCTCAGTCAAAAAAAAGAGAAACATTTTGCCACAAACAACAACGTAGGGCCAACCCTGCAACTGGATACAACCATCCTTCCCGTGCTGAGGGATGAAGGAAGAGTCCTGCAAGACCCAAAAAGAGAAAACTAGGCCAACAGTAAAACATCTTTGAAAGCCACACACAGTTCTCTCAAGTCCAAGGGTTGACAGGATACACTAGACCTGGAATGGCAGGAAATAAGTCCCCAGGGTATGGAAAAGGAAATTGCTTTGCAGCACTTTTGAGTATTTACAGAGGAAAGGTGTAGGGATGAATCTTAAAGGAAAGAGCAAGCTGGGGACTAGGAGAAGTTAGGAGAGATGCATGCCACCTCTCTCCATCAACTCCGACCAGAGCAAATCCGGCCTAGGAAGAAGTCGCTGCTCAAGCTGCTCAGACACCCTGGCCAGAGGGACTGATCATCTCTTGCAGGACTAAATGGAGCAGGTGGTTCTGCTCAGGAGTGAGAAGCGGCCAGAGCTCCTTCTGCAGCACTTTGAGCGACTCGGGGTCTTTCTCTTGGCAAGCCATGACGGTGGACTGCAGGAGCAGGAACAGCTCGGAGGGCACGTAGCCCGGTGAGGCATCCAGGGCCTCCCAGGAGTACTTCTCGAGGGTCTGGGCATGTTCGGGCAGCAGTTTTGAGGGCGGCGGCTGGAGCAGGAGTAAGAGGAGGACGCGGGTCACCTCGCACTGGAGCAGTTCGTCGAGGAAGGCGGCTGGCGGCGGGCTGATAGCACTGGAGGAGGCGGCAGCGGCGGCGGCCCCAGCGGAGGCTGCGGAGCCGCTGCCGGTGCCGGTGTGGGCCTGGGCCAGGAGCTGGGCTTGCGTGAGCACGGTCAGGGCGCCGTCGTGGTCGCGGCCGAGCAGCAGGCAGGAGGCCACGTCGCGCAGGCAGCGCAGCGCTTCCAGGGGCAGGTGGCCCACGGCCAGGAGGTCGGCGGCGCGCAGGAAGGCCGGCACGGCTTGGGCCGGGTCGCCGGCGGAGCGCAGCTCGTGGGCCAGCTCCAGCCACAGCCCGGCCGCCAACGCCGGCTGGCCCAGCTCGAAGTGCAGGCGGGCGGCGAAGGCCACGCAGCTCTGGGCGGCGGGCAGGTGCTCGGACAGGCCCAGCCCGGGGCCTTGGCGCTGGCGGACCTCCCGCTCCTGCTGCAGCCACAGGCGCGCCGCCTCGCCCAGCGCCGCCGCCTCGCCGGCCGGGTGGCCCAGGCTCTGGGAGCAGCGCGCCACCGCCAGCTGGCACCAGGCCGCGTACGGCAGGCTCTCCTGCGCGCGCAGCTCCCGGGCCAGCGCCCCGAACTGCTCGGCCGCCTCAGACACGTTGGGTTTGCGCAGGAAGCGCCGGCGGAGCTTGGCCGACACCAGCCGGTAGCGGGTGAGGAAGTCGCTCCCCGACCCGCCGTCGAAGGCCGCGGACGGGCCGCCCCCGACGCCCGGGACGGACAACATCGCTCGCTCCTCGCTCCCTGACGACAGCCGCAGCTTCTAGGCCTTACAGGAAATGACGACAACGCGTTGCTTGGGAACGAGCCGGTGCCCGGATGTAGGAAGGGGGAGGCGGGGGAAGGAGAAGGGCGGGTTACTATAGCGACGTTGGGGCTAGGATGCGCCCATCCAGTAGAGCAGCCTTTCTCAACCTGAGGCGCTCCAGATGTGTTGGACTACAACTCCCAGAATGCCCCAGCCAGGCTGGGGCATTCTGGGAGATGCAGTCCAACACATCTGGAGCGCCCCAGGTTGAGAAAGGCTGCAGTAGAGGCTGGTGGCTCCGATTTCGGCGGGGCTGTGAATCCATTCTGGGTTGTTGTTGTTGTTGTTGTTGTTATTATTATTATTATTTTGATTTGTATCCCGCCTTTTGCCCAATGCTGGGCCTCAAGGCGGCCTTACAAAGTTTAAAATATACATGGGAGTGGGAAACAAAACCATAAACATTTAAAATACACAACAAAATTATAAGACAATAACATAGATGGAGGGCCAGATTATTCTCCAAGGGTCTGCTGGAACAAAAAAGTTTTAGCCTGCTTCCGAAAGCCCATCAAGGAGGGAGCCAGAAAGAAATGGATCCAGCACGCTCGCATAGCTCCTTTGGAGTTCCCGATGGTTCTGGATTCACAACCCCACCGAAATCGGAGCCACCAGCTTCTACTGCTCCCACCTCTACGACGGTTTTCTTCCCCCCCAACTGGCGCTTAGCAGATGGGTTGGACCACGCTGGCTGGGGGTGATGGGAGTTGTAGTCCAACCCATTGGTTGGAGGCGGCTGACCTGTTTGGTGAGAGTGGGGTGTTATCCTTCGTAAAGCCAGGAAAAACTTGATATATTTATTATTATTTATTTATTTATTTAGAATATTTATATACCGCTCCCCATTGGAAAATTTCGGAGCGGTGTACAAGATAAAATGAAAATTAAAAACAGAATAAAACAGTTAAAACAAAATTTAAAAGAATCAAAAACAGAAATCCAAGGCTGCATATTAGAGAAAGGCTTCTTGGAATAAAGATGTTTTCAGGAGGCTCTGAAAGGAGTACGAGGTTGGCGCCTGCCTGACCTCCAGAGGCAGGGAATTCCACAGGAGGGGGGCCACCACGCTGAAGGCTCTGCCCCTGGTGGATTCCAATCGGAAGATGGATCTATGTGGAACCACCAGGAGCAGGCCCTCGGATGACCTCAGTGACCGGGCAGGTTGGTAAGGGATAAATATGCCAATTCTTCTAGAGGAGGGCCAGAAGAGCTGTGTGCCCACTGTTGGGTTGTAAAAAGAGAGGTGCGTGGGCTTTGCACAATGCAGATTCATCATTGCTTGCCAGCATTATTTTTGGTAGTTAGGGTTGTCTTACCTATCCCACGCACACCAAATCTGAGCAACCCAATTTTTGCTGGTTATGCTGCAATACAACTGACTTAGGGCATTCACTTCCTCTGTGCAAGTCTTCCCAAGCAGGTGACAACCAACCAGAGACATCAATGGCAGCTTGAACAGATGCCAATGTGTTTGGCTTTCTTTCCCCCCCGCTCCGCTTCCACTCAAAAGTAAAGAGACTGATACAAGAACTGAAACTGTGGGCCTCCTTTCTTGAAGCAGAGGTGTGCGGAAGTCTGCAAATACAGCCTGCCCTTTTGCAGCTGCAGAGATCAGAGGATAGGGTTGTATGCAATGTTAGTTTAACTCAAAACCCATTCATTTTGATGGGTCTACTCTGAGTAGGATTGAATACAACCTCATGCCCTTCAGCATTTTACAGATGAAAACACAGACATGAGTAATGCCCTTATTTTTATATCAAAGATAATTTCCAAACCTCTTCCATATCACCACTTCATACATTGCTAAAGATTCTGCGCCCATCTTCCTCAACCTCCTCTGCACCCATCTTTCCCAACCAAGTGCCCTCCAGATGTGTTGGGCTGGATGGGAATGATGACATTTGCAGTTCAATACATCTGGGGAGATGTTCTACCCCATTTCCTGACTATCTCCTGGAACTCAAGAATTGGTTTCTCATCATTTTGACCAAATTTCCTGGCCTCAGGTTGCCACAGGCATTTGAATTTATAAGCCGACCTAGTTCTGAAATACCACAAGCAATTCACAGACAGAAGTGGAGGAGGGAGGAGTGACAGATAGGGTGGCATTGGGGGATGCAATCAAAGGTTCAATCCGAGCGAATGAATAAAGATCAGAAGTCTAAGGATCAAAAGCATAACCCATGTGCAAAATCAGTGGGGGTGGACATTAGTTGTCAGTGTGGACCAAGTCTGCAGTTGAAAACATAACTGGACCAGGACTGCAATGCATACAGCTGCATGCTATGGGTGTTCACTCAGAAGTCAATCACATTGTGTTCAATGGGATTTACATTCAGTAGGCAAGCATGCATAGGATTGCAGCCCAAGTGAAATGAGAATGTCATTATCTTGTTGTTCTGATGAGTAACTTATAGGTAACCTTTGCCTTGTCAGTCATGCAACCTAAGCGAAGAGACCACGTACACAGTTGGGGTCAAGAGATAAGTATGTTATCTGGAGAGTTCCGGCTTGCTCAGTCAACAGACAATACTCAATGGGTTTCTGCTAAGGGCAGCGGCTCCAATGTTGGTCTATGGGCTTCTTGTGGAAATTTACCCAAGTATGCCACTGTATAATCTAATATGTAACTTGTTTTGCGGACTGTATAAAATCTCCGAGTAGTCGAACACTCGGTACTGCTTCTGTAATTGAAACAGACAGTCTTTCCGCTTGTGTGAAATAACGCTGACGCTTCCTGACCTTACCTCGTGTCTATCTATCATTGGAATCGCGGCTAGACACGGACTCCCTGAGCCCATTAGGGGGGCTCTTACCACACAAGTTGATGAATTGGTAGATGGATTGACTGAAAACTTTCTTATCAAGTGCGTTGTTTAATGGTCACTGCAAAAAAAGAGGCATCATCAATTGGTCTTAAATAAAGCAAGCAGGATCTGCAACAAAATGTTGCAGTGTGAAGTGCTCCTGTTCAGGATACTCCATTCCATTCTTCTTCCCTCCTGTTTTTGGGCTGGCAATCAGCATTCTGTCACCACCAGGAGCAGTTCTGGGTCCTTAAAAGATCTGGGTCACAGGCCCATAAGCACAAATTTGCTTATGTTAATTTGCATATGCAAATTTATGGGCAAAATCAGATATAATGACTAGAATTGAAATGTTATAGAAGGCAAGCTAATTAACCTCTTGCTTCCTTTCAGGGCAGAACTGTCAAACATACAAATAAACTGATGAGGCAGCAGATTTGAATATTTTAAAAATATTTGTATTTCAGGTACTTGTAAGGGGGGAATCCTATGTGTAAAAGAAAGGGGAAATCTCAAATAACAAAGGGAACCAGCAAAAAAAAAAAGACTCAGTGGGGAGTGCTCTTCCTCATATCCCCCCCACCCCTCTAAAAGTTAAGCATTCTGCTGGTACACTCAGTCTGCTTTGGGCAAGTTTCCCCCACCCCCATTTCTTTAAATTAAGGGGTTTTCCCAAGCCGGATGCTACCTTGCTCTTGCGTGTGAATGATGCCCTTTTGACAACATGACAGCTCTGAACATCAGACGTAGAAGGAGCAATGCCTGCAGAAATACGCTCAAAGCTAGACACGATTGTCTGAACACAACACCTCTCACCCCAACTCCAAGTGCCCAACGCGCCGCCACCACCCTCCTCAAGTCGCTTCTGCTTTCTGTAAGCTGAAAGGAAGCTCTTTCACATCTGTTCTGAGTCCGCAGCAGTCTCTCTCTCTCCCACACACAGCTAAAAGTGGGTTGATATTATGTGGGAGATTTTCGTACCAAACCACATCCATCCCTTTTGCTGACAGAGCAGGGTCTTGACATTAAAGGTAAGCAGACAAGGATGCTTTCAAACAATTCAGATGCAGGCTTTAAGAAGGAGTGGGAAATTCAAGCAGAGACGCCAATCCCCGGTGAGTAGGATGTCTGAGAGCAGGTGAAGAAGCTAACTTGGGGAACATGGGCAGGAGGGTGCTGTTGCACCTGTGTCCTGCTTGTGGGTCCCTGGCTGACAGCTGGTTGGCCACTGTGTAAACAGATGCTGGACTAGATGGACCCTCAGTCTGATCCAGCATGGCTTGTCTTATGTTCTTAAGTGGGACCTGTCGGATGGTGAAATCAGTATTTCTTGGGTTATGTTCGGAAAGGCTTCCAGGCTTCCTTCCTTCCTTCCTTCCTTTCTTTTATAGGTGGACAGTTTTAACTAATCTAATAGTCTTCCCTAATCTCCAGATTAGTTCAGCTTCACATCTCAGCATCCTCAAAAGGCCTGGCCATTGTACATGCTGTCTAGGGACGATAGTTGTTGAAGTCCTACACATCTGGAAAGCACCAGGTTGGGGGAGGCTAAGCTGAGATTGAGCTTTCAATCGCTAGCTTGCTGACTCAGGAACCATACATTGTTGGAGAGCAAAGTGGATACTGAGAGCTCTGATAATTGCAAGAGACTGGGTGGGGTGGGGTGGGGATGCTGGGAGTGGTAGGACTCCCCCCCCCCCCGTCTAAACATGCATAGGACTGTGCCCTTAGACTCCAAGCCTGGAAGGAAAAGCACCCGCAATCATTCAATAGACTGAAGATGTTACTACTCTGCTACATTTGAATGTACCTCGTACAGCTGTCCATTCCATAGGGATGATTATTCAGATGTATGTATATTAATGTATATATTTGAAACAGAAGTGTTCAGCACTCTGTGAACAAAATGCTGGACTAGGTGGACCCATGATCTGATCCAGCAAGGCTCTGATGTGTTCTTTCTTATCTTTTTTGTGGTTCTGTTGTTGTTGTTTTGTTGTGTTGGAAAATGAACAGTGGTGAGCACAAGAAACAAGTGGACAAATCAGGCGTAGCTGGGTGCAGGGCATAAACTGTGAACCACAAGGAAATATTTATAGCTAAATATACTGAGAACCATCAATATTCAGAGGAGATTCTTCAGAGGAGAATATATAATTGCTCTCATGACACAGCATTTTCTTGCTTGTGAAATCAAACTATTTTATTTAAATATGTAAGCAATATACCAAAAATTATCATATATCATTTTGTGAACTGCCCAGAGAGCTCCGGCTATTGGGCGGTATAGAAATGTAATAAATAAATAAATAAATAAATAAATAAATAAAATATTACATGGGCCAATTTAAAGCCAATTCTTGATCTGCCTATCAATCTTTCTTCCAGCCTCTGCCTCCCCCGCGCTGTGACTAAGCTGGGAGTAAGTCCAGTTGAACTCAGTAAGGCTTACTTCTGAGTGGACATCTAAAGGAAAGTGTGATTAATTGGAGAATTAAAGAGGCTGAGTCAAGTGCACAGGCATTCACTTTGTAATGCTACTTTGACGCCGGTGTTTTACTGTAGTATGGAACGAATAAGAAATTATTTATCCTTCCTTCCCAAATGAATGACATTTCTTTTGTTTATTAAATTGTAAATCATAAACTTCCCTCAAGGTGTAAAAAAAAAGGAGGTTTTATAATAGGCAAATTTAGAATCATTAAATACAGCCTGATTTATTTTTGTGAACCACCCAGAGCGCTTCAGCTGTGGGATGGTATATAAATGTAATAAATAAAATAAAAATAAATAAACATTATTTAAATCAGTTGACGGCTCTTAACAATTTTCTGTATAGAACGGCCTTGGGTGTTGTATTCTTCAACGTGCAAGTTCTATCCATGAAAGCCATTTAATAGAACTAAGCTAAGGATGGTTGCAGCAGTGGCTTGCATGGAATAAACAAGCCCATGTGAACAAGCAGGCTAACTCAGGGCTAACTTGTTATTTCCAGCTTGTTTAGTGATGGGCATCTAAGTCATTTGTGGAATCAGCTAATCATCCACCACTTGGTTTTCTCACAGAGCTATGGGTACCCCTTCTCCTTCTGGTGAGCTCCATGGGAATGTATCCAATGGATCAGCTTGTGAAATCCAGAATGGCTTCCTGGATGAGACCCTACCAGTGATGTACTCCTTCATCTCCATCATTGGTTTCTTCAGTAATGCGCTGGCCCTCTGGGTATTCTGTTTTGGTACCCAGAAGATGAACTCCATCACTGTGTACATGAAGAGCCTTGCTATCTCAGACCTCCTGCTGGCCTTTTGCCTGTTCTTCCGGGCGGCTTATCAAAACCAGAGCGGCCCCCATATCCTCTGCAAACTGGTGGGCATCGTCTTCTACCTCACCATGTACGTCAGCATCTTCCTCCTCAGTCTGATCAGCCTGGATCGCTACCTGAAGATCATCAGACCCCTGCAACAGTTCCGGATCCATTCCGTGCCGCACAGCACCGCTGCGTCGTGTGGCGTGTGGCTCTTCTGTACCAGCACCATGCTGCCCTTCTTTTTCGATAACGGCAAGGGGGATTCCTGCAGCCACAAATGCTTCCATTTCAAGAAGAGAAGCACCCTGGGGGCTGCACTCAACATGACTGCGGTGGCCACATTCTTTGGCTTACTGGGATTTTTCCTCTACTCCTACGGCAAAATCTCCCTTAAACTCCGCATGGTCTCCTTAAGGAAAACTCAGCAGAGGAGTAAGAGGATGAACAGCAGAGCTATTATGAAGACCTTTGTGGTCCTGGTCATCTTCCTCATATGCTTCGCCCCCTACCACGTGGTCCGGGTGCCCTACATTCTGGCTCAGGTGGGGGTCATCTCTGATCTGTGGAACATACAGGCCCTCCACATGGCTAATGAGCTCGTCCTTTGCATCTCTGCCCTCAACTGCTGCTTTGACCCTGTGATTTTCTTCTTCTTGTCCAGCAGTTTCAAAAGAACCCTTCTGGCAGCCACCCATGGAAAGCTGAAAGGCGCACTCCAGAAAAACCAGGGAGACCTTAGGAAATCCATCACAGACTCTAGGATCCAGGGGAGCTGAAGCTTGGGATGGTCTTCCGGGTGTCAGACAGGCTATGAAAGACAGGCCGTGAAGAAGACAGGCAGGGAGTAATCACAGTTGAGCTTTTAAGGCGGGAGTCCTCCAGGCTGGAAAACACTGGGCAAAATAGAGAGAGGGGGATATCCAGTTCTTCTCTTCCACTGGAAGATACATTCAGAGTTGCAACAGACTGTCCACACGCCAGCAGCTATAGTGTTTTTTGTCTACATGACTGCCCACATGGTCTCTCCAGACTGCCCACACTCCAGCAACTATAACGTTTTTTGTTTTTGTCTATATCCTGCTTTGTACTTTCTAACTCTCGGGCTTTCACCTAGCATCCAACAGAATCCCTGCAGCTCCTGAATTTTAACTCTTAATATATATTTTTAAAATGCTTTTCAACTGGGAGGCCGGCATGCCTCAAAGCAAAGGTTTCATATTTTGGAGCTCAGTCAGGTCCCATCTCTGCCTTGTATTTGGGCTATTGGGCAAGTTACTTTTCTTTTGGCCTCACCTGTTTGCCTTCCGGGAAATGAATGTTTTGTGACTGGCTGTGCCCACTGTGACGTGTATATATTTTTAAGAAGTCTGCAGCAGCTGTTAGATAGGGTGACCATATGACCGGATTTGCCCAGATTTGCCCGGGTTTTTGGTGACAAATCCGGGAGAGGAGGGGAAATCCGGATTTTTCCAATCTTCCCCAGCCAAAGAGCAGCTCTAATGGGAATTAACAAAAATGCTTATAACTCTGTCATTTTTAAAGAGAAACACATGAAACTTGGCATGTTGGTAGCTCTTAGGAAGGGCTTTAGTCATACCAAATTTGAAACAGTTCCGTTCATCCATTGATTTTTTAAGGAATTTTTTAATAATTGAGGTTTTAAAATTATTATTTTTTAAATTGCCATTTTTAAAGATAAAGAGATGAAACTTTGCACCATGATAGGTTTTAGGTAGAGCTTTAGCCATACCAAATTTGAAACAGATCTGTTCATCCATTGATTTTATAGGAATTTTTTAATAATTGAGGTTTTAAAATTACTATTTTTAAAATCGTCATTTTTAAAGATAAAGAGATGAAACTTTGCACCATGATAGGTTCTAGGTAGAGCTTTAGCCATACCAAATTTGAAACAGATTTGTTCATCCATTGATTTTTTTAGGAATTTTTTAATAATTGAGGTTTTAAAATTATTTTGTAGAACAGATTTGTCTTAAATGTGTGCTGTAAAATCAGACATGTGACCAAGGCTATGTTTGGGTGGGCACGCCCCCTTGGTGCTAGACATGCCCCCTTTGGGGCCGACCATGTTGTCCTCCTTTTTGGTTTCCAAAATATGGTCACCCTATGTTAGATTAGTTTTGCTTTCATTTCTGTAGGCCTGGACAGGGCCTCTTCTCTATTCTCTTTGTTTAGGCTTTGGAGCCAAGAGTTGATCTCCTCTTATGTATATATGTCAATAAAGAATATTGTGGTGAGAGCTTCTGAGTCTAAGGTGAATTACCTAGAGAGCAAGGCCAAGGGGTGGACTGCAAGTTGAGCTGGTAAGCTCACCCCACATTAACCATGCCCATTACACTTACCCATATTGTGAATGGGAAAGCCTACCCTATGGCAGCCATTTTGTGAGAGCTCTCCCAACACACCTTCAAAATTCCAAAACTGCCTACTGACCCCAAAAGCTCCAACATCCCTGGTCTAACTCAGGGATGTAACATAGCTGTGTGGGAGAGAGAGTTACAATACACCTAGGCATACCATTTTAGCAGAATTTTTTTTTTAAAGCCCAAAAAACAGATCCGGTGTTGGACAACTCCAGAGTGCTTTGGCAATGGGGTCACAGTTGACTTAAATGTTTTCTGTGCTGTTTTGGAAACATAAATAGTAGACTTGAAGCAAGTCTGATGGGAGATCCAGGACAAATAAAAGGAAGTACTTCTTCACACAGCACATAGTTAAATTATGGAACACACTACCACAAGATGTGGTGATGGCCATCAATTTGGATAGCTTTAAAAGGGGGTTGGATAAATTCCAGGAGGTAAAGGCTGTCAGTGGCTACCAGCCCTGATGGTTGTGTGTTATCTCCAGTATTTGAGGCAGTAAGCCTATGTGCACCAGTTGCTGGGGAACATGGGTGGGAGGGTGCTGTTACACTATGTCCTGCTTTGTTGGTCCCTGGACAACAGTTGGTTGGCCACTGAGTGAACAGAGGCTGGACTAGATGGAGCCTTGGTCTGAACCAGCAGGGCTCTTCTTATGTTCTTAGAAATAAAGGGGGAAATGACATCATAGATACGAGAAAACAGCCCAGTATTTCTTTGTTAAATGTGGTTGAGCAGAGACTAGTGTGGTTTCCAAATGTAGCCTTCCCCTTCTCTTTAGTTCAGGTTTCTGTTTTGACTCCCTTATTTTTTTTAATGTGCTATTGGGGTTCATTAAGTGCCTCTGGACAAGGCTTTCCCCCCCCTGAAATTGGCCTGCCTCAAACACAGAATGGGTGTGTGCGCTTCCAAACGCTGCTGACTTCCACATGTAACTCTGCAAGGTCGTTACTATGCATCGTCTGTCTTTTTTTGTCCCCGCAAAAAATCCGCTGAGGGGAAGAAGGTATAGCTGCGCGATGTCTTTTGTAGCGCTAAGAGCCGTTCATCTGGACGCACCAGAAAATGAGGCAATTCTCTCAGCTGCTGACTTAGGGTGGCAGGCATGTAGGATTTCTGCATGCAACAGAATGCGTCTCCTTTCAATCAGCCATCCCCAACCTGGCAGCCTCTGGCTGTTTCGGACTGCCTCTCTCATCAGCCCCTATCTAGCATAGCCCAAAGTGATCAGTTACGCATCACTCCCCCCCTCCCCACAATGGTCATAGTTGGGGGAAAGGAGGTGGTGCTAGGGAAGGAGCATGGTTAAGGGAAGGAGCATGGCCATCTGGGAAAATCTGGAGGGTCAGATTTGACCCTGGCCTTGAGGTTCAACACCCCTGCCTGTCAGGATCAGTTTCGCCTGGTGTGGATCCCAAATCAGACTTGGAACCTGAAGAAGACAGGAAGTGGGGAAGAAAAGTCTCCAAGACATCCCAAGAGTCAAGGAGGAATCTTCCCAGGAACTTATCAAACAGGAGGCCTAGGTTCAGAGATCATCCTCCCCACCCCTGGGAGCTCAGTCTTTGTCGGAGGGGGAGGGAGCATCAGAATTGTCAGATCTCAGAGTCCGCTGCAGGATCAAGCAGGCAGAGTTGAGAGGAGGCAGGAGGCGGTCTGCTAGACTAGCCACATGGCAGAGGTTACAGCTTGAAGTAACCTCTGATAAAAGCTCGCCGGGCACAGTGTGAAACTGTTCATTTAGTTGATAGGCAACTGACCTGCTTTGTTAGGCAAATTAAGCTTAGAGGATAGCTCCTAGCACTCATACACCCTTCAGGTGTGAAAAGATTTCTGTTTACTGAATAAAGCTTTGTGGATTGCATGACAGACCTCTTTATTGTCTCACATCTGGGTGGGAGGGCTTGGAATCACAACATTGCCTTAATGGAACTTCCCTGGCCACAGGCAGCTTCTCTCCAATTGCCAAGTGCTGGAGAGAAGCAAAAGAGGAGGGCAATTTGTTGCTTTCACGGACCTCTTGGGAGCATCTCAGAAGCATCTGGTTGTGGCCGGAAAAAAATATTGGACTAAAAATCAGTGGTTTCCAACCTTGGGTCCCCATGTGTTATTGCCCTACGACTCTCCTCCCTGGCTAGCAGCCATGCTGAATGGTGTTGATGGTGTTGGTCAAAACATTTGGAGACACCAGATAGAGGAAGACTGACTAGACGGGACCTTGGTGTGATCCAGCAAGTCGATTGTTAGTTTCCGCACACATCTTGCACCCAGATGACAAAAAGCTTGGGCCAAGGAAAGCCAAATTCCACCCCTACGCAAAGCGAATTTACACAGTTGGAAGATGGGCCAAAAGCTATGCATGGTAGGGCTGTGCACAGACCCCCCCGAACTGCTTTGTGGCCCGATCCGCAACTTTCGGATCGGGCTGATCCGACCCTCTCCCGCGCCGCGGAGAAAGATCCGGAGGGGCGGATCAACATTTTGCCCCCCCTTCCTACTTACTTGTTTCCGTGGCAGACAACGGAGGAAGATGTGGGGAGGGGGGGGAAAATGGGAGCCAAATATGGGAGCCCCCTCCCCCCTTACCTGGCTCCACCGCCATCGCAGCACAGACTGCGGCGGAGCCAGGTAAGCCCTCCTCCCCTCCACTTACCTGCCTCTGTCGCAGGCTTCAACTGAGGGCCAGGCCTCAAGCCGTTAGAGCAGGTCACGGCCTGCTCTGCTGGCTTGAGGCCTGGCCCTCAGTTGAAGCTGTCGCCGGACCGCGACAGAGGCAGCTAAGCCCCCCTCCCCCCTTACCTGGCTCTGTCACCGTTGCCACACAGACTGTGTCGCCGGCGCCAGGTGAGCCCCCTCCCCCCGTTACCTGCTTTCGGAGCTCCAGATGGAGGCGAACCGCTTCGTCTCAATCTGCAGCTCCTCCAACCCGATCTGGATCCACCGTTTGCGGAGGCGGATCGGGTCACTCCGCTCCGGATTCGCGATCGGAAGCGAAGCGGAGCACAGCCTTAAGATGCCTCCCTTATTCCCTGCACTTCTCCCTTGGATGGAGACAGCATCGCAATAAGTGCTGGCAAATGAGAAGAGAGAGAAAGAGCTGGAACTGAGGAAGTTCAGGCTGTGTTTTGCAGAAAACCACACACACAGAGAAAGGGAGCTGCAACCCAGACGCTCAGAAAAGAAATGCCACTGATCTTTTTATTACCAGCAAAGAAAAAGAGTTGCAGAAAAAAGAAGTCCATTAGAAAACTATCAGAATGTGTTACAGTAAAGTCGAGCTGTAGAAGAATAGATTTTCAGAGGAGGAGGGGTGAGCCAAGGAGGCGACTTCTGGTGATGTTAATCTCCTTTTTTCAAAATGTGCGTGTTTAGGCCAGTGTCTGGTCAGTGGCAAAACCACCAGCCCAGATCCGCAGCTTGCAAAGGCTTTACGGGCTATAAACGATGCTCGCACCTGCATCTCTTCCTTCGCCTGTTTCAAAATGTTTTCAACGCTCGACTCCAAAATACATCCTGGTGCAGAGTGCACATACATGCACATCATGTGCATAGAGCTATTTTTGGGACTTTGCATGAGCCAAAACTCTTGGAAAGCTGCCCGCATCTCAAGTTCTACTAAGAAGGCTTCACTGTTAACAATCGTGAGCGATGCAAAGGGTGCCGCACAGCCAGTGTGGGAGGGGAGAAAGGCATTTAGGTCCAATTCAGGGGCAAAGAAATGAGGCTCCCAGCTGTTACTGGAGGGGCGATTTTCTCACAAGTAGCGACAGAAGATGGCTTCCTGTGACCCCCACAAGTAGCCCTCAACCTCCCTACTCAGCCTTGCCCAAGGGGTGCGACGGCAGCAGGCGCTTCCTTGGGCTGACTGGACACATGCAGAGATACTCCAGGCGAAGGGCTTACATTCGCTCATCCGGCTTCCTCTAGGAATCCCCCACTGCCAGCCAAAATGCTCTTCCCAAAGGGCAAGGCTAGGGAGTTTGCCCAGGGAAGTTTCTTCACTTGTGCACCCAAGACATTCGCTTCGATGCCAGCAGAAATATCCTGCTTCCTTTTCTGCCGAGAGCTCGGCACGGAGGCAGTCGCGGAGAAAAGCATTAAATGCCGTCAGCCAAAACACGACGAGGTTTTTTGCTGAATCAGCGAAGAGATCTCCAACTCAAGGAGCGCAGAATCCAGTCCGTCTGTCCTTCCAGCTTTCCAGTTCAATTGCCCTCCAAATCCTAACAACTGCAGCCCCTTGTCTTGCAGTAAAGCAAATAGGAGTTAATTCCTTGGATGGAGACAGGCGGCCAGTACAAGGCAAGGAAACGGCATGGAACGCGGCTCAGCTGCTGTGCCTTCCCCAAAAGCAGAACGGGCAGCAAGGGGTCACTTGGGTGGGCTAGAGTACACCATCGTGGCAGAAGCTGTAGAATGGAAGAAACTGGAAAGGAGAGATGGTGAAGGACAGGGATGCAGGAGAAATTCATTTCAAGTTCGGTTTTGATCAGGATTTAGCCCGTTTTCACCTTCCGGACCCAGCTTGAACTCGGATGCAATCTGTGGTCTAAGTCTGTACATTTCTGAGCTCGCAGTGTGGTTCATGGACCAGAAAACACCTTTGACGGCATGCACACGTTTGGAAAAATGCCCATGAAACAAATCTGTACATTTTTGGGGGGGGGTAGGTAGGAAGACGCACAGAAACACACTTTAATGAATGGGAGAAGAACGTTTGCATTTCAAAGATGCACACCGTGGGGAAAAAACGTGCACGGAAATGCACACAGATGTTTCCGTGAAAAGAGAAAAAAACAATGCTCACAATAGGATCCAGACTCGGGTCAGAATGAGCTTTGAGATGGAATTCGGCAAACTCTGGCGAATTTTGCTGATTCACAAATCCCTGGCGTTTCTTCCTGCAAAGTCAGCTTTTGCAGAACTGGAAAGGAAGGATGTTCCCTCTCCAACTTCCCTCTCTAGATCTGGGACCAACTTCCCTCTCTAGATCTGGGACCAACTTCCCTCTCTAGATCTGCTGCTCTCGTCCTCTTCTTCTAAAGCTTCCTGGAGCAGCTTTCTCCATCGTATGGTGAGTTCAGGCCAGTATCAGGCCATGGGGAAGGAGAGAGGGGGAGAAAAATAACCCTTGAAACACTGGGCACTTGTGTATTTTGGGAGGTGTTTGGTTATAAGGAAAAGAGCCCCGTAGATTGGCTTTGCTGTAGTTTGACATTCTTTGAGACCAGAGACCCTTCCCCCATTTCCCCAAAAAATCCATGTGGCTGCGGTCAGTTAACTTCAAAAAAGTCTGCATACTTCAAAAATTAACTTCAAAAATGCCTGCAAAACCGAGGCTGGTTTTGTTACCACTTGAACACATCAAAAGGCACGGGATCTGGCGGCTGGAGGATTTGCGGCAGGCACGTACGCGGCTCCGAGACCCATCCTGCTCGAGCTGAGCCAATTGGTTGTGCTTTTCAAGCCGAGAGGAGCCAAACAGTCAGGGATCACGGAATGGGGAGAGCGAGGGGAAGGCAACGGGCAGCGAACAATCAAGTAACGCTGTGGGGACCTCTCCTCCTCTTGCGGGTGGAGGCCAGGTCTCTGAGGTATACAAAACGCTCTTCTCTTCCTGGACCAGCAGCCCGCTGGCCAGCAGAAGGACAAGCCGCCTTAGGCTTGCAGCCCGAGGAAGCGGGCTGTGTTTAGGACATCGTCTCTCGTCAGGTAGCAGCCACAGAGCTGACGGTAACCCGTAAAAGATTCCCGGCCGTGCAGCACTCGCCAGTTGTCCACAAACAGGGCCTGCGGACAGAATATGAGAGAGAGAGAGAGAGAGAGAGAGAATGAGCGGTGTTCCATATAACCTCTACTTGAATAGTTTTGTGATGCCATTGCTGCCTGGTCGGCGATCCTAGCAGGGGCAGAGATGAGAGACAGTGTGGTGTAATGGTTAGAATGCTGGACTGGGGAGATCCAGGTTCTGTAGTTCGCACTCGGCCCTGAAGCTCTCAGGGTGGCTTTGAGCCACTCATTGATTCTCACTCTAACCTGCCTCACAGGGCTGTTGTGAGGATAACACGAAGAAGAAGAGGGCCACGTCAAGAAAAAGGCAGGGTATGAATGTAATAAGAAATGAAAAATAATAATAACACTGACTCCACCACACCACTGTTCTTTTGCTTAGCCCTTTGCCAAACTTTCCTATGGTGTGTGTGTGTATGTGTGTGTGTGTGTGCTCTTTCTTTTACCATTTTCCCTTGTTCTGTGTCCTTTGCAGCCTCTCTGGCTGCTTGAGCTTCCTGGAAAGCAAGGTAGAAGACTTAGCCAGGATGTCTTCCCAGGGCCGGCCCAAGAGATTTCGCTGCCCAAGAGGCAAAGGACAAAATGGCACCCCGCTTCCATTCCAGGTACAGAAACCAATTGGACTGGCACTTGAACCTTACCTCAACTCTGGCACAGAGTCCTCTATCACCCTCGAGGGAAGTAGGGTAGTTTAGGGGATGACGGGCAGGCTGTGAGGCACACACAGCTTTGTCCTCCTAAGAGAGTGGAATGGCAGGAGGCCTGCCACTGCTGCCTCCAAGAATCTGCCGCCTGAGGCAGTTGCCTCACTCTGCTTAATGACAGGGACGGCCCTGTGACCTCCCTTGGGGCTTTTCAGTGCTGCTGCCTGCCATGAGCCTGAAGAGAGGCATTTTTGGGCCTGCTTTGTAGTTATTAAAATCCTTTTGACAACAACGATGACAACAACAACTCTTTGTTCAGCTTCAGGCCTTCAGCGGCAAAAGCCCCAAAGGAGGAAGTCCTGACTAAGTCTTCTAAAAGGCTTTCCAAGAAGTATAAGCAGCCAGAGAGGCTGCAAGGATGGAACGTGGGAGGAAAGTCCGGATGCTACAATTAAAGTACTTTTTATTCTTGGCCCAGCGCGTTTTGAATTATAAATCCTTCTTCGGGGGCACTACACATAAGAAACAAAAAAGAGGATGGAATAATACATAGCAATATGCTAAGCCATCGAAGCTGAAAACAACGTATTAAAAACAGATCTCAAAACATAGCTAATGCAATTTAAAAGTAAGCATTCAAGACCCGTTTTTATGTAACAGCAAACGGCCAAAGCCACGTGGCCGACACGGTCAGCGCGACTTTACCTTGCCCGGTTTCAGCTTGACCCAGAGCTCATTCTCCGGCCTCCTCAGCTCGGTGGTGAGCGTGCGGTGTGCGGTGTACCAGCGGTGCACAGTTTCATAGGGCACCGTGTTAATGACGGCTCTGTCGTAGTTGTTGTACCTGAGAAAAAGTGGAAGGATCATAGGGTCTTCTTAGAGTCGGAAGGGACTTTGGATGTCATATAGCCAGTGTGGTGTAGTGGCTAAAATGTTGCACTGGGAGTCGGGAGATCCGGGTTCTAGTCCCCACTCGGCCATGGAAACCCACTGGGTGACTTTGGGCCAGTCACAGACTCTCAGCCCAACCTACCTCACAGGGTTGTTGTTGTGAGGATAACATGGAGAGGAGGAGGATTATGTATGCTGCCTTGGGTTCCTTGGAGGAAAAAAGGCAGGATATAAATATAATAAATAAATAAATACAGATGAGCAACCACAGCAAGACACAAGTGAAAATGATCCTGTAAGTTTGCCTTCATTGGTTATGGCTGTCTGCCTTGTACTGGGGAAAAAGAAATTTGTTCTAGCGCCTTGTTGGGAGAGAGAATGTGCAACGCTTAACACAAAGATCTTTGTATTTGGCTGTTGGCAAAATATTTCTTTTGTCCAGTACAAGACAGACAGCCATACCTGGTAAAGCCAACCCTGCAGGTCCATTTTGACGTGCGCCTTGCTGTGGTTGCTCAGCTAGGCTGTAGTGCAGACCTGCTTGAACATGCATGCTCTCTAATGCATGCTCTCTTTTTTGTTGGGTTCTCGTAAGTAGAGTGTTTAGAACTATGGACTGGCCTCGTGAGAACTGCCTTGGCGGAAAAAAAGGTGGGATATAAATGTAATAATAATAATAATAATAATAATAATAATAATAATAATAATAATAATATAGTCCAGGCCCCTGATCACTATAGGATTGCCAATGCAGGATGAAGCCTTGGTATATTTTATTTGTTTACTTGTGTAAAGTCCATGTCGCCATGGGCGCTAGGAGTCCTGCTCCTTTCCACTTTCTTTTTTGCCCCTTGGTTCCCTCACCACAGAGAGGCTCATGAATATTGCAAACATGGCTCAGGCATAGTGAAGCGTCCCTCCGAAATTTCCACACAGTGCGGTCCCTCCCCCTCACTTGCGCACGCTGATTGGCCGCCTAGGTCTACTCCACAGCCTAACACCTGTGCCTGGGGCCCACCTGCACACCACAATGATTGGCCAAGTAGGGCTGTCATCCCACTGCTGGAGAGGCTGCACTGCCTGTTTGGCACACAAGGAATGAATTGCTATTAAAGGGCGAGCTCTGAACTTTGTTGAACTTCAAAAAAAGTTTTAGACAACACATCCCAGCATTCCTGACCATTGGCTACTTGCTGGGGCAGATGGGATTTGAAACCTAAAACATCTGGAGAGCACCAGGTTGGGGTAGAGAATCAGACTAGGACTGCGGATACTCAGGTTCAAATCCCTGCTCCGCCCTGAAGTTCATTGGATGACCTCCGGCCTGAACCTCGTACTCTTTAGAGGAAGGGCAAGATAACAATGTAAAGGAAAATACATAAAATATTGTATATATGCCAAAAACAAAAGTCAGAGAGAGGTAGGTAGGTAGGTGACATTAATCCTTATTTATTATACTTGAGAAAACGTGTATCTTCTTCCCTACAAGGAAATCTGGGGCAAATGATTATTGTTGTTTATATATTTATATATTACTCTATATCCAATAAAATATCCAAGTGTTGGACAATAAAAAGGGGAGAACCATCATCACAGAAATACAGGATTAAAACTTTTGAAATCAGACTGTGCAGATCAGGTTGTACCAATAATAAAATGTAGGTGTCATTTTCCACTGCAACAGGAAACCTCAAAAGTCAATATAAACCACAATAATACAAACAAAAAATAAACACTGTAAAAACAATACAATACAGAAAGTGCTCATCCTCAATGTACAACACCTCCCTTGTTCCCCAGTGAAGAACAAACACCACAAAAGCAAACCACAACAACTGGGTAACTCAGGTTGAAACTGTGTACTGGTTCAAACTGGTATGGCTGGCAGAGGAAAGAGAAAAACAGCTCAGGGGACCAGATCTAAGCTGCCGGTTGGTCCATCCCTTGTTTCAGTGGGCCTGCTCAGATGACACGCTAAGCCATGGTTAGACCGCTACCCCTTCTGCAGCAAATGGTTAGTGAGCATGTGTAAACCCTGGTTATGCAGCCACCACGGTTAGGAATGGTTCTATGCTATGTCATGGTTCACATGACACACTAAGCCATGGTTAGACCGCTACCCTGTTTGCAACAAATGGTTAGTGAGCATGTGTAAACCCTGGTTATGCAGCCACCACGGTAAGGAATGGTTCTATGCTATGTCATGGTTCACGTGACACACTAAGCCATGGTTAGACCGCTACCCTTTTTGCAGCAAATGGTTAGTGAGCATGTGTAAACCCTGGTTATGCAGCCATCACGGTTAGGAATGGTTCTATGCTATGTCATGGTTCACGTGACACACTAAGCCATGGTTAGACTGCTACCCTTTTTGCAGCAAATGGTTAGTGAGCATGTGTAAACCCTGGTTATGCAGCCATCACGGTTAGGAATGGTTCTCTGCTATGTCATGGTTCACGTGACACATTAAGCCATGGTTAGACCGCTACCCTTTTTGCAGCAAATGGTTAGTGAGCATGTGTAAACCCTGGTTATGTAGCCATCACGGTTAAGAATGGTTCAATGCTATGTCATGGTTCACGTGACACACTAAGCCATGGTTAGACCGCTACCCTTTTTGCAGCAAATGGTTAGTGAGCATGTGTAAACCCTGGTTATGCAGCCATCACGGTTAGGAATGGTTCTCTGCTATGTCATGGTTCACGTGACACATTAAGCCATGGTTAGACCGCTACCCTTTTTGCAGCAAATGGTTAGTGAGCATGTGTAAACCCTGGTTATGTAGTCATCACGGTTAGGAATGGTTCAATGCTATGTCATGGTTCACGTGACACACTAAGCCATGGTTAGACCGCTACCCTTTTTGCAGCAAATGGTTAGTGAGCATGTGTAAACCCTGGTTATGTAGCCATCACGGTTAAGAATGGTTCTATGCTATGTCATGGTTCACATGACACACTAAGCCATGGTTAGACCGCTACCCTTTTTGCAGCAAATGGTTAGTGAGCATGTGTAAACCCTGGTTATGTAGCCATCACGGTTAAGAATGGTTCTATGCTATGTCATGGTTCACATGACACACTAAGCCAGGGTTAGACCGCTACCCTTTTTGCAGCAAATGGTTAGTGAGCATGTGTAAACCCTGGTTATGTAGCCACCAAGGTTAGGAATGGTTCTCTGCTATGTCATGGTTCACGTGACACACTAAGCCATGGTTAGATCACTACCCTTTTTGCAGCAAATGGTTAGTGAGCATGTGTAAACCCTGGTTATATAGCCACCATGGTTAGGAATGGTTCTCTGCTATGTCATGGTTCACGTGACACACTAAGCCAGGGTTAGATCACTACCCTTTTTGCAGCAAATGGTTAGTGAGCATGTGTAATCCCTGGTTATGTAGCCACCACGGTTAGGAATGGTTCTCTGCTATGTCATGGTTCACGTGACACACTAAGCCATGGTTAGACCGCTACCCTTTTTGCAGCAAATGGTTAGTGAGCATGTGTAAACCCTGGATATGTAGCCACCACGGTTAGGAATGGTTCTCTGCTATGTCATGGTTCACGTGACACACTAAGCCAGGGTTAGAATGCTACCCTTTTTGCAGCAAATGGTTAGTGAGCATGTGTAAACCCTGGTTATGTAGCCACCACGGTTAGGAATGGTTCTCTGCTATGTCATGGTTCACGTGACACACTAAGCCAGGGTTAGAACGCTACCCTTTTTGCAGCAAATGGTTAGTGAGCATGTGTAAACCCTGGTTATGTAGCCACCACGGTTAGGAATGGTTCTCTGCTATGTCATGGTTCACGTGACACACTAAGCCAGGGTTAGATCACTACCCTTTTTGCAGCAAATGGTTAGTGAGCATGTGTAAACCCTGGTTATGTAGCCATCACGGTTAGGAACGGTTCTCTGCTATGTCATGGTTCACGTGACACACTAAGCCATGGTTAGACTGCTACCCTTTATGCAGCAAATAGTTAGTGAGCATGTGTAAACCCTGGTTATGTAGCCATCACGGTTAGGAACGGTTCTCTGCTATGTCATGGTTCACGTGACACACTAAGCCATGGTTAGACCACTACCCTTTATGCAGCAAATAGTTAGTGAGCATGTGTAAACCCTGGTTATGTAGCCATCACGGTTAGGAACAGTTCTCTGCTATGTCATGGTTCACGTGACACACTAAGCCATGGTTAGACCGCTACCCTTTATGCAGCAAATAGTTAGTGAGCATGTGTAAACCCTGGTTATGTAGCCACCACGGTTAGGAATGGTTCACACAACACGCTAAGCTACAATGTTCAGCTCGAAGTGCTTAACCACCATCGCTTAGTGTGCCGTCTGAACAGGGTCAGTGTGAAAGCAGCCAGCCTCCAACCAACGCCCACCTCCTCACCTGATCAGGTAGAGTTCGTTGTTCCAAGGATAGATATTCAGGACTGGACCAACTCCGATCATGTGGTTGCGGCAGCCGCCCACGTTCTCAATGTACTCGTGTTTCAGCGGCACTTTGGTGAGGAGCTCAAAGTCATCCGGGGCTTGCTGGAGCACCTGCTCAGCTGCGTAGAAGCCGTCCACCAGCAGTGTCCGCCCGCCTGTCCCTTCGTGCCGGAGGCAGTGGAACACCTGGATGCTGTAGAGGGCAAGGAAGGAGCCAGTCCGTCAACAGTCGGGAGAGAAACTAAACCGACAGGGGCAGAAACTTGTAGATAGAAGGGAGCGAATGGAAGAGAGAGATGAAGGAGCCCTACTTTTTAACCAAGAATTTTTAGTTTTATTTCGAAATAGTTAACAAAATTAAGGCAAGAAAGAGATCATAATAATAAATCAAGATCACTAAAGAAACAAAGGAATTCACTCATTATTCACACGGCTTGGGACCACAATACCTGATGGAACGCCTCTCCCAACATGAACCTATCCGTACACTGTGCTCAACATCTAAGGTCCTCCTCCGAGTGCCTACTCCGAGGGAAGCTCGGAGGATGGCAGCAAGGGAGAGGGCCTTTTCAGTGGTGGCCCCCAATTATGGAACGATCTCCCCGATGAGGATTGCCTGGCGCCAACATTGTTATCTTTTCAGCTCCAGATCAAGACTTTTCTCTTCTCCCAGGCATTTAACAGCATGTAACAACATATGCTAAATTTGTTTGTTTTTTAATGGACCCCAGAACTGTTGTTGTTTAAATGGATACTGTTGTTTTTATATTTTTGATGGTGGCTTTTTTTTGGTAAACTTTTATAAACCGCCCAGAGAGCTTTGGCTATGGGGCGGTATATAAATGAAATAAATAAATAAATAAATAAATAAATAAATAAATAAATATAATCATTAGTCTATAACCAATAATGGCCTAAGTAGGAACCCAATACTTAATGAAAGAGTAGAAATGCAATTTATGCAATATACAAAAGAAGTGTGTGTGCCTGTTATTTTGTGTCCATTAGTAGGGATGCTGGAAAAATCTGCAAAGGATCTGATCTGCGGATTCCAGAGAAGACCCGCTTTTCCCAAGTCACATGGATTCCACGGACTTGAGTACCATTTTTAAAAAAACACCAATCAGGAATTTTATACAAATTTAGCCATAGAAAAATACATAAAATAAAAGAAACAACTAGCCACAAATGTGCATTCCCTCCATAGGCCAAAACAGGTAAATGAATATTTTGGGAGCATTCGTGCATTTTTGCAAGTCCAAATTTGTGCAAATGCGAAATTGCGTGAATTTTTTTTTTGGGGGGGGAATCCCCGATTCTGCCAATGAAGGGGTGAAAGGTACTTGACAATCCACAAAATGCAGATGGAATAGATTTTACAAAATCCATACATTAGTCATGTATAAGTCAGAAAAAACACAGGCACCTGTACTTGGTTGGAATTTGATCAAAAGTTTGAAGAGCTTCAAGAAAGGACATAAATGGAACGCATTCCAGTTTGGGAGCAACCTAGGAGAAAGCCCTAATATCTTTCTTAAAGTTAGGATTCCATAATATCTTTCTTAAAGTTCGGATTCTTTACTTGCTGGGTAAGTTTATACATAGTCATAGTCTCCTAGATTTAATCACTAATGGAGCAATTGCTGTCCTTTTCAGCTTGTTTTCTTTTTCGGCGAGATTTTAAACTTTGGGTTCTGTGTGTCATGGACATTCTCCCTAAATCTGGTCCAAAGTCAATGCTGTTGGAGCCTGAACATAATTCAGGGTGTAATTCGAGCAGGGCTCAGGCTGAATGTAATTCACGTAGGTCAAAGTGCAGCATATTCCTTTCTACTGGAGCTCTCTGGAGCAGGGCTATGTTAGGATGATGGCCAGTTTTTAACTTGCAGAAGGAAAACACGAAACCATGTTCATCAGTAATAAGGGCAGGGCTACATATTTTCCTATTGGCACTCTACAGAACCACCATAAAAAGCTGGAAGAGATCCTCATGGCTGAGAATCCCTTAAATATCCTTCGTGGTCATACCCTTAATTATACCCCTGGCTTTTTTTTTAAAGGATTGGGTACCAGGTGATGAGAAAGACACTGGAGAACCATTCCCAGTCAGCACTGACAATGCTGGGCTACACAGGAAAATAGCAGCTTAGATCATCACAGGAAACAATTATTTTGCTAGAGGAAATTCTGTAGACACTGGCCATTCAGAAGATGCCTTAAACCATGGTGATTAAGGCTTTTTTGTTAACCACCATGGTTTAAGGTGTCTTCTGAACAGGGCCACTATCTTCTAACAAAGTACAGGCTGAAACACGTCGGTCTTTCTGAAAATAAATATTTTGCATCCTGAGAATCCGTTTCTCCTTTTCTTAACCTACAGAGGAAAATAGCAGCTTCCTATGCTACTAACAACCCACCTTATATGGAGTTGGAGCATTTGTCCAACTAGCTCGGCGTTGCATGCAAGGGGATGCAGAGACCATCTTGAGATTGTTGTTGGCACATGCCTAAGATTACAGCCTTAGAAGGACAGAAATCGCAACCCCTGCAAGTATCATTTATGAGTCTGTTTCACAAAATAATTGCTCCAAGTCATACAAAAAACCCAAGGAGCTATGATGGCCCTAAGAACCCCAACCCCATCCCCGCAAATCCACACAACGTAATACCTTAACAATTCTAAGATCACAGAAAATGTGCAAACTTTCGAGACCTCCAGATCCCTTGATCTTGAATGCTTTGCGCGTTCTGAATGATCTTTCAGCGGACGTAATAAAAGCATGACGCTATATGGATTTTGGAAAATAACTGCTATGCACGTGGCTGAAATAACCTGCACTTTCTGAAAAATGAGCAGAATTAATTGCAAAAACAGCAGCAGCAGCTAAAACTGCTCGCTTCTTCAAAGCACTTGGACTGAAAGGAGTAAACCGCCTACAAGTCACTCTTGCTATTTTTCTGCTTCTTCTTGCGCAATTGGCACATACCCACAGGGCTCTTGGAAGTAGGTGGTGTCCGTATGGCGGTCTAAAGCCAGCTTGGTGTAAGCCGTGTCTCCCCGGGAGAAGTCAGAGGTGAAGTACCACATCCTGCCATAGATCGTTTCCCTAGAAGAAGGAGGAGGAAGAAGAGGAGGAAGAAGAGAGATGAACAAAGGTTCACCAACCACATAAGGGTTACCGGGCAGACTCAGAACTACAACCTTGAGGAGGGGCCGTGGTTCAGTGGTGGAACATTTGCTTTACATGCAGAAGGTCCCCAGTTCAATACCCGTCATCTCCAAGTAGGGCTGGAAAAACTCCTGCCTGGAGCCCTGGAGGGCTGCTGCTGCCAGTCAGTGTCGACAATACTGGGTTAGATGGGTCTGACTCAATGGGCCTGTTCAGACGACGTATTAAACCACGGTTAGGCCACTAATCCTTTTGCAGCAAATGGTTAGTGAACGGGTTTAAAATGTGGTAATGTAGCCGCCATGGTTAGGAATGGTTCACACAACACGCCAAGCTGTAACGTTTAGCTCAAAATGCTTAAGCACCGTAGCTCAGCTTCTTGTCTGAACATAGTCAGTATAAAGGCAGCTTCCTATGTTCGCAACCTAAAATTTTAGCAAGTCATTAAGGCAGAAGTGGCTGGGGGGAAACGCTTGCTATGAAGACACATGCACACAGATCCCTATTGCAAATTGAAGATTTCTGATTTCAGGCAGGAAAAACTCCTGCCCGAAACCCTGGAGAAATGATGCTGCCAGTCCGTGTTGACAATACTGCGCTAGATGGATTAAGGGTCTGACTCAGTATAAGGCAGTATGAAGCCACATGCAATGACCAGTCACAGAAATAGGAAAGTGGCACGATCCCAGTTCACCACCTCCAATAATACAGCTTGATCCTTCGCACGCTTGTTCAGAAATAATTCCAACAGACATCAAACTCACAAGGGTGCCTGAAATTGCACCAATGGAAGGTCAGGCAACCCAGATGGATATTTTTATTTTTTTGCATGTATTCCCTGGTATAATTTTTATTAATTCATTTTTTCAAAATGTTCTGGGTACAATTTTCCTTTTTAAGCATTTATTATCAAAAGTTTTATATACTATATATGGAAAATAAATTAATAAAGGTTTCTCCCGGGGCAGCTTATAGCACATTACAAAATTTAAAAAATGATGTTTAAAAAACAGCAGCAACAATCCACACACATTAAAATGACATAAAAAGGAACAGTGTACAAAAACAGAGAAGTAAGATCACAAGGTAGATGCAAGTTGAACCTCTCTGGGAGAGAGCACTCTACTGCCAAGGTGCCAGCACTGAAAAGGCCCTCATCTTATTTACTTATTTATTTATTTATTACATTTTTATACCGCCCAATAGCCGAAGCTCTCTGGGAGGTTCACAAAAATTAAAACCATAATAAAACAACAGCTGCCTCATATAGCCTGGTAATGTCTTCCCCAACCTGGTAGCCTCCAGATATTTTGGACTCCAATTCCCAACATCCCCAGCCAGCAGGACCAATGGTCAGGAATGGCGCCAGGTTGAAGAAACTTGTTGTAGATCTTGCAGGGGTAAAAATATTTGTTAACTTGAGAACAAATCTGGGTGGATTTGACAAGAACACCTGGGAAAGGAAAACTTAAGTCTTAACAAATCAACATGGAAAGCAGCGAACAGTTATTGGACCCAACAGTGATAAGGGCTGGATGTTCCCAAACCAGAGAGGGCACTTGGAAATGATTTAGGCCAGGACATCTACAGACTGCCTCGAGAAAGAGAGAAAGAGGAAGCAGGCAGGCAACTAATGAAAATTCCTTATTTCCTAATCCTCAAGCAATGTCATTTTAGTTGGAAGGAAAATGTATTTTCTCGCCCTTTCCTCTGGAGTCCAGGGTGCTGTTTTGATCTTTGGGTCTCCCAGGGCCAAGGCTGCCCTCCTAACCTTGCCTGTCAAAACAGGAAATCGCACTCGCCGTGAACAGCAAAACATTCCCAGCCTGTTGAAAGAGCTTGTCTCTTGTTCTCTGCTCTGGCTGTTCTTGGAAAGAGTGTGTAAGATTTTTAAAATTATTTTTTTGTGGTGGAGAAAGTGGGGAGGTTTTCCCAGGTCTGCGCAGGAACACGATGGCTTGGTTTTCTCATCACGACAAGGAAAAGGAAAGGAACCTCTCGTGCAAGCACTTGAGTCATTGCTGACTCCTAGAGGGACGCCTGCTTTCGCTGACATTTCCTTGGCAGACTTTGGTTTGCCATTGCCTTCCCCAGTCACAGTTACCTTTCCCCCAGCTAGCTGGGTACTCATTTTACCGACCTCGGAAGGATGGAAGGCTGAGTCGACCTGAGCCAGCTGCCTGAGAACCAGCTTCCGCTGGGATCGAACTCAGGCCGTGGGGAGAGTTTATGTAACAAGAGCGGCTAAACAATTGAGTCCCTGGTGATTTAGTGTTGCATCTGAACCTGGACTTCTGGCTCTCCCCTGACAAGAAAAAAACCATGGCTTGTTTTAAGGTGTCGGGGAGAGATAAACCAGATTTCTGGATTCAGAAACAACGCTAAACAAACCAGGGTTGTTTAGCCGCTCCTGCTTCCAGTGGGAGTGATGGGACAGGGAGAACGACAACCAATATTTTTTTTTTAAAAAATGTGGGCTGTTGTGATGTGCAAACTGGGCAAATGACCCACGTCAGACGTCATGGTGCAGGTATGACCTTGGTGGGAGAGGGAGAATCCAAGCAGATAATTTCCCCTACAACCTAATCCCAGTTGCCGTGGAAAACTCTGCGGTGTCTCATCTCCCGAGGTTACTGTTTACCGAAATATGCTAAAAGCAGGGATAGAAGGCAAAAAAGGTCTCCATCATTCCTCCTGCCCTGACTTCCAGGGCTTTGAATAGATGGAGGGCGCCTATCTCTGAGCTGTCCTGTCCACTTATACAGCGCAATCTTTGCATTCTTTGTCGAAATATGGTTAAATTACATTCTTCGTGGGCTTTAACACAGAGAATGGACCTTTTTAAAATGCTGCTTTTTTTTTTGCGGGGGGAGATTGCACTGACCACTTTATTTTGGTGTGTTAGAAACGTGTTGGTGGACATTGCCTTCTTTTATTAGTTATTTGCTACATTTCTATCCCGCCTTTTTACATCTTGCGAGGAACCCAAAACAGCTTCTATGGTCCTCCTCTATTTCCCCCCATCTTCACAACAACCCTGTGAGGTAGGTTAGGCTGAGAGACAGGGACTGGCTCAAAGTCACCCACTCAGCTTCCTGGTCTAGTAGGGACTAGAACCTGGATCTTCTAAGTCCCAGTCCAGTACTCTAACCGCTACACTACGCTGGCTCTCTTTTGGCAAAATCCAAATATGTTAATCTGTATTACAATGAGAACTCAAGGTCTGTAAAGTGGATGAAAAGAAAAGATTGTTTATTCTTGTTGTTGTTTATTCTTGTTGTTTTTATTATTATTATTGTTTATTGTTATCTTCATCTTCATCATCTCTCTTTTCTCGCTCATGGCAGTTTTTCCAGATGGACATGACGGGCTTTGCCATGTTTATTTATTTATTGCATTTATATCCAGACTTTTTTCCTCCAAGGAACCCAAGGCGGCGTACATAATCCTCCTCCTTTCCATTTTATCCTCACAACAACAACCCTGTGAGGTGGGGGTTGGGCTGGGAGTCTGTGACTGGCCCAAAGTCACCCAGTGAGCTTCCATGGCCGAGTGGGGACTAGAACCCAGATCTCAACATCTAAGGTTCAACATCTAAGGTCCTCCTCCGGGTGCCTACTCCGAGAGAGGCTCGGAGTGTGGCAACGAGGGACAGGGCCTTTTCGGTGGTGGCCCCCAGACTGTGGAATGATCTCCCTGATGAGGCTCGCCTGGCACCAACGCTGCTATCTTTCCGGCGCCAGGTTAAGACTTTCCTCTTTGCCCGGGCATATGGCGGCACATCCTAATTACCCACATGTTTAGTTTTTAATTGGTTTTTAATGCTCTATGTGTGTATGTACTGTGTTTTAGAGTTTTAAATTTTGTATTCTTGTTTTTATCTCAATTTTAGAATTTCTGTAAACCGCCCAGAGAGCCCTGGCTATGGGAGCGGTATATAAGTATAATAAATAAATAAATAAATAAATAATAAAATCTCCCGACTCCCAATCCAACACCTTAGCCACTATACTACACTGTTGTCGTCGTCATTAGGCTGCTACCAAAGCCCTCTCACAATTTACCTTATCAAGCTGATTCTCTCCGCTAAGATCTCAGTGTCTTCTTTTGTGGGGGGAACGTTTTCCACAAAAGCAATCCCGTAGAGCAAGAAGTTCTGCAGGAATTCCTTCAGGCCCTCGTTGGTCTCCAGGAAGCTCTGGCAGTCCACGGAAGGCACCTGGGCTTCCTGGTAGATCTGGGCGTTCCAGAGGATCCGCGGATGCATCACCTGCTGCTTTTGCCCCTCGTAGCTGTTCTTCAGCAGCCATTCCAGCCCGTACCTGGTCACGTGGCCGTCTGGCCCTGGGGGTGGAGGAGGAGGAAGAGACACACATAGGGTTAGTGCGAACGTCCTTCAAAACAGAGGGAGTCGAACCTCTTTCAGCCCAAGGGCCGAACTCCATTTCAGAAAAGCTCTCGGACGGAGGCCACACTCCAGTGGTGAAAAGATAAGGGGTGGGGCCAGGACAGGACCAAAGACAGCATATTTTAGCTTAAAGTTCTTACTGCCCGGAACTTAGCCTGAAGAGGGGCACCTCAACCTTTTAGAAGAGAGGGAGGAAGTGAACATGTAAAATCCTGGAGACCACCAAAATATCAGTGACTGGGGTGCGGGCTTCTAGGGAACCCTGGAGGGCTGGAGGCCGGGTGGATTTGTCCCATGGGCCTGAGGTTCAACACATCCGTGTTAGAGAGAAATGTGAATAGCTGTTAGCTTTTATATATTTAAAGAAGAAGAAAAAGAGAGAGGAGTCCACTCTTTGTTCCTTCCAGCAACATTTGGTGCAAACCTTTGTTTCGGGTTCAAAACATATAATTCTAACCCAGCCAATGTCTCCAGAGGGCTTAATTCCAGTCTAGGTGCCACCACTGAGAAGGCCCTGCCTCAGGCAATTACCTGCCTGGCCTCCAGAGACAGGAACAACACAAGCTGGGCTTCCAATGACAACCTTACTAAATGATCAAGCTCATACAGGAGGTGCTGGTCTTTCCAGTATTTATCAAAAACATTTTTACCGTGCCTTTCTGTCAGAAAGACCCTTGAGGTCCTGGAGAGATACTGCCAGTCAGAGCAGACATTATTAGATAGCAGAAACAGCCCACATGTTTTCCGCTGCAAGTTGTTTTATTTATTTATTTATTTTTGCATTTATATCCCACTTTTTTTCCTCCAAGAAACCCAAGGCGGCATACATAATCCTCCTCTCCATTTTATCCTCACAACAACAACCCTGTGAGGTAGGCTGGGCTGAGAGTCTGTGACTGGCCCAAAGTCACCCAGTGCAGGGCTCATAACTCCATATTCAGGTCTTTTTTTAGGGAGTTTAGGGTACTTTCAGGTCAAAAAAGTGGACCAAAATAGGGACCTCATAAAAACTATGGAAACAACAAAAACGTCACTCAAAAGAATGTGTTTTTTAAAAAAACAAAAACAAAACCCAACCACTAAGCCAGTTAAGGTCAAACCAAAAAACTTTTTTTAAACACTTTTCAATGCATATTAACTCTTTAAGTCCAATTTTCAGCTTGTCTTTTAACATTAACTCAACTTTTAAGATCATCGATTATTTTAGCCATATTAAATGACCAAAAATAAGGTTTTGTTGAATAATTTATGTAAGTTTTTATGATTTTCAGTGTAATCTTTTAGGCAAGTTGCAGCAATTCAGGCCCAATGTCTTTAAAAATTGGTAAGTTTCAACCTTTCGTCCCGGGTACGACGTTAAACTGCCTCTTCAGGGTACTTCCCCCTTGTTAAGGTTTTATTTTTTTTGCCCTGGAGTCTTTCCTCCTCGGCTGGGATTTCTTCCATTTCTTGTGGTAGCTGTACCTTTCGTCTTTCCTGGAGGTCTCCCTTGGCCATTTCTTGTGTTTTTTCCATCCCGAAACTGTTAGGTTATTGAAGGCCTAAGATTGCTTTTCTTTTCTTTTTGTTATAGGTGCTTGGAGAATATACGGAAAAAAAATTAGGTCAAAAGTTTAACTTTGTTAAACGGGGAAGTGCCGTCCTAGTAAAGATTGGTTACTACAAAAGGATTCACTTGGACATCAAATCGGGACATGGGCAAAAATTATAAGTGACACTAAAGGATTCTGTATTGTTTGTGACTCTAAAATAAATGTTACCAAAGGTTTTGAAAAAATCAGTCAACATGTTGCCACAAGAAAACATTAAAAAAACTGTGAAATAAAACGTCATACCCGGGATGAAAGGCTGAAAGGTTGAAACTTACCAATTTTTAAATACATCGGGCCTGAATTGCTGCAACATGCCTAAAAAATTATACTGAAAATCATGAAAATTTACGTAAATTATTCAAAAAAAAATTCATATACCCATTTTTAGGGACTTCCGGGACCTAGGATTTTAAAAAAGGGATTTATTTATTTATTTATTTATTTATTACATTTCTATACCGCCCAATAGCCAGAGCTCTCTGGGCGGTTCACAAAAATTAAAAACATTCAAAGTATAAAACAACAGTATAAAACCATAGTATAAAATACGATATAAAAGCTCAACCAGATAAAAACAGCAGCAATGCAAAATTACGAATTTAAAACACCAAGTTAAAATTTATTTATAGACTGTTAAAATGCTGGGAGAATAAAAAGGTCTTCACTTGGCGTCTAAAAGCATATCATGTAGGTGCCAAGCGAACCTCCTTAGGGAGCTCATTCCACAGCCGAGGTGCTACAGCAGAGAAGGCCCTCCTCCTGGTAGCCACCTGCTTTTAGGGTAGGGTGACCAACTGTCAGGATTTCCCCGGATTTGTCCTGGTTTTTGTTCTTTCCATAGTGTCAGGGGGGATTTTCTATAATTTTCAATAATGTCCTGGAATGACACACCTTCCCCTTTAAGGCTGCCATTAGCATGGCAGGAGGGAGTGACATGCTTTCTTGAGGCACATCATTCCCCCACCCTGAGCTCCAATTGAGGTCTTAAAGGGGAAAGTGGGTCATTGGTGGACATTATAGAAAAGGCCCCAATTGGAGTGGATGGTGGTGGTGCCGAATGAAATCCTTTCCCCTCCTCCACTCCAATCGGGTTCTTTAAGGTGGCGGGGGAATAACGTACTTTTTGCAGGACTCAGAAAGCTGCTTCCCCCCCCCCCCCACACACTAGGTGTCCTCTTTTTTGGTTTCCCAAATATGGTCACCCTATTTTAGGGGCTTTGTTTCAGTTTAGGGAGTTTTAGGGACTTTATGAGCCCTGCCCAGTGGGTTTTCATGGTTGAGTGGGGACTAGAACCTGGATCTCCCGACTCCCAGTCCAACACTTTAGCCACTACGCCACATCACACCAAACTTGTTAAGGCGGAAGGGGGGAGGTACTTCCTATGAAGACACCCGCGCACACAGCCCTACTGCAAATGGAAGATTTCTGATTTCAAAAATGTGGAAACCCCCTGGAGAACCGTCTCCTCCCAGGTTCCCTCCCTCACCAAGCCCCAGCCTTTCGGGTTGAGTCTGGGGGGAAGAGAAACTCACAGGTGAGAAAGAGCGTGGTCTCATCCATGCGGACAGTTTTTGGCTGGATGCATAGATCCACACTGGCTGTGTCCAGGCTGCGCTGGTTGGTTTTCGAGTTATAGCAGGATGCTGAGCGGCAGTGGTCTCGCAGCCAGACGTAGTCAAAGCGCATGACGGTCTCCCCGTACTTCAGCTCTGGGAAGGCAACGCGGTTCAGGATGAGGAGTCTTTTCCCATCCACCACTGAAATGTTGGCGTTCCTAGCCGTCAGCCCCCACGGCTTCACATGCGTTGGAAGTCTTTCATTCGAGACAGCGAAGCCTTCGAGCAAACTGATACAGCTGCCGGAGTTGGACATGTTGCCCCCACCCTGCATGTCCGCTGGTACCACTATAGCCCCTGAGGGAGTGGGAGGTTCCCCACAGCAGTGGGGAAGGGACAGCCGTAGAACTCTGCCCTTTGGAGAATGTGGATAGGGAGACATTTTCCTCCCTCTCTCAAAATACTAGAACCCATGAAACTGATTGGTGGGAGATCCAGGGCAAATAAAAACAAGGACTTTGTTGAAGTCCTGGATTAGGACTGGTTTTTGTACTTTCCATATTTCTGTACAAGTCTGCAAAACCTGGAAGAACTGAAGACTCAGCATCAGACAATCAGCTTAAAGGTCAAGTTTGCAGGTGGACTTTATTGAATTATTGGGATGATGCAAAGGTGTAATTGTCTCATCATTGCCAATTAGTGGTTTCATCATTTGTTCAGGGAAGTGTATATATAGAGAGATTTTGGAGCATTGTAACCAGATTAAAATATTCTCTCTGCTGCTGTGAGCCCTGCTGTGACGTGTATATGACCAAGTGTGTGAGTATGTTAGTGTAAATTTGTATTGCCATAAACTGTGTTATTTTCTATCAGTAAAATACTTTATTTTTGTACCAAACAAAACAGACTCTGTCTTGAAGTTAATTTGGTCTTTGCTGATTTCATAGTTAAGAACCGCTGTTACTCTGCTACTTCACTGGTATAGTGAATAAAGGGTTTAAAAAAATAATACCCCTCAAGACTTCACACAGCGCATAGTTAAATTATGGAACTCACTACCACAGGATGTAGTGATGGCCACCAATCTGGATGGCTTTAAAAGAGGGGTTGGATAAATTCCTGGAGAAGGCCATCAATAGCTACTAGCCCTGATGGTTGTGTGCTATCTCCAGTATTAAAGACAGTATGCCTACATACACCAGTTGCTGGGGAACATGGGTGGGAGGGTGCTCTTGCACCATGGCCTGTCTTGTTGGTCCCTGGCCGATGGCTGGTTGGCCACTGTGTGAACAGAGTGCTGGACTAGATGGGCCTTTGGTCTGATCCAGCATCAGGGCTCTTCTTATGTTCTTATGGGCTGCTGATGTACCCTGGCTTCAAAGTGTATGGACTCCAAAGCTATGCACTTCTTAGGGAAGTCTGCCACTTAGTGACTGAAGGTGTTACTGTAGGCTTCCACCACATGGACACATTTAAATTAAGTAAAATTCATTAGTGCGTTTTAAAGACAAAATCACCCTGAGGTGCACACCCCTAGGGTCCTCTTCGTATGTACGCCAAGTTTCAAGTGTCTAGGTTTTACGGTCTTGGTGCTGATGTTTGGACAGACAAACACACATCCTCTTCTATCACTATAGCTATTACCTCCAGTATCAGAGGCAGCAGGAGGGTGCTGTTGGGCTCATATCCTGCGTGTGAGTTTCCAAAAGGGATCTGTTTGGCCATTATGGAAAACAGCATGAGAGGCTAGATAGGCCTGATCCAGAAGGGCTTTTCTTACATTTTTATGAATGGCCCCTGCCCAGGTTCCTCCAGGTAAGATGCTAACAGCAACTAATATGCACCAATAGCACACTCATTCTCTGAATGGGGATCACTATGTGGCCAAAACAGTCCAATCCACGAAGAAGAGAAAGCAGTTGATTTGGGGGGAAACCCAAGATTTGCAGAAATACAAAAAATCTTAGAAAGAATATTAATGGGTGACCCCAAAATATTAATGGGGGACAGAGTATGTTAAGTGGAGGACCTCAAAAATATTAATGGGGGGAAAGAGTATGTTAAATGCGGGACAGAGTATGTTAAATGGGGCGCCTCAAGATATTAATGGGGGGACTGAATATGTTAAGTGGGGGACCCCAAAATATTAATGAGGGACAGAGTATGTTAAATGGGGAGCCCCAAAATATTAATGGGGGGACCGAATATGTTAAGTGGGGGACCCCCAAATATTAATGAGGGACAGAGTATGTTAAATGGGGAGCCCCAAAATATTAATGGGGGGACTGAATATGTTAAGTGGGGGACCCCAAAATATTAATGGGGGGACTGAATATGTTAAGTGGGGGACCCCAAAATATTAATGGGGACAGAATATGTTAAGTGGGGGACCCCAAAATATTAATGGGGGAAAGAGTATGTTAAGTGGTGGACCCCCAAATATTAATGAGGGACAGAGTATGTTAAATGGGGAGCCCCAAAATATTAATGGGGGGACCGAATATGTTAAGTGGGGGACCCCAAAATATTGATGGGGGGACTGAATATGTTAAGTGGGGGACCCCAAAATATTAATGGGGACAGAGTATGTTAAGTGGGGGACCCCAAAATATTAATGGGGAGACTGGTGGGGGTGGGAGAAATGGGAATAGATTGGTGTCTCCTGGAAAAGAGTCTGGCTGATATCCTGAACAGGAGTACTTTCCCCCAGGAAGGCACCTGAGTGCTCCTGCCCTCCCCCATCCTGGGCCTCCGAAGCCCCTCGCCCCCCGTCTCCTTACCCAAGTGATCTTCGCTCAATTGCCAGGCACAGTTTAGCGACTCTGGGGCTGTGTGATGCCAACGGGTCGAAGCCGGAAGGATCGTCCTGCAGCTGAGCCGCCATGGCATCTGGCAGCTGAGACCCTTCTTCACCAGGCGGTGGGAGCTGGAGAACAGGCGCAACACCGGACGGCCCCACATCCTGAGAAAGGGAGGCCAAAGAGAGAGAGGGAGGGAGGGAGGGGTCTCAGTGACTTGGGCCAACATTGGCAGCACGCACAAAACACACTGCAACACCAAGCCTGGCGTTCCCTCTGGACGTGGCAAGAGCAGAAGGTCAAATGCTGCATGATCCAAGCAAGAGAGAAAAGAGCCAGTGTGGTGTAGTGGCGAAGGTGTTGGACTGGGAGCCGGGAGATCCGGGTTCTAGTCCCCACTCAGCCATGGAAACCCACTGGGTGACTTTGGGCCAGTCACAGACTCTCAGCCCAGCCTACCTCACAGGATTGTTGTTGTGAGAATAAAATGGAGACGAGGAGGCTGTACACCACCTTGGGTTCCTTGGAGGAAAAAAGGCGGGGTATAAATGTAATAAATAATAATAAAAATAATAAATAATAATGTCAGGGAAGCAGAAATTCAGGCTCAGAGGCCAAATCCAGCCCTCAGGGTGGGGGGAGAAAGCCCCGTACCCTTCTGTCAACCACCTATCATTTGGTGATTTTCTGGATTTATGCATGTTTCCCTCCATTCTAAAAAGCTGAAATGCCTCCCCTAAGGCTTAGTTACTAAGATGTAAGCTACAATATGATGGTATTATTATTATTATTATTATTATTATTATTATTATTATTATTATTATTGCATTTTCAGCCTCGCCCCTTTGGCCACACCCCTTCTGCCTTCGGGCCAGCCCGCCACTAGAATGTGGCCCCTGGGAGCTTCTCCAACATGGAATTAGGCCCTGGGGATGAAAGAGGTTCTGCTTGCCTGAGCCATGTGATATGCCTTGGGCTACCTGAATTTTGGGGTGTGTGTGTCTATCTATCTCTTGAGAGCCTCAGAAAGCTCCAAAGAGGAGCAGGCTGCTCCTCCAACTCCAAACCCCATCTGCCCCGAGATTTAGCTTTTGGGGAGGCTGCAACTTCCCCACTGGGGGTTGGCCTGCATTCCCCTTGAGGGGAACCTTTACGTCCAAGAGAGAAGTTTGCAGCTGAAAAGGAGAAGACCAAGGCCACGTTGTGGATAGAATCATAAATCGCATTTCAGAGGCTTGTTAAAACCAGAGTGGAATTAAGATATGGCTGGTTGGGGTTGGGGCAGGCAGTGTCCCGGCACCCATTGCTGGAGCTTATCAGAAGTTTTGCCAGCAATGGTTACGTCATCCACTGTCTGTAATCCATCCATCTCCTGCACCTGGCAATCTTTCGTGCCATGGGATTAACAGCCCAGGCTCTGGCTCACATGTTGCCCTGCTAGGAGAAGGGACAGCAGAGAAACTGGTGCAAACAAGAAGTTCCTAAACAGTCCATGAAAGATCTTGATAAAATCAACATGGAAGGTTAGGGGAGCTTTTAGAGGCTTTTCAAAGTAAATTTCAGCCAGAACAGCCGACCGGGTGTTGCTAATAAGCGCTTGAAATCTCTGATGTGCTTTATATGTTTATAGCATTCAATGTCAGAGTCACTCTATATGATAGAACCCTGATTATTCCCATTTTACAGGAATTCTTATAGGCCAGCGTGACTTGCCCAAGGCTGCACAATCAGCCTGTAGCACAGATGGGACTCAAGCGTACGTCTCCCAGATCCAAGCCCAATTATTATGAAAAAGGAATAAAAATTGATCAATCAGTTTTTAAAAACTTTTCTTTATATAAATATGGAAACAAAAATGCAAAGCAGTTAAGAACTGGAGGAAAGGAAAGGAAAAGAAAGAAGAGGGCCGACCTTAAAACAATGGAAGCAAGTCATAGGCTTGTTTAAATAGGCGGGACGGGAGAGAGAGATTTTTAAAATACAGGAAGAGAATCAAGTCCAGTTTGGATGCTGATTGGACGGCTTTGCAAGAACTCCCATTCTCAGATTTGGAATCTCTGTTTGGAAGACGACGCTCCCTCCCTCCCTAAACCCTGTGACAACATGAGCTGGGACTTTCTCAAGGCAAAGTTGCACTTAAGCAGAGTACAATTTACGTTACTCGTCAGAGACGTCAGGAGGTCGTTCTAATCTTCAAGGTAGCATTTTACAAAGCCACCCAACTGGCCTTATCTGTTGGTGGAAAAAGCACCCGGAGCTGGAATAGCAGCAAGGCAAGACGAAGAAAACCTGAAAAGTAGTTTAAAGAATTGCAGGGGCTTTGTTTTTGTTAAAGGATTAGACTTGATGATTGTGCAAAGTTGGCTGTCATTCTAGAATCAGAATTGGCGGTCATTCTAGAATCAGCAGAAACTCCAAGGATTATTCAAACCACATACCCAGCAATAATTTTATGAAACATATCCATGAAAGATAAAGGCTTGTGGACTATAATATCTACTCAGTTAAGAGTGAAATCCTGTGCCTGTTTAGACAGAAAAAAGTCCTCCAACTTCCAGCCTTCTACAGACAGCTGTCTGGGGAATGCTGGAAGTTGGAGGGTTTTTTTTTTGTGTTCTGTCTAAACATACACAGAATTGCGCCCTAAGGTTGCAATCCTCCCTACACTGGCTAACAAATGCAGGATCAGGCTGCTAATCCTATCGTATACTAGAGTAGTACAATGTCATACAGATTAGGATCCACCATTTATACGTGGGCCCTTACGGAATTAAATGGATGAAAACGATGGAAAACAACCCCAGATTTTCCAAGGATAACTTAAAGATGGCCGGCCTATCAATTAATTTTTTTTTTTTTAATGTCAGCAGTTTTGAAGCTTTGCATAAAAAGAAATGCCTCGCGTTTTGTTCCTGCCATCTCCACGTAGGGCTGCGAAAGACACTTTCCTGAAGCCCTGGAGAGCCTTTGCCAGTCAGGGTTGACTTTTATCAGCCTGTGGGCCAAACTGCAAAATGGGAAAAGGGGTTGGGTCTCACATCCCACCTGTGGGTGTGGCCAGAGACGGAGTGGGTGGGGATGTTATGCTTGCCAGTTGAAAACAAGCAGGACAAGGGTCCTGTGTGTCTCCCCAGAAGTAGGTAGAGCTGAATTACTCAAATAATAGCCCAAATATTGAGCCTCAGCATGTCTGCTCATGAGTAAGCAGGCCGGCCAGCCTGCCTGCAAAATGCACAGTTCAAAATAATGGCTCTTTGCAGGGCATTTAAAGGTTAATAGCCTTCTTATCTCTGACTAGGGATAGGTGATAAGAGCATAAGATGGTTTACAAGCCGGATCAAGAACCTCTGGTGGTTCCCCATTCCTGGGGTAGACAATCCCAAACTATATCGACTGTGGTCTGACTTGGAATACAACAGCTTCCGTCGTGCCCATTACAGGTTTTCAAACGGGTTGACATCATGTAGGCAACTGATTAACTACACAAGTAATAGAAGGCAGTAGTGATTAAGTAATACTATATAAAGTGCCAGGAGTACTCCAAACAATACAAAAATTCAATACAAAAGTATGGTGATAATTTTGTATTGAATCTCTTATCTCTATAGCGTTGAATCCGAAGAAGCTGGAACAGCGAAAACGGGAAGTTTAATTGCAAATTCCTGTCATTCAATGCATTGACAACGCTGAAAAGAATAGAAAATGAGAAGAAACCCTATTTGTGTGTATATATATATATATATATATATATATATATATTATTCTGATGGTATTGTCTCAGGTGCTAAGTGTTATAAAAGTCTGTAATATTGTTGGACTGTATTATAATTGTACTCTTTCATGTATGGTATATATTATTGGTTATTATAGTACCCAACATCGTGATTGTTAACCACCTTGAGACACATCAGTTTGTTTTACATATCTTTACAAATTGTAAATAAATGGGTTATTTGATAATTATCACTTTTTATTGGGTCCTGGCACCTTATATAGTACTATGGCAACTGATTAACTGACATCAAAATTCACTCTTACCGTCAATGGACAAATAGTAAGTACTTAAAGCAAAACAAAACAGGAACAGCTTCAGCTGAACTTTTGAGACCCTCACATTATGAACGAGAAGCTCTCTGCCAAACAGTGGCCATTACGCAGGTCCGAAAGGACAGGAGACCTTCCCTTTTATTGGACTGAATTAGGCTGCTCCTGGAGGATGCAACCATTCGCAATTCCAGTTAATAGTTTGTTGGCAGCAAGGTCGTATATTCAGTCAGTTGCTTTTTATCCATGACATTCTGCTTTTTTTTGTTGCTGTTCAGTTTAACCAAGAGTTCTGTATGACCCCAAAACTCGCATACTCCTAGAGTCATAGAGTTAAAAGGGGCCCTTTCGGTCATCTAGTTCAGTGGAAGCTGGTGGCTCTGACGTCAGTTTTGCAACTTGGATAGCTCCTTTATTGCTCTGGCTGGTTCTGACTGAAACCCAGAGTGGATTTACTGCCCCACTAACCTCAGAGACACCAGCCTCCACTGAACTAGTTCAACCCCCACAGGCAATGCAAGAAATCGGCTGCAAGCCTCAACTTAAAAACCTCTAACAAAGGAGAGTCCACCACTTCCTGAGACAGTCCACTCCACTGTCAAACAGCACTTCCTAAGATTTTAGGCAAAATCCCCTTTCTTATAATTTTCACCTGCTTGTTTGGATCCTATGCTCTGGAGCAGCAGAAAACAAATGCGCTCAATCAGCTATGGGATAGCCCTTCAAATATTTGAAGATGGCAATTCTATCGACCCTTAATCATCACTTCCCCAGGGGAAACATGCCCAACTCCTTCGATCTTTCCTCTTAGGACTTGGTTTCCAAGCCCCTCACCATCCTTGTCACACCTAAATCAACTCATATCTGTCTGATAAATGAGGACCCGTTTAATCTAATGTGCATCTCCTGGTCCTTTAGTAAGACAGAAAGACAGGCACTCCGGCTGTGTTGCCTTCATGCAATCGCTTCCTAAACTCTTTGCAAGGGAGCAGAAATTAAATCCGCCGGCTGGCAAGCTGGAAACATAAAACTGCAAATGGGAAACTTAAGGGAAAAGACAATCTCTAGAGATAATCCAATAGCACACGAAAAGGGGGAAAGAAAGCGACAACAAAACCCAAAGATTCAGCCGCACGCACTGCAGGATTAGTCTCCTGATTTTGGATTTCCTAGGGCAAAACCAAAACCCAAAGAGCGGAGGTGTTCATTTCAGCACAAGGTGCTGCCAAGCATCCGTGATAAATTCAAGACGATTCCTGGATTCTGCCGACATGAATCCGTAGGCAGAAAGAGCGAGGAAAGAAGTTACAAAGCCGCACATGCTCGGACAAACCTGTCAGAAGCGTCTCCTCTGTTGCCGAGAGCCCGAGGTGAAAAGCTGTTATCTCTTTCCCAGCACGCAGCCGCTATCACCCTGCCAGGTTGCCAGAGACCCAGGCTGAGCACACTTTGAGAGACTCAGCTAGGGCGATCCTGCGTGCTCGACTCCATGGACCACATCCAGACCTTGGAGACATGCACTGTTAACTCTTGCATTCGCTGGGGATTTCTCAGGAGCCGAAGAGAAGCCCACTTATGTCGGCATTTCCATTTTAAACAGGGATGCCAAAAGAAGAACAAGAAGAAATCAGCTGCGACAAGCAGCTACGCTTTTCCCAACTGGGTCTTTTGTTTGACTGTCATCCTCAAGTTTCCTGAACTCTCGGAGGGAGAACTGAACAAGTCTTCCGACAACGAGGGCACAGAAAGCAGGGTTACCTCCACACTTCAGGGTGAAGTCTGCAGATGGGTACGGACGAGCGCAAGTCCTAGGATGATCAGGAGGTGGAAGCAGGTGGGCCAGCAAGGGGCACCCCACACTGTGCTGGTTTCGATCCAAGAGGCCAAACTCAAAGAGGCAGCGATCGCGAATCTTCAGTGGGTTCTTAAACAGCGAGTTCTTAAACAGCACAGAGGACCAAGACGCCCAGGGAACAAACTGTTAGGGTAAAGGCAGGAATGCATCGTCACAGAGTGCCAAAGGAGGGGGAAACATTTGGGTTGGCTGCCAGTCTGTCTCCTCCCTGATGCTGGGAATAGGTCAAGACGGCTTATTGCTGGTTCAGCTGACGGTTGGCTTTTGATTATAAAGAGGGAGAGAGAGAGAGAGAAGAAGAAGAAAAAGCAGACTGTGTCCTAATGAGAGAGAGAAAAGGCCACGTTCAGGCCTCTGGAGAGGAAACTGTTTGTTCTGGATGCACAGAGACAGCTGTCCTTTGGAAAATTAAGATAACGCGAAGTCGGACCTGCAACAAAATGTTGCAGTACGTCCTCTATACAGGGTTCCAGCCAACCATCCCCTTCTGCTGGGATACTATAAGCTGTTAGCACAGGGGGTGGAGAACCTCTTTCAGTCGGCGGGGCGAATTAATTGCCTTTCAGAGAAGCTTGTGGGGAGAGCTGGGATTGAGGGGGTGGGGAGTCTGCAGAAAAGCTGAGAGCCCGTGTGGTGTAGTGGCTAAAGTGTCAGACTGGGAAGCAGGAGATCCGGGTTCTAGTCCCCTCTTGGCCATGGAAACCCACTGGGTGACTTTGGGTCAGTCACAGACTCAGCCCGGCCTACCTCACAGGGTTGTTGTTGTAAGGATAACATGGAGAGGAGGAGAATTATGTACACCGCCTTGGGCTCCTTGGAGGAAAAAGGGCAGGATATAAATGCAATGATAAATAATATAAATAAATAAACCACCAAATGAGGGGGGAAAGAGGGTGAAGGGTCAGGAGAAGGGGAGCATGGTCATCCTGAGCCTACAGGATTTGATCCCCTGGCAAGAGACAGAAGAAATAGATTAAGAACAGGCTAGTAAGTCTGGACTGTCTCACAGAGATGCAGATGGCCACTTAGTGCTCAACAGAGTCCGGATTAGCTGCCAGGGTTGAACGATGTACCAGCCATAGAAAAAGAAAAGACCAAAAAAACCAACAACCAGGCACGTCTCTGCTGATGCCTACCATCCGTTCTCTTTTTGAACTCCGAAAACCAAAGGGGAACTTAAAACAAGTCTCAGTTCTTGGAATTGTTCTGAAGCGGCCTTGTTAGCTGGAACTAGTGCAGAGTTCAGCAGCCCGGCTGTTGTCGGGAACTACCCCTTTCCAGCATGTAACTCCTTTGCAGAGAGAACTGCACTGGCTGTCTATTGGCTACCAGGCCAGGTTTAAGGTTCTAGCCATAAGCAACTTGGGACCAAGATACCTGAGAGAGCACCTTCTCCTTTACCAACCTGTCTGGTCACTGAGGTCGTGTTCCTGGTGGTTCCGCATTGTCCCATTGGAGTCCACTAGGAGAAGGGCCTTTGGTGCGGTGGCCCCGTTCCTATGGAACTCCCTGCCTTAGGAGATCAGTCAGGGGCCAACATTGTGCTGTTTCCAGCTCCGGCTGAAAACATCTTTATTTATTTATTTTACTTCATTTTGAAACGAGAATGATAAAACAAAGGCAACCCAAAGAAGAAGAACGTGCATAATAATTAATCACAATCACCAAAGGAATGCACGGATTAGAAATCCTAGTCTATCATTGTTATTTTAGTGGAACGTTTACAATTAAATGGCCTAAGTAGGAGCTCAGTTCCTACTGAAAGTAAAAATACAAGTCCTACAGTATATAAAAGGAGTTTGTGCATCTTTATTTCAGGAAGCCTTCTTTGATTGACCGGCTACGGTTCTATCAGTCTTCCGCTCCTTTTTAAAAAATAGTAATCCGTTTAACATGGTGTTTTATTCTTTGATCCTATTTGGTATCTTTTACTGTTCACTGCTCCAAATCTGTCTAGATATGGAATGGCATACACATGTTGTAAATAAGTGAGTAAATAAACAAGGTCACAAATGCTCCTAGCCTGCAAATATTTCTACCAGATTGCTGAGGGTTGGTGAAAGAGAGCGGGAGAAGCCCATATTTCCTCTAGCCGTCCACTGGCGTTTCAGTGCTGGGTGCGGAAGACAGCCCGCTTGGCATCTATGTTGGGTCCAGCGTAGGGACAGAACATCCCATCTTTCCTCTGCTAGACTGCTCCTTTGCCTGCAGGCAATTCCTCATCACCTGCATCCACCAGGCCAGTGCGTTGCCAGGGCTTCTCCATCCGTATTCCTTGCGGGATTAGATCGGCTCCTTTCCACGTGTTTTTCCCCTTTTCTATACATTTCATTATAAAACCACTAGATGGAGCTCTACTAGTATTTGCGACAAACCGGCATTTTGTCAGTACGCCATAGATTTATGGTAGGAGGGTAAATGCTGGATTTTCGTCACGGTGAAAAACAACACAATATAGGTTGTAAAGAGCGGGAGATGCCCTGGCAGATGAAGACGTCATGTATTGGACCTACGAACTTCCTTGAGTAACCAATCAAGAGCGCACAGTAAATGCCTTGTGTAGAAACGACCTAACTTCAAGGCCCTATAACCCACCACCACCACCACTTCGAGAGCAGCAGGTGATGGGTGAGACAACATGAAGCTGATGCTGTTTGTCTTTCTTTTTTCTTTTCTTTAAAAAACTAGTTATAGTCAGGGGAATCTAGCCAGGAATGAACATGGTTACAGAAGCTCAATTTATGATATATATTTTTTTTACTTTTAAAATAGGTTATCGCTTTCACTACCAAAATAGTATCAGAGGCGGTATGCCTATGGACACCAGTTGCTGGGGAACATGGGTTGGAGGGTGTCGTTGCACCGTGTCCTGCTTGTGGGTTCCTGGTCGACAGCTGGTTGGCCATTGTGTGAACAAAACGCTGGACTAGATGGACCGTTGGCCTGATCCAGAAGAGCTCTTCTGATGTTCTTATGCTTCTTCCCAAGCAAAAGTGTTTAGCATCAGGGCAGCAGAAGCAAAACTTTGTAATCTAAGTGAGTTTAAAACACCACCATCTAAGTGAGTTTAAAATGCAAAACTGCACATCTTCAGAATATTTCTTTCTCTTCTTTTTTTTATTTTAAATCAGGGTTTGCAAACTGTATTTTGTTCCTCTCTCTCTAATATATCAGAGAAGCAATGGCAAAACATGAAATGGGTTAGGGTGGTGGAGGAGAGGAGAAGAGAAAGGCGAATTGTGAGCTGTCTAAGGTAAGGGGGTGTCTACAATTACCTAGGAAACAGACAAGGAAATTGGTCATTGAGCATATAACGTCATCCTCTCTTCTACAGTGGAGTAAAGCGACAGGCATTAATAGTCTGGAGATGTGCAGTTTTGCATTTTAAACTCAATTAGATCGTGGCATCTTTATGGCTAGAAAGAATGAAACTTTGCTTCCGTTGTCCTGCTTCCAAACGCTTTTACTTGGGAAGAAGCACCATTTTGGTGGAGAAAGAGATCCTCTATTTAAAAAGGAAAAGAATAATAAATTGAGCATCTGCAACCATGTACTTCCCCGCAAGAGGTTCCAGGTTTTCAACTTCAAACTTCACTTGCTTACTCAGGCAGCAGCGCAGTTTCAAATGTTCGAATAAGGAACCAGGAAGGGGGCGGGGAACTGGGATCTGCAACCAAATTCAGCCTGGTCAGCCTCAACCTCCCCCCCCCCCCCCCCCGTTATCAGCATCTCCAGTTAGAGGAACAAGGATCAGGCAGCATTGACATCCTCAACCTGGTGCCCTACAGATACGTTGGACTACAAATCCCAGCATCCCCAGCTAAGACCCTGCAGAGCCAATGTCAGAGTGAATATACAAGGCTAGAGGCATAGGCAACCTGATGTCCCGCAGATGTTTTGGGTGACAACTTTATAACCCCCAGCCAGCATGGCCGGAGATCGGGGATTATGGGAGCTGTAGTCCAGAACATCTGGAGAGCACCTTGTGGCCTGCTGCCGTAAGGTTACTTAGGCACAGGATTCATCCCAAGCAGCAGCAGCAGCCCTGGGAAATACACAAGCAAATCAGCTAGGTTTGACAGAGGGGACTTTTCCCAAGGGTGACGTCTTCCCCCAGCGCTTGCCCAGTCCTGCCACCTCAGGCTCCCCTTTCAAGAATCAAGCAGCCGGCTATCCTGTGCCCATTTACTCGGGAGTAAACCCCACTGCAACCGGTGTGACTGAACACGCCTTTCCCAATCTGGCGCTCTCCAGGTGTGTTGGATGACAACTCCCATCTGCTGGCTGGGGATGATGGAAGTTGACATCCAGGGGTGCTGAAGGACACCAGGTTGGGGAAGAACGGACTTGGGTGTTTTTTAAAAAAAGAGAGAAAGGAAAGAGTCGTGTTCTTTATACCAGCGGCTCTCCCTTCCCCAAATCCTCTACGGGTGGCCTCTGGTGGTGGCCTTTCAGTGGCGAGGGAAATGAACTCTGGACGTGCTCAGGAACACTCTCCCCATTAGAGCTAACATGCTCTGCAGGCGAGCTGTGTCAATGAAGCACAACCAGAGGCCTCCCCAGAGGCTCCCAAATGCTTCTCATCCCCTCTCCCAGCTCCCCCACCCCCAATTATCATGCACCCCCAGGAACCAAGGTTTTACCTTGCAGGATCTTAGGAGAGCAGCCAGCAGCCCGCCCCCACAGAAGGAGGAGGAGCAGGGAGGCTGGCTAGCACCATAGAGTAGACATAGCAGAGCGGACTCAGGAAGTGGACTCTCTCACCAGAGGTGCAACTAGACAGACACTTTCGGTTCCTAATTGACCATGCCGAGCAATCCGGCATAGAAGGGATAGGTTAGGGCACCATAGAGATATTTTTTCCAACGGATAGAGCGGCTCCACTCATCGGCACTACGCTCCCGACCCGCTTATGGCGACGAGCCCACCGGAAGTGATGTCTGTTAAGGGGCGAGGAAGGGCGCTCGCTGTAGAGACACGAGGACAGAACTCTTTGGAGCAGCCGCATACCGTTGGCCTCAAGGGGATGCGGTCTTCTGCGTCGAGACTTCCGGTCCTTGATTGCAGCTGGCGAGCGCCCCTCCATGTGCGGGGCAAGAGCGGTGAAAAGAGGAGTTGAATGGGGGCACAGGGAAAATCATAAGGAGGATTAGAGGGTTCGGTTTGCTGTTGCAGTGCTTTGAAATAACATGGTTTTTAACTTGTCATCGTAAGTTTATTGTGCTAGCTGAAGGCCATGACAAATACATCCATAGAAAAGCATACAACTATAAAGGAAAGGAACCTCTCCTGCAAGAACTGAGTCATTACTGACTCTTGGAGGGACGCCAGCTTTCGCTGGGGTGGTTTGCCCTTGCCTTCCCCGGCGTTATTACCTTTCCCCAAGCTAACTGGGTACTCTGGAAAGATGAGTCGACCCGAGCCGGCTGCCTGAAACCAGCTTCTGCTGGGATTGAACTCAGGCCGTGGGGAGAGTTTCAGCTGCAGAAACTGCTGCTTTACTGCTCTGCGCCACATTAGGATCACAACTATAAAAGTACACAATAATTTCAAATAACCAAGGGACCCATACAGACAACCTTAATTTTACTCTGACTAAAGCTCTCATTTCGCTCAGCACTTTGAGGAACATGTTAACATTTCATTTCAGTGGTTGTATTCCGCTCTACAATAATATCAAAAACAATGGGGCAAACAATTTTTTGTTTGTTTATTTAAATAATAACAACAATATTTTTCTTCCAAATGGAGGCACGATAAAGGGGCTAACAAATAGGATACAATAATAGTAAAAACAGAGAAGCAAACAATGTTCACTTATTTCTAACAACATTTCTATACCACCCAATACGCAAAGCTCCCTGAATGGTTCACAGCAGTTAAAACTCCCAAATATAACATGATAAAATGTATGCCACTTTTCAGGGCAAAGCGTTCCCAAGGAAGATGACAAAACATTTATTTATTTATTTATTTATTACATTTCTATACCGCCCAATAGCCGGAGCTCTCTGGGCGGTTCACAAAAATTAAAAACATTCAAAGTGTAAAACAACAGTATAAAACCATAATATAAAATACAATATAAAAGCTCAACCAGATAAAAACAGCAGCAATGCAAAATTACAATTTTAAAACACCAAGTTAAAATTTATTTATAGACTGTTAAAATGCTGGGAGAATAAAAAGGTCTTCTCCTGGCGTCTAAAAGCATATAATGTAGGTGCCAAGCGAACCTCCTTAGGGAGCTCATTCCACAGCCGGGGTGCCACAGCAGAGAAGGCCCTCCTCCTGGTAGCCACCTGCCTCACTTCCTTGAATTAAAACATAATTCAAACGATGTCACCATTTTTAAAATACATTCCAATTACAAAAACTAAAAACAACAGCAGTTTCAAGGTTAACTCACACTAGTTTTAACAGAATACAATTTGAAATAAATGCCTGCCCATTTAGGGCACAAAATGACGTATTTTGTATTTGTCATGTGTTATAATAAAACAATTGGCTCCTGCAACAAAACATTGCAGCATGGAGTGCTCTTGTTGAGGGACCCGGACACCTAGCTGTGCCTTCTTCCAGGATACTTCATTCCGCTATCACCTCATTTCCACCCTTCTCCCAACAATTAGCATTGTGGCACGGAGATTGTAAAACTAACTCCTTTACCTGAAGTCCAATCTGCCCCTTGGCTTTGCGAAGCCTTTAGCCTGGGTTGAGTTTAGGTTCTCCTCCAGTGAGTCTTTTGAAGCCAAAGCAGATGTGGCCTAAACAGCACGTATGTCCCTATGTATTTATTGTGCTATAAGGTGGAGAAAAAGTGGTGTAAAGGAGGGCACGCGTTCTTCAAGACGTCCATGGAAATGCTCTGTGCCTGGGTGAAGATCCTCTTCCTTTCCACTAGATGTCCTCCGAGACAGTGGCTAAATAGACTTTTGAGCATTTCTTCCTATTTCTGCTCTGGTTCATTCATATCTAAAGGGAGCTACCGTCAGATGGGCTCTTGCAGAAGTTTGCTGTCTAGCAAAACTGCCTCTCTACCAGCACAGCATCCTCAGACTGGTTAGGCCTCATCTAGAGTATTGCGTCCAGTTCTGGGCTCCACAATTCAAGAAGGATGCAGACAAGCTGGAGCGTGTTCAGAGGAGGGCAACCAGGATGATCAGGGGTCTGGAAACAAAGCCCTATGAAGAGAGACTGAAAGAACTGGGCATGTTTAGCCTGGGGAAGAGAAGATAGAGGGGAGACATGATAGCACTCTTCAAATACTTAAAAGGTTGTCACACAGTGGAGGGCCAGGATCTCTTCTCGATCCTCCCAGAGTGCAGGACACGGAATAACGGGCTCAAGTTAAAGGAAGCCAGATTCCAGCGGGACATCAGGAAAAACTTCCTGACTGTTAGAGCAGTATGACAATGGAATCAGTTACGTAGGGAGGTCGTGGGCTCTCCCATACTAGAGGCCTTCAAGAGGCAGCTGGGCAACCATCTGTCAGGGATGCTTTAGGGTGGATTCCTGCATTGAGCAGGGGGTTGGACTCGATGGCCTTATAGGCCCCTTCTAACTCTGCTATTCTATGATTCTATTACTTGGCCTTACATTAGTGACAAGAGCTGGATAGATGGTCAAAGTTTAAGAGAGTGCGGTGTGTGAAGGTGGCACCAACCAGAAACTGGCAAAAATGCATCAGACTTCTTCTTCTTCTTCTTCTTCTTCTTCTTCTTCTTCTTCTTCTTCTTCTTCTTCTTTATTTATTTATATAGCACCATCAATGTACATGGTGCTGTACAGATTATACACAGTAAATAGCAAGACCCTGCTGCATAGGCTGCTGCAGCTCCTGGCATTATATGATACTTCTGGAACAAGGATGGGCAATTTGTGGCCTTCCAGAGCTTTGGCCTACAACTCTGATCATCTCTCACAGTTGGCCATGCCGCTTAGGGCTGATTTTATTCATGCCACATTCCCACTGCTCCAGCTTTAAAGCTGTTGTGTAGAGCCATTTCCACACAACACATTAACCCACACTCAGTGGTTGAGTGTGGGTTGTTGTTGAACCATGGGTTGTTTGTTGAACCGTGGGTTAGCGTGTTGTCTGAACCCAGGGCGTTACCTGTAGGTTGGCTTGTGAACCATGCAGGGTGGCTTGTGAACTGCCCTGACCAATCCAACAACAAACCATGGGTTCTCAAGGTGGCTTGTTTGAGAAAAATAAGCCACGTTACATGGTTAACGAGCCACCCTGTGGAAAACATCCCAGGTTCAGACAACACACTAACCCACATTTTCTTTCTTTTTCTTTGGCTTCAAGGCCTTGCTGTCAATCACTAAGCCTCTGGAGAGGCATTTTAACCATTTTGAATGGAGAAGAACTGTGCAAAAGCTGGTGAAGTCACCAAATGATTGGAATTTTGGGGAAGGGGGTGGCCATTTGGGGAACCCTGGAGGACAGATTGAGACCCCCAGCTGGGCCAAATTTGACCCATGGGCTTGAAGTCCAAGACTCATGTTTTAGATGGTATGCTTCTAGCGAATTTTAAAGCCAATTTTGCGTTTCCCAGGGACATGTTCACGTCATTATCTTTTGTACTGCCCTCCCTTAACGATCATTTTTATGCCCCCCCCCATACAGTTAGAGAAAGGCAGGGCTGAGGGTAAGGATTGTAGGTTTCATTATTGCTCCTCCACTCCCCACCAGCCCATGATTCGAACACAGATTTCATGGGAGTCAACAGGATCCTGTATCACAGCTTCATCTGAACTACTTCTAATGCTGGTCTGGTAGGTTGCATCAAAATGTGTGTGTGTGTGTGTGTGGTGGAGTGGAGGAAAAGACTTATGAATGACACCGACAAGGCACAGCCTGACCCGTTTTATCTCTGCATATTCGGACTGTGTTGTTCGGAGGGTGGAGACGGGACAGAAAACTCTTCATGGGCTCCCAGGCTGAGGGGGTCCCAGGGGAACACAAATTGGGTGAGTCAACTTGATGAGCTCAGAGCTGAGGCATTTTGGCCTCCATGAGAATTTGTCGCAGGCCCTTCCTGGGATGCCTGAGCGGTCCAGGAGGGCCTTTCCAGCCAATGGCTGAGGGGTGGTAGGCTTGACGTTCCTGGGAATGACCTCCCAAACCCCATCTCCATGGATGCAATCTCGCCTTCCTGGACTGACACATCACACAAACCCCTCGCTTTCCTCCTGGGATCAGCCAGGAGCCAAGCTCCCAGGCAATTGTTCAACTTCCCTTTTAAAAGAGATGGAGGGGAGGGCGCTGCGGGGCAGAAGAAAAACAACCGTCTTTTTTTTCTTACGGTTGCCACGTGCGAAGCTTTGGAAGGCTCCTGTGCTTTTAAGGCTTGCGCAGGAAGGAGATGTTTTGCCTCTGTGTGGCTTTTCCATTGGGGGTGGGGTGAAGTGACACATTGGCAAAAAAGGGAACAATTCAGCAACATTCGCTCTCCTTTTAAAACGATGGGGATGTCCCAGCCGCAATGAAGCACTTTTAATAGGGTGATCATATGAAAAGGAGGACAGGGTTCCTGTATCTTTTACAGTTGTATTGGAAAGGGAATTTCAGCAGGTGTCATTTGTATATATGGGGAATCTGGGGAAATTCCCTCTTCATCACCACAGTTAAAGCTGCAGGAGCTATACTAGAGTGACCAGATTTAAAAGAGGGCAGGGCACCTTATTATTATTATTTATTTATATAGCACCATCAATGTACATGGTGCTGTACAGATAACACAGTAAATAGCAAGACCCTGCCGCGTAGGCTTACAATCTAATAAGTTGTAGTAAACAATAAAGAGGGAAGGAGAATGCAAACAGGCACAGGGAAGTGTAAACAGGCACCGGGTAGGGTGAAGCTAAACAGTATAGAGTCAGAACAAACTCAATATTTGAAGGCTATAGGGAAAAGAAAAGTTTTTAGCTGAGTTTTAAAAGCAGTGATTGAGTTTGTAGTTCTCAAGTGTTCTGGAAGAGCGTTCCAGGCGTAAGGGGCAGCAGAAGAAAAAGGACGAAGCGGAGTAAGGGAAGTGGAGGTCCTTGGGCAGGCGAGAAGCATGGCATCAGAGGAGCGGAGAGCACGAGCGGGGCGATAGTGTGAGATGAGAGAGGAGAGATAGGCAGGAGCTAGACCGTGAAGAGCTTTGAAGGTCAGCAGGAGAAGTTTATATTGGATTCTGGAGTGAGTTGGAAGCCAATGAAGAGATTTCAGAAGGGGAGAGGCCAGAGAGAAGAAGGTTGCAGTAGTCCAACCGAGAGATAACCAGTGCGTGAACGAGAGTCTTGGCAGAAGAGACAGACAAAAATGGTCGAATCCTGGCGATATTATACAGGAAGAAACGACAGGATTTAGCTACTGCCTCGATGTGAGGAGTAAAGGAGAGCGAGGAGTCAAATATAAAGCCAAGACTACGAGCTTCCTTGACCGGAGTAAGCGTGACATCGTTGACAGTAAGAGAGAATGCAGCTTTAACTGTGGTGAAGAAGAGGAAATTTCACCAGGTTCTCCATATATACAAATGACACCTGCTGAAATGCTTTTTTCAATACAACTGTAAAAGATACAGGAACCCTGTCCTCCTTTTCATATGATCGCCCTATTAAAAGTGCTTCATTGCGGCTGGGACATCCCCATCGTTTTAAAAGGAGAGCGAATGTTGCTGAATTGTTCCCTTTTTTGCCAAATGTGTTGCTTCGCCCCACCCCCAATGGAAAAGCCACGCAGAGCCCTGTCCTCCTTTTCATATCGTCACCCTACTTTTAAGTCCTACGGATTTAAACGGAAGCGTCCAGGACACTTCGTCCCATGGCAATCGAAGGGACAGAAACACTGTCTCATTTATTTATTTATTCATGACATTCCTATCGACCGTCTTTCTATCAATGCGCTTGAGGCGGTTTACAATTTAAAATAATTGTAGCCAAGATGTTTTCCTGCCTGATGCGAAACTGCAACCCCCCACATCGCAAGTCAAGGTGCATAACACACACGGCTGGCAAAAAAATAATAATCTCCCAGGTATATCTCTCTGAGAAGAACAATAAAGACATAACCATTTACTGCCTTTCCGTGACAACCAAATCAGTCACCTAAGGTGGATGTCTCGATCTGCCCAGTGCAGAGATCCTGAGCCTTTTTAGCCCAGTGGGCACATTTGGAATGTGGAGAGGGTGTCATGGGCGCTTTCACAAAATGGCTACCACCAGGCAGGGCTTGCCCCTTCATAAAATGGCTGCAATTCTCAGAAGGCAAACTGGGAAAAAAACACAGTTGCCCAAAAAACCGAGTACGTGGCAGGGGTGAGGTCTGAGCTATAACGCCCCAAACCACTGTTTTGAACCCGCTTGAAGATGGTCTTCAAGGGCAGCTCACTCCTTTTCGGCCTGCCAACCTCCCTGTTTAAAAATAATGCTTAAAATCTTAGGAAAGGAAATAAAAACAGGAGGGGCGGGCAGCCTGGCAGGGGCTGAGAGAAATATCCATGAGCTTACGGGCACCACATCGGAGACCCCAGGCCCATAGCCAGGCTGGCCTCAATGAAGGAAAATAATTTTTGTTGCAAAAATGACCAGATGGAATGGATACTGATGGATGATTCTTTATCTTTAAATCTGACTTGGACTGGAAAGCCCCTCAAATATTTATTTATTCATTACATTTTTATACTGCCCATCAGCCGAAGCTATCTGGGCAGTGCACAATTAAAAGCCATAAAATATAACAGGTATAAATTTAAACCATAAAAAGTTAAAAAGGCAATATAAAACCAGCTACATTAAACACCAGGGAAAGCCTGTGTAAAAAGGTATGCCTTTAGGAGGTGTTAAAAGGATGTTAAGTTTTCCGCCTCCCGAACCGCACGAGGGAGGGTTTTCTACAGAGTGGGTGCCACCACAGAGAAGGCTCTGCCACCGAGGTTCTTCATGACGCCATTCCGTTCGTTTCAGAATAGCCAGCCGGGCCTCCTCTGAGGATTGTAGTTGTTGTCTGGGTGTATATAAGGGAAGGCGGTCTGCTAGGTATCCTGGTCCCAAGTTGTTTAGGGCTTTGTAGGATAACAACATAACCTTGTATTGAGGCCTATCCCCTGTGAATTAGGACACACGGCCACCCTACTCCAGTTCCTCCACTGAGAATATAATTCGGTCTGACACTATGGAATGCTGACTGTGCTACTTCACAGGCTGCAGAGCTTGGGATAACGTTTTGAACAGTCCCTTACGTTTAAAAACAAAAACAAAAAAACTCCCCGCAAGAAGAAAACTAGCACATCAGGGATAAAAGTTCTAACCCATCCCACTCCCTGTGGTTCTAAGTTTTTTTTATTGTTATTATTCCCAGGGAGGGTTTTTCTCATCACGTCAAGGAACATTCAAGAACATGATTCTCCACCAGTAGTCTCAAATGGTACACTCCAGCCTGTCGCCGTAGGACTCTGCTACCTCATTCACCCTCTAACCTCAGCTTACCTTTCTACAAAATGGGTCCCTGTGTAACTCAAAAGTCTCCCCACCACCACCACCACCAACCAAAGTTAACTCAAGCAGGGCTGTCATCGCGTCGTGTCCGTTTCCTCACCACATCAGAACTCTCTTGTTGCAAACCCCTCGGATCTCCAACTCTGTGAGTTGCGATGCATCACCATGGAGACACAACCGCTTGTTTATTTGCATTGGGTTTTCCACATATTATTCCATTTTCCCCTATACCATTTAAAAAGGAGGAGGAGGAGGAGGAGGAGGAGGAGGAGGAGGAGGAGGAGAAAGCTTGTTTCAGGGTAGAAAGGAAGTCCTGGCTCGGATGTTTATCCATTCTGTCCTAGCCGATATTCTTTTGGTCTCGCTCCAATGACCGATAAACTAGCAGGGAACTGATGTGATGAGAACAGCAGAGCCTGAGAGAGGTCAAGCCTCCACTCTCCCCTTGCGCCTCATGTCATAACCGCTTCTCTGATCCATTTCAGCCCTGGGATGCGATTTCCCTTCTCTGTTCTGGAGGGACCCCTCTCTCTCTCCCTCTCTCTCTCTCCCCCTTCCTCCCCAGCTGCCCCTCCCCAGTGTGCCGTCTGGGGATGAACAGGCACTCTGGCATGAGGGAGTGGAGGGAAATAGCTTTCAGCACAGGCCGTCCGTCTTGCACTGTGGGAATTCCAAGAAAGAAAAGGCCTGAAAGAAAGATCTCTTAACAGTCTAGAGCAGAGCTTTCCAAACTTTTCACTTTTTAGACATGCATCATTTCGCGACACAGTAATTCAGTTTTACTAGCAAACCGGAGGTTAAACTAACCCCTTATAAGAGATACGGACACATACTGTACATAAATTGTAATAACGAAATGCATGGTCACACAACATATCTCATGAAAACCTTTCATTTATATTTTTTTAAAATACATGATTTGTAAGAAAATAACATACATTTCCAAGATTGTTGTCATTTATGAGTAACTATATGTAAATATGTGCAAGAATTAATTTTTTTTGGAATAACACCAATAACTACTTACCATTTTAATGAGATGTATGAGGTTGATGGGATGAACGCAGCTTTTGAATATTTGGTGGAATATTAGATAAAGACACTCGCATTTTGTCATCAAGCATTTTTTAAACTTCCACGTTTCAGTGTCTTTAAGTTTGTCATCGTTGAAAAGGATACTTCACAAATGTATGTAGTAGAAAACTGCAGAAGAATTTTTAACGCTTTTTTACCTATGTTGGATGAATTTTTGAAACGCGAATCTGAAAGCTGTCTAAGTCACCCTCTTCATACATCATTAACAGACTTCGCTACGTCCGGGCGGCACACCTACACACTGCAGCCGACACACCAATGTGTCGCGACACAAAGTTTGGAAAGCTCTGGTCTAGAGGGCCCTTCCGAAGTGTGCATAAAGAGAGGGAAAAGCCGCGGTGTGAGATTTGGAGGGCGGAAATGCGCTTCATGTGGGGCTGTGCTCAAGGCTGCCTTGGAAGCTGCAGTGAGTGTGCAGTGCAGCGACTAGGGTGACCCTGTGGAAAGGAGGATGGGGCTCCTGTATCTTTAGGAGGTGGATAGCAAAGGGCATTTCAGCAGGTGTCATTTGCATGCATACAGCACCTGGTGCAATTCCCTTTTCACCACAACAGTTGAAGATGCAGGAGCCCTGCCCTCTTTCGTATCTGGTCACTAGTGTAGCTCCTGCACCTTAAACCTGCTACCAAGCTTGGTTTAAGGTGTTGGTATTAGTATATAAAACCCTACACAATGTATCCCCTTTTTTGTTTTGTTTTAGGAAGTGGTCACCCTACCTGCTTCTAGTTCTGGTAGTGCAGCCACCAAAATAGCAGCCAATCCATCTGCTACATGAAAGGGAGAAGGGAGACAGCAAGGTCCCCGCTGTCATCTGCCCGTCGGCTCCTCTTCTCCCAGAACTGCTGCCATCTCAGAGAGAGAGAGAGAGAGAGAGAGAGAGAGAGAGAGAGAGATGTGAGACAGCAAGGCCCCCTCCATCGACTCAGCTACGGCTCTTTGGTTCCCTCTCTCCCACAACTTCTTCCATCGGTGGCCATTCCACATGGCCATCGTACAATGTCAATATAAGAACATAAGAAAAGCCCTGCTGGATTAGACCGAGGGTCCATCTAGTCCAATGATGGGAAAGGTGGGAAGGAGCCATGCATTAGAAGACCAGACCGAGGGTCCATCTAGTCCAATGATGGGAAAGGTGGGAAGGAGCCATGCATTAGAAGACCAGACCAAGGGTCCATCTAGTCCAATGATGGGAAAGGTGGGAAGGAGCCATGCATTAGAAGACCAGACCGAGGGTCCATCTAGTCCAATGATGGGAAAGGTGGGAAGGAGCCATGCATTAGAAGACCAGACCGAGGGTCCATCTAGTCCAATGATGGGAAAGGTGGGAAGGAGCCATGCATTAGAAGACCAGACCAAGGGTCCATCTAGTCCAATGATGGGAAAGGTGGGAAGGAGCCATGCATTAGAAGACCAGACCAAGGGTCCATCTAGTCCAATGATGGGAAAGGTGGGAAGGAGCCATGCATTAGAAGACCAGACCGAGGGTCCATCTAGTCCAATGATGGGAAAGGTGGGAAGGAGCCATGCATTAGAAGACCAGACCGAGGGTCCATCTAGTCCAATGATGGGAAAGGTGGGAAGGAGCCATGCATTAGAAGACCAGACCGAGGGTCCATCTAGTCCAATGATGGGAAAGGTGGGAAGGAGCCATGCATTAGAAGACCAGACCGAGGGTCCATCTAGTCCAATGATGGGAAAGGTGGGAAGGAGCCATGCATTAGAAGACCAGACCGAGGGTCCATCTAGTCCAATGATGGGAAAGGTGGGAAGGAGCCATGCATTAGAAGACCAGACCGAGGGTCCATCTAGTCCAATGATGGGAAAGGTGGGAAGGAGCCATGCATTAGAAGACCAGACCGAGGGTCCATCTAGTCCAATGATGGGAAAGGTGGGAAGGAGCCATGCATTAGAAGACCAGACCGAGGGTCCATCTAGTCCAATGATGGGAAAGGTGGGAAGGAGCCATGCATTAGAAGACCAGACCGAGGGTCCATCTAGTCCAATGATGGGAAAGGTGGGAAGGAGCCATGCATTAGAAGACCAGACCGAGGGTCCATCTAGTCCAATGATGGGAAAGGTGGGAAGGAGCCATGCATTAGAAGACCAGACCGAGGGTCCATCTAGTCCAATGATGGGAAAGGTGGGAAGGAGCCATGCATTAGAAGACCAGACCGAGGGTCCATCTAGTCCAATGATGGGAAAGGTGGGAAGGAGCCATGCATTAGAAGACCAGACCGAGGGTCCATCTAGTCCAATGATGGGAAAGGTGGGAAGGAGCCATGCATTAGAAGACCAGACCGAGGGTCCATCTAGTCCAATGATGGGAAAGGTGGGAAGGAGCCATGCATTAGAAGACCAGACCGAGGGTCCATCTAGTCCAATGATGGGAAAGGTGGGAAGGAGCCATGCATTAGAAGACCAGAACAAGGGTCCATCTAGTCCAATGATGGGAAAGGTGGGAAGGAGCCATGCATTAGAAGACCAGAACAAGGGTCCATCTAGTCCAATGATGGGAAAGGTGGGAAGGAGCCATGCATTAGAAGACCAGACCGAGGGTCCATCTAGTCCAATGATGGGAAAGGTGGGAAGGAGCCATGCATTAGAAGACCAGACCGAGGGTCCATCTAGTCCAATGATGGGAAAGGTGGGAAGGAGCCATGCATTAGAAGACCAGAACAAGGGTCCATCTAGTCCAATGATGGGAAAGGTGGGAAGGAGCCATGCATTAGAAGACCAGAACAAGGGTCCATCTAGTCCAATGATGGGAAAGGTGGGAAGGAGCCATGCATTAGAAGACCAGACCGAGGGTCCATCTAGTCCAATGATGGGAAAGGTGGGAAGGAGCCATGCATTAGAAGACCAGACCGAGGGTCCATCTAGTCCAATGATGGGAAAGGTGGGAAGGAGCCATGCATTAGAAGACCAGACCGAGGGTCCATCTAGTCCAATGATGGGAAAGGTGGGAAGGAGCCATGCATTAGAAGACCAGACCGAGGGTCCATCTAGTCCAATGATGGGAAAGGTGGGAAGGAGCCATGCATTAGAAGACCAGACCGAGGGTCCATCTAGTCCAATGATGGGAAAGGTGGGAAGGAGCCATGCATTAGAAGACCAGACCAAGGGTCCATCTAGTCCAGCATTCTGTTCACACAGTGGCCAACCAGCTGTCACAAGAAACCCACAAGCAGGACATGAGTGCAACAGCCGGCTGATCGTACGTGCCCATGAACGGCAACGTCAAAGAGACACCGTGGCTATTAGTAGCTCCAGGGAAATAAATCCACTCGGGTGCGTGCGTGGGGAGTCCTTCTGCAGCTTTCAACTCAAGCCATTAGGTTGTAAACTCTTGCACTTCCTGCATGGTGGAATAGATGTTTGACATGGCTCATAATGGGCAGATATTTATGGAGTATTCAATATAGGCTGTGCAGGAATGAATGAGGGGAGCACCGCTTGCCAGATTGGAGAGGTGAGGCCAGACTGGGGCTGGCTGCTCCTTTGATTTGACTGGGGCCTGGTAGTGGAGGCAAAGGAGCCCCGCCCCACCCCACCCCCGGGTCTAAAAGGAACACTTTATAGGTTAGAAAGGATGGCAGGTTTTAAATGTGCACAAACGTGTTTTGTGCCAATTTCTTGACTGTTAGAGCAGTACGACAATGGAACCAATGACCTAGGGCGGTCGTGGGCTCTCCCACACTAGAGGCCTTCAAGAGGCAGCTGGACAACCATCTGTCAGGGATGCTTTAAGGTAGATTCCTGCACTGAGCAGAGGGTTGGACTCGATGGGCTTATAGGCCCCATCCAACTCTAGTATTCTGATTCTATGAATTGTGTACATGTTAATTCACAAGGAAATCCTATGGTGTTTCATACATCTCTCTTACGAAGGTCGATCATGTGTCCTTTACTTGAAGAAATCCTGTTTTTGAATACAAGTCCAATTTAAAGATAAGGAATCATCAGAAAGGGATGCTTTAGGGTAGATTCCTGCATTGAGCAGGGGGTTAGACTCGATGGCCTTGTAGGCCCCTTCCAACTCTGCTATTCTATGATTCTATGCCTACATCAAACACGTCCACGCCCACCTCACAGATGTTTGAGCCAGTTAAAAGTATTGATGATGATGATTTCCTGATTCCAGCAGGCTGTAACAGAGGGAGATGAGAGAGGAAGGAGAGCTATTAAACTAGTCCTGCTGAAAAGGTATTTACATTTTCCCTCTTCCCTCCCCATTCCCTTTTCCTTGTGTGCCAGGTCTTTTTAGATTGTAAGCTTGTGTACGGGGACCATCCTGATTTACTGAATGCATGTAAATATTCACACACACTATTTCTTGAGGCTTTCTGGAGTCTGCGTGTCTTTCTTTGGGCCCTGTAGATAATCGCTTCCATTATTTGGAAGGGACGGCTGTTTGGTGTAGAAAGAAAGGAGCGTTCTTTTCCTATAACTCAGATGACAGATGCAAGTAACAAAACAGACACCATCATCATCATCATACCAGAACAATGTGATTTGACTAAATAATGAAACAAACCTGATCTTTTAATAACGCAAATGAATAGCATTAAGAAAACTTTATTTATTTCTAAAAAACCATGCTTAAACTGTCCTTCATCCTTGTGGCAGAATACAAACATAATTCAAATAATAATAATAATAATAATAATAATAATAATAATAATAATAATAATAGCTCAACACTCACATTATCATAATAAAATAAAGACGGTGGCAAATTCAATAGAAGGGACGGAATTCTTGCATGCCCTTACATCCTCTCCCCTTTCTCTCCAAGACATGGCTGGCTACAGCTCCTCTCTTCTTCAGCCTTCTTTGGCTCCTTCCCTTCTTTGCCCTTCATCCTGCTTTCATCCAACAACTGCGATCAACTGAGCCGCTTCAGCATACCTGGTTGTTAGCAAGGGGATGCAACACCTTTCCTTCCTGCAGGGAGCCTTTGGAATTCTGCACTGGGCCACAAGTGCACATTGATCACTTGAAAATTGAAGCAGTATAGCAGGGCCGGCCCTATCATGAGGCAGAGTGCTGCAACTGCCTCAGGTGGCAGACATCGGGGTGGTGGTGGCAGCAGCAATACTCTCTCCCACTTTCCCCTTGAGTCACCAAAGCTAGCCCACTTTGTGCCCACTAAGATGCCCAGATACCCTCAGGTTCATAATAATAATAATAATAATAATAATAATAATTTATTTATGATGTTTATATCCTGCCTTTTCCGCCAAAGAGCCCAAGTTGGCATTCATGATCCTCCTGTTCTCCATTTTATCTTCACAACAACCCTGTGAGGTAGGCTAGGCTGAGAAGCAGTGACTGGCCAAAAGTCACTCAAGGAAGCTTAATGGCCAAGTGGGGACTAGGAATTGCATCTCCTCTGTCCCAGTAACCACTACACTACACTGGCATGATGATGATGATGATGGTGGTGGTGGTGGTGGTGATAATGATGTCGTCCTTTAGATAGAGAGATAATATTAATCCCGAACTCAACTTGTACCTTCTGCTTTTTGTACCATCTAGCTTGCTGAAGAGTTTTGGAGAACTCAAAAGCTTGCTCATTTTGGTTGGCCCCAACAGAGGTATTGCCCATCTGTTGAATATGGAAGGGTTTTTTCCCTTCTTCTTCTCATGGACCAATATGACTGTCTTTGCTTTATATAGCCACAAGGGGGAGCCTGTGATGTCAAATAGAAGGATTCTTGAAATCCTTCCTGCTGAAAGTATTTTTTTTTTATTCCAGACGTGAATCTTCGTTGATGTTGTCATTTCCTCTGTCAGAATTGAAAATGCAATTAGGAAACCTTCCCTGCCCCTGGCTTGCAAGATATCTCTATTGCACTTTCTATTCCTCGAGATTAGACTACTGCAATGCATCACACGTGGGGCTGCCTTTGAAGACTGTTTGGAAACTGCAGTTAGATTAAAAAAAATACAGCTGCTAGGGCTGTAACTGGGATCCGTCAATGGGAACGCATCTTGACAGGTGCTTAAATGACTGGCTCCTGTTTCACAATTAAGCTCAATTCAGAGTGCTGGCATTTGCCTTTAAAGCCCTACATAGTTTGGGACCTAGGGTGTCCAAAGGACTACCTAGCCTAAAACCACTTCGCTTGTCCACTTAGGTCATCTACAGCAGGGTGGGAAGATGGTAGATCCGGATCTACTGGAAGATCTCTGGGTGATTTGCAGTAAATCACCAAAGGTTTCTGTCTGACTCCTAATTGCGTATAAATATAGCAGCAACTAAAAAGCTCCCCCCATCCCGCCAAAGTAGGCTGATAATAAAGGGGGAGAGGATTTTGCATGAAAGGACTCATGAGTTTGGTTCGGGTACAGAACATAAATTCCTGGGCTGAGTATCTGCTCAGAGGTACCCTGATCCTTAATTCTTTGCATATGCCCACCTGCCCGAGCCACTGTTTTGCACCTGGGCTCTGGTGTACCTTGAGACAGATCCTGCATCTCTTGTATCCATTGTATACCCATCCCTGATCTTCAGAGGCCTTCCTTTGGATCCCCTCTTTCAAATAGAGGATGCCTTCAAATAGAGGCTGGTTCTCTGGCAGACCTTCAGAGGACTATACTCCTTAAAGTAGGCCACCTGGCTGCCCTATGGCCCTCCTCCCTGAATGGCTCCTGGCCGCAGCAATGAACATCAATACAGGGAGCTGCCATTTATTTTCCCCACAATGCTCCAGAGTGGACGCTACATGTGGGGGGCATTCTGGGAAATTAAAAGGGTGGCTCACAGCCACACAGCATTTTTATAGAAGGTTGCCCAGGGCAAGTGTCAGTGGGTGAGTGGAGGCAGCATGCTTGAGCCCCAGGTCACCGGTAGCTGCCCAAGAATGATGAACGTGGATGCCAGACCTGGGTTGCCTTCAGACGGAGGACCCCAGCACAACCAGGAGGGCATCATGCAGCTTCCTCACCTCTTCCTCCTTCACGGATTTTCCCTGGTGATAAAAAAAAGTCAAACAAAGTGGTTGGAAAATATGGCATTGCAGAAGATACTGATGACTAGAGCTCTGGATAAATTCCCTGAAAGAAGCAGGGGGATTGGTGGCGTGATACATGCTTGGTGAGGAAGCACCCCTGGCCATGAGAACAGGGATGTCCCAAGCATGTCAAGATTTTCATTGTTGGAAGGCTACCAGCCACATCCACATTGCCAAAAGAAATTGAGGAAATGCATTGCCCAAACAAGAGGACATGGATTTGCATGATATTTGAATTATTTATTTATTTATTGCATTTATATTATACCACCCCATAACTGAAGCTCTATGGGCAGTTTACAAAGATTAAAAACAGTGATCATTAAAAACAAATATACAAAATTTAAAACCATGAAAAGCATAAAAACGGACAATATCCATTTAAAACAACTATTCTGGGGTCAGGTTAAGAAAAAACTCAGCATATGCTGTTAAATGCCTGGGAGAAGAGAAAAGTCTTGACCTGGCGCCGAAAAGATAACAATGTTGGTGCCAGGCGAGCCTCGTCGGGGAGATCATTCCATAATTGGGGGCCACCACTGAAAAGGCCCTCTCCCTTGTTAGCATCCTCCAAGCTTCCCTCGAAGTAGGCACTCGGAGGAGGACCTTAGATGTTGATCGCAGTGTACAGGTAGGTTCATGTCGGGAGAGGTGTTTTGTCAGGTATTGTGGTCCCAAGCCATGTAAGGCTTTATAGGTTAAAACCAGCACCTTGAATCGGGCTTGGACACATACAGGCAGCCAATGTAAGTAGGCCAGAGTTGGTCTTATATGATCAAACCTTCTGATTCTGGTTATCAATCTGGCCGCTGCGTTTTGCACAAGCTGCAGCTTCTAAACCGTCTTCAAAGGCAGCCCCATGTAGAGTGCATTGCAGTAATCTAATTTAGAGGTTACCACAGTGTAGACAACTGAAGCCAGGTTATTCCTGTCCAGATAGGGGCATATCTGGGCCACCAGCTGAAGTCGGTAGAAGGTACTCCTTACCTACTGTCCAGGGGCTGCAGATGGGCCATGTCGAGGCTCCAAATTGCACTCTTTTCTTAGGGTCGTTTATATTTAAACTGGACTTGGACTGGGCAGCGCTTCAAATCGAGGACACCTTCAAAGAGAGGACTGCCCTCTGTAAAGTGGAACCAGTTACCTAGGGAGGTTGTGGTCTCTCCCACCCTAGAGGCCTTCAAGAGGCAGCTGGACCACCATCTGTCAGGGATGCTTTAGGGTGGAGTCCTGCATTGAGCAGGGGGTTGGACTCGATGGCCTTGTAGGCCCCTTCCAGCTCTGCTATTCTATGATTCTATGAAAGTAGGACACGTGGCCACCTGAGTTGCAAGGCATGCTCAGGCCGTGTTCGCCCGTGCTTCGGAAATCTGGATAAGATCACCATCATGTCTGCGTATGTATTCCGCCACCCAGATTTTGAGATGGTTAAAAATGCTGCTGTTCTACTGGGAAAAAAAGATGGTGAAATGAACAGGAGAATTTGCCGCCTGCTATGCGCCACGCACGTGAGTGTGGGTCTCCCTTCCCCTCGGCACACGTACTCACGGCTGGGTTGACGCACAGCCGATCTCAGCGGAGAAGACTGGAGATGCTCACGACGAGGGGGATCTGAACAAACACGCAGCTGGGAAGATGCTGGCTACAGATAACTCCGGCGGTGGTGAAGCTGTGGCACTCGCTTCCTGTGGACTCAGCCTTGCAGCCATCTGCTTGCCGGCTGTAACTCTAGCCTGGGCCTCCCTTGGCTTCCCCCACCCTCCCCGGAGTTGCTGACTCAGGTGCTGCTAATTGAAATGGCAGAGCAGAGAGATTGGCAGGCCGACGGAAACTGGCCTGATGGGAACTAAATGTGCTGTTAAAACCCAATTAAATTAAGACATTTCCTCCGTCTAGCTCCCTTTCTCTCGGCTCGGGTCCGTGCGCCTTTTAACGCTCGGAGCACTCAGCTTTTCCGAAAGGGCCTCGATGTGAACTGCGCGGCTGACTCCTGCCCCGGCCCAGAGGAGGCCAGCAGTGACTCAGGGATGCTTCACACTTTGATGTGGCACTCGGGTTTGCGGAAGCAGGATTTCTTGCGATCCAACAGACGTCCCTAAAGACGCATCAGACTTGCATCAGGGAACTGTGGCAGATTTGGACTTTCGGACGTGTGCCTCTGAGTAGAAGTAATAACGAGCGAGCAGAGGGAAGGATCAGAAGTATTCTGCTTTTTGACACTTCTGCAAGTTTCTCCAAGCCCGCCAAAAGCTCCAACTATTGGCTGGTATAGAAATGAAATGAAATAAACTCAACCCCCAAACTTTGTAACTATAGGGAATGATTAAAATGGGTGTTTAGGGCTTTAGGCTCAGCTTTTAAGGTCCATTTCAGAGCAGGGTGCTTAAAACTCCGGCCATCAGCTGGGACCACATTACATCCTTTGAAACTTGGGTCTAGGGGTTCTGAAGCTGTATTTTTTTTTTAAACCAGAACTTTAATACCCCCCTTGACTCATTCTGAAAGAGAAAACATTCCTCTCTGTTTCCCACATTTTCAATATTTCCTTTGAACACCCCTCCCCCCCATGAAAACAAATCTGAAGTTCAATTTTCCTGGGTCTTCACATGCCATGGAGGCTGGAGGCTCCAATTTCAATGGGGTTGTTGAATCCATTCTGGGTTTCAGTCAGAACCAGCCAGGAGTTATCTAAGGTGCTGAACCCTACCCTCAAAATACAGGTCCAGCACCTCGCATAGCTGCTTTTGAGCTCTGGGAGGTTCTGACTGGAACCTGGTGCGGTTTCACAGCCCCACCGAAAGCAGAGCCACCAGCCTCCACTGTTCACATCTCTAGTTCTAACTCTTTACTGTTGGGACACATCCTTGATCCCTGCCCAGCCCATGACATCATAAGGTCCCAGCTTGTGACATCATTAAGCCAAGCTCCATCAAACTCAGGCTTTGGGATGCCAGAGACCCCTAGCCTTGAGTGTTTGTTTCTTTTATTATTATTACATTCATATCTCACTATTCCTCTAAGGAGTTCGAATTCTCCAGCCCCCTCTGTTCCATCTTCACAACCACCCTGTGAGGTAGGTTAGGCTGAGAGCTGGTGAATGGCCCAAACAGTGAGCTACAAGGCTGAGTGGGGTTTTGAACCAGCATCTCTCCGCAGTCGTGGTCTAATGATCCACCCACCATAACACACGTGGTGGGATGACTGTCATGCTGGCCCTCTTTTACATCTTTCTGTTCATCCTAAAAAACCCGCCCTTATCCCAGAGTGGGTATGGGGGAATGTTGGGATAGCGGCATAGGGGACCGCTTGGGACACTCACTCATTAGCTCACAGCTTAACCTACCTCACAGGGTGGTTGTTAGGATAAAATTGTATTTGTGTATGTGTTTGTGTGTGAGAAAGGAGGGGGCGGGATGGCCCCAGATACTCTCAGGGGCTGGATTGTTTTCTGGGGCAATTCTGCCCCCCCCCGGATGATGTCAGGGGGCAGGCCTCTGCTCCTAAGTCCAGCTCCCATTCTCTGTGCATACCCAGTGTGGTGTAGTGGCTAAAGTGTTGTGCTGGGAGTCGGGAGTTCTGGGTTCTAGTCCACACTTAGCCATGGAAACCCACTGGGTGACTTTGGGCCAGTCACAGACTCTCAGCCCAACCCACTTCACAGGGTTGTTGTGAGGATAGAATGGAGAGGAGGAGGGTTATGTATGCTGCCTTAGGTTCCTTGGAGGAAAAAAGGTGGGATATAAACTGCAATAAATAAATTTGATTTATTATTACATTTATATACTGCCCCATAGTCAAAGCTCTCTGGGTGGCTTACAAATAATAATAATAATAATAATAATAATAATAATAATAATAATAATAATAATAATAATAATAATAAAAATACCCTGATGGGTAAAGCGAGGGAGGCATGAAGCCGACGGGGCCACGGCCTTGAGGCACAAGCACTCCTGCCCCATCTCCTGTCACAAAGGAGTTGAGCTTCAGGTAGGGTGACCCTATGGAAAGGAGGACAGGGCTCCTGTATCTTTAACAGTTGTACAGAGCAGGGGATTTCAGCAGCTGTCATTGGCATGTATGCAGCACCTGGTGAAATTCCCTCCCTTCTGTATCTGGTCAAGAGGGCAGGGCTCCTGCAGCTTTAACTGTTGTGAAGAAGAGGGAATTTCACCAGGCATAGCAATGACACCTGCTGAAATTCCCTTCCTTATACAACTGTTAAAGATGTAGGAGCCCAGTCCTCCTTTCCATAGGGTCACCCTACTTCAGGGAAGGAAAGGGGAAGCTCCCTCAGGCCTGGCAGGGAGGATTCAGCCTGTGGGCTGGAAGTTCCCCACCCCTTCCGCAATTGCTCAGAGACTCGGCTTTGTCCAGCAGCTCCTGGACCGAATCCTGCGTTCGAAAGCCAGCTCCAGAGCTCACCGGACTCTGCCTTGTACTGAACCAGACGCCTGGCTCATCGTGCTCAGGCTTGCCTCTTCCAGCTGGCTATGGTAGAGGCCTTTCCAAGAAGTGGCAGAGGCCTTTCCGAGTCCTGGCTCCCCAGTTCCTTTTGAAAGAGCAAACGAACCAGGGGCAGGGAGGGGGGTGGACTTCATTCATGCTGACCAGGTGTCCTACCAGAGAGCTACAGCCCAGTCCAACCCCCGTGGACTCGCACATGGGTTTGGATTAAGCCCTGACACCAGGTGGGGGTGGAGGAAGAAGACCCCCCCCCAAGCCTGCCTTTCGCTGTCTGGGAGGCTGCATCCATCCTCCTGATTTGGCTGGATTGGAAACACACACACACACACACATACAATGACCTCTTGTGGGATGTATTATAAATATTTGATAGGCCTAATGTAATCATATACAATCAATAAGGGCAGGAATATATTCCCCCCCTCCCCACCACCCCCTCCCCTGCCCCTCCTCTCTCTCCTGCTCTGCCCCATCCTTTCCTTCCTCTTGCCTTGCCTTTCATTAATGCATTCTCCATTTTACATTATTTATTAACTTCCTTCCTTCCTTTCTTTTGCTCTCTCTCCCTTTTGAAAAAATAAATAAATTAAATAACATTGGTTATCTGTCGTCTCGGACGCTCAGGCTAAGCAGTTTGGGCTTGCTCTGTGTGTGTGTGTGTGTGTGTGTGTGTGTGTGTGTGGTGGAGAGGCAGAGAACTTGGGATTCTTATCTTGGACTGTCTTGATTCAGACAGCTTGGGGGAAAGCCGTCCCCTCCCCTCTGCATGCACACGCATGCACACACATACCCCAATCGTATCCCCATGTTACCCGGTCTCCCAGTCCTACCTACACCTTTCTTGGCAGTGCAAAGAAATTAGCCACATGTGCAATTGAGGCTGGTGACTCCGATGGCAGTGGGGCCGTGAATCCGCTCTGGGTTTCAGTCCGAACCAGTCGGAACTCTAAAGGAACACCTTGGACAGCTTCTTTGAAGTTCTAACTGGTTCTGACTGAAACCCAGAACAGATTCGCCGCCCCACTGACTCTGGAGTCACCGGCCTCCACTGGAACCGTCAGCACAACAGGGTCTTTAATGTGCCCGGTGGTGGTGTGGTATCAGGGCTTGCCGGTTCAAAGCCTCAGGACTTTTTGATTATATTATTCATAACATTTTGTACTGCCCCATAGCCGAAGCTCTCTGGTTGGTTTACAAAAGATTAAAACATTAAAAACAACATACAACATTTAAAACCATACAAACAGACAATACACACAAAGATGACAAACATAAAAACAACGACAACAATGTCGAGCAATCAGCCAAACCTAAAAAGCAGATCTGGGATGGATTAAAATCTCATCACAGGCTGCTAAATGCCTGGGAAAATAGAAAAGTCTTGAACTGGCACTGAGAAGATAGCAATGTCAGTGCCAGATGGGCCCGGTCGGGGAGATCATTCCATCATTGGGGGGCCATCACTGAGAAGGCCCTCTTCCTTGTTGACATCCTCTGAGCCTCCCTCAGAGCTGGTACCTGGAGGAGGACCTTTGATGTTGAGCGTAAGTGTACAGGCAGGTCAGCCCCACCCCACCTCTGCTATTCCTGGTCCCTCTGAACTTAGCTGCAGTTTTCCCAGTAGCAACATAGTGTGGTGAATGATCCCTGTTGCAATGCAATGCATTCCGGGGTTGCCTTGGTCCCAAATGGACAGTTGATACCCGTTAGCTTGATGGAGGAGCTGCTCCTGGTGGAGATGGATCAGTAGAGATGCCTGTGTTTGGGGGCTCTGTTTTGGGATTGTCACAAGGCGCGTCTCCTCTTCAAGACTGACCACTGCATCATTGAGAGCGCTGGGCAAAGGCTGGAGAGACCTGGGTTCCAATTGCTGATCAGCCATGAAGCTCACCAGGTGGCTGTCCCAAATTTCTCAGCCTGATCTCCCTGACAGCGTTGTTGTGAGAATAAAGCAAGGGCAGCTGAGCTGTGGGTGGGTGGGAGCCCTCCGGTACGCTAAACTGAGTTCCTTCAATGAAGGAGAGGTGGCCGGGGGGGGGGGAGGAGGATAAGCAATTGCTGTCCCTCCCCTGATGCTAAATATCCTGGCTTCTGCTGTCAGAAACACTGTGTGTGTGGTTGGGTTTCTGCCTGCAGGGTGCACAGAAATAAATGACCCCCTCCCCCTCCAATGTTGCAACATGCTTGGCCTTTCAGAGCCCACTCATCATAATGACTAAACATTTTAAAAAATGATCACTTGAGCATGTGCAGAGTGCGTTCTCTCACCATGTAAGCACAGTCTTAAGTGGCAAAGCTTCCAAGTAAGAAGTAAGTGCTTACAACAGTAAGAGACTGGCATGTAAAGGAACACTGGTTGAAATGGCCCCTGGATAATCTCAGATTAAAACAACCACAGAAATTTAACAGTTTCAATATACAACAGTGAAAGCAAATGGAACTTCCAGCTTTCAGAACAATGATTCTCAGGGCATTCTTATGTTAAGGGGAAAAACACAGGGCTTTTGTGCTTCCAGGTTCTTTGGCACGATTGCTATGAGCTGCATTACATGGGAGGAGGGGGTGACAAGGGGTTTGAATTGAACACTTCCCTCCATTCAGTTCCATTGAGTTCTACTGAGAAAGAGCTGTCTAATGGTCAAAGATCCTGCTCTTTCCAAGCTATTACCCCTTTAAAGTGGGTCTTTTTATCCCAGGATTTCCAGAGGATTCCATGGGAGACATCCTGGTTGTTGAAGTCATCATGAAAACAACCCAAAAACTTCTGTGAGAGGCCAATTATGAGTGTGCAATAAATCGCTCATTTAGAGGAGCCCTAAAAGGTGGACAGCAACAAGTAAAAACAATGCAATCCAAAAATTATCCCTACACCATCAAAAAAGTTACACACACACACACACACACACCAGCCAGTAAAACAAGGTAAAACCCAAGTGTGTATTAATTTCAAGAAGCTTGTCTAAACCAATTTGCCTTTGGGACCTGCTCCAATTGGCCAAGTCCCTGAATCTGGTGAAGCTCAACAGACAGCTGATTGTATAATTCAGGAGGCCAACACTGAGCAGGCCTTCTTCAACAGTGGGCACCACCAACCCAATAGGTGATGGAGCACTCAAAAGGTTATCTGTACTAGTTCTTAAAATGCGGGAATGTAGGTATGGAAGGAGACCATTCTTGAATGGTCAAGTTGCCCTTGCCCCCCCTTTCATCTCACCCCCTTCCCCCTCCTGAAGCCGGGACTCTGGGCTCTGTTGCTGCTGTCCCAGACAGGAGAGGTTGTGGTTGAAAGAGCCAAAGCAGCGGCTATCAGCCAGCACTCAATTATTCATGGACCGACTGGACGGCATTTTGGTTGCTTCCGTCTTCAGTCAGCAGCAAAAGGCACGATGAATTGAATGGCTTGACATGGAGCCTTTACAGCTGCCCTTTCCAACCAGGGATGCTCAGATATATAGCTCCCATCCTCCCCAACCAGCAGGGCTGGTGATTGGGGATGATGGGAGTTGGTGTTCAACAACTTCTGTGGATTCATGTTTTGTGAAAGGCTGGTCTAAGTAGAGGAAGGGTTTACTTCTCCCTGGTGCCTTTCCTTTTCAGGGAGGGCTAGAGGAGGACACGCGGAAAACACCCCCCTAGTGTGGTTAGCCCTCCAGATGTGTTAATACAGGGGGTAGCTGTCATAAATTCTCATCAGGGCCAGCCCTGTCATTAGGCAGAGTGAGGCAGCTGCCTTGGGTGGTAGATACTGAGAGGGATGGGGAGAGGAAAAGGGGTGGCAAGAATGAGAGAATGGAGCATTTCACAGCTGAGCTGAGGCTCAAACCAGGACCATAGCTCAGTGGTCAAGCCCTTGCTTTGCATGCAGAAGGACCCAGGTTCAATCCCCGGTGTCTCCAGGTAAGGCAGGAAAAACACCTGCCTGAAACCATGGAAAGCTGCTGCCAGTCAGTGTCAACAATATTGGTCTAGATGGACCAAGAGTCTGACTCAGGATAAAACAGCTTCCTATATTCCAGGGACTTCCTGATTGGTATCTCTGACCACAAGCAGGTTGGTAGAATCCTTTTTGCTATCACATCCTGTTTCTGCTGCTTTCATCTCCATCTCTCTCTCTCTCTCTCTCTCTCTCATATTAAGGTCATCAGCAATTTCCTCTATTTCCCAAGAGGCAAAGCAGAAACTTCAGAGCTCTAATTAAGGTGCAGCCCAATCTACTTTGCTCTTGGTTTAAATGTCATCCATCCTGACTCCAAGTCCTCTTCGGCCTTGTTTACTGTCTTTTCCCCACCCATTTGTCACTTTCATTATTTTACGAATGTGCCTCCAGTCCATTTGGCTTGCATTGTCAGTCCCAAATGGTAGCAGCTCTCCAGGGTCATAGGGTGAGGACTTCCCAAGTCCCTACTACAGGGTTGTTGAACCTTTTTCAGCCTGAAGGCCAAATTCAATTCCGGGGAAAGGTCTCCATGCGAGTGGAGGGCAGAGCTGAAAGAGCCAGATACTGGGAGAACCTGCATAAGCAAGCACAAATCTACAGCCGTTACTACAGATCAGAGACTCCAACCCAAAACTCTGAAAGTGGCCAACAGCGCTGCACAAAACATCAGCTGTGCAACCAGTCAATGCCCCTATTTTACAGTTAAGGAGCACTGAGGAAGAAAGAGCTATTGCAAATCACCCAGAGATCTGCCAGTAGATCTCAATCGACCTTCTCTCCACCCCTACTCTAGAGAAGGCTTCCCTGACCTGGCACCCTCCAGAAGGTTTGGACCAGTGGAGGCTGTGAATCTGCTCTGGTTTTCAGTGAGAACCAGTCAGAACCAGTATGACACGATGACCATTTTGGTTATTGTCACCAAATTTATCCACATAAAATGGAAAACCTAACCATCTCTCATGAAGAAACCCTGCCAGATGCCTCCAAGTAAGTGGACTCTGATTTGTGAAAATGTAGGCCATAAGAAATGCAGTGGCCAGATTGATAACTGGAACTAGATGGTTCGAGCATATAAGACCAATTTTGGCTCGCTTGCATTGGCTGCCTGTATGTTTCGGAGCCCAATTCAAGGTGCTGGTTTTCAACCTATAAGGCCTTACACAGCTTGGGACCACAATACCTGACAGAACGCCTCTCCCGACATGAACCTACCTGTACACTATGCTCAACATCTAAGGCCCTCCTCTGGGTGCCTACCCCGAGGGAAGCTCAGAGAGTGGCAACCAGAGGGCCTTTTCAGTGGTGGCCCCTCAATTATGATCGATCTCCATGACGAGGATCACCTGGCGCCAACTTTGTTATCTTTTTGGCGCCAGGTCAAGACTTTTCTCTTCTCCCAGGCATTTAACAGCATATGCTGAGTTTTTTCTTAACTGGCCCCAGAATAGTTGTGTTTTTAAATGGATATTGTCTGTTTTTTGTTTGTATTGTATGCTTTTTTTTATGGTTTTAAATTTTGTATATTTCTTTTTAATGTCACTGTTTTTAACTTCTGTAAACCGCCCAGAGAGCTTCAGCTATGGGGCGGTATATAAATGTAAATAATAATAATAAGAATAAAAATGTGTGTAAGGGTCCCACACTTTTTTAATTTAGTCAATTTAGATCCCACTTTTCGACTAGAGTCCTTAAAGTCACGTTCGATATTGATAAAATCTAACACAAAGAGCAGCAACCAAATGCACAGAAAACAAAACTGAACAACACCACTAGCAGTAGAGATAGTCCTTTCCACAGGATAGTGTGGCTATGGAGACCATCCTGATGAGTGGCTACACCACCCGGTGGGAAGTGGAGGTGGGGCAAGGAAGACCAGCTGGTTGACACCTGATGTTCACTTTGCTTGCTCCTGCCTCCAAGATTTTTGGTTGTTTTTGCTGCAACAGACTAACGTGGCTATGCCTTGGGAAGTCTGCCAGACAGGGTCACTGCCTTTGTCAGAGTTCCTTCTATGACCTGGACTCCCTGAATGTCTCCTTAAGGATCTCTGCCTTCTTAAGAGTGCCACCTCCCTCCTTTTCCAGTTCCCAGTAACACGGGGTTTAGGAGGTACACGTAAAGTAAGTGACACTCCAGACACTTGTGGCTTAACACAACAGTTTACTAGTGAACTAAAAGAAGCAGATTACAATTAAAGATATTTAGTCAATAGAAAATAAAAGTTGCAAAAATACATGTTCTTTTACCCTAAACTGCAACTAGACTTCTTCAAGCTGCCTCTTTCTGTTCCTACCTTATGGTGTGGTCTTCCCTGGTTCTGGTTTCCCATGGCTGGCTCTCTCACTCTTTTATACCCTCTTCCCCCAAAAGAGAAAGTACTGTTCCCACTTTACGGAAATGGGTCTTAACTGAAGGAATGAAACTACTCCTCTCAGGGATGCCCCCTCCCTACAGAAAAACCCCAGGCCTCTAGACTGGAGTTTATTATCTTGCCTCTGCAGGCCTCAGTCCTTCATAGACTTGCTGCAGTTCCGCTTCACCTCTTGAGCACTAGAGGAAATTGCTGATAGTTGAAGTGGCCTGTATCTGGCACGGGGGCACGGAACTACCCTTGGCTGGAGCATGAGCTTTCCAGCATCAGTTAGCAGAAGAAAGACCTCAGGTGCCAGAGAACAGGAAGAGGTCGAGTTCTGCAGCACCTAGGACAGCTCCCAGTAAGCTGTAGATGAGGCATTGCTACCTTTCAGAGGAAGGGGAAAGGAATTACACAAAAGCCAGAAAATCACTAAATGATTAGTGGTTGTGGAAGAGAGGGTAGAAATAATAATAATAATAATAATAATAATAATAATAATAATAATAATAATAATAATAATAATAATAATAATGTGTTCCTCCCCTAGATAACACTCCCCTTTCCTAAGGTTTTTTGGTGTTCAAATTTCCCCGCATCAAGGGAAAATCCCTTGCCCGGCCCCCAAAGTGATATGAGTGATGTCATCAACCAGCCTTCTCCAATCCAGCACGCTCTGGATGTGTTGGACTGCAACCCCCATCATTTGCCATGCTGTCTGGGGATGATAGGCATTGCAGTCCAACACATCCGGACGTGATTGAAATCGGTCTGTCCACGTGCCGGATACCTTTGCCTGTGGATTCTGCAATGCCTTGTCTGTGATCCCTTTTTCCTCCCGAATGATGGACAAAACTCCTAAAAATATGAACGATCCATGAAAATTATGAATGGGCCTCTCGACAAGCCAACTGGGCGAGGACAGTGGTATTTTTTTGTTCAGCGATGTAATGCCTGGCAACAGTCCTGGGATAAAAGAGGCAAAATGGAAAGAAAAGCACAGCGAAGGGAGAGCGCACCCCACTTTGACCTGCTGCAACTCTGCACAGGGGAATTTCTCACACCGTTTTATCTCCAACCAGCCCACCCTCTCCCCGTCTTGGTGCACCCTCCCCTCTTTTGCAGTCAGTCTCACCAGGCAGCAGGAGACCTTGATGCAGCCAACGCCAGCAATGCATATTCTCCTGTTACATAAATATATATATTTTACAGCACCGTGGCCGGAAATGCAGGGTGGCAGGAAATGCATTTTCAGTTCATCTGCAGCTATTAGATTACCAGGAAATGGCTGGCTGGCTAGGAGCCAGGCCTCTGGCTTCAAGGGAGGGAGAAGGAAGGCAGGAGGCACAGAGAGAGAGAGAGAGAGAGAGAGAGAGAGAGAGATCAGGCTAATGGATACTCTGCTGAGGCACCTCTCTCTAGGTTGCAACGCTGGGGCTTCTGACCAGCTGGGGAAAGAGTAGAGCCAGTGGAGGGTGTGCCTGTCTGTCTCTGCTGTGCTAAGGTGAGGAGTGAAAAATTGGGTGGCTGTGTGTCCTACTTTATAGAAGACACTCCTCTATTTGAAGGCACCTTCTATTTGAGGGGCAAGGTCCAGTTTGCCTCCCTCTGCAAAATGGCTTCATATTAATAATAATAATAATAATAATAATAATAATAATAATAATAATAATTCTTACCCACCTCTCCGATTGAATCAAGGCGTGGAACAACAGCAAGCATAAAAGACATAAAATACTGATTAAAAACATAGTATACACTGTTACAAACATCCTAAAAGCATCCTAAAAGTATCCTAAAATTCTACTGGATAGGCCTGCCAGAAGAGATCAGTCTTGATAGCTTTCTTGAATGCTAAAAGACTGTCAAGTTGACCAATACCCAGCATCTTGGTTTTGTTGAGGGTAGCCAAAGACCCAAAGCAAAAGAGGGTGTGGGTACATGGTTCTCACACCTGAAACTCTGATTCTATCCTAACAACAACCCTGGAAGGTAGGACAGGTTGAGAGAGAGAGAGAGGGCAAGTGACTGGCTTAAGGACTTTCATGGTGTGCAGGGATGAGAACCCACCTGGCCTTCTAGGTCCTGGTCCAAAATAGCTGTGGAATGCTGGGAGTTGTGGAACTTTTTTCTGTCTAAAGATGCATAGGATTGTGCCCTGAAAGACTTACATCTCCACAGACTAGAACTGGTAAGGTTGCATGTGAGGGAGTCTGGTCTATTAATACCTTCAAGGTAATTTCTTAATGAGGGCTGGGAATTACCCCCTCTCAGGTACCTTGGAGAGGTTTAGGAAGAAAAGTTTTTTCCCTTCCAGGTTCTTAGAGGTGACCGTAGCAGGAGTGACCTACATAGATTCAATCTTAACTCACCACAGGTTTGTGATAAGAGTTTGGAATAAACTTTCCCCAAAAGAAACTGAGTTCAGAAATGTTCGCCATGGGATTGCAGCTACAGGGTTCCTTCACACGAAGCTTTTATGGTGTACTCGTGGCGGGTCACTCATGGAAATTTGCAGGTCCTTTTCACAACATGGTCACCCTCTGGTGTCTCTCCCGTCTTTTTTCAGCCTTCTGCCATTTTTTAACTCACCAGAAATGCATTAAACCAAAATCCAAGAGGTGGTGTATTTCTGGAATTGTGAAATATCATGCAATATTGCAGCACCATCTACTGCCTGCATAAATGAAAGTTGTATACTCTATTTGTAATGTTTTCTAAAATTGTTATTTAATGTTTAAAAACATCTTTAACTGCCCAGAGAGCCTTGGCTACAGGGTGGTATAGAAATGGATCTAATTGGAGAGGCAGGTAAGAAATAAATAATAATAATAATAATTATCATCATCATCATCATCTAACAACAACAATAACAACAATATCACACCTACCTCATTGAAATAGCAATACCTAATAACAAAAATGTTGTAGTAAAGGAAGAAGAAAAGAGAGAAAAATATACACCACTGGCCATGGAAGCCAAAGAACTATGGCAACAGGAAAAGGTCACAATCATTCCGTTAGTCACTTCAAAAAACTATACAGAAAACCTTCAGAAACTGGGCCTACCAAAATACATCCACATCAACATCCAGAAAGCAGTCGTAATTAAAACATGCTCAATTTTCAGGAAATACCTGAATCTCTAAAAGACAGTATGACTTGGCAAAGGCAATGTCTGTCTAGAAAAATTGCCACGAGTGGGGGAAAAATGATATAATAATAATAATAATAATAATAATAATAATAATAATAATTTGTACCAGGGATTGCTTGCTTGTCTTGCAGTTCACAGTTTTGCCACTGCGCAGGCTGCATCAGATTAAAGAGAAGTCATCAGCCAGTATGCCAAGAGCTGCTGGAAGGCAGCTCGATCCTCCCAGAGTGCAGGACACGGAATAACGGGCTCAAGTTAAAGGAAGCCAGATTCCGGCTGGACATCAGGAAAAACTTCCTGACTGTTAGAGCAGTGCGACGGTGGAATCAGCTACCTAGGGAGGTTGTGGGCTCTCCCACACTAGAGGCCTTCAAGAGGCAGCTGGACAACCATCTGTCAGGGATGCTTTAGGGTGGATTCCTGCATTGAGCAGGGGGTTGGACTCGATGGCCTTGTAGGCCCCTTCCAACTCTGCTATTCTGTGATTCTATGATTCTATGAAGGCTGCACCCTGAAGAACACCACAGCAAGGGTGATTCCAAAGCTGGCCAGGGCAGCAGCTGCTACTTTAGCGTTAGCTGTTTCCCCTCCCCATTCTTCTTGTATCATGCCTAATAGGTTGTCAGTCCCCAGGTAGGAACAGAGCCTGCAACAATTTAGGTGCTCTCTCTCTCTCTCTTGTTTAAGAACAAAATAATGATGTTGATGATGATGATGATGCCAGTGTGGTGTACTGGTTAGAGTGTTAGAATAGGGTTGGGAAGACTTCAGTTCAAACCCCCACTTAGTCATGAAACTTACTGAGTGAACTTAGGCCAGTTGTGATTTCTCAGCCAGTGCATAGTTAAATTATGGAACTCACTGCCACAAGATGTAGTGATGGCCACCAATTTGGATGGCTTTAAAAGGGGGTTGGATAAATTCCTGGAGACAAAGGCTATCAATGGCTACTAGCCCTGATGGTTGTGTGCTATCTCCAGTATTCGAGGCAGTGAGCCTGTGTGCACCTGCTGCTGGGGAACATAGGTAGGAGAATGCTATTGCACCATGACCTGCCTTGTTAGTCCCTGGCCAATGGCTGCTTGGCCACTATGTGAACAGAGTGCTGGACTAGATGGACCCCTGGTCTGATCCAGCATCAGGGCACTTCTCATGTTCTTAACCTACCTCACAGGGTTGTTGTGAAGATAAAATATATTTATTACATTTATATACCGCCCCATATATATTACAAAATATATGCCCCCTTGAGCTCCTTGGGGGAACGTAAGCGCTTGAAAGAAACCAGCCTCTTATGCCTCCCACCTCCTCAAAGGGGTGCAAGGAAAAAGCTCGCCCTCTGCACTCTCTCACACCCACCCCAGGGTCCTTTCCAGCACTGTGGGTGCTGGCATTTAAGACTCAGAGGAAATAGGCTTACAAATGCTTGCTCCTTACTCCCTCGCCAACACCTTTGGGGAATTCTTGGCCACCGTCTCGCCGCAGCTTCCTTGACTCCCCTTCAGGATGCACTTATCTCCTCAGCACAATTTTGGTTTGGCAAATGCTTTCGCAGCTCACTTGGCCATTGGGCTGCCAGAAGAAGCCAAGATCACTGGATGCCAGCTCTCTAATCCACCCTATCACCAGCCTGTCTGCACTGGAGTTTACAGTTTCCTGAATGCTCACTGGGATTTTTTCACTGTTCCAAGGAACATTTTTTTCTCACCCATTTTTTTTTTTTAAAAAAGCAGGCTTATAGGGAACTCCAACACTTGCTCACTATGTGGTGACATTTTAGTTGGTATTCATAAACATATGACACAGCAGCCTTGGATATAAGCCGCCGCCTGGTCACCCTAGGCGATCAGCAATTGTACGGAGGCGAGCGAGTGATCTTGTAGAGGAGAAACACAGGGCCCTGCCCCTCCTCTGTGCTCAGCATAGAAACCAAGTGGGCTTTCACAGAAGGGAAACCCTCTCCTCTATGCCTGGAATAGAAGTGTAGCTCTCTGTTTCTCCTTCACCAACCCTCTGTATGCCAGTATGTTTTTTATTTTTATTTTATTTTGCAAGGTACTAACTTCTGTGAGCTTATTTACAGGGCTTGATTACACTACTGTTGTAGGTTCTTTCTTTTTTTAAAAAAAATACTGGGATTCTCGGTGGCTGCTCCAGTGCTTTGGAACTCTCTTCCCAGGGAACTCTCCTTCCTTGATGGGCTTTCGGAAGCAGGCAAAAACTTGTTTGCTCCAGCAGGCCTTTGGAGAATAATCTGGTCCTCCATCTACATTAAGGACTTGTAAAGTTTGTTTTAATTTTTTTTTTGTACATTTCTTTTCCTAGGTTTAAAATGTATATGTTTTAAATTTTGTAAGGCCGCCTTGAGGCCCAGTATTGGGCAAAAGGTGGGATAATAATAATAATAATATTTTTTGTACATTTCTTTTCCTAGGTTTAAAATGTATATGTTTTAAATTTTGTAAGGCCGCCTTGAGGCCCAGTATTGGGCAAAAGGTGGGATGATAATAATAATAATAATAATAATAATAATAATAATAATAATAATAATAATAATAATAATAATAATATTTGTACATTTCTTTTCCTAGGTTTAAAATGTATATGTTTTAAATTTTGTAAGGCCGCCTTGAGGCCCAGTATTGGGCAAAAGGTGGGATAATAATAATAATAATAATAATAATAATAATAATAATAATGTATGATAGTAGCCAAGAAGGCATCCACGAGAGTCACTGGGAAAAGAAAGCAAAAGGAGCATTTGTGAGTGTGAAAGAAAGAATATGGAAGAGAAGGAAAAGGAAGAAAGGGTGATCCAGAACAGAGAGGTTTATTAAAGTTTAACAGGAAGAAGCCCCAAATGGCTATTTTTAGCCCCAGCTAGAATGTCAGCTGTGAAAATAGTGTGCTGGCAGATGCTGATGTGGTTCCATCCTGGGGGGGGGGCAGGATGCTCTCTCCCCCCCACCCCCAAATCCCAGGAGCTCTTCTGACTTTCACCGGACTCGCCTCCTCAGTTTTCCAGTTGCTCCTATTCTTGACATTCCGCAGCCCAGAAAGCAAATGCGGGGGTTGCTGTCGGTGCTGAGTGCGTGCCGGATCCCAGGACTAACACGTGATTGGGGGAGGGGGGTGGGCAATTGCCTGCTCCCTCTCCCTCCCTCACGCACTTGCATGCCGGAGGAGTCCCGGTGACATTGAGGATCTGGCTGGGAGTCCTGAGAACACAGAAATTCATCAGCATCTCGACTTTGCTTGATGGGGTCCACATCTCCTGATCCAGAAGGCGTAAACTACAGGTCAAGGAGGGCCAGCCTGGCACAATTAGGCCGTCTGCAGGGCTGGGTCAAGCAGCCTCTTGAGCCAAATAGGTTTCCCTGTTCAGCCGCGGCGCAGAATGGATTTTGCAAACTTGATATTCATTTTCCATCCCAGTGGTTGACTGTTCGAAACACTGGTTGGGAACACATTAGCAGTTTATTGAAAAGAAATGGGTTAACTGGGTTTGGAAAGGGTGTTCTTCCTTTGTAACTGCAGTCTGGGAGGCATTCAGATCATGGAAACACTTTCCCATGAACTCCCACAGGTACCCTGGCCCTGCAGAAAAATATCCTGTGATTCTTAGGAACATGAATAGCAACGTTCCTGCAAAGTAGAATAGATGCCCCAAACAGTTGGGTATGTGAAATAGAGACTCAATGGACACCCTTTGCGTGCAAAAGGGCCAGAACTCCTCGTGAAATGGATCAGGTCGGAAGACATGGTGGAGTCAATCCCGGAGAGCTTCTACCAGAGTAAACCAGGGGTGTCCAACCTCTTTCAACCCGAGGGCCGAATCCAGCGCTTGGGGGCTGCATTCTTTTGGTGGGCGTGGCTAAAGGAGGTGTGGCCAAAGGGGAGGGCCAAAATTTTAACTTTAATCTCTCACTGCCATTAACTATTTTATTTATTTATTATTTATTACATTTTTATACCGCCCAATAGCCGAAGCTCATGCAGAAGCATTTCAACCGCTGTGGTTTCATGCAGAAGGTCCCAGGTTCGATCCCTGGCGTCTCCAGGAAGGGCTAGGAAAGAATCCCGCTTGGAACTCTGGAGAGCAGCTGCTGCCAGTCAGTGTTGACAATACAGGCTAGGTGGACCACAGGTCTGTCTCAGTATAAGGTAGCTTCCTATGTGCCAACGTTCTAGAATGCGGAAAACAAACAAACAAAAGGTCCAATTCCATTGTGAAGCTCGAAAGCATCTGAACTTAGAGGCTTCCAGCCATCCAATGCAGAGAAGCAACAGAGGCGATCTTTTCCTCCACCATTCCTCCTGCTCTGCATGCTTGCTAGACAGGCTTTTTCATTATAAAAATGTAATAAATAAATATATAACATCTGATAAATGTGATGCATAAAGATATCCAGTGCAGCGTAGCGAGCGTTGGGCTTAGATCTGGGTTCAAACCCTCCACATAGCTGACTAGGGGACCCTCAGCTGGTCATTGCCTTTTAAACAACCTCACACAGTTATTGTGAACATGAAGGGGGAAGAGGAAACTACAAAACTATTTTGGATTAAAACGTCAAGTATTATCTTCATATTCTGGTCTGTGTAGTAGACACATCTGAGCCCTCCATACACCTAGGGTCAAAATTCCCAGGACTTTAAAGTGTATTCGCTCCCTAACACATCTAGGAAAAGATACAACCTGGCACAGGTGGACAAACTTCGGGATTGCAGGATCTACTTTAATTTTTTTTTTAGAACCCCGAGATCCACCAACTGGAGCCACCTGGTCCACTTCGAATGAAAGAATTCCGCCTCCCTCACAATCTATTTTGAATAGCAGAACAGTCCTCCCCCCTCAGCCCACACTCCTGGTTGGCCAAAACTTTCTTCATTTCAACCGGAAAATTTAGGGTGGGAGGGGAATCTTTTTCTGGCTGCAATCGCAGCTTTTAAAGCTCAGCTAAAAACTTTTCTTTTTCCTAAAGCTTTTAAAACTTGATTTTGTTCTGACTTTATACTGTTAGTTTTACCCTACCCTGTGCCTGTTTACCCTACCCTGCGCCTGTTTACCCTACCCTGCGCCTGTTTACCCTACCCTGCGCCTGTTTACCCTACCCTGCGCCTGTTTACCCTACCCTGCGCCTGTTTACCCTACCCAGTGCCTGTTTACCCTACCCTGTGCCTGTTTACCCTACCCAGTGCCTGTTTACCCTACCCAGTGCCTGTTTACCCTACCCTGTGCTTGTTTACCCTACCCTGTGCCTGTTTGCATTCTCTTCCCCTCCTTATTGCTTTATTATGATTTTATTAGAACGTAAGCCTATGCGGCAGGGTCTTGCTATTTATTGTTTTACTCTGTACAGCACCATGTACATTGATGGTGCTAAATAAATAAATAATAATAATAATAATTGGGAAATGATTGGGGATCGGAAATCCTTGCCGACCTCCTGCAAACTGCCCAGAGACCTACTGGTAGATCTAGATCCACTTTTGCCCACCCTTGATCCAAGGCAGGCTCACCTTCTAGCAACAAATTGTAAGATAGCCAAAGATCTCAAGCTGCCTATGGTGGAAGGGTGGTGGGAAGCCGACCGCACCATGCACACCACACCACTGTTCCCTCCCCCATGCTCAGAGCATTTGGGCTGATTCATGGCAGTTAATTATTGGATTGCAAAGGCAGAACCAGAGCTGGAAGGTAAATGGAGAGAGAGAGAGAGACAGAGAGGGAGGGAGACAGAAAGAGAGAGAGAGAGAGAGAAAGAGAGTGCTAATGGATCTCGGAAATAGCTCTAAACTCTCCTTTCCCCTTGTTACTTTGACAAGGAAACTTGGAACCGAGAAGGATTCTTGGCTCCAAAATTAGCTGCTTTGTATTTTTTTTTTTTTGAGCATTGTAAAAAAAATAAAACGAAAACAGAACAAAGGAAATGGCTAACTTCAAGAGGTCGAAAAACCAATCACAAGATCAGTGGGGAAATTGTGTGATTTAAACCGTCTTTTAAAATAATAACAAAGATGATGATAATAAAGAACTATAATAACGTTATTTTCTTTGGGTCGCCTTATTTATAATTTTAACCACTGCCTTTTCAGCAGAAGCCCACCACCTTTCTGATTGAATCCTGTGACTCCAGAAAAAAAGGGGCTTTAGAAAAAGTTATAGGATGAGAGGGCCAAAAAAGTAAAATGGGGAAGAAAAACAAAACAAAAATACACACACACAAAATCAGCATACTCTGTGGACATGAAGGCCGACGCCACAAAATCTCATTTCATCTGTTTCAGCCAAATCCTAGGCATGTTTATTCAAAAAGAAGTCCTGTTCTGTTCATTGGCTCTTACTCCCAGCTAAATGGGCAGTAAGTGCCATTAAAAGATTCCTTAGTAGGGCATAGATCCCATTGAACTCTATGTGGCCTGCCTTCTGAATAAACATGAATTGGATTTGGACTGTAAAATGCACAGCAGCTGCAATTCTATGCACAGTGACCTGAATGAAAGTTTGCACTAAATATTAAAACAGCACCTCTTTGAGCCTTTCCTGTACTATTGGGGAGAATGACTGTGTGAGTTCATGTGGGACAGAAAGCAAAGTACATGCTTGTAAAAAAATGGAATACACAACTGGGACCACAACAAAATGTTGCAGCGTGAAGCATTTCTGTTCATGATTCCAGATAGTCTCACCCTCTTACAAGGTACTTTAGTCCATTCCCTGAATTTTCTATAGCACCCTCCAACAGTTAGTCATCATTCCTTGACAACTAAGCTAAGGTGACCCTATGAAAAGGAGGACAGGGCTCCTGTATCTTTAACAGTTGCATAGAAAAGGGAATTTCACCAGGGGTCATTAGTATATATGCAGCACCTGGTGAAATTCCCTCTTCATCACAACAGCTAAAGCTGCAGGAGTCCTGCCATCTTTTGTATCTGGTCAAGAGGACAGGGCTCCTGCAGCTTTAACTGTTGTGAAGAAGAGGTAATTTCACCAGGTGCTGCATGCATACAAACAACCCCTGCTGAAATTCCTTTTTCTATGCAACTGTTAAAGGTACAGGAGCCCTGTCCTCCTTTTCATATGGTCGCCCTAACTAAGCATGCTCAGTCCTCATTGGACACTCTCTCTCTCTCTCTCTCTCTCTCTCTCTCTCTCTCTCTCTCTCTCTCTCTGTGTGTGTGTGTGTGTGTGTGTGTGTGTGTGTGTGTGTTTAACCCCCTTTGGTTGTTTTTTTCCCCCTTAGAGTTCCTCCAAGCCCAGGGTTGGACCTTTTGCCTGCGGCAGAACAAGAAATTGTGTTTCCCAACCTTGCAAGTCATGGTATAATATACCCAAGGCTAGCCAAGTAATTCTGGCACCCGAGGCAGGGAAAAAATATGTCACAAGCACTTCCCCCCTTCCCAGGGAGTACAAACATAACAACAATAAATTTAATAACTAACAATTTGCTGCCTTTTCTTGACACCCCAAATCAGTTGCAGGTGGCCACTACTTCACTCTGCCTAATGGTAGAGCCGGGCCTGCCCAAGTCTGCCAATAGTTCTGTCTGGTGCATGGATGGTGCCATTTCAGCACTCAGAAAATTGAGATCCTTATTAATATTGTACATGATGATGATGTTCTAACCAAGAGAGGTTTTGCACCCAAATGACAAGTAGCAGGAAATGCAAAAAAAAAAACACCACCCCAAAATAAACAAAAAGAAGAAACAAAAGAAGGGAGAAGAAATACTTTTAGCTTGTTTTGTGCTAAGCTGTAACAGCCCTCTCCAACATGGTACCCTGTGGATGTTTTGGACAACAACTCCCATGATCCCTGACCATGCTGTTCTGGGACTGATGAGAGTTGTAGTCCAACACATCCAGAAGGCAAGAGGTTGGGGAAATCCAGTCTATAATTTTAATATAAAACATACATTGGCTTAGAAAGTGACACTTGATTTTTCTCCTACAGGTCACTGGATGCATTTTGCATTAACAGCATCCACACATGACGCTGATAGGACGAGGCAGGCTCAGAGCTGTCAGATGTGAAAATGCTTTTTGGGAGCCATGTGTGAAAATGCCTTGTGGGGTGGAAGAAGAGATTTTTGTTGCCTTCTTGATTGCAGAGCGAAAAAAAGAGTAAGCAACCCCTTTCAGCCTTTTGGAGTGGGGGAAAAAAACCTGCAGAAAAGCTGGGGAAACCAGCAATTGATCCATGGTTGGGGCAGGGGGCATGAACTGGGACCCCCAGATAGCCCTGGGCCTGAGGTTTCTCCACCTGTGCTCTAAGGCTTAGAGGAGGACCCTGTAATGTACCTACCCTCCAGATCCAGCGTTTAAATTCTAACGGTGGTGCTGGAGCTCAAAAAGGCCAACTTTGAAATCTTCCTCTCTTCCACCCAGATGGAAACTCTTCCTCCTCTAATCTTTCCTTTGGTTGTGAGTGACTGCCGACTACTGAGAGCAGGAAACTCTGCATATGCTCAGAAGCACCCTCACCTTTTATTTTCCCCCTTCCTGAGACCACTCTCTGGCATTGAGTTCGTGTTCTTCTAGGATTAGACGTCTTGGTGAGTCCTTGAGGTCAGAGGGGACTTGACTTTCCGGGATAGTTTGAGAGCTCCCACACTGTGGTTGGTTGGTTGGTTGGTTGGTGGAATCCCCCCACCCCACTTTCACTTAAAAAAGAAAAGAAAAACGGAAAGAAGTTTCTTATGCCAGCGCCAGCATGAACACACAAACTTCTTCTGATTGGGAAGCCCTAATCTCAGTTTAGCTCAGGGAGGAATTTTGCACATGCTCAGAGGCACGCTCGCCTTAACCCGCCCCGCCCCCCCACAAGTACCACGGATTGATCCTTGGTGTTGAGAGATTCCGGGTTTGGGTCTTGCGCGACCCCAGCGCCTGCTGCCCCTTTTCTGCCGCCGCTGTCTCGCTCTGCTGCAGGCCTGGTTGGAAGGAGCGGACGAGCAGCAGCGAGATCCCTTCAGGGACATCTAATGGGCCGATTCCATTTCAACGGAATGACGCCACTTGGGTAGCATTAAGAGCTCCGGGAAAGGCAGAGAAAGGAGGGAGGGGCGGATGGAAAGAGGGAGAGGTGAAGCGGAGGGGGCGGAGCGCAAGGCCCCACCCCTCTCCAGTCCCCGCCCTCCCGGCTGCTCCCTCCATTCACAAGCGCGCAGGCGAGAGCGGTTACATTCACAAAAACAGCTCCACGCGCCGCAGCCGGAGCCGCCCCCTCGAGGGCTGGCTCCGCCCCCCGAGGGCGGGTCCTTCCCTCGCCTCGCCTGGCCTGGGGCCGCTCGGCACTCTCGTAGACGGCAATTCAGCCACGGGCGCTGCTGACCTCCGCCTCTCTCTGGCGCCCCTTGGAAGGAACCCGTGGGAGCGCCCAGCTAGACGCCCGCCGACCTGGAGCTGCCCCGAGGTGAGCGCGCCAGAAGCCCTCCCCGGGGCCGGCGGGGCGCGATCTCTGCCTCTCCCGCCGCTGCTCCAGGTTTTGCTCGCCTCCGTGCCGAGCTCTGGAGCCCCTTTGACACGGGGCGGGCGCTGCCGTGCGCTTCAGGCGAGGGAAGGGCCGCTTCTCTCGCCCGGCGCGGCAGCTTTCGCGTTCGACAGAGCTCTTCGGCGGCGGCCCGAGCGGTTCGGAGCCATCGGATGGCAGGGGGCGTAAGCTTTGCGGTCGGGGGGAGGCAAGAGCCGGCGGGGAGGTCTGGGGGGGGGGCGGCGGCGGCAAGGTGGCGCCGGGCTTCTGCCTCGGCGGGACTCGACGGCTGCGTGCCTCTAACCGGCTCTTTCCTCCCCGCGCCGCCTGGCTGCAGGGGTGCGTCCCTGGGCAGCCTTGGGAGAGGCAGGGAGCTAGCCGGTGGAGCTGGGAAAGCGAAGGCTTTACAGGTTGGGAGGGGGGGTGCCTCTCTGAACGGGAGGGTGTGTGGGGGACCTTGGCCGCTCGAGTGTGTGTGTGTGTGGGGGGGCGCGTCTTGGGGTCTGGACCGAGGGTCTTTCCATGGCTGGGTGGGGGAGGGTTCATTAATGAATACCTTGAGCTAAATCCTACCCAACCCTGCTTAAAGTAGATCCATTGAAATGAATGGGTCAAGCTAATCGTGGTTGACTCCGGTCTCATTCATTTCAATGGGATTACTCTAAGTAGGACTTGTGTTGGATTTGACCTCTTGCAGGTTTGGGTCTGCTTGACCGGCTTCCTCGGTGGTCGGTGCCAGTTGCACTGCGCTTTCTCTGATGGCTTACCTCGCTGGTCAGGCTTAGGTCAGCTTCATTTCTCCAACCTGGTGCCCTCCAGATGTGGATCCCAGTATCTACCCAATAATCTGGACGCCTTTGCCTGGGAGAATGGGAAGCACGTTTGTCCAGAAGCCAGTGTTCTAGAACATTGAGTAGGGCAGTCTCCAAATTTAGGGGGGGGGGAAGAGGGCAATCCTTCCCCCACCCCCGATATTTCCTGCCACCCTATTGGAATATAGGAAGCTCCCTACAAATCAGAGTCTTCATCTACTCCAGTGCTGTCAACACTGACTGGCAGCAGTGATTCTCCAGCATTTCAGGCAGGAGTTTTTCTTGCCGTACCTAGAAATGCCTGGGATTCGAACCTGGGACTTTCTGAGTGCAAAGCATACGCTCTGCCACTGAGCCATGGCCCCTCCCCATTTTGGCTTCCCCAGCTTTCCGCTGCATTCTATTATGCTCTTTATCGCAAGGGTGGGCAGACGTCAGGCTTGGGAGAGCTACTCTTTTTCATCACCAGGACCCTGAGATCCGCCAACCAACTGAATTGTGGTGCGAAAGGCATACCTGGAATTAATTTCTGGACAGGGATCCATGTTAGTCTGTTGGAGTGAAAGCAACAGAGAGTCCTGTGGCACCTTGGGAGACTTGCACACTTAGCATGGCATAAGCCTTTGTAGGCTATAGCCCATGAAACCTTGTGCCATTATACATGGAGAAGTCTTGAAACTGACACGGGGGGGTGGCTTCGTTGTTTTTGCTTGAAAATTAAAAGAATTCTGAGTCCAGGAATCGGTTTCGAATACCGGAACAGCCCTTTCCTCACAAAATTCTACTCCTGATGACCCTATACTTTCTTTATTTCAGCAGTGTAATTTCTTTTGCCACCCCATTAATTCGCCTAAACTAGTTGTTCGGGAGTTGGGCCCTGGTGCAACTGCCCAATTAGAGGTTCGGGGTGTGTGTGTGTTCTTAAAGGATCAGACAAAGTCGTGCATTTTCATTCTATCCAGTGGCTATTGGCTGTAGCAGCTAGAAGGCACTTCCCTTTTCAGAGGGAGTAGATTTCTCAGTGGGGGCAAATCCACAAGGTATCTTGGCTGGCTGCTGATTCAAAGAGGATGTTGCACAAGGTGAAAGCTTGGTCGGATCCTGCAAAGCTCCTCTTTAAATATGTATGGGAGCGGAAGGTCCCTGTATTTGTGGGCCAGAAGGTATCAACTTGACTGGTGCCGGATGCGCCGGAGAAGGGAAAACAGGTTTGGGAGACTGGGTTTGTGGTTTTTCCCTTTGCAGTTTAAGTAGACCTAGAGGTTACTGGGGGTAGGAGATGTGTGGAATTCCACCACCCTTATCTTTTCGGTTTATGTAGGTTCCAGCAGACTGGACGCAGCTGCTACTTGAGCCGGTGATGGGGAAGGTGTGCTGTTTCCCTGGATTTTTACATGAGATCCAGGATCCAGCAGCTAGAAAAGGCTGGCAGAATCCTCCACCAAGCCTGAAAAAGGGTTGAGGTGTGCAACTGGTGGGATAGATCCAGTGTCTGCATGATCATCAAGGGTGGTGGAGAAATGCTGTGACAATCCAGGATGGGGTGGCAGGAGGTTTGTGAGCCTGAACAGACTGCAGAATTTAAATCCTGTGACAGATGACTGTGATGTTTATCCTGGAAAAGGGGAAAGAAATAAAGGGGAAGGAAACTGGACATAGGTGAGAGGTTGGGAAAGGATTAGGATGGCTTCAGGCTACTGAAGATGTTTCATTCTTAGCTTGGTGCCCCATTACAGCAGACTGGTGAGGGCGCTGCCTATTAAGTACTATAAAGACTTAGCATTTATTTAACCGGTTTTTGAAACACTTTGCATACACAACACTGATAAATCCTTGCAACAGCCCTGCAAGGTAGGCAAGTAGTATTCCCCCATATTGCAGACTGGGGATGTGGGGGAAGGAGGGTGAGAAATGGTGGTTTGCTGATGGATGCCTACAATGTAATCCTACTCAGAAACAAGTCCCACTTCATTCATTGGGGCTGACTCCCATGTAAGTATGCATAAGATTGCAGCACTAGTGAGTTTGCAGCTGAAACAAGAGTTGAATGAGGGCTTTCTGGCTAGCCTTTTTAGCCTTGTGATACACAGGCATTCATTTATCTTGACTTGCAAAGTATCTAAATTCTTTCTGCTGGACCACACCCCTGTGAATGGGGTTAAGATGGTACTTGAAAAAAGAGAGGTGATTACCTTGTTGAATATGGAGGACAGTAGAGTGTCGTTTTTCGTTTCATGGTGTTTTTTTTTTAAAAAAAATGGAGGAATTCTTTTATGTTTTATCTTTCTGCATCTGAATACTCAACTTACCAGTTTCATGCTCTTATTGCAGAAAAGAAATCACTTCATCATTCTGTCTAAATTGGCCTCCTTCCCCAACCTGGAGCCCTCCAGTTGTGTTGGACTGCAATCCCCATCATCCCCAGCCAGTGCAACACATCTGGAAGGCCCCAGGTTGAGGAAGAAGTATCCTGCTTAGATGAAAAGCTTGCAACCTTTTTATTAGGTCAGCTCTTCTGCCACCATGAACAAAGACCGTGCCCATTTCTTTTTCTTTGTAATTGAGTGAGCAGATAAAAATTGGGATGGGGGGGCTACATCTAGAAAATGAACAAATAGGGGAGCATTCCTGGATGATTTTTGTCGTGGGTTGACCTGTCATTCCAACACGAGAATCATTGTTGCCTCCTCCCCATCTTCTCATTGTGGGGACATTGGCAATCAATGGTCAGTTTCCAGTTGCCCCATGCATCTGTGGGGACTTGATGGTGTCTAACCTTAGACTGCATGGATGTTTTAAAAATTGCAGCCCGGATAGCGAGTTGAAAGCACACACAGTTCAACGTGGCAGCACCCCGGGCGGCCCGTGAGGTGGGGGCAGTGCTAATCAGTGGACGGTTTTGCGGGTTTGTAGTCTGGGTGGAGGAATGGAGGTACAAGGGCATAAGTCATTTGGAAGGCAATATATGCCGTCTCTGATTTAGGTGGGACAGGAAATGCACTGTGCAGATGATGCTGTAGAGCACTTCCTTCTGAAATATGTCCAGGTACTAACATTTTGGTCTTGAAAACCAGGTTCCAGGGTTGAGCCCTCCGGGGTGTGTGTGTGTGGGATTACCCTTCCTAGCTGTCCATCTCACGCCACCCATCTAGTCGTGGCATCTCAATAGCTGGAGGCAGAGGGGGTGTGCCTGGCTTTTTCGAGAGCGCAAAGGAGCGTGTCAGTCAGTCCCGTTTCCCAAGTGCTGCTTTTCGCATCTTTTTCAATGGCTTAGTTGGTAGCTGTGGCTGCCAACTCCTTTCTATTCACCCTCTGCCTCTTTTCTCCCTTTCTCTTCACTGCAGTATCTATTTCAGTCCCTCCTGCCGGCTGGATTGGATTCATCGCATCCGGAATGGCAAACAATTTATTGTCATTCAATCCTCTCTCTCTCTCTCTCTCTTCCCCCTCCTCCACAATTGTGTTCGATGCTGAAGAATCTTTCTGGGTCCTAGAGACTGTCCGGTCAAAACTTGGCTCCCTGGGGCAGCGTGTAAATTATATAACTGGAAGGCTGTTTATGTGGAACATAAGCTAGATCATTGGTCCATTTAGCTCAGTAATGTCTGCACTTCAGCCTTCCCCAACCTGGCGCCCTTCAGATGTTTTGGGCTTCAGCTGCCATCAGGTCCAGCCAGCATGGCGAATGGTTAGGAATTCTGAGAGTTGTAGTCCAAAACTTCTGGAGGGCCCCAGGTTGAGGCAGGCTGGTCTATATTAAGTGGCAGTGGCTCTCCAAGTTCAATGGGTGCCTTTTCTAGCCCTTCCTAAAATTCCGTAGATCAGGGTTGGTCCTACCATTAGGCAAAGTGAAGCAGTTGGTGATGGAGGAGAAAATGGTGTGCAATGTGGCTTTCCTTATGCCCCATAAGCTAGCCTGCTGCTTTCAAGTAGGGCAAAGGATGCTGTCTCTTCCATTGGTGCTGAAGAAAGATGTTCAGTCTTGAAGGAGGGTTTTGTATATGGAATGGGAGGGACACCATCTTGGGTTTTTTTGTGTGTGTGTGCCATGGATTCAACCTGGGACCTCCTGCAAGGGAGACATTTTTCTCCCTCTCTCAAAATACTAGAACCCAGGGTCATCCCCTGAAGCTGATTGGTGGGAGATTTAGGACAAATAAAAAGAAGTACTTCTTCACCCAGCGCATAGTTAAATTACGGAATTCACTACCACAAGACGGAGTGATGGCCACCAATTTGGATGGCTTTAAAAGGAGGGTTGAATAAATTCCTGGAGGAGAAGGCTATCAAAGGCTACTAGCCCTGATGATTGTGTGCTATCTCCAGTATTCGAGGAAGTAAGCCTGCGTGCCCCAGTTTCTGGGGAACATGGGTGGGAGGGTGCTGTTGCACCATGTCCTGCTTTGTTGGTCCCTGGCCACTGTGTGAACAGAGTGCTGGACTAGATGGACCCTAGGTCTGATCCAGCATGGCCCTTCTTATGTTCTTAAGCAGAGCCTTCTCCCAGTTGTGTACCAGGGATTGGAAAATCTGCGCTGTGAGAAGCTGGCATTGTCCACTTATGTTCAAGACTGCCTCTGTGGTTTTAAGGACTAGAAACATTGTGTTTCTCACCTTTCTTTGAAACTGGAGATTCTCAGACCTACCAAATCTTAGTCCTGGCTGTGCATCCAATGCACATTGTAATTACAGAGTTAATATAGGATGATTGGCTGTCTGTAGCACTCATGTTCATCTAATGGATTTCCCCAGCTCTTTCTGTATTCATCCCACAACTTGCATTTTCAAGAGAGACTAGGCTGAGAGGAGGTCACCTGGCATCTGACCTGGCTGGTTGAGTAGGAATTTGGGGATCCTTCAGAGACGTCTATCTCTCATAATAGTAGAACCCGGGATCATCCCATGAAGCTGAACGGTGGAGATTCAGGGACAGATGAAAGGAAGCGCGTCACACACAGCGCATAGTCAAACTGTGGAGTTCACTATCCAAGCTGCAGTGACGGTTGCCAACATTAGACAGCTTCAAATGGGGGTTGGACTAATTCATGGAGAATAAGGCTGACAGTGGCTGCTAGGATGGCTATTTATTACCTCCAAGATCAGAGGCAGTATATCTTGGTGTGTCAGTTTCTGAGGAATTCAAGCGGGAGGATGCTATTGCAATAAAGGATGCTATTGTTGGGTGTTTTACTGTGGTTTTAATTTTTGTGAACCGCCCAGAGAGCTTCGGCTATTGGGCGGTATAAAAATGTAATAAATAAATAAATAAATAAATAAATAAATTGCACTCATATCCTGCTTATGGGCTTCCCAGAGGCATCCAGTTGGCCACTATGGAGATATTATCCCATGGCCTAGACAACCTTTGCTCTGATACGGCATGGCTCCTCGTACATTCCTATGCAATGGCACTGCTGCATTTGCAGAATTTTACAGGGAGTCCACATGATGCTGCCTTCAATCCGGTGTTTTTCCACCACTGCTTCTAACTCCTCCCCACCCCACCCCCCAAGGCCGGCTCTAAGCAAAAAACAAAACAAAAAAACCTTTATGGAGATGGAACAGCTGCATGATTTTGATTGGATAGCACTAGGACTTCTTCGTCTGGAAGTTTCCTCTACTGGAGTAAGACCGCTCTTTTGTCTGAGAGATTACATCGGTTTTTCACCAGCTCCAGCATTGTCGCCATGGTTCTAAAGTGGTGCTGGGTGACTCCAGATCAAGCCAGCGCTGTTTCACGAGCCCAGAAAGCTCCGGATTCTCTTTGGGGTGGAACAATGCCTGAGTACAAGCACAGATTTCTGCCCGAAGGAGGCCCCGTTTGCCTACCTGTTGCAGCTTCCTCTCCGCTACGCCTTGCTCCTGGATTGCATCTCATGCATTCAGTGCACTCTTGGGCATGTCTACTCAGAAGTAAGTCCCATTGAGTTCAGTGGGCTTCACATGTCTTCATATGTGAATTGCAAAGTGTGTCTCTCCACCTCACCTGCCTCTATATCCGGCTAACTCTGCTGAAGTGCATGCCATGTTCACACGGGATAGAACACAGAAGCGAAATGGCCTTTGTGCTGCAGCTGGCGCAGGTTTTAAATTGCTGTTCGGAAGCTGATTTGAGGACAGATCTGCATTGGGCTTTCCCTGTGAGATCTACATCAGGGCTTTCCTTGTGAGATTGTGAGATCTGCGTCAGGCTTTCCCTGTGAGATCTGCATCAGGGCTTTCCCTGTGAGATCTGCATCAGGCTTTCCCGGTGAGATCGTGAGATCTGCATCAGGGCTTTCCCGGTGAGATCTACATCACGGCTTTCCTTGTGAGATTGTGAGATCTGCATCAGGCTTTCCCTGTGAGATCTTCATCAGGGCTTTCCCGGTGAGATCGTGAGATCTGCATCAGGGCTTTCCCGGTGAGATCTGCATCAGGCTTTCCTGGTGAGATCGTGAGATCTGCATCAGGCTTTCCCGATGAGATCATGAGATCTGCATCAGGCTTTCCCTGTGAGATCTGCATCGGACTTTAGCTGTGAGATCGTGAGATCTACCTCGGGCTTTCCCTGTGAGATCTGCATCAGGCTTTCCCTGTGAGATCTGCATCAGGCTTTCCTGGTGAGATCGTGAGATCTGCATCAGGCTTTCCCTGTGAGATCTGCATCAGGGCTTTCCCTGTAAGATCGTGAGATCTGCATCAGGGCTTTCCCGGTGAGATCTGCATCAGGGCTTTCCCTGTGAGATCATTAGATCTGCATCAGGGCTTTCCCTGTGAGATCTACATCAGGGCTTTCCTTGTGAGATTGTGAGATCTGCGTCAGGCTTTCCCTGTGAGATCTGCATCAGGGCTTTCCCTGTGAGATCTGCATCAGGCTTTCCCGGTGAGATCGTGAGATCTGCATCAGGGCTTTCCCGGTGAGATCTACATCACGGCTTTCCTTGTGAGATTGTGAGATCTGCATCAGGCTTTCCCTGTGAGATCTTCATCAGGGCTTTCCCGGTGAGATCGTGAGATCTGCATCAGGGCTTTCCCGGTGAGATCTGCATCAGGCTTTCCTGGTGAGATCGTGAGATCTGCATCAGGCTTTCCCGATGAGATCATGAGATCTGCATCAGGCTTTCCCTGTGAGATCTGCATCGGACTTTAGCTGTGAGATCGTGAGATCTACCTCGGGCTTTCCCTGTGAGATCTGCATCAGGCTTTCCCTGTGAGATCTGCATCAGGCTTTCCTGGTGAGATCGTGAGATCTGCATCAGGCTTTCCCTGTGAGATCTGCATCAGGGCTTTCCCTGTAAGATCGTGAGATCTGCATCAGGGCTTTCCCGGTGAGATCTGCATCAGGGCTTTCCCTGTGAGATCATTAGATCTGCATCAGGGCTTTCCCTGTGAGATCTGCATCAGGGCTTTCCCTGTGAGATCTGCATCAGGGCTTTCCCGGTGAGATCGTGAGATCTGCATCAGGCTTTAACTGTGAGATCTGCATCAGGGCTTTCCCGGTGAGATTGTGAGATCTGCATCAGGCTTTCCCGGTGAGATCTGCATCAGGGCTTTCCCTGTGAGATCTCCATCAGGGCTTTCCCTGTGAGATCGTGAGATCTGCATCAGGCTTTCCCTGTGAGATCTGTATCAGGGCTTTCCCTGTGAGATCTGCATCAGGGCTTTCCCTGTGAGATCTGCATCAGGGCTTTCCTGGTGAGATCTGCATCAGGGCTTTCCCGGTGAGATCTGCATCAGGGCTTTCCCGGTGAGATCGTGAGATCTGCATCAGGGCTTTCCCGGTGAGATCGTGAGATCTGCATCAGGGCTTTCCCGGTGAGATCTGCATCGGGCTTTCCCGGTGAGATCTGCATCGGGCTTTCCCGGTGAGATCTGCATCGGGCTTTCCCGGTGAGATCTGCATCGGGCTTTCCCGGTGAGATCTGCATCGGGCTTTCCTGGTGAGATCTGCATCGGGCTTTAACTGTGAGATCTGCATCGGGCTTTCCCGGTGAGATCGTGAGATCTGCATCGGGCTTTCCCGGTGAGATCTGCATCGGGCTTTCCCGGTGAGATCTGCATCGGGCTTTCCCGGTGAGATCTGCATCGGGCTTTAACTGTGAGATCTGCATCGGGCTTTAACTGTGAGATCTGCATCGGGCTTTCCCGGTGAGATCGTGAGATCTGCATCGGGCTTTCCCAGTGACAGTGGTGCAGAGTCATCTTTGGACAAATAGCCTGGATTTTGCCAGAAGAAAATCAAAGCCATGCAAATCACCAAATATGCATATTGCATTCCAGTTGTAAGTGTGCTTTAACAATTGTTTTTAAAACAATGGAGGCTTTTTTTTTAGCCCATCGTCTTTGCACAAGGAGGGACTAGCGCCCTGTCTCCCCACTGCCAGGGCTTTGGTTTATGTGTTTTAGTGCTGTAGGATGCTTTGTCTTCCTCTCCTCACTTGCCCATCTTGGGGTGATGGCTGAAGAACTGCCAAAAAGAGAGAGCAAAAGCCTCACAAAAAAAGAGGACACAAACCTCCATAAATGATGTACATGCTCATTTATATGTATTGATTCAAATTTAGAAATAATTATTTTAATTTTGATAGAAATAAAATATGTCTTATCCTAGTGTGGAAACTCCGACCAGGTGATCTGTGTGCCTGCTTTGTTCAGTCTGCTGTCCAGGTGCTAGCTGTGGATGATGCCTTATCTTTAAACCGGAATTAGATGTCATGTCTAACCCTACTGCCCCTGTTTTGGGAGAAGATGTTTCAGGTAATCAATCAGAATCAGATTCAGATCTAGAAGACGCAGCCCCAGACACCAGCCAGCCTGTACCAGTCGGGGAGGAAGCTCTCACGGGCGATTCCCCAGCTGGGAGTCAGCCCTCTCCAGAGCTTAACTCCTCAAGGCCAAATCCTACACACTCAGTGGGAAGTGAGCTTTCTTCCGGAGGAGAGCATCCCAACAAGCTAGTTGATGCTAGGGTCTGCCGGAAGCTGAAACACACGGTGTGAAAGGAAGGTGTGAGAAAGTCAGTTAGATTATGCCAGAACCTGCCACCTCACCAGGTGCTCTAAAGTTATGGGCATTTGGGAAGTGGCTTCCTATTCTTCTTGAGCGAACAGTTGTCTTGCTTAGTTTGCATAGTTTTGCCTAGGGGGACATTTCCAAGAGGTTAGACGCTCTTCAGTTAGAAGAGACATTTGTTGCTTAATAAAAGCTTTGTAGATTACTTAGCAAGCCTCGTCATTTGCCTCCCATCGAAAGCAGGAGTGCTCTGAGAAACATGACAGACAGGACAGCTCTTCAAATAGAGGACACCTTCAAACAGGGGGCTGTCTTCTATAAAAGAGGCCACCCGGCCACCCTTGGGAGAGCCTTTGATGCTTGCTGAAGGCCCAGGAGTTGGAATGTTCGAACCAAGCGTGACTCCAGTCGAGATCCATTTAAATCCTCGCGGAGGAATTCTTCATACCTGTTGTCTGCAGCCTTTTTCCTTGTCATGGAACACTGAATGCCCTCCCCAAGCTGTGAAAAGTGGGTGTAGGGTTCAGTGAATGCCTAGACTGCTGCATCTCCATTGCTGCCGCCACACCCCCAGGTCCGGAGGCCCATGTTGGAGCTGGCACTCCCCCCCTCCCCAGCCTGTTGGAGCTGTGCAGCCCCAATGCCTTGAGAGTCCCTGGATGGCTGGGAGAGTTGAAAGCCTTGTGTGCTCACTGAGGAGGAGATGAGGTGTGAATGTGTGTAACTCTCTAGAGGGGTAGCTGTGTAAGTCTGTTGCTTCGAAAGTGACAAAGAGCCATGTAATTGGAGAATGCCGGGAGTGGTAGGACTTCTTTCTGTCTACACATGCGTAGGATTGCGCTCTACCACATGTATTATGGCTTGCTGGGGATGCTGGGACTTGTAGTGCAGCACCAGGTTGGGGAAGACTGGCATAGGTTTTCATGGACTGAAGGCAGAAGAAAGAGAGAGATGAGGGTGCAGAGAGACTTGTGGCATGGAGAAAGAAAAGGGGAGGTCTTCGGCAGCCTTTGGGCAAGGTGTATGGTATGGAGACATTTAGGGAGACATTTCTCTCCTCTCAAAATACTAGAACCCCAAGGGGTCATCCCATAATGCTGATTGGTGGGAGATCCAGGACAGTTAAAAGGAAGGGATTCTTCACACAGCACATAGTTAAATGATGGAACTCACTACCACAAGATGTAGTGATGGCCACCCATTTGGATGGCTTTAAAAGGAGGTTGGATAAATTCCTGGAGATGAAGACTATCAATGGCTACTAGCCTTGATGGTTGTGTGCTATCTCCAGTATTTGAGGCAGTAAGCCTGTGTGCACCAGTTGCTGGGGAACATGGGTGGGAGGGTGCTGTTGCACCATGTCCTGCTTGTTCATCCCTGGACGATGGCTGGTTGGCCACTGTGTGAACAGAGTGCTGGACTAGATGGACTCTTGGTCTGATCCAGCATCAGGGCTCTTCTTATGTTCTTAAGATGCTTTCAGTGTGTGTGTGTGGGATTCCCCTCCTTGAGTGCACCACCTTTTCTTCCTCCCCACGGCTCACTTACTTTTCCTTTTTGGCTCTGCCCTCCCCATCTCCCAGAGAGGGTGGGTGTGAAAGGTAGACAAGAGTTACTGGTCCATCTTCTTGCGTTTTTCACCGTTCACTCTCTGGGGGAAGGCAGCAACTGTGAGCAACAGCAGCAGGGTCAGCGGGGCTGCAGGGACTGACAGGGGGCTTGGGAATTGCCCATGACTTGACACCAGCCCTGTAAGGGAAAATAGGTTTAAGTGGAAAAGCTAGAAACACACACTTTTTGTGGGCAATGAAACATACCCAGGTGGCCTCTTCAGTGAGCAGAAAACTTGGTCTCTGACCAGTCTTTAGCTGCAACCCCTTGCTTTTTGAAAGTTTCAAAACTTGTTCCTTTTACTAGGATTCACTGGGGGCGGGGGCAAGACTGCCAACACGATTCCCACTCCCCTATTATCGTGTGCTAAAGTTGTTTCGGAGAGTCTGGTAAAGAGAACTCCTTCTGCACATGCTCAGGTGCTGAAAACTAACTTCTAGCACAGGGGCAGGCAAGTTGTGGCCTTCCTGATGTTTTGTCCTACAACTCCCATAATGCCTTGCCATTGGCTCTGCTGGCTAGGACTGATGGGAGTTGTAGGCTGAAATATTGGGGAGGGGTACACGTTGGCCACCCTTATTCTAGCGCGTGGGCCCTGGTCCAAATTAAGCTCTGTCTGCCCAGCCTCTCTCCAACCCATTTTTGTCCCATCCTCTCCTTGTCTGGAGGCACAAAACGTTTTCAACGAATCTCAGGCTGGCTGCTCCCTCCTACCCCCCCCCCCCCCGCTCTCCACCCTTTGGCGGGAAGAACACCTAAATTAGCCCTGTCTTTCAGCAATCAAAGGAAGATGCTTCTTGATCTTTGCTCTTCTTCAAGGTCAACCTGGCTAACAAAAATCAATCTTCCCACCGCCTCTTTTCTCCCTCTTGCTCAGACTGCTTTTGTTACCAGCTGCCTCTTGGCTTCATTGACTCGAGCCTCATCGAGGGCTTAGTTTGCTGACCTGAAAAAGCCGGCCTCCGCTGGGGAGCGGGAGGAGAGAGCACCCAAGGTGTAGAGGAGATGGTGTGAGTGCGGTTGGTGGATCGCGCCCAATCCCTCCACCCCACCCCACCCCCACGATGACTTTGCCTGGTCCCTGAGAGCCTGGAGTGCTACATTCTGATGTTTAGTAGACTTGTGCTACCCCATATTGAGGATTTTTTAATCCTTTGCCCCCCCCACCTCACAATCTTCAGGAGCTATGAGGAGGCCTCCTGAGTCCTGCAGTCCATATACGTGTGTGTGTGTGTGTGTGTGTGTGTGTGTGTGTGTGTGTGGTGAATAAACCAGCCCCTGATCATCAGGGGGTCTAGCCTGGCTTCCTTGTACAGCCCAGATGGGGGAACGTGTGCCCCTTGTTGGACTGCAACTCCCATCATCCTTCATCATTTGCTTTGCTACACAGAGTTGATGGGAATTGTAGTCCACCTCCCCCTTCCGCTCCCGCTGTATGTGCAGGGGCTTGGGGCAGTGCATGTGAAGGCCTACCTGCGGCAGGGGGATCCAGGAGATCCCAGTTCTTTTTCAGTGTGGTTGACTCCCTTGTGCAAACCGAGAATTGTCAGTTTCCGAATCACTGCACAGGTGGTTCTGGAGTGCATCTCCTCTGTTTGTGTGTATTTTTTTTGTATACGTGCATGTGTGCTTTCTCCATTCTGCCCAGTAGAGGCACCCGACGTTGCCACCTTTTGGAAAAGGTGTAGAATTGATGAATGCTTGGCTAGGAGGTAGGAGGTGTACAGGAGCTTTTCAAACAGAAGGGGCTATGAGCTGATTTATCCAAGCAATTGAATTTCCTGATAGTCTCTTCCCACCCCACAAGACTAAAGTCTGTTCTACAGTAGTCTTCTCCAGCCCTTCCAGATGTGTCAGAATCTACCTCCCATCACCCCGGCCAGTACAGACTTGCTGGTTGGAACGATGGGAATTGTAGTCCAATGCATCTGGAAGGGCGAAGGGTTGGACAAAGCTGTTGTGCAGGCTCTTGTGGGAAAGAGAGGGTGTGTGGGTGAAATGCAAAGTGAGGATTGTAGATATAGAGCTCCATCAGATGGGCGTTTTATTACACGCTCATTACTGGGCACTCACGGATCCCTCTCACAATGTTGTCTGCCTCCCGCCTCTTCTAGCCTTCTTCGCGTGACAAAAAACACCCCAGTAAGTCTGGGAAGTTGCTGCTCCCTCCTGCTGTGTGCAGGAGAAGCAGCGCGATCAAAACGGCCCACTGAATGGGCCATGTGCATGTTGTTTACTTACTCTTTCAAAAGAGGAAGTAATGAGGGACAAATGCGTGGGCAGAGAAGCGATGGTAAGCAAACGCGACTCTCTCTCTCTCTCCTGCTTGGTTTTGTGCCTTTCAGAAGCTCCTCCCTCCCTTCCTGTGTTTCAGTTCTCCTCTATCTGGAGCACGGGGGTGGGGCCGGCTTGTCTCACAGAGTGGCTACAAATCTCTGGCGTTCTGGAGTTTTCCACTCTTCTGGGTTACGGTGTGTATAAAAATGCTGCTAATTTTGTCAATGGGCAGAATGGATTTGGCCGCTCCAGCAGACCTTTCTTTGAGAGCGCCGACTAGGCGTTGCTCTTTAAACGGAGGTTCCAACCCACCCGAAGATCCAGAGATGTGCGTCCTTTCCCTTTCCTAAAAACCTCTGTGCCAGAGTGTCGACAGTTCCTTTCCCTGCTGTTGGGGATCCACTTCTCACTTGCCTCAACGATGCCTCAGTCTGACATTGACCAGCTGGATTAAAGATGGTTGTATCTCTGCTTCTTGTTCCTTCTGCTGTAGGGTCTTCTGATGTTCCCTGTTGACCCGAGGCCTCCTCCTTCCCCAGAATGCCGCTCGCATCCAGCACCGCCGAGCGCAGCCCCGAAGAGATCGTGGACTCTGTGCCTGAGGAGTTCCAGCAGGTCCTCTCCATCGACCAGATCCGCGCCATCCGCGCCACCAACGACTACGTGGAGAGACCTCCCTCCTTCAAGCAAGCGCCCTCCACCCTTTCTCTGTCCCAGCCGCACCAGGCGGTCCACAAGCAGGAGCTGACTCAGGGACGCCTGGCATCCTCGGTCTTCCAGGACCTTCATCCCAGCCAGGCGCTGCCCCTCCAGCAACCCCTGAGCCATTCCAGCACTGCCAGCTCGCTCTCCCACAGCACCACCGCCTCTGAGCAGCGGCTCCTCGGCAGCATCACGCCGTCACACTCCGGGCACTCGCTCATCCGGACGCAGCCCCGGGCGGGCGACCTGAAGCCGGAGGAGCTGCTGAAGGGGACCTCCGGGAAGTCTCCCGCCTTCCACTCAGGTCACCTCTTCATCTGCGAGGAATGCGGCCACTGCAAGTGCGCCCACTGCGCGGCCGTGCGCAGCCTGCCCTCCTGCTGGCTGTGCAACCAGCGCTGCCTCTGCTCGCCGGAGAACCTCATTGACTACGGGACTTGCCTCTGCTGCGTCAAGGGCATCTTCTACCACTGCTCCTCGGACGACGAGGACACCTGCGCGGACGACCCTTGCTCCTGTGGCCCCGGATCCTGCTGCGCCCGCTGGGTTGCCATGAGCTTCCTGTCCTTGCTCATGCCCTGCCTATGCTGCTACTTCCCCACCGTGGGGTGCCTCAAACTTTGCCAGAGGGGCTACGATGCTGTGAAACGGCCCGGCTGCCGTTGCCCGAATCACACCAACACGGTCTGTCGGAAGATCTCCTCGTCTAGCGGAGCCACTTTCCCCAAGACTTTGGACAAACCAGTATGACTTCCCCGGGAAAAGGGGGAAGGGAAATCAAAGGCTGTGCTTCTTCTCCTCTTCGTCCTCCTCGTCCTCCTCCACCACCACCTTCTTCTTTCAGCTTCCCCTGCTGAAAGCCTCTAACTGGGAACAAAGCCAAGATGGAAAGGCCAGCCAGCCATTGGATCTCCCATGGAAGGTGGACACTTGTTCTGCAGTGGAGGAGACCACTTGTCCCAGTGCCCAAGATGAGCTTCTAGGGCTTCACCTGTGTCAACAATGGCTATGGACAGGTGGGGTGGGAAGTTGAGGCGTGCACTATCCACCATGGCTACAGGTGTGTGTGTGTGTGTGTGTGAGTGAGTGGATGTGTGAGTGGATGGGGAATGCAGTTTGCTATGGGATGGCTCAGGATCATGGCCTCCAGAATGCCTTATGAGTTCCTCATCTGTGGTGGGTTCCCAAAAAAGACAAGAAAAGGGTATTGCACTCAAGCACTGTGGTGTCCTGGGGATCAGGCCGTTCTATAACACAGTTTTCACTCTTTCTCTCTGCTGGCGACTGCCTCTCACGTGCTTGCATTTCGCTCTTCCTTCTGCTGTGCACACTTAGCAGAGGCGGAGAGGCGAGCAGACTGTAGCAAACGAAAGGCAGCCGGACCGGATGTGTGGGCGCACCTGTGGCTCTGCAAAACTGTTGAGGGTTGATGCCTGGAAAAGGTGGCGGGGAGGCAAATAGGTAATGGTCATTTTTTTCCTCTTAAAGGGTTCGCTGGGGAAGGTAAAGCCTCTGAACTAGTTTCTGTGGTGCAGCAAAAAAAACCCAAAAAACTTGAAGCCCCGCTTGGCTGTAGCGATGAGGTGGCAATGTGAAAGATGGGTCTCCTGCAATTGGTTACCTGGAGTTGAAAGCTGATTTAGGTGAAAATGAGATCAATTTCCTTTCCTCCCAAGCAGGTGGGGTCCTGGATGCCATGAGCTGTCACTGTGAGTCGGAGGCAATTCCTTTTGCCTGGTCTTAACGATGAGCCGATTCTGATGATCTCCCTGCAGAAGTCGTTTCTGTAGCTGACATGTCCTTCTCCCACTCCTGCCCCCAAGAGTGGTGGCTTTCCTTTCAGTCCTTCTATAACTTGGGGTGCTACAGCATCACCCTCTGCTCTGCAAACAAACAGTGTCTTATTAGTTTTTCAGGGCAATGGTTTGAACAGCCAAGAGGTGTTTTCTCTTTCAAACGGGTGAATGAGCAAAACAAAAATGAACGCTCAAAGGAAAGAATATTAGTGCCCGCTTTCCTGTGCCTGAACATTTTAGCTGTTAGGGCCATCATTCAGTGGTAGAGCACCTGCTTTGCATGCAGAAGGCTGCAGGTTCAATCTCTGGTATCTCCAGGTAGGGCTGGAAAAATCCCTGTCTGAAACCCTGGAGAGCCATTGCTGCCAGTCAGTGTTTAGAACACTGGGCTAGATGGACGAAAGGTCTGACTCAGTATAAAGCAGCTTCCTATGTTCCTTCAGTTAAAGCATGAGTGGAACAACCTTCCAGATGCTTTGGCTTACAGCTCACATCAGCCCTCACCATTGGCTCTGCTGGTAAGGGTTGATGGGAATTGTAAGCCAAAACATCTGCAGGGCCACAAATTGCCCGTCCTTGAGTTCAAGATGTAACTTCCAACTGGTGAGGGATAGGGACGGGATGTGTGCAATGCTGCCCAGTCTGTTAGGCTTGCTGTCGATTCTTCCCTGCCTAGCTAGTGCACCTTGGTCCCACTTGAGTATAGACCATGATGTTGGCATGACTCTTCCAGAAAGCTCTGTCCTATGACGTGCAGGAAAGGTTGATCTCTACGGAGCAACTGGGGGGATGGTGATAGAGCGCACGGTTTGCATGCAGGAGGACCCAGGTCTGATCTCCAACATCTCCTGGTAGGGCCAGTCAGTGTGGACAATACTAGGATGGATTAATATTACAGGTCAGCTTCCTGTGTTCCTGACAGGCATGTCCTTAAAACTAAGGTAGCTTTGGAAAGCCTGGTTCTTTGGGGGCTTGAAGGAGTTCAGCAGCCGGGACCCTGCACTTTGCATCCATGAGCTGAGCTTTTGTTTGTTCCCTAAACTCCAGGAACTTCTTTGCACTTTTTTTTTTGGAAAAGGGGGGGGGAGTTCTGCAATTCATGCAAATGACTGAGCAATTCACACAAGTTACCGTCGAATTTGTGCAAATAGCAGAACCTTTCCTCCCCCTGCAAAAAGCACAAAATTCTCAGAAAATCTGCAAACTGGCCCATCTCGCGGCAGATCAGTCAGGCACCACAAAATGAAGAGGGTGGGGGCAGCTGAGCCTTGGAAATTCTGTTGGTCCATCTCCCAGAAGCATTTCTCCAACATCCCTAGTTCTGAGTATGGAGGTGTTGGGCCAATTTGTGTCATCGGAGGCTAAAGGAGACCACGTCCCTGGATCCCTCGTGGACATGGCAAACAGTGTAGCTCAGGTCCTTGTTCTTTCCTGCATGTTGGTCAGATTGCTTGGAGCTGGACCTGTTGACCTAAGGAGTGAAATGCAGATTACAACTGCCCAAATTACCACCCCAGGTCCATGCGTGAGGGACAGAGGCTACAAAACAGGCTTCTTGCTTCAATGAATTTTATGCAGTCTGAGGCCTTTCAGGTGATCCCCTGGTTCAGCCATCATAGGAACATAGGCAGCTGCCCTATAGGGGAGCTAGACCGGTGGTCCACCTACCCCAATATTGTTGACACTGGCTGGCAGCGGCTCTTCAGGATTTCAAGGCAGGGGTTTTCCCAGCCCTACCTTGAGATTGAATTTTCTGCATGCAAAGTATGTGCTCTACCGCTATGGGCTCTCCCAATTCCAGGTCAACAAGCCAAACTGGAATGGCCGTTGAGCCACTGGTGGGCTTGGTTTTGCTCATTGGCCCACCAGTTCTTCAGGCATACCAGCTTTTCCCAACCTTGGTTCCTCCAGATGTTTTGGACTTCAACTCCTATCAGTGTCAGCCAGTGTGGCCAATAGTCTGGAATGCTAGGAGCAGTGGAAGTTGATGGCTCAGATGTCAGTGGGTGGTGGAGCCACTCCAGGTTTCAATCGAAACCAATCAGAGCTCTAAAGGAGCTATCCAAGGTGCAGAATCACCTTTGATAGCTCCTTCAGTTTTGAGTAAAATCCGGAGTGGATTCTCACTGCCTCATTGACATAGGAGCCACTAGTCTCCACTGGGTTGGAGTTGCTTTAAACCTCTTGAAGGAAATGACTGTAGGCTATACATGGTGCTGTTTCATCCTCCCGCAACCCTTGCAAATTCAGGGCCCAAGCACGATGCCCACCTAAACACAACCCATCTGTTTCTTCCTGTTCTTTTAGAGGTTGCTTGGATTCATATTTTTTTTTGTATATAAATATATATACAAAATATAATATTACAACATCTTAGCACTACTACCAATAATATCTGTAATAACCTGCTATGAATGGTGCCATATGCAAGGTCTGGCTTCCTGGTCATTTCACAGACACCAAAGAACTATCTGAAGCTCTGTGCGTTACACCAATTTCAGACTGCTTAGTTTACTGGGACTACTTAGGGAGGTGTTTCTTGCACTAGATCAAGTCGGAGGTGGGGCTTGCCAGAGGCTGTTTTTCTTCCAAATTTGGATGGCCACTTCTGCTCATAGTTTGTAGGGCTGGCCCTACCTTTAGGCAGATGCTGTTGCCTCAGGCGGCAGATTCTGGGAGGTGGAAGCAAGGTGCTGGAGGAGAGAGCTGTGTACCAAGTGGCCTAGTTTGTGCCCTTAATGTGCAGTGAAGGATGTTGTCCCTTTGCTAGTGTTGAAGAAAGATTCAGAGGCCAGCCAGCTTTTGGACATGGAACTGGAAGGGGGCGCGCCATCTTGTTCAATGACTGCTAGTCCTGATGGCTATGTGCTACCTCCAGTATCAGAGGCAGCAAGCCTATATAACCAGTTGCTGGGGAACATGGATGAGAGGGTGCTGTTGCACCATGTCCTGCTTGTGGGTTCCTGGTCAACGGCTGGTTGGCCACTGTGTAAATAGAGCACTGGACTAAATGAACCCTTGGTCTGATCCAGCAAGGCTCTTCTGATGTTCTCCACCTAAGGCAGCAAAATACCTTACACTGATCTTGATAGTTTGGGATTATTTCGAAAGCAGAAAGCGCTTTATGTCCCCACACTCTAAAATTCCATTTTCTACCAAAAAATAAAAAATAAAATTTGAAATGCTTCCTTTTGGGGGGTCAGGAGGATGGTCAACGTTTCAGCTGTGGTTAGAACAGTAGGGTTTGACCCATTCGAGCTAGAAGATTCGTTCAAGCTTAGCGGTAGAGACCTGATCGCACCAAATGTGGGCGCTTTCAATTCATAACTACATTCGGGCAATTGGGAGTCCTGTGGATTGGTGAAAGGGTATTGTATCTGGTCCATTCTCAAATATCACTTCTGTGCATAGCCCTGGGCCCATGCAACTCTTCAGTTTGAAGACCACTGTTTTGAGTCCGGATGGCTTCCACTTTGAGTAGGTTATTTTCTCTTTTCAAAGACTCTGTCCTTCCATTTGAGTTCCATAAGGAACCAAGCGCCACAAACTGGAGTGTCCTAACCTCTGTCAGATACAAAAGGCAATCTATATAGTGTGTCCTCTAAAATTTTGTTTTCTCCACCACGCCTTATATCAAGCATAGTATCTGCTCATAATATACCTTCTTGTTTGTTGTATATATTTTTTAACTGCCTTCATCCCATCTTAAAAAATGAACGAACGAACGAAAGCAAAATATTTATTTGAGAAATTTATTTTAAAGTTCTAAAAACAACGCATCCTAACGTATTTATTATAACCTCTTAGTTGTACATCTCTTTTTATTCCCTCTCTCTTCCTCTTGCAGATCTAATTAAAACTGTTAACTGAACCACTTCTGAAATGAAAGAAATGATTCTATGGGTGGTGTTCTGAACCACGTCAAAGCAACTATTCAATAAAATATATATATATAAATTTTGAATCTTTCTCTCTTGTTCTGGTCTTTGTGTGGAGGGGGATAGAGAGGGTGGCATGCCACTGGGGCTGCCTTTTCCAAACCCAGGGTCCCAGATGTTGTGAGATACAACTCCCACCATCCTTGAACATTGATCATGCAAGCTAGGAATGGTGGGGGTTATAATCCAACAATATCTGGGGATCCCAGGTTGGGAAAGGTTTTGCTAGTGAAAATGTACAGTCAGATTGCCACCTGTCATACCTCAAACTAGGGTGTCTTAAACTTGGGGCCTGATCCACTTCAGACCCACACTAAAGGGATTTGAGTGTACCAACATGACTCAAGTCCACTTACATGAAGGAATGGTATGCAGTTTATTGCTAGAAAGTAGGTGGAGACAATGGGCCTGTTCAGACAACATGCTAAGCCTTGGTTAGGCCACTAATCTTTTTGCAGCAAATGGTTAGTGAAGGTGTTTAAACTGTGGTTAGGAATGGTTCACATGACACGCTAAGCCACGGTTCACCCCATTCAGATGACACTGAGGGCTCTGTGGTTAGCTTAGCCATGCTTCTCTGTGGTTAGCTCTAACCACAAGCTGTATACTCACACATGACACTATTAACCCTGTCTGGTTCCCGGTTTCCTTAACCACACGCTAACCACAAAGCAGTTAGTTGAGCGCCTGAATTTTCCGAACGCTCCACCCCGTATCCCATCAGCCCTTGTGTTAAGAGAGCTGGCAGTTGTGCGATCTAGGCCATTCTAGGTTGCTGCTCTGTGATTTTGCCCCTTTAACCACAGGTGCGTCTCAGACGACACCTTAAGCCAAAGTTAGTGCGCTAACCCTGCTGCAGAACAGGGTTAGTGAAGCTGACCGTAATATAATTAGTGGAGGCACCTGGTTAAGAAAAATGCATGTCAGATTACACCATTAACCGTGCTGTTTATCCAAAAACCCTTAACCAGCATGGTTAACGGTGTCGTCTGGACAGGGCCACTGTAAGCTGTAGCGTTTAGCTGAAAAGGCTTAACTGCCATGGCTTTCCATGTCATCTGCACAGGGTCACAAAAAGCAAAGGCAACCTTACACACGCCCCTCAACTCATGCCTCAGTTCCCCTGAAGCAGCAGGCGTTGCTCTGGGGCTGTTTTTCTGAGCAGGTAGTATGCCCCGCCTTCTCTGAGGAGAACAGGTAGCCATCCAGTCTGCCTATTGTCTTGTAGGGCTTGCTTCACTTGCTAAAGACAGTCAAAAGACACTCACACATTTCTGTCTTCACCAAGTGGGGGGTGGGAGGGGAGACCTTAACTTCTTGTCGGGGAAGGGAATTTTTCACAGCTGAGAAAAGTGTCTTGGTGTTAGTATCAAGAGTTTGTATTTGTGTACAGCTGTGGAAATCGACACTAACTCCATAATAGTTGCCAACATATATATATATATATATATATATATATATATATATATATATATATATATATATTAGTTGGTAACTATTATGCTACTAGATACTTTATATAGCTCTGTGAAAGTTCACGCTTAACTCCTGGCCACTCTCTTCCATGAAAAGCCACTACACAGGGCCACAAGTTACCCACCCATTTGTTAAAAGATTTCTGGTAGTGGGACCAGGAAAGATGTCTAGCTGAGACCTTTGGCTTGGATCAAGACTACAACTGTAGAGTTGGAAGGGATCTGGGAGACCCAACATGGTACCACCGGATATTTTTGACTACAGCTCCCAGGATTCCTGGCCATTGGCCAAGTTGGCAGGGGCTGATGGGAGTTGCAGTCCAAAACGTCTGGAGGGCACTGGGTAGAGGAAGGCTGTTCTATGACTGCTCAGTGAAGTAATATTGCAACAACATCACCCCTGATAGATGGCCATCCAGCCTCTGCTTAAATACCTCTTGCAGAGCAGAGTCTGACACCTCCCAAAGCAATTTCTTCTACTAGGTTATAGCTGGTAGGACTAGGAAATTTCCCCCCATGTCTAGCTGAAGTCTGATTCCTGCAATTCCCATCCATTTGCTCTTATCCCTGCCCTCTGGACCAACAGAGAACAACTCTGGTCTACCTTCTATGTAACCCACCCTTTGAATATTTGAAGACTGCTGGCTCCCTTTAATCCCTGCACCAGGTGAATCATATCCAGCTTCTTCCACTGTTATGCAGAGGACTTGATGGTGACCCCTCACCATCCTGGTTGCCGTCTTCTTGAAACTAGCTCCTCTTCATTTTATTGGGAGCCAAGTTCAGCAAAGTCTGTTTCCAACCCATTGTGTTTATTAGGAAGTATCCTATTTGGCACTAGCTAGTGCAGGCTGGTAGCTCTGTTGTCAGTGGGGCTGTGAATCCACTCTGGGTTCCAGTCAGAACTTTAAAAGAGCTACCCAAGGTTTCAAACCTATGTTGGGATTGGGTTCAGCACCTTGGACAGCTCCTTTAGAGATCTGAGTGAAACCCAGGGTGGATTCACAGCTCCTCTGACATTGGAGCCACCAGTGCTGATGTGAACGACATTGCATTAAGAAAAGCGTTGGCTGGTTCAACGAGTTGTTCAGGGAAAAAAATGTTGCTCCAGGAAATGCTATTGGCATTGTGCTCAAGACGGCTTACTTGAGAGCACAGTAGTTTCAATTAGCAGAAGTGCCAAAAAAGGATTCTGGTCATTGAGTACAGGAAGGCAAGGGAGTTTTCAGTCTAAACTTTAAGAACATAAGAAGAACCACGCTGGATCAGACCAAGGGTCCATCTAGTCCACCATCCTGTTTGCACAGCGCCCTGGAAAAGAAATGGCTCTTATTTCAATTTTCTCCAACTTGTTTTTGCCATTGTTGTCACTGGGTCCCTGTTGGGATGTGGGCCATTGGCAGATGCCCAACCATACCTACCCTAGACGCCAGCGTTGCTGGCAGTTTAGTGATGGGGGAGTGGGAGAGAGAAAATGGGTTGGACCTGCCCACTTCCGGCTTTAGGCCGACCCACTTCCACCATGGAACTCCAAAACAGAGGGAATGCAGCTCTCAATAGAAAGATGTTTGCTGGCTCCTGCCCTTTGTACTCTGCCTTCAGCTCTATTGAGGTAAAAGGCAGAATCTGAACATAAATATTAATAATCTTTGCTTGACATCCCCCACCTGCCACCAAGAGAGAAGATATGGAGCAAAACTCCCCAGGGAAAGGAGTGATGAACCCTCTGTGCTGCTGATGGAAACATTCTATGTTTTCTCACCCACCATGATGTTACAGACAAGGAACTCTTGGATTCATAGCAGGCGCAAGGTGCTCAAAGGTCAACTAGTCCAGCCTCCTTCTAATGCAGGGAATTTGTTTGTTTATTTCATATCCATACTGCCCAATAGCTGAAGCTCTTTGGGTGGTTCACAAACAATTAAAACCACGAGATACGGCACAAATTATAAAAAAACATGGAAGTGTAAAACCACAATATAAAGATACCGTCAGACTCAAACCTAGCAGCGATTTAAAATACTGATTTAAGGCAGCAGAGCTAATAAATTAAATAAATAAATAAATAGGATGCTAAAATGCTATGAAATAAAAAGGTCATCACTTGGTGTCAAAAAGAGTACAATGACATCCCTGAAGTGCCCATCAATCATCTGCTTGGCCATCGCCTCCGAGGCTAACTGTTCCATAGTTGGAGAGTTGGTACCATCAGGAAGTCCTACCTGTTGGGTTCAGTTGTATGCTCTGGGGCAGGAAAGGACAAAAGTGCTCTATTATCTTTGTTAGAAAGAGAATACACTTGAAGAAACCAAGAGGAATATCTTAAGAAGCCCAAGTAAGTTGTCCATGCAGGAGACCTCAGGAAGCTGTTATCGGTCAGTGTAAACTAGCCTTTTCCAACCTGGTTGGACTATGACCGTTGGCCTGCTTGCTAAGACTGATGGGAGCTGAAGTCCAAAATGTCTAGGGGACACCAGGTGGTGGAAGGCTGGTGTAGAGAATATTGGGCTAGATGGACAAAGTGATCTGACTCAATATAGGGCAGCTTCCTATTATTACTATTTTTTAGGAGGACCATAGCTCAGTGCTAGAGCACTTGCTTTGGATGGAGAAGGTTCCACGTTCAATTTCTAGCATCTCCAGGTAGTCTTGGGAAAGATCCCTGTCTGAAACTCTGCTTGGGTGGCCCTTAATGGCTCCCTGAAAAGAGGGCACATATTTGTATAAAATGTGCATGTGCTAATTTATATCTATAGATGCAAATTTGGGAATAATGAATATAATTCAAATAAGGATAAAATGCATCTCACATTATGACCTGTGACGTCTGCTGTCTGGGTGCTTTTGATAGGCAAGTTCATGGCCCTTCTTGCTCTTCCTTCTTAGGATTCTTTATCTTTCAACTGAACTTGGACCAGGCAACCCTTCAAATAGAGCACTGTCCTCTGTAAAGGCAGACCCATGGCCACCCTAAACCATGCAGAGCTTCTGCCGGTCACCATAGACCAGGGCCTAGACGTTGTTGGCTAGCAATTCCCAGTGCCTGTGTTCAAGCTCATGAGACACCCCCAGCTCAGTGAACTGTCCCTTTGTTGTTACAGTCTTAAGTGCCACCCAAAATGTTGCAGTGTGTGAAGTGCTGCTGTCCTTTCTCAGGATACTCCATTGCATTCCCTCTCATCTTGGTTTTCTGTCCAGATTCAAATTGCTATTTATTACAGTCGCAGACCAGCAAAATCAACACCAAAATGTGCAAAGAATAGATAAAAAGTGATATAAAAACAAAACACAGCTTGGTGAGTTCCTTCTCTCAGAAGGATTGCAGCGTTATTTTTCTAATTTGCACTGAGGTCATGAGAAACTTAGAGACCCTTTCAGTAATATGGGATGACACATCTGTGGCGTTACACCCCACAAGTCAATTCCAAATGTATGTCTGCAGTTTGTAAGTCTGTGGTTTTTAGAATGTTGGCCTGAGTGGGCGGAGTTAGAATGGGAGGGGGAGGAGTAATATATAAGGGAATGACGGAGGGGATTGAAAGATCTTTTCAGAGAGACTGGTTAGGTACTCTTAGAGTCTGTAGTGCTCTCTGTGTTTATGGTACTTAAGTTCTGGGAAATTTAAGAGTCAGTGTAGTGAGTGGTGTCTTTAGGGTGTGGTGTGCACGTAGTGGATGTATATTAATCAATACTGAGAATAAAGGAAGTTCAAGAGTGATTGTGTGAGAAAAAGGAAAGCGCGTATGTGAATGAGTGACAGGATTGTATGAAAGGTTTCAAAAAGGTTTTTAATTGTTTTAGTTGAAACAAAGCTTGCAAACTTTTAAAAATAAATTTTGATTGTTTAGTTTTAAAACTACCACAAAAATCCCACGTGTCTGTTTGGCATTTATCATCTTAAGTTTACACATTTAACACCCACTCTGACAATCATTCACCTCAGCAGATATAACTCACAGCGCATTATTATATATATTACAAATCCTTCTCCATTTTAAACCCCTTTCTCCACATAGTTTGGAGGAAGGTGGGCTTTATCCCTTGCCTCAGGCGTATCAAGCGGTGGTGCTTGGCTTGAGCAGGGAGTAGCCTCGGCCGGGTCTGGTGTTCAGAGCCTGTGTCGTGGCATACACCAAAACATGCAAAGAATAGATAAAAAGTGACATAAAACCAAAATACAGCTTAGTGAGTTACTTCTCTCAGAAGGATTGCAGCGTTATTTTTCTAATTTGCACTGAGGTCATGAGAAACTTAGAGACCCTTTCAGTAATATGGGAGGACACATCCCTTAAACAGATTAATACCAACATTGTGGGGTTACATCCAGAGAAGGCTGTTAATAAAGGAAAGATTCACTTTTTTCTGCATTCCTCATACATGCTACAATGCAACAATCCATCCTTCTACAATCAATCAGTACTGCATGACCACTGAACACATCCAGTCCTCATTGGACTTCTTTTGGAGTCCCTTCCAGGTCCCTCCCCTCCTATTTTTTTCTACTTCTGCAAACCTTGGGCTTCCCCCAAGCCTCCTCATACCTCCCTCTTGTATGAGAGCAGTGCTGTTTTGGCTACATAAATGACAGCACGCCTTGCCTGAACGTCATTAATAGAGGGGATGATATATAGGAGCTTGATGGGCTCAGACCTCATTTCACGTTGTTACTTTGGATGGATTGCTTTTTTTTTTTTAATTTTAAAACACAAAATAAACATCTTACAAAAAAGAAACAACAACACAACATACTACATACATTTTGAGTAAATGTTGAGTACATATATATGAGTAAATATTATCTATAACCTATCCTATCATACAATATAAGCATTCTTAACATATAAGTGCACCCCCCACCTCGGGATCTATTCCTGCTTCCAAAATCTCATGCTTTCTTCCGCTGGCGGTTTCCCACTTCCCTTAGAAAACACAAATATTAGGAACTGTTTCCAAATTCCTTCAAACTCATTTATTTTGGTTATACCTTTCCTCCACTTAATATTACAAGTCAATTTATCATTAATAGCTATATCCCAAACTTCTCTATACCATTCTTCAATAGAATATTCCCCCTGAATCTTCCAGTTCCTAGCTACCATCAATCGTGCTGCAGTCAGCAAACTCGATATCAATTCTTTAATTTCTTTTCCACATTTTAAATCTTCAAATAGTGACAGTAATGCAAGTTTTGGTGTTTGTTCTATTTTTATTCCCACTATTTCTTCAATTTCAAAAAAACCCATCTTCCATAATCTTTGTACATATTTGCATTCCCACCACATATGTAAATACGTTCCTTTTCCCCCACAACCTCTCCAACAATTTGCTGAATGCTGATTATTTATCTTATTCAATCTAATCGGGGTTAGGTACCACCTCCACAAAATTTTAAAATAATTCTCTTTTATTCTCACTGACATACTTCTCAACACTTTGTTTCCACAGTCCCTCCCAGCTCTGTCGCCCTATTTGTACCTTCAAATCTGTCTCCCATACCATTTTTCCTGAGCTATCCATTAGCCCTTTTTCTAACAATATTTTATATATTTCGCTCATTAACCCTTTTAAGACTATACTTCCTCCTTTACCTTTTTCCTTATTTACTATTAACTCCTCAAACTTCGTCATTTCTCTACAAACTCTATTTTCTTTAATCCACTTTTTATTCCATTGTTCTAATTGCCTAAACTCTAACCAAGATAATTTTTTCTCCTTTAACAGCTCTTCCATATCTTCTCTTGTATTTATATCTCTTAATTTCATTTTATTTTTCTCTTTTAATATTTTACTTAATCTACCCTTCAGTTCCTCTGGGAAATTCTTTAACATTATTACCGGTGACAAGGGAGAGTTGCTCGGAAGCAACTTCCCTTTAAATTTACTCCAAATTTCCCATTGAAACCTCAGGAGTGGATTACCTATACTTTCAACCCACTTTCTCCCTCCTTCCTTAAAAAAAACATTTTCCAAACTCATCTCTATATTACATATAGTTTTATCCTCCATCCAATCTAAATCTCCTACTCCTATAATTGCTTCTACAATATGTCTTAACCTATTTGCTGCATAGTATAATTTTATATTTGGGAGACCCAACTTTGGATGTATTGCTGAGATACACGATTCCCGGATTCTCCAAGTGCTTTTTTGAGACTCTTGGAGGAAGGAAAGGCAGTTCCTGCCTCCCACGAGCCTTGAGACCTGTTGGTTTTTTTTCCAAAACACACACACACACACACACACACACACACACACACTTAGGAACAAAGTTGTGATCAAGTCAGAATTAAAGCACTGCTGTGAACTAGAAAGAGAGATGTTTGTAATCATCTCAGCTAAGGAACCATCATGGTCTATGTGGAGATGCTCTCTGTGTGTGTGTGTGTGTGAGAGAGAGAGAGAGAGAGAGAGAGTGAGAGAGAGAGAGAGAGAGACTGAAGGAGTGAACAGGAGGGAATTCTCACAGGAGCTAACACCACAAACTAATTGGAAAAAAAAAAGGTGGCACCTTGCTCGCCAGTTAAGTTATCTATAGCACACCTTGCCTGAAATAACTCCCTTCTGAGCATCATATGCCAAGGTGATGCTGCTGATGCATCTCCAAAGAATATGTATAACATGAAATAGGCCACACCAACGGGGAACTGAAAACCCCTTTACTTTTAAATAGGGGGCTTCAGAAGGGTTAATTAGCTCCTGCTGTCTTAATTCGGCACCTTGACACATTTGTTCGTTCCTTGTTCTCTTTGCCTCCCGTCCTTGGATGGCTGCTCAGCCACTGCCGATCCTCCGCTCACCACCTCCGGGGCAAGAGCCGCTCTCTTGTGCCTTGAGGGAGGTCAAGAAGCTGGCCCAGGGCCTTCGGAGCGGGGCCTTGTTGGCTCTCTCTGCTCCAGCCATTCTTGGCTCAACACTCAGCCGCTTTCCTCTAAGCCTCAAATCCCTCTAATCACTTTTGTATAGCCTGGCTTGTCACTTGCAGAGCTCTTAACATCTTAGTTAGGGGAGAGATCTTCCAGGGCTGGAGGTGAGCAGCAACCCCTGGCCCCCTCTCCTCTCCCTGATGATGCACACAGGGCCGGGATCTAGGGTCGG